>NC_090841.1:32057500-33307500 GCF_028021215.1 Eschrichtius robustus
TTCAATATATTTAATGCTTGCTCTTGTGGCTTTGGCTAAATTTTCAACCACCAACTCTTGGTAGGCTGAATTCATTCTCTATTAGATTCCTCAGGATATTCTTGGGGAAAAAAAAAAAAAAAAAAAAAAAAAAAAAAACAAACTCCAAAAAACTGTAGCTTTTATAATTGAAAGATCTTGGCTGGATATAAAATCTTTGGCTCAACCTTCATCTTCTTAAGAATATTTTAAGCCCAGTGTCTTTTAGAGTTGAATAATTGGCTAGAGTCACCTGAGGAAAAGCTCTCTCTTTTCTTTTTTTTTTTTTTTTTCACTTTACAAGTGACTTGATTTTTTGCCTCTTCTGCCAAAATGTTTATTTTAAAATTCCAATAACTTTATTAAGATATATCTTACTATTAACCATTGTATTTCATTTCCCCTGGTATACAGTGGAACTTTCAATATGTAGATTAAAGGGTTCCTGTTATTATTATATTTTGAAACATTAATTCTGTTTCATTGGTGTGATACATTCTTTTTTCACTGTCTTCTCTCATTTTCTAACTCTTCCTTTACTCCTTGATTATTTGTGTGTGTGTGTGTGTGTGTGTGTGTGTGTGTGCATGTATTGTTTTTGGGAGGGGGGATTCCTCATTTCTATTCTCCATATTTTCCACTGTGTCCCACATTATCTCTTCTCTTGGGTTTCACTCAATTTCATCTGAAATTCTTAAGAGTTTCCTTCATTTCCTTTCCTGAATTTTGCTAGGTCATAATTTTGCCAGTTCCCTTACTCTGCTTCTCTCAGGTTCAAACCATATATTCCCTGAGTTGTTGTATTTGAGTTTGTCTTTTTCTTTCCTTTGTATAATTCATGGTGGAATCCTCAGTTAAAATTTTCTTCTAATATGCAACAACGTATTTGCCAATCAGTGCTTTTCCTCTCTCAGTAAGTTTTACTGCTCTTCCTCACAACTTTTATTATAGTATTGTTGTGCTGGATCCCTTTTAGTTACTAATAGCTGAAGGAGTCGGGCTTTTTTGAACCAGTTGCACTGTTTGGTTTATTTTTATTTTTCTTCTTGGTTGGTGGTGAGGGTGATGGCATCCAAGATTGCCCTCCAGGTTTTCCATCTCAAAGGCTACCTCTTCTGTTGCCTAGATGACCAAATGTCTTATCAAAATATGGCCCCTCTATAGGTTTTCATTTTGTCTTTTTGAAGACAGGTAGGTTCAGGAAGCCTTCTGTCCCTGCCTGTGCAGCCCAAGTTCCCAATGACTACTGTAACTAACTTTTGCTGGACTCCAAGGTAAATGATATGCACTTAAGACATGTCATTTTACTGAAGATTCTGATATTTTCTATCCCAGGACTCCTCCCCAGTCTCTTCCACTGGAAACCTACCAGAAACATACTTCACATGTCTTCATCGTCTAAATTTCCTGGGCAGAAAGTTTCCTGTTACATCTTGGCCCTCTGATGTTTACAATTCAGGATGGGTAATTAATCTTTGAGAACATATTTTTGTAAATTCTTTCTGGGATCTGCTGCTGCTTGGTCTCTCAGAGCTTCACTGTAAAACACCCTCCCATTTCCTGCACAAGGTGCTCTAGCTCCACAGCTTCCTGCACATCTTTGATTATTAACAAGCTCTTTGCTTATGTTGGGATTTATGCATTCCCTTTGTCTTATTACTTCAATCAAAGAGTAGTTGGAATTTTTAAAATTTTATACAGAATTTTAAAGCTGTGAACAATAGATTTAATATCTAAGATGCCACCACATTTACAGCTGCTGTATTTCAATTTCATTAAGGAAACCAAATCCACAGTGGGAAATTTATACGCTGATATTCCCAGGGCAAGTAGTGTCAGAGAAAGGACTAGAACTCAGGTTCTTAGATTCTAGTCTAATCGGCATTTGCCGCACATATTACCTTTATCCCTTTTGGTACACTACACACCACTAGGGATCATTAATGTTTTGCTTTTTATACTTAATCTACTGTTAATCAAGGTTTTAGTAATACTACATAAATAATAATTTCTTATGATAACGATTGTTTACAAATCCCTTACATTTAATTATTTCTTGGTTGTTTCCTAGGCTGGTTGTCAGCTATTACACACAAGGGAAGCCATACTGCTTATTGTTTGCAGATAATCATTATGATTGCTCTTATCTACCAATTACTAAATGCACTGATGGACAATTGATATAATTTGGATTGAGTTAGGGGTTAGCACTACAAATGCTTACATCAGGTCTAAATGATGTATGTATGTATATATACATGTATTTGATATATGTAATTGATATATATATATATGTATATACACATAATTTCATGTAATTAATGTCATTTAAAATATTTTTCTCAGCTCAGAAGGAAAAAAGAAAGGGGTCAGTGAGATGGAATCATTGAGATCTCCAGTAAGGTGGGGGAGCTATTGAATGATAAATCCTTGTCTTCATTTCCCATTTATAAACAAACCCAGAGTTATGGGAAACAAAGGAATCAATAATAGAGCATGCAGGCAAATTCCCATCAGATGATATTATCTGGGACTGCAAGGAGATTTTAGAGATGAAGAAAATACCACAAAATCATTTTATAATCAGCGTTCTAAATACACATTTGCCATAAATATTGCAGGAGACATTGCTCAGCCATTTTTAATTTCAGAAGTCACAACATGTCTGGAGAACTCAGACGTCTTAACAAATGTTCACAAAAAGTATTTCCAAGGCTTTGATAACATAAAGTGAAAAAGATCCAAATGATCATGGGCATGATGTTGAATCCACGAACTTCTGCTTTATCTGTAATCATTTAGCCCACTGGAGTTTTTCATTGCTCAAACCACTTCAGAGACTGCAAGGATTCTCATTCACTAACCAATATCTACCAGTGAGTAGCAATCTACGTGTTCAGCTTTAAAATATCTGGTTCTCTAATGAATGTGTGGCAAGAGGTGCATGACAAGATTACTGAGTAGTTCACCCCTTAGTCTCTTTTTCTCTTCGGTTTTTCTTTCCCAATAATAAGGTCTGAGCAAGCTACATGCCACCCGAAGCGGGCAATTTGTCTATGGGTCATGTTTTGCACACTTCTTTAATTGAGTAGTATGTGGTTTCTAAGTCAGCAAAGAAAATTTAGAAAACATTCAGATGACTGTATCCAAAGGCTCATTAGCAATTTCCTAGAGCCAGCCCTGTTTATGCAAATACAGTTTAGAACAAAAATCTAACATTAAGAGAAAATCTCACTCTTTCCATAATAGAGGAAGCTTTTGGGTAATATCCAATTAATAGGACAAGCTATTTTGACTGCAGGCAATTGCTCGTGCCAAGTAAATTCTTGAAGGAACAATTCAGGCTCTGTCCTCCAGAGGCTTGTTGAAGTAGTCACTAATGTCACAGTAGTAATGGCCTGAGTCAAACCATCCATTTACATAAGCCAGAGAAGATCACGCCTTGTTTCCTCTAGCACTTTGTTGAGCTATGCCTGTTGCATCTCTAGCATTAGATATAAATAAACCAAATCCTCATTTCGAGAATGGCAAAGAATTAGAGAATAAAACTTACTTAGATAGAAAATGTAAGAGACAGATTAACCTTAACAAAATAGAGCCACAAGACTTAAGGTTGTTTTTTTCTTACTGAGACATTTTCTTTTCCCTCTTAAGAATAGTTAGCCCTCCAGCCATCCATTCACTCATTAACAATGACAACAACAATGCCTGTTGGCATGGAATACACAAGATATGTGGATGGCAAAGAAATAGTTCCCCTTTCTCACTGGCAATCCTAATTGGCCAACATTTAGGGATTAAAGAATAGTTAAATACTTTCAGGAAAGTATAGATGCTCTCTTTCCTCATATGTTAAGAGCCTTAACATATTGGGAGTACTATGTATTCTAATTTTACAAATCTCAGAGGCAGCTGATTTTATATTACATAAGGCGTAAATGAGTTGCTCTTTTTATGTAAGTACTCAGCATTAACCCATGAAACAGACTAATTCTCACAATAAGAACTTGGTGAAATAATACTTGATTAATTTTAAAGAGGTCCATACAAAGATAAGAATCTATGTTCCCAAATTGTATAATCTAGAGGTTTTCAGAAATCTCATTTTTCTATTTTCTAGACAAATTAGGGTTTTGTAATGGTTTCAGAAGGCTTAAAGTGAGTTCTGACTGTACTCATTACTAACCTTTAATCTTAATCAAGTTATGTAACTTATGATAATTCCATTTTCTTATCTACAAAGTGAGGAGAATAATCATGAGACCCCCCAACAGGTTTATGGAGTTCTTTTGGTAAGCCAAAAGTTTATATGTGAAAAACTTCATAAATATAAATTATCTTACAAAAGTTTCCTGTTTTTATATTGGTTGTTGTTGTACTAATCCTTTCTGACCACTTTGGTAGGCTAGAGGAGGAAAAAAATAAGACTTACATTTCTAGTTAGTTTATATATCTTGTCATCAGAGGATAAAATGCCAGTATGTGGTGTTATCATTTGCTCTTTAGACAGTTCTAAAGGGTAGATATTGAATTAAATCAGCAAAATCTTTCCTTCAGCTTAAATGTAACGACATCCAGGATGTGATTCTCCAAAAGATAATATTTATAAAATATAAATGTAGATTCACCTTTTATCCCATCTCATTTAGGTCAAGTTAATGTGTACCATCACCTTCAATGGGCATAGTCTCTATATTTTTCATCAGTTTTGAGATAGGTGCTTGAAATATTCTGCTATCTGTTAGAAATTCCTGATACCTGAGCTTGAGTCACGTGTGAAGATCCCCTATTCTATGCCCATACTTCTCATTATGCCATGAAGCATGTGACATATGGATGTTTTGAATTTGGACATATTTTTCTGTTGGGATCAATATTAGAAATGGTATCTCATTCTTAATTCTAAACAGATGTACTTAAAATATAAATGAGTATCCCGTTGAACCGAGAATTATTTTTATACACTGGTTAAGGGATATATTCTCTCTAAAACAGGATAAGGTTTCACACTCCTTTGCCATGACAGCGAGGCAAACCTAGTTGAGAATTTTAAACAACGTCATGCTCTTTTGTGGTAATGTCCTTTTCAGGAAATACAGAATGCATGAGGACATAGAGGCAGAACTTCCCCCCAAAGTCAGCTTTTTCTATTCTCTTCAAAAGGTTCTTGTAAAGCATCTATGTGCTTTAAATGATAATGTCAGAAGAGTGTTTCAATTTTGGGTCATTTAAATTGACTCAAGATAAAGTAAGAATACAAAATAAGTAAGAAGGAAATAACACCTATATGTAATGACTATATTTCTAAAAGGCAGGGTCAGTTCAACTCAATGTATAGGCTGCATCTTCTCTTTCTATCTATCCAATCAACAGAGACAGGTTATACTCTGCCTATAGAAGGCATACAAAATTGCTTGTTGCTTAGATGTTTGGGTGGTAAATGATTCTTTAAAAAAAAAAAGTAACACATTATAGCATATCTATTGGTATAAATTAATTAAATAATAAGCAAAGAAAACAGAGGTTTATAGTTTACCTTTAAAGTATAAAACCAAAGAGTTTAAAATTAAAATCAAATATTATGACAGCAGCAGACTATCATCCAATATCTGACTTAAGGCAAATGTCTAATACCTAAAATATTTAAAGCATTATTAAGCAGGCATTTGACATTATAGAAATAAAAAAATATACACTTCAAAATGACTGGACCTCTGAAATGGAATTGATTTTCATTGTGTCTGTCAAAAATGAAGAAAAGAAAAAAGTCCACAAAATAAAATGGCATTTGATACAAATGGTGCTATTATTACATATAAATTGAATATTGAGACTCCATACAGTCTTCTTACAAACTAGATATGCAAACATCTGAAAATGAAATCTGTAATAGGGAAATATAGTGAAGTAGCAAAAAAAGTGAATTTCAGCATTAAAGATACGGGTGCCCCAGTGGAACACAAGAGTAAATTATATGAAGTGACTTTTATTCTCAAAGAAGGAAAGTTAGAATTAATACTGGAATTTTCAACTTGGAAGAAACTTGGATACATTTTAGGTTAAGAAAATGGCTTTTTCTCTAAGAGTGAGTGTTTATAACTTACTACTGTTATTTCAATGGGTTATTTTAACTTAATTTCAAACCTACACATAATTTACAGAAAATATAATTTATGCTGTTTAGCTTGGTTTTCTTACACCTACTGATGTTCAGCAAACCTTTGCATCTCCAATATGAGCTTTAAATGATACTGTATGAATAAATACAATTGAATACCCATACTTAGCTCAAAAATCAGAATCAGCCAATGCAGAAAAGCTCTTGGTTTGGCCACTATAAAATGCATTTTCTTATCCCTACTCAAAATGTGGAGAGCACCAGAATAAAAAGACATCTGCAGGTCACTGCAAAGGAAAAGATAACACTGAAACAACCTGAATATTCTTGTCAATGTGTTTAAATGGATTATTATGTTTCCTTATAACATGGAGTATGCAGTGAAAAGAAAATGTAAGGGCAGTGATTCATGCAATGAACAAGGCGCCTGTGTCACCTAAGTCGAGGCCGAAAATGTGAGTTGGACTGAATGGTGAAGGCTGACATCATTTGTTAGTCGAATGAGCTTTCTGACTAGATTCCCAGAAAAAAAAGAAAGTCCATGAGAAAGAGGAGGATAACTGTTGAATTTGCATAGATGCAAAAAAATAAATAGATGAAAGAGTCTATTCCAATGTTAAATAGTGGGAAATGTAAAATAATTTAAATAATACATTTGAGAATAAATTTCTTATGATTTATTAACACATACAAATAATAGCACCATGGCCTGCACATGACCCTGTGGTTATATTTTTAAAGAATCATGTTAACAACTATAGCTAAACAAGAATTAGATTGTATTTCTTCACCTTCCTCTTTTCCAAATGCTTTTTGTTCTGTCTTTAAATTCACTTTCATGACCCTGGTCCTGGTGTTTTAAAACAATACACACATGAATATTAAGTAGGTGGATACAACCAAAGAACTTTAGAAATAGAAATATACCCCAAAGTCAGTAAGACCCAGAGAGGAGACTAAAGGACTTTTTGGAGGAACAGGCATTTGAAATGAGAACTCCACACCACAAGCAAAGCTCTCTTTCTCATCCTGACTACTCCAGGGAAGGCCTACGATGCAGACATCCAGGAGGAGCTAGAGACAGAACACAAACACAGAACATAATGTGGTCTCTTTCCACTTGTCTGCTTTGGCTTATGTCATTTCTTCTGCAATGGCTCTAGCTCTCCCTCTACACCTGCAGTAATTTGAACCAACATTAAATGCCAGTTGTTTAACTTCTTACAATTGCAGGTAAGTGACCTTACCTGCAATTGTTTTCCTCCTGAATACTTCTATTACTGGTCTTGTGTCTTACTGTGCTTACAGCTGTCCTGCTGTTTTATACTTTTTAGTGTACCCAATTAGCTCTTTACTTAGATAGAAACTCCCTGAAGTTAGACACTCTATCGGCACTTATCATTCTGAAACCCAGAATAATGCTTTGAATTGTAGCTACTCAATGAATGTCTGTTAAACACACACACACACACACACACACACACACACATACAGGTATGATAAATAAAATGGATATTTAGAAATTGTGAGAGTAGTCGTTCTGAAAAATGCTTATGAACATGTAGTTTGAGAGCAGTTTGTATCCAAATTAGCTGTAAAACTTGACCTCCTGAATGTAATGCTTTGGGGACAGGGCCTAGAAACTTGAATTTGTAACAGGTCTTTGGTGATACGTCAGCCTCTTAAGATTTGTGAAATACTATGGGTGTAGAGGGAATGAGGATGAGATATTTTAATAGACTTCAATCATGTATACTTGTGCCTTCCTTCACCTGTATTTCATTATTTTACTATTGTCTATTCTATTCTCTGAGTTCTCCATAAACATCTAGCCAACTCCCTGATTTAGGGTGGTATTGTTTAGAGTCTCCAGGGATCAAAGAATCTAATTTAGAAGGGGTGTGTATTAGTTTTCTAATGCAACTGTAACAGATTACTCCACATTAGCTGTAAAACAATACCCATTTATTATTCTACAGTTTCCATGGGTTGAAAGTCTGGGCGTGGCATAGTTAATTTGGGGCTCTTTTGGGGCCTCACAGAACTGAAACCAAGATGTCAGCCACCTCATTCTGGTGTGGATGGAAGTTTAGAACCTGCTTCTAAAGTCATTCATGTTGTTGGCAGAACCATTTCTTGCAGTTGTAGGACTAAGTCCACTGTTTTGTTGTAAGATAGGGACCTTCCTTACTCCCTAAATTGCTTTCTCACTGCGTTTGCTTATGGACCTGTACATCTCAGAGTCTTAAAGAACACTCAGAATCCTTCTCAGAATTGCAGTCTCTCTGACTTGCCCATCTATTGCATCTCTTTTGCTTCTCTCTTCTGATGCATCTGTCTTTTACTGCAGGTGGATAAGTCCTCCATTTTAAGGTTTTATGTGATCATGTCAGGGCTACTCTGACAACCCAGTATAATTTCCCTATTGTAAAGTTATATCTCCAAAGTCCTTTTTGCCTTTTAATATAACATTCACAGTTTTCAGGATTGAGGCATGGAAAGCTTTTGAAGGTCATTAGTGGCCTGCTATAAGATGTAAATAAAAGTCTTTAGTTCAAATTTCCCTCAGTTTCTTAATGTCCCTGCTGAAACATTTCCCTAAACTTCCATTCACACCATGTACACTTTAGAGGATACTCAGGACTCAGATTCAATTAAGATTTTAGTTGAGCTTCAATCATCTCTATGGGTCTTGCTAAAATATCTTTTAATGCCACCTGTAGGGACAGCGTCCTTTCATGCATCTATATTTAGATGTAGAATCATATAAGACTTTTTTGATATTCAAAATTCCTAACTCCTCTTTGCATATATAACTGCTAACCACCACCTCAGTTTTGTTGGTATGGATGCAAGTTTTGGTTTGCTTGGGTTTTATTCCAAAAGTTAGATACAGCTACTTTAAACTAGCTGATTCTGCCATGCTATGTATTTCCAGTGTCATGTCCTCCTGCTAAAATTTAGCTTTATTTGTTCAGAGGTCAGTTTCTGAAATAGTAGCAGAGAAGCATCAGTAAGTAATGAGTTAAGCATTTTTAGCAAAGTAAAATAAAGCAAGCTACTGTTTAAAGGGATAAATGACTAAAGAAGAGAGGCTTTCCTAAAGAGAAAAAACTTTCCAGCTCTGGGTATGAAAAATGAAGAACTGATATTGACAAACATTGGCCTATTTAAACTTGTTTTATTGTTGTGGCTATTTGTTGTTTTATTTTTCCCCTATATCCATGGAAGAAAAATTAGGACTATGGTAGCTGACCATGATTTAGGAAAGTTGAATTGTCTTTTCTGGGTTGATTGAGCCCAGGAACAAGTCTGTATTGTTTGAAATATTAACACCATGTTGGAGAAAGAAAGATGTGAACTGCAAAGCAAAGGGATTTTCATATAAGTCAAGGACTTTGGATACCCAAGAACCATGGACAATTTTTCAGGGTTTCACAGAGTGCTAAGAACTTTACAGAATTGAATTCATTTCATTTCAAGTACACATTTAAAAAAATTGAAACCTTATTTTAGATAACCAAACATGAGGCAGTGAGGATGAGTTAAATACTATTTGCTGAGATCACACAACGTCTACAGAACTGTGATTTGTACACTGAGTGTTGCACTTCAAAGCCCATGATCTCTTTGCTCTCAAACATTATTTCCATGGAAAGCAAAAGATTTAAAACTACTCTTATCAAAGCCATGGAGAAAGGTTTAATAGTCACAACGAAAAAGAACGGTAAGATTTGTTTGTAAGTTGCTTGTGTTTTCCATCTTAATTTCTGCTCAAAATTTTTCACTATTCTTTACTTATATGTTTCTTCATTGAAATAGTCAAGAAATGCATGGTGAAATGGTAAAAACACGATAAAGCCCTAAACAATACAAAATACAATACTGTATAAGATCAATATCCCTCCTATGTTCACCCAGGAGCTCTCTAATATGCCATATTTAGAGGGAACCACTAATACTGATTCATTTACTATGCATACTCTCAGAAATATACACACTTATACAATGTAAATGCATATGTGTGTGTGTGTGCATGTGTGTACACAGATATTTTTGTATACTAGCAGAAGCATAGCATACACAGGGACATAAGACTATTTTTCCAGATGTATAACCTGTTGTCACACATGAAAATATAGCTTGAAGATTATTTTTCAATGTATATGTAAATCTATTGCCTCTGTCTTTTTAATAACTGCATAGTCTGTCAATGTATGTCCCTAATTATTAAATCATCGTGCTATTGCTGGAGTTTATTCTTCTCTAGTCTTTAATAATCAACAGACATTGCGGTAGTTTACATATGCATATATGCATCTTTACATACGCGTCTGCAAAAGTCTTAGAAATGTAATTTCCGGGTGAGTGTACATGGTTGAATTTTCAAATTTTCGCACTACTTTCCAAGAGTTTTTACCTATTTCCACTCTGAGACAAGATATGAAGTGACTTGTTTCCTCATACCCTCACCTACACAATATTATCACATATTTTTGATCTGTGCCAAAGTGGAATGTGAAAAATGGCATCTCGTTATTTGTTTAATTTGCATTTAATTACGTGCAAGATTATGTTTTCATATGCTTAAAAGCCATTTATCTTTGTTTTTATTTATTACAGTGAACCGCATCTTCATGCTGTGTCTGTTTTTCTCTTGCATTTTGGTCATTTTGATCACTTGCTTACTGATTTAAAAATACTCTTTTATGATAAGGAAATTAGGTTTTTGTCCATCATTTGTGCTGCATACATCTTGTCCTGTTTATCTTTTGATGTGTTTATGAATTATTTGCCATTTAAAAAATATTATGAGTCAAATTTATCATCAATCTTTTCCTTTATTGCTTCTGACTGTTTGTGTCTTATTTAAAACCTTGATTCTTCTCCATATTTATTTAAAAGACTATGCTGTTGGCTACTTTTGTTGATGTACCAACAGTATTTCATTTTCTCTATTCTAATTTTTTTCACATAGAATTTATTTTTGTGACACAAATAGGAATCGTGTTTTATTTATTTTTTTCCAAATGGCTAGCCAATGTCCCAAGACTTTGATTTTAAACATTATAATTATGATATGTTCAATTTTATAGATAGATGCACAGATAGATTTGGTGTTTGTTTTGTATCATTTATCTATCTCTCTCAATTTAAACAGCAAATCCAAATTATCTCAGTTCCAAAGACAATATATTTTAATGGCTGACAGGCTAGGGTAATATCACTTCAACAAAAAGACATATTCTCACTAGTTTTTTTTTTTTTTTTTTTTTCCCAAGTCTAAATTTTTACATGGAATTTGGAATCAAATGGTTTGTGTTTGTAAAGAAACAATTGGCTATATGTTGGGTCTTACATCAAGTTGAAAAAAGTTCAAGAATAATAAAATATCAAATTATACTCTAAAGAACAATGTGCATCTTTCCATGTATTTAATTATATATTTTCCCCTCCATGACTATAAGAGGTTTTCTTCTTTTTTTTCACATAAATCCTGAACATTCTCATTAATTTTATCAATAAGTATTTTATTTTTTTTTCTTTAAATGAACATAATTATAACACGGTTTTGAAGATTAAATTTCATACATGTAAAAAAATGTTATAAAAGTGATTAGCTCATAGTAAATACATAAGAGTTATTATTCTTAGTACTTATTGACTAATTTAAAATAATTTTATATCTTCACACCTTACTGGATTTAAAGTATATTATTAGCTTCAATAACTTTATAAAATAACAAATTTAGTAATGTGTAGATTATTTGGGGTTTGTTCATCAAAACAATGATTATTTTGCCTCTTTAAAAAATTCCACCTCATTATTATATTTCATAAAATTGCACTGACTTATACTTGCAGATAAATTTTAAGCAATACTTGAATATTTTTTTCTGTTCCTGGCATAATACAAGTAGTTATCTATTTTTTTTTGACCACTTTTGCATTGATTTCTGATACACCTTTTTAGGCATTGATATTAGTATTTCATAAACTATTGATTGCATGCGTGACTTTTCTCCTTTTAATTATTTAGACTTCTTGACATTAAATATCTTTGAATATCTGGGTTAATTTTCTTGTTTTTGACTTGTTAAAATTTATTGTTGGATTCTGTTTGCTTATATGCTATTTAGAAATTTTTCATAAGTATTTATGAATTAAATTGTTCTGATTTTCTTTGTTGTATTCTACTGTATATGTTTGTATGTTTTGGGGTATATACATAGTGTTATACTTGCTTTATATAAAAGTTTTAAAGGTGCTTCTTATTTTTATGTGCTCTGGATCTTTAAATATAATTGAATTTATCTGTTTCTTGAAAGTTTGATATTAATCCATTATAAAGGTTTCTGTAATTTTTAATTTTGTGGGATTGGGAGTGGGAGCTGTGAGTTCTTTTGGTGAACAGGTAGACAAAGGGGGAGTTTTATCAAATTCCTTACCCTTAGCTATGATAACTGCTTTGTTAAAAAAAAAAAAAAAAAGTTCTGCCCCTCCCAAATTCAGGGTTTCAGTTCTTTTTGTATACAATTGATTGTAGCATTCTCTTAGAATTTATTCAGTTTCCTTTGTTTTTGTATTATTTGTCAATTTCATTTTCAAACTTTTAATTAGTCCTTTTAAAAAATATTTTTGCTATTGATTAGCTGGTTAATAATGTATTTTATTGTTGTCACTGTTGTTTCAGAGAATTCCCTTGAATTTATGTGTTCTAACTTTTGCTTTTTCTCTAATTTATTATTTTTTGCTATTTATTGTACCATTTTAAAATTTTGTCTTGAAGTTAATGATTTTCTTTTTCTCATTTTCTGAGTGAATTCTTAATTAATTAATATTTGGTCACATTTCATAATGGATAATTTCCTTTACTGATTTCCTTTACTAATCTAATGGTAGATGTTAATCATATCTACAAAATACCTTGACAGTAACCTCTAGGTTAGGACTGGATTAAATAGCTGAGTACTATAACCTAGCCAAGTTAATGTATAAAACTAACTATCACAATGAGGGAACTCACCTACAAGGGGAAAGTGATTTCCATCACAAATATGTCTTGTTCATTCCTCCAGTTTCTGTCAAGGAAACTTTCGTCACCTCACTCACCGCTCCCTGGATTCTAATCATCTATCTGTGCCTTAGCACATGGAGCTGGGGAGAATACTTGGGGTGCTAAAATCACCTAAACAATTATCTGATCCCATGACAGCCAAACTGGAACACCACATCCACATTTACTTGGCTCCTTGCTAGCACACACTTTTACCTTTTAGATAATAAAGACAGCGATATCCTAAGCAAATTATGGGGATTGAAAGGGAGGGGACAAGAGCAAAACTATGACATTGTCCATATTTTATCCCACTTATCAGTGTTGCTTAGCTTTCTTCTAACTAGACTATAATTTCCTCCACTGAGGGATTTTTAGAGTTTCTACGTTCATTCCTTAGACTCTTCAATTACCCTCTTATCATCTTTGGTATCTTCATAGTTGAGTTGCTTGAGTTAACCAGCAGATTTAACAATAGCTTAAAATTTAGAAAACAATGTTAAGTAATGTTTGCTTATGGACAATTATTATGATAAAGAGAATTTCCTTTTAAAATCAGATAATATAATAAGCAAAGTTAAATAGATAAATATAAATAATAATAGCCTGAAAAATTTTAGTCGTGATGGAGGGAATTGAGTTATTTAATCTTTCAGGAAAAAATTCTCACATTTTTGTTGTTGCCGTTGTTCCAACATATCTAGGTCTTCTAATACACCCCCAGTAGCACGGCTCAAAAAACAGGGATTCTCATTGTTTAATGTGGAAAGGTAGACATATCAGAATCTGGTGTATGAGAGTTTGTGACTGGAAAGAGTTCTACATGTGATTTTCAGATGTCTTCCTCAGATCACAGGCCAATCTTTCCTCAAGTTGGTAATCATTTCTCTAATATTGGAAGTAGCCCATAACATTTAATTGTAAACCTACATAACAAAGGAGAACTATTCATTTCTAGCTATCTTTTCAAGCCTGAATTTTAACAGCACAACATATTTTTGGTATATTATATTATATTGAAGTGGTATGATATGTATGGTATAATATCTTTGGTATATTATACATTGGAAATTGCCATATATTCTTCTGCTCTATGTCTGCCTCCCCGCTTCTCTGAATGTCTCTCAACAAATAGATTAATTTTCAAGTGTAGACACAAAATCATATAAATTTCACAGCGTTGGCTGTGTATCCTCCACTTTTAACTCAGGAGGCATAAGGTCTGAATGGACCATTAGAATTCCTCTAGTTCACTGGTCATGGTTAAAGAAGAATGACATTTAAACAGTTAGTTCCCAATTTTTGCAATTTTTCTTGTTACCACTCTATTCATTTTACCCAGCTTAATAAGCACTTACATTTTACTTCTTACCATTTTTCTACTCATTCATTGATTCACACCAATGAGGTTAAGCATCATTTAAAACAGATGAACCAGCAGCATATTTTTGTTTTTCTTTACAGTAGTCTGTATTACAGTGTGGTTTCCTTTTTCCAATTTTTGGACTAGTGGAAATACATACTTGCTACAATTTATCCTGTGTTAAAGTCAACTAAAAATAAAGAAAATGCAATAGCAATGGATAACACATTTGATAGTACTCTATGATGACTAGATTTTTTAAAGTCAACATTTTTCTATGATCCATAATAATAATTATTATTTATTTCCTGTTTCCCTGAGTTAATTCTCCATCCTCAATTCTTCACTATTTATTGGAAAAAGGAGTCTCGGCAAGATCATTTAATCAGTTTTCAGAATTTAAATGAAAAAAATCAGCAGAGGAAAATACACATATGTAATTGGCAGAAATTTTGGGTTATTCAGGCAGTATTAAAATGGTTTAGAATAATTAATTTGTATGGACACTCCATCATTAGGGAAAGTGAAGACCAGATGGATAAGGTGAACATCTCTACTATCACTATTACTAGCATCAACAACAGCAATCAAAATTGGTCTCTCTGCTCTGTCAGGTATATGTGTCTTATTCTTACTCATTCAAGTCCCCATATGATATATGAGAAAATATCATTGACCACATTTTATGGACACAAACAAACTACTTTTATGGTGTTGAACAACCTGTCTAAGTTCATGCAGTTAGTATATCTGGAATATGAACCCAGGCCTCTTGACTTAAAAATGGAGTTTCCCCCACAATTCTAAACTTCTTCCAAATCTCATGTTTTCTTCCAATATTACAGGTATTTTTTTTTACCTTACTTTCATTACATGTTATAAGAACCCCACTTTCAAATGCTTATTTTATACACTCTACTCATAGTATCATCCAGGGAAATATTAAGAGTTATAATAATAATAGTTTCTTCCTCTCAGAGTTCAGAAGCAGAAACAAAAAATGTGAACATCTATAGATGTGTTTTTGAATGAGAAATATTGGGGGAAATCCATTTGGCACTAGAAGTTTGACTAAACTCTGATTTGGTTTGTTATTTGGTGTTTTCTATCACCACCATTAACATAGAAGTGGCCTTGTCTGCCTTTTGTAATATGTGAGCAAAAACAACTTCCAATCCTGATGCCCTCATTGAATGAAATAATATGAACAGACCTCACAACCTCATAGTGGAAATGAGAGAGTAATAACTTCATCAGTGGAGTTCTTGCTTCATTTCCCATGACTCCAAATAAACCACCTATTCTTGTGCTGTAACTGATATATCACCCATTAGATTGCTTATAATTAATTTTAATATTTTCAACACAGACAAATTGATATTTATGTATTAGTGTCTATGAACTTTAATCTCTGTTTTAGGGGAGGTAGGTTTATTTTGAAGTACTCAAACATGGAATCAGCAATCTAGCGATGGTTAGTTAACATTTGAAAAACACTAATCAGGCATCTACACTCTAGAAGTGACCAGTACAATTGCTTCAACTGACCCTAACTGCACCTTCATGAGGAGTTCATTAATTAGCATAAGGGATGTTGAAAATAGTTTTTCATTAATAAAATGAGCAGCATTAAAATTTGTAAATTATCTAGACATATTTTACAGGCACTACCACAATTGGGTGATGGAAAGAAGACCCTGGTGAGCACCGTCAGCCAACACTCTTTGGAGGAGCACCCCCTGCTCCACTCTAAGACTCTAGTTCAGTCCCTCATTCTGCCAATTGCAGCAGATTATGTGCCCTGATTCTCACTGAGGAAATAATTGATGTTACAACTAGAATATCATTACATCTGCTTCCAGTGAATCTTTGAGCAAGGTATATGTTGCCGTACCTAAAAGATAGTTTTCTTGGACTTCACCAAGCTTACAGAAAAGGGTTGTCTGCCCATTTCTGCCCGAATGAAGAGGTGTTTTGTAGGTGTGAGCTACCTTAACGTGAGACTTTCATTTGGTGTTAAGCTTGTTTTGGCATTTCTAGATCTCTCACTTATCTTCAGTCATAAGACCTAACGATTGATAGCTATTTAAAAACAACAACAAAGTCAAATTATCATGGGTCAGCTTAATATCCCCATCTGCCATATCCTAATAACATTTTTTTCTTAAATTATAATAATGTTCATCGTTTATTATTAGACTTTGCCTAATACAAGTCCTTACTGTAAGGCAATGTGCACAGGGTCTTAATTTGTTGCTGTATTCCTTGCCATTGTTCCTTGAAAGTACATGTCCTTCATTTAATTACCATCCTTGTCCTGCTACATTTCCTCAGCGACTTCTCAGGTTCATAGCACATCACAATTCCTACAGAAAAGTCTTAAATAATAGAGAAGAATTGTCCTATCCATTCCACTCAGTTGGAGACCTGCTTCAGTTTTGTAAGAGCCAGTATTCACTTCGAAGTTTAAGGTCCAGCTTTTCAAGTGCAAGGGTTGGCAACCCCTAAATCTCCACAAGCACTTCAAAATAGTATTGTGGGACCTGAAAATACTTGTTGAAATATCTAGATTTCTAAACAAAAGACTTTTGAAATTCCATGTTCTTTGGATAACAACATGCTCTTAATCTTATCCAGGAGCATGCCGTAGTAGGTTCTGCTTCTTTTCTCTTTTTTATAAGTTCTTTATCTGTGTTCTGTCCAGCTATAATTCATCAAAGGAAAACCACTACATTCTCCCCACCTATAATTCTTGATCAAAACTTTAACTTCCACTTGTCCCTTTGATATGACTTAGTTATGGATGAAAACATCTTCTCTTACGTGGAAAATGTGAAGATCAGTATCACAAGCCAGGAAAAGGTATGTTCTCACAGCTTATAGAAAGTCTGTGGTCACTCAGCAAGAAGAACTTGGTACAAATTAACATGCTAGAATATTTCACAAGAAAATATATTCATATAATTTCTTTCTGTTCAACATTTAACATATTATATAGCTGGTTAGCATATTCTCCTAATTAGATTATATATAATTTATGGCAGGTAATCAATGTTTTTACTTCTATAATCAATACACTTTAAGCATTACTTAAAGTTTCTATTTTCTAACACTTCTCAGAGGTATAATTATATATATGTAAAATATTTTCTGCAGCCTGGTCATACAATCATTTACAGTACTTGAGTAATATAGTGAATTACACTAAAGTCCACAAATGTTGTAATAAACAAGAGCATGATCAGCAGGAGATAGGTAAAGAAAAAAAAGGAAAAAGCAGTAACTTTAGTTTTAAGGGTTTCCTTTCCAGCTTTAGCAATAATTAGCCAGATATCCTTGGGCATCTCACCTTGGACATCTGTCCTTAGGTTATTATGAGAATTAAAGAAAAATAACATAAAAAGACAACTCTTTTTGTAGAATGTAGTGAATGCTTACAAATGTACCTTATCCACCTGTATTATTAGGGTTTATTTTTTGAAAAACAAAATGATCTACAAAATGTGTCCACTATGAAAGAATTTTCTAAATGAATGCAAAGTCTCAGAGAAAATTCTGGTTTGTTGATGGTTTTGAATAGAAAAACCAACTGAGACCAGAGCAGACAATAGGCCCCTAAAGTGTTCCCCCTAAGTTGCTTTGATGTTGTCCTAGTGTCTTGATACCAGGAGGCCAGGGATTGCAGGAAAAGGGTCTTTTTTGTCTTCATTCACTTTCCCCCCTCAGTTTCTGAAATGATTCTCCAGAATTTCTCCTCATAAGAAAGATACATTAGAAATACATCTACACGTGGAACTGCTCCTACAGAACACCCACTGAACACTGGCAGAAGACGTCAGACCTCCCAAAAGGCAAGAAAATCCCCACGTACTTGGGTAGGGCAAAAGAAAAAAGAAATAACAGAGACAAAAGAATAGGGATGGGACCTGCACCAGTGGGAGGGAGCTGTGAAGGAGGAAAGGATTCCACACACTAGGAAGCCCCTTCGTGGGCAGAGACTGTGGGTGGCGGAGGGGGGAAGCTTTGGAGCCACGGAGGAGAGCACAGCCACAGGGGTGCGGAGGGCAAAGCGGAGAGACTCCCGCACAGAGGAGCGGTACCGACCAGCACTCACCAGCCCGAGAGGCTTGTCTGCTCCCCCGCCGGGGCGGGTGGGGCTGGGAGCTGAGGCTCGGGCTTTGGTTGGATCGCAGGGAGAGGACTGGGGTTGGTGGCGTGAACACAGCCTGAAGGGGCTAGTGCGCCACAGCTAGCCAGGAGGGAGTCCGGGAAAAAGTCTGCAGCTGCCGAAGAGGCAAGAGACTTTTTCTTTCCTCTTTGTTTCGCGGCGCGCAAGAAGAGGGGATTCAGAGCTCCGCCTAAATGAACTCCAGAGACGGGCGCGAGCCGCGGCTATCAGCGTGGACCCCAGAGGTGGGCGCAAGCCACGGCTATCACTGCGGATCCCACAGCAACAGGGGCTCAGAGGGAAAAACGGAGAGATTCCCACACAGAGGCTCGGCACCGAGCAGCACTCACCAGCCCGAGAGGCTTGTCTGCTCACCCGCCGGGGCGGGCGGGGGCTGGGAGCTGAGGCTCGGGCTTCGGTGCTAGCCGAGAGGGAGTCCGGGAAAAAGTCTGCAGCTGCCGAAGTGGCAAGAGACTTTTTCTTGCCTCTTTGTTTTGCGGCGCGCAAGGAGAGGGGATTCAGAGCGCTGCCTAAATGAACTCCAGAGATGGGCGCGAGCCGCGGCTATCAGCGTGGACTGCAGAGACGGGCAGGAGATGCTAAGGCTGCTGCTGCCACCACCAAGAAGCCTGTGTGCGAGCACAGGTCACTCTCCACACCGCCCCTCCCGGGAGCTTGTGCAGCTCGCCACTGCCAGGGTCCCGTGATCCAGGGACAACTTCGCCGGGAGAAAGCATGGCGTGCCTCAAGCTGCTGCAATGTCTCACCGGCCTCTGCCGCTGCAGGCTCGCCCTGCATCCGTGCCCCTCCCTCCCCCCGGCCTGAGTGAGCCAGAGCCCCCAAAGCAGCTGCTCCTTTAACCCTGTTCTGTCTGGGCGGGGAACAGATGCCCTCAGGCGACCTACATGCAGAGGCGGGTCCAAATCCAAAGCTGAACGCCAGTAGCTGTACGAACAAAGAAGAGACAGGGAAATCTCTCCCAGCAGCCTCAGAAGCAGTGGATTAAAGCTCCACAAACAACTTGACGTGCCTGCAACTGTTGAATACCTGAATAGACAACAAATCATCCCAAATTCAAGAGGTGGACTTTGGGAGCAGGAGATATTAATTTTTCCCCTTTTCCTTTTTTTGTGAGTGTATATGTGTATGCTTCTGGGTGAGATTTTGTTTGTATAGCTTTGCTTTCACCATTAGTCCTAGGGTTAGGTCCGTCCGTGTTTTTTTTTTTTTAATCAAAAAAAAATTTTTCCTAATAAATGTGTTCTTAATAATTTTTTCCTTATTTTCTATTTTTAAAAAATAAAAAAAAAATAATAAGTTTTATAATATTTTTTATTTTAAAAAAATTAAAATTTTTTTCTTAATAATTTTTTCTTATTTTTTACTATAAAAAATTAATCTATTTTTAAAAATTAAAAAAAAATTTTTCTGAATACATTTATTCTTAATATTTTTTTTCTTATTTTTTATTATAATAGTTTTATTTTATTTTATTTTATCCCCTTTCTTTCTTTATTTCTATTTTTTTCTCCCCTTTATTCTGAGCCGTGTGGACGAAAGGCTCTTGGTGCTCCAGCCAGGCATCAGGCTGTGCCTCTGAGGTGGGAGACCCAACTTCAGGACACTGGTCCACAAGAGACCTCCCAGCTCCACGAAATACCAAACGGCAAAAATCTCTCAGAGATCTCCATCTCAACATCAAGACCCAGCTTCATTCAACGACCAGCAAGCTACAGTGCTGGACACCCTATGCCAAACAACTAGCAAGAGAGGAACACAGCCCCATCCATTAGCAGAGAGGCTGCCTAAAATCATAATAAGGCCACAGACACCCCAAAACACACCACCAGACGTGGACGTGCCCACCAAAAAGACAAGATCCAACCTCATCCACCAGAACACAGGCACTAGTCCCCTCCACCAGGAAGCCTACACAAACCACTGAACGAACCTTAGCCACTGGGGACAGATACCAAAAACAATGGGAACTACGAACCTGCAGCCAGCGAAAAGGAGACCCCAAACACAGTAAGATAAGCAAAATGAGAAGACAGAAAAACACAGAGCAGGTGAAGGAGCAGGGTCAAAACACACCAGATCTAACAACTGAAGAGGAAATAGGCAGTCTACCTGAAAAAGTATTCAGAATAATGATAGTAAAGATGATCCAAAATCTTGGAAATAGAATAGAAAAAATGCAAGAAACATTTAACAAGGATGTAGAAGAACCAAAGAGGAACCAAGCAACGATGAAAAACAAAATAAACGAAATTAAAAATACTCTAGATGGGATCAATAGCAGAATAACTGAGGCAGAAGAACGGGTAAGTGACCTGGAAGATAAAATGGTGGAAATAACTACTGCAGAGCAGAATAAAGAAAAAAGAATGAAAAGAACTGAGGACAGTCTCAGAGACCTCTGGGACAACATTAAACGCACCAACATTCGAATTATAGGGGTCCCAGAAGAAGAAGAGAAAAAGAAAGGGACTGAGAAAATATTTGAAGAGATTATAGTTGAAAACTTCCCTAATATGGGAAAGGAAATAGTTAATCAAGTCCTGGAAGCACAGAGGGTCCCATACAGGATAAATCCAAGGAGAAACACGTCAAGACACATATTAATCAAACTATCAAAAATTAAATATAAAGAAAACATATTAAAAGCAGCAAGGGGAAAACAACAAATAACACACAATGGAATCCCCATAAGGTTAACAGCTGATCTTTCAGCAGAAACTCTGCAAGCCAGAAGGGAGTGGCAGGATATACTTAAAGTCATGAAGGAGAAAAACCTACAACCAAGGTTACTCTACCCAGCAAGGATCTCATTCAGATTTGATGGAGAAATTAAAACCTTTACAGACAAGCAAAAGCTGAGAGAGTTCAGCACCACCAAACCAGCTTTACAACAAATGCTAAAGGAACTTCTCTAGGCAAGAAACACAAGAGAAGGAAAACACCTACAATAACAAACATAAAATATTTAAGAAAATGGGAATAGGAACATACATATCGATAAATACCTTAAATGTAAATGGTTTAAATGCTCCCACCAAAGACACAGACTGGCTGAATGGATACAAAAGCAAGACCCATATATATGCTGTCTACAAGACACCCACTTCAGAACTAGGGACACATACAGACTGAAAGTGTGGGGATGGAAAAAGATATTCCATGCAAATGGAAATCAAAAGAAAGCTGGAGTAGCAATTCTCATATCAGACAAAATAGACTTTAAAATAAAGACTATTACAAGAGACAAAGAAGGACACTATATAATGATCAAGGGATTGATTCAAGAAGAAGATATAACAATTATAAATATTTACGCACCCAACATAGGAGCACCTCAGTACATAAGGCAAATACTAACAGCCATAAAAGGGGAAATCGACAGTAACACAATCATAGTAGGGGACTTTAACACCCCACTTTCACCTATGGACAGATCATCCAAAATGAAAATAAATAAGGAAACACAAGCTTTAAATGATACATTAAACAAGATGGACTTAATCGATATTTATAGGACATTCCTCCCCAAAACAACAGAATACACATTTTTCTCAAGTGCTCATGGAACATTCTCCAGGATAGATGATATCTTGGGTCACAAATCAAGCCTTGGTAAATTTAGGAAAATTGAAATCGTATCAAGTATCTTTTCCGACCACAAGGCTATGAGACTAGATATCAATTACAGGAAAAGATCTTTAAAAAATACAAACACATGGAGGCTACACAATACACTACTTAATAACGAAGTGATCACTGAAGAAATCAAAGGGGAAATCAAAAAATACCTAGAAACAAATGACAATGGAGACACGACGACCCAAAACCTATGGGATGCAGCAAAAGCAGTGTTAAGAGGGAAGTTTATAGCAATACAAGCCTACATCAAGAAACAGGAAACATCTCGAATAAACAACCTAACCTTGCACCTAAAGCAATTAGAGAAAGAAGAGCAAAAAAACCCCAAAGCTAGCAGAAGGAAATAAATCATAAAGATCAGATCAGAAATAAATGAAAAAGAAATGAAGGAAACAATAGCAAAAATCAATGAAACTAAAAGCTGGTTCTTTGAGAAGATAACCAAAATTGATAAACCATTAGCCAGACTCATCAAGAGAAAAAGGGAGAAAACTCAAATCAATAGAATTAGAAATGAAAAAGGAGAAGTAACCACTGACACTGCAGAAATACAAACGATCATGAAAGATTACTGCAAGCAACTCTATGCCAGTAAAATGGACAACCTGGAAGAAATGGACAGATTCTTAGAAATGCACAACTGCCGAGACTGAACCAGGAAGAAATAGAAAATATGAACAGACCAATCACAAGCACTGAAATTGAAGCTGTGATTAAAAATCTTCCAACAAACAAAAGCCCAGGACCAGATGGCTTCACAGGCAAATTCTATCAAACATTTAGAGAAGAGCTAACACCTATCCTTCTCAAACTCTTCCAAAATATTGCAGAGGGAGGAACACTCCCCAACTCATTCTACGAGGCCACCATCACCCTGATACCAAAACCAGACAAAGATGTCACAAAGAAAGAAAACTACAGGCCAATATCATTGATGAACATAGATGTAAAAATCCTCAACAAAATACTAGCAAAAAGAATCCAACAGCACATTAAAAGGATTATACACCATGACCAAGTGGGGTTTATTCCAGGAATGCAAGGATTCTTCAATATATGCAAATCAATCAACGTGATACACCATATTAACAAATTGAAGGAGAAAAACCATATGATCATCTCAATAGATGCAGCGAAAGCTTTCGACAAAATTCAACACCCATTTATGATAAAAGCCCTGCAGAAAGTAGGCATAGAGGGAACTTTCCTCAACATAATAAAGGCCATATATGACAAACCCACAGCCAACATTGTCCTCAATGGTGAAAAACTGAAACCATTTCCACTAAGATCAGGAACAAGACAAGGTTGCCCACTCTCACCGCTATTATTAAACATAGTTTTGGAGGTGTTAGCCACAGCAATCAGAGAAGAAAAATAAATAAAAGGAATCCAAATCGGAAAAGAAGAAGTAAAGCTGTCACTGTTTGCAGATGACATGATACTATACATAGAGAATCCTAAAACTGCCACCAGAAAACTACTAGAGCTAATCAATGAATTTGGTAAAGTAGCAGGATACAAAATTAATGCACAGAAATCTCTTGCATTCCTATATACTAATGATGAAAAATCTGAAAGTGAAATTAAGAAAACACTCCCGTTTACCATTGCAACAAAAAGAATAAAATATCTAGGAATAAACCTACCTAAGGAGACAAAAGACTTGTATGCAGAAAATTATAGGACACTGATGAAAGAAATTAAATATGATACAAATAGATGGAGTGGAGAGATATACCATGTTCTTGGATTGGAAGAATCAGCATTGTGAAAATGACTCTACTACCCAAAGCAATCTACAGAGTCAATGCAACCGCTATCAAACTACCACTGGCATTTTTCACAGAACTAGAACAAAAAATTTCACAATTTGTATGGAAACACAAAAGACCCCGAATAGCCAAAGCAATCTTGAGAACGAAAAATGGAGCTGGGGGAATCAGGCTCCCTGACTTCAGACTATATTACAAAGCTACAGTATTCAAGACAGTTTGGTACTGCCACAAAAACAGAAATATAGATCAATGGAACAGGATAGAAAGCCCAGAGATAAGCCCACGCACATATGGTCACCTTATCTTTGATAAAGGAGGCAAGCATATACAGTGGAGAAAAGACAGCCTCTTCAATAAGTGGTGCTGGGAAAATTGGACAGGTACATGTAAAAGTATGAAATTAGAACACTCCCTGACACCATACACAAAAATAAACTCAAAATGGATTAAAGACCTAAGTATAAGGCCAGACACTATCAAACTCTTAGAGGAAAACATAGGCAGAACACTCTATGACATAAATCACAGCAAGATCCTTTTTGACCCAGCTCCTAGAGAAATGGAAATAAAAACACAAATAAACAAATGGGACATAATGAAACGAAAAAGCTTTTGCACAGCAAAGGAAACCATAAACAAGACCAAAAGACAACCATCAGAATGGGAGAAAATATTTGCAAATGAAACAACTGACAAAGGATTAATCTCCAAGATTTACAAGCAGCTCATGCAGCTCAATAACAAAAAAACAAACAACCCAATCCAAAAATGGGCAGAAGACCTAAATAGAGATTTCTCCAAAGAAGATATACAGATGGCCAACAGACACATGAAAGAATGCTCAACATCATTAATCATTAGAGAAATGCAAATCAAAACTACAATGAGGTATCATCTCACACCGGTCAGAATGGCCATCATCAACAAATCTAGAAACAATAAATGCTGGAGAGGGTGTGGAGCAAAGGGAACACTCCTGCACTGTTGGTGGGAATGTAAATTGATACAACCACTATGGAGAACAGTATAGAGGTTCCTTAAAAAACTACAAATAGAACTACCATACGACCCAGCAATCCCACTACTGGGCATATACCCTGAGAAAACCAGAATTCAAAAAGAGTCATGTACCAAAATGTTCATTGCAGCTCTATTTACAATAGCCAGGACATGGAAGCAACCAAAGTGTCCATCATCGGATGAATGGATAAAGAAGATGTGGCACATATATACAATGGAATATTACTCAGCCATAAAAAGAAATGAAATGGAGGTATTTGTAGTGAGGTGGATGGAGTTAGAGTCTGTCATACAGAGTGAAGTAAGTCAGAAAGAGAAAAACAAATACAGTATGCTAACACATATATACGGAATCTAAGGGAAAAAAAAAAAAAAGGTCATGAAAAACCTAGTGGCAAGATGGGAATAAAGACACAGACCTATTAAAGAATGGACTTGAGGATACGGGGAGGGGGAGGTGTGAGATGTGACAGGGTGAGAGAGTGTCATGGACATATATACACTACCAAATGTAAAATAGATAGCTAGTGGGAAGCAGCCGCAAAGCACAGGGAGATCAGCGATCATCACGGTGCTTTGTGACCGCCTGAGGGGGTGGGATGGGGAGGGTGGGAGGGAGGGAGATGCGGGAGGGAGGAGATATGGGAACGTGTGTATATGTGTAGCTGATTCCTTTGTTATAAAGCAGAATCTAACACACCATTGTAAAGCAATTATACTTCAATAAAGATGTTTAAAAAAAAAGAAAAACCAACTGAGTAATTGCTTAGGAAAATAGGACTATCAAATGTATAGTATTCATAATATGAAAAACCTTGGTGTGAATACATTAAAAAAGAAGCATGTTTTTAAACAGAGCAAAACTAGTTACCTGGAGGAAAGAATTACCTCAAATGAATAGACCTTGACAACAAAAAATTAAGAATAATTCAAAAAAATGACAAAAGCATGAAAGCTAAAATATGAACCATGTCTGATGCGAATGCTTAATTTTAGGAAGAATTCACCTCAGACTTGATTTAAAATAACTTTTCACTACTTAATAGAATTAAGAATGCTCTTTTTTCATTGTAAATCTAGTGTTCTATTTTCAATTGATTTATAATATACAGATAATTTTTTTTAAAACATTAGGTCATTTCAAACCTCACTATTAAAGTAGTTTAATGTACATGACTTTTGAAAATGTTCAAATTTGAGTTTTTATGTATGAGGGGGAACAATGGTAAAGAAATATCAGCAGCTCTCCTGCCTCCAAAATATCTTGCAGGAGCTATATTCCATTGTAGTATAAGTTTATTGAAAATGTTAAATATATACAAAGAAAAGTGTACAGATTTTTCCTTGACTTCTCAGTATGAGGGTTGACCAAGAAGCTTCATGCAGCATGACTAAACTTTGGACATGTTTCTTCCTGATTCTATCCTCCCTACCTACCCCACCTCCCTCTTTTTTAGAGCATTTACTTTAGAACACCTCATTGTAAATTATTTCTCTGCCCATTTGAGAATTAAATCTTTTAAAAATTCTCTTCTCAGTTTTACAACCCAGAATGTCTTTCTCACGGACCTGAGAACCATCTTAAAAAATGTAAATATGAAGAAGTAGCAGCCCTATCTTCCAATTTCCTGGGAGGGTAGGAGACTAACATTGGAGGGCACTTTGTTCCAAGTTGTAAAATAACTTTGTGTCATGAAGATACGAGTAGTTTACTTTTCCTCTGCATAAGGCCAATTAGCCAACAGAGATGATCAAGACTGTACCCTCACTCTAGTGCTCAATAACCCTTCCGTCTTTCATTTCAAAGGAGCTGAGTTCAACCTGAGTTCGGGCTTCTCCCCTAAAGCAATAGCTTTGAAAAAATTCATTCTTACCAGTTTAATTTTGTCCAGTGCAAATTTTGCTTTGACAGGTGTTAGTGTTAAAAACAAAAATACAGCAATATAAGGAGACAGAGAAAAAAATGTACTATTTTTATGTAGGGTATTCAACATGTTCTCTCTGATAATGAAATATCTGAAAAGATACCTGAAGGAAAGGACAGATATGGATATATGGATTACATAGAAATGAAAGAAATAGCAGTGTGAAAAATCCTTGAAGTGTCATTGGACTTGGAAAGTCTCAGGAGCATCAGGAGACATTTTTCTCCATTATGCATGAGGTCTTTTAAAAGAGTCAATTTCCTTCTTGCTCAGATGAGAAAACTGAGTCTCAGAATAGTTTGATGACTTCTGTAGATAAATGAAGAAGATTTTTCTATTAGGAAAGCTATTCAATAATCAATCAGTGTGATTTGCTTGTTGAGTTGTGTTTTTCTTTAATAAAGAATGCTAAGGAATTATCAACTGGAAAATCTAATCAGTTCACATCAGAAAATGTAATCATTTATAAAAAATGGGAAAACTTAGGAAAATTCTTCAGTGGTAAATTATAATACAAAGAAGTCATTAGTAATGAAAAATTGAAAACAAACTTGAGATGTGAATTCTATACATTTTGAAAAATGAAGTTTCAGTTACCAACCAAGGCACCTTAGAAGAAAACTGGTTCATAAAGTATCTGCTTGAAACTTCCTTTAATAATATTAATTATAAAATACATGTAAAATAGAGAAGGGATCTAAACAGTAATGAAAGACTACATACTTCAAATATAGCAATAGTAGAAGGTAATCTAGAATTCTGGCTCTGCCACTTATCAGGTAAGTACCTTGCGGCAAATTTTAAATTCTTTAAGCTATGATTTCGTGATTTATAAAATAAGGATATTTATATATAACTCACAGGATTGTTATAGGATTAAATGAAATTATGTATGCAAACTGCTTGATATAGCACATGCTTAGCATTCAAAAATGTCAGCAATTGTCATCATGAGTATTTTTATATTGTTACTAAATTGATTGCAAAACTCCCGGGTTTAATTTATGTTTTAGTATCTTTTTAATATTGAAAGTTTAAAGAACATTCAAAAACAAAGAAAATATTATAATAAACAACTTTGTGGTTCTATATTCAAATCCTAACTTTTCTGTCCTCAGCAATAGATTATGAGAAAATAAATATCAGTCATCCTATCATTTAATCCATAAATAGTTCAGAATATATCTCTAAAAGATCAGGACTTCTAAAAAAATAACATGTTCTATATATCATTCTCACAGCTAAAACAATAATTCCTTAACGTCAACCCTAGTCAATGTTCAAATTTCTCTAATTGTCTCAAAATTTGTTTCAATTGGTTTATTTGTTTTGGAATCAAGATGTAAATAATATTCACACATTGAAACTGGTTATGTCTCTTTAATCTGTTGTAGTCCATAATCTCTCTCTCTCTATCTGTCTTGTTTACGAATTCAGGCCATTTTTTAAATTTAAACCCAAGACTAAATAAGGCTAATATTCTATCTTATTCTACCCATTGCAACTGTCCTCAAGATGTCTCTTGGTAAAGGAAGTGAGTAATTAATTGGTCGCTAGGCTTTTATAGAGACTGGAGAGGTGGCAGATGACTTCTAGTTCAATAGATGGGAAGCACTCAAGAGAAGGAGCGTGGTCCTCCCAGGGCAGTTTGGAGCTGGGGTGAAGCAGTCAGTCAGACTTAGCAGTAAAATCAATAAAGGCAAATTGTTTGCCTCTGCTCACAGAGTTCTTCTTGATAAACTAGATTTTGCCATTAGAGATTACAGAATAAGAGGCTGCTACAAAATAGTCTACGGTTCTCCCCAGATAATCCCAAATGAGGTAATCATTTCACTTGCACCCTCTGATCCTATCATGTTAAACCTTTAAAAAGAATTCCCTGGTATATAGCCATGATTGAAGTCACTTTCCAAAACTCCTCATATATATCGTACTGTATTTTCTCTTTTTTTTCAAAGTAATAAAGCAACAGAAATAAAATCAATATGGAAGGAACAATAATGTTCATGTGCAGATGTTAATTGAAAGAACTCCAAAAAGTAAATATTCCAATCTGTGGGAAAGTAATTGTACAAACACATTGGTTCCAGAAAATAATTTTGGATGGCCAGGAGAACTCAACTGATTAAGGGGGGTGTGATTAAATTTAGCCAGAATACTAATACAGTAGCTCAAGGAATAAGGCAGAAATGTGAAGACTGTGTGAACTGAACAAGAATTTCTAACACATTAATGTGCATGGGTAAACTTGGGTTCCCAACACCAGATGAACAAATGATCCTGAGGTGTAAAGTTGTAAAGGAATTAGAAGCATTGTGAAAGTCTGAAGGTTCAGCAGTAGGAAGAGTAATGAGAAAAGCCAGAAGTCAAACACTTCATCCAAGGAGGGCAAATATGTGTGTCATGGTCTAAACATACCATAGAGAGATCAGAAGACATCTGGCTCTGACAATGACTATTGTGTGCACTTGGGCAAATCATTTGATTTCTCTGAGCCAAGTTTCCCTTTCTCCTTTGGTGAAATGAAGAAAATAACATCTACCTGGAAGCAGTGCTGTAAATAGTAAATTATAAAATACATGTAAATGATCTATCACAATGTTTTTGGTGATGTTTACAAAAGAGTGACAAGTATTCTTCACATACAATATTAGACTCGAGATTGTAAGGCACTTAAAGCTCAGCTGCTGTAATCACAATGCTTGAAATTTGAAAATGGAAGCCATCATTAATATTATTATGTTTAAACCTCTGTGACTTCTCTGACAAGGATTCATTCAGTTGATAATTATATGCTTCTAATGATGGAGAGTCCATTTACTCCTGAGTTTCACCAAAATGCTTCCAAATACACACAGTAACTTCTTGTGAAATTGGAGTTTTGCTTCTGTTTCAATCTGATTTAGGAACTGCTTTTACATTCCTGCTAAGCATATTAAATCAGAATACAAGTCACTGATGTTTGGTAGAGTGGATCATATATTTTTGTTTAAAGAGGTGGAGATGAGTGCATTTTAAAATCATAACTAGTACAGTGTCCAATGTATAATATGTCTTCCTTAAATGTTTGTTATTGGTGATAAAAGTGATAATGAATCTATTTCTGATCTTTGCTCTTACTGCAATCATTTTGAGGCTCTTTCAGTTTTGTATAAAATTCTCTTCCTGTTGTGTCTTCAAAATATACAGCTGGCCACCATTAGCTCAGACATGCCTCTGTGGCATGTGTGTTTTGTATTATTGCTCATTTGTTTCTTTCTCTGCCTACTCATCTGTTTTCCTGGCTGTGACTTTTAGCTTCCTCATTTGTCTAAGTAAGAATTGTCCTTGGATGTTTCCCTTCCATCACTTCTATTGTTTCTTGCTTTCTGGTCACTTTGTTTGACAGCATCTGTGCAACACTTCACACTCATTAATATCCTCCACAAGTTGCTTAATGATAGAGGAACCCTGTTGAGTGTTTGCATAGTTAAGAAAGAAACCTGTCCAGCTTTTGATAAAAGCCTGTACACAGATTATTCTTTTTTTTTTTTTTTTTTTAGTTGTTTTGTTTGTTTTTTTATACTGCAGGTTCTTATTAGGCATCAATTTTATACACATCAGTGTATACATGTCAATCCCAATGGCCCAATTCAGCACACCACCATCCTCACCCCACCGCAGTTTTCCCCCCTTGGTGTCCATATGTCCATTCTCTACATCTGTGTCTCAACTTCTGCCCTGCAAACTGGCTCATCTGTACCATTTTTCTAGGTTCCACATACACGCATTAATATACGATATTTGTTTTTCTCTTTCTGACTTACTTCACTCTGTATGACAGTCTCTAGATCCATCCACGTCTCAACAAATGACTCAATTTCGTTCCTTTTTATGGCTGAGTAATATTCCATTGTATATATGTACCACAACTTCTTTACCCATTCGTCTGTTGATGGGCATTTAGGTTGCTTACCTGACCTGGCTATTGTAAATAGTGCTGCAATGAACATTCGGGTGCATGTGTCTTTTTGAATTACGGTTTTCTCTGGGTATATGCCCAGTAGTGGGATTGCTGGGTCATATGGTAATTCTATTTTTAGTTTTTTAAGGAACCTCCATATTGTTCTCCATAGTGGCTGTATCAATTTACATTCCCACCAACAGTGCAAGAGGGTTCCCTTTTCTCCACACCCTCTCCAGCATTTGTTGTTTGTAGATTTTCTGATGATGCCCATTCTAACAGGAGTGAGGTGATACCTCATTGTAGTTTTGATTTGCATTTCTCTGATGATTAGTGATGTTGAGCATCTTTTCATGTGCTTCGTGGCTGTCTGTATGTCTTCTTTGGAGAAATGTCTATTTAGGTTTTCTGCCCATTTTTGGATTGGGGTGTTTGTTTCTTTAATATTGAGGTGAATGAGCTGTTTATATATTTTGGAGATTAATCCTTTGTCCGTTGATTCGTTTGCAAATATTTTCTCCCATTCTGAGGGTTGTCTTTTCGTCTTGTTTATGGTTTCCTTTGCTGTGCAAAAGCTTTGAAGTTTCATTAGGTCCCATTTGTTTATTTTTGTTTTTATTTCCATTACTCTAGGAGGTGGATCAAAAAAGATCTTGCTGTGATTTATGTCAAAGAGTGTTCTTCCTATGTTTTTCTCTAAGAGTTTTATAGTGTCTAGTCTTATATTTAGGTCTCTAATCCATTTTGAGTTTATTTTTGTGTATGGTGTTAGGGAGTATTCTAATTTCATTCTTTTACATGTAGCTGTCCAGTTTTCCGAGCACCACTTATTGAAGAGACTGTCTTTTCTCCATTGTTTATCTTTGCCTCCTCTGTCATAGATTAGTTGACCATAGGTGCGTGGGTTAATCTCTGGGCTTTCTATCTTGTTCCATTGATCTATGTTTCTGTTTTTGTGCCAGTACCATATTGTCTTGATTACTGTAGCTTTGTAGTATAGTCTGAAGTCAGGGAGTCTGATTCCTCCAGCTCCATTTTTTTGCCTCAAGACTGCTTTGGCTATTCGGGGTCTTTTGTGTCTCCATACAAATTTTAAGATGATTTGTTCCAGCTCCATAAAAAATGCCATTGGTAATTTGATAGGGATTGCATTGAATCTGTAGATTGCTTTGGGTAGTATAGTCATTTTCACAATGTTGATTCTTCCAATCCAAGAACATGGTATATCTCTCCACCTGTTGGTATCATCTTTAATTTCTTTCATCAGTGTCTTATAGTTTTCTGCATACAGATCTTTTGTCTCCCTAGGTAGGTTTATTCCTAGGTATTCTATTCTTTTTGTTGCAATGGTAAATGGGAGTGTTTCCTTAATTTCTCTTTCAGATTTTTCATAATTAGTATATAGGAATTCAAGAGATTTCTGTGCATTAATTTTGTATCCTGCAACTTTACCATATTCATTGATTAGCTCTAGCAGTTTTCTGGTGGCAGTTTTAGGATTCTCTATGTATAGTATCATGTCATCCGCACACAGTGACAGTTTTACTTCTTCTTTTCCAATTTGTATTCCTTTTATTTCTTTTTCTTCTCTGATTGCCGTGGCTAGGACTTCCAGAACTATGTTGAATAATAGTGGTGAGAGTGGACATCCTTGTCTCGTTCCTGATCTTAGAGGAAATGCTTTCAGTTTTTCACCATTGAGAATGATGTTTGCTGTGGGTTTGTCATATATGGCCTTTATTATGTTGAGGTAGCTTCCCTCTATGCCCACTTTCTGGAGAGTTTTTATCAGAAATGGGTGTTGAATTTTGTCAAAAGCTTTTTCTGCATCTATTGAGATGATCATATGGTTTTTATTCTTCAATTTGTTAATATGGTGTATCACATTGATTGATTTGCGTATATTGAAGAATCCTTGCATCCCTGGGATAAATCCCACTTGATGGTGGTGTATGATCCTTTTAATGTGTTGTTGGATTCTGTTTGCTCGTATTTTGTTGAGGATTTTTGCATCTATATTCATCAGTGATATTGGTCTGTAATTTTCTTTTTTTGTAGTGTCTTTTGTCTGGTTTTGGTATCAGGGTGATGGTGGCCTCATAGAATGAGTTTGGGAGTGTTCCTTCCTCTGCAATTTTTTGGAAGAGTTTGAGAAGGATGGGTGTTAGCTCTTCTCTAAATGTTTGATAGAATTCACCTGTGAAGCCATCTGGTCCTGGACTTTTGTTTGTTGGAAGATTTTTAATCACAGTTTCAATTTCATTACTTGTGATTGGTCTGTTCATATTTTCTGTTTCTTCCTGGTTCAGTCTTGGAAGGTTATACCTTTCTAAGAATTTGTCCATTTCTTCCAGGTTGTCCATTTTATCGGCATAAAGTTGCTTGTAGTAGTCTCTTAGGATGCTTTGTATTTCTGCGGTGTCTGTAACTTCTCCTTTTTCATTTCCGATTTTATTGATTTGAGTCCTCTCCCTCTTTTTCTTGATGAGTCTGGCTAATGGCTTACCAATTTTGTTTATCTTCTCAAAGAACCAACTTTTACTTTTATTGATCTTTGCTATTGTTTTCTTTGTTTCTATTTCATTTATTTCTGCTCTGATCTTTATGATTTCTTTCCTTCTGCTAACTTTCGGTTTTGTTTGTTCTTCTTTCTCTAGTTTCTTTAGGTGTAAGGTTAGATTGTTTACTTGAGATTTTTCTTGTTTCTTTAGGTAGGCTTGTATAGCTCTAAACTTCCGTCTTAGAACTGCTTTTGCTGCATCCCATAGGTTTTGGGTCGTCGTGTTTTCATTGTCATTTGTCTCTAGGTATTTTTTGATTTCCTCTTTGATTTCTTCAGTGATCTCTTGGTTATTTAGTAACGTATTGTTTAGCCTCCATGTGTTTGTCTTTTTTACGTTTTTTTCCCTGTAATTCATTTCTAATCTCATAGCGTTGTGGTCAGAAAAGATGCTTGATATGATTTCAATTTTCTTAAATTTACTGAGGCTTGATTTGTGACCCAAGATGTGATCTATCCTGGAGAATGTTCCGTGCGCACTTGAGAAGAACGTGTAATCTGCTGTTTTTGGATGGAATGTCCTATATATATCAATTAAATCTATCTGGTCTATTGTGTCATTTAAAGCTTCTGTTTCCTTATTTACTTTCATTTTGGATGATCTGTCCATTGGTGTAAGTGAGGTGTTAAAGTCCCCCACTATTACTGTGTTACTGTCGATTTCCTCTTATAGCTGTTAGCAGTTGCCTAATGTATTGAGGTGCTCCTATGTTGGGTGCATATATTTATAATTGCTATATATTCTTCTTGGATTGATCCCTGGATCATTATGTAGTGTCCTTCCTTGTCTGTTGTAACATTCTTTATTTTAAAGTCTATTTTATCTGATATGAGTATAGCTACTCCAGCTTTCTTTTGATTTCCATTTGCATGGAATATCTTTTTCCATCCCCTCACTTTCAGTCTGTATGTGTCCCTAGGTCTAAAGTGGGTCTCTTGTAGACAGCATATATACAGGTCTTGTTTTTGTATCCATTCAACCAGTCTCTGTCTTTTGGTTGGGGCATTTAATCCATTCACGTTTAAGGTAATTATCGATATGTATGTTCCTATGACCATTTTCTTAATTGTTTTGGGTTTGTTTTTGTAGGTCCTTTTCTTCTCTTGTGTTTCCCACTTAGAGAAGTTCCTTTAGCATTTGTTGTAGAGCTGGTTTGGTGGTGCTGAATTCTCTTAGCTTTTGCTTGTCTGTAAAGCTTTTGAGTTCTCCATCAAATCTAAATGAGATCCTTGCAGGGTAGAGTAATCTTGGTTGTAGGTTCTTCCCTTTCATCACTTTAAGTATATCATGCCACTCCCTTCTGGCTTGCAGAGTTTCTGCTGAGAAATCAGCTGTTAACCTTATGGGAGTTCCCTTGTATGTTATTTGTCGTTTTTCCCTTGCTGTTTTCAATAATTTTTCTTTGTCTTTAATTTTTGCCACTTTGATTCCTATGTGTCTCGGCGTGTTTCTCCTTGGGTTTATCCTGTATGGGACTCTCTGCACTTCCTGGACTTGGGTGGCTATTTCTTTTCCCATGTTAAGGAAGTTTTCGACTATAATCTCTTCAAATATTTTCTCTGGTCCTTTCTCTCTCTCTTCTCCTTCTGGGACCCCTATAATGCGAATGTTGTTGCGTTTAATGTTGTCCCAGAGGTCTCTTAGGCTGTCTTCATTTCTTTTCATTCTTTTTTCTTTAGTCTGTTCCGCAGCAGTGAATTCCTCCATTCTGTCTTCCAGGTCACTTATCCGTTCTTCTGCCTCAGTTATTCTGCTATTGATTCCTTCTAGTGTAGTTTTCATTTCAGTTATTGTATTGGTCAACTCTGTTTGTTTGTTCTTTAATTCTTCTAGGCCTTTGTTAATCATTACTTGCATCTTCTCAATCTTTGCCTCCATTATTCCGAGGTCCTGGATCATCTTCACTATCATTATTCTGAATTCTTTTTCTGGAAGGTTGCCTATCTCCACTTCATTTAGTTGTTTTTCTGGGGTTTTTCTTGTTCCTTCTTCTGGTACATAGCCCTCTGCCTTTTCATCTTCTCTGTCTTTCTGTAACTGTGGGTTTTGGTCCACAGGCTGCAGGATTGTAGTTTTTCTTCCTTCTGCTGTCTGCCCTCTGGTGGTTGAGGCTATCTAAGAGGCTTGCTGGGAGGCTCTGGTGGTGGGTAGAGCTGACTGTTGCTGTGGTGGTCAGAGCTCAGTAAAACCTTAATCCACTTGACTGTTGATGGGTGGGGCTGGGTTCCCTCCCTGTTGGTTGTTTTGCCTGAGACAACCCAACACTGGAGCCTACCCGTGCTCTTTGATGGGGTTAATGGCAGACTCTGGGAGGGCTCACACCAAGAAGAACTTCCCAGAACCTCTGCTGCCAGTGTCCTTATCCCCACGGTGAAACAGAGTCACCACCCGCCTCTGCAGGAGACCCCCCAACACCAGCAGGTAGGTCTGGTTCAGTCTCCCCCAGGGTCACTGCTCCTTCCCCTGGGTCCCGATGCACACATTACTTTGTGTGTGCCCTCCAAGAGTGGGGTCTCTGTTTCCCCCAGTGTTGTCAACGTCCTGCAATCAATTCCCACTAGGCTTCAAATTCTGATTCTCTAGGAATTCCTCCTCCCGTAGCCGGACCCCCAGGTTGGGAAGCCTGACGTGGGGCTCAGAACCTTCACTCCAGTGGGTGGATTTCTGTGGTATAAGTGTTTGCCAGTCTGTGAGTCACCCACCCAGCAGTTATGGGATTTGATTTTACTTTGATTGAGCCCCTCCTACCGTCTCACTGTGGCTTCTCCTCTGTCCTTGGACATGGGGTATCCTCCTTGGTGAAGTCCAGGGTCTTCCTGTCAATGATTGTCCAGCAGCCAGTTGTGATTCTGGTGCTCTCGCAAGAGGGAGTGACAGCACGTCCTTCTACTCCGTCATCTTGGTTAATCCCCCACAGATTATTCTTAATTTAAGAAATTGTCAGAAGTTAATGACAGGGAAATAAAGGCAGATGCAACTACTCAGTAATTTCTTTGAAATGTGTTGTGTGTGTGTGTGTGTGTGTGTGTGTGTGTGAGAGAGAGAGAGAGAGGGAGAGAGAGAGAGGTTTAACTCTTTCACTGAAGAAAAAGCACATACATAGACAAAATATACTTATGAGCAATGGATCATCTAACTATAACTTATGCTTAAATGTATTTTGTTAAACATACCAATGATAATTATTGGAGAAAACGTTTAGATAAGCTTAATTATGCAAAATGCCTAGTCTCTTTATTGTATATTGTATGTGTGCCTAATATATGTCAAATCAAATATCTCTCATATTATTTTACAAGACATGTAAATACTTTGACTACCTCAGTGATAATAAGAATGTTCTAAAATAGACATTTATGTCTTGCCCAATGCCTAGTTCTCACAACGGATAAAGATGGTAATGCAATGAGACATTGTTCAAGATGACCAAATTATCACTCTTTGACTCAAAGATGTAGGCTGGCTATTTCCTCTTTGTGTGTCTATAGCTGCTGTTGACTTTTTTATTCTAGAATTTTCTGTGGAAGAGGCTATTTAAAATCAAGTGCTCACATAGTATGGAGTTTCTGCAATAGTTATAATTCGTGAATTAAAAAGGTATAAAGGATCATTTACAGTTCAGTCAAGGTTTCTGCAAATGCAGCAACTGTCAGGTAGATGTAGAACATGTCAGCTAATATTAAGAATGACATAAAGAGCGTGTTCACTCAAAACTTGAAATCAGAGCACAAAGGATAACACAAAATCCTTTCATAAAGAAATTCAACTCCATGGGAATCCTGGTGGGAGATCAGGGGTTTTACTTCACCCACCACTTCCCTGGGGTGAACTGAAGTGTGAAAGGAGCTCCAGGTTCACTCTGGTTTCCTCCTCCTAAAATGGTAGCTATTCTCTAAGTCTTCAAATGTCTTTCTTTTTCAGACAAGAACAAGAATTAAATTTTCTTAAATTTCCTATCTTGAAAGAGTGTCTGGTTACTTTGAAAATCCTAAGTAGTTCTTTCTATCCTTCTCCTTTTTTAAAAAATGTTCTTTTATATTTAACTTTGTTTTTCCAATTGTTTTAGTTAATTGTAAAAGACAGACTTTTAGGCACCTCAACTGATAAGAATATTTACAAACTATTTTGTTGTTGAAATAATAAAAGTGGCTCCAACACATCTTCATTATTCCCAAATACACAAATATATATACCACAGACTCATTGGGTACCAATATCTGGACAAGTGAACTTTATCCCAAGGATACTACTTACATTTCAGTTGGGACTGGTTGCCCAGGAATCAGCTCCTTCTTCTGGACCCTAGGAGTGCTTGTCGCACTAACAGTGATTGAAGCTTATTAGCTCCATTAATTCTAATCTCTAGAGTTTGTACACAGGGACAGAGGGGGATACTGTCTTTCTAAACCTTGCCTTGTCATTGGCAGAGATCACATACAAGATGTACTGGACACATGTTCTATAGAATTTGCTACAAATCAGCTAATCTGCCCAGGATAATGTTTACACAGACGTCTTTTTGTCTTAGTTGGCCATAGATATTTTTTGGTTATTTTTATCATCCCAAATGAGTGTGGAGGAAAATAGACAACATTAAAAATAAATCTCATTTACGTGCTTCCCAAGGGTAATCAAATCATTTAGGCAAGTATTCACATGCCAGATAGGAAAAAGACAATGGACTACAGAGAATGACTAGTCTGTTGGTAATTTTCTGCAAACCTATCCCATCCTGTCTCCCTTTCACACCTCTATTATAGCATTTAATCTGAAATAAGCCAGATCTGGGAAGCCGTCTGAGTTTTGGCCAGGGAGAGGTCCTGTTCAGTTTTATTTTACCCTGGGGTCTGCATGTGGAAAATATCTTTATTTCTAATGGAGTCCCAGTTTCACAGACAAAAACATCAACACAAAACCTTACTGGAGACTCTCAGCAGCCCCAAAATTATAAAGGTTAATAAATTATAGTGTTCTCCCAAGCTTTCAAAAGGCTCCGGAAGCTAGCATGGAGGCAACCTTCTCTAGTTTCAATCCGTTGTGCATCATAGATAAATTTCCAGAGCTTCACAGAATTGCACATGTTTAAAGACATTGACTGTAAGAAAACAGTTTACATTGGTGCTGCTCATGAGGGTCTCAGAAGGAGAAAAGAACTGTCTGTGAAAACACCTACAACAGGGTTTCTTCAATTGGGGCCAATGGTTTGGATTCAAGAATTCATCTGCCTGTACCTCCCAAACTATTTGTAGAATTGCATGATACTGTGCATATTTTTCCCAAACAATTTTTTCCCCAAGTACGTTTTTGGTATTCCTTAAAAATAAATATTATTTTCAAATGTCCAAACCAACATTTGCACTGTGACATACAAGAACTAATGTTTGTAATTGAAAGTTGCATGTGCACTTTGGGACATGAAAAAATTTAGTAGATATTTTAGGTATGTATTATATATTGTGTGAGTTAGATGTGTGTGCTTTCATTTCATTTTCACATGGTGAATTTAGTAGCTTTAAATGAGTTTATAATGGCTAAAATATACTTAACATTCACATATAATTAGGCATAATAACCTTACCTTGATCATTTCCAAAATGAAATAAATAATAAACTTCTATGGACATAGAAAATACCAACATAAAGGAATACTTATTTCTGTGAGGTAGACACAAGATATATTTACTGAGAAAATTAGAAATATTTGCAGAAAGGATTACTTATATTGCAGGAAATGTAAAAATAATGTAGCATAGTTACTACGCTTTTTTCATCAGAAGGAAAAAATTAAAGTATGGATATCAATTTCTAGAGTGTGAGGCTGCTCACTGAACTCTCCTTTATCTAATCAGTATGAATCATCTACATGCATTCTTTCAGACTTCCTGTTGCACAGCCTTGAAAGGAAATGCAAGAGAAATAAACAGTCATAAGGAACATCACCATCCAATCATGAGGCAAGATGTTCACCACTGCCATGAAATATTGAGGCCACAGAACATGCATTAATCATAAGATGATTTTATGTGCCTTTATTGTGTGTTTATCCTAAAAGGTTATGGAAACAAAAATATTTACAGAAATAATGTCTTCCCTATAAGCCACCCGAGAGAACTATGTTTAGAAAGTCAAATGATAAAGAATATTTGATTTAAATAGAAATCTAGCTCTAAAATTTCCAAGGAAAGCCATTGTGTCAGTTCTTAGGGAACAAGATACATGTAAAGAGGTGCAAATGTTCAAATTAAATCTAGAAATATAGCTGAGGCAACTACTTTCAGAAAATAGTAAAATAATTTAACCACTTGTGAGTCAATACCAGATAGATACAAAGTAATATATACTCATTTGGATATATTTTGAAAAGGAATGTCTTTACATTTTCATAAGTTTTGGGATAACTTAATTATTAAATATATATTGACCAAAGGCATCAGGAGTCCATGGAAAAAATGGCTGATTCTAGGGCTGGAACAGAGAGAACATGAAATAGTTCTGGAACAACTCATTACACTAGAAAGTAAAGAAGCGTTCAAAAATAAAGAACAGAGACCTGTCAAAGGGACAGCAGAGCCAGTCAGAAGGAATTTTTAGTGGCCAAACCTGGGACACTTTGATTAACAAAATTAATATTATAGTATTAGTTCATAAATCAAGGCATAAAATAAATATCCAGGAGTTCATAGTGATATCAATAAATAATAAATTAATTAATACATAAAAAAATAAGGAACAACAGAAAAATCTTTCTTACAGAAGTATTCCAAATGATATATGCAGACATTCCCCCCCCCTGCCAGGAAGTGGAACTTAGACATCCCCCCACCCACCCCACCCCACCCCTCCCTTGGCCTTGAGTATTGGCAGGACTTAGTGACTCATTTCCAAACAGTAGATTAAGAAAGAGAAAAGTAGCCCCATAGCACCTTTGCAATGGTGAAGTCCAGCAGACGCTATCTTAACCAAGTGATGGAAGATATGTCATCAGGGATATCATGTGCATGTACTGATATGACGTGATGAGGAGGGTGCTTCATTTCTGTGATATGATATCTACATTCTGAATCATTAAACAAACAGACAAACCAAATGTGAGGGGTGTTCTTGACCAGTACTCTTCAAAACTGTCAAGGTCATTACAAAAATCAAGGAAAGGCTGAGAAGCTCTCACAGACCAGCAGAGTCTAAAGAGACATGATAACTGAATGCAGTGTGGATCCTGAAACACAAGAAAAGATATTAATGGAAAAACTGGTGAAATTTGAATAAACTCTGGAGGTTAGATAATGTAATGTACTAATAATGGTTTCTTAATTTTGACAAATGAACCAAGAGTGGAAGATGATAACTTTAGAGAAAATTGAAATTGAGTAAGAGGTGTACAGAAAATCTCTGTAAATTCCTTGAAACTTTCCTGTAAATCTAACATTTTTCCAAAATAAGAAACTTCTTAAAAGAAATACCTGTTGACTAACCTGTTTAAATTAACAGCATTATGAATGTCAACTAATAAAGTTTTTCTTTCTAATTTTTATTTACACTAATGAGAAATCCAATATACTTTCTTGTTTTCCTCCATAGTTTCTCTCTGCTGTACTCTTAGTTATCTTATAGTTAGATGCTATTTTCAATATTATATAGTCCAACAAAGGAAGCAGAATATACAATGGAGAAAAGATAGTCTCTTCAATAAGTGGTGCTGGGAAAACTGGACAGCTACATGTAAAAGAATGAAATTAGAACACTCCCTAAAACCATACAAAAAAATAAACCCAAAATGGATTAAGGACCTAAATGTAAGGCCGGACACTATAAAACTCTTAGAGGAAAACATGGGCAGAACATTCTTTGACATAATTCGCAACAATATCTTTTTATGACCCACCTCCTAGAGTAATGAAATTAAAAACAAAAATAAACAACTGGGACCTAATGAAACTTAAAAGCTTTTGAACAGCAAAGGAAACAATAAACAAGATGAAAAGACAACCCTCAGAATGGGAGAAAATATTTGCAAACAAAGCATCAGACAAGGGATTAATCTCCAAAATATACAAACAGCTCATGCAGCTCAATATCAAAAAAACAAACTACCCAATCAAAACATGGGTGGAAGACCTAAATAAACATTTCTCCAAAGAAGACATACAGGTGGCCAACAAACACATGAAAAGATCCTCAGCATCACTAATTATTAGAACAATGCAAATCAAAACTGCAGTGAGGTATCACCTCACACCAGTCAGAATAACCATCATCAAAAATCTACAAACAATAAATGCTGAACAGGATGTGGAGAAAAGGAAATCCCTCTTACACTGTTGCTGGGAATGTAAATTGATACAACCACTATGGAGAACAGTATGTAGGTTCCTTAAAAAGCTAAAAATAGAACTACCATATAATCCAGAAATCCCACTCCTGGGCATATACCCTGAGAAAACCATAATTCAAAAAGATACATGTACCCCAATGTTCATTGCAGCACTATTTACAATATCCAGGATGTAGAAGCAAACAAAATGTCCATCAACAGAAAAATGGATAAAGAAGATGTGGTACATATATATACATACATATAATATATATATAATATATATACAATGTATATACATATATATGTGTGTGTATATATATATAATATATATACAATGGAATATTACCCAGCCATAAAAGGAATGAAATGGATGGACCTAGAGACTCTCATACAGAGTGAAGTAAGTCAGAAAGAGAAAAACAAATACCTTATGCTAACACATATAGATGGACTCTAAAATAAAAAAAAGGTTCTTAAGAACCTAGGGGCAGGACAGGAATAAAGATGCAGACATAGAGAATGGACTTGAGGACACGGGGAGGGGAAAGGGTAAGTTGGAACGAAGTGAGAGAGTGGCATGGACATATATACACTACCAAATGTAAAATAGATAGCTAGTGGGAAGCAGCTGCATAGCACAGGGAGATCAGCTTGGTGTTTTGTGACCACCTAGAGGGGTGGGATAGGGAGGGTGGGAGGGAGACGCAAGATGGAGGACATATGGGGATATATGTACACATATAGCTGATTCACTTTGTTATACAGCAGAAACTAACACACCATTGTAAAGCAATTATACTCCAACAAAGATGTTTAAGAAAAAAAAAGGAATGAAATTGTGCCATTTGCAGAGACGTGGATGGACCTAGAGACTGTCATACAGAATGAAGTAAGTCAGAAAGAAAAGCAAATATCGTATAATATAGTTTATATGTGGAATATAGAAAAATGATACAGATGAACTTATTTGTAAAGCAGAAATAGAGACACAGACTTAGAGAACAAACGTATAGATACCAAGGGGGGAAGGAGGGATGGGACAAATTGGGAGATTGAGATTGACATATACACACTACTATGTATAAAATAGATAACGAATGAGAACCTACTGTATAGCACAGGGAACATACTCAATGCTCTGTGGTGACCTAAATGGGAAGGAAATCCATAAAAAAGGGGATATATGTATACCTTTAGCTGATTCACTTTGCTGTACAGCAGAAACTAACAAAATATTGTAAAGCAACTATATTCCAATAAAAATTAATAAAAAAATATTATATAGTTCAGGAAATAGGGTCAGTACGATTCAACTATATATTCATTGCTTAAAATAAATCATTGTGCTTAATGTTTAAATTATGTGATGGTAAATACAGCAAATGGCCAAAGTTTTATTGCAGGTTTATTTCATTAATGAGATACCAGGAGATCATGAATGATTTAGGATACACATTATAATATTACAAATTGATAATGTAGATAAAATCAATTTATGGCTAAAGAAATATTATCCATCAGCTACACATTTATATTAACACATAGAGTAGGAAGGGAAGGCTAGGGGGTAATAAACAAACAAAAAATCAGTTTGTAAGCTAGCTTCACATGTACACAATGCCGTATATTGTTTTCCCTTAAGAGAAAGTTATGCTGTGCATTTGGATCAGTAACACAAGGTATGTGGTATAACAAATGACCTATTTTCTTCAGTTGCTATATGTGTGACAATTACTCTGAAGAAATGCTTGAAATGATGAGATTCTGAGATAGCTTGTTTTGCGCCAAACCCTTTTGATCTGGTTCCATTATATTCCAGGATTCACAGCACTGTTATGAGCACGCAATTACAAGTCCACATAAATAGATATAGTGGACTCATAAGAACTGCAGAATTGAATTCAATACCCAATTGCCAGACTCTCCCTCTGAAAAAAGGAAAAGGACTTAAGAATGGACACCAAGTTTCATGTAAGAGAAGAATAATTTTCTGGTGTTTTTTTTTTTTTTTTTTTCCAGATCATAATAAAAATTCTATTCCTACACTCTCCCTGATTTCTTTTTAGAGGACAAAAAAAATCAAAGAAAGAAATATTTTTATCAAGATGAACATATTTATTTTTCTCACTGTCATGTGTCCTGCAAACTTTTCTCATTTGCCAGATGAGTTCTTGAGTCAAGGATAAAAACCAAGAAAGAGCACAATATAACCCACTTCCTTTTTGAACCCATGGTCAAGGTATAATTAGAGATTCCCTTGCATGTGCATAAAATATATTTTATTACATATATTTATATATAATATCATATATTATTTACATTTTATTACATATATATATACGTATATATATATATATATGACTCAAAGAAGAATCAGAACATATTTGAAAGACAATTTATAGTAAAGTTGGATGTTGTTTATCTGAAGTATTTTCTGTCAGCGCTCTTTACGGTCCTCTATGGATTGCAGTTAAAAAAAAATTCTGTTAAAATGCCTAGAGCCATGACATTATTACCCAATTCCTTCTGTTCTGATAATTTCATCTACCTACTAGCCTTACCATTTGAAGGGAGTAAGGGAATACCAAGGAATTCTGAGAGAATACTGAAGTAGAAATCATTCGGTGTTGTCACTCTATACCACCTGTCCCTTGCCAGAAAAGTCCTTCTCATCTCTCTACCTTTCATGCATATATTGTATGACTTTAAGGCAAAACTATCATCTCCCTGTGAAGTTCACACTTGTCAAAAACAATTATATACTCTCCCTGTTCTCACTGTGTATATATACAACCCTATTTTAGTGTGGACTATATAGTTGTAAGCACATGCCTATATGCTTCTCTCTCCCATTAGAAAGTGGGCTGATTGACTCCAGGACTCCATGTTATTAATCTCACCTTTCCACTGGAGCTTACAAAGTGTTCTATGTGATTATTTATGGTTTTTGAATAAATGACACTTAGAAAATGCATATGTTCTTTCTTATTGGTCTCCACATGCAGAGAAAAACTGGTCACTTCTGGAAATTATATATGTCAAATACTATTGCTACTTTTTATCTGAAGTACGCAGAAGGGATGTTCGGCCTTCCAGAAAGTTTTCAATTGCACAATTACCACAGTTAAAAATCCAGAGTCAAGTGCCAGTACCATGCCATTTGACTGAGTATGGCATTTATAGAAAGAAAATGTTTGCAGGTTGTGGGGTAAAAGTGTGAAATGATGAATGTATTTTTACTTGAAGCATTTTTTTCTCCAACAATGACATATAAATACGCTTTTGTCATTTCCAAATACAGACAGTTAGTATATAGTTTCTATTCAGGGTAACTCTGCCTCTCCACCCCATAACATTTAGAATTTAAACTTGGTAGCTTGGGATTGAAAACCGTACCTGCTTCAGACAGGTAAAATAGGAGTCATCACATTCATACCTCTGAGTACACCAGAAGGTGCAAGGTTTATTTCTCCACCATATGCTGCAGGCTTTGTTATTTCTAGAGTGAAATCTACAAACATAATGAAATTGAATTGAATATCTAAAGGTGGATATTTACCCTGAGGACACTTCGCAAATTCTTACACTGAGGTAACAAAGAGAAAGCATGTAAGGAAAAGACAAAAATATATATATAACCTAAATTGAAAACTACTGAGAAGAATAAGAAATAATAAGATTGGAGAATTGATAGCACAGTGAACTGGGAATTCCCTCTCTGCACCTAGAGCAAAGGAATTGATATGAATATTTCTTGGTTGAACAAAGTAATTTGAGTTTTATTATAAGAGGAAAAGTGTTATATAGTCATTAACTGTATAAGTAATTCACGTGTAGCAAATATAGCTCAATCAATATTGAAATAATTAGCTTCAACCCTAAAAGTGCAATTTAAAATTGAGCTTCTTTCTCTTAACCATTTTGCATTTTTGTCTGAATGATGCAGATAGTTTTGAATTTTCTACTTTTTTTCTGTACTGACATTACTTAGATGCACGTAGATATTCTCTAGTCTCCTTAAATGCAGGAGAACTTTAGGGTGAACTGAGAAAATAAGTAATGTAGTTGAAATCTCTCTTTGTGCAGGGGATGTGAGCAACCCATTTTCAGAAGAGCATAGATAGTTGAACACGAAAAGATATTTGGCTGGCTGCTGACAAATGGTCAGGTAACCCAGTTCTGGGCATACACTAGTTATTAGTTTAGGAAGGGTTTATCTACCAGGTCTGCTTATAAAACATTTTCAGTCTAGATATTTTCTAGGTATTCCTGTATTATCTTTAATCTCTATACTCATTTATCACCTATGTGTTCCTATAAAAATTTTGAATCTCCCATGGTTCCCACTGACTTTATATTACACCAGATGGAAACACAGCAGTGGCATGTATAATGAGACAATAGGACAATGTCATGATAGAGTTCTTCATTTCAGAGAGAAAATGATTCATGTGATGTTCTCAAAGACCTGAAGAAAATGTGTGACAATTCTACTGACATTTGAAATGGTGGTATTATATTAACTGGGACAAAATTTCTAAGAAAGACCATCACTTTAACTGTTATTGTTCATGGGATATAAAAAGACAATATTCTCAGAGTGTCAATAAATTGTCATTCACTATACTACATTTTCTATGCATATGAGAGGAGGGTATCATGAAAAATAATTCAGAAAGAGAGATGGTGAATAATCAAGGATAAACATGTGCTAACTTACTGTGAGAACTATCCATGAAGATGAATTATGTACCAAAAGGTAAAAAATGAGTAATTAAGAATACAAATAAGAAAAAAAGATGGTATGAATTTCCAGTAGTAGGTAAGTGAAAAATAGTGATATAATAAAATAGTGGTGCCAAGTATTAGGCATATTCCATCTTCTTTCCAGAAAGTTAAAAATCAACAGTGTTAGACAGGTTTAACTAAACATATCAGAAAACAGTGGGTAAATTATATAAAATATCTTCTTAACTACACTCAGGTGCATAAAGCTGACCCTATGAAAATTTGTAAGCTAGAATGCTTTCCTCAACTCTCTATAATTCTACACTAATTCCAACATTTTAATCTTCTTATGGTACCTATAACCAATACTAAATTGGCTGAAAAATGACTTCCCATTACATGATGGCTTTTCACATAACTTAGATTTTATCTTATTACAAGAATCCTCCCGAAGAGGGTAATATCAATGCCAAAGTAACGAATCTCTAATGATAGGCTGGCTGGTGTTATGGCAAATGAATAAGAAAACTATTTTAAGATATCACCTTTTTGAGGAAGTTCAAGCTCTAAAATTTTATTTCACTTAAACATATTTTGCTACTCTGTCAGGTAGCAAACAAAGAGAAAAAGAGTTTCCTTGAGCAGGGATCTTTTCCACATTGCCTAAGTGTAATTCAAAATTTTGATTAGTAGCTTGATTCTCTATGTAATTATTCAATTCCTTTTATTCTGTCTTTTAGATTTTTACCATTACGTGATTAATATATGGCTTTTAATCCCATGTCAAGATTCCACTTTCTACAACAATTGAACTAGGACCTTGTTTTCTTGTACACTGTTGGAACAGAAGAATTTGGTCTTTCAGTTATACTCAGAGTACAAGCGGTAAAATACCAACACTGATTTATGCTTTCCTGTTTTGGAATCATGCAGTCTTAACTGTCCACTGAGTTTTTATTGAGCCTCTTGAGCAGCGTATCAAGTATTCAAGAAAAGTGATTATCTTAAGTCATCATTCTATTTAAAGTAAAGGCTCAGTGTAGAGATGGGTTTACTCATTTTTATATCAATCTGTAAAAACATATTTAAGTTAATGAAATAATAATTATTAAAGGCACAGCTAGCTGATTCTTTCTTTAAAATGTGCATATATATATAAGTATAGGAGAAAATATGTGTACATTTTAACACATTGGAGGACTGAAGATAACTGTGTGTGTATACATACATATATATATTATATATTATTTATATATATGTAACCACATATAATTTCTCAAACTAGAGATGACCACTAATATCAAGCTGGTGAATGACTATAAATACAGACAAACATACACATACACACATATTCATTCACCAACACACTTGGATATATAGATATAGATAATATTTTGGTCATAGAAATGCTATAACTCATTATGGTCCATATAATGAAATCCAAACAGAGAAGAAAACAAACTTAATATGTTATTAAAAAAATAATTGATGTTTTTCTTTGGACAATTTTCAGGGTTTCTTTTAGATGTGGACCATTTTTAAAGTCCTTATTGAATTTGTTACAATATTGCTTCTGTTTTATGTTTTGGTTCTTTGGTTGCAAGGCATGTGGGATCTTAGTTCCCCAACCAGTGATCAAACCCATACCCTCTGCATTGGAAGGTGAAGTCTTAACCACTGGACCACCAGGGAAGTCCCCAGTTGCATATTTTTCAATAACTTGAATTATTATTTTGAAAAGGCTAGTCTCCAGGGAGGGACTGAGACCCCCTTTCCTAAGGGAAAATATGTATTATTATTGACCTGCTCTTGGAGAAAGAGCAGCCAGAGAAAAAGAAATGCAAGGTGTTACACGGCATGCTTTTACTTTGCCTATAAGAACTTTGTTCTGGGGATCAATGTTTGCACCTTGTAGAAATATGGCTTGCATGTTGCCTTTGCAATATGGGTCAGGAAATCAATGTAACACCACAGTTGCTTCCACCAACCTTCAGTTGTCTAGGGTTGCCATGACCATGCACTCTTTAATTTTCAAATTAAATTTGGATTCGTTCCAGAGATCCCTTAAAGAAATTGATTTTTGACTGTAAGTGGCTTACATTGTGCACGATGTTTGAAACTGATGTTGTGGCAACCACAGATAGTTGGCATAAAAACCTCATGTTATCTTTGCCAGATGCTATCTTTCATGGGAGAAAAGTCTTTGCCCTTTAATGAATTTTATCATTTCTCTTTTTTATATCCTAATTTTCAGCTAACTGATTTTAATAAATTAAGAGTTGTTGATCATGAACTTTGGTTACAACAGGTAATTTTCAATTTTTTCCCAATTTCATAGTTTATATTCTCAAATACTATTTGGCTTCTTTTTCTATGTAATTGGAGTTTGGCAATGTATTTAACTAACAATAGGCAATTAGGAACTGAAGAAACTTTGAAATTATAATCAGTAACTGTTGCAAAAATAAATCATTCACCCAGAATGATAGATTCTTGCTAGGTAAATCTTTTAGTTAATATATAATTTTTCCTTTGAGAATTTTTTATAATAAGGTTACAAATAAATCAATTTTTTAGTCCTTAACTGAAAATATAAATAGTATTTCAGGATTTTGTGGTGTCCTGAGTTTTCAAAGAGTCATTAATCATCTTTGAGCAATCTCCAAATAGGTTGAAAGTAATAGATATGGTTTTGAATTTCACCTAATTCTACGATATTCTGGATGTACATTTTTTTTTCAAAATGCACATTTTTGTCAACAAAAATTGAAAAATTAAAATCAATATATGGTACAAAATTATATTTAAAAGCATATTCAAAGCATACTCATATACATTACTCTTAAGAATGGAAACTGATACACATAAACCTTTGGGGAAACATATTGGCAATGTGACAAAAACATTAAAATGTTAATAGTTTTGAAAATTATTTTGGATTCTACAAATTACTCTGGTGAATAATCCCATAATTAGTAAAATCTTGTATAATATAGCCATTTATACAAATGAAATCAATAAAAAGCAAAACATGAATGAAACCTAAATATTCAAAATAGAGGGACTAAGTTAAGGAAATCTTGATGCAAACTTAAAACACGAGACAGGTCATGAGAATGATGGTTTTGAAGATTAAAAAGATATGCATAAATCATTAAGTTAAAAATCAGGATATACATATATATGCTTGTGAACATATAGGAATGCATAGGTATATTCCTACATATAAATGTACATATATGCCTATTGTGCTCACAACTGTGTAACAAAACATTGGAGGAATTTTTAAAGCACGATGAAAAATTACCTATATGATATTAATTATTGAGTTAGATTGGGTTACAACTATAGGTTTATTCATTTACACCGTTTTTATTTTCTAATTTAGTAAATTTATTACAACAGTAATATCTTATTACCCTTATTATATAATACACATAATATAAACTTTATATATATATATGTTATATGATAAAAGTCAACTTAGCTTTAAACTGAAATAAAATATACTAAATATATTATAGAAGATCAGCTCCATGTTTAAGAAGCTTAAACCTTAAGCCTTATCAATATATGGTTACAATAAAAGTGGACTTTCTTTAAAGATAAATAGTAGAAGCAATAAAAATGAATTATTTATTTATATTTATAAGAAGCAATAAATATAAATCATTTCATATTTTTCCATATTTAACTCTTCATTCATTTGTCAAGTACTTACTAAATGCCTGCTGTATGCAAGAACTGGCTATGTTTTAAAGATGAAATAAGAGAAAAGACAAATGTCTGCCCAAAAGGAGCTTATATGTATAAAGGAGGAGATAAAAAATGAAACAAATGGAAAAACAAATGATTAAAGTTAATAATATAGCCAAGTTAGTTATGGCAGGAACATAAAGCCTGCCTAGCGTTACATTAATAGAAATTAACTGAGGGGCTATATCTGTCCAGTATCTTGATGAAATTACCTTTTTCCCTATAATCCTATATGAGCTAGGTAATATGATCTACAGAGATAAGAAAACAGACTCAGAAAAAGTAAATTTACCCAAGACCATTAGATAGTGTATATCTCAGAGTCAAACCAATGTCAATCTATTCTAGAGTCTATTCTAACTCTAAACTCCAATGATAATTAATTTAAGTCTAGAAAGATGAGTAGGCATTTGACAGGTAAAGAAAGTAAGAGAGGAATATTGGTTCTAATCCACTGAAATTTGTTCAAATAATATTTTGTAATCCCATAATACAGAAGTGTTTATTCCTCTTACAAGATTGGTGGTGATGATATTAAGATCAAACCCTGGTACTTATAAACCTGTTCTAAGGACTTTATATATATGAGATCATTTATTTCTCATTAACAGCACCATGAGGGCATAATGTTCACTCCATTTTACACTGAAATAAACAGAGATGTTAAATACTTTGTATAGAGACACACAACTGGTAAGCATTACAGCTGAAATGTGCAATAGGCATTATGCCATCTAAGTCCATACTCATAACTGAGAGTATGAAATCCTGCTTCTTTCAGAAAGCTGCAGGCTGTGCTAGACAGTAAGGTTTAAGCAATGGGTGAACCATTAGAGAATTCAATTTAAAGTAGGCATTTTTTTCTTCTCGTGAATGGAAACCAGAATTATCAAGAATGGCCAGGTTTGGGTGACCACCTCTTATACCCTGAAAGCATCCTCTGTATTGATCTAAAATGACACTTATCCGTCTACTAGATGAGTACATGTTTATTTTACTGTGACCTCTTTCCTTCCTCTACCGCATTCATCATTTCTCAGGATGCAGCTCCTGATGGCTGGAACTCTGCTTTATTTGTTATGTGATCCTCAGCATCTGGTTTGTCCCAAAGGCACTATGTTTATCAACAGAAGGCTAGTTAGGAATCCTAAAAGAAGGTTTAGGCAAGAGATGATGAGGTCCTAAACCATAGTTATACCAAAGGGGATGGGAATTAGGGAATATACTGCTGAAATATTTAGAACATAATGATCGTCTAGATATGGGCTGAAAGAGAAGGAAGTATCTAAGATGACTGACAAATATCTGGGGGCTGGGGGTTGTGAGGGGGTGGGATCATTCACAAAGAGAGGAATTTTAGGAGTTAAGTTTGAGATATATTGAGTGTGATTTGCCTGTTGTTTTTAAATAGAAATGAATTGTCCAGAAGGCAGCTGAACACAAAAGCTGAGGGACTCAGATTTGGTGTTATCACTTATGGATGCCTATAAAAAATACATAAATTCCAGGGAGAAGCTGGGAGTTGGAATTCCCTCACAACGGTATAGCAGTGTGCCAGGGGTGGGGTTTATGGTGAGTGTGTGTCTCAGCATCTCCTACTCATTTCAATGTGGATATTTTCTCAGTCACCTGAAGTGAAGGAGCCACTCAGCTAGTTTCTGGGTTTCTCTCAGAGGGAACTGTTATGTGTAGCTGTGTGTGTAGTTGTATATGTGCAGTGTGTAGCACAGAAACTGAATAAACATTTTTCCAAAGAAGACATGTAGATGGTCAACAGGTACATAGAAATGTGCTCAACATCACTAATCAGCAAAGAAATGCAAATCAAAATGCATATTGATTTTGTTCACACAATGAGGGGAACTCCCTGGCAGTCCAGTGGTTAGGACTCCATGCTTCCACTGCAGGGGGCATGGGTTCCATCCTTGGTCGGGGAACTAAGATCCCACCCCAGAAGCCATGTGGCATGGCCAAAAGACAAAAACAAAAACAAAATGAGATATCACCTCATACCTGTCAGAATGGCGATTATCAAAAAGACGAGATAGGGACTTCCCTGGTGGCACAGTGATTGGGAATCCGCCTGCCAATGCAGGGGACACGGGTTCAATCCCTGGTGCAGGAAGATCCCACATGCCACGGAGCAACTAGGCCCGTGTGCCACAACTACTGAGCCAGTGCCCTAGAGCCCGTGAGCCACAACTACGGAGTCTGTGTGCCACAACTACTGAGCCTGGGCGCCTAGTGTTCCACAAGAAGAGAAGCCACAGCAATGAGAAACCTGCGCACCACAACGAAGAGTAGCCCCCTCTCGCCACAACTAGAGAAAGCCCTCATGCAACAACGAAGACCCAATGCAGCCATAAATCAATAAATCAATAAATAAGTTTATAAAAAAAAAAAAGACGAGATAAGTGTTGGCGAAGATGTGGAGAAATGGGAACCTCTGTGCACTGTTGGTAGGAATATAAATTGCAGCCACTATGCAAAACAGTGTGGAGGGTCCTCAGAAGATTAAAAATAGAGTTAATCATACAATCTAGCAATCCCACTTCTGGTTAATCCAAAGGAATGAAATCTGGATCTCCTCAAGGAAATATATGTAACCCATGCTTGTTACAGTATTATTCACAATAGCCAAGGTATGAAACCTAAGTGTCCATAGAGGGATGAATGTATAAATGTGTATGTATATAATGGGATATTATACAGACTTAAAAAAGAAAGAAATCCTGTTATTTGAGACAACATGGATGAAACTGGATGGCGTTATGTTAAGTGAAATAAGCCAACAGAGAAACAAATACTGCATGTATCACTTACAGGAGGAATTTTAAAAAGTCAAACTCATAGAAATAGAGAGTAGAATAGCAGTTGTCTAGGATTAGAGGGTGGGAAAAACAGAGAGAGTTTGGTAAAAGGATACAATCTTTCAGTTATAAGATGAATAAGGTTTGATGATCTAATGTATAACATGATGATTATAGTTGATAACACTATGTTGTATAATTGAAAAGAGTGAAATTTAAGTGTTCTAATCAAAAAAGAAGAAAATGTAAATATGTGAGGTAATGGATGTGTTAATTAGCTTGATGGTGGAATCCTTTCACAATGTATGTTTATCAAATCACCTGGACATACACTTTTAATACACAACAATTTTGTCAATTATATCTCAATAAAGCTGAAAAAGAAGACATTGTAAAGTACAAGTCAATTTCTAATATTAATTTAATTATTTTTTTCAGGATTTGTAGCACACAAGAATGGTCACTAAAAGGTCTTTTGGGTTTCTTGGAAAGGATGGAAAAATTAAATTTAAAAACTGGCAAATGTCTGTGACAAGTGCGACTTTGGGATATCATCCAAAGTGAACAATTCAATCAAATCTTTTGTGTGGGGTATTTTCACAAACATGCGAAGTCGATAGTTCAGTTTGCATTCTTACACTGTCAAATGAATGTGTTCCTTGATCTTAAAACTTAGCTGATAACAATTGTCCTGATACAATTGCTCTTTTTCCCTTTCACTGCAGTTCCTGACTGCAAGCTTGGAAAGGACTTCAGCTGTAGCCAAGAGTCAGCCAGTTCATTAGCAGTCTCTTTCTTTGAATTATTTCTTTTAGTATTTTTTTTTCAATTTGCTGAAAGCGCATTTTCAGATAAAGAGGTGTCTTCCTCAATGCGTGTGTGTGTGTGTGTGTGTTTGTGACTAAAGCAACTGACCCAGTATACCCATTTCATAGGGTCACTGTGCTCATATGTTCCCCTTGTTGACAGAATCCAATCCAAAACACTCCCTTCCAATCCTGTGCTTCTATTTCCACTGAGCAAGAGTGACTTCCTGTAATCCATCTGCATTCTAGTTTTCTATCCCAGGAGAGTGAACCAGAACCTCCAGAGAAGATTTCTCATTTACAGCAATCACCTCAGCACCTTAGAGTGACTTTCTGAGAATATGGTCATCACCCTTCTGGCCCCTCTAGTTACAATTTCTAATTCTTATCCCTACACCTCAAATCACTTATCACTGCTGCATTTTTATTTAGTAGACCTTATCACTTTCAAGTGTACTATATATTTATTAATAATTTATCTATCTATCTGTCTATTTATCTATCTCTATTCCTCTGACTGGAATGTGTTGTTTTGTTTTGCTTTGTGCCTAACAAGGACACTTCTGGAAACATAGTGAGACTTCATATTCTTACTGTGGTTAGAGGTATTCTGAGAATTATTCTGCTCCTGATAAGAAAAATCTTATCAAAGAGTAGAACACATTTCTGCTCCAGCCTGACCTTTAAAAGTAGATGAAAGCCAGGGCTCACGCGGAATCCCTCAGCTCACTTTGCCACTGAAGATTCCCCAGCCATACTGGACATTGCAGGAATTGTCTTTGTTATATTACAATTCCTTAGCTTGTAGTCACCATTTGTTGTTTAATTACTTGATTGAGATGGCTTCATGAATAAAAATGGAGTTTTCAGAGGACAGCTAAACTGCTCAGACAAGTTAGTAGAAAAAAAAAACCTACTGTAGTTGATTCAGATAATAAAATATGCATGATTCCCCCTTCCTACTAGTTTATGCACTCTGGGTGACCTGCTTTCTCCTGTAATTTCAGGCTTCCTAAAGGAAAACACAGGGCCACTGCAGGAGACCTTTTACATCTCTGGAGTTCTATGACAGCTTTGGCTTTTCTCGGTATAGAAATAGTTCTAATGTTTGCAAACGTCGTCTCCACCTGTACAGGCTTTTTTCACTTCGGAATGCCTCGACATTTATCGTGTATTTTTTTTTTTTTTTTTAATTGTAGAGGGGCGGAGTTCCTCCTTTCTGAGAAGTAGAGAACGAATGTACCCCACAGTTTTGAAAACTTCTTCTCTGATATTGGCATTTAGCAGTAGTACTAACAGCTTGATCCTTTAGAAAAATTCAAGAAAACCATGTTCTTGACAGGGGGATAACTATTTCTTGCTGGAGTGAGAGCAGCTTCAGCATCTTCTGATCTCATCATTAGCAATAAAATTGGTAACCCACTTCTGAAAATTGGCAGATTGAGTAGGGAGTCTGAGCAGCAAAGTGGCAGCCTTCCCTTTATCTGTGTTTCAGAGTTAAGAGTGGTTTCAGCTTTTTTCCCCAAAGTATTGCTGTGGTATAGCAGTGCAAAATCATAAAAACAAAAACAAAAACAAAAACAGGTAGCTAATGATGAAAAGTATCTCTGAAGTTACAACAGAGATGAGCCTATACTACACTGGGGGACTTATCTGGAGATGGTTGCAGTGGCTTCCTAAAAATGTAAAATAAAAACCACCTTAATTTTTTGGTTATCACTTACTATCATCTTCCAAGTACGAGTCTTCTTAAAAATATCAATCAGTAGATTACTATCTGACCTTAATATTTGAAATACCCTAAGAATATATCACTGGTTTCTTTCTTAAAAAACAATTTTTTTTTCCTTTCAGTGTCTGGTTCAACTATCATAGCATTGAACAGGGGGAAAAAGTAAAAGCATAAGAAATGTTGTTTTTTTTTTTTAAAAGCACAGAAATTCAGTCCAGTCAACTTTTCACTTGTCTCTTTTATGTTGATGTCCAAATAAGTGAATTTTTGCTACAGTGTTTACTCCAACTTTGGGGGCAACTAAAATTAAAACACACTTGTATACCCCTTGCAAACTTCAGAACACGTGTAAAATATGTTGCCAACATTTAACATAACTAGCGGCATGTAAACCAGACAGCAGGTTCACAACTCTTTACGTCATCCTTGAGGTACGCTTCCCACATCCAGGCTGCCCATCCTGCTGAAGGCTTTGAATCTGGCTGTCATTCTTCTGAGACACAGACATCAATCTCCAGCACTCGGAAAAATCATTTTTAACTTATTTTTTTCCTCAAGGTAACTCCCAGGAATGAAGGATAAGGATGTCTTTTTCATGTGTTAGCAGTACATGGAGCCAAAGTGACTGCTCTGGGAGGTTTATAGGCAGAAACAAAAGCAAATCCAGTTGTTGTTTTTTTCTTAACCTAACCGAATGTAGAGTCTGGAGTGACATCTCAGGAATAACCTTTGCCTCTACATATTCCACATGCCATGGCTCCTCTCTGCCTCTCCCACCTCATCACCCACTCCTCTCTTGTTCACTTAGCCTCAGCTACATATCTTCTCTATCACCACCTTGAGCTTGGCAAGGTCAAGTTTGTCTCAATATCATTGTATTTGTTTTTCCCTTGTTTTTAATGCTTCTCTCAGATCTTTGAATGGCTGCTCCTACCCTTCAGTTGAGAGTTCAGAATTTACCTTACCTGAGCACATCAGCTAAACCAGCCTCTTGTTGCAGACAATTTCTCACATGATTCTGTTGTATTTCCTTAGTGATTCTGGTCACAATCCTACAATGTGTACCTATTTGTATCCTTGATTGTTTCTCTTCATTAGAGTGAGAAGAGAAACATATTCTATTTGTAAACCAGAATATATATGCACCAGCTGGAACGTATTGGGCATATTAGCACATAATTTTGAATTAATTCATTGATTTAAATGTGGTAGAGTAAAATAGAAAACAAAAGTTGGATCATGTTATCAATAATTACCAAATGATAAAGCATCATCATTTGAATCAAAAGATTTGAAATATAAAATCATAAGTGTCTGAAAATCATCAATAAAAGGAAAATTTTATACAAGCTAATCCAAAGATCACTTCAGTAGTATAGACAATCAGACTCCAGGACTTATTGTCTTCATTTACCAGCTGAATACTCCGTAAAGCCTTCTTCCTACTATGTATCACAGATATGGAGGCAGCAGGGCCTCTTTATACAATACTTGGTATATAAGACATTATTATGTCTACTCTTGATCTCTTCAACTTTATTGGGAAAATTAATGAAAATATAGCTTGATCCTGTGCTTTCTTCACCTTTTTGAGATGATCTGCATAATGTTAGTCAGGTGCTACAATATTTTGGGATCTATAACCAAAGGCTTTTCTTAATAAAATTGAACATAGAAATTTTTAATAGGTAAATATTAAAAAATAGAAGACATGATTCCAGGGACAAAAGCATTTCTAAATTAACAAAAGTGAGTTGTGGCTAATGGGCACACACAATCCAAGAATTCCTTTGCCAAATCTAGTGCACATCCCAACACTGCTATGTAATAATGATATTGGAAAAAGCACAAGTGAGAGCAGAAATGATGGTGGCTTCTGATTCAGCTTTGGCTGATGAGCTAAATGAACTGCCAGCATTTATAGGACAGAGGCTAGGAGGAGTAGCAATAGCCAATTTTCTGTGCAGATAATACAACATTTTCTTTAGCAGAGGAAATTGGTTGAAAGTTCTCTCCATTTTCAGATGCCTTTTGTTCAGTACTTTGTAAGTGCAGTTTGCCAGGGTATATTTCTATTTGCTGGAATGTTTTAATAATTAAGATGAGTCCTAGAAAAGCTGTAATAGTTTTCTCGGCTCTAAAGTCAGGCTTGATGAGCACTGGGAGATTTTTGAGCCCTTGCACCAACGGTTTGACAATTTCCAAATGTTCCTAGTAGAAGACCTAACAGGCTGTGTGCCTAGGCCAACTGATTCTAACTCAGATTCTGCAAGGTAACTTCAGCGCAGGGATGGGAAATTGAAAATGAGAGTAAGTGAGTGAAGACTGAGTATTTGATCCCATTTAACCTTCTGGTTAATCTACCATGAATCTGTACTAGCCAAAGGTAAGGGCAAGACTCTTGAATTCCCTCTCCACAGGCTAGAAGTAGACACACATTTGGGCAAGCATTTTTAATGACATATTTTTATAGTTTCTTTTTATGGAAAACAACATCACCGCACTTTATTACTCTTTTAAAAAAGACTTACTACTCTCACAAATTTCTAACTAATGATATAATTACTTTATTAGATAGCACAATTAGAAATTATTTGAAGTATAAAGAGCTCCTGGTAAAGAAATGCATAATTTACTAAATAATTTTGATTCAAATGATTATTAAGTTAAAATCAGAAGTTGCTGAAAACCTCAAGTAATGTTTTTTACCAGTGCCACATGATAAAGTAATTGCTCAATTAGCAATTAGTTACAAACAGCAATGGCCTTTATTTTTACTTAAAATAAGCTGATTTCCACTCTTCAAGAATGAATATTAATTAGATGGAAAGATATAAAATATCACACCTTGTTAATAGAATCTACAGTCATACAGAAGCCCTGTCTGTTCATATGAATTAGGTACAGAAATAAACAAACTTTTACTTTTTATCCTTCACTCCAGAAGCATAGGAGTGAGAGAGAAATTCTGATTTTTAAGCTTGATTTTTCTGACTTCCTTTACTAAAGTGAACTATGTGAACTTTTATTCCTTAGAAAATAGAAGTGTTACTGCTCATGTCTTTTAATTTTTAAAATATGAGTCATTGTGAATACAGATGATTATATGGTAATTTAAAACACACCTTAAGTTTTTAGGTAATCATGCTTACCTTTTTATACTGTGGCATTCATAATTCAACATTTTCTCCTTTCCCTTGGCATTAGTTTACATAACATGTAGGAAAGTTAGGACATAGTCTATACTATAGCCCTATAATATCATTTTTCTTCTTGAAACTCACACATTGTGTTTTTAATTATTACATTTATAGCTTTTTTTAATGGTTTGTGTCTGTGTATGTTGTTTGAAAGGTAATAATTATTGGGAAAGGAGTAGGCAGGTAGATGTATGCTTCATTCCTTCAATTCATGGTTCTGCCCCTTATGCGCTGTGACACATAAAGCAATTAAACTATTGCAGACTGTTTTCTCATCTCAGAATGGGGGTCATGAGTGCTCCTTCACATGTAAAAATGAAATAAAATAGTTTATGAAACACTGCCATGTGTACAACATTCAACATGTGTCACACCCTCTCTGTTCCAACCATAGCTTTCCAACTACTGAGAGCGTTCAAGTAGATATGAAATGATGGTAAAACTGAAATGCTGTAGGACTTTCTGTATTGGGGGAAAGATTTGTTCTGAGGTTGGATAACATCTCCTCTGTCTCTACATTTCTGTGTTCTAGGTGAAACCGAATTAACTCTAGAGGTAATATTTGCATGTTGAGGCCAAGGCAAGTAAATACTTTTTTTTCCTAATAGCAGAAAATATAAGATAAGGCAAATATATAAACTAAGTGCATTTATTTATTATAATAACAGTCTTCAGACTGGGGGTAAGCTAAATCCAGAGAGAACTGAATGGTGCCTCCAAATCCCTGTTGTGAAACCAAACATGTGATTCCTCAGACAGTCATGCAGTGCCACAAGGACTCTATATTAGCAAGTGTGTTTGATAACACTTCTCAGTTGTGTTCTCCATTCACATCTATTATGGGTTGAATTGTGTTCCCTGAAAAGGTATATTGAAGTCCTAACCCTGGAACCTCAGAATGTAACTTTATTTGGAAATAGTCATTGCAAATATAATGAATTAAGTAAAGATGAGATCATACTGGAGAAAGATGGGCCCCTAATCCAGTATGACAAGAGTCTATATAAGAAGAGGAAAGATAGACACAGGGAGAAACACCATTTGGCAACAGAGGCATAGTTTGAAGAGCAATGCATTGGAACAGAAAGGATTAACTGCCACTGTCTGAAGTTAGACAGAGGCAAGGAAGGAGTCTACCAGAGTCTCAGAGGGACTATGGCTCTGCTGGTGCCTTTAGTTTGGGCTTCTAGACTCTTGAACTTTGAGAGAATAAATTTCTGTTGTTTCAAACCACTCAGTTTGTAGTACTTGATTCCAACAGCCCCAGGAAACCCATCCAACATTATATTAAAAAAAAAAAAACATAACTGAAAGCAGTTATATGAAGTAACTCACTAAAATCAGTCACAATGACATCAAGAAGAAGAATAGCTACATTCGAGAAGCTAGAGGAATGACAAGGAAAAATTAAACAAACAATAGAAATCTGTGCTAGTTTATAATTATTACTTTATAATCAGAGTATCTCTGAACTGAAAACCAAGTTTTCATTTCTTGTGTATGAGCTTCTTAAGGTCAAGGACTATGTATTGTTTATTGCATATCTTTGGGACCTTGAACAATGCTTGTCATGTAGCAGATGTTAAGAGAAAGAAAAAAGGAAGAACTGAAGAAGAAAGGAAGAAAAGAAGAAAAGGAGGAAGAGTGGGAGAATGAAGGAAATAAGGAAGGAAGACTCAGGAAAGGAAAAGTGGAGAGAAGAGAGGAGAACATTAAACTGTTTTTGTCTTCTATGCACAACTTAGATAGAATTCATGAAAACCGGAGACCAAATTTTAGTTATTAGGAAGAATATTGATGTATCATTCCCTAAAGAAGCCGTCTCAGTAAAACATTGCTCTAGCTTCTCCAAGCCTATCCTGAGTTGTGAATTATTACAAAAGAAATATGGCATTGGCATTTAAATTTAATTAATATATAACATTTTGCTCTAAAATTAAATGCATTCTTTATAAAAATTAACTTCAAAATTGGAAACAAATAGTGTTATGGATAATGTATATACCAAAATAGTTGTACATTTTGAGATTGCTATGGGGATACTTAAGCCAGTTTGTCTTACCTTCTGTCACTACTAACTGGTTTGTTGACTTCTCAGAGCCTTGAGAATGAAGTTTATTGATATTGCTTAGTTAAATATGTGTATAAATTTCTTTAGCCTTTAAACTAGTTTTTTTTTTTTTTTCTAAAGAAACTGTATGATGTTTATTCCTGACATTCTGCTTCAAAATGTATCTACTCCATGTTATAAAATGCTTTGGATGGAAGGTAAAAAGCATAAATTTCACTATTTATAATGTGTTCTGTATGTTTACTTAAATAAAGTAGGAAAGAATATCAAGTATTTTAATAAATATTTAACTTTATTTCCATTATAAAAACTATCCCACTTTTTAATTTTTTTTTCTACTTGTTTTAAGTATTTTTGATTTACTGAGTTAAAGTACTTTTCACATTTACTTAAGAGGCTGGTGGGTGCCAAGGAGCAGAATAAATGTATCATCAGACACACATAGCATAGAGGGAAACCCCTAAATTTCTCATGCAGTTCATTCAGCAAATGAAATATGCAGGTGTTTCATTTAATATTACAGGGTAAATTTGGTCCTCAGGGAAGCAACAAAGGTTGAGACTGTCTCTGACAATGGAGAAGAGACTCCAGCACAGAAACAAGGGGTACAAATGGATATGATAAAAACATACCTAACACACCAGATCAAATGAGTCTGTTTATTGGTTTGTGAGTTTCTTTGAATTTTGTTGAACCAGCATACAAAGTCTCAAGATTATTTGCCATATTCTAAAATATATCATATATCATACAAAACTGGTGACACCATTTGAAGAGTTTTGAGTTTCTCTCTTATTCACTTAATTAGAATTAATCCATCATCATTTAGTCTCACCCCATCCTACAAGATTTCTAGTATTTCAAAAATAACAACAACAACAACCAAAGATAGTGCCAGGTCTTTTACAGACAGTATAAAACTCCTCATTTAAACCCTACAAGGAAGTTAGAATGCTTTCTGTTTATATTTGAGGAAACTGGTGTTTTGTAGGTGCTTGAAGTGGGTAAGATTTTCAACTGCCAGTTCATATGCTCCACTTGGTTAATGATTCATGTAATCTAAATTCAGTGCAAGAAAGTTCACAGTGAGCATCTACTATTTTCCAACGATTGGACTGGGCACAAGGAAGGAAGAAATGAATCCAGAACTGCATCTTTTTTCATATGCAGGTTATAGTAGAATTACTAGTTGTCTAAAATACACAAGAATGCTAAATTATTTAGTAATATGCATCTTAATAATTATTAACATTTTTTAAATGTTACGCTTAAAGCAAGGGCTTATGCAACACATACCATATGCTATGTACTGTTCAAAGTGCCTAGAATGTTTACTCATAATCTTCATAAATAAATCTATAAAGAAGTAAAACAAAGAGAAAACACACACACCAAGAGATTAATAAGCTTGTTCAAGGTCATACATCTAGTATGCGGCATCAGAGATTTTCAACCAGGCAGTCTGACTCCGGAGGCTCTCCTTAACCACTACACTGCACTGCCACTGCTGGGCTGAGGCACCTCCCATATAAAAGTTTATCCTCTGGAGATTATCTGTATAGTTATCCAAAACTGACTACGTGAGGACACCAGCTACTGAAAATACTACACCTCTTTCATTCACTCCTCACCATCCTATATCTGCATCAGTCTTAAGTCCATTTCTCCAGGGATACTGCCATAGATATTTGCTTCGCATGTGCTTGTGTAAATTGTCTCCTTAGAAACATGAAAGAGCAAGACTGTAACTATAAAGGGCATATTTAAATAGGTTATTAAACACCAGTGTGACTTCTAAAAGCAGACTACCCCTACAGATAAGCACACACACTCCTTAAGTATATAAATTATTTATGAGTTTAACTATATTTTCGGAAAAGTGAAAGAGATGTGTATTAGAAATAGAGAGGTTTATGAACAGAGTAGTATTTCAAGGAAAATTTCCCCTCCATCCTATTCAATCATCCATGCTTTTTTACTACATATACACTCTGACTTGCTCTAGTTTATGCTGAGGGAAGGGAAAATAGATCTAATATTTACTGAAAACTTGCTATGTAGCAGGCATTTTCACACATGTCTTCTAACTCTAATAATGCTTCATAGAATTATTATCCTCTTTTTACATCTTAAGAAATTGAGACATTGTAGGTTAAGTGACTTGCCCAAAGTCACACAGCTGTTTAACAGTGGAAAGAGGATTCTAACCCAGGTTGTCTTACCCCAGTGGGCTAGGTTTGCCTTTAAAAAGAAGACAACATGAGTGTAATTGAGATAAACTTTCTGGACATATAGATTCAGTGATGAATATCTGAGGCCCTCCTATTACTTTTCTTTTTATTTCCTTTTTAATTATATTTATGTGATATTTATAGTTATTTATTAATTTTTTTTATTTCCTAAGCAGTTTTGTGGCTAACATTCTGTTTTTTTTTAACTTATCTACCAAGTCATAATATGCATTCTTATCTATTGTAATTGAGCTAAATCTGAGGGTTTTTCCCCACCTTTTCTACAGAAATCTGTGCCACAGGAAAGAAACAGGTGGATCTAGCAATATCCATGATGTCATAAGCTCCATGAGTAGTCAGTTATCAGGGTCACTGTTTAGCTTGCATGGATGTGTCTTCTCTGGGAATAGGTTGCAACACAAAGAAGTGGTCCTCTGGCCACCATATTGTTACTCTATGGCTTTTTTTCTTGACCATGACTGACAGATACAGAGTGGGGACATCTGGTCCAACCTGGGTCAACCTAGAGTTTTAACATTGTGATATGAGAGACATAGATACTAAGAGCTGTTAGAACTCAGATAATGTTCATTTTAATACTCTTGTTGTTTACCCCATAAATCCCTGTTGTAGAGTTCCTCAGAGCAGCTCTAGCTCCTGTTTTCCAGCTGTTTGATTTTAAAGCTCTTTCTTGGTTTCCATAAGACTTACATATTTTATTTTTCTAATTCATTTTAACTTTGGATCTAATAAACTAGAGTTTTCTATTGCTTGCCATTAAAAACATGTTTACTCATATATAGCCATAATTTTATACGCTATCAAAAGCCCACATGAAAAAGATAAATTCCCCGAATGAGAAACATCCATAATGGGAAGGATGGCCTATTTGTAGATTCATTACTCACACATTTTGTGATGATACCACCATTGAATGTTATCTGTATTATTTCGTGTTGCTGCTGTAACAAATTACCACAAACTCAGTGACTTAACCAATGTAAATTATTTTTGTTTACCCTTTTGGGTAAATCAAGTAGTCATCAGGGCTATGTTCTTTTGGGGGCTTATGGGGTAAAAATCTGGTTTTTTTTTTTTTACCTTTTCCAGCTTTTAGTCTGCCTACATTCCTTGGATAGTGGTCATTTCCTCCATCTCCATGTCCTGCATCATTCTAACTGATAGTTTCATCTTTATATCTATTTTTTCTGACTTTGATCCTTTTGCCTCCCTCCTATAAGAACCTTGGTAATAACATTGGACCCACTGGGATAATTCAGGATAATCTCCCCCATCTCAAGATTCTTAACTTAATCACATATGCAATGTCCTTTTGACCCTGTAGGGCAACATGTTCACAGTTTCTGGGGATTAGGACCTTGATATCATTTGGAGCCATGTAGATTATTTGGGATTCATTTTCAGCCAACCACGCTATAAAGTGTAGATTATTATGATGTTCGTAAAAGGTCTGCTGAGAGCCACATTTTGCATTGCCTGCTCTCAAGATATCAGCACATCTCATTAGGTTAGTAAGGCTTCCTAAGACTTCACAAACCAGAAAATGTTCTGAATTCTATGCATTACCATGAACTTTAAGAGGGAACCAACAAAAAATAACACAAACTATAAGATCTTCCTCTCACTTCAAGTAACAAAATATCTTCTCTTTCTAACTTCATGTACAGAACATTTTGGAAAGATCAATGAGGGTAAGAACTCTAGCAACTGGTATACATACATATGTACTTTAAGTTAATGAACCTATTCAAGATGATTTATAAGTTAGTCTTTATTTTAATTGACAACTAGTATTTTGAAAGAAATGTTGTATTTGGAGAAAGTGAAATAAGTGAAGAAGTATCATCAATTTATAAATCAGTTCACAAGATTTTGCATAGCAGTTGATTGTGTATTCTCTTGTGAACATACCATTTAATAGAATTTTAATAATGTTTTTTATTGTCCTCCAAAGGCCAGATACACCCAAAACAAATCCAACTCTCCTCATATTATAAAAAGCTTCTAAAATGTTGAAGGAACAGTATCATTCTGTGAGTTGATACAATAGAGGAAATGTAATATTATTCTTTGGCTTTAATAAGTACAGCTTGGAGTTAAAAGTTATTTTTTTAAAAGGAAAACATATTTTGGATCTTTGATTGAAAGAAAATGAGTAGCAAATGCCACTTGAAGTTTGGTGAACATGAGTAATTAAGGCCCAGATGATCTGCTGGACCCTCTGCCTGCACACTGTCAAACAGCTCAAATTGTCAACACTTGTTTACAGCAGCCCTGATCAAGAGTCTCACAACCCCAGGTTCTTAATACCTACAATTGTCAATCATTACAAACAGAGACTACACCAATGACCCTTGTGAAGCAGAATTAGAATCTAACAGAATCTGACAGATTTGATAATAGTGAAGTATCCTGGGGCATGCCACAATCACTATTATGAGCGTCCACTTTTTAAACTACCAAAACACTGTTAAACACAGAAGCAGTACCTGTCTCAGATTTTTCTTTCCCTGGAGAGTGAAAAGGGAATTTGGAAGCCATGCTCTGATTCAGAGATGAAACTCACTTTTGACCATCCGAATACTATTCTAATAAAGTAATGCATTTCCTTCAGTGGGCAATTTTATGTGAGACACTGGAAAAAAGCACAAGATTTATAATAAAATACTATGAATTCAAGTCTTTTTTCCATCTATTTTTGATCCTGTGTTCACAGATCACTTAATTTTCTGAGTTTCAGAGGTCAATCATAACTTTAAGAAAAGAACTTCATTGTTGTATTTTTTGAATGCTTCCTCAAAATAGATGCATTTTCACCAGCATTAACTAATAATCCTCAAAGCAATCTTATGAAGTGGATACTATTACTATCCACATTTATCAGCTAGATAACTGAGGCTTAGACAAGTTAGGTAAATTGTCCATGATTTTAATAGAAAGGTAATAACACTAACTTCTAAAAGCTTGGATACAGCTAGGATTTAATGAACTTTCACACTCCAAAGTGTATTGTAAGATTTGAAGAAGTATAGCATATTACACAGCACACTTGATGTGATTATGAATGATCTGTGTTTCAGTCTTTACTGTGTCAACTACTATGACTATTGTTTAGGTAAATTACTTCACCCCAATTATTATAAGTAAACTCATCCATAAAATAAAAATAAATTCTATGAGATTTTCTGTGTGAATTAAGTGAGTCAATGCATGTGAAAAGTGAGTTAAGTTTCAGGACACAGAGCAGGAGCAAATAAATTATTTCCATTCCCTTCCCTCTTCTTTTTTTTTTTTTTTTTTTTTTTTCTTCCCACATAATAAGAGATAATGCTAATGCTGAAGACTGGGAAAACAAAGAGATATTATTGCAAATTTTGTCTCCACCTTTTAATAATTCAGTGGGAAGTTACTTAATCCTGTTTTGTTATCACAGTATGCGGATCATGATATGGGTTGTGGAAGACATTAAATGAGACAAAATTTATAAGGCACTAACTAGCCCAGTGGTTGGCATGGAATATGAATAGAACAAATTCTGTTCTCTCTCTTTCAAAGTAACACTTATATCTTGCCTTACAGTTGAGTGGGTAACAAGAGATCTGCAGAAGCAAAAAGGGATTAAAAATGTTTACTCCTTAATTTGACAAACATCAACTGACAGCCTATTTTGTGCAATCAAGGTACTCTGAAAAGACGTTCTATAGTGGACAAGACAGACAAGGTTCACAGGACTTACTTCCATGGTAGAGAGAAAAAGCAATAAATATATAGATGATTAATGAGTTAGGCTCTAAGAAGAAAAACAAAGAGGACATTGGGATGGTGTGAACACTTAAAAAATAGTGTTTGGAGGGAAGAGAGACAGCCATGCAAAGCAGGAAAGAGTGCTCAAGCCTGAAGATGCCAGAAGAGCAAGTTCCATGTGGTACAAATTACCTGAGGAGTGAATTTTGTTTCTTATAAAATTACCTTTCTCAAGAAAAAATATTTACATAAAAATACACTAATTTTACATGGGTGACTTGATGACACTGACAATATATTTTGTTTTCAGAAATTTTTCTTTTAATTCTGAAGAATTCTAGTTTTACTCTTATTAAAAAGAAAAGCCTCTTGCCCTTTCACATAAACAAACGTGTGAATTATTTTTAAATCAGTCTTTTTGCCCTTCTGTTTCAATGTTTTCATTTTTGCCTTTTCTCTTCCCATTATTTCTTCCCCTAACCATAATTTGTCTTGATAATATGTTTTCTTCCATATTTTATTTCTTACATACATAAACACATATATTCATTTTCCAGGGTTTTGCCACTATAAAAAATTTTTGAAATCACACAAGTGCTTGCAAGCAGGCATGCATGCATACAGGTTTTAGAGCTGGGTTAAAGTTCCTTGGGGGAAAATTGCTGTTATTTGATTACTTAGTCAAATGTCTTTTATTGTTTTAATAGTTGTTACTGGGTTGTTTTCTAAAGTGGCTGCAACAGCTCACGCTTACAGTAGCAATGAATGAAAGTACTCTCTCATCTGGGTCACTGGCAATGACAAAGATAAACCCTTTTAGACTTAAAATTTTGCCTGTTTGATAAGTAAATGTGATACCATGAGGGGACTTTGATTTTACTTCCTTGATTGCCACTAAGTTTGAGCTTTTCTTCACATTTTTTAGCAATTTGGGTTTGCTCTTCTGTTGCTTGTTCTGTTAATATTTTTTTCTTCATTGTTCTTTTTATATTGTTAATTTCTTTATTATCAATCTTTAAGTACTTCTTATATTTTCAGTGCTCCATATTGCCAATATTTTCCATAAATCTGTTGTTTCTCTATTGACTTAATTTACAGGAACCTCTCCCTGAAAATTCAATTTTTATATTGTGAATATGGGTTTGGGGACTTCCTTACCTAATTTTACATTTATCCAACTAGATTTTCCTATACTGTTATGCCTCTTATTTTTATGCTGATAGTGTTATTTTTTTTTTACATTATAGTATGATAATTATGATTTTTATATATAAATATTTAATTCATCTGTAATTTCCATTGTAAATAATATAATATATGATAGAGCTTAACTTTGCTTTCTTCTGGACACCTATCCACTTGGGTCAGTATTATTGAATAATGAATCTTATTGCTCCTGACTGGAAACATCATTATATATTATGTCCTCATGCATACAAGGATCCATTTCTAGATTCCCTTTGAAGCATAGTTTGAGGAAAGTGAATGAGCCTATTTGTCATTACCAGAGTGAGAAGGGAGACAGTAGCATTAACTGAATTTCAATAAGAAGATAAAATCAGATCACAAAGTGCCTTGTAGACTCTTCTAAAATAAATTAAAAGTACAGAAGTTAATGCAGTTAAAAAAATAATGTCTGCAGTACAAGTGCTTAATATGGAGAAAGAGAAGAAAGAAGACTCCTTTTAAAAGGCCAATTCAGGGAACCAAGTCAAAGAAAATGTGGCAAAGGAGATGGAGTAGGCTTAACTCAAAATATTTGGGGCTTTGGGTAGTCATTTATTATCTACAGTAATCTAGATAATATAAATATAATATAATTGGTGCTGTACCACACTGAGCTGAACCACAGTGAAGTGTATACAGAAAATTTCAGTTTTCTAGGGTATGTAGAGAAGAGTTTCTAATAAATCAGAAATGTTAGTTACTCGATACTTAATGAAGAATCTTCTGTGTTTCAGCGCTGCTTGTTGATGATATTTCTAATTTGTATTCATCACCTTCCTTGAGATAGTTAAGTTCAGTTTATTGAAGGTAATTGAATCTTTTATGATTCAGAATCCTCAGTGCCTCAGGGACATCATTCTAAACATCAATCCTAATTTTATGGGCACAGATCAGACAGAAACTCTAGTGAATATAAGTAAAACTCTGGAAATTGCATTTTTACCAAAGCCCTGATATCAACCTAGTTTATTATGCCTTTTTGGGGTCATTTGACTTTTTTTCCTAAAAAGCTGAGTGTGTAACAATTTTGGTTAACTCAAGTTTCAGGTTTATTGTAATATTTATAATACATCAGAGGATGCAAATCTTTTTTTCTTGAGAGAAACTTCTTTCTATTTTTTTTCCATTTGGTTCAAATATAACAGAAGTTACAGTCTGGAGACTTTAGTGAGAATGCAGAGGAGGAAAAGAGTGAACACAGAGTTTGTTATATACATTAACAGAATGATATTGATTTTAGGCAAGAGGAAACAGAAAAAAACCTGAATCTTATCTTACAACAGTTAGACCTTCCTCTCTTGCAGTTCACAAAAGAGATACATTATTATTAGGCTGGATATCCAAACCCAAGTGTGAAAGTTTAATGAGCTACACTGGGAAAAATGGAAATCTCTTTTTACTTGAACACAAGGTGCCTTAAGTTGAGAACTGCAGCTGCAGAACAACCTGCCCTTTCACCCTTCACTTTTTACACCCATGTTCAGACTGTCTTCTTCCAGCATCGAGGGGTAACCCTGGATCGTATCAGTCCTCACAAAGCAAAGAGCTTTCCCTGCTGTTTATGGAAAGGTGTCTAGCCCTCAAACTTAAAGATTTTTAAGAGTGGGTCAATGTGCATGGTAAGAAATCTATCCTGGCTGCTCACACAGACAAGGGGATGGGCTATGTCACTTTTCTCTAGACTCACTGAAGAGAAGAAGAGAGAGACAGTGAAAAAGACATAGAGACAGACACTTAGAGTAAGATGAAAGAGAGAGTTTTTGAGAAATGTGAGGGAGGAGCCCAAGCCACTTTATCACTCTGCATGTATTAAAAAGTTCCAGAGAGAAAAAGCCATCTCTACCCCAATATAGACTACTCCTCCAGCTAATGATACACCACAACAAAAGTCATCTAATTAGTGTCCTTTGATCGATCCAATTAACACTTTTCTTTGGTGGTGGTAAAGTGTAGTGGCGATGGGTGTTGTGATAATTGGAGGAGAAAGAGAAAGAGCTGGAAACTTTAAACTCTCTTCTCTTTAAAACCAGCAGTATTCATCTTACTAACGAACGGTCCTTCTTTATCTCGGAATGCCCTTGCAACAAATGCAAAGTTTAGGAAAAGTGTTCAAGGAGCAATGAAGGTAAATGGGACAACATTTTGCTAATACGGGGAACTATGACAACCCTGGAGATCAGTGGAAGATCTGATGCCCCAGAAAGATTCACAACATGTTCTACTGCTTTTATTAAAATTATTAAAAGTGTAACATATTACTTAGGGACCAAGGCTGCATATCAAAAGTTATTTTGCTATACACTAATGCTTTTCAGAATGTCATTTAGAAAAGATGAGGGGAGAATGTGGATACGGAGAGGAAGAAAAAAGGATACTTGAAGAAGAGCAGAAGTAAGACAAGAAAAGTGACAACAGGAAGAATACTGGAATAAAAGAGATGACCCCCAAAAGCAAAGAGCCAAGAAAGAAATGGAAATGGAAATGTCCTGAAACATTACCTTTCCTTGACAAGGTAAGGTGCTAGTTGATGACCTGACCACACTTGGTATTTGTTTTCCATCCAGCAACACAGAGACTACACTACTACAACACAGTAGCCCACCTGCTACTAAGGTGGACCACTGATTATAGTCTTCAGCAGTGGCCCCCCTGCACCCACTGTTATCAACTGGGCAGCTGTTACTTCAAAAGTTCCTTCTGAGCCCAGGCTACTAGAAGCACCCTAAGCATTGGTAAGAGCTCAACATGGCTTTTCACGTTAAGAAGAAATATTATTTTCAGATGAGTTATTATTAAGCAATCACTGCTTCATGATCTACTTATGGATAAGTCTTGGAGATGAATAAAATGTTCGGCTTTCACCAATAGAAGAATTTACACCATAATTTAAATCTCTACACTCTTATATTTTCCAAAATACTTTAGCATTTTTATTTAGCATGTAAAAGTAATATATATAGAGTGTAGGGCATTTGGAAAATATTTTTAAAATAATAATAAGAAAAAGAAACACAAACCTTTATCCTTTTCAAGATAATCTCTGTTCCCATTTTAAAGTTCTTGTTATCTACTATCAAATTGCCCCAAGAAACTTATATTGACTTTTCCTCCCATTTTGTGTATAAGAAAGGAATGAATTTAGTGAATATATTTTAATGTCTGTCCCTTCATTACTCCTCATTACTACATTTGTTTAATTATCTATTTTTTAATCAATCCCATAGTTGCCTCTGTACCTTTCCAGGGTAAAGCCTATAAGTTCCTCTTCAAATCCAGTCACCAGGGTCTCCGTAGCACACTGTCAATACAGCTTTTACAACACGTCTGCACCAAATCTGAGTCCCTGTTCCCTGACAAGCAGCCCCTCCCACTTTGCTCAATTCACCAGTCAGTGTACTTAAATTTTATTTGTCAAATTGTACATGTTTGGACACGTTTTGTACGTATTTCATTGTCTATATGTCCAAGATGGGTATTTATTAGATTTGAAGGGAAACTTAGAAGTTATTTTGTTAATTTTTTTTTTTTTTAATAAATTTATTTATTTATTTTTGGCTGTGTTGGGTCTTCGTTTCTGTGCGAGGGCTTTCTCCAGTTGCGGCAAGCGGGGGCCACTCTTCATCGCGGTGCGCGGGCCTCTCACTGTCGCGGCCTCTCCCTTTGCGGAGCACAGGCTCCAGACGCGCAGGCTCAGTAGTTGTGGCTCACGGGCCTAGCCGCTCTGCGGCATGTGGGATTTTCCTGGACCGGGGCACGTACCCGTGTGCCCTGCATTGGCAGGCGGATTCTTAACCACTGCGCCACCAGGGAAGCCCCTGTTAATATTTTTTAAAGATAAGAAACTATATGCCACAATGTTGAAAAAATGTCTTGACAACTTCTGCTTTAGTGCTCCCAATAATATGAGCTCATCACTTGACAAGCTAGTACTTACTTTTGAATTTTTGTCCAGTTAAAAAAAAAAAAAAAAAACTTTTTATTTTAACCAAAACTATATTTCCCTATTTGGTCTAATAAGGCTATGTAGAGCACAATTTTCTTCTCCTTTCCTTTAAAAAAAAAAATAATTATGTCAAAAAAAAAAGTCTAATGTCTACCTTAACTCTTGTCTTTAAATCCTAGCTAAGAAATCCAGTCCCTTCAATTGCTTCTCATAAGACTCTCATCATACTCTGCATTGTTTAGATTCACTCTAATCTTAATGTCCTTCTTAAAATATAACACTAACTGATCAATGATATTTAAATGTATTCTGATCTTCATCCATATCTAAGAAGTTAATAAATTTCAATTTAGCACAAATTGTTCTTAGAATGGTCATATTTCCTTGTGCTCATGCCTTTATTTTCTATGTAGTCATAAAACATTTACCTAAAAATTCTTTCTATGTTTTTCCCATAGAAATATTTTGCATTTGATTTTATAATTAGTGACTTACATTGTTCAATCTTTTCAAAGAATGGCTATATTTATTTCCAACTACATTGCCCAGTGTTTTGTACAATAGCACTTAAAAAGCTGTTTTTATATATGTTATATATTTCATATATTCAAGGGTAGAATCAAACATGCAATAGCTAAATATATATCGTGCAATTAATGAGGCCAGGGAGATGAGGTCTATCCCTTATTTTATCAACTTGTAGTATAGTATTGGTTGTCATGTTTAACTTATGAAATTAAATGCTCTAATTTGAAAAAATTAACATAATATTCCTTTTCTAAAGAAAACCTGTGACTATGGTGATGTTCATACAGTATAAGTTGACTAAGAAGGCTTTGAAAGAAGAAAAGTGCTGTACAGAGAAGTAAAAGAGTCTACTGAATTCTTTTGCACCCTCTACAAAATGGCCTTCACACTCTTACATGGATCCTAGTGGTACACAGGAAATATGACCCCAACAGATAGTTGATATTGATCTCTTCTCTTTTTTGACATTCACGGGAGAATTTCCCACATTCATATTTAATACATTTTTTTAAATGTTACGTTTTCAAGGGAGAGTAGGAGGACCCTGAACTCACCTCCTCCTATGGGTACACCAAAATTAAAACTGAATACAAAGCAACTATTGATGAGAAAGACCTGAAGACTACCAGAAGAGATCTGCTACGATTAAAAATATAAAGAAGACACCACAACAAAATGGGTAGGAGGGGTAGACACAACATGGTATAGTCAAAACCAATAGTCCTTGGTATGAAACCCACAAATGGGAGGATAATTACAATTGCAGAGGTTTACCCCAAGAAGTGAGGGGTGCAAGCCCCACATCGGACTCCTCAGCCCAGAGGTCCTGCACTGGGAAAAGGAGCTCCCAGAATATTTGTCTTTGAAGCCAGGGGGATTAATTTTGGGAGAGCCAGAGGACTGTGGGCAATAGAGACTGCAGTCTTAAAAGGTGCATACAAAATCGCACATGCTCCAAGACCCAGGGCAGAAGTATTAATTTGAAATGAGACTGGGTCAGACTCACCTGCTGACCTTGGAGAGCTTCCTGACAGGCAGGAGGCAACTGGAATCCACCCTGGGGACATACATGCTGGTGGCAGCCACTATGGGGAGCACATTCTATCACAAGGACATTGGTGTTGTCACATGCCATTTTGGAGTCCTCCCTCTAGCCTATTAGCATTGAGAGATTACCCACCCACAAGTGGGCTGACACCAGTCCCAGGCCTTTCAGCCAGCCACCCCAGGAGCCAACCTCACCCACTGGCATACCGCTGACTTAGGAACCCCTTACCACACAACCGCCCTGGGATCCATCTCCATCCACCAAAAGGTCCAGGACCCAGCCCCACCCACAAATGTACTCACACAAGCCCCTGGAACTCGGGGCCCCACACTTGGAGACTCTGGGACACAGCTCCTCCCACCAGTAGCTGGCACTAGCCTTGTGACTGTCTTCACCCTACAGTGGGCAGGCACCAGCCCCAGGACACTTGGGCCTTGGCTTTTCCCCCCAGCAAGTCAATGCCAACTCCAGGACGCCCAGCACCCTCAGCAAGAGACCCTGAGGTCTGGTTCCATCCACCAGAGAGTGAGCCCTGATCCTGGGAACATCTGGACCCCCACCCCACCCACAAACAAGTCAACACTAACTCTGCAAAACCCAGACCCTGAACCATATCCACCCACCAGTGGGCTGCAATTAGCACCAGGACCTTGCATCACCCACCAGCAAGTGGAAACCAGCCTTGGGATCATCACAGCCCCACAGCATGCCATGTCAAGACCCAGCACATCCACCAGTAGGCTGGCACCAGCTTTGGGACACCTTGAACTCCTCATAGATCAGACCCAGGATCCAGGCCCACCCACCATCAGGACAACACCAGCTCCAGGATGCCCAGGGCCCAGCAGCCATGGACTCCAGGACCCAGCTCTGCTCACCAGTGGGCCAGCACTAGCCCCAAGATGTCCAGAACCCTAGCCCCGCCCATCAGAAGACTGACATCAGCTTCAAGATACCTTGGATCCCTTATCAAGTGGACCCAGGATCCAGCCCCACTCACCAGTAGGGTAGCCCCAGATTTGAGATACACTGGACCCCCCAGCCAGCCATGTCAGGAACTGGCTCTGCTCACCATCAGGCTGACACTCAATCTGGGGCCCCTGGCCTCACAACCAGCCACCCAGAAACATACCTCAACATAATAAAGGCTGTATATAAGAAACCCACAACTAACTTCATATTCAACAGTTAAAAGCTGAAAGCATTTCCTCTAAGATCAGGAACAAGACAAGGATGTCCATTCTTTCCCCTTTTATTCAACATAGTTTTAGAAGTCCTAGCCACAGCAATCAGAAGAAATAAAAGGAATCCAAGTTGGAATGGAAGAAGTAAAACTGTCACTGTTGGCAGATGGCATGATACTATACATAGAAAATACTAAAGGCGCAATGAGAAAACAACTAGAGCTCATCAATGACTTTGGTAAAGTTGCAGAATACAAAATTTATATACAGAAATCTGTTGCATTTTTATACACTAACAATAAAATATCAGAAAGAGAGATTAAGGAAACAGTCTCATTTACCATTGCATCAAAAAGAATAAAATACCTAGGAATAAAATTACCTAAGGAGGCAAAAGACCTGTACTGCAAAAATCATAAGATGCTGTAGAAGAAATAGAAGACCACACAAACATATGGAAAGGTATATTGTGTTCTTGGATTGGAAGACTCAATATTGTTAAAATGATCATACTACCCAAGGCAATCTACAGATTCAATACAATCCCTATCAAATCACCAATGGCATTTTTCACAGAACTAGAACAAAAAATTTTAAAATTTGTATGGAAACACAAAAGACCCTGAAGAGCCAAAACAATCTTGAAGAAGAAGAAAGGAGTTGGAGAGATCACACTCTCTGACTGCAGACTATACTACAAAGCTACAGTCATCAAAGCAGTATGATACTGACACAAAAACATACACTTAGATCAATGGAACAGGATAGAAAACCCAAAAATAAGCCCACACACTTATGGTCAATTAATCTATGACAAAGGAGGCAAGAATATACAATGGGGAAAAGATAGTCTCTTCAATAAATGGTGCTGGGAAAACTGGACAGCTACATGTAAAAGAATGAAATTAGAACATTATCTAACACCGTGTACAAAAAAAAAAAAAAAAAATTGATTAAAGACCTAAATGTAAGACTGGATACTATAAAACTCCTAGAGGAAAACATTGGCAGGACACTCTTTGACATAAATCACAGCATTTTTTTTTTTTTTTTTTTTTGGATCCATCTCCTAGAGTAATGGAAACAAAAACAAAAAGAAACAAATGGGAACTAATTAAACTTAAAAGCTTTTGCACAGCAAAGGAAACCATAAACAGAATGATAACACAACCTACAGAATGGGAGCAAATATGTGAAACTATGAGACCAACAAAGGATTAATTTCCAAAATATACATACAGCTCAATGTCAAAAAAACAAACAACCCAATCAAAAAATGGGCAGAAGACCTAAATAGACATTTTTCCAAATGAAAAATGTTCCACATCGTTAATTATTAGAAAAATGCAAGTCAAAATCATAATGAGGCTTCACCTCACACTGGTCAGAATGGCCATTTTCAGAAGTCTACAAATAATAAATGCTGGAGGGAGTGTGGACAAAAGAGCACCTTCCTATGCTGTTGGTGGGAATGCAAATTGGTGCATTCATTATGGAGGACAGTGTGGAAGTCCTTAAAAAACTAAAAATAGAGTTACCATATGATCCAGCAATCCCACTCCTGGGCATATATCTGGAGAAAATTAATTTAAAAAGATACATGCACCCCAGTGTTCATAGCAGCACTATTTACAACAGCCAAGACATTGAAGCAACCTAAATGTCCATGGATAGAGGAATGGATAAAGAAGATGTGATAGATAGATATTTATATATATGGATGACCTTGGATTTTGCAATGAGATATTGGGTACAATACTGTTGATATTAGACTTTATTAAAATTAACGACTTCTGCCCTGAGAAAGATACTGTTAGTAAAATAAAAGACAAGTCACATAGAAAGAAAATATTTGCAAAACCTATATCTGATAAATATAGGTTATAAGCAAAATACACTTATATGCAAAAATTCTTAAAACTTAGCAATAAGAAAACCAAAATGTCCAAATAAAAAAATGAGCAAGAGATCTGAAAGAACATGTCACAAAAACATATATACAGATGACAATTAAGAGATTTTAAAATTTCTTTTATCAGAGCTTTGAAGTTTTTCACACAAGTCTTGTTCATATTATGTAACACCTATGCCTAAGTATTTCAGTTTTATGGTGTTATTGTAATTTTGAATATTAACTGTTCATTGTTTCTATACAGGAACACAATTGACATGTTTTTAACTTCTGTCCTATAAGCTCAGTATACTCACTTACTAGTCCCAAGAGGTTTTCAGCTATTCCTTGGGATTTTTGTAAATAGATTTTCACGTCATCTGCAAAAAAAGGGTTCATTTCTTCCTTCCCAATACATATACATTTTATTCTTTTTTCTAGTCTTATTGCTTAGCTAGTACTTCCAACATGTTGATTGAATAGGAACATTGAGAAAGAACATCCTGGCTTTGTTCCCAATGTTAGGGAGAAAACTTTCTGTTCCTCATCAAGTATGATGATGTTAGCTGTAGGTTTCTTGTAGATGCTCTTTATCAAATTGAGGAAGATTCCCTCTATTCCTAGTTATCTGAGACTTTTTATTATAATGGGTGTTAGAGTTTTTCAAATGTTTTTCTCCATTAATTGATGTACAATTTTTCATCTTTCATCTGTTGATATGATGAATTACATTGGTTGACTTTCAAATGTTGAAGCAGGCTTGTATATCTGGAATGAATCTCACTTCATTGTAGTATATAAAACTTTCATGCATTGTTGGATTTGATTTGCTAACATTTTTGAGGATTTTTGCTTTGATATTCATGGGAGATATTGGTCTGTAGTTTTTCTTTTTTCTGGTGTTGGAATTAGGAAGACCCTATAGAATGAATAAGAAAGTGCTCCTCTGCCTTTATTTTCTAGGAGGGATTGTAGAGAATTAGTATAATTTCTTCATAAATATTGGTAGAATTCATCAGTGAAACCTGTTAACCTGGTGAATTTAATTTTTTTGGTAACATTATTAACTATGATTCAATCTTTTAACGGATGTAGTTCTATTCAGATTATCTATTTCTCCTTGTGTTTGTTTTGGTAGTTTGTGTGTGTCAAGAAAGTGGAGAGTCTTGCAAAGAAGAATGACCAAATCAAAGGCCTGAGGAAAAGACCTGCAAAATACGAACCTGAAGATTAAAAACTGAAGAAGATTTTGTCTGGAAGCTGCTACAACATGAAAGTACAAGCTGATTCTCACCTCAGGCATGTATTTGCAACTGTTTGTTATATTCCCTCTTTTTATTTTTCTAAGATTTAAAATTTGCTTCTAATATTTGGAACTAGAGCTCATATTTCAGTTACCTAATTGAGAGGAGAGAAAATCTACTGACTGATTCCAGCTGGTCGTCCCAACCTCCTCTCTGCCAGGTGCTCCAGATTCTTAGTTCAAATGCAGTGAGGATTCTTTATAGTAAAGAAGAGGCTTTTAGAGTGGGAAGAAGAGGCTTATTCTTTTGCATTAGTATAAAGAAAACATCTTTTCAATAAATGTTAAAGCTAGCCTTGTCTGTGCTTGTGCATTCCCCAGAGTAAAAATAAATATAGAATTACTAAAGATACTTATTACAAATAAACCTTATTTTTTAAATGAAAAAATATTAAAAATAAAAATTAAAAAATGTATTTCATCTAAATTATCAAATGGAGACATGGAATTATTCATAATATTCTTTTATTATAATTTTAATGTCTTAGAGGTCAGTAATGATACCTCCTGTTTCATTTCTGATATTTGTAATTTTTTTCTTTGATATTTTCTTGCTTAGCCTGGCTAAAAGTTCCTCAATTTTACCAATCTTTTCAGAAAACCAGCTTTTGATTTTGTTGGTTTTCTCTATTGTTTTCCTGTTTTCAGTATCCTGAATTTCTGCTCTATTTTTTATTATGTATTTGTTTCTTGCTTTAGACTTCATTTGTTCTCTCTGGTTTCCTAAGGTAAAAGTTTAAGTAACTGAACTTAGATCTTTCTTCTTTTCTAATATTTGCACTTAATGCTATAAATTTCCCACTAAGCACCAGTTTTCCTCATCCTACAAGTTTTGGTAAGTAGTATTTTCAGTTTTATTCAATTCAAAATATTTTAAAAATTTTTTTGAAGTTTTCTCTTTGATACCTGTGCTTTTAGAAGTGTGTTCTTTGATATTCAAATACTTAGGGATTTCCCAACTATTTTCTGCTGTTGAGTCTTGCTTAATTCCTTTGTTATCTGAGAGCATACTTCATATGATTTTTTTTTTTTTTTAATTTGTTAAGGTATGTTTTATGACCTAGAATATGGTCTATCTTGGTGAATTTTCCATGTGACCTTGAGAAGAATGTATATTCTGATGTTGTTGGAATACTCTATAAATGTTACTTAGACCAGAATACTGGTAGTGCTATTGAGATCATTTATATCCTCTCTGATTTTTCTACATGCTTGACTTATCAATTACTGACAGAAGAGTGTCAAAAGCTAAGACTATAATAGTGTAGAGTCAATTTCTACTTTCACTTCTGTGTTTTGTCTCACTTATTTTGATGCCCTGTTGGGAGGCACATACACTTTTAGGATTGTTATGTCTTTGAAAATTGATCCCTTTTCATTATGTAATGCCTCACTTTACCCCAGATAGTTTCCCTTTTTCTGAAGTCTGCTTTTCTAAAATTAATACAGCAATTCCACCCTTCTTTCGTTTGGTGGTAGCATGGTATATCTTTCACTATCTCTTTATTTTTAACCTATCCATGTCTTTACATTTAGTGTGGAATTGTTGTAGACAACGTGTAATTGAGTCTTGTTTTGCAATCCACTCTGACACTCTCTGTCTTTGAACTGGTACATTCAGACCATTCACATTTAAAATTGTTATTTATATAGTTAATTTTATGTCTATCATATTTGTAACTGTTTTGTATCTATTTCACTTTTTTTTCATTTTTTCTGCCTTCTCAGTTTTCAATTGAGCATTACATACGATTGCATTTTATCTCTTCCCTTAGCATATCAATTCTACTTCTTATTTAAGAAAAAGTAGTCATTGCCTTTGAGCTTCTAATATACATTTTAACTAACCTGAGTTTATCTTCAAATAATACCATACCACTTCATATTTAGTGAAGTTACCTATAACAGTATTTATAATTCCTTCCTTCTATCCCTTTTGACTTGCTGTCATTAACTTAACCATAAGCTATAATCACCTAATATGCTGTCACTATCATTACTTTAAATAGTTACCTTTTAATCAATTAAGATTAAGAAAATAATGTATCTTATTTTTATTTTATTTATTCCTACTGAATACTTTTCCTTTCTTTTTGTACATCTAAGTTTCTGACCTATATAATTTTGATTCTCCTCTGAAGAACTACTTTAAACATTTTTTGCAAGGAAGATATTATGAACTGAATGTTTGTCCTCCCAAAATTTAAATGTTCATCCTGACCCCCACTATGATGGTATTCAGAGGCAGAGTCTTTGGTAGATAATTAGGCTTAGATGAAGTCTAGAGGGTGGGGCCCTTGTAATGGGATTAGTGCCTTTTTAAGAAGAGGAAGAGAAAACAGGGCTCTCCATCTCTGCCATGTGAGGACACAGCTAGAAGACAGCCATCTACAACCCAAGAAGAGAGCTGTCACTAGATGCCAACCTTGCTGGTACCTTGATCTTGGACATCTCATCTCCAGAACTTCAATAAATAAATTCCTTTTGTTTTAACCATCTAGTCTATGGTATTTTGTTATAGCAGTAAGAACTAAGACACAAGATTTGCTAATGATGAATTCTCATAGTTATTGTTTGTCAGAGAAGGTATTTCTCTTTCACTTTTGAAGTATAATTTTAATTGATATAGAATCCTAGGTTAACATTTTTTCCCTTCAAACTTTTAATTAATATTTCCCTCCACTCTTCTTGTTTGCATGGTTTTTTGATAAGTCCACTTTGATTCTTATCCTTGTTACTTTATAGGTAATTCTGGCTTTCTCCCTGCCTTCTTTCAAGATTTCTTTTTTGTCTTTGGTTTTCTGCAGTTTGAATATGATATACCTAGGTGCGGTTGGATTTTTGTCTGTTTGTGGTTTCTTTTTTTGGAATTTATCCTGGTTTGTGTTCCCTGAGTTTGCTGGATCTGTGTTTTGATACCTGTCATTAATTTTGGAAAGTTCTCAATAATTATCACTTCAAATATTTCTTCTATTCCTTTCTTTCTTTCTTCTCCTCCTGATATTCCAAATACAAATATGTTGCACTTCTGAAATTGCCCCACAGTGCTTAATGTTCATTTCTTTTTTTTACTCCTCTTTGCATTTCAGTTTGGGAATTTTTATTGACCTATCTTCAAACTCACTGATTTTTTTCCTTCGTCAGCTATGTCAAGCCTACTGATGAGTCCATCAGAAGTATTCTTCAGTATGGTTCTTGTTTTTTATTTATAGCATACCCTTTTGAATCTTTCTTAGAGTTTCTATCCTTCTGCTTACATTACTCATCTGTTCACACATATTATTCATACTTTGCATGAGTCCTTTGAATATTAATCACAGTTATTTTTAAAACTTTATCAGATAATTTCAACATCAGTGTCATATCTGAGTCTAGTTCTTTTGCCTGCTTTGCCTCTTAAGACTGTGTTTTTTCTTGCCTTTTTGCAAGAAATACAAAGGAAACACAGGAAGGCTGGGAGGGACATGTTTAGGAGGAATATCCTTCTTCCATGTGGGAAAAGGCTCTGCTAATATTTCCCCCCTCTGGAGAATACGCCTTTGTTACAGAAAACATTATATTTCAGAACGCCTACTTTTTCCTTCCCCTGCCAGAACCAGGAGGTCATCTTTCTAGAAACTTCACTCTTAGAACCTGATGAGGTTCCTGGAGGTAAACCCCTCAAAAGTGTGGGGCTCCTCTATAACTGCAGTCCCCCAGGAGTTTCTGATTCTCATGCAAGTTCAAACTCAGCCTCCATCAGTTTGCAAAATTACCATTTTGGTATCCCTACCACTTTATGGCACTAACAGCTTCTGCTCTACATAGCAGAGCTCATCTGTGACTCTCTATGTTCACCTTCCTCTTTAAATTTCCAGATGGAGATGTGCCTTGCAACCTCATTTCTCTGGTAGGCCCAAGAAAAGTTGTTGATTTTCACTATGTTCAGTAATTTTTTTTTTTTCCTTTTTTCTTGTATGGGTGAAGGGACAATTCCCAAGCTCTTTACATGTTGGAACTAAATTCAAATTCTCATCTTGCCTAAATTTTAATACCATTTCTAATTTGTACCATTTTCATATGTTAGTGAAGTTAGTGAGCTGCTATCATTATTATCCTCATCATGAGTATTCACATGCCATGTACATGTACTAATTTGCAACCAGAAATAACCCCAGGTAAGATTTATGAACAAACCTCTTAAAACTCAATGATTGTTTGTAGAATAAAAGCTAAATTCTGGATTTTATTTATTTATTATTTTTATATTGAAAGCCTTATTTCAGGCTGGTGATGTCTGCATGTTTTCATTTGAAATTGTATATTAACCACCAATACTATATTAGCTTTTGTGCCTTGGGCTGCTTAGCATGATTGTTTGGGGCAAATGTTAATGTAACCAAGGCCACAAGTTTAATCCCCACATGGGTCAATTATCTTTCCAAGTTCCACTGCACAGTTTGCCCTCCTTTCACAGACTCTAATCAGAAAATTTTGCAAATGAGTATTATTGCTCACTGAGGGTATACAATTAAAGAGCATGGATTGAATTACTTTTAGAGAATAGGAATTCAATGTTCACATAGTCTAATAAGGAGACCAGCAGTTCTACGATCTTATAATAGCAGGACATTCAATATTTATGCTTTTTCAGACCTCTAATTAGTTTCACACTATCCCTTCAAGCAATAGATGACCAAAACATAAAATGACATGACACATCTAATGTGAAGTATATGTATACGTAAAATTGGTAGATCAATGACATCCTACATGCAAATAAATGGGTTTTAGGAATCTACCAAAAAGAAGTTCCATTCACGACTTTTGTATTATAATTTGTAAAAATACAGTACAGATATTTTGTAAAGCAATTGATGTGCTTTTACCAGAATATTTTCTTTATATTATTTCATTTAAGAAAAACAAAAAGATCCTCAACCTCAAACTTTTACTTCTCATCTAGGTGTTTTTCATAAGAAAGGGAAATAAAGACTAGCAAAATATCAACATAATTTACTGCTTTATTGTTAAGTGCTCTATTTATAATCTCTAATGATTAGTATTTTCTTAATCTCTCCCTCTCAACTCACTCTTTTTCTCATCCTGTAAACATTTTTAAGTTGCTGTTATTTCACACAATCACCACACATGGCCTCTATTTTTATATACTTACTTAATTATATTATTCAATTCCCCCTAAAACACTCCACTAAAACACATTACCAATCCTGTCCATTATGTCTATCCATTGCCATCCCATGGCCATACCCTTATTTCATTGACTCTATTTTTTAAAAGTGTGACAGTCACCCACAATACCAAATCTAAAAGACCCCTTTGACCCTACTATTACTTCACCACTACAAGGCATTTCATACTTGAGCTACTTTCTTAAACCCTTTCCTCCACTAGCTTTAATAACACTACTTTTTCCAAGATCCCTTCAATTTTTACTAACTATGTTTTCTGTCTTCTTTGCTGGCTCCAATTTATCTGCTTTTTCTTTATGTATTTGTTTTTCTCTCCAGTATTTTTATCTTTGGACTTCTCTTTCTAGTCAAAAATATCTCTGAGTAATCTTAACCACTTTTATTTCTTCAACTCCTGCCTTTATACTAGATGTTTGGTTTCCAAATTTCCAACATGAGTCCAACCCTGTCTTCAAGCCCATAAACTGGACAAATGATTAACTCCTCAGTAGTGTCTACCATTCCTGCCACTGCATCAGAGACAGATCAGTTGTCAGTTTCTCTCAACTGTACCTCCTTAACCTGTCTTGTATCTGGTCTCTCCTCTCTTATTGCTACTGCTATTACCGTGGTGCAGACCTTAGCCACAGCCTGATTTATAATTATAAGCTCCTAAATAGTTTTTGCCTCCAGTCTTGCACAATCCATCTGGCTTTTACTGCTAGATTGATTTTTCTAAAATTCAAATCTAATCACATTTGCTCCTGATTAAAACCCTTTAATGGTTCCCTGTTTACCACAGGATAAAATAAAAACTCCTTTGTATGACACATGAGGCTCTCCTTGATCTAGACCCTACCTTACAACCTCAGATTCCTCTTTCTTCACATTCCTTTCTTTGTCCATGCCAGATCCCTTACAGATTTCCCACTGGGACAGACTGTTTCAGGCACCTGTGCCTGACTCTCGCCTCACACCCAGCCTCAACACACACTCCAAATATCTCCAAATTGCCCAGTGAACAGTTACTCATCTTCAAACCTTAGATCAAAAATCACCTTTTCCCTACAAACTTCTCTGATATTGTTTAGATTATAAATAGATTTTTGTATCCATATTTTCAAGTCCAACTTCCTTACTGGATTTTAAGCTCTTCATCAGTAGGAGATTTCTTATTCATCTTACTATTCCCAGGATATCATGTGGTTCCTGGAAAATAGGTAAGTATGTAAAATAGTTGACCGAACTGAAGTTGTTATTAATTGGTAAAATTAAGCACATAGAAAGCAAATATTTTTCTATAACTGCAAGTTAGAAAGGATACCTCTATTAAACTAGCTATTTGAAACTTGAGAAACAACTAGGACTACTATTATTAAGAGAAATTAGATACTCTTTTTGGCCTCATAGAATCCAAAGTGAAGCTGGGAAGAAAGAGGAAAAGGCTCTGAAAACATCAGAAGATGTACTACTTCTCAGAAAATGCAATAGCTGAATTCTCTTGGATCCAGATATTATATTCATAAATAAGAATATATGAGAGTAAGATAAAGAGGTATTATGTTTTAATTGCAATTGATAGCAAACTACTTCTAAACTGTCTTTCCTTATATTCAACATCAACTAAAGACCTTAGAATTATGACACTGTGGGAACACAAGAGGAAGAGTGGCAGCATAAACTTATTTTAAACACTTTTCTTGAGATAAGAATGAGCTTAAAAGTTGGCTTCAACCTAAGGAAAATAGGAATAGGCAAAGAAAATCCTTTATATGTTCAAAAATCAGTGTCCCTCTTAAATTCTCATTGTTTTCCTTTCTTCCTGCAGTGAAGTTGTATAAGATTTAGGCTAGATTTTAATTATGAAAAATAAAAATAATATAATGAATAAAATAAAATATTTTCTATAAATAATATGTAAATCATATATATACATTCATATAAACTATGTAACTCTCAACTGTTAACTCTATCTGCTTGCCTTTATACTGTTTCCTAACTTTGATCTGGTTATGCATCTTCACATCTAGACAAGTAGTCAGACTGACCCTCGAATAAAAAATGAACTATGATTTACTGTGATAAATTAAACAGTTTGCCATGTATTTGTCAATAGGTTGGAATGCCTTCACAGAGCAGTCTGCTTTATCAGCAAGTAATGCTTTATTGCTGTTCCCTTCTAATTTCCCCATGGGCGGGTGCAAACTTGAGATTACAGCAAGACGAAACCAGCAGGTGTCAGATTGTCAATCTTCCTCTTCAGCTACCGCCTTCATCCTCATTAACTTGCTCACCTGTCTTGCAGAGAAACTTTTCCTCACTACTTAGAAGTGCAAGATGTGAATGATTTTTTAAAAGAAATATTAGCCACAGAGATGCCTAGAGAAAGTCCCCTTTATTACCTGATATATACTTTATCAACATTACCCATTGGATGGAAACTGTAAGAAAGCTGTTCGGCTCATGGGAAGTAGTGTGGCTGAAAGGGTTCATTCACTTTAACTTTCTATGAAAGTAAATACACACAGAAAAAGGATGCTGACTTGTGTAAGGTTGAAGACCAAAAAAAGGGAGGGGGAGGGGCTTTGTGATATATTCATAGACAGTCCAGGAAGCATTTGCATGGTGCAGAGGTCACAATTAGAGAATGCAATACTGAAGGAACCACTCTAAGTTCACAAAATTGCTGTCCATCTGATAACCACTCAAAATGTATGATGAAGGATTTAGTGTTTTTGTTTTTGTTTTTCCTTCATCTAGGTAACATAGGGGTTCCATTGTGAGTGGATTTCAGTGTTCTGAGTCATACAGCTTTCTAATTTTGTATTAGTAAGTCAATTAAGTGAATGAATTGAAGACTAAATTCTATGGGACAGATGATAAAAAGAATGCACATACTTCTTCCCTAGGGCAGAATTTCCAAAACAGGGTAAGACATACCCAAAGGGATACTGAAGATGCAAATGATTCAATGGCAAAGCTTGAACAACTATTATAAATACTATCTACACTGAATTTTATTTAAAATTAATTTAACATATTGAGCTTACCTAAATTTAATTTTTTAACAACTATTCTAGAGGTCTACCTGAAGTAAATAAAATTAAGATTTTGTAAGTAGCAAATAGCTTTAATGTTTAAAGTTGCAAGTGAATTTTAAATATATTCATTTATTAATATATTATATATTTCTATATAAATAAATAATATGATACGCCTACATATATATATACACAAAATTACATATTACAATTGTTTGAAATAGAGTGTTTTAGCTATCATAAAAAGATAATATTGATATATTACTTAAGAAGATGGTCTTTGGAGTCAGGAGATCTCTGCTTACCAACATGATCTGGATTTTAGTCCTAGTTGTGATATTTACAAACTGTCACCGTGGGCAAAAATTTAATTTCTTTCTTCCTTTAATATTTTAAATTGGGCTAGTAATACCCATATCACAGGACTATTTTGAAAATTAACAGATAACATTATAGAAATTCTTAGCATATCGCCTGGCATAGAGAAGGTAGTTAAGAAATCATAGATATATTGAATCTGTCTTGCAAAATATTTTTAAACTGTAAAAATTATTCCTTGGGTAGAGTGCAGGTAAATTACTCAGCTGCTTCGAGGGTTACATCGACCACTGAACAGGCGGGATGTGAAGTCCTCTGCACATCTACCACTGAGACCACGTATTTACCTCTCGACTTCTTGGCAACCACAATTACCCAAGGAGGACAATATTAATCATTTTTGACCCCAAATACAGGACCTTGGTTTTAAAAAAGAAATTATATCACAACATCAAAGGATAAATATGAACACTGCAATACTAGATTTTGATGGTGAGATAGCATTTGCCAACCAGATGTTGTTCTAGAAAATCTGGCAAGTAGTTACTTTCTTAGCCGAAGGCTGCTTTATTCTTGCTTCGGAATAAAACCTGTTGGCTAGTAAATGATTAAAAACAGTGGTTGACTATTAGGAAGACTGATGTTATTTCTTCCTTTAAAATTTATGTTTATCTTGTGTAAAAGATATTATAAAATGATTATAAAGTATGAATACTTATTCTATTTTAGAAAGAAACTTTCTTCTGACCTCCCTTCTTTTTCTTACATTTTCTCTCTCCTTTTATATAGAAAAAGTGAGATAACACTGTTCTCGTGGTGCGAGCTTTTATTATTGCTTAGACTAATGAAGTATATGCCCACCTGGTGTCCCTGACTCCTCGCCATGTAGAATTCCTTCTATAGAGGAAACAGACAACATGGTCATTTAGAAATGTACATTAAGCTATGGTTGCACTAGAATAAAATCCAAACTCTCTTCCATGGCCTAGAAGGTCCTACACAACTGGACTCTGTCCATTTCTGATTCTATGTGGCACTTCTTTCCCCACTTTTACTACTATCTCATAACATGCAGGTCAGCTAAGTCTCAAAATCATTCCCACCTCAGGGCCTTGGCCCCTACCATGTTCCTTCATAGAATTATTCTCTAAGGACCTCTGAGTGACTGGTTCCTCCTCTTTGCAGATATCAGCTCATTCAGTTCCTCACAGAAGCTTCCCTACCTAGACACACAGCCTGAAGCAGCTTTTCATTTACACAATACCTTGTGTACTTCCTTTACAGCATTTATCACAGTCTCAAATTATTTTTTGAAATTATATTTTACTTATTGTCTAATAACTATTATCTCAAAAAATAACTTCCCTCGTGAGAATGAAAACTCCAAGACCGTAAGGAAACTGAATGCTTTTTCTTGGTCATCTGTCACCATACAAAGACATTACATAATCATTGACTAACTTCCCCACATCGTGTATTTCATACCTATGACTCGTTTATTTTGTAACTGAAAGTTTGTACCTCTTAATCTCCTTCAACTATTTCTTGCCTCCCTTTACCCCTTTTCCCGTCTGGCAATTATCTGTCTTTCTCTGTATCTATGATTCTGTTTCTGCTTGGTTGTATTTGTTCATTTGTTTTGGGTTATTTTTGAGTCCACATATAAGGGAAATTACACATTATTTGTTTTTTTCTGACTTATTTCACTTAGCAAAATACCCCTTAGGTCCATCCATGTTGTTGCAACGGTAAGATTTCATTCTTTTTATGGCTGAGTAATACTCCAGTGTGTGTGTATGTGTATATATATACACATACACACAGTGTGTGAATATACTACGGGTGAATATGCTACATCTTCTTTATCCATTCACCTATTAATGAGTGCTTAGATTGCTTCCATATCTTAGCTATTATAAATAATGCTGCAGTGAACATTGATGTGCATGTATCTCTTTGAATTAGTGTTTTTGTTTTCTTTGGATATATACCCAGGACTGGAATTGCTCACTTGATCTATTTTTAGTTTTTTGAGGAACCTCCATACTATTTTCCACAGTGGCTGCACCAATTTACATGCCCACCAACAATGCACAAGAGTTCTCTTTTCTCCACATCCTCACCAACATTTGTTATTTGTGGTCTTTTTGATAATAGCTATTTTGACAGGTGTAAGGTGATATCTCATTGGGGTTGTGATTTGCATTTCTCTGATGATTAGTGATGTTGAGCATCTTTTCCTGTGTTTATTGGCCATCTGTATCTCTTTTTTAGATAAATGTCTATTCATATATGCTGCATATTTTTTAATCAAGTCGTTTGTTTCTTTGTTGTTGAACTGTATGCCTTTTTTTGTATATTTTGGATATTACCCCCTTATCGCATATATCATTTGCAAATATCTTCTCCCATTCAGCAGGTGTCTTTTTGTTTTGTTGATAGTTTCCTTCACTGTGCAGACCTTTTTAATTTGATGTAATCCATTTGTTTATTTTTGTTTTTATTAACTGGAGTTTCCAGTTTCCAGTTTTATTAACTGGAGTTTCCCTTTCACGGGGAGACATATCAAAAAAATTGCTAACATCAATGTCAAAGAGCATACAGCAAATGTTTTTTTCTAGTAGTTTCATGGTTTCAAAACTTACATCTAAGTCTTTAATCCATTTTGAGTTTATTTTTACATATGAAGTAAGAAAGTCATCCAGTCTGATTATTTTGCATGTAGCTATCCAGTTTTCTCAACACCATTTATTGAAGAGGTTGTCTTTTCCCAATTGTGTATTCTTGCCTCTTTTGTCAGAGATTAATTGCCTGTATAAATTTAGGTTTATTTCTGGGCTCTCTATTTGGTTCCATTAATCTCTGTGTCTGTGTTTCTGCCAGAACCATACTGTTTTGATTACTTTAGCTTTGTACTGGAGTTTGAAATCAGGGAACATGATGATACCTTCAGTCTTTTTCTTCTTTTTCAAAATTGTTTTGGTCTTTTGGGGTCTTTCATATTTTCATACAAATTTTAGAATTATTTGTTCTAGTTCTGTGAAAAATGCCATTGGTACTCTGATAGGGATTACATTGAATCTGTAGACTGCCTTGGGTAGTATGGTCATTTTAACAATATTAATTCTTTCAATCCTTGAGCATGGTATATCTTTCTGTCTGTTTGTGTTATCTTCAATTTCTTTCATCAGTGTCATAGCTTTCTGAATATAGGTCTTTTACCTCCTTAGTTAGAGTTTTTCCCACATACTTTATTGTTTTTAATGAGATTGTGAATGAGAATGTTTTCTTAACTTCTTTTTCTGATAGTTTATTGTTAGTGTATAGAAACACAGCAGATTTCTGTATATTAATTTTGTATCCTGGAGCTTTACTGAATTCATTGAAAAATTCTAGTAGTTTTTAGTGGTGTTCTTAGGATTTTCTACATATAGTATCATGTCATCTGCAAACAGTGACAGTTTTACTTCTTCCTTTCCAATTTGTATTATTTTTTTTTCACTTTCTTTTCTGATTTATGTGACTAGGAATTCCAAAACAATGTTGAATAAGAGTGATGAAAGTAGGCAACCTTCTTGTTCCTAATCTTAGAAGAAATGCTTTAGGATTTTCATCTTTGAGTATGTTGTTAGCTCTGGGTTTGTCTTATATGGTCTTTATTACGTTGAGGTATGTTCCCTTGATACCCACTTTGTGGAGAGTTTTTATCATGAATTGATGTTGAATTTTGTCAAAAGCTTTTTCTGCATCTATTGAGATGATCATATGATTTTTATCCTTCAATTTGTTAATGTGGTGTATCACATTGATTAACTTGTGGATATTGAACCATTCTTGCATCCCAAGACCTGAATGCTTTTTAACCACTGTATTCCAAACAGTGGGGCAGCGTGTACCACACAGGAATAATTTGATATAGCATTGTTGAATAAGAGAATAAAAGCCTTGTTAGTATAGTATTTGAGAGATGAGAAAATAGCTTCAGACATACTAGTCTAGAAAATCCAAATTCTAACTATAATAATCTAAATAAAAAAATTATACTCCATATATATTTGGGGAGAGAATAGGAATCATCAACCTTCATTCAAGGCATGGAATGCTTCATGGAAAAAAAATCATATACAGTATATGGATTATGAAGAAGGCTATTCAACAAGAAGCTTAAAGCACCAAGCTGATCTCACTGTGCTATGCAGCTGCTTCCCACTAGCTATCTATTTTACATTTGGTAGTGAATATATGTCAATGCTACTCTCTCACTTTGTCCCAGCTTCCTCTCTCCCCTCCATGTCTTCAAGTCCATTCCCTATGGCTGTGTCTTTATTCCTGTCCTACCCCTAGGTTCAGAACCATATTTTTTTTAGATTTCATATATATGTGTTAGCATACAGTATTAGTTTTTCTCTTTCTGACTTACTTCACTCTGTATGACAGACTCTAGGTCCATCCACCTCACTACAGATAACTCAATTTCATTTCTTTTTATGGCTGAGTAATATTCCATTGTATATATGTGCCACATCTTTTTTATCCATTCATCTGTCAATGGACATTTAGGTTGCTTCCATGTCCTGGCTATTGTAAGTAGTGCTGCAGTGAACATTGTAGTACATGTCCCTTTTTGAATTATGGTTTTCTCAGGGTATATGCCCAGTAGTGAGATTGCTTGGTGAGAGGGATACTCAAGAGAGAGGGGTTATGTGGATAAATGTATACATATAGCTGATTCACTTTGTTATACACCAGAAATTAACACAACATTGTAAAGCAATTTTACTCCAATAAAGATGTTAAAAAAAAAAAAGAAGCATAAGAGGAAAATTGGAATTCATGTACAAGGGGAAACCTGGGCAAATATTTAAAAAAAAAGATATAAGGTTGTGATCATTAATTTTATGCAGCAACTTGAGTGGGCCATGGATACATAGATTAATCATTGTTTCTGGATGTTGTCTTTGAGGATAATTCTAATGGGTGGACTCAATAAAGTAGATTGCACACCCCAGTGTAGGTGGGCATCATTCGATCTACTGAGGGCCCAGATAGAACAAAAAGCAGAAGGAGGAATTCATCCCTTTTTTCCTGCCTCACTGATAGAGCTGAAACACATTATTCTATCTTCTCTGACCCTCAGATTGGGGTTTAAATCATTGGTCCCCTGGTTCTCACGTATTCACACTTGAACTGAATTACACAACCAGCTTTCTTGAGTATCCACCTTACAGACAGCAGATAGTGGGAATTCTCAGCCCCCATAATTGTGTGAGCCAATTCCTCTCAACAAATCTATTGTTTTTTTCTCTAGAGAACACCGACTAACATAGGGATGAAAGTTATAAATGCTTCTGGGTTAATTATTCTGAAAGGATGGGGAAAAAATACATAAAACTGCTGTAGTTAGTTAGAATTCAACCAGTTATTCTGATAATGAGAACAAAAGGAAAAGTGAAAAAAAATGTTCCAAACAATATTGGTAAGTTTTGCCAACAACAACAACAACAAATACATAGAAAAGAATAAATCAAGACTAAGTTTATGTTTGCAAATGAACAAATTCAGGAGGATAATATAGTTATCAATGATGCTGAAACTAGTAATTAAACTAGAAAAAATCAAATACTAGGAAAAACCTCAAAATTTAATATCTATAAAATGTTATGTACTTTCATATATTATTGAATATAAAATAATTTTAAGATACAGGATTTAAAATGTCCAGAAAATAAATTAATTGTTTTTCTGGGGTGAGTTTGAGTAGGAAAACATGTTTTGTTGTTATGTAGAGTATTTCAAGCAAACAACATAAAGTTGTTTAACTCACTCAGTTTACATTTAGACAACAGGTAGTCACCTGCATCTTATGCACTTACCAGAATCCCCTTATACCAGAATTCAACAATTTTACAATTTATTGATGATTTATATGTAACAAAAGCACAGATTAAGATTCATGGACTGACTGGAAAAACTGTAAAATTAACAATTTATGCCACTGATTTGCAAAGTAACTTATGAAGCTGAGCATGTACAAAGTCACAGGACCCTAGCTATTGTTTCAATAAAACTAATCCAAAACGCAAAGTCTTCAGTCTTGTATATTGGTTGTTCTGACAAGATAATTTAATTTTATTGCTTGATCTGTTTCTAAATATTCTAAAATTACACATGTGCAAACACATGGGATTGTTACCTGCTATTAACCTCAAATAATATGAATACAAATACATGCACACAGCACACAAACTCTCTCTCTCTCTCTCTCACACACACACACACACACACACACACACTAATATAACCAAATTATAAGATGTTTCCTGGTATTCTATATCTTTCTGAGAGTTGTTTACTTTTAACAATTTAACTACCTTTACATTTTCTAAAGAAATAAATCAATTTAAGTATAGGCTGCATTCCTGATCATGGGCTCAACATTAAATACATTATAGTGATTACTAAGAGCATAATATGAGAACAAAAATACAACTATAAACTTTGACACTGCATAAATCACTAGATACATAGTTATTCCTGGCTATGAAGTACACACATATGCATACACATGCATACACATACAACAAAAAGGATTCTTTACATTACATACATAATGACAACCATAGGTTAGTTATTGAATCCATACATTTTTCATCCTTGGTAATTCAACTAGCATTGTGTTATATAGAAATTGCTCTAGAACTGGATATTTCATACTAATACATTTCTTCATGACTTTTGCCTCTCACCCCTCTGATTTTGGAACAACCCTACATCAGAGGCAAATGTTTCTTAATTATCATTATTTTCTTAACCTTTCAAGTCAACATCTGGACTACATTTATATTCTCTTGACTTCACCTAAGCAGTTTCCTTTCGTGCTAGATGAAGAAACTGATTCCTGTAATGAAATCAATTCAGTTGCAATACGGAGGACAGAGACATGTTTAATTACATATCAGAGGTTAAACACACTGCTACAGCAGCTAATTAAACTATACATTCAAACTCTCAAGTTGTTCTCGTTGTGTCACCAATCCTGAAGCATTGTCCCATTTGTTTTTCTATGGAGACTTCTGAATTGATTAACAAGGAAACATAGCCTCTGTCATTTGTTAAAATTCCAAACACTTCTACATTATAGCATGGTTATAGGCACCAATAAATGCTTGACCAAAGATTTGTAATTAATATATAATCATATACCATACTAATGTGTATTTTATATATAAATGTAGTATCAGTACAGCTATGATAAATCTGGATATTTCTTTCTCTATAACATAAAAGCAAACAGAATGTCTGTGCTAACCCATGCGATACCTGCAGTGTAGGTCATATTAAAACGAAATGACTTTTATCACTTCCCCACTGAACTTGCTACTCCATTAAGGTAGATCAAATTGCTTATCTTGACAGAGATTGATTACCAATTAATTGTAGAATAAGCCAACAAAAATGAAATGCCTTGAAGTTTAGTGAGACATCTTTATTAAATATGGAGGTCTGTGGCATAAATACTTCGAAGAAAATTGTTTTTGAAGAAATGTTATAGATGCTGCAAGAGGTGGTAATGGTATTCTGACAAAATAGGAAATCTTGGTAGTTCTGTAGTGAAACTTAAGGTGACCTTGTAAAGAGCCTACATAAACCATCCAATAAAATTCAGGGTTTCTGATATCCTTTACTCTCATCACAATTTGACATCGAGTTGCATCAAGTCAAATGAACCTATGTGAACAGCCATCCTTCAAGCATAAATTCCATCTTTTCTCTGCCTCCCAGAGTATGAAATAGCTGCCTGCCCCTTCGTGTTTTTAAGTTTCTTTGTCAAGTTGCAAGTGGAGCTTGATACCCTCTGACTTTCACAGCTCTCCAAATTTTATTGTATCTGTGGTAGTCCTCAGATAACAAATATTTCTCTATTCAGGTCTAATAAAGTTAGTGAAGAACATTAGGATTAAATGTTTCCAAGACTTAATTTGTTTTAAGTTTTCCCACATGTGGCTTAGTAGACAGCTTCTGAAATGGCAGCTCCAGAGCTGATCCTCCAAATCCCAGGAGAAGGTTAGTGTAGCATCTGCAGTTTAAATTATATTGGCTCCACCAAGCTCCATGCCCTTTACAAAATGATTGTCTGATGTGTGGCTACTTGGTTTTATCAAACAAGTACTTCTGCTTTCTGAAAACCTTTCAAAATGGCAATGGGTCTCAAGGACCTAAAACCACTTAATATCAAAATTCTACATTAGTTCCGGGTTCTACAAAGCTCATGATTTTATGTCTGTAAGTTCTAAAAATATTAGCACAAAAGCACAAAACATCTACATTCAAGGTAACAATGAAAAGCTGAATGTGCATGAAGTATGTTATTGGAAGGATTCACCTAAGATAAGCTGGTGATAATGCTTGGAAATATTTTTCTCTTTCTACTTGCCTGATGGATGCAGATCAAATTCTTTGAACTTATGAGAGTGATCATAAAATGTAATCAAAGTTTCCAGATCGAAAGTTGCTCTGAACGGTTCAGTAGGCGGCTGCATCAATGCTATAAAGCACCATGACTACTAACATAGGTCCTGTTTCTAGAAAACAAGATGAAAACCTTTTTCTTTTAAAAGAAATGTGGTCAAGGCCTAGGAAAAGAATGACAGCTATATTTATGTGGCCTCCAACCCCAAGGAACTCCAAGCAATTTGCAGATTTTTTAATGTAATTAACCCCCAGAGTCCTCCTGTTATGTGTGTTTAAAAGTGGGTTGCAAGTACCATCATAACAGTTTTCAAAATGAGAAGTCTGAAGGGTTAGATTATCTAGTGGCTTAACTCAAGTTGACAAACCAAATACTGGCTAGGTTTTTAAGTGTAATTTAATTTCTTCCTTGCAAGAAATTCAAAATATTTTGAGGGTTGGGGAGAAAGGATCTCTAAATTTACTATCTAACAAAAAGAACCATCCACAATGTGAAAGGCAATTAGCATAGCAGCACACTCTACAAATGCAGAAACTCCAAACTACCAATTGCTTAAAGAATACCAGAATGTGACTGCCTACTCTTTTGGTGCTTCAAAACTGTGTTCATTTGAATTTGATGTTTTTTGTTTGGAATTCCTGTCTGAAAGATTCTAGGCAGGTTAAAATGTGTGTGTGTGTGTGTGTGTGTGTGTGTGTGTGTGTGTGTGTGTGTGATCTTTGAAACGTGAGGTTTTATTAAATACATTTATTGTGTACATTTTTTTTTACAACTGCACTCCCTTCTACCTCCCACAAAATGTGAAGAATTATGCTAGAAAGAGGCAAAATTACATGTTATATTTTAAAATATTTTTCATACTCTAATAGAAGAGAGAGTGTGTTTTCCCAGGGGAAATATTATACTCCATCAAGTTTATTAAATGAGATATTGAAGGAGCCTGATAACACAGAAGAGTGGTCAGGTGTGTCAGTGAGGCCAATATCAGTTCTTTCCCAGAAGGCAAAAGTAAAAGAACTCCTGTTGTTAGCATCTTATCTATTATCAATTCAAGTCAAGAAACAAACCATTTTTTTATTGAGCACCGCAGCATACCAGGAAACACAGTATAAGTTAAAAATATAAAAAGAGTTAGACAAGATCAGTACCCTTAAGGAAAATAAGAAGAAAAACATTTAATTGATTGCAAAGTAGTTTTAAGAACTACAGTGAGAAAAGAGACAGATATTAGATAGTAACATGGACTGAATTGTGGACACACCCTATCCCTGTCCTACAAAATTCCTATATTGAAACCTTAAACCCCAATGTGCTATTTGGAGATAGGGCCTTTAAGAAGGTAATTAAGGTTAAATGAGGTTGTACTTGTGTGCCCAGATCTGATAGGGCCGGTGTCCTTATAAGAAGAGGAAGAGACACCAGAAATCTCTCTCTCTCCACACACACAGAGGAAAGGCCGTATGAGAAGGTGACCATTTGCAATTCAGAAAGAGAGACCTCACCAGAAACCAGTATTGATGGCACCTTGATCTTGGACTTCTAGCCTCCAGAACTGAGAGAAAATACATTTCTGTTGTTTAAGCCACCCAAAATGTCATATTCTGTTATGACAGTCCAAGCTAATGAGTTAGATAGAGATGATAGACAGCTGATAGATGATAGATAAATAGATAGATGATAGATAGATATAGATAGATAGATAGATATGGAAAAAATAGAGCAAAGAATAAAACATTCTCTCTACAGATATAGCAGAAAGCTGTGGAGAAGAACAAACACTTAAATTATGTGTTAAAAGATAAAGTAGAAATTTTGCTAAGTAAATTATTGTCTCACAATTTTGTGTTTGTGTTCTGAAAATAAGTACAAAAATTTTTAACAAATGACTTTGCCTTGTCCTTTCTTATCAGTTTTATTCTGATTTTATCTCACAACTTTCTCCATACTATAGTGTCAATGTCCTTCAGACTAAAACTCCTCCTTTGGGTCTAAACCTCCCCTTTTGTCTAAGTGTTAAATTCCCAAGTATTGCCCTGCCTCTTACCTGTGCTTCCAGTGAAATATTGCTACTTGGGTCTTCTCTCCATTTCTAAAAATTAATTATTTCAATCATCTTGGCATAAATAGTACTACTACTACTACGAATAAATTTGTATGTCTATCAGTACATAGTATTTTCATGTATGTTATTATATTTACTACCTAAGACAATGCTATCATGCAAGTGTCTTTAATCATATTTCAAATAGAAATATATTAAGGTTTAGAGACTTTAAGTGATTTGCTAAAATTACTCAGTTATTATGTTTTGTGACTAGGACATGAAATAACATCTGAATTACAGTAAGTTTTCTCCTAGTGGATATCTACAGTTTGTGGGCTAAAGTCAGCATTCCATCCAGTCACCCATTTTATTGCTATTAAGAGCCCATGATCTCTGTCAACACCTATCTCCAGTTCTCAAGTTGTGTACTTGGATGTAAGGCAGCTTAAGCTTAGCTAGGTCAGTGCATTCCTTTACTTTGGTCACAGAGATTACTCTAAAAATGGCTCCATGAAGCCCATTTATTGCTAATCACAGGGATTTTGTTGGAGTACCTTGAAGAGGTGTTTGTTCTCTTTCTCTAAACTTGAACCAAGAGGAAGTAAAATGGGAACTGCAGCATCCATCTCATCACTATGTGCAGCATGAGAATTAGACCAACACAGGGAGGAAATCCAAGCCAAGTAGAGGAACAAAGAAACTGTGTCCTGAAGACATCATTTGGCCAGTGAAGATGTTTATACCTGATGTTTGTCACTATATTTTGCCACTCAGACTGCTTTCATTCATGTGCATCAACAAATGTTCCCTTTCTTGGTTGAGCCAGTTTGAGTTGGAATTCATAATTGTCACAACCTAGAATCCTAACTGAACAGGTTTTCCTCTAAAAAACTATCTGTGAGGCAACTTCTAGACCAATGGCTGTATTAATCTATGGATGTGTATTTGAGTTATGAGCCTTCTTGTGAAGATGATATAGTCATTCATAACCATGAGCACAGGGTTAACACCACAAAGCTGGGTCAAAAAACTGCTAATTTCAAGAGGCAGACATAAGTAAAAAGTGACCACCATAAAAAAGAAATATAGAATTGAATGCAAGACAGTGTGGTTTGGAATGAGATAAAAAATTACAATAACAATATTTTTATGTACAACGACTAAAGAGGAAAAAAGTGGCTAAGACCCCAAGATGAATACATGGAGAAGAAAGTTCAATAAAGGAGAAAACTAACGACCAAGGATTATAGAGTCAGAATTCAAAAGAAACTGGCTTATTTGCTGTGGTAAATGGCGACTAGAAGGATAGTTTTATCCTCACACAAGAATAGTGAACCTAGAGTCTCATTTTGGTGGAGCAAATTAGGGACAACGGTGGTAGGGACCACTGAGCAGAGGCTATTGAGAAGACTATTCCACGCTTCAAGTTAAAATGACTCTAGAGGGGTCCTCAAGGCTTACAACGACACAGCCCATGTCTCTGAGGAAAACCCCACTGAAAATAAAACTGTATAGTCATTCTTGTATTCTCAGTACCTAGGCCCATAGTGGCACAATAGCAACTCAGCAAATGTTTTTAAATTTATTTTATTTATTTATTTATGGCTGTGTTGGGTCCTCATTTCTGTGTGAGGGCTTTCTCCAGTTGCGGCAAGCGGGGGCCACTCTTCATCGCGGCGCGCGGGCCTCTCACTATCGCGGCCTCTCTTGTTGCGGACCACAGGCTCCAGACGCGCAGGCTCAGTAACTGTGGCTCACGGGCCCAGCTGCTCTGCGGCATGTGGGATCTTCCTAGACCAGGGCTCGAACCCGTGTCCCCTGCATTGGCAGGCAGACTCTCAACCACCGCGCCACCAGGGAAGCCCTCAGCAAAATTTTATTGACTAAATGAATAAATATTGAATGAAGGCTTCATTTATTTAAAACTTTGAAGGGACTTGAAGGAAAAAGTCTAGCATCAATCTGGGCCATAAGAAGGGCAAATTTTACCTAGAATAATTCCTCTAAAATTGAAAGCCTTTAGAAAGGGATTACAAAAAGGAGTGGCAAGAATTGCTATCTATAAGGATTCATATAAGGTTTTAATTATACACTCAGTTAAACTCTTAATAATACTCTATGTGCATGTGATTATTATGAACACTCACACTATAGAAAGAATTAGTTCTTCATTCAAAATGACTTGCCAGTCTATTTCGAACTGTGGAAGGGAATTCCAGTTGCCAATAAGGCAGGAGGAGTCAGAGAAAGGCTGGGATTCCAAGAACGTGGTCTAACCATTATTTCAAGTCCAAACAAGTTAAACGTGCAGAGAAAAGAATCTCATTGAGGAAGTACAATGACTAAAAACTGCCTGGTTTTGTTTGTTTGTTTGTTTTTTGATCATATAATAAATTAAGGAGAATATCTAAACAACCTAAGAAAACAAACTTTTTCAAGAACTTTATTTGGGCCATTTTCATACACACATAATGCTATGCTAATTTTAAATGAGTCTCAGCTTTTCACTTAAACATGCCAGCAGGAAGTCTACTTGGCAATACTTTCCTGGATGTTTTGCCAATTACTGTATGTACTGGAAAACAACAAAACCGCCTTCTATAAAAAGCATCACATAATTCAAACTTTTGAATGATCCAGAAGGGGTTCCACTTCAATTACTCTGAATGAGTGAAATTTTACTATATTCTTCCCACATCAATTCTGAATTCACTGTCTTCTCAGGAAAGAATTCTAAAAACATTACATAGGGGCTGCTGAATTTTGTGAAGACCTTTTTGCTTGCCTAACAGGACTATCCTTGGAAAGTTCGAATTGTTCCCTCTGCATGTGTTGTTCTGAACCATTCCTCCTTTTCTGGATCCTCAATGTCCCTGAAGTAGATGACCACTGCCCTCTTCTAGCATCAATACCTTGCATTTATTAGCACTAACAATATGTTACAAACATTAAGATACCACCTCATTTAAAAACCCTACATAATGGGTGTTATTCCTATCTTCATATTGCAGAGGAAGAAGCTGATATGCAGAAGGGTTAAGTAACTTGCCATAAGTCACACAATTAGTAAATGAGAGTTAGGCTTCAAAACCAGGTCTATGTGACTTCACCTGAATTCTAGAGTAGCTGGTAGGAAATCCTTCATCTTAGTTTGTTTGAGTTGCTACCACAAAATACCATGCCTTGGGTGGCTAAGCAACAGAAATTTATTTCTCACGGTTCTGGAGGCTGGGAACTCCAAGGTGATGGCACCAGCATGGTTGTGTTTTGGCGAAGGTCCTCTCCTTGCAGACTGCCTACCGCTTGCTATGTCCTCATGGGGCTAGGGAGCACTATGAGATTTCTTCTATAAGAACCCTAATCCCATCATGAAGGCTCCACACTCATCACCTAAGCACCTCCCAAAGGCTATACTTTCTCATAGCATCATATCAGGCATTAAGATTTCAACACTGAAGTTTGGGGGAACACAACACTCAGATCATAGCACTCATTCTATTTTTATAAAGTTTAATTGGAACACAGTCATGCCCACTGGTTTATGCATTGTTTATGGCTGCTTTTGGGCCATAAGCAGCAGAGTTGGGTGACTGCAATAGAGACCATATGGCCCACAAAGATGAAAATATTTGCTATCTGACCTTTCACAGAAAAACATTTGCTAACCCCTGCTCTAGCAACTATATCATTAAGTTATCCCCTCTAGTACTCAATACAATCACCAAAACAATTTTTCACCTTGTATACAGATTTCATTGGAATTCCTACAGTGCAGAGCAACCAGTTATAAAGAATTAGTTATTCTTTAAATACAGAAATAGCACTTTGGGACATTTTTCATACAATTCTGGAAACTACATAATTGTGATGATATGAGTACACCTTTGAGTAATTCAAGTGATTTAGTTTACCTCTGTTTGATATATTTTTCCAAGTTTGATTACATTTTATATTGACTGAGGAAATCAGTTTTAGCATAATCTATCAAGCACTTGTTAAATGGTAAATCATAACCATAGCATAAAAGACATTGTCTGGGGCCTTGCCCATGAATGAATAACACACACCAAAATATTGTTGGATTATCATTTGAAAAAGTTTAAATAGCAGTTTTATAATAGATAAAATATCTAATCTTCCAAATGTTATTTTCCAAATGCTAGATGAAACCAGTGATCCGAGGGCAATGGCAGCTGGAGTAGGACTCAAGGAAACAGGGAAGGATTGAGATGGGTGATTTAGAGGCTGTTAAATGTATGTAGTGTAAATTGAAGCTGTGGATCGTCAATGAAAAAAGTCACTTTGCCAAGTTTAAATAAGAACTTTAGTAAAGATGAGATGTTCCCAAAGCACATTTTAGGTGAGAAAAGAAACTTTCCATCCTATAGAGTAAAAGAGTTTTATGTTTTACCAACAGTCATTCCATGTGATATTTCAGTGGTAACCTTTGTTCCATTTTCAATAAACTCTTAATCTTTAAGAAATTTTCCCATTTTATATTTGTTCCACATTTATTTAAAGAATTTACTTAAAATCTATTGAAGAATTGTAAGATTCAATATTGATCTCTTAAAGAAAACCAAAAAGAGTCACTGATGCAATACCAGCAACTGTTTTCTCAAGCCAAAATTGATTTGATTGAGAGCGTTCCCTGTATTAAAATGAAATGCATTTCTGTGGATGCACTGATGCTTCACCATCTGTCCAACATCTCAGATTTACTCTCCCAGATAACTTCATATTTCTCCCTGCAGTCCCTAAAGAAACATCCCTTTAAACAGGGAGCCACATGGAAAAATACACTTCAACAACATTTGAAGGTCTTGCATTTAGCTGCAAGGGCTTCTGAACTAAATGACTAATGTGTCTAGAGAGAAGCTCCATTTGAAGTTATGGAAATGGGGAGGAGCAAATGCAAGGGATAGAATGTATAAATAAAACAAAATGATGGCAGTAAAAGACATAGGGATTTACAGATAAAGCCAAAAGATGCTGACAGCCATCTATCAGTCTACCTTGATGAAATAGGTATTGGAAATTAACTTAGGAACCCTATGAATTACATTCAATCCATGCTCTGGGCTAAGCACTTGTCAATTTCAGCTGCTATTGCAACCTATTACTTACAGACTACATGGCAGGCAAGCTAATAGCACTGGATAGTGTCAAAGAAAATAGGAGAATAAACTGAATGTAGCAAGCTTGTCACTGACAGAGCATGTCTTTCTGAAGCCCAGGGTGAACACCCAAAACCTCAGTTGTTCACTTGCTCCTAGGTAAGCCCTTAACTTTACATATTATCATTCTGTCTATGTAGAAGAGCCTTCCTGAAGGATTAGTCACCAGTCACCCAGATATCTGGGTACTTTTGCTACTGTTTTCAAGGCCTGTGGAAAATTCTGGGAATTTAAGTGTTTTTTAACATTTAAATTCAATTTAAAGTTGTCAACTCCTTCCATTCTGAAGTCAGACAGATGCCATCCTGACCATTTAATTTTAGTTTCAACTAAGATCTGTCCTCTTGCTTTAGGTTATTTTTCTTTTAATCATAAGCTTACTTCCTATGTTTACCTAGGCAACATGTAACTCTTACACATAAGAGCAAATGGAAAGAAAGGTTGCAGTTTGTATTATGAAACATATTATCTCTCTACTTCCCATAGACTCTGTGTATGAGTGAGTACATTTAATCTTATCTCATAAAAATAAGAAAGATGCATCTGTACAACAAAACATTTCTTTAAGATGAGCTCCACCAGTGCTCTGGAACTATATTGTATTTTTCAACTGATAAGCTTGTCTAACATTGAAATATTTTAATAAGAAAGCACCTTCAGAGTAAATGTCAGCCAGAGCGATCTTCTGACTAACAGATGCTAGTGGGTATAGAGAGGGGGAGAGGGACATAAAAGCACTGAAAAATAAAGCAAGGCCAAATTAGAACAAATGTTTGTCAAGTAAAAAGGGCAGCTCTTCATCTGATGGAAGGAGTTTAATTAGAAAAGTCACAGAGAGAAGCTGTCTCAAAAGTGCTGGTCCCGTTCTGTTCAGATAAGCTAATGAACCTCACTGAACTTTGCAGAGAAATGTTGAACCGATAATCCGAGGAAGAAAGAATTCACAAAATGTGTTGTTGTGCCTCTTACTTTCAAGAGGGTCAGCTGCTTGGGGCACCAGGTCATAACAGAGAAGTGCTGCAGGATTTACTATCTGATTCTCCTTCTGAGTGGCTGAATAGGTAAATGGATCAGAGGAAAATATAATTTAAATATGTCCTTCTCTATAAAAACAAAACATTTTATTGTTAAGCAGTGTTGTAAAATATGAATCACATATTTTATGTACCAAATCACCTACAAGATATATAATCTACACTGTGGTGTATTTCTATGCATCCCTGGGAATTTTCTCCTCCCCAATAGTAACCATAACAAAAATCTATTAAAGGACGTACTTTCTCTTTTTTTTTTTTTGTATTAGTCAAGGTCACCTTGGATATATAAAAGAATATTGTAAAGAGAATTTTATAACAATGATTGTGTAAGGAAGACACAAATCTCAAAGGAAGCTAGATATGGAAAAACCTGAAGTCGTTTACAAATCTCACTAAAAAAAAGAAGGCTCTAAACTCTTCTGATTGTTTAATGCTTCAGTGCCTTTGTCAGTTTTATTTTCCTTAGTGGTTAGCCTTTTGCAGAGAATTCATGTCTGGTATTGAATTCCTTGAGAGAGTAATAAAGCACATACGGAATAGAGTAGCATGTGGAATTAAATTGCAAAATGCTTATAGTGGAGCTTTTTCGATACGGGACATTTACCAGCTACCTTTAGGAAAGTTTCTTTTGTTATCTGACATAAGCAAATTCAGGTGCTATGCACTGAATGAATTAATCAAAGCTTCCCCTAATCCACTTACTACCTCATGCGAGAAACCCAGAGGCAAACACCTAGTTGTTATAACAAATAAAAAAATTGAAGTTAACAGGTACCATTGTCATTTTCAAAAGTATGAAAAATACACACAGACATAAATAAACACACACACACATATAACCACACACAATCCAGAGAACCCTAGTCAGAAAGAAGTTGGACCATTATACTCTATTACCTTTCACATTTTCCTGTTGGCATGGAGAAGAAAATCGTTTTATAGAAATTGTTACAAATGTTCTGACTTAAAACTGGAAAGTATACAATACTTAAATACAAACAAGCTGATTTTGCCTTTAGTGGGGAGGATGGTGTCAGAAGAGGAAATCACTATCAAAAGACATTGTGTTTACTTAGAATTTGATATTTGAATCTGATTTCAGGGGTCTGATACCCTTCAGATATTAAATGGAATTACTCTCAACTACTGGGCTTCTGAGTGGGAAACTAGACCTGGGACACTTTCCTGCCTATATCTGAGATCTAGCTTAATGTTCTTATAGCTTTAATACTGGGAAACTATCCTAGTCTCAGGAATTTCTTCCATTACTCTAAATCAGTGGTTCTCAACTGGGAGTGACTTTGTTCAGTGGGGAACATTGACAAGGACTAGAGACAGTTTTCACTGTCATAACTGAGGGGAGGAGGTTCTACCGGCATCTAGTGGGAAGAGGCCAAGGATGTTGCTGAACATCCTACAATGCACAGGGCAGTCCCCACAACAATGAATTATCCAGCCTCAAATGCCAATAGTTCCAAGTCAGAGAAACGTGCACAGTGTAACCCATGAATGTGAGGACTGTATTTCTCAGGATATCTCTGCCATCATACATGCAACTGTTTCCGTGGCAGTCAAATTTTTTACTTCCACCTAATTTGTATGTACAGCCTCTTGCCTTTTTTTTTTTTTTTGCTCACAGACAAAATCTGCTTCCAGATTTCATCCTAGAGGCACACAAGAGCTAGCGAATCAGTATGTGTGATTTTTTCTTGATAGCATGAAGCCATTTGTTTAGAAATGCCAGTTTTCTGAGGCATGAGGGGAGATTGGGAGAGGTGGAGATCGTAGGTGTAGAGAACAAATGTCATCTACTTAAATGTCCCCCCTCCTGGGATTATTACAGAATTGTAGCATGGCTCAAGGAGTTTGTACCAACAACTATACTGAGTTTGTCCTACAATATTACCTGCTCTCTAAATAAGAGAGAAAATAGACGAAGTAACTGCAGATAGAAAAGCAATCAGTTTCAGCTACCTCTTATTTCTGACTTAATGAAAAAAATTTTAATAGATTTAATTTATCATTAGTGAAATGGTAACTTCACAAAAGTTAACTTAGATGGTTAACTTCCTTAGATGCCAGTCTTTATAAAGCAAAGGCTATCCCAATAATTATTATACCTAGGAACTAAAATTAATCAGGTCACCTGAGAAAGAGAGAGACATTTACTTTAGATCCTAATTTAAACATGTGAACATGGTTACTCTTTGTTGGTAGCTATTCTTGCATATTGTAGAAGTCTTTTTTCAATTCATGGCTAAAGGTAATCATGAAATAATTCACTGGATGTTGGTGTTGGAAGGAGGCTGAAAGACCACCTAGTCCAACCTTCTAAGTAGTGAAGGACTCTTTTCTAAATTATTTCTGATGGATGTAGAGCAAGCCTTATTGGAAATTTCTAAGGATAGCAGCTCACTCAAGATTAAATGAATCTTGGTGTTAGAAAAAATTGAGCAAGTAATTTGTCTAACCACTCTCAAATTCTTAAATCCTCTCTACGACAGCTTTGACATTCACCTCAGTCATTCTTTAAGTCAAGAAATATTGTTTGAATGTGAGTGCATTAATTTCCTCATGCACCCTTTGTTCAGTATTTCAAGAAATAGTAATTAAGAGTTATCCTGTTTTAAACCTTCGAGTGTTAGATTCTGGGAAAACAATAGTAAAGTGAAGTAGGAATAATCCTTCCTTCATGGAAGATTATACTTAAACAATAGAGATGTGCTTCATAAATATGAGACAACAAATTAGTTAATATGCTATGAAGGAGAAGCACACAGAACAGAAAATTTAAAGAAGACTTCCCTGAAGAAGTGACTTTTGAGATATAATAACAAACTCAGCACCATCACCTCTAGCAATTAGAAAATACTACCTTATGCAAAGCTGGTATCTCTCTTTTGATTGTGATTTTGTAGTTCAATGGAGAAAAAGCTTAAACCTTCTTGTTAAAAATAATTTCTATCCTTTAACCTTTATTCATCGCCAAGATAACAACTTTAAATAAAATTATCTAATTCCATCTTCCCAACAATGTTAGAGATAGTTATTATTTTCCCCTTTTACAAATGAGGAAATTGAAATTTAGAGATGTTTCATATCTCTTCAAGTTCACACTGTTTATAAATCAGTAAGCCAGTTCACACTGCTTATAGATCAGTAAGCCAGAAGCGAAATTCCAACCCCTAAGGCCACACACCACTTTACAATGTTTGAAAACTGCTGTAGTATCCACCCGTGGTCTTCCTCTGTCCACACTAAACTCTCCCAGTTCTCTTTTAGAATTCTTCACTTCACTGGTTTTTATAATTTTTAGCATCCTCATATTTTCCCTCTCCTCTCACTTAAACAATATTCAGAGTGGATTGCAAATTCCAGGTATAGTTTGATAAACATGGTATAAATTGAACTATCATTGCTTTTTCTAGATCTTATATTTTCTTTAAGTCATAATTTACTTTTCTATTAACCATACCACATTTTAAATCACATTAAATTCCCTGTCAATTGAAACCTTTGTTTTATTTTTAATACAGTGTGATACTAAGTTGTGTTTCTCCCTTACTGTACATCTGTACTACTTTCACAAGACAGCTGTTTGATTATCGGGCATTTAAAACTCTTACAAAGTTTTTCTTTATATCAGGAAAAATATGTCTCCCTGTACATACCAACCATTAATCCTCATTCCCTATGGTCAAACATATCTGCCCATGTGATCCCCTGACAACAGGATCATAAGAGTTAGCATTTTTTAAAGCACTGTCATAAGTGCTTCCTCCTAATTACCTCATTTTAGCTTCCATTATGTGTTAGGAATGATGGGTTATCTCTATGAAATAACTGCAGCTTCAGGAGATTCTGTAACTATCTAAGGTCCCACAACTGGTAACCATAGAACTAGGATTTGAATGCCTCCTTTGGCTCCCTAACAAATATGTAAGTACACCTACCAGACTTATCTTTAGTTTTGCATTCTTTCACTTCTTCATTAAATATGTATAGAATATAAGAGAGAAAAATAAGCTACATTCTATACCCCCCTCCATATCTTGTGTTCAAATAATGAAAATATGTCCCAGAAATATGATGTGATTTAACACCATGCTAGGCATTATACAATTAAAGGGACAGAAGGGAAATATTCTAAGCTAGACTAGAACCAAGACAACTTGTCTTCTTGGATGAGGTATCCCCTGAACTGTTTTCTGAAAGATGAGAGAAAATTACTTGAAAAGGGAGTGGTGGGGAAATGTCAAGGCATAGACACGCAAAGGCTGGAGCAGGCAGGACCCTTCTTGGGAATGGCCTTTTGTTCAATATTAGAAAGTCAGGGGAAAAATTAAGTGCAACTGAAGTAAGCAGATACCAGGTCATAAAGTGCCTTATAATTCTGTGCTAAGGAGTTTGGACTTTATCATGAAAGCTATGGAAGTCATTATAAGATTTTGAATCAAGGAAAAGACATGATTAGATTTGCATTTTAGAAGGCTCACTCTGGCAGCAGTGTAAATAATGGATTAGAGGAAAGTAAAACTAAAAGGAAGGAATCCAGACAGGAGGCTGTTACAGGAATCCAGACAAGACAGGGTCAGGGCCTAAATTAAGGTGGCAACAGTGAGAATATTAAAACTATATAGATTCATAACTCAAGTGATAGTTTGTAGGTAGAATCGATGTGATTTGTTGGCTGGACCAGAGAAATAAGGAACCAGGAAGACTCAAGATCACCCCTGTTTTCTTATTTGTATACTGTTATCAACTGAAAATAGAGATAAAAAGAAGCAGGTTTAGAGTGAGGAGAGGAGTTACTTTTCAACCTTTAAGGCTAAGGTGACGTGGATTTCTGAGCGAATCAGTTTGGGGGCAAAGGATGTTTTTCTGCAGCTCAAGATGGATCTTAGGGGTGATCAATGTACAAGTAGTAGATGAAGACATGACTATAGGCTTTCACTAAATATATCGTGATAAGAGAGGGTCAAGTACAAATGTAAGGGGAACCATATATATATATATATATATATATATAAAGGACTAACATGGGACATCAGGAAAATAGGAAGACAAGCTGTAAAGTATCAAGTCACTAAAATTAAACAAGAAAAGTGTCACAAGGTAAAAAAATCCTCTATTAGTGAAGCCAAAGACAACAGAGAGGTCAAGATAAAGTCAAAAAAGTCTCCTTGACTAGAATTTCTTTGAAAGGCTAAGGAGAGTACTTTCAAAGGCCAGGGAGTAAATGAGAAGTAAATGACACAAATAAATTTAACAATTATTTCAAGAAGTTTATCTGAAAGAATGTTAGCCAGACAAGGGGAAAAAATGGTATTGGAAAACATTGCTTGGTTGATGTTTCTTTGCTCTTCTTGTTTTGTTTTGTTTTGGAATTATAGCATGACAGAATGGATTTAGATGGAATGGAAGCAAGAAAGCATTTATGGTTCTTGAGATGTTGAAGTTTGCATTTGTTGATACCTATTTTGTCCTACAAAGATGGGGGAGAGGTCATCTTTTGAGAGTGAGGGTTATTGGGAATCTAAAGAGCTAGGGGGAAAATCGTTAATAATAGCCTCTGTAGGAAGGAAACTCCCTGGGGACGTTGTAAAGGCTTTCCAGTTTAGGTTAAAGACCAAGAGTTGGCAGTGACCCCAATTCACATTCTGTGAATGATTTCCAGCAATCCTTAATGATACCAGTCAGAGAGAAGGTAATGATTTAAAAATGAGCTCCTGGCAGTTAGGCTCTATGAAAAAAAAAAAAAAAAAAGAGCAAAGAGGGAAAGTGGGTGAGGAATGTGTTGATTAATCCACTCACCAAATATTTATTGAGATAGATGCCTAGGAGTAGCGCTAACAATTAAGGGTGTGATTATCAAAAGTAGACACAGTCTCTGCCCTGTTGGAGATTTGGGTTATTGGGTCTTGAAGTCTAGTGAAGATAGGGAAGGTCATACACTTAATTCTCTGTTTCTTTAGGCAGTATTTATTGGCTAACCAGTATGAATAATATCACATATTTATACTTTAATGTATCTTTATTATTTAACTTCTCAGCTTTGAACATTATATTTTATTTCCTAACTATACAAATTAAGATTATAATCTGATTTACAATATTTCTCATCATCTCAAGCCCATTCTCCAAAGTTAGTAACTTAAAAAAAAGTTAGTAACATTCTCCAAAGTTAGTCACAGATATTTAGTACATTATCTGTGATGGTCATGCTTACACTATCTTCAGAAATCATAATCCGCATGGGTCTTGGAGGCTTTCTTAGGTTTCTAACATATTCAAAAGAGATTTATTTTGTCTCCCTTCAGAGTAATCCATCTCGTTTGTGTGGCTGGGAGATTTGAGAGCTCTGTGTAAGATCTGCATCCATGAGAGAGAGAAAGAGCAATATAGAGACATTTTACATCATAGAAGCGTCTCTCTCTCATTTTCCCTTTTCTTTTCAGATATTCTAAGAAAGGTACAGAGGCAAACTTTAAAAAAATTTTCTGTCTATAAAATTCAGGATTCCAAACACTGAATGCCATTTAAAACCCTTTCTGGAATAAGCTGAGATATATGTAAATAAAATAAAATAGCAGTTAGAAGGTAATATATGGAGATTCAACCAAATGCTTTAAAAGATTGAATCGGAGGCAAACTTTTATTTGATTGTTACAACGTTATTAAATTGCTTTGTCTTTCTTAGGATTTACCCATTAACAACTTAGAGGGAAATTTTCACTTTGCAAATATCTTATAAAATCATGAGGCAAGTGAGAATTGTGTTATATCTGACCAGGGTAGCAATTTCTGCCTGAAAATACAAAAAGAAAAAAAAAAAAATCAGACATGTAGTTTTGCTCAAAGGGGGAAATCAGCCATCTAGAAAGTCAGGTTATTTAATATATTCTAATAAATAATGGGGCTTTTTAACCTCTTTCACTCGATACTTTAAAATAAATTCTAGGTCCAAAACCTCATTTTATTAGCCTATAAAGGTGAACAAAATTCACTGAAAATTGTAACAACCAAATTTTTTGTAACTTAATTAGATATTTACATTAAGTCACAATAATATGTGTACGAGAAAAGTGTTTTGGCATAGAGTAGGAAACCAGAATTCTGATTGGAGGAACATGAACATCTTAGAAAATTCAGTATCAAATCTTGATGAGGAAGAATGGTTAGGGTCCCACTATCCCCTCTGGGGCTAGGATGTTTAAGGGAAGAATTTGAGTCTGTCGATTCAATTTGTGTTTTAGTGCAGGAAACACTGTCACACAACATAGTATCGGGATTAATGTGATTCGCTTGTATCTCTGCTTTCACATATAGTAGTTGATTTCTATACATTTTCATCCTATCTCCTTTTAGTTACTTAATAACGCAGACCTGGCCAAAACAAATATGTGAAAAGTTTTATATCTTTGTCTTTATTTTCATGCTATTTTGCTGTTACCATATATTTGCAACATTTTTTGCTAAACCTTTGTGCATGTGCAAAGACATTTTAGAGACTGAGAAGAGGTTATTGCTCTGCACGTTTCTGTCACTATAGTTTCTCCTCGGTACATCCAAATGATATTAACCTCTTCTTGGAGTGTTCCAACACACACACACACACACACACACTAACACAGGATCCTAGATTTTACAACACATATATCACAGACCCAAACACATCACTGAAGATCAAAGTTGAGTAAGTTGTTTATATAGGTAACATTTGTTGTTGATACTGTTGTTATTACCATAGGTTCTAACATTTACTCTTCCTATGTACTGGCACTCTCAAAAAAAAAAAAAAAAAGTCTACATTTAAGATATAAATTACATTACATTAAAAATGCTGAGGAGTTATACTAACAAAGATGTCCAGCTAAGTCAATAACAAGTAGGACAGAAAACTTTGTAAATTCCATCTGCTGGAGTACAGTCACTTATCTTCTCGAAAATCACATCATTAATTGCTCATTGAAAATCTTTCATTAAAGGAACTGCAGAAGGGCACCCTTTTATTACCTAGGTTTAGGTGGAGAATCAATTTGTAATTCAGCTATTGATAAGTAGCAAGTGTTTTAGGGAACTGAAATGGTTTCCAGACAGAAATACAGTGTCATTTCCTAGCAAAGACATCAACAGAAACATCAGTCCAAGAAATAATCATAAATAGGTACAAGAATTTGCAAATTAGAGATACTAGCAAAGAAACCTTTGACCCAGTATGCCAGGAACAACTTGCTATGCTGTATCTTCAGAGAAAGGGTCAGTATTTATGATATCTTTTAATTTTTCAACACAGTATAATTTTGAATAGGTCTGTTAGAAGATTAATCAGGGCTATTTTTTGTAAATAAATTGTGATTTGATAGACCAAATATAAAAAAAAACAAAATAAGCAGGATAAATGTCAGACATTAGTATGAATACAAATGTTTATTATTTTATAAAAATTAGATAACTGACATTTAGGTACTTTGAAATTTTCCATCAAAATTCCCAGAAATTTTCAATTATGTACACTTAAAAAAAGTCTTATTGAAATCTGGGATCAGGAGACCGAAGAACAATTTTAAATGCTTTTATACATTCAAGTTAAAGCCATTAAGGTTTAAAAAAATAAAAGAAGGAAGGGTTTGTAAAGAAAATTGTGGTCACTGTTAGTTTCACTGGGAACAAGATAATTTAAAAACGCTAGTTGGGATATGACAATTAAATTACTTAATCTGTTTTACAATTTTGTTAAAATATGTATTGCGTTTGTCAGTGCTTATTAAATATCAGGTATTATGCTATGTGCTTTGGACAACTTTATTTTATGTAATTTTTATTACGACTTCATAAGATGGACATTTTTACACCCCTCTTAGATGAAGAATCGGAAGACTTGAAAACTTGATTTTCTCGCAACCACAAAGCTACAATATTCCAAACAAGCTATAAACCTATATCCTGTCTAAATGTCTGCAATATTTTCTCTATATGATACCTTAAATTTTTGAACACTGGATTTTCTGATCTGAGTAAAATACTAAATAAATAAGAGATTGGGAGACAGGCTCTGTTTTCAAATTTGAACAAGATATTTGAACATGATATGAACCTTAGGTAACTAATTTAAACTTTCAAAATCTCAGTTTCTTCATCTGAAACATGAGCATAACTGTAAGTAACTCAAGAGGTTCCTGTGATTATTAAATAAAATGATTTTCTTCTTAGTGCGGTGGCTGGCAGATGGAAATATCTCAGTAAATGTTGATGGTACTCGTCATCATCATCATAGTCATCATTGTCACCATTTCCTGGCCTTGGTGTAAGCACCAGCGTTCTATTATGTTGTTGTTCATTTTTCTCTTAATTTTGTACACTTCATCATATCTGAACAAGATCTTTATATGATTTCATCGTTATTATGTGTGATACTGGCAAAGTCACATAATTATTTTTTCCTCATCCAGAAAGCAGAGGACAAGCGGTATTATATCTGTTTTATCACTTTCTTTATTTGATATAGGAAACTTAACTTATGTACATAAAAGTAATTTGTAAGTCAAGTTATGAAAACAAGAGAGTTTAGACCAGGTTGTAAACAAACCAAACCAAACCACCATCCTTCACTTGCTTGAATAGACATTACTAATCAATCACTGCACTCCAGCTTGCCAGCTTGGCCAAGATGTCCCAGAATTCTTCTTTAACTGACTGTTCCAGAGCCATTAACAATTAATTCAAGTTTGCACATAGGATAAAACTTATTTGTCACCTTCCTGGCCTCACATTTTAGTCTATATCACTAGGCAAGTTCATATTTATCTTACTGACCGACTCCTAATTTTTGTTTATTGAATAAAAAAATGTCATGATCCATGGCTTCTGAATAACTACAGTTAAAATAAGAAATCAAATTATCGTAAGTATAATGTTGTATAACCCTTTCAATTCACTAAATATATATTTTAAAGATATATTTATTTTTCATTTTAATTTTATTCTGTTTAACTAAAGTCATCAGTAATAAAAATCTAAATTAGGAGGAGCTTCAAGATGGTGGAAGAGTAGGACGTGGAGATCACCTTCCTCCCCACAAATACATCAGAAATACATCTACATGTGGAACAACTCCTACAGAACACCTACTGAACGCTGGCAGAAGACCTCAGACCTCCCAAAAGGCAAGAAACTCCCCACGTACCTGGGTAGGGAAAAAGAAAAAAGAAAAAACAGAGACAAAAGAATAGGGACGGGACCCGCACCACTGGGAGGAAGCTGTGAAGGAGGAAAGGTTTTCACACACTAAGAAGCCCCTTCGCGGGCAGAGACTGTGGGTGGTGGAGGGGGTAAGCTTCGGAGCCACGTAGGAGAGCGCAGCGACAGGGATGCAGAGGGCAAAGCGGAGAGATTCCCGCACAGAGGATTGGTGCTGACCAGCACTCACCAGCCTGAGAGGCTTGTCTGCTCACTTGTTGGGGCGGGCGGGGGCTGGGAGCTGAGGCTCGGGCTTTGGTCGGATCCCAGGGAGAGGACTGGGGTTGGCGGCGTGAATAGAGCCTGAAGGGGGCTAATGCACCACGGCTAGCTGGGATGGAGTATGGAAAAAGGTCTGGGACTGCCAAAGAGGCAAGAGATTTTTTCTTAGCTCTTTGTTTCCTGGTGCATGAGGAGAGGGGATTAAGACCGCCGCCTAAACGAGCTCCAGAGATGGGCACAAGCCACGGCTATCAGCGCGGACACCAGAGATGGGCATGAGACGCTAAGGCTGCTGATGCAGCCACCAAGAAACCTGTGTGCAACACAGGTCACTATCCACACCTTCCCTCCTGGGAGCCTGTGCAGCCCACCACTGCCAGGGTCCCGTGATCCAGGGACAACTTCCCCTGGAGAACACACGGTGTGCCTCAGGCTGGTGCAATGTCATGCTGGCCTCTGCCACCGCAGGCTTGCCCCGCATCCTTACCCCTCCCTTCCCCTGGCCTGAGTGAGCCAGAGCCCCCAAATCAGCTGCTCCTTTAACCCTGTCCTGTCTGAGCAAAGAAAAGATGCCCTCAGGTGACCTACATGCAGAGGCGGGTCCAAATCCAAAGCTGAACCCCGGGAGCTGTGGGAACAAAGAAGAGAAAGGGAAATTTCTCCCAGCAGCGTCAGGAGCAGCATATTAAATCTCCACAATCAACTTGATGTACCTGCATCTGTGGAATACCTGAATAGACAACGAATCATGGCAAATTGTGGAGGTGGACTTTAGGAGCAACTATATATATAATATTTTTTCCCTTTTTCTCTTTTAGTGAGTGTGTATGCATATGCTTCTGTGTGTGATTTTGTATGCATATGCTTCTGTGTGTGATTTTGTATGCATATGCTTCTGTGTGTGATTTTGTATGTATAGTTTGCTTTTACAATTTGTCCTAGGGTTCCGTCTGTCCATTTTTGTTGTTGTTGTTGTTGTTTTTAGTATAGTTTTCAGCACTTGTTAACATTGGTGGGTTTGTTTTTTGGTTTGGTTGTTCTTTCTTACTTTCTTTTAATTACTTAAAAAAATTTTTTTTAATAATTTTTTTTTATTTTAATAACATTTTCTTTTTATTTATTTTATTTTATTTTATCTTTTTCTTTCTTTCTTTCTTTCTTTCTTTCTTTCTTTCTTTCTTTCTTTCTTTCTTTCTTTCTTTCTCCCTTTTATTCTGAGCCGTGTGGATGACAGGCTCTTGGTGCTCCAGCCAGGTCTTAGTGCTGTACCTCTGAGGTGGGAGAGCCAAGTTCAGGACATTGGTCCCACAGAGACCTCCCAACTCCACGTAATATCAAACAGCAAAAATCTCCCAAAGATCCCCAACTCAATGCCAAGACCCAGCTCCATTCAACGACCAGCAAGCTAGAGTGCTGTACACCCTATGCCAAACAACTAGCGGAACAAGAACAAAACAGCACCCATTATAGAGAGGCTGTCTAAAATCATAATAAGGTCATAGAAACCCCAAAACACACCACCATACTTGGACATGCACACCAAAAAGACAAGATCCAGCCTCATCCGCCAGAACACAGGGACAAGTCCCCTCCATCAGGAAACCTACGCAACCCACTGAACCAACCTTAGCCACTGGGGACAGACACCAAAAAAACGGGAACTACGAACCTTCAGTCTGCAAAAAGGAGACCCCAAACACAGTAAGATGAGCAAAATGAGAAGACAAAGAAACACACAGCAGATGAAGGAGCAACGTAAAAACCCACCAGACCTAAAAAATGAAGAGGAAGTAAGCAGTCTACCTGAAAAAGAATTCAGAATAATGATAGTAAGGAAGATCCAAATCTTGAAAACAGAATGCAGAAAATAAAAGAAACGTTTAACAAGGACCTAGAAGAACTAAAGAGCAAACAAACAATCATGAACAACACAATAAATGAAATTAAAAATTCTCTAGAAGAAATCAATAGCAGAATAACTGAGGTAGAACAATGGATAAGTGACCTGGAAAATAAAATAATGGAAATAACTACTGCAGAGCAGAATAAAGAAAAAAGAATGAAAAGAATTGAGGACAGTCTCAGAGACCTCTGGAACAACATTAAATGCACCAACATTCGAATTATAGGGGTCCCAGAAGAAGAAGAGAAAAAGAAAGGGACTGAGAAAATATTTGAAGAGATTATAGTTGAAAACTTCCCTAATATGGGAAAGGAAATAGTTAATCAAGTCCTGGAATCACAGAGAGTCCCATACAGGATAAATCCAAGGAGAAACACGCCAAGACACATATTAATCAAACTATCAAAAATTAAATACAAAGAACAAATATTAAAAGCAAAAAGGGAAAAACAACAAATAGCACATAAGGGAATTCTCATGAGGTTAACAGCTGATCTTTCAGCAGAAACTCTGCAAGCCAGAAGGGAGTGGCAGAACATATTTAAAGGGATGAAAGGAAAAACCTACAACCAAGATTACTCTACCCAGCAAGGATCACATTCAGATTTGAAGGAGAAATTAAAAGCTTTACTGACAAGCAAAAGCTGAGAGAGTTCAGCACCACCAAACCAGCTTTACAACAAATGGTAAAGGAACTACTCTAGGCAAGAAACACAAGAGAAGGAAAACACCTACAATAACAAACCCAAAACATTTAAGAAAATGGTAATAGGAACATACATATTGATAATTACCTTAAAAGTAAATGGATTGAATGCTCCAACCAAAAGACATAGATGGGCTGAATGGATACAAAAACAAGACCCATATATATGTTGTCTACAAGAGAACCACTTCAGACCTAGGGACACATACAGACTGAAAGTGAGGGGATGGAAAAAGGTATTCCATACAAATGGAAATCAAAAGAAAGCTGGAGTAGCAACTCTCATATCAGACAAAATAGACTTTAAAACAAAGACTATTACAATACACAAAGGACATTACATAATGATCAAGGGATCAATCCAAGAAGAAAATATAACAATTGTAAATATTTATGCACCCAACATAGGAACACCTCAATACATAAGGCAAATAACAACAGCCATAAAAGGGGAAATCAACAGTAACACAATCATAGTAGGGGACTTTAACACCCCACTTTCACCAATGGAGAGATCATCCAAAATGAAAATAAGAAAGGAAACACAAGCTTTAAATGATACATTAAACAAGATGGACTTAATTGATATTTATAGGACATTCCATCCAGAAACGACAGAATACACTTTCTTCTCAAGTGCTCATGGAACATTCTCCAGGATAGATCATAACTTGGGTCACAAATCAAGCCTTGGTAAATTTAAGAAAACTGAAATTGTATCAAGTAACTTTTCCAACCACAACGTTATGAGACTGGATATCAATGACAGGAAAAAAATCTGTAAAAAATACAAACACATGGAGGCTAAACAATACACTACTTAATAACCAAGAGATCACTGAAGAAAACAAAGAGGAAATCAAAAAATACCTTGAAACAAATGACAATGAAAACACAATGACCCAAAACCTATGGGATGCAGCAAAAGCAGTTCTAAGAGGGAAGTTTATAGAAATACAATCCTACCTTAAGAAACAAGAAACATCTCAAATAAACAACCTAACTTTACACTTAAAGCAATTAGATAAAGAAGAACAAAAACAACAACAACAAAAAAAACCAAAGTTAGCAGAAGGAAAGAAACCATAAAGATCAGATCAGAAATAACAGAAAAAAGAAATGAAGGAAATGGTAGCAAAGATCAATAAAACTAAAACCTGGTTCTTTGATAATATAAACAAAATTGATAAACCATTCCCAGATTCATCAAGAAAAAAAGGGAGAAGACTGAAATCAATAGAATTATGAAAAAGGAGAAGTAACAATTGACACTGCAGAAATACAAACGATCATGAGACATTACTACAAGCAACTCTATGCCAATAAAATGGACAACCTGGAATAAATGGACAAATTCTTAGAAATGCACAACCTTCCGAGACTGAACCAAGAAGAAATAGAAAATATGAACATACCAATTACAAGCACTGAAATTGCAACTGTGATTAAAAATCTTCCAATAAACAAAAGCCCAGGACCAGATGGCTTCACAGGCGAATTCTATGAAACATTTAGAGAAGAGCTAACACCTATCCTTCTCAAACTCTTCCAAAATATAGCAGAGGGAGGAACACTCCCAAACTCATTCTATGAGGCCACCATCACCCTGATACCAAAACCAGACAAAGATGTCACAAAAAAAGAAAACTACAGACCAATATCACTGATGAACATAGATGCAAGAATCCTCAACAAAATACTAGCAAACAGGATCCAACAGCACATTAAAAGGATCATATACGATGATCAAGTGGGGTTTATCCCAGGAATGCAAGGATTCTTCAATATACGCAAATCAATCAATGTGATACACCATATTAACAAATTGAAGGAGAAAAAACATATGATCATCTCAATAGATGCAGAGAAAGCTTTCAACAAAATTCAACACCCATTTATGATAAAAACCTTCTAGAAAGTAAGCATAGAGGGAACTTACCTAAACATAATAATGGCCATATATGACAAACCCACAGCCAACATCATCCTTAATGGTGAAAACCTGAAACCATTTCCACTAAGATCAGGAACAAGACAAGGATGCCCACTCTCACCACTATTATTCAACATAATTTTGGAAGTTTTAGCCACAGCAATCAGAGAAGAAAAAGAAATAAAAGGAATCTAAATCGGAAAAGAAGAAGTAAAGCTGTCACTGTTTGCAGATGACATGATACGATACATAGTGAATCCTAAAGATGCTACTAGAAAACTACTAGAGCTAATCAATGAATTTGGTAAAGTAGCAGGATACAAAATTAATGCACAGAAATCTCTTACATTCCTATACACTAATGATGAAAAATCTGAAAGAGAAATTAAGGAAACACACCCATTAACCATTGCAACAAAAAGAATAAAATACGTAGGAATAAACCTACCTAAGGAGACAAAAGACCTGTATGCAGAAAACTATAGGACACCAATGAAAGAAGTTAAAGATGATACAAACAGATGGAGAGATATACCATGTTCTTGTATTGGAAGAATCAACATTGTGAAAATGACTATACTACCAAAGCAATCTACATATTTAATGCAAACCCTATCAAACTACCACTGGCATTTTTCACAGAACTAGAACAAAAAAATTCACAATTTGTATGTAAACACAAAAGACCCAAATAACCAAAGCAATCTTCAGAAAGAAAAACGGAGCTGGAAGAATCAGGCTCCCAGACTTCAGACTATACTACCAAGCTACAGTAATCAACACAGTATGGTACTGGCACAAAAACAGAAACATAGATCAGTGGAACAGGATAGAAAGCCCAGAGATAAAACCACGCACCTATGGTCACCTTATCTTTGATAAAGGGGGCAAGAATATACAATGGAGAAAAGACAGCCTCTTCAATAAGTGGTGCTGGGAAAACTGGAAAGCTACATGTAAAATAATGCAATTAGAACACTCCCTAACACCATATACAAAAATAAACTCAAAATGGATTTGAGACCTAAATGTAAGACCAGACACTGTAAAACTCTTAAGGGAAAACATAGGAAGCACACTCTTGGACATCAATCACAGCAAGATCTTTTTTGATTCACCTCCTACAGTAATGGAAATAAAAACAAAAATAAACAAATAGGACCTAATGAAACTTCTAAGCTTTTACACAGCAAAGGAAACCATAAACAAGATGAAAAGACACCCCTCAGAATGGGAGAACATATTTGCCAATGAAGCAACTGACAAAGGATTAATCTCCAAAATTTACAAGCAGCTCATGCAGCTCAATATCAGTAAAACAAACAACTTAATCCAAAAATGGGCAGAAGTCCTAAATAGACATTTCTCCAAAGAAGATATACAGATTGCCAACAAACACATGAAAGAATGCTCAACATCTTTAATCATTAGAGAAATGCAAATCAAAACTATAAAGCGATATCATCTTACACCAGTCAGAATGGCCATCTTCAAAAAATCTACAAACAGTTAATCCTGGGAGGGTGTGGAGAAAAGGGAACCCTCTTGCACTGTTGGTGGGAATGTAAATTGATACAGCCACTATGGAGAACAGTATGGAGGTTCCTTAAAAAACTAAAAATAGAACTACCAGACGACCCAGCAATCCCACTACTGGGCATATACCCTGAGAAAACCATAATTCAAAAAGAGTCATGTACCACAATGTTCATTGCAGCTCTATTTACAATAGCCAGGACATGGAAGCAACCTAAGTGTCCATCGATAGATGAATGGATAAAGAAGATGTGGTACATATATACAATGAAATATTACTCAGCCATAAGAAGAAACGAAATTGAGTTATTTATAGTGAGGTGGATGGACCTAGAGTCTGTCATACAGAGTGAAGTAAGTCAGAAAGAGGAAAACAAATACCGTTTGCTAACACATATATATGGAATCTAAGAAAAAAAAAAAATTGTCATGAAGAACCTAGTGGCAAGACGGTAATAAAGACACAGACCTACTAGAGAATGGACTTGAGGACACGAGGAGGGGGAAGGGTAAGCTGGGACAAAGTGAGAGAGTGGTAGTGTATATATGGACATATATATATATATATACTACCAAATATAAAATAGGTAGCTAGTGGGAAGCAGTCGCATAGCACAGGGAGATCAGCTCGGTGCTTTTTGACCAGCTAGAAGGGTGAGATTGGGAGGGTGGGAGGGAGGGAGATGCAAGAGGGAAGAGATATGGGGGTATATGTATATGTATAATTGATTCACTTTATTATAAAGCAGAAACTAACACACCATTGTTAAGCAATTATACTCCAGTAAAAATATTAAGGGAAAAATCAATCTAAATTAAGTTTTGTAGTTTCTTCTAAACTTTGGGTTGTTGGCCTGATAACCAATGTAGGAATACCTGACTGGTGTGCGTGATTATGCATATAAAATATATTGATCAATATATTTTTATATTGTCTCATTAGAACACTTCATTCTCTGCCACCTCCCAGCCACCAACTCAGGACCAAGCAAATCAATCCTTCCCACCTTCCAGATCACCACCCAGTATTCCTAATTTTCTTTATCATTTATATTTGTTTACTTGTCTTGGATAAATATTCAGGCATCAGAATCAGAAGGAGAAATCTTTAAAATACATTTTTTATATCAAGCTTCCCACCTCAAAGGATGAAAAATCACGCATTTTGTGTAGAGCACTGACAGGTACATTTTGAAAAACTCCCCTGATGATGCTGATGCGTGCCCCTAAGAAAAGCTACCTACATAGAAAATTGAGGGCTTTAAGAAGGTAGTTAGCATTTTGCTTCTCACCTGGGAGGAGTTTAGCAAACATCAATCGTTCCCTTCTTCCCTTCTGCCCACCCGTCTTCACAAATTCCAGACTCACTGATTAGTGGTAGAAGAAATCTTCAATGCAATCCCAGAATTGTGACTGAGAAAATTGAAGCGACCTACCCAGCCTCATATATTCACTCGTTGCATTTCCCATCTTGTGTCTACCTGCTGCTTGATCGTTTGCCCTTGTCCACATTTTAGTGTCCAATTCATTCAGTGAAAAACTGACCTCCGACTCTTTGCAGGAATCAGGGAGAAAAATAACATCTCTTCAGAAACTGTTATGGGCTAAGTATTTCACATGAATTATAGTATCAAATTTCCATCGTGATCATATGAAGTAGATATTATCATCCTGGTATTATAGGCAAGAATACTAAGGTCCAAATAATTTATGTAATATTTCTCCTCTGGCAAATAGTAACAAAAAAATTCAGATTTTTGTTTGTCCTTACAAAATCTATGTACTTTTCGCTAACTTTCACCAGACTGTGATTTTCTTCTTAATGAGATTATAAAGTCTGTATTTATACAGACTTTAGAATATAAAGGATGTTGTATTTTCAGGTAAAACCCATAGGGAGTAGTGAGCAACAGTTAGTGCAGGCTGTAAGGGAAGACTAAGCTCATGAGAAATTATCCCTGCTTCTGCAAGAATTCTGGCCTAAGGTTATCTTTTCTGCTTGCACTGTTTTAAATTCTAAACCAATGGTTGACTTCTGTCCATAATCATAATGTTACTGGATTCCAAACCACTTTTGCAAGCCCCCAGACAAATGTTATAAACTCTCATTGTCCACTGAGAATTCCTCACTAGTCAATTTGACTTTTTCCCTTTGATTCAGAGTAAGTGATGAAAAGCAAAGAACATGATTCTGGCTCTGAAGAAAATTCTGAGAGACAGTCACATAAATAATAGAAAATAAGAGTGGTATCACGAAAATAAGTGTTTAATCTCTAATGTTCAATAATTTGAAAGAGCTTGTCAACAAATTTATATTTGACAATGTAGATGCATTTGAATACTAAAAGTCAGTCAATATGTATATACATATACACACACGTAACAAATGTATATATCACACTATATTTTTTATGAACTTTGTATGTTCACTGTATAAAAATGTCCCTTTTTTGAATGACAATAAAGAGCTTGTTCTGTTGTTATGTACTTGACTCTTTTTTTCCTTAACATAAAAAAAAAAAAAAAATAGAACTAATGGTACTTTATTACTTACCTTGAAGAAATACTGAAGATTAATTAGATGTTCTTAAAGTAATCTTAGCTCCTTAGAAAAATAACAAAAATAAATAAAATTTCAATGGAAAAATTAGTGTGCATATAACATGCATATTTCAAATATATTCATATAGGTGATTCCTATTTGTATGTGCATTAATATTAAATCTATATTTTTGCAAACATTTTTTCTCACTACACACACTTACATACATATATGGATTTACCTTTTTATTTGTCTGCTTATTTACAAAACTGAAAAACTTCAAGGAAATCCTTTGTGGATTTTGCAGCTCTTCAAGGAAATATCTGTTTAAAATGTCTGGAATGTGTATTAAGGAAAATAAATGATTTCACATTTTCTTGAGAAGAAAAAGCAATTTCACAGTGCACAAATGGCTTAGAGTAATATGGATTTTTTTCACTGTATTCTTAATTAAGAAAGATTGACACCTGTGAAGGTTTCAAGCCAACTAAAAATCCCAGATTTTAATTAGCTTTTCTAATGGTTACGTTTTCCTGTTAGAAGACAGTTGCAAATCTACCAATTTCTCAGGGACAGTAGCAGAGCATAAATAATATTAATAATTATGTTTACTACCTCCATAAGTGTCATGGTATGCAGCCTTGCAGAGATAGCATTAGATTAAATAATTAAATATGGTACAGTGGCTTTTGGCATTCTCCCCTCCACCTTTATAACCTTCCTTTCTAGCTCTCTGGACTGTACACCTGACTGCCACCCACTAACACTGACCTTTGGTCCCCTTATACATGCCTCCGGGTAATCTTACCCTCTTACTGCCATGCCCCATTCATGTCAATTTTCCACCCGTTCGGACTTTCTAGCCTCTCTCTTACAAAAACTACAAACACTGTTTTCCATTATTACTTGCTATAAGCTTAGAATTTTGATAAACTGACCTTTTGTAATACTGAGATATTATATAGAAATCCAACATATTTTTTACCCATTTTATTGATAGCTGGATACTGTAGAGCATATTTCTCTTCCAAAGGGGTGTTCTTATTTTAACAGGGGGGAAGTGTTAACTCAAATAATGAATCACTGACAGTGGGATTTTAAGTACTGTCTTTCAGTCAGGAACAGATTGAGGTGACATTCAAACCTCATCTGGTAGGTGGACAAGCCACTTTACATTAGTGTATAACATTTCTGAAAAACTGCAGAGGGAATAAGTATTAATCTTTTATCCTATCATGAATCTCTAAGAGAATATATGACTAATCATAGGGTGGAATCTTGAGATAAATCACTACATGTGCATATATCTTTTCCAGTAAGTTTTTGCGTAATTGTGTTTATGCAGGTTATACACATGTATGCAGACACACACTTGACACACACTCGTACAGGCACACGCATTCACGCATACATCCCGATATTTATTTTGGACTCAGCCTGTCTGTTCATTATTTTCAACCATTTATGTTCCACATCAAGTCAATCAATTGTATGGACTGTAGAGTGATTTAATTAAGTCATTGTGTTAGCTAAAAATAACCAACCAATGTCAGGTTTCTCACATTGTCTAAACGCAGCTATTATGTTTATACAATTAATAAACTTCTATGGATATAAAAGGGTCATCTGTACATAAATTTTACAAATTGCTTGAGATTATTTGACAAATACATTATTATTTGAAAGCTTACTTTAAATGGGATTTTGGACATTCATTTGAAAGAACAAAAGATTAATAAAACCAAAATTAATTAAAGAGAAGATGATTAAATAACATGTGTTACAATCTCAGAACCGTTGACTCTTTTCAATGAATGAGCTGTCATTCGAGAAATTCTAATAAATAACGTGTAACTGTTTCATTAAAAAGTGCAAATAATTTTTAAAAATTGTGTTGCAAAATAATTTTAAATAATTAGAACAATTAAAACAGTCTTTAGAACATATTGCATATTTGATGTAGAGTAATTTTTATATATTGAACTTTTCTTTTTCCTTTTTTTTAATGGATTCAGTGGACTTTCAGAGGCATATTTCCAGCATCTTTGGGGATCTTTATATTCAAAAGGGATACACCAAATCTATTAATTGAGTGAATAAGTATGTTCTATAGTTTGAAATTAATTTAAAAGATTCAGTGTTAGTATCAAGACGGCAGAGTCAGTGGATGTAGCGCTTACCTTCCCCCCACAAATACATCAAAAATACATCCCCATGTGGAGCAATTATGACTGAAATATAACTGGAAACTGGCAGAAGGACTCCTGTACAAACAAGGCTGTAAGAAAGATATATATGTAATCCTTTAAGAAGGGGAAACAAAGTGATTGAGTTGGGACCTGTGCCTCTGGGAGGGGACTCAGAGGAAAAAGGAGAATAAATGTGCAGACACCCACCTTGGAGAGTAAACAGTGAGAGTCATAGACTGGGTCCTACACAGCAGGAATGAGTCCCTTTGGCTGGTTGGAGGACCACTGGGATTAACAGGAAGGCTGTGGGAAACCTGGATTATGATTGGAAGAGTGTGCATGTGCTGACTTGCCCCTGAAGAGAGCGGGGAGAGGGCTACTCTGCGGGTTGCCAGTTGCTGTGTTTCTTGCCACTGCCTCTGGCACACCCCAGCCTTAGCCAAGTGAAAGCTCCGACCCCTCTCACTCCACATCTCAGTGCAGCACTGGATCTGGAGTGGCCACAACCAGGGATAAGACTCAATTGTGGGACACAGAGGAGACCTGGTCCCAGCATGGAGCCTGGATGGGGCAGCAGCGGCCATTGTTGGCCCTTACTGAAACAGTACATCAGAAGCAGTCCAAATCTCAGACAGTAGCTACTCTACCACAGCTCACCCCACCCCCGACACACACAGAGAGTCCACGTGGGCCCCACCTGCTCTGCAGTGTGACTCCACAACAAGAGGGTGGCAGCAGAGACTGGGGGCAGTGATCTGCTATAATGGACAAACGGGTCTTGCAATCGAGGTTGCATCTGAGTGGAGCAAGGGAAATAATTGTGAGTGTCTGTCCAGGCAGAGTATTAACCTCTGTCTGCAGGCTGACATAAGCTGAGATCCTACAGGCGACCCACTTGCTTCAACATTTCCCTGCTCTGCAGCAAAGGTCCCGGTGTGGGGAGGGGGAAACACACTCTTAAAGGGAACAGAGCCAGCTCAGGCTCAACCCTCAGGGCTTCTGCTCCAGCAACTTGGGATCACACCCCACCACCAATAGGGTGGTGCTGGCCACTGAGCAGAGCGGAAGTCTGCTTCACACCAGGCTCCAGCTCTAGCCCCTCCATCTCCAGCCCCAACCTTACCAATGTGATAGCTGCCAGCACTTCCTGAGGAAAGATGTGACTTGTGTCCACATCAAATCCAGCTCTCCAACCAAAGGCATTGGACACACACAGTCTGTATAGAGATGCTCCCACATAAGAACACCCCTTCAAGACTGCAACACATAACTGTTTCACCTAATTCATAGAGGCAGAGAAAGTTAAGCAAAATGAAAAGGCAGAGGAATTGCTCTCAATTGAAAGAGCAAAAGAAAACCCCTGAAAAACTAAATGATAAAACAGACAATTTACCAGATAAAGAATTCAAAGCATTAGTAATAAAAATGTTAACTGAATTAAGGAAAAGATTAGAGGCACACAGTGAAAATTTTAGCATGGAACTAGAAAATATAAAAAGACTCAATTAAAAATGAACAATCCAATAGCTGAAGTTAAAAAACACACTAGAAGGAATGAATATCAGACTAAATGATACAGAAGAAAGCATAAGTGATCTGGAAGGTAATGGAAATCACCCAATCAGAACAGCAGACAGAAAAACAAATTTAAAAAATGAAAACAGTTTGGGAGATTTCTGGGGTAAAATTAAGTATATCAACATTCTCATTGTAGATGTCTCAGAAGGATAAGAGAGTGAGAAGGGGATTGAAAATACATTTGAGGAAATTATGGCCAAAAACATCCCACACCTGAAGAAGGAAACAGATATCCAGGTATAGGAATCACATAAAGTCCCAAACAAGATGGATCCAAACAACCCACACCAAGAGATACCATAATTAAAATAGCAAAAGTTAAAGATAGAGAAAATTCTAAAGTCAGCAGGAGAAAAACAGAGTCATGTACAAGGGAATCCCCATAAGGTTATCAGCTAACTTCTTTGCAGAAACTTTGCAGGCCAGAAGGAAGTAGCATGATACATTCAAAGTGCTGAAAGGGAAAAACCTGCAACCTAGGATACTCCCTCCAGCAAGATTATAATTTAGAATATAAGGAAGGATAAAGGACTTCTCAGACAGGCAAAAATTAAAAGAGTTTATCAATACTTAACCTACTTAAAATAAATGTTAAAGGGTCTTCTTTAAGTGGAAAAGAAGTAAAAATCTATAGAAAAGGAAAAAATCAAACTAAGAAAGGCAAATATATATGATGGTCAACTAATTATATAAGCCAGCATAAAGATTAAAACACAAAAACTTGTAAAAACAACTATAACTACAATAAATAGTTAAGGGATTAACATGAAGGTATAAAATAGGACATCAAAAACATAAAATGTAGAGAAGAGGGACAAAAATGCAGATCTTGTAGTATGTGTTTGAGCCTAAATGACTACCATTTTAAAGCAAGTAATATATGAACTTCATGGTAACAGCAAATCAAAATGCTACAATAGATACACAAAAACTAAAAAGAAAGGAAAACAAGCATACTAGTAAAGAAAATCATCAAACCACAAGGGAAGAAACAGAAGAAATAAATGAACAGAGAAGAACTACAAAAACAACTGGAAAACAAGCAATAAAGTAGCAACAAGTACATATCTATCAATAATTACTTAAAATGTTAATGGACTAAATACTCTGATCAACAGACACCAGGTGGCTTATGGAAAAATAAAAACAAGACCCTTCAATATGCTGCCTACAATAGACTCACTTCAGAGCTAAAGACATGCACAGTCTGAAAGTGAGGGATGAAAAAAGATATTTCCTGCAAATGGAAATGATAAGAAAGCAGATGTAGCACTACCCATATCAGAAAAAATAGACTTCAAAACAAAGGTTATAACAAAAGACCAGGAAGGGCATTATATAATGATAAATACAGGAAGAGGATTAATATATATGCACCCAATACAGGAGCTCCTAAATATATAAAACAATAATAGAATAAAGGGAGACATTGAGAATAAAATAATAATAGTAGGGGACTTTAACACCCCACTTACATCAGTGGACAGATCATCCAGACAGGAAATCAATAAGGCAGCAGTGACTTTAAAAGACACTATAAACCATTTAGACTTAAAGATATCTACAGGATATTCAATCCAGAAACAGCATTTACACATTCTTTTCAAGTGCACATGGAATGTTCTCCAGGATGTAAATTGGCTGCACCAATTTAAATTCCCACCAACGGTGTACAAGGACCCTTTTCTCCACATCCTCGCCAATATTTGTTATTTGTGTTCTTTCTGATGACAGTCATTCTGACAGGTGTGAGGTGATATTTCATTGTGATTTTTGATTTGCATTTCCCTGATAATTAGTGATGTTGAGCATCTTTTCATGTGCCTATTGGCCATCTGTATGTTCTCTTTAGAAACATGTCTATTCAGGTCTTACGTCTATTTTTTAATTGGGTTGTTTGTTTTATTGATATTGAGTTGTATGAGCTGTTTATATATGCTGGATGTTAATCCATTATTGGTCATATCATTTGGAAATATTTTATCCCATTCAGTATGTAATATATTCATTTTGTCGATGGTTTCCTTTGCTGTGCAAAAGCTGTAAATTTTAATTAGGTCTCATTTGTTTATTTTTGCTTTTATTTTCTTTGCTTTAGGAGACAGATCCAAAAAATTTTTACTGCAAGTTATGTCAAAGAGTGTTCTTCCTATGTTTTCTTCTAGGAGTTTCATGGTTCCAGTCTTAGATTTGGGTCTTTAATCCACTTGGAGTTTACTTTTGTATATGGGAGAGGTGTACAGAATAAAAGAACTGAATGTGAAGGACTGAGAGTTTAGAGCTCCTTGTGGTAATCAATTTGAAAATCTTGGAAAATGAGTGTGATAAAATAAGAAATATATTTGGCCATTGTCCCAGGTTTCTGGCACAAAACTCTTCAAACCCCTGGAATTTCCTGAGTTTTACCTTTTGTCATTCATAAAAAGACACTTTTGAGCTTATGCTAATGAGGTGACTTATGGTGGTGCCCCCTAGATAGACTCAGGATGCAGCTGGTCAACAGAAAGACCAGATGATTAGCAGGTTGGAACTTTCAGCCTCACCCACCAACCACTGGAAAGGGGAAGCAGGGAGCTGAAGATCAAACTCTATAAAAAAACTTTGGAACAACAAAATTTGATGAGCTTCCAGCTTGGCAAATCCATCTACATGGCAAAAGAGTGGTGAACTCCAGTTCCATGGGGACAGAAGCTCCTGTGCTCAGGACCCTTCCAGACCTCACCCTATATACGTCTTTATCTGGCTGTTCATCTGTATCCTTTATAATAAACTGGTAAGCATAAATAATTGAGTCTCTGAGTTCTGTGACCTGCTCTAGTAAGTTCATTGAACCCAAGGAGGGGTCATGGAAACCTCCTCCCATCTATATCATCTTGGGTCAGAACCTGGTGACAACCTGTGCTTGTAATTGGCATCTGAAGTTGGAAGGGGGTGCAGTCTTGAGGGACTGAGCTTTTAACCTGCGGGAACTGATGCTATCTCCAGGTCGATAGTGTCAGAGTTGAGTTAAATTGTAAGACACCCAGTCAGTGTCTGTTGAGGATTGGAAACTTGCTAGATGGTATTGGAAAAAGACACATAAATGGGCCTAAATAGTTTCTTGGAAGATAATGGTGGTGACATTTTCAGTAAGGAAGAAGGTGATGTCCAACAACTTCATTTGAACCTGCCAGTGAGCAAGTGGAGCTGGGAAAGGATGGTTTTACAACAAGAATTCTTGACTCTCTTTTCACTCCTTTTATAGGAAGGATACCATTACAATAGCGTTAAGATTAAGCATATCCTTGTAGTCAATGAAATGATCTGGGTGCTTGAGGAGACATGCACAGGTCTTCCATGCAAGTTTGATAAGAGTAAACGTTTTTGAAAGTCTAAGGAAAAATGACACAGTTTAGTTTCTACACATTGCATGTTCAAAAACCAAAGTTCATTTTATCAAGGTGTTTAAAATTTGGCAGAGTTTGCTCTGAGTTTGGTGTATGTTTCCAAGGAATACACTGAACTAAAAATATTGTACAATACATATAAATAAAGGCAGTGAGAATATCAGTATCATTATGATCATCTAGTGATTGGAAAAATTTACACGCAAAAGGAAAATTTCATGGGAGAAATCTTGACGTACAATACATTTTCTTGTATTAACTAGTGTTAAATTTTTACTCTAAAAATCTACACATTAAGGGTAAGAATTTCAATAATTTCAAATCAGTGTACTGAAAAAAGCAAGTCATTTCTCTAAACATATTTCTTTTACCACTTTTTTGGGGGAGGCCCTCAGTGTTGTCAACCATATCAACAGCATTGTGGGTCTTTTCAGAAACATCCAATGTGTGTACAAACACACACTCACACAAATTAGTGTAATGAAAGCACACTGTTACATACATCCCGCATCTTCCTTTTTTTTTCCCCACTTAATAATATATTGGACATGTTTCGTGTTTTTTTTTTCTACTAATTTTATGTTTTTTGTGTGTGTTTATTTTACCTCTATATCATTGAATCACATGCCTTTTTATAAACCTATAAAAAGTGAGGTGAAGAAACCGGCTGAAGTATTTTTGTAAATGGCTAACCAACCGTATTTACATCATTTATTAAGTTACCACTATTGTCTCTGTTAAATTTAAATGCTTCAATTGTTCTGCATTAATTTATAATTACCTGTGTCACAGTACCAAGACCACACTCTTTCAATTATCAAAACTTTGCAATACTATCAATATTTGGTAGTATATGCCATGTTCGTTACTCTTAGAAAATTTTTCTGATGATTCCTACAAGTTTATTCTTCTGGATGATCATTTGTGTCACTTTATCAGCAAAGAGGTTATTTCTGGAGTATTTTGAACTATTATTAACCTAGTTAAGGGATTTTTTGAATCACAAGAAAATGCTATTTGGAAAGAATGAGAAAAGATGAAGGTGATGATGAGCTCATATTTCCCAAATTAGTGGAAGCATAGCATAGTAAATCAGGAAGAAACTACAAAGTGGTATTACAGGAGGTTCTGCTGAGAACCTTTAAGGAGAAATTTCAGAATCTCTTCAATACTCTAAAATTTATTGAAGTTTCTTCTATATGGTTTTAACTATTTGGCTAGTAGAGAAAGTAAGTTTTCTAAGTTTTCAATCCCCTTATTCAAAGGACCTGAAAAGGAGATAATGAAGTATGAATAAACTAGGAAGAAAGAAATGAATTAGTAAGAAAGAAAGACTCTAATAATTCATAATGATGTTGTGTCACTTCTATAGTTTTAATATAAAAATTACACTTTTTCTGGTTACTACTTATTTGAATCCAGTTCCCCCTTTTTTTTTTCTCCTTTATTTTACATGCAGGCCCAGTGCCTGAGATGAATTTGCAATAATTTCTCAAGTTGCCTTGCAAGATGTCCAAAATTTCTTTCTGCTTTTATAAAAAATGGAAGTCAAACTAGAAGAATATACAGTGTGTGATAAATTGATATATTTTTCATTACTTGAGAACATGGACTATTTTCTCTCCTTTATATTTAGCTGTTTTGGCTTTAACCCTTTCCACTTCAATCAAAGTATAATTTTGAAGGAAGACTGTGTCTTAAGTTTTCATTGAAGACTCAGCTATGTTTTCTTTTTCACTGACTGTAACAGAACTAAATGTCCCAGCTGAGAAAACTCACTGCTTGCCACCATTTGAGGTACCTACTGCCCATAGGCATAATTGCCCATCAACCCTATAGAAATCTGTAAATGTATTTGGAAGGCCTGAAAATGAGATTGATCCAATAATAAATACCCCTAAGAAAGAAGCTGGAGAAAACACTGGAAACAAATATCCTTCTATTATCACCTCAGCATTCACTGTAGTTAGCTCCATGACAGAAAACAAAGGAAAATGTTTTATGACAAGTGGCAGCACTTCTGACTAAATGATGGGAGATTTTTTAGAGGAAATGGATGTGTGTGACATATGTGTAATTACTCAATTATCAGAGTGTGTGTGTGTATGTGTACATGATATTGAATAGTTCATATCCTAATATATTATGTTTTAAAGTTTTAAATGCTGTCAGCAAGCCTCTATGTGGTGCACACCTCCAGAGCCAGCAAAATCATATCATCAATATTGCTATATCTCTAATAACCAGCTACATGTTGGGTAAATGCATTTCTGTTTAGAAATATCAAATTATTGGACCACTTGCTATATTGCTAATGTGAAAGGCTTGGGGGAATCTATGAATACCCTAAACTCATACTTGCCATGGAAAAGAGACCTACTAGAGAGTGGACTTGGGGATATGGGGAGGGGGAGGGGTGAGATGTGACAGGGTAAGAGAGTGTCATGGACATATATACACTACCAAATGTAAAATAGATGGCTCTCATCTCTGAATTATTACTTGGCCTCTGAAAATCATTATCATCATTTGGCTTCCTTGGAGAGATAATTTACCTCATATGGACAAGCACTTTCCTCCCAAGAGGGAGTAGTTTTACTAGCTTGCGCCTCATAGGATCAGAAATACTTTGTTTCTTTAGTGCTGATAGCGTCTTTCAACTGTTGAGAGGACTAATCATCTTATGCAAATACCAAGCCAATGAAATAATATGATGTTTGTATTCAAAGCAATTAGGTTGCCACTTCAATTTCTGTTCTATACTAATAACTTGCAATAAGAAATCTTAGAATATCATTTGTTATCCTTTTTATTGAACCTCTAATTAGTAGAATGCATTTAGTGTTTTTGAAGATTATATGTATCTACATAATACATAATATATAGTAATATACACTATATATAGACACTATATATATTAGAAAATTTATGAAGCTTAATATCTTAGTTGACACCTTAATTTCTGAAAAGGGACTCAAAGTACATAAAATTTTAATACAATTTTTAAAAACAAAATAATTTTATTTAGGAAAACAACTGACAATAAAAATAAAATTATGGGCCATATTTATCTCTTGCCTGTACAGTCCACTTTCTTTTTCGTTTCCTGGACTAGTAGCTAAATAGCTCTGTGCAAGGCTGCTAGATTATTGATTACACACAGCTCATCAATGGGTCCCAGTACTCAGACACAGACATACACTCACATCTATATGCACATACAGCTGCAGATTCTGAGGTATTTTATTTTTTATTTTATTTTATTATTTTATTTTATTTTATTATTTTATTTTATTATTTTATTTTATTATTTTATTTTATTTTATTTTATTTTACTTTATTTTACTTTATTTTATATTTAGTCTTCCCAAAGGTCTGGTTCTTATTTCTATATGAAATGTACTCTCTAAATTGCCCTGGAACTCTACCTTGGGCAGCTCTATGCATCCTAAATGAAGACAGCAGGGCCCTGGCCATCCCCTAAGAACAATGTTCTTATTGCAGGTTGCAGACGCCAAGCAACAGGAGTCCTGAAGCTGCATCTGACTCGAGGTTGTCAAGCTTTACAAGCTGTTATTTTCCTGCTTCCTCACTGTCCTGGGGACTTCCTGGTTGTCCTCTTGAAGCTTTCGCCATTGATTCCTGTTTCCTTACTGTGATGCTCTTCTGAAGTGACATAGGGGCTTGTACAGATTGTTCTAATGAGGGTAATGTACAGAGCTCTTACAAAGAAGATGTGTGGGGAGCAGGCAGGAAGCATCAGGGATGCCTGAATGATTTGTTTAATCTGCCTTTTCTATTAATCTACATGCTGCATGCCCTGTTCCTTTGAGAGGTTTTCAGTGACGTGTCACTGGTGTTTGGGACCATCAGATTTGTACTTATAGAGCCCTGGTTTCAGGAATAGGAATAGGAATCTACCATTGCATTATCTTTTATTGAGACATCAGGGAAGGAAGAAAAGGGTCTTTTGTATGAATGATGCTTCTCAGTTAGAAAAGTGAGGCTAGTCCACAGGAGACATTTTCTCAATATCCCATTTCCATAGATTCCATAGATCCTGTATCAATTAGAATCATTTTATCTTTTTTCCTTTGAATTTTATGAAAAGAATACTATATGAGGGGGAGATATTAAGAATGAGAAAAGGAAGAACAGTTTCTTAAATGAAAAAGAAAATTCCTTGAACATGTCACAGTACTACTGAAAATGTACTGCAGCAATTGAAATGCAGATTCAAGTCCTGTTTTATTTATTTTAAAGCATTACAGATGCACTCAAAAGACAAGCCATCAGTCAGCAATGACAAGAGAACATGAAAATGTATAAAAATAAATTGGGCTTTAATTTTTCTTGACTAAGTATAGACATTTATCATAACTAATGTACTTATAATAGCATAGTACTCTTTTTTTTTCCCATTCTTTTTTGTAATCTCATCTATTTTGTGATGTGTCTTAAACCTAGTTAGAAAGCAATAGTCCTGGCTGTTATAAAATGGCGATATTTCTTTTGACCCATAATGGTGAAACCCACTGCAATTAAAGTTACGGCAAAAGTTTATGCAAAAACAGTGCAATGTTTTTGCTAAATAGTGTGTGAAGTCCTCCTACTTGTGATACCTAATTGCTGGTGTCATGCTCGCAACAGCAGCATCTGTGCATGCTCAACACTCTTAATGGGCAGCTCCTACAGGACTAATGTCTTTTAATTGATGGCGTTTAGCGTGGCTTTTGATTTCTCTCTCCTGTGAGAAGCTATGCCCTTCTGCTCTCCTGTCCCCAAACGAGCTGGCTCTCTGCTGGGGAACGCGCAGTACAGATGGTCAACAAAAGGTGAAGATTGCTAGGACTCTAGCTATCAGTCTCTTTTCAGCCAAGAGAAAATCTGAATTACTAATCAGCTTCCCTCTGTCCCCACATTCAGTCTTACTCTTTGCCCAAGCTGTTTACATTTGGACTTAATGCTAATCTCTCTTGTCAAATGGCTTTATCAAGTCCCATTTGATTTGAAACACACCTTTGTAACTAGCAAATCAGGGTTGGACCATTCTAGTTCCTCAGTACCCTCAGATCATTTCAAATACAAATCATTCTTTCCTTGGGGAGAGAGCTAAAGCCTGGTTAAATTTCATCTCCGGTATCATCTGAAATGAGAAGAAAAAGTACTTGAACACAATAGAACTAAATAGCAGATCACATGTCCTTCACATGAATCCGGATAGTGCATCCTCTATAGAATTGTTATCAATGTTATTATGTTTAGCTTTTCACAAATAGCACATTTGGAGTTGAGTTTTCTGAACAGTGTACCCTTAGTTCTACTTCGATAAGAAGTCAGGTACATCGGAAAGGATAAATGAAATGATATACACCTTTCAGTGTATTGACCTCACCATTTCTCTTTGTTACTAAAGACACTGTTTTAAAAATCATTTGCAACAGTTCAACACATAAGGTTGTGATTGTAAAGAAAGTCTACAAAATAGGGTATAACTTCCAGGTCTGCAGTGCTCAAAACTTCTGAGACTGGGGGCCTAAAGGATAGAAGAGGGTCAATTCTGGTTTAGAAGGGGGAAGAAAATTGGCTACACCCTGCTGGCCAATTAAAAAGCTTCTATGTCCTTAGTTTTAAAGACAGCCAGCAGCAGGTCTGCCTGTGTGGCCACCCAGAGGGAAGTGTCACAAAGTTCTAATGAGATGCTGTTAATTTTGAGTGATATTCAGTGCAGTCTTCTTTCTGCATTAGGGGGAAAAGAGACATAAGATTGCACTCCCTTAAATCATGATCCTAGTACTGGTTTCTAGGCAACCACAACAACAGAATGAAAAAAAAAAAAATTGAGCCTTTGGAAGATTTTTTTTTCCTGAATAAAATACATGTTTTTGCTTGTCAATCAGTTGTTTTTTTTTTTTTTTTTTTTTTTTCCCACTGTGTATTCTGTAATGGGATATTTCTAAATCTGAGCTTTAAATTAAACAAAAATCACTCAAGGTAAATGCTATGTGCTGCTATTTACTTTAGTTATAAGAAAGACCCCTTTTAAAACTACTTAATGAGATTAAAATGGTAAATTCTGTCTATATTAAGAAGTAGATATTTTTTCAGATGTATGTAAGAAGACTGTCCTTTCTTGGTAGTAAAGATTAAAAACCAAAACAATAAAAGCAGTGTTGCAAGACTAAGCAAATAAATAAAACTAAAGCAATTAAACAGCTACTTTAACGTAAACACTTTTTAATGTTAAAAGGTATCACAGAGGTGCACAAGTAGTATGCCAGATAAACAGCACCAGTCTTTGGCTGCTGTAACAAAATACTATAAACTGGGTGCCTTAAACTGTAGACATAAATTTCTCACAGTTCTGGAGGCTGGAAGTCCAAGATCAGAGTACAGGCTGATTTGGTTTCTGATGAGCACTATTTTTGGCTTGCAGAAGGCTGTCTTCATACTATGTCCTCAGAGAGTGGAAAGAAAGGGCTAGATTTCTGGTCTCTTCTTAAAAGGGCACTTAGCCTATCATGGCGACTTCATCCTCATGAATTCATCTACATCTAATTACCACCAAAGGCCTCAACTCCAAATACCACCACATCGTGGGATTAGGGCTTTACCATTTATTATAAATTTGAGGGGGATACAAATTTTCAGCCTGTAACAATCCCTGATATTTATTTGATTACTGTCTTTTGCAATTTATTTTTATGTTAAGTGGTTTAGTCCTCAAAATAACATTTTGACATAGGAATTCTTACCTCATATTATAGGTGGGGAAATTAAGTCTCAATAATTAATTAACTTGCCCAAGTTTGGTTTTTACTTTGGGTGTTCTGATTTCTGGATCAGAGATTAGCAAAAGTAAAAACATTTAAATATTAAAAGTCAAAAGTAAACTATGTTATTCTCCTAAGTAGTCCCTGGCATTAATAGTCACAAAATAAAGGCTTTTGCATGGATGAATGAAACGATTTTACTTCTTGAGAAAGGATAACTCATACCAGACACAGTTCAGCACTTAAGGTCAACACTTGGGATAGAGATATAAACAAATAAGCCTTGTGAGAGTTCACACAGGGGGCAATGGGCACAGAGACAGATATTATAAGTTACATACAATATTCTGAAGTATATGGTAGTGCTTATTATATTATGGAAGTAAAGGAGTGTCACCTAGGCCAACCTGGGGAAGACCGAGGTAACTGGGTCAGGCAAGGTTTTAGTGAGATTCTGAAACAGCCTCAATTTCAGGACCTAATCCAAGCATAAAAACAATGTTGTTTAAGAGCAACCAAGAAAAAAAAAATTAAAAAATAAAAGCAACCATGGACCATGTGAAACATGTTGCACATTAAACTCTGAATATAATTGTATTCCAACAATATTGAAATAGTCTTTTCTCAGATCTTTTGTGAAATGAAGGAGTATTCTGAACCAAGCATGTCAATATCTCTACATTTTTTTATGCATATAATAGGGAGAAATGCATGTATTTCCATTGTAGAAAGAAGTGAGAACTTGTGAATATTCCAGGAAACTAATGAATTTCCCATCTTTCTCAAATGCATTCTTAATTGGAACTCTTAAAATTCTGAAGAGTTGCTTGCTATTTCTCCTTACTTGAAAGGTCTTCTACTTCCTTCATGCCCAATAAACTTCTGTTTTAATTGTAATTTTAGTTATTATATGACATTTTCCTGATGCTCTCCAATTGGCTGTGACCTGACCATCAATTTTGTAATATTTATGTAGATATATAGGAAATCCAATGAGTATATGTTTTGATTATTACTATTACATTATTACTTGCTCAAATTGGTTTTGATTAAATCAAAGTCCCTTTGCAAACAATTTACTCATTTCCAATACCTGTTTTTTAGCAAACATATATGAAAGTTAAGCTTGGTTGATGTTTTCATATGATAACACTTTTAATTATAGAAGGACGCATACCATATGAGGAGCCAGAAACTATATTAGCAGTGAATGACTTGTTTTAGAAATGATATACTATTGCAAAGACTCACTTAAAAAGTTAGGGTTTGGTTCAAAATTCTTGATAACAAACTCTTTTGCAGAATAATTCAATAATAGCAGAGGGTCTCTGTCTAAAAATAGAAAATCAATTTTTTATGTCCCAACTATGGTTAGAGTTTAAAAATATAAATAATTAATGATTCTATATGCCTATTAATCCAAAACACTTTTAAAATGACCAATTTACTGAAAAAAAATCCAGTATAGAAAATAATTAATAATCATTAAAATGTTATCAAGTGCACATTAGAAAAGATGTATTTATCAGCAGCCAAAAGAGAAAAGAATCATATGGTGGTTCTATTTTTTAATGTTTTGAGGACCCTCCATACTGCTTTACATTGTGGTGGCACCAATTTATGATGCATTCCCACCAAGAGTGTACAAGGTTCCCCTTTATCTACATCACTGTCAACCTCATTGTCTTTCACTTTTTTGACAATAGTCATCAAGACATGCGTGAGGTGATATCTCATTGAGCTTGATTTGCGTTTCCCTGATCATAAGTGACATTGAGCATCTTTTCATATACCGGTTGCCATTTGTATCTCTTCTTTGGAGAAACATCTATTCAAGTGCTTAGCCCATTTTTTTCCAGCCTTATTGAGATATAATTGACACATAACATGTATAAGATTAAGCTGTGCAATGTGATATGTGGTTCATGTATATATTTTGAAATGATTGCCACAATAAGGTTAGTTAACATAACCATCACTTCACATAATTAACTTTTTTGTGGTGAGAACTTTTAATATCTACTCTCTTAGCAACTATCAACTATACAAGACAGTATTGTTAACGATGGCCTCCACGTAATACAATACATCCCCAGAAATTATTCATCTTATAACTGCAAATTTAAACTGATCTCTGTTTCTGTAAGTTTGAATTTAGTTAGATTCCATGTAAAAGTGAGACCATACAGTATTTCAGAGTATAGTCTCTGACTTATTTAACTTAGCATAATGTCTATAAGGTACATCCATGTTGTCACAAATGCAGGAGTACCTTATTTTTATGGCTAAATAATAAATATCCCATTATATAATATATATTACTATGTATATTATATTTTATACATTTAATATATATTATGTATATAAAAATTATATATACAGTTGACCCTTGAACAAGCCGGTTTTGAACTGCACAGGTCCACTTTTATGTGGATTTTTTTTTCAATAAATACTACAATACTACTACAAGATCTGTGGTTGGAATATACATGGAATCTAGAAAAATGGTACAGATGAACCTATTTGCAGGGCAGGAATAGAAACGCAGATGTAGAGAATGGATGTATGGACATGGTGAGGGGAAGGGGGGTGGGATGAACTGAGAGATTGGGATTGACATATATACACTACCATGTGTAAAATAGATAGCTAGCAGGAACCTGCTGTATAACACAGGGAGCTCAGCTTGGTGCTTTGTGGTGAGCTAGATAGGTGGAATGGGGAGTGGGAGGGAGGGAATATATATATACATATAACTGATTCACTTTGTTGTACAGCAGAAACTAACACAACATTGTAAAGCAACTATACCCTAATTTAAAAAAATACTATACTGGTTTAATTACTGTGGCTTTCTAATATGCTTTGAAATCAAAAAGCATGATGCCTTCAGCTTTGTTCTTCTTTCTCAAGATTGCTTTGGCTATCCAAAGTCCTTTGTGATTCCACATAATTTTATAATTGTTTTTGATCCAGAAATCCCACTTTTGGATATTTTTCCAAAAGAATAGATGTCAGGATCTTAAAAAGATATTGGTACTCTCATTTTGTTGCAGCACTATTTACAATAGCCAAGATGTGGAAACAAAGTAAATGCCCATAGATGGATGAATAAATAAAGAAAATGTGGCATATTCAAACAATGAGATACTATTCACTTTTAAAAAGGAGGAAATGTTGCAATATGCAACAACATGGACAAACCTCGTTGACGTTATGCTAAGTGAAATCAGCCAGTCATGGAAGTATGAATAGTGCATGATTCCACTTAAAGGAGGTATCTGAAATATCCAAACTCATAGAAGCGGAGTAGAATGGTGGTTTCCAGGGGGCAGGAAGCAGGGACAAAGGGGAGATGCTAATCATTAACTATAAAGTTTCTGTTATTCAAGTCATCTTGAGATCTACTGTACAACATTGTGCCTATTGTTAACAATACTGTATGTTACACTTAAAAATCTGCTAAGAGTGCACATCTCATGTCAAGTGTGTTTACTACAATAAAATAAAAATAAAAAACCTTGGAAGGAATTTTAGTTCAGTGTTGAGGTTGAACTATCAGGAGAACGTATTCTGAGCCAGCCAAGCAACTCTACATGACACTGAAAATATATTTTAAAAAGTAGAGAAAAAAAAGAAGAGAACAGAATGTGAATGTTTAGACATATAGTCTGCCTCCTGAAAAAGGCTGGAAATAACTTTGTAGTAGTGTTTGGAAGACCATTTTTTCACTATATATGAACCTCCACTAAGGAATTTACTAGAAAGTAGGGTTTGCTTTTTTTCTCACAGGAGCTAATACACTGAAAAAGTTCTCAGAAATAATTTAAATCATTGTTAGTAGTTTGTAAATATAATAAAGTGCCATTACCTGAGTTACCTATCAAAATAAAAATTCATATTATTATTCACCCAATAATTAATTATTTTCTATTTCTCACCAAAGCAAGAATAAGATTAAAATATAAGTAGGTTGGGGGCAGACCTTCAAGATGGCGGAGGAGTAAGACGTGGAGATGACCTTCCTCCCAAAAAATACATCAAAAATACATCTACATGTGGAACAACTCCTACAGAACACCTACTGAATGCTGGCAGAAGACCTCAGACTTCCCAAAAGGGAAGAAACTCCCCAAATACCTGGGTAGGGCAAAAGAAAAAAAGGAAAAACAGAGACAAAAGACTAGGGATGGGACCTTCACCTCTGAGAGGGAGCTGTGAAGGAGGAAAGGTTTCCACACACTAGGAAGCCCCTTCTCTGGCAGAGACGGGGACAGGGGAGGGTAGCTTTGGAGTCACAGAGGAGAGTGCAGCAACAGGGGTGCAGAGGGCAAAGCAGAGAGATTCCCACACAGAGGATCACTGCAGACCAGCACTCACCAGCCTGAGAGGCTTGTCTGCTCACCCGCCGGGACAGGTGGGGGTTGGGAGTTGAGGCTCGGGTTTTGGGGGTTGGCTGCGTGAACACAGCCTGAAGGGGGCTAGTGCACCATGGCTAGCTGGGAGGGAGTTGTGGCAAAAGTCTGGAACTGCCTAAAGTCAAGAGACCATTGTTTCAGGGTGCAAGAGGAGAGGTGATTCTTCCCTGTCTCCCCACAGAAGGCGGAGCACCACCTAAACGAGCTCCACAGATGGGCGCGAACTGCAGCTATCAGCTCGGACCCCAGAGACAGGCATGAAATGCTAACGCTGCTGCTGCAGCCACCAATAATCCTGTGTGCAAGCACAGGTCACTATCCACACACCCCTGGGGCCTATGCAGCATGCCACTGCCAGGGTCCCGTGATCCAGGGACAGGTTCCACAGGAGAACAAATGGTATGCCTCAGGCTGTTTCAATGTCACATCAGCCAATGCCATTGCAGGTTCCCCCTACATTCCAATTATAAATACCATACCCCTCCTTCCCCCACCCAGCCCGAAGGAACAAGAGCCCCCTAATCAGTGGCTGCTTTAACCCTGACCTGTCTGAGTGGGAACAGATGCCTGAGGGTGAGCTATGCTCAAAGGTGGGGCCAAAACCAAAGCTGAACCCCAGGACCTGGGTGAACAAAGAAGAGAAAGGGAAATTTCTCTGTGCAGCTTCAGAATCAGCAGACTAAATCCCCACAATCAACTTGATGTACCCTGCATCTGTGGAATATATGAATAGACAACAAATCATCCCAAGATTGAGGCAATGGACTTTGGGAGCAACTGTAGACTTGAGGTGTTCTATCAGAGACTGATTTGTTTCTGATTTTTATGTTTATCTTAGTTTAGTGTTTAGCAGATGTTAGCATTTGTGGATTTCTTTATTGGTTTGGTAGCTCTCTTCTTTTATTTTTATTACTTTATTTTTAAAATTTATTTATTTATTTATTTATTTTTCTTTCTTTCTTTTTTTCTCCCTTTTCTTCTGAGCCTTGGGGCTGACAGGGTCTTGGTGCTCTGGCCTGGTGTCAGACCTGAGCCTCTGAGGTGGGAGAGTCAAGTTCAGGACATTGGAACACCAGAGAGCTACCAGCCACACATAATATCAATCGGTGAGAGCTCTCCCAGAAATCTCCATCTCAACACTAAGACCCAGACCCACCCAACGGGCAGCAAGCTACAGTGCTGGATGCCCCATGCCAAAGAACGAGCAAGACAGGAACACAAAACCACCCATTAGCAGAGATGCTGCCTAAAATCATATGAAGTTCACAGACACTCCAAAAAACACCATCAGAGGCAGCCCTGCCCACCAGAAAGACAAGATCCAGCCCCATTAACCTGAACACAGGCACCAGTACACTCCACCAGGAAGCCTGAACAAGCCACTGAACCAAACTCAGCCACGGGGGTCAGACACCAAAAACAATGGGAACTACAAACATACAGCCTGTGAAAATGAGACACCGAACACAGTAAGTTAAACAAAATGAGAAGACAAAGAAATATGCAGCAGATGAAGGAGCAAGGTAAAAACCCACCAGGCCAAAAAAATGAAGAGGAAACAGGTAGTCTACCTGAAAAAGAATTCAGAGTAATGATAGTAAAGATGACCAAAAATCTTGGAAGCAGAATGGAGAAAATAAAGGAAATGTTTAACAAGGATCTAGAAGAACTAAAGAGCAAACAAACCATGATGAATGACAAAATAAATGAAATTTAAAATTCTCTAAAAGGAATTAATAGCAGAATAACTGAGGCAGAAGAATGGATCACTGACCTGGAAGATAAAATAGTGGAAATAACTACCACAGAGCAGAATAGAGAAAAAGGAATGAAAAGAATTCAAGACAGTCTCAGAGACCTCTGGGTCAACATTAAATGTACCAACATTCGAATTATAGGGGTCCCAGAAGAAGAAGGGTAAAAGAAAGGGACTAAGAAAATATTTGAAGAGATTATAGTTGAAAACTTCCCTAACATGGGAAAGGAAATAATCAATTCCAGGAAGCACAGAGAGTCCAACACAGGATAAATCCAAGGAGAAACATGCCAAGACACATATTAATAAAACTATCAAATATTAAATACAAACAAAAAATATTAAAAGCAGCAAGGGAAAAGCAACAAATTACATACAAGGGAATCCCCATAAGGTTATCAGCTGATCTTTCAGCAGAAACTCTGCAAGCCAGAAGGGAGTGGCAGGACATATTTAAAATGGTGAAAGGGAAAACCTTACAAAAGAGATTACTCTACCCAGCAAGGGTCACATTCAGATTTGACAGAGAAATTAAAACCTTTATAGACAAGCAAAAGCTAAGAGAGTTCAGCATCACCAAACCAGCTTTACAACAAATGTTAAAGGAACTTTTCTAGGCAGGAAACACAAGAGAAGGAAAAGACCTACAAAAAATACCCCAAAACAATTAAGAAAATGGTATATAGGAACATACAAATTGATAATTACCTTAAATGTAAATGGATTAAATGCTCCAACCGAAAGACACAGACTGGCTGAATGGATACAAAAACAACATCCATGTATATGCTGTCTACAAGAGACCCACTTCAGACCTAGGGACACATACAGACTGAAAGTGAGGGGATGGAAAAAGATACACCATGAAAATGGAAATCAGAAGAAAGCTGGATTAGCAATTCTCATATAAGACAAAATAGACTTTAAAATAAAAACTATTACAAGAGACAAGGAAGGACACTACATAATGATCAAGGGATGTATCCAAGAAGATATAACAATTGTAAATATTTATGCACACAACACAGGAGTACCTCAATACATAAGGAAAATGTTAACAGCCATAAAAGGGGAAATTGACTGTAACACAATAATAGTAGGGGATTTTAACACCACACTTTCACAAATGGACAGATCATTCAAAATGAAAATAAATAAGGAAACACAAGCTTTAAATGACACATTAAAAAGAAGAACTTAATTGATATTTATAGGACATTCTATCCAAAAACAACAGAATACACTCTCTTCTCAGGTGCTCAGGAAATATTCTCCAGGACAGATCAAATTTTGGGTCACAAATCAAGCCTCAGTAAATTTAAGAAAACTGAAATTGTATCAAGTATCTTTTCTGACCACAATGCTATGAGACTTGGTATCAATTACAGGAAAAAAGTGTAAAAAATACAAACACATGACGGCTAAATAATACGCTACTAAATAACCAAGTGATCTCAGAAGAAATCAAAGAGGAAATAAAAAATACCTGGAAACAAATGACAATGAAAACACAATGACCCAAGACCTATGGGATGCAGCAAAAGCAGTTCTAAGAGGGAATTTTATAGCAATAAAATCCTACCTTAAGAAACAAGAAAAATCTCAAATAAACCACCTAACAGTATGCCTAAAGCAATTAGAGAAAGAAGAAGAACAACAACAGCAAAAACCCCAAAGTTAGCAGAAGGAAAGAAATCATAAAATCAAATCAGAAATAAATGAAAAAGAAATGAAGGAAATGATAGCAAAGATCAATAAAAATAAAAGCTGGTTGTTTGAGAAGATAAATGGAATTGATAAACCATTAGCCAGACTCATCAAGAAGAAAAGGGAGACTACTCAAATCAACAGAATTAGAAATGAAAAAGGAGAAGAAACAACTGACACTGCACAAATACAAAGGATCATGAGAGTTTCGTACAAGCAACTATATGCCAATAAAATGGACAACCTGGAAGAAATGGACATTCTTAGAAAGTTACAACCTTCCAAGACTGAACCAGGAAGAAATAGAAAATATGAACAGACCAGTCACAAGCACTGAAATTGAAATTCTGTTTAAAAATCTTCCAACAAACAAAAGCCCAGGACAAGATGGCTTCCCAGGCGAATTCTATCAAACATTTAGAGAAGAGCTGACACCTATCCTTCTCAAACTCTTCCAAAATATAGCAGAGGGAGGAACACTCCCAAACTCACTCAATGAGGTCACCATCACCCGATAACCAAAACCAGACAAAGATGTCACAAAAAAAGGAAATTACGTGTCAATATCACTGATGAACATAGATGCCAAAATCCTCAACAAAATACTAGCAAACAGAAGCCAGCAGCACATTAAAAGGATCATACACCATCATCAAGTGGGGTTAAGCTCCAGAAGCCGAGGATTCTTTAATATACGCAAATCAATCAGTGTGATACATCATATTAACAAACTGAAGGATAAAATCTATATGATAATCTCAGTAGATGCAGAAAAAGCTTTTGACAAAATTCAACACCCATTTATGATAAAAACTCTCCAGAAAGCAGGCATAGAGGGAAGCTATCTCAACATAATAAAGTCCATATATGACAAACCCACAGCCAACATCATTCTCAATGGTGAAAAATTCAAACCATCTCCTCTAAGATCAGGAAAAAGACAGGGTTGCCCACTCTCACTGCTATTATTCCACATAGTTTTGGAAGTTTTAGCCACAGCCATCAGAGAAAAAAAAGAAATAAAAGGAATCCAAATCTGAAAAGAAGAAGTAAAACTGTCACTGTTTGCAGATGACATGATACTATGGACAGAGGATACTGAAGATTCTACCAGAAAACTACTAGAGCTAATCAAAGAATTTGGTAAAGTAGCAGGATACAAAATTAATGCACAGATATGTCTTGCCTTCCTATACACTAATGATGAAGAATCTTAAAGAGAAATTAAGGAAACACTCCCATTTACCATTGCAACAAAAAGAATAAAATACCTAGGAATAAATCTACCTAAGGAGACAAAAGACCTGTATGCGGAAAACTATAGGACACCGATGAAAGAAATTAAAGATGATACAAACAGATGGAAAGATATACCATGTTCTTGGATTGGAAGAATCAACATTGTTAAACAGACTATACTCCCCAAAGCAATCTACAGACTCAGTGTAATCCCTATCAAATTACCAGTGACATTTTTCACAGAAGTAGAACAAAAATTTTACAATTTGTATAGAAACACAAAAGACCCCGAATAGCCAAAACAATCTTGAGAAAGAAAACGGAGCTGGAAGAATCAGGCTCCTTGACTTCTGACTATACTACAAAGCTACAGTAACCAAGACAGTATGGTACTGGCACAAAAATAAAAATATAGATCAATGGAACAGGATAGAAAACCCAGAGATAAACTCATGCACATATGGTCACCTTAACTTTGATAAAGGAAGCAAGAATATACATTGGAGAAAAGACATCCTCTTCAATAAGTGGTGCTGGGAAAACTGGATAGTTACATGTAAAAGAATGAAATTAGAAAAATTCCTAATGCCGTACAAAAAATAAACTCAAAATGGATTAAAGACCTAAATGTATGGTTAGACAGTATAAAACACTTAGAGGAAAACATAGGCAGAACACTCTATGACATAAATCACAGCAAGATCCTTTTTGACCCACCTCCTAGGGAAATGGAAATAAAAACAAAAATAAACAAATGGGACCTAATGAATATTAAAAGCTTTTGCACAGAAAAGGAAACCATAAACAACATGAAAAGACAACCTTCAGAATGGGAGAAAATATTTGCAAATAAAGCAATTGACCAAGGATTAAATTTACAAGCAGCTTATGCAGCTCAATTAAAAAATAAAAAATAAAAAAAAACTCAATCCAAAAATGGGCAGAAGACCTAAATAGACATTTCTCCAAAGAAGATATACAGATTGCCAGCAAACACATGAAAAGATGCTCAACATCATTAATCATTAGAGAAATGCAAGTCAAAACTACAATGAGGTGTCACCTCACACTGGTCAGAATGACCGTCATCAAAATATCTACAAACAATAAATGCTGGAAAGAGTTTGGAGAAAAGGGAATCCTCTTGCACTGTTGGTGGGAATGTAAATTGATACAACCATTATGGAGAACACTATGGAGTTTCCTTAAAAATCTAAACCTAGTACTACCATATGACCCAGCAATCCCACTACTGGGCATCTACCCTGAGAAAACCATGATTCAAAAAAGCGTCATGTACATCAATGTTCATTGCAGCACTATTTACCATAGACAGGACATGGAAGCAACCTAAGTGTCCATCGACAGATGAATGGATAAGAATGTGTAGCACATATATACAGTGGAATATTACTCAGCCATAAAAAGAAACAAAGTTAAGTTATATGTAGTGAGGTGGATAGACCTAGAGTCTGTCATACAGAGTGAAATAAGTCACAAGGGGAAAAACAAATACTGTATGCTAACACATATATATGTAATCTTAAAAAAAAAAAGGTTCTGAAGAACCTAGAGGCAGGATAAGAATAAAGACACAGACGTAGATAATGGACTTGAGGACATGGGAAGGGGGAAGGGTGAGCTGGGACGAAGTGAGAGAGTGGCATGGACTTATATATACTATCAAATGTGAAATGATAGCTAGTGGGAAGCAGCTGCATAGCACAGGGAGATCAGCTCAGTGCTTTGTGACCACCTAGAGGAGTGGGATATGGAGGGTGGGAGGGAGATGCAAGAAGTAGGAGATATGGGGATATATCTATATGTATAGCTGATTCACTTTGTTTTAAAGCAGAAACTAACACACCATTGTAAAGCAAATATACTTCCATAAATATGTTTAAAAAATGAAAATAAAAAAAATAATAATAAAAAGCAGTGAGCTATGAAGCCATAGAAAGACATGAAAGAAAGTTAAATACATATTACTAAATAAAAGAAGGCAATATGGAAAGTCTGCATAGAATATGATTTAACTAAATGTCATCCTGGAAAAGACAAATCTATGGAGATCATGAAAAAGGTTGGTAGTAGCCAGGGGTTGGGGTCAGGAATGAACATGGAAGAATTTTAGGGTAGTGAAAATATTCTGTATGATACTATAATAATGGACACATGTCTTTATACATTTACCCCAAACCACAGAATGTATAGCACCAATAATGAACTCTAATGTAACCTATGAACTTTGAGAGCTTATAATTTGTCAGTGTAGGCAGATCAATTTTACCAAGTGTACCACCTCTGGTAGGAGCTATTGGTAATAGAAAGGTGATGCACGTGTGGGCCATGGGACACATAGTTAATCTCTGTATCTTCCCCTTAACTTTTCTGTGAATCAAACTGGTCTAAAAAATAGTCTTTAAAATGTTATCTTAGACATTTTTCTGTTATACTCACTTTCAGCTTGTGTATCATGTTTAAAATTTCCATTTAGGGGCTTCCCTGGTGGTGCAGTGGTTGAGAATCTGCCTGCCAATGCAGGGGGCAGGGGTTCGAGCCCTGGTCTGGGAAGACCCCACATGCCACGGGACAACTAGGCCCGTGAGCCACAACTACTGAGCCTGCACTACTGGAGCCTGTGCTCCGCAACAAGAGAGGCAGCGATAGTGAGAGGCCCGCGCACCGCGATGAAGAGTGGCCCCCACTTGCCGCAACTAGAGAAAGCCCTCGCACAGAAACGAAGACCCAACACTGCCATAAATAAATAAATAAATAAAATTAAAAAAAAAAAATTTCCATTTAAACAACTACACTCATCCCTCTTTCTCTTAAACTACTCTCCAGCCAGTTTAAATACCAACTAGAGACTGCCTTTTAACTAGCTCAATAGTCTCTTGGTTTTCACATCTGTTCTACCTTAGCTTCTGTCTTCATTTTACCTACATGTTCCTTCCTGCCCCAGAGTTTTGGGTACTCTGGGCTCTATTCTTCTTCAATATCAAAATTACAACTTTATGTTTTGGTATTTACAATTCCAGCCACAAACTAAGAAAATATTTCCATTTATACTGTCCCTAATCCATTCCATTTTCTCAGAGTGACTTTATATGTGGCATTGATCTGCATATTCTCTTATAATTATTTTTTATGTCCTATTATTTTATTTTTTACATTATGTTCTATCCCAAACTGTAATTACAGTTTTTCTTGAAGTTCATTAATTCCTCCTTGTGTCTGGTTGCTCCTTACATCCTGAAGCCTTAACAAATTTTCAAATTTAAATTACACAGATTAGAAAAAATGATTGTGGCATTCTTCTTCCAGATTTTGAATTTCCTGAAGATAATAAACCAGTATAAAATGTCTTCACTTTTGTGTATTTAAACGTCCACCATCCTCATTCAAGCTACAATCTACCAGGACTGTTATAATAATCTCTTATCTGGTTTCCATACTTATACTTTACTTCTTGGCTGGCCCACTTCTGTTCTTGCAAGACAGTATTCATTCTTTATCAAGGGCAGAAGTTGGTTGTTTGGTTGGTTGTTTGGTTGGTTTATTTGTTTACTCATTCATTTATAAAGCTCTTCTTAATTTCCCTTCAGTGTCTTTTCATCAAACATACAGTCAAATCCCAAATACTTTCCATTGTCTAGAATTCTGTACTCAATCTGATTTCCTATTTATATCCACAGATTCACCTTGTACTAATCTCTCCTCTACTCACTGTATGTTTTCTTTATGTTTCTCACACTTGCCAATGTCTTTCATGATTAGAATTTTGCTGCAGTTATTTTCTCTGCTCTTCACTCTTTGTCTTCATCTGGCTGGCTCTTCTCAATCTTCAGAGATCATATTAAATACCATGTCATTGGCACAGATATCTGTGGCCACCCTGAGCAACCACCACATATTATTTTTTATTAAACCACGTTTTTCATGTGTTCTTCTTCAGATCTTCTTGCTTGCTTGTTGTTTATTTTTCTCTAGATCTTGTGATATGTATTTATTGATAAATTCATTTGATTAAAAGTTTAATATTTACCACCTTCTTTTCTAAATTCTGTTAAGACAGGCTTTTCTGTATCAAAAAAACCTATGCCAACACACTTAACATAGTAGGCATTCTTAACACATGTTGACTATGTTAAGTAAATAAATAAGCAAATAAAGGAGTTGACAGGTTAATGGCTTAAAATGTCCCATCATCAAGTATTTCATATTCCAGTTGCCCTTGATATACTTGATCTTTTTTTTTTTTTAATTTCCCATCCCTAGACATAGGAAAGGTGAATAAACTGGCCCTGTTTCATATGATTTGATATACACACAGGAAGTAGAGGATTTTTTACATAAGTAGTTATAATATACTTCCCCAAAACACTACCATAATGCATCAGGACATCTTGTTTTAACAAAGTTCTATAAACATATACCCATATTTAAAATCTTCTGTCTCTACTAAGTATACCATGATGCAAAACAAGTACCATTTCTACCAATATTCCATATGTTATTAATGCTTACATATATATTCTAATTATTTTTGTAAAAAATAAGGACATGTAATACAAAGTTGCTTTAATATTACTTATGTTTTAAGCTGCCCCAAAAATATTCCAACCAAGACATAGAATAGTGTAGTTTTTATAGACGGAGTATTTGTTTCAAGGGCCATTCACTTGTTACAAAAATTACACAATTTTAGTTGTCAAAATAACCCATATAAGCAACATGATTTAAAGGGATATCTGAGTCTGAGTGCCCAAACTGATTTTTTTCTAATTTATATATATTTGTATAATTTTATTTAATTTTTAGAATCCTATTTATTTTTGACACAGAGATAATAATAATAAAACAGTTGCACGAGATTTAAATGTAATTTATGTGAAAGAAGGTTTAACATGTTTATCCTATACAAAGGATAGCTAAAAATAGTCCATCATAGTTTATATAAAAATAGGTGACATGGAATAAGAATATTAATATCATTAAATGCTTATCTCAGGAATTTATTCCACATCTCAGTAGTTTCTATCTGATTGCAAGGATCCATAGGAATTATAAATGATTTCCCCATTTCTTTATGTTTCTAACAGACTGGAAACATCAAATTATAATTCAGTCTTTTTTCTCTCCATGACTTTTAATATCTAGTTTCCATTTGAAAAACCAATGCATTTGTCTAAACCACCAGGGTGCCTAACTCTGAGAGGAGATGGAGGCGTACACACACTAACTTTTATGTCATTTTGTCATGCTGTGGTATCTCAAGGTGCTTTGCAATAACATTAAACTTTAAAAAGTTATCTCCCGTGCTGAGTTAATTAGTTAAAATCAGATAAGTGGCAATGACAGCAAACATATCTTACATTCAGGCTTAACCCTGGAGCCAATATCAATAGATGTGGAGGAGCCCCTTGAAACAGGTGCCTTGTAGTTCAAAGGGAGACCACCTGCTGAGACATATTTTAGCAGGGAAGATGTAAGGAGACTTGCTTTAGTTGACTTCAACTTTTGAGCAGTGAAAAGAATCCCTAGTCCAAAAAGGTAAGTCTGTATTTTGATGAGCACTGTGAGTTAAAATTATCTTAGTGGTGTGACATGAAATTTAAAATGTGCCACTGGAACAAGCCTTACATGCAATGATGTAAGTTCTTAATAATTGACAGCAACTATGTTTTGAATCAGTTATAATCCATTGAATAAATGAGTTAGGCTCTCCAAGAAGGAAATGTCATATGTTTTATACCTTGTAAAAAAAAGAAAAATGATGAAGACACCCCCTGAAACCATCCTAAGAACAGATAATATCCTCTATTTCTTTCTAGCTAAGAGCAGATATACTCATCAGATTAAGATAATAAAGCACAAACCCAAATTGCTTAACCTCAATAATGCTACTCACTGTTGAAAACTCTAGGAAGCCATGGAGCCAGCCTCTGTCAAGGAAGAGAACCTCAGAAGGAGCATTTAACATTTGCACAATCCCACTAAACTTTTGGAGTGACATCAGCAAGACAGTGATACGGGTCATCCCCAACTTCAGTCCCCCTCACAAGAAGACCAACAATCAACTATGCATAGACATCATTGTACAAATCCTAAAACACAGAGTCTGAAGTACACCCTGGACCAGAGACTGAGAAGGATCGCATTAGAAGAGTAAGAGGAGTGGCTACATACTGACACTAATGCCTCTCCCCCTGGTTAGCACAGCACCACACAGAGAGAAACTCCTGCGTTTACAGTTACTCCAGTGGGCAAAAAAGAGCTCAAGGCAGACACCCAGCTTCCCCAATGTTGTGGGCCCTTGCACCTGGGTCTCACCTCACAGGAAATATAGGGCGAATATATGGGGCTTGACCACTAGAGATCAGGTTGTGACAGAGAAGGTGAGTGAGGTTTAGAGCAACCTGTGCTTACATCTTGACAGACTGAGTTCCTACTTGCAGGAGTACCCAAGTGGCTCAACCAGTGGATTTGCACATCTGCAGAGCCAAGACTGTAGCCCTATTCTGCCAGGGAACTTGGGGCACAGTTCTGCCTCATTCAGAACAAGAAACAATAAATCTTGCTGGCCTTGGGGCTTTTTCTACCCAGTCTGGGCAGGGAAACTAACTTATAGTTATACCTACTTCTGAGTGCAGCCCCTAGTTCCACCCAACCAGGAGCCTGGTGGGAGCTCCTGGGAAGCTACATAATGCAGTAGCATTCAAGTGATGAGTCTGGTTAGCAGTGATATTCATCATTCATTCAAGGATGATGGTCTTATTTGGCCAAGGAACTCTGAGCACATTTCTGCCTGATTCAGAATCTTAAGCAATGATCCTTGCAGGTCTTGGAGACTGTTCTGCCACTCTGCCTAGGCAGGGAAGCTAATTCATAGCCCCGCCTATTGCTGAGTACAGCCCCCAGCCCTACCCAACCAGGAAATCTGACCAGAAAACCCAGGAATCTGTGTAGCTCAGCAGTACCTGAGTAGAGAACCTGGCCAGTGGCTGTGCCCCTCTGCAGAGCCAAGTTAGCAAGGAGCTTGATGCATAGTTCTGTCTCATTCAGGACCCCCCAAAATGAGCCTTGCCTCTCTGGGAGTTTGTTCTGCCACCTCACCCAAGCAAGGAAGATAATTCATAGCTTTGTTTGCTGCTGAGTGCAGTCTCCAACCCTATCCAATTAGGAAACCTGGACAAAGCACCAGAAAAACTAAACAGCCTGCAGTACTCAAGCAGAGGGCCAGCCCAGTGGCTATGTCCACCTGCAGAGCTAAACTGATAACCCCATCTGGCCAGGGAGCTTGGTGTGCAGTTTCACCTGATTTGTTTCCCGATCAGTGAGCCTTGCCAGCCTTGAGGACTGTTCTGAGGCCTTGCCAGGGCAGGGAAGCTAATTTGTACCCCTGGCCACTGTTGAATAAAACTTTTAGTCCTGAAAAACCAAGAAGCCTAACCAGAACTTACAGAAGGCCGCATATCCCATCCTACAGCTCCTATAGAGTGACACTTGACTAGTGAGCCCTGCCAAAGACTTGCCCATATTCAGAACAAAGCCAATGGTCCCATCTGGCCAGGGAATTTGGTGCATCATTCTGCCCAGTTTAGGTCTCTAAACAATGAGCCTTGCTGGCCTTGGGATATATTTTCTTTATCCCCTCCCAGGAAGGGAAGCTAATTTATAGCTCTGCCTACTGCTGAGTATGGTATCTAGTCTCACCTGACTAGGAAACCTGACCAGGGAATCTAGATAACTATGGAGCATATCCTACAGCCACACTTGAAAGGGAGCCAAGCTAGCAGTCCCGTCCAACTATACCCAGTCAGCAACATCACCCCATGACTTCAGTTAGGCAGTGGTCTTACCAAAATATAGACCCTGAAAGAAAGCTCTATGTGCCCAAGGATGTTATCAGCTAACACATCCAGAACCCCAAGCTGATCTGACAGGTGAAGGACTGTCTCTGTCAAAGCAAGCATGTAGAATCTGGAAGAGGAGACCACTTATTCAAATGTGCAGATACCAACACAAAGAATCAAGGATCACAAAAAAATCAGATAAACATGACTTCACCAGAGGAAACTAATACAGTTCCAATAACTGCTTTTAAAGAAATGTAGATCTATGAACTATCTGACAAAGAATTCAGAATAGTCCTTTTAAAGTAGTTTAATGGACTACAAGAACACGCAGGCAGAAAACTAAACAACATTAGGAAAACAATGCATGAACAAAATGAGAAGTTCAATGAATAGAAACTATCAAAAAACAAACAGAAATCCTAGAGCTGAAGAGTACAATGACTGAACAGAAGAATTTAACAGAGAATTTCAACAGCCAACTCAACCAAGTAGAAGAAAAGTATCAGAAAAATAAAAATAAGACATTTAAAATCATCTGGTCAGAGGAGCCAAAAGGAAAAAGAATGAAAAAGAGTGAAGAAAGCCTACAGGACTTATGAAACACCATGAAAACAAACAATTTATAATATGCATTTAAGTCTTGTTCATGTCTTTCCATGGCTTGATAGCTCATTTCTTTTTAGAATTAAATAACGTTTCATGGTCTGGAGGTACCACAGATTATTTATTTATTCACCTACTTAAGGACATTTTGGTTGGTTCCAAGTTTGGGCAATTATGAATAGAGTTGTTATAAATACCTGTTTGTAGGTTTTTGTGTGGACATGAGTTTCCAACTCCTTTGGGTAAGTACCAAAAAGCACAATTGCTGGATGTTGTGATAGGAATATGTTAGTTTTGTTCTAGAATAACATTTTGTGGATAACTAATCAAAGAGAGCAATACGTCACTAGATTGGGAGAAATCAATATTTAAATGTCACATCTAAACCAAAAACAGGATGAACATGCTTTCTTTTTGTCATTTCGACCAGTAGGAATGTCTTTTGAACAACAGTTAAAGTCATTTGACCTAAGAGACATATAGAGAACATTCCACCTAACAGTGGCAGAATGCACATCCTTCTCAAGTGCACATGGAACATTTTCTAGGAGAAAACCTGGAAAATTCACAAACACACAGAAATTAAACAACAATCTCCTGAGAAACCAATGAATCAAAGAAGAAATTAAAAGGGAAATAGGCATCTTGAGACAAAATAAAATGGAAACAAAACATACAAAACTTAGGGGATGCAGAAAAAGTGGTTCTAATAGAGTAGTTTAGAGCTATAAATGTAAACATCAAGAAAATAGAAATGTGCCAAATAAAAAACCTAATGTTATACCTAAAGGAACTATAAAAAGGAGAACAAATTAAGCCCAAAGTTAGTAGAAGGGAGTCAATAATAAAGATTAGAGCAGAAGTAAATAAACTAGAGATCAGGAAAACAATATAAAAGATAATCAAAACCAGGAGTTGGTTCTTTGTAAAGATAAACAAAATGGACAAAACTTTAGTTAGACCAACCAAAAACAAAAGGGAGAGAATCTAAATAAATAAAATTATAAATGAAAGAGGAGACGTAACAACTAATATCATACATACACAAAGAATCATATGAGACTACTATGAACAGCTATACAACAAAAAACTGGAGAACCTAGAAGAAATGGATAAATTCCTAGAAACATGCAACCTACAAAGACTGAATCAGGAGGAAATAAAAAACTATGAATAGACCAACTATTAGTAACAAGATTTAATTAGTAATCAAAAACCTCCCAAAAAAATAAGCCCAGACTTCGTCCCAGCTTCACCTTCCCCCCTGTGACCTCAAGTCCGTTGTCTACATCTGAGAATTTATTCCTGCCCTGCCACTAGGTTCAACAGTAACATTTTTTTAGATTCCATACGTATGCGTTACCATACAGTATTTGTTTTTCTCTTTCTTACTTACTTCACTCTGTATGACAGACTCTAGGTCCATCCACCTCATTACAGATAACTTAATTTTGAGAGCAGCAATGACATATATACACTACCAAATGTAAAATAGATGGCTAGTGGGAAGATGCTGCATAGCACAGTGAGATCAGCTCGATGCTTTGTGATTACCTAGAGGGGTGGGATAGGGAGGGTGGGAGGGAGGATCAAGAAGGAGGGGATATGGGGATATATGTATGCATATAGCTGATCCACTTTGTTGTACAGCAGAAACTAACACAACATTGTAAATCAATTATACTCCAATAAAGATGTTTAAAAAAATAAAATAATACCTTCCACATGAAAAAATAAAGAAAAAGTAAAGAAGAGACAAATATATGTCCAAGGAGGAACTTCATAAAAACCCAATGCCCTAAGGAAGGTCAAATAACTACCAAAATAAATAAATAAGCCCAGAAACAGATATGTTCATCGTGAATTTTACCAAATGTTTAAATAAAATTTAATGCCAATCCTTCTGAAACCCTTCCAAAAGATCAAAGAAGAGGGAACACTCCCAAACTCATTTTACAGGACCAGCATTACTCATATAAAAGCAGATAAGGACACAATAGGGAAAGAAAATTACAGGACAGTTTCCCTGATGAATATAGGTGCAAAACTTCTCAACAAAATACTAGTGAATCAAAATTAGCAGCACATTAAAAGGACTGTACACCATGATCAAGGGGAATTTATCCTTAGAATGCAACAATGGCTCAACATATACAAACAAATCCATGTGATACACCACATTAATCTAATAAAAAATAAAAATTATGTGAATATCTCAAAAGAAGTAGAAAAAGTATTTGAGAAAATTCAACATCCATACATGATAAAATACTCAACAAAATGGGTATAAAAAAAATGTACCTCAACATAATAAAGGCCATGTATGATGACCACAGTTAACATCATACTCAATGGTGAAAGGTTGAAGCTTTTCTCATATGATCAAGACCAAGACAAGGGTGCCCATTCTCACTATTCCTATTTAACATAGTACTGAAAGTTCTAACCAGAGTACTCAGGCAAGAAAAGGAAAAAAAAAGGCATCAGAATTGGAAAGGAAGAATTGCCTGTATGTGTACATGATATAATTTTTTAAACATCTTTATTGGAGTATAACTGCTTTACAATGGTGTGTTACTTTCTGCTCTAGAACAAAGTGAATCAGTTATACATATACATATGTTCCCATATCTCTTCCCTCTTGCGTCTCCCTCCTTCCCACCCTCCCTAATCCACCCCTCTAGGTGGTCACAAAGCACCGAGCTGATCTCCCTGTGCTATGCGGCTGCTTCCCACAAGCTATCTATTTTACATTTGGTAGTGTATATATGTCCATGCCACTCTCTCACCCTGTCACATCTTACCCCTCCCCCTCCCCATATCCTCAAGTCCATTCTCTAGTAGGTCTGTGTCTTTATTCCCGTCTTGCCACTAGGTTCTTCATGACATTTTTTTTTTCCCTTCAATTCCACATATATGTGTTAGCATACTGTATTTGTTTTTCTCTTTCTGACTTACTTCACTGTGTATAAAAGACTCTAACTCCATCCACCTCACTACAAATAACTCCATTTCGTTTCCTTTTATGGCTGAGTAATATTTCATTGTATATATGTGCCACATCTTCTTTATCCATTCATCCGATGATGGACACTTAGTTTGCCTCCATGTCCTGGCTATTGTAAATAGAGCTGCAATGAACATTTTGGTACATGACTCTTTTTGAATTATGGTTTTCTCAGGGTATATGCCCAGTGTGGGATTGCTGGGTCGTATGGTAGTTCTATTTTTAGTTTTTAAAAGAACCTCCATACTGTTCTCCATAGTGGTTGTATCAATTTACGTTCCCACCAACAGTGCAAGAGTGTTCCCTTTTCTCCACACCCTCTCCAGCATTTATTGTTTCTAGATTTTTTGATGATGGCCATTCTAATCGGTGTGACATGATATCTCATTGTAGTTTTGATTTTCATTTCTCTAATGATTAATGATGTTGAGCATCGTTTCATGTGTCTGTTGGCAATCTGTATATCTTCTTTGGAGAAATGTTTATTTAGGTCTTCTGCCCAATTTTGGATTGGGGTATTTGTTTTTTTGTTATTGAGCTGCATTACCTGCTTGTAAATCTTGGAGATTAATCCTTTGTCAGTTGCTTCACTTGCAAGTATTTTCTCCCATTCTGGGGGTTGTCTTTTGGTCATGTTTATGGCTTCCTTTGCTGTGCAAAAGCTTTTAAGTTTCATTAGGTCCCATTTGTTTATTTGTGTTTTTATTTCTATTTCTCTAGGAGTTGGGTCAAAAAGGATCTTGCTGTGATTTCTGTCATAGAGTGTTCTGCTTATGTTTTCCTCTAAGAGTTTGATAGTGTCTGGTTTTACATTTAGGTCTTTAATCCATTTTGAGTTTATGTTTGTGTATGGTGTTAGGGAGTGTTCTAATTTCATACTTTTACATGTACCTGTCCAGTTTTCCCAGCACCACTTATTGAAGAGGCTTTCTTTTCTCCACTGTATATGCTTGCCTCCTTTATCAAAGAAAATGTGACCATATGTGCGTGGGTTTATCCCTGTCTTGATTACCAAACTGTCTTGATTACCGTAGCTTTGTAATAGTCTGAAGTCAGGGAACGTGATTCCTCCAGCTCCATTTTTCATTCTCAAGATTGCTTTGGCTATTCGGGGTCTTTTGTGTTTCCATACATATTGTGAAATTTTTTGTTTTAGTTCTGTGAAAAATGCCACTGGTAGTTTGATAGGGATTGCATTGACTCTGCAGATTGCTTTGGGTAGTAGAGTCATTTTCACAATGTTGATTCTTCCAATCCAGGAACATGGTATATCTCTCCATCTATTTGTATCATCTTTAATTTCTTTCATCAGTGTCTTATAATTTTCTGCATACAGGTCTTTTGTCTCCTTAGGTAGGTTTATTCCTAGATATTTTATTCTTTTTGTTGCAATGGTAAATGGGAGTGTTTTCTTAATTTCACATTCAGATTTTTCATCATTAGTGTATAGGAATGCAAGAGATTTCTGTGCATTAATTTTGTATCCTGCAACTTTACCAAATTCATTGATTAGCTCTAGGAGTTTTCTGGTAGCATCTTTAGGATTCTCTATGTATAGTATCATGCCATCTGCAAACAGTGACAGCTTTAATTCGTCTTTTCCTATTTGTATTCCTTTTATTTCTTTTTCTTCTCTGATTGCTGTGGCTAAAACTTCCAAAAGTATGTTGAATAATAGTGGTGAGAGTGGGCAACCTTGTCTTATTCCTGATCTTAGTGGAAATGCTTTCAGCTTTTCACCATTGAGGACAATGTTGGCTGTGGGTTTGTCATATATGTCCTTTATTATGTTGAGGAAAGTTCCCTCTACACCTACTTTCTGCAGGGCTTTTATCATAAATGGGTGTTGAATTTTGTCGAAAGCTTTCTCTGCATCTATTGAGATGATCATATGGTTTTACTCCTTCAATTTGTTAATATGATGTATCACATTGATTGATTTGCATATATTGAAGAATCCTTGCATTCCTGGAATAAACCCCACTTGATCATGGTATATGATCCTTTTAATGTGCTGTTGGATTCTGTTTGCTAGTATTTTGTTGAGGACTTTTGCATCTATGTTCATCAGTGATATTGGTCTGTAGTTTTCTTTTTTTGTGACATCTTTGTCTGGTTTTGGTATCAGGGTGATGGTGGCCTCATAGAATGAGTTTGGGAGTGTTCCTCCCTCTGCTATATTTTGGAAGGGTTTGAGAAGGATAGGTGTTAGCTCTTCTCTAAATGTTTGATAGAATTCACCTGTGAAGCCATCTGGTCCTGGGGTTTTGATTGTTGGAAGATTTTTAATCACAGTTTCAATTTCAGTGCTTCTGATTGGTCTGTTCGTATTTTCTATTTCTTCCTGGTTCAGTTTCGGCAGGGTGTGCATTTCGAAAAATTTGTCCATTTCTTCCAGGTTGTCCATTTTACTGGCATAGAGTTGATTGCAGTAATGTCTCATGATCGTTTGTATTTCTGCAGTGTCAGTGGTTACTTCTCCTTTTTCATTTCTAATTCTGTAATTTGAGTCTTCTCTCTTTTTCTCTTGATGAGTCTTGCTAATGGTTTATCAATTTTGTTTATCTTCTGAAAGAACTAGCTTTTAGTTTTTTTGATCTTTGCTATTGTCTCCTTCATTTCTTTTTCATTTATTTCTGATCTGATCTTTATGATTTCTTTCCTTCTGCTATCTTTGGGGTTTTTTTGTTCTTCATTCTCTAATTCTTTAGGTGCAAGATTAGGTTGTTTATTCGAGATGTTTCCTGTTTCTTGAAGTAGGCTTGTATTGCTATAAACTTCCCTCTTAGAACTGCTTTTGCTGCATCCCATAGGTTTTGGGTCATCGTGTCTCCATTGTCATTTCTTTCTAGGTATTTTTTGATTTCTCCTTTGATTTCTTCAGTGATCACTTCGTTATTAAGTAGTGTATTGTGTAGCCTCCTTGTGTTTCTATTTTTTACAGATCTTTTCCTGTAATTGATATCTAGTCTCATAGCGTTGTGGTCGGAAAAGATACTTGATACCATTTCAATTTTCCTAAATTTACCAAGGCTTGATTTGTGACCCGAGATATGATCTATCCTGAAGAATGTTCCATGAGCACTTGAGAAAAATATGTTTTCTGTTGTTTTTGGGTGGAATGTCCTATAAATATCAATTAAGTCCATCTTGTTTAATGTATCATTTATAGCTTGTGTTTCCTTATTTATTTTCATTTTGGATGATCTGTCCATTGGTGAAAGTGGGGTGTTAAAGTCCCCTACTACGATTGTGTTACTGTCAATTTCCCCTTTTATGGCTGTTAGTATTTGCCTTTTGTATTGAGGTGCCCCTATGTTGGGTGCATAAATATTTACAATTGTTATACCTTCTTCTTGGATCGATCCCTTGATCATTATATAGTGTCCTTCTTTGTCTCTTGTAATAGTTTTATTTTAAAGTCTATTTTGTCTGATATGAGAATTGCTACTCCAGCTTTCTTTTGATTTCCATTTGCATGGAATATCTTTTTCCATCCCCTCACTTTCAGTCTGTATGTGTCTCTAGGTCTGAAGTGGGTCTCTTGTAGACAGCATATATATGGGTCTTGTTTTTGTATCCATTCAGCCAGTCTGTGTGTTTTGGTGGGAGCATTTAATCCATTTACATTTAAGGTAATTAACGATATGTATGTTCCTATTCCCATTTTCTGAAATGTTTTGGATTTGTTATTGTAGGTGTTTTACTTCTCTTGTGTTTCTTGCCTAGAGAAGTTCCTTTAGCATTTGTTGTAAAGCTGGTTTGGTGGTGCTGAACTCTCTCAGCTTTTGCTTGTTTGTAAAGGTTTTAATTTCTCCATCAAATCTGAATGAGATCCTTGCTGGGTAGAGTAATCTTGGTTGTAGGTTTTTCTCCTTCATCACTTTAATCATATACTGCCACTCCCTTCTGGCTTGCAGAGTTTCTGCTGAAAGATCAGCTGTTAACCTTATGGGGATTCCCTTGTGTGTTATTTGTTTTTTTTCCCTTGCTGCTTTCAATATGTTTTCTTTATATTTAATTTTTGATAATTGTTTAATATGTGTCTTGGCATGTTTCTCCTTGGATTTATCCTGTATGGGACTCTCTGTGATTCCAGGACTTGATTAACTATTTCCTTTCCCATATTAGGGAAGTTTTCAACTATAATCTCTTCAAATATTTTCTCAGTCCCTTTCTTTTTCTCTTCTTCTGGGACCCCTATAATTCGAATGTTGGTGCATTTAATGTTGTCCTAGAGGTCTCTGAGACTGTCCTCAGTTCTTTTCATTCATTTTTCTTTGTTCTGTTCTACAGTAGTTATTTCCACTCTTTTATCTTCCAGGTCACTTACCCGTTCTTCTGCCTCAGTTTTTCTGCTATTGATCCCTTCTACAGTATTTTAGTTTCATTTATTGTGTTTTTCATCATTGCTTGGTTCCTCTTTAGTTCTTCTACGTCCTTGTTAAATGTTTCTTGCATTTTGTCTATTCTATTTCCAAGATTTTGGGTCATCTTTACTATCATTTTTCTGAATTTTTTTTCAGGTAGACTGCCTATTTCCTCTTCATTTGTTGGTCTGGTGTGTTTTGACCCTGCTCCTTCATCTGCTGTGTGTTTTTCTGTCTTCTAGTTTTGCTTATCTTACTGTGTTTGGGGTCTCCTTTTCACAGGCTGCAGGTTCGTAGTTCCCGTTGTTTTTGGTACCTGTCCCCAGTGGCTAAGGTTGGTTCAGTGGGTTGTGTAGGCTTCCTGGTGGAGGGGACTAGTGCCTGTGTTCTGGTGGATGAGGCTGGATCTTGTCTTTCTGGGGGGCACGTCCATGTCTGGTGGTTTGTTTTGGGGTTTCTGTGGCCTTATTATGATTTTAGGCAGCCTCTCTGCTAATGGATGGGGCTGTGTTCCTGTCTTAATAGTTGTTTGGCATAGGTTGTCCAGCACTGTAGCTTGTTGGTCGTTGAGTGAAGCTGGGTCTTGACACTGAGATGGAGATCTCTGAGAGATTTTCACCGTTTGGTATTATGTGGAGCTGGGAGGTCTCTTGTGGACCAGTGTCCTGAACTTGGCTCTCCCACCTCAGAGACACAGCCCTGATGCCTGGCTGGAGCACCAAGAGCCTTTCATCCACATGGCTCAGAATAAAAGGGAGAAAAAATAGAAAGAAAGAAAGAGGATAAAATAAAATATAATATAATTAAGCTATTATAATAAAATATTTTTAAGAAAAAACTTAAGAAAAAATTTTTTTTTAATTTTTTAAAATAATAAGAAAAAAATTATTAAGAAAAGATTTTTTTTAATTTTTTAAAATAGAAAATATAAAACAAAATTAGGAAATTTTTTTTTAATTTTTTAAAGTAAAAAACAAGGAAAAAGTTATTAAGAAAAAATTATTTTTAAAGTAAAAATACAAAAAAAAACAACAAAAAAAAATGGACAGATCGAACCCTAGGGCAAATGGTGAAAGCAAAGCTATACAGACAAAATCTCCCCCTGAAGCATACACATATACACTCACAAAAATAGGAAAAGGGGAAAAATTAATATATCCTGCTCCCAAAGTCCACCTCCCTAATTTGGGATGATTTGTTGTCTATTCAGGTATTCAACAGATGCAGGTACATCAAGTTGTTTGTGGAGCTTTAATCCACTGCTTCTGAGGCTGCTGAGAGAAATTTCCCTTTCTCCTCTCTGTTCGTACAGCTCCCAGGGTTCAACTTTGGATTTGGACCCGCCTCTGTGTTTAGGTCACCTGAGGTCGTCTGTTCTTCGCTCAAACAGGACGGCTTTAAAGGAGCAGCTGCTTTGGGGGCTCTGGCTCACTCAGGTGGGGGGGATGGAAGGGTACAGACGCGGGGTGGGCCTGCGGCGGCAGAGGCCAGCGTGACGTTGAAGCAGCCTGAGGCACACTGTGCATTCTCCCGGGGAAGTTGTCTCTGGATCACAGGAGCCTGGCAGTGGTGGGCTGCACAAGCTCCCAGGAGGGGCAGTGTGGACAGTGACCTGCGCTCGCACACAGGCTTCTTGGTGGTGGCAGCAGCAGCCTTAGCATCTCATGCCCGTCTCTGGGGTCCGCGCTGATAGCCGCGGCTCACGCCTGTCTCTGGAGCTCATTTAGGCGTCACTCTGAATCCCCTCTCCTCGCGCACCAGGAAACAAAGAGGCAAGAAAAAGTCTCTTGCCTGTTCGGTAGCTCCAGACCATTTCCTGGACTCCCTCCCGGCTAGCTGTGGTGCGCTAACCCCTTCAGGCTGTGTTCATGCTGCCAACCCCAGTCCTCTCCCTGAGATCCAATGGAAGCCCGAGCCTCAGCTCCCAGCAACCGCCTGCCCCGGTGGGTGAGCAGACAAGCCTCTCAGGCTGGTGAGTGCTGGTCAGCACCGATCCTCTGTGCGGGAATCTCTCCGCTTTGCCCTCCACACCCCTGTGGCTGCGCTCTCCTCCATGGCTCCGAAGCTTCCCCCCTCTGCCACCCGCAGTCTCCGCCTGCGAAGGGGCTTCTAGTGTGTGGAAACCTTTTCTCCTTCACAGTTCCCTCTCACTGGTGCAGGTCCCATCCCTATTCTTTTGTCTCTGTTATTTCTTTTTTCTTTTGCCTTACCCAAGTACGTGGGGAGTTTCTTGCCTTTTGGGAGGTCTGACATCTTCTGCCAGCGTTCAGTGAGTGTTCTGTAGGAGCAGTTCCACGTGTAGATGTATTTCTAATGTATCTGTGGGAAGGAAGGTGATCTCCGCGTCTTACTCTTCCGCCATCTTACATGATATAATTTTATATAGAGAAAATTCTTCAGACTATACAAAAAAAGCTGTTGGATCTAATCAACATGTTCAGTAAAGGTACAGGGTACAAAATCAACATACAAAAATGAGTAGTGTTTCTACAATAACAATAAATTATTTTAAAAAGAAATAAAGAAAGCAATCTCATTTGGCATCAAAAACAATAAAATATCAATATATAAGAATAAATTTAAACAAGGAGATGAAAGATCTCTACAATAAAAACTATAAGATGTTGAAAGAAATCGCAGAAGACACAAGTATATGGAAAGATAACCCATGTTCATGAATGAAAATAATTAATATTGTTAAAATATTCATACAACTCAAAGCCATCTATAAATTCAATGCAATCCTTACTATGGTTCCTTTGCTCTTTTTTACAGAAGTGGAAAAACCAATCCTAGAACTTGTATGGAACTACAAAAGACCATGAATAGCCCAAATAATCCTGAGTAGGAAGAACGAAGCTGGAAACATCACAATTCCTGATTTCAAACTATATTGCAAAGTTATAGTTATCAAAACAGTATGGTACTGGTATTAAAACAGACACATGGACCAGTGGGACAGTATGAAGAACCCAGAAGTAAACTCATGCATAAATGGTAAACTAATATATGAAAAGAAAACAAAGAATACTCAATGGAGAAAAGGTAATCTATTCAATAAATGGTGCTGGAAAAATTAAATATTCACATGCATAGAATGAAACTTGACCTCTATTTTACACCATTCACAAAAATTAATTCTAAATTGATTAAAAACTTAAATGTAAGAACTGAAGCCATAAAACTAGAAGAAAAAGTAGCGATAATAAAAGCTTCTTGACTTAGATTTTGGCAATTTTTTAAAAATTTATGACACCTAAATCACAAGTAACAAAATAAAAGGTAAACAAGTGGTACTACATTGAACTAAAAAGCTTCTGCAGAGAAAAAGAAACAATCAACAAAACAAAAAGGCAATCTAACTGTGGAATGGGAGAATTTGGTTGCAAAACATATTCTGATAGGGGGTTAATATCCAAAGTATATAAGAAACGTATACAACTCAGTAGCAAAAAACAAATAACCCAATTTTAAAAATGGGCCAAGACCCAAATAGATAGTTTTTCCAAAGAGGATACTCAAATAGCTAACAGGTACATGAAAAGGTGGTCAACACCACTAATCATTAGCGAAATGCAAATCAAAACCACAATGAGATATCATCTCATATCTGCTAGAATGGCTATCATCAAAAAGACAAGAGATAAAAGTGCTGGTGAGAATTTAGAGAAAAGGGAACCCTCATATACTGTTGGTAGGAATGTAAATTGGTACAGCCAGTATGGAAACAGTATGGATGTTTCTGAATAAAATTACCATACAATCCAACAATCTCACTTTTGGGTATAGATCCAAAGGAAAAAAAAAATCATTATCTCAAAGAGCTATCTGTACTCTTGTGTTCATTACAGCAATATTTACAATAGCCAAGACACAGAAACAACCTAAATATCCAATGGCTGATGAATGGGTAAAGAAAATATGTATGTGTGTATATATGTGTGTGTGTGTGTGTGTATATATATATATATATAATATTTATCTATAAAAATAAGGAAATCCTGCCACTGAGATAATATGAATGGACTTTGAGGACATTATGTAAATGAATAAGTCAGACAGACAAAGAAAAATACTGTATCATTCCACTTATATGTGGAATCTGATCAAACCAAACTCATAGAAACAGAGATCAGATTTTGTGGTTGTCAAAGGTGTGGGCTGGAGATTGGGGGAATTTGGTGAAGGTGATCAAGATGTACAAACTTCCAGTTATATGAGAAATAATTTCTGGGGATGTAATGTAGACATGATAACTATAGCTAACAATACTGTTCTGTATATTTGAAAGTTGCTAAGAGTAGACCTTAAAAGATTTCATCACAAAGAGAAACATTTTCATAATTATGGGAGATGATACGTGTTAACTAAACTTATTGTGATAATTTTTTCACAATATAAGCATATAACAAATCATTATATTGTGTACTTTAAATTTATGCAATATTATACATCAAATATATCTCAATAAAATGGTGAAAATTTCCAGAAGTTCTTATTCTCATGTAGGTCTTGGACAATTATGTTTTTGATATATTTTCTTTGTTATTTCTTTTTAATTCCTCTGTAAATTGCATTACTGATCAAATTATCCACTTCCTTTCACTTTGGAAATATTATCTTACCCATTAATATCAGACCTTCACAATTTCTTGCTTTGGCCAATAATTGTGAGCAGAAGCATTGGGAACAACTTTCAGCCAAAGTTTTAAGAACAATTACATGATTTCATCATGCCCTTGTTTCCTTTTTCCTTGAGATTTATAATGTTCCAGATACAGGACTTGCCTTTAGCCTGAGTCCAATAATGAAGATAATGTGGAACAGAAACCATCCAGTACAGGAGAGGCAAAAATCTGATGAGGAAGTTGTGATCAAAGGTTACTGAGGGCTTCCCTGGTGACGCAGTGGTTGAGAATCTGCCTGCCAATGCAGGGGACACGGGTTCAAGCCCTGGTCTGGGAAGATTCCACATGCCACGGAGCAACTAGGCCCGTGAGCCACAATTACTGAGCCTGTGCGGCTGAAGCCTGCACGTCTGGAGCCTGTGCTCCGCGACAAGAGAGGCCGCGATAGTGAGAGGCCCGTGCAACGCAATGAAGAGTGGCCCCCACTTGCCGCAACTAGAGAAAGCCCTCGCACAGAAACGAAGACCCAACACAGCCAAAAATAAATAAATAAATAAATAAAATTTTAAAAAAGAAAAAAAAAAGTTACTCAGATTTAGGATTTGGTTACTACTGTGTCATAACTTAATCAAAATTGACTGATAGAAATTTTCACGCTGAAGCCAAGAAACAAATAAGACAGCATAACAAACAAGTAGGCAAATACTTGAGAAGCTGGAATATACATTATAAAAAAAGATAATAGTATGGCAAAAGTTTGTAAAAGAGTACATAAGACAAGCATTTTAAAGCATGATGGATTCAAGTTATTCCACAGATTAATAGTTCCTCCTGCATTATAAGTTTCACTCAAAAATGTCAGAATTTAAGTTGAAATATCTTTAATACGGAAAACATATTTTCTTTGAGGGGGAGTGTACTTCTAGGGATGAGCATAGTAGAGATGAAAACACTTCAAAAAGCTTCAGGAAACAATTCTCCACAGAAGACAGAATAATAACTCCACATTTGCAATTTAGGTCCATAATTGTCTTGTAAGTGTGTTCAGTAATTATATGAAGGTAAATTTAATTTTCAACATTTCAGATTTCTTACTCCTTAGCTGTTAAAGGAAGAAAGACAAATCAGAGAGAACCACTACACCTATATCACTGTCTTTTCGTTAACTAAATGTCTCCTATATCTTCATAGCTACATGGAGCACTATTTCTAAAGTCACTGTATTCTAATCAGAGCAACATTAATTCTCAACACTAGAAATATAATAGAAAATTGCTATTACATACAATGAAGGAATTATTAAGTAAAGGTATGCAGGAAAAGAAAGATATTTTTTGTAGAACTGCATAATGAAAATGACATATGAAAAAAAACACTTCTTTTGGCTGTGTGAAAATGCATGTATAATGTTGATCATGGAAGGAACCACCACCAAGTAGTCTGTTCACTTTGATGCTGACAAGGTTTAATTTTAGAAAATCAAGTTGGAATACAATCTATAATATATAAAGTTGCTAGCTAAATCATCATTGATTAATGGTGTGACAGACAAAAGTATTTTCAAATTATTTTAAAGACAGAAGCTCTTTGAAGAAAAACATATTAAAAATTGGCAGGTGTTAGTACCAGTGAGTGATATTTGTTTTATGTTTCCTATATGCATATACATTTTCAAGGAAATATAATACATGAGTCAAAAAGATGTAAAAGATCCAAGTGCATATTTGTTATTTAATTCTGTGCCTCTGCATCTACAGACCAGTTGATGAAGCTGATGACAATTTTGCACATAAGAATCACTATGGGCTAAAAGGATAAAATAAGCATTGCCAACCTTCCTTTTTTTCCTTTTGGGTCTGGGAACACCAAGACCCAAAAGGAAAATGGAAAAATTTTGGCTATGGTTAATGGAAAAATTTTGTATGATTAATATCAAATTTTTTTCTATACATCAAACTAAAAAATATCAAGCATGAAGAATATGAAATTTATGTCTCACAATTTAAAATGTCTCTGGTCACCCATAAAGTTGTCAATATATTTCTGCAAAACTTAAAATTATTTTTCCCCTACTGAGTATAATTTCTCTTTATCCAACACAGTGCCATCCGATTTCTCCAAACTGGACTACCAAAATCATTAACCTTAATTTTACTATGTCTCTTATGTATTCTTGAATAATTTATGTGACAATAAACATTGTCTCATATGAAAACAAACACTAGAATATTGTTTTATACAAATATATGTGTCAATTTTTGATGTTCTTGAATTTTTCTAAAGTGGTGCTGGTGGGAAGATATTTGAAAATCAGAGTGAAGACTTGACATAATTTGATCTTGAAGAATTTATTTAGGTAACAGTGATAATTAAGAGACTATAATTAGAAAGCCTGAGGTAAATTTGAAAACCTGAACCAAGAAAAGTAGAGTGAGACTCTCAAGCAATCGTCATATTGGAATGCATGCAATTGACACATAAGACAGAAAGGCTGAAGTGTCACCCTGTAATCCACTATAATACATAAATTTTCCAAGACAAAAAAATTACGTTACAAATTTCTTCCACATTTGATATAAAATCCTCTAACATGTTCACTGACACCTAGTACTTGTTGGACTCTCAATTCTCCATGGTTGTCCATCATTGATGAAGACAAGCAAGTGTCACTTATTAAAAAATTTGTCAATCATTTAAATGTTTTCCACTGCTAAATCTCTAGTACCTAGTGTATATTAGGTATTCAATAAATATTTAAAGAAGTAATGATTTTTCATTATGGGAATGCTTGGTTTGTTGATCTTCTTAATCCATTTTCACATAGATTATCTGAACCAAAAACTTAGTCATATTCAATGTTAGTTCCATTCCCTAGAAATACAACTCCCATGAGAGAAGTTTTCCTTTATTCAAATTATTACATATAAGACAGGAAAAGTTAGAAAAAAATCATCCCATTTCCATAACAGGAAATAGTTACTGCTACAGCCCTACAACAAATATCTAAAATCTGAGTAGCTTTAGGAAACCAGTATATTTTAATTAAGGTTATATTGTTAGATAACAACTAAAAGGTGGTAGAATATATTAATCAATTTCTAAAAGTCATATTTAACATTATTGATAGGTTGACTATGGTACACTGAAATGCACAGAAGACAAAAAGTTAAGAAGCCAGAAGCGGGGAAAGTTGAAGTAGGAAATAAAAATAGAAATAAATGACCAGGAGGATGCTTCCTTTATTGAAACACCTCTTAGCACATTTCTTTGTTTTTTCAAGTATGAATATATTTAATTCAGTTTGCCAATGCTACTTTATTTAGCTGCCTGTTTACCTTTCTGCAAAGCCTCATTACCCATAAAAACAAAGAATGAAGTTGATTAATGTGCTCTAAGTGTGATGTTAAAATTGTAATTTTCATATACATAAGTGGATGCTTCTGCAGTATTTTGTTTGATAATTTACAGAGTTAGCACCGTCCAAACCACTAATCAGTTTCTTTTTATGATGACAGCTGCAGAAGATTCTTTTGGAATGCTAATTTTCATTAGTGCTTTCCCTTCCTGTGGACTAGATGCCTGGCTCAGAATGATTTCATCATTGCAAACTAAAGTTTTGAGAGCAAAGGCACTTGGGCTATTCATAAGTTTTCTAAGAGTACACAGAGAAAGTATTGCAAACACAAAATCTAATGGGTGAATTTCAAATGTGTAAAATGAATATAAATAATATATATAATATTGAAGGCACATGATCACAAAATTACTAAAATTGCTGAAATTGATATATAAAAAGAGAAAAAGGTGCTTAAATATAGCAAAATGACATTGTCTATCAATTTTAGAGAAAATTAAAGTAATTTATATATTTACTATTAATTTGTAAATGATAAAATTTTAATTCATTAATATGTAGTAGTTTCTACCTATACAAGTACTTTTTCATTTATTCTTGTAAATTATCATTAATCATTTTGGGCTTTTCAATCAAATTTTTTGTTTTTAACAAAATTGCTCACATTCACTGACTGCTTCTCATGTGCTAGGGACGTCATCTCTTGGAGGGCAGCACAATTACTATCCCATTTAAAGATGAGGAAACCGAAGCACAGAATTTTGGAGGAACTTGTGATTCAGCCGAGCCAGATTTGAAGCCAAAGAGTCTGGATCCAGAGCCAGGCATCATTAGCAGGTATTAATATTAAATTCATAGAAAGAAGGCATATAATTCAAAGCAGAGATAGTAGGTGGGTTAATGCCTTGTCTTACCATGTGTGAAAAATAGAGCTTAAACCTAGATTCCTAATATCCTACTAACCCATGTTTTATAGAATTGCTTCCATTTCTCATAGTAACTCCCACTTTGCCTGAATAGCAGTATTGGTTTCTGTTAATTTGGAATTTTCATGCTTGGATGATAGTATTAACGTTTTATGTCAGTGTAAATGTTAAGTCTCCAATCAAAAGTTCTAAATATATTAACATTCTGCCTCTGTGCATAGGTATGAGGAGATAAAATGACATGCTGTCTGAGAAATTATGTTTGTAAAAATTAGATATATTTTCATTTAAAAAACTTGGTATAAGGAAGACTTTTGATGTATTATTTCCTCTTTTGAAGACTGAATAAAATATTTTATCCATAATATTAAAATAATAGTCAACCTTAGATTTTCAATCTTGACCTTTCCAGAGATAGAATATTAATATATATAATAAGGATAAATATAATTTACAATATTGTTAATTGTAGATCTTCTTTCCTATTTTTGTCCTCAATCAGTCTAATACTGCAATTTTTAACATCTCCAGAGAATGCTAATTTACAAAAATAGGTAGTTTTCAGCAAAAACAAAATTACACAAATCAAAACGATTACTTGACAAACTATTATCTACTTTCTTACCATCCTTTTACTTTCAGGTATCCTCAAACAATTAATAACATCGAACACTACCTCCACTTTTTCACCATCCATTCTTTTATTAACTGTTTGCATCACGATTGTCCCTTTTGTCAGTCTACTGAGATGGCTCTGAGGAGTACTATCAAACTTTCACTTTCCTTGATGGCTATGCCACTATGTGACCATCTTTCTGTATTTATAAATCCCCTCTTGGTTGAAGCATAAGTTCTTTCAAAAACTCATATTTGCAATGATAGTAAAATGTACAACCAGTTATACTTCATGGCTCATGCTGGTGAATATGAAGATATCTTTATCTCTCATTTAATTATGCATATTATAAAAGACACTACCTGTGAAACAGGGGGAAATTACATAGAAAAGTAGTATTTCTAGGGTTTAAGAAACTATAATTTATTAAAAATGTGCACAGTTGAAATCCTAATTTGCATCTTTTAGGCTACTAAAAATAAAGGAGTATTGATTTTTTTTTAAAGTCCTTAAGTAAACTTTATGAAAGGGAATATTATTGTTCCCATTGTTGTCTCTATTCATTGTGCAGAATATACCCGATCACCTAAGTGGAAAATGTAGAAAGAAAAAGAAATTAGTGGAATTATAGTGTTATGATAGCATTCTACAGATACCCATAGAAACTATAAATGTTTTCTTATAGACCTATTAGGATATTTCAATGTTGATGGTTCCTTAGCATAGGTATTCCCTTGAGAATCACTTTTCAATGTGTTCCGGAGTGCACTGTGGTAATTTTGTAAAATTTTTGTTGTCACAATGATTAGGGGACACTAATGGCACTTAGTTGAGAATGGTCTGGGTGAGACAGTCCTACACAATGAAGAATATTCCTACACCCCACACAACATTTTAATGTCACACAATATTTATTTAGATTAAAACTGTTTATAATTAACTGAACCTGAAATCTAACCATTGTACATGTAAACACACAATATTTGTTCTATTAATTTTATATATGCTAAATTTTCCAGAAATGCAAAAACTGTGTAAATCCAGAAAGGACTATACACATTTGGTTTGAAACTCCTTCAAGAGTTGTTCATGATTTCAGAAGATGACATCCCCAATCAAATACCACTTGTGGTATTTGAGTCATTACAAATTTGTTTGTATCTGTCTGCATTTGTAGCTGTCAGAAATACAGTGCACAGAACTGGCTCTTTTATCTCATCGTGTAGTGAGGTCATATTTGTGTATTTGCATATTGAAATGTGTACTGTCTTATTATACATTTCTTTCCTTTCATTCCTCTTTCACACATTTAGGGCATTGTATAGATTTTACAAAATTACATGTATAGGTAGATTTTATTATCCATTATTTTTACTGCAGAGATTTTTAAAACTCATTTTACATTTGTTATTAAAAGATTGTTGAATTTGATAAGGTTGACAATCAAAGACATAGCAGAACATTCTGAAATAATAAAATATTGATACACTTCTTATTCACAATTTTTTAAATGACAAGCTGACAGAGTAGGGTAATTTGAGACATGTTTGATTTTGTTTTTTGATATCATAAGAAGAAGAGCAATGTGGCAGTGCCATTACTTCTGCTTTCGTTTTATATTCAGCTGTAATATACTGCAGTGATCTTATTACAGAAATGAAACTTTAAAAAAACCAGAGAGTGACATGGGTTAGAAAGAATCAAAAGGTTGCAAGATGGCACCATAAACAGAGTTGGAACAGAGACTATTCCTACTGATAATAGAATTGAAGGAAAAGAAGAAAAGCAAGGCCTTGATGCAAAATTGATGGCTCTAAGAAAAGTAAATAAACAACCAAAAAGACCAAAAAAAGTTCCTAAAGAAGGAGAAAGGGATAAGGTATATTGACGCTATATTTATAAAAATAGAAAAAAATGTTTATGAAGGATATATTTGTGACATATTGCTCAGAATTCATACATTTATCGAAAGCACTATATATATATTTTTTTCTGTAGAAGATACTGTGTCCTTCTTAAATTAGCTGCAGTAACACATGGGACAAGATACACACATCCTCTAACAATATTGAAACCAGAATGCAACAACTCTGCAAGAAATCTAGTCATCTCATTTATTAGGATGATTTATTATTCACTGAGCACCAACTCAATGCTTTTTATAACAGAGAAAGAAGTTTTTTTCTATTTCAGATTTTTTTAATATAAATAAAAATAAATGAAAGAATGGAATTGTCTTGAGTCTGCTACTATACCACTTATCGCTTTTCTCTAGAAATTTATCATAGAAAAAAGGAGACTTAAGCCTCTAAAGAATAAATGATTAAAACCAAGAAGTAAAGAAAATAACATAACAAGGTGAATAGAAAGAATTTAGGGGGAAGAAAACCACATAAATTCCAGAGTTTCCAACCCAGTTTGAACACTTATTCTTTAGAGTAAATTACTACAAATATTAAATAACTTGAGTCCTTTTCTTCATACTTCTCCATTTTTTTCCATAAGTTACCTTCTAGCCCTATCTGAATGCACATTTGTATCTTGTCCTTAAATGCTTTAAGACCCAAATTAATAATTTTTTTCTTAGTAAGACTCTTTCATTTTCTACATAATCTTTGCATATTCTGCCTTAAATTACCCACAATTTATATTACATACTCATGCAAACACAAATGCTCACATACTTAAATGGAAAGTCCATTGAATTTAATATAAAATACACCTGAGAATTATTAGACATATATCTTCATGGAAATACACATTGTAACAAGATTATTGAATCACTACATGGATAATTTCTAAATGTTAAAAAATAATACCTCTGCCTTATAAAAAATATATAAATAATTCAATGAGAGCTTGCCAATTGGCAGGTAGAGTGATAAATGCTTTTCAGACATCTTTTTCATTGACTCCTTGCAGCAATGCTGAGTGATATTTATTTTTGCCACTTAATGGATGAGGAAACAGGCATGAGGAATCAAGATGTTTCTCATAGTCATGGAAAAAGTACTAACCAGGATTCAAAATCATAATTCAAACCATGTTTTTCATCTTTATTTCCTACTTCCTTCCAATAAATTCTTTCTAAAATTTACTTTTTAATAAATTTAATAAAATACAGAAAGCACAAAGTGTTAATGTAAAAACACACAATCATATTACCACACTCTAGAATTAACCGCTATTAACTATTTGTTTTGGCTTTTAGTTTTACTCTAAGAAAATAATATAGTAGCAAAAAAGTTAATGGTTTCCTTAATCATCACCTCATGTCTTCTTTATCCCTTCCTAAAGGTAATAACTGTTATGCATTACTTCACATCAATTTAATTATTTCACATACATGTTACAAATATATCTATTTTGTTCTTCTTTTCTGAAGTCATTACTGTGTGTGACACTAGTCTACTGTTAATTCTTCTCACGGCCACTTTTTATTTTCTTAGATTTTGAAGGGAATATCTTTTACAGAAACTGAAGAGCTCTCTTAAGGAATGTGACCAGAAGCAGGAAAATGTCATACTAGGTAATATTATACATGCCACATCCTTCAAACTAATAGGGGTCTCAGTGGAGACAATAGAAAGGCAACTAATTATCCATTTGAACAAGGTAAATTATATGTACTTCTGTGAAATCTCCATTCCAAAATGCTCAATATATTTCTTCTTAGAAAGGTATGAATGCATAGAACATCAAAGCCATACCAAATTCCATTTTATAGCCCACTGTAATAAGTAATAGCAAATGTGCAAATCAAACTCATAAAATTGTTTATCTGAACTATTTCCTCAAAAATGGCAAAGATGAGACTATAATTAAAATTTGGTAAGGCCTAATATTTTAAATTATGTCTCCATGATCAAAGAAAGGCTTCACCAGAACATTTACCTTCAGAAAGGAATAAAAAGACCATAGGGACTGTATCATTATGTGAAAGCAAATGGCATGGCAGTTCAAAATGAAATTGTTTCTGTTTAATGTTTTTCCCATTTAATCGCAGCATTTTTTCTCCATTTTTCAATGCTTTGCTAAGTAGAACTACATAAGCAAACTTTCCATAGTCAAAATTCTTTGTCTTCCTTGTTTCTGGATCTCTAAAGAAATATCTTTGCACAACAGTCTATAAATGATAGTACTACCACTACTTACAGAACTACTTAAATGATGGTTCCATGGCCCCTTGCAATATTGATGTTTTAAAGGGAGGCTGAGTAGTGCTCAGGACTAAAATATTTGATCTTCTGTGAGGACTGGGCTGTCTCCTGGGAGATTTTAACGTAGCCATTTCTGCAAATGGGAAAGCCTCTATACTCAGACAAATGCAAAAATACAAGTCTTGGGAAAAGATTTGGGGCCTTGGTGCTTATAGATATATAAAATGATATAAAACACAGAGCAAAAGGTTATAAATTCAATTTGAAGAGGTCCCAAATGTAATTCTAGATGCACAAACTAATTATAACACATGTACAATGATATAATACTATAGACTGTACTGTGTTAGAAACACATATCTCAATCCATGTGCTGAAATTTCACAACAACTTCAGGCCTCATTTTTCTTGTATTGCAAGTGGGGCTAATACAGCTTGTCATCTACCTCACAAGGAATATTATGAGGATTCATGAGATCATTAAATGAAGAGTCTCCAAGTGTTTAATTTACTCCCTGGCAAGAACTCAGAATCCCATTCACCCTTGCAGGGCAGTAGTACATATTTATTCCAGAAAGAGTTAATATTTTTTCCACCCACCCTGAAAATGCTATGCTTGTTTGTGGTATGTAAATAGGTCTATTTATAATGCATTAAGAGATACTTAGGATAAGAGTCAAAATTGTATTTTAAGTAAATTAAAATAGTAAAAATCATCAGAATGGCTCCATATTACTTTGTCTCACCCTATGGATGGGAAAGTGTATTTTTAAAGATTCATAGGTATACAAATTAATATATAAAGATGTAGACCATCAGGAGTATCATTAAAAGGGGGAAGTTATACCTGAACAGTTTTTGTGTCATTTCTTGTTATCAAAGTCATTTGATTACTCTCTTTTTAACTAAACAAGCTTTTAAATAGATAACAATTATAAAGGTATTTTTGATGCATTATTTAAAATCAATGTCAAATTTCAAGCTAAGGGATGACATAGTCCTTTTTATAATCTTATAAAATAAATTCTCACTCTTTGATATAATAAATATCTTGAAAACATAAAGGCTCGTAGAAATGTTCTGAGATGTTCAGAAGTGATTATTATGAGTGTTTAATGAAGCTTGCTTTATTGAGCACATATCGGTCACCATGCTAGGAACTTTCACATGAGGGCAAATGGCTCCATGGCAATCAGGCATGATAGACATGGTCCCTAGGGATGTTCCATGCTGGGACAAAATATCAGTGATACCCATAGCTGATGGGAACACAAGCCTGTAAGATTCTGACACCTGTGTTCTTATCACAATGCCATACTGCTTCTCCCAGAAAAGCCTAAATAAACAAACAAAAAATTTAGATCTGTCTCAAACAGGAGATAAGTTTTGCATAATCTTGTGTGGTAACTAATTTTCTCTGGAAAAAAAGTAATTTTTTTTGTATTTGGTTTTGATAACAAAAGTCAAAAAGAAAGAGAAAAGAAATCAACTGTTGGCAAAAGACTTAAAGCACAGAGAGACAAAATGAAAAATAGAAGGAAAACCTGCTATTGATATTCACACAAATAAAAATATTTTATAGGAGTGTATCACAAATTTGACATTAACTATGTAATTCATAGTGTGACTGTCATCTTCCAGTTAAGCAAGTATTTCATAAAATCAATTAATCTGTACTGTTGAGGGGCTCTGTAGAATATTTGGGACAGATAATAATAGGTGAAAATGTAGCTGAAATAGAATTATGTCTTTCTTCCCAAACTTTACTATTTCTGAAATTGACTCAATTTCAACATTCTAGGCTTAGATATAAAATCATGTTTTACACATGGGCATAAACTAACCAAAATCACTTTCAGCAAATTTGGAAGTATCAGTAGTCATTAAATTAATAATAAGGGTTAAACTTCTTTAAAAACATACCAGTTTTTCTGATCATTACTGCAAACAAAGACTTGCACTTTTTAATCTGAAGACATGCATATTCAAATAAATCAAATGGATTTTTAATTTTGTATAACTCTAATTTATGAGATAGTATGCCTTAATAGGAAAGATACTATTTAGGACCCCTGGATTCTAGTATAATTTTGCCAAATCTGTAAAAACCTGGTTAAAAATCATAATTGCTACTCTTGCAAATCTCCCCACCAAACAAGGAAAATAGACTAAATAATTTTCAAAATTACTCAGCAAAAATAAAGAAAAGCTGTTTGCTATATATGCAAAAATGTTTGATTTTCTCAAGTTTGTAAGCTTCTTTGTATTTCATTTTGAGAATTAAAAAAAAAACACTTATTGATAGTGCATATATCATTACCATCTTTAATACTTTTGCTTTCTTCATTCAATATTTTCACGTAGTTGATCAGCAAATAGATTTTACGCTATTATTAAAACAAAATACAAATTTCTGGTGTTTTTGTCTCTACAATAATGGGATGGCATGTGAACAGAAGTATGCTAATACCCAGCTCTTACAGCCATGGCATATAGGAAAAAGAGAGTCCTTTTTCTTTATGTATAGCTTTATATTTTTGCTGCCAGGGATTTATAGTTGAACATAATGTAGCACCATGGTATGAGCAAAGTTAAACAGGGAAAAAGGAAAACCGAGATTCATATTCGAAAAGGAAAAAACTCCCAAGAATTATATCAAGGATCTTTCCCTGCCATTTTCCCATCTCCCAGTTAAAGCCCAGACCCATACTACAAGCAATCACAGCAATTCCTCCAGGACCACAGTCTATTATTCCTTATTTTTTAATTATTTTTTTTAATTGGAGGATATTTTATTTACAATGTTGTGTTAGTTTCTGCTGTACAGCAAAGTGACTCAGTTATACATACACATATATTCACTCTTTTAGGTCATTACAATGTACTGAATAGAGTTCCCTGTGCTATTCACTATGTTCTTATTAGTTATCTATTCTGTACATAATAATGTGTATATGTCAATCTCAATCTCCCAATTTATCCCTCCCCCTGCCTTCCCCCCGTAACCACAAGTTTATTTTCTACATCTGTGACTCAACTTATGTTTTATAAATAAGTTCATTTGTACCATTTCTTCAGATTCCACATATAAGTGATATCATATTTGTCTTTCTCTATCTGACTTACTTCACTCAGTATGACAATCCATGTAGCTGCAAATGGCATTATTTTATTCTTTTTTATGGCTGAGTAATATTCCATTGTGTATATGTACCACATCTTCTTTATCCATTCCTCCATCAATGGGCATTTAGGTTGCTTCAATATCCTGGCTATTGTATATAGTGCGCAATGAACATTGGGGTACATGTATCCTTTCAAATTATGGTTTTCTCTGGATATATGCCCAAGAGTGGGAATGCTGGATCATATGGTAGCTCTATTTTTAGTTTGTCATTCTAACCAGTATGAGGATATACCTCACTGTGCTTTTGATTTGCATTTCTCTAATAATTAGTGACGTTGAGCATCTTTTTTCATGTGCCTCTTTGCCATCTGTATGTCTTCTTTGGAGAAATGTCTATTTAGATCTTCTGTCCATTTTTTGATTGGGTTGTTTGTTTTTTTGATATTGAGCTGCATGGGTTTTTTGTATATTTTGGAGATTAATCCCTTGTTGGTCTCTTTGCTTGCAAATATTTCTCCCATTCTGTGGGTTTTCTTTTCATTTCATTGATGGTTTCCAAGAATAAAATACCTAGGAATAGACCTACCTAAGGAGACAAAAGACATTTACTCAGAAAACTATAAGATACTGATGAAAAAAATCAAAAAGATGACACAAACAGATGGAGAGATATACCATGTTCTTGGAAGAATTCTTGGATTGGAAGAATCAATATTGTCAAAATGACTATACTACCCAAAGCAATCTACAGATTCATTGCAATCTCTATCAAATTACCAACAGCATTTTTCAGAGAATTAGAACAAAAATGTTTACAATGTGTACGGAAACACAAAAGACCTCGACTAGCCAAGGCAATGTTGAGAAAGAAAAATGGAGCTGGAGGAATCAGGCTCCCTGACTTCAGACTATACTACAAAGCTACAGTAATCAAAATAGTATTGTACTGGCACAAAAACAGAAATACAGATCAATGGAACAGGATAGAAAGTCCAGAGATTAAATCCACGCAACTATGGTCACCTAATCTTTGTCATACAAAGGAGGCAAGAATATACAATGGAGAAAAGACAGCCTCTTCTGTAAGTGGTGCTGGGAAAACTGGACCTTTACATGTAAAATAATAAATTAAAACATTCTCTAACACCATACAGCAAAACAAACTCAAAGTGGATTAAAGACCTAAATGTAAGACTGGATACTATAAAACTCTTAGAGGAAAACATAGGCAGAACACTCTCTGACATAAATCGCAGCAAGACCTTTCTTGATCCACCTCCTAGAAAATAAAAACAAAAATAAATAAAAGGGATTTAATTAAACTTATAAGCTTTTGAAGTCTAGTGTATACTCAAATAGTAAATGATTATTTGATTAACACCTGTCTTCCCTATTAGACTAGGAGCAAGTGTGTCTTTTTTCTTTTTGTTCTACCTCCAGTAATTTACCAAATCAGCAAGTGCACTGTAGGCATGGAATATTTATTAAATTATTTTAAAGTGAAATCAATATGCAGAGAAACCTAACTTAATGTTATACGACCTGTTAATAGAGCCTATTCTATCTACATAATGTGCTAAAATGAAAGCAATGTCCAGATATAAACAGCTCCATATTTTCTTTCTTTTTGATACTAATTTATGAGATGAAAATTTTATTTATAGAACTGAAGAGTTCACCCAATTCTTGTTCTCCAAACACCATTCTGATTAAATCGAATTCATGCCTCAACTTAAGGAAGTACACTTGTATGCTCAGATATCTTTGCAGTCTAGGAAATGAAATTAGAAAGAATGCTCATTGTATATCGCAGTATATGTAGTTACTGCCTCCAAATATATTGATAACATCAATGCTATACTAACATGATTTAACCTCTTAGTTATACATATTTACTTTTCTATATCTGAAATGCAAAAAAAAATAATAAAAAAGCATGGTGACTCAAGAAAATACTCAATATATCCATGGAATTGTGTTTGTAGAGTGTACATTAGTCGACATATATTTTCTCTCCATTTTTCATCTCTAGCTCCTCTGCATGATCTTCATTCCTAGAAATGACAACCATGGCCAGTGACAGCTCTAGACTTACATGGGCCTTGATGGGGAAATTCTGAAATGAAGAGAGCACTTGCCTTAGGTATGTCCAGATAATGTCTTGGAGATGACTCCTTGTGGCTGCAACTCTGAGCTACTTTATTGTGGTCAAGTGAGATCAGATTTCCAGCTCCTTGGGAGAAAAGGAAGGCTCATGGGACTGGAAAACAGCTGTTCCCAAAAGATAAAGTTGTCCAAAGGATTAAAGAAAGAAAGAGGTGTCTTCTTCCAAGGGCTTTTTTTTTTTTTTTCTTAAGAAAAAATAATAATAATAAAGTTTTTGCCCTTTTCTGTACACTTTCACCAGAGGACTGAGCCATTATAAATATATGTAAAGACAGAATACCTTTCTTATATGATTTTATTTTTATAAAATAATTGTGTTGTTGCTGGTCTTAAGAGAGTCTGGGAAGGAGTTAGGAAGAGCCAACTATATAAAAAGCCATGCCATCCCTAAGTTCAATTCTTGAGTTTATTTTCAAAAAGAAGAGAATATTTTTTTATGCAATATGCTTACATTAAAAGCAAGTGACAGTCCAGTACAATAATCTCCATTTAGTCAATTGGATTTTTTGTTGAGAGGGTCATTGTTGAGGAAAAGTGGAAGGAGTCAGAACACCTCAAATCATTTCTTCACACAGAGTATGTGTAGATGATATTGGTCACTGTTGCTCTCACAGAATGTGATGCCCATTGGAAGTCTAAGTCAATGGATAATATTGTGTAAGATCTACAATGGGCTCTAAAATGCAATACCAATGAACAGGAATTCCACGGGGTTCTTCTTAACAAGCAGAAGTTTTTTCTCCTTAAATTTCAGCCTCTTGGTTCTGAAAAGTAGTTAGGATTGCCTTTCAAAATAGCAAATTAGGCATGTATATATATATTTCTTCCAGCTTCACAGAATAGTAGTTTTAAAAGGAGTTAATAAACTTCTACTGTTATTTTCTTATGTTCAGAATAGACTGTGTTCTCCATGCTTTAGAGGCAACATATTCTGTCTATTCATTATCTCCAGTAAAAATGATAAAAAAATAATTGAAAATTTCTATCATAAAAATATACATTTCACTGTATTTCTTTCACATTATATCATGAAATATGTTAGTATTAAAAATGTTCCTATAAGCCAGAGAGTACTTATATGAAATTTTGTCACATACAATATGTAACAGATGTCTGATTTGAGTGTTCTATTACTAAAGAGAGCCAGAAATGATCTGCTCTATAGTGTATTACACCAGAAGCTAGAAAACGTAGAATCTTAAGCCCTTGGCTCTGCTGCTGACTATTAAATAGCACCAAATGACTCCTGAATCATCTGTGCCTCTTTTTATTCACCTTCAAGAAGAGGGAAAAAAATTATCCTTCTTCAGAGTGCTAGAGGGAATGATGAAAATAATTAAACATATCAGGGTGGTGATCAGTAGTTTAAATGATCACTTATGGAAATATTAGAAATTAGGGGGCAAGGCATTTCTGGAAGACTGTCAGGACCAAATCCAAAGGAATTGATGAATTGGCAGGAGAAGCCATGGTTTGGCGATTCTCCCTAAGTGAGGAAATTACCACTTGTCTGCACAGAAAAGCTTTAATCGTGTGGTGATGCGACACTGCACCCAGGTACTTGGGCTCTTTAGGTGGAACATGGTCTCCTGGAGCCATGTCGCTAAAGCAGGAACTTTCAGATCATTGGTTCAGCAATGGTACATATGTCCCTTACAATCGCAAACCTCACATTCTCCTCTGAAAATTCAAATTATTTGTCACATATTGCTCCTGTAAGAGAATAGTTATAGGGAGATGAAAGGGTAAAATTTTTTCAATAGGTGTAATAGACTAGAGAATAAAAATAATGTAACAGTTCTAAGAGCAGGTAACCTAAAAAGTATAATTGATGTTGATACAAAGCAATATGAAAGACTTGAGAACTTCTTGATTCCTGCATGGGACCCTTCGAGAATGAACCAGTTGTAGTGATTTTCAACCTTTGCCTTACATGGGAACCAGCTAGAAAGAGGCTAAAAAACTTATGCACACCCCACACCCAAGGTCAAATAATAAGAATTTCTGGGAGTGGAGCTCAGTTTTTTGTGCTTTAAAAGTTTTGCAGGGAAATAAAGTTTTAAAAGTTCTATTCAGGGGAGGAGTCAAGATGGTGGAATATGCAGACACGGAATTCATCTCTCTTTCCAAGTACATCAAGAATACATCTACAGGGGGAGGAGAGAAGATGGCGGAAGAGTAAGACGCGGAGATCACCTTCCTTCCCACAGATACAGTAGAAATACATCTACACGTGGAACTGCTCCTACAGAACACCCACTGAACGCTGGCAGAAAACGTCCGACCTCCAAAAAGGCAAGAAACTCCCCCCATACTTGGGTAGGGCAAAAGAGAAAAAAGAAATAACAGAGACAAAAGAATAGGGACGGCACCTGCGCCAGTGGGAGGGAGCTGTGAAGGAGGAAAGATTTCCACGCACTAGGAAGCCCCTTCGCGGGCAGAGACTGCGGGTGGCAGAAGGGGGAAGCTTCGGAGCCACGGAGGAGAGCGCAGCCACAGGGGTGCGGAGGGCAAAGCGGAGAGGCTCCCGCACGGAGGAGCGGTGCCGACCAGCACTCACCAGCCCGAGAGGCTTGTCTGCTCCCCCGCCGGGGCGGGCGGGGGCTGGGAGCTGAGGCTCGGGCTTCAGTCGGATCGCAGGGAGAGGACTGGGATTGGCGGCGTGAACACAGCCTGAAGGGGTTAGCGCACCACAGCTAGCCGGGAGGGAGTCCGAGAAAAAGTCTGCAGCTGCCGAAGAGGCAAGAGACTTTTTCTTCCCTCTTTGTTTCCTGGTGCGCGAGGAGAGGGGATTCAGAGCGCCGCCTAAACGAACTTCAGAGACGGGCGCGAGCCGCAGCTAACAGCGCGGATCCCACAGAAACAGGGGCGCAGAGGAAAAAGCGGAGAGACTCCCGCACAGAGGCTCGGCGCCGAGCAGCGCTCACCAGCCCGACAGGCTTGTCTGCTCACCCGCCGGGGCGGGCGGGGCTGGGAGCTGAGGCTCGGGCTTCGGTCGGATCGCAGGGAGAGGACTGGGGTTGGCGGCGTGAACACAGCCTGAAGGGTTTAGCGCACCACAGCTGGCTGGGAGGGAGACCGGGAAAAAGTCTGCAGCTGCCGAAGAGGCAAGAGGCTTTTTCTTGCCTCTTTGTTTCGCTGCGCGCAAGGAGAGGGGATTCAGAGCGCCGCCTAAACGAACTCCAGAGAAAGGCGCGAGCCGCGGCGATCAGCGCAGACCCCAGAGACAGGCGTGAGATGCTGGGGCTGCTGCTGCCGCCTCCAAAAAGCCTATGTGTGAGCACAGGTCACTCTCCACACCGCCCCTCCCGGGAGCCGGTGCAGCCCGCCACTGCCAGGGTCCCGTGATCCCCGGACAAATTCCCCGGGAGAACGCACTGCGCGCCTCAGGCTGGTGCAACGTCACGCCGGCCTCTGACGCCGCAGGCTCGCCCCGCCTCCTCCGTACCCCTCCCTCCCCGCGGCCTGAGTGAGCCAGCGCCCCCGAAGCAGCTGCTCCTTTAACCCCGTTCTGTCTGGGCGGGGAATAGACGCCCTCAGGTGACCTACACGCAGAGGCGGGTCCAAATCCAAAGCTGAACCCCAGGAGCTGTGTGAACAGGGAAGAGAAGGGGAAATCTCTCCCAGCAGCCTCAGAAGTAGCGGATTAAAACTCCACAAACAACTTGATGTGCCTGCATCTGCTGAATACCTGAATAGACAACGAATCATCCCAAATTCAGGAGGTGGACTTTGGGAGCAGGATATATTAATTTTTCCCCTGTTCCTTTTTTTTTGTGTGTGTGAGTATATATGTATATGCTTCTGGGTGAGATTTTGTCTGTATAGCTTTGCTTTACAATAGCTTTATTTTGCTTCACTATATTATAGCCTCTTTCTTTCTTTCTTTCTTTCTTTCTTTCTTTCTTTCTTTCTTTCTTTCTTTCTTTCTTTCCTTCCTTCCTCCATCCCTCCCTCCCTCCCTCCCTCCCTCCCTCCTTTCTTTCTTTCTTTCTTTCTTTCTTTCTTTCTTTCTTTCTTTCTTTCTATTTTTTCTCCCTTTTACTCTGAGCCGTGTGGACGAAAGGCTCTTGGTGCTCCAGCCAGGCATCAGGGCCGTGCCTCTGAGGTGGGAGAGCCAACTTCAGGACACTGGTCCACAAGAGACCTCCCAGCTCCACGTAATACCAAACGGTAAAAATCTCTCAGAGATCTCCATCTCAACATCAAGACCCAGCATCACTCAATGACCAGCAAGCTACAGTGCTGAACACCCTATGCCAAACAACTAGCAAGACAGGAACACAGCCCCATCCATTAGAAGAGAGGCTGCCTAAAATCATAATAAGGCCACAGACACCCCCAAAATACACCACCAGACGTGGATGTGCCCACCAGAAAGACAAGATCCAGCCTCATCCACCAGAGCTCAGGCACTAGTTCCCTACACCAGGAAGCCTACACAACCCACTGAACCAAACTTAGCCACTGGGGACAGATACCAAAAACAACGGGAACTACAAACCTGCAGTCTGTGAAAAGGAGACCCCAAACACAGTAAGATAAGCAAAATGAGACGACAAAAAAACACACAGCAGATGAAGGAGCAGGGTCAAAGCACACTAGACTTAACAAATGAAGAGGAAATAGGTAGTCTACCTGAAAAAGAATTCAGAATAATGATAGTAAGGATGATCCAAAATCTTGGCAATAGAATAGACAAAATGCAAGAAACATTTAACAAGGACGTAGAAGAACTAAAGAGGAACCAAGCAATGATGAAAAACACAATAAATGAAATTAAAAATACTCTAGATGGGATCAATAGCAGAATAACTGAGGCAGAAGAAAGGATAAGTGACCTGGAAGATAAAATGGTGGAAATAACTACTACAGAGCAGGATAAAGAAAAAAGAATGAAAAGAACTGAGGACAGTCTCAGAGACCTCTGGGACAACATTAAACGCACCAACATTCGAATTATAGGGGTCCCAGAAGAAGAAGAGAAAAAGAAAGGGACTGAGAAAATATTTGAAGAGATTATAGTTGAAAACTTCCCTAATATGGGAAAGGAAATAGTTAATCAAGTCCTGGAAGCACAGAGAGTCCCATACAGGATAAACCCAAGGAGAAACACGCCAAGACACATATTAATCAAACTGTCAAAAATTAAATATAAGGAAAACATATTAAAGGCAGCAAGGGAAAAAAAACAAATAACACACAAGGGAATCCCCATAAGGTTAACATCTGATCTTTCAGCAGAAACTCTGCAAGCCAGAAGGGAGTGGCAGGATATACTTAAAGTGATGAAGGAGAAAAACCTACAACCAAGATTACTCTACCCAGCAAGGATCTCATTCAGATTCGATGGAGAAATTAAAACCTTTACAGACAAGCAAAAGCTGAGAGAGTTCAGCACCACCAAACCAGCTTTACAACAAATGCTAAAGGAACTTCTCTAGGCAAGAAACACAAGAGAAGGAAAACACCTACAATAACAAACCCAAAACATTTCAGAAAATGGGAATAGGAACATACATATCGATAATTACCTTGAATGTAAATGGATTAAATGCTCCCACCAAAAGACACAGGCTGGCTGAATGGATACAAAAACAAGACCCATATATATGCTGTCTACAAGAGACCAACTTCAGACCTAGAGACACATACAGACTGAAAGTGAGGGGATGGAAAAAGATATTCCATGCAAATGGAAATCAAAAGAAAGCTGGAGTAGCAATTCTCATATCAGACAAAATAGACTTTAAAATAAAGACTATTACAAGAGACAAAGAAGGACACTATATAATGATCAAGGGATTGATCCAAGAGGAAGCTATAACAATTGTAAATATTTATGCACCCAACATAGGAGCACCTCAATACATAAGGCAAATACTAACAGCCATAAAAGGGGAAATCGACAGCAACACAATCATAGTAGGGGACTTTAACACCCCACTTTCACCAATGGACAGATCATCCAAAATGAAAATAAATAAGGAAACACAAGCTTTAAATGATACATTAAACAAGATGGACTTAATTGATATTTATAGGACATTCTACCCAAAAACAACAGAATACACATTTTTCTCAAGTGCTCATGGAACATTCTCCAGGATAGATCATATCTTGGGTCACAAATCAAGCCTTGGTAAATTTAAGAAAATTGAAATTGTATCAAGTATCTTTTCCGACCACAACGCTATGAGACTAGATATCAATTACAGGAAAAGATCTGTAAAAAATACAAACACATGGAGGCTACACAATACACTACTTAATAACGAAGTGATTACTGAAGTAATCAAAGGGGAAATCAAAAAATACCTAGAAACAAATGACAATGGAGATACGACGACCCAAAACCTATGGGACGCAGCAAAAGCAGTGCTAAGAGGGAAGTTTATAGCAATACAAGCCTACCTCAAGAAACAGGAAACATCTCGAATAAACAACCTAACCTTGCACCTGAAGCAATTAGAGAAAGAAGAACAAAAAAACCCCAAAGCCAGAAGAAGGAAAGAAATTATAAAGATCAGGTCAGAAATAAATGAAAAAGAAATGAAGGAAACAATAGCAAAAATCAATGAAACTAAAAGCTGGTTCTTTGAGAAGATAAACAAAATTGATAAACCATTAGCCAGACTCATGAAGACAAAAAGGGAGAAGACTCAAATCAATAGAATTAGAAATGAAAAAGGAGAAGTAACCACTGACACTGCAGAAATACAAAAGATCATGAGAGATTACTACAAGCAACTCTATGCCAATAAAATGGACAACCTGGAAGAAATGGACAGATTCTTAGAAATGCACAAACTGCCGAGACTGAACCAGGAAGAAATAGAAAATATGAACAGACCAATCACAAGCACTGAAATTGAAACTGTGATTAAAAACCTTCCAACAAACAAAAGCCCAGGACCAGATGGCTTCACAGGTGAATTCTATCAAACATTTAGAGACGAGCTAACACCTATCCTTCTCAAACTCTTCCAAAATATTGCAGAGGGAGGAACACTCCCAAACTCATTCTACGAGGCCACCATCACCCTGATACCAAAACCAGACAAAGATGTCACAAAGAAAGAAAACTACAGGCCAATATCACTGATGAACATAGATGCAAAAATCCTCAACAAAATACTAGCAAACAGAATCCAACAGCACATTAAAAGGATCATACACCATGATCAAGTGGGGTTTATCCCAGGAATGCAAGGATTCTTCAATATACGCAAATCAATCAATGTGATACACCATATTAACAAATTGAAGGAGAAAAACCATATGATCATCTCAATAGATGCAGAGAAAGCTTTCGACAAAATTCAACACCCATTTATGATAAAAGCCCTGCAGAAAGTAGGCATAGAGGGAACTTTCCTCAACATAATAAAGGCCATATATGACAAACCCACAGCCAACATTGTCCTCAATGGTGAAAAACTGAAACCATTTCCACTAAGATCAGGAACAAGACAAGGTTGCCCACTCTCACCACTATTATTCAACATAGTTTTGGAAGTGCTAGCCACAGCAATCAGAGAAGACAAAGAAATAAAAGGAATCCAAATCGGAAAAGAAGAAGTAAAGCTGTCACTATTTGCAGATGACATGATACTATACATAGAGAATCCTAAAGATGCTACCAGAAAACTCCTAGAGCTAATCAATGAATTTGGTAAAGTAGCAGGATACAAAATAAATGCACAGAAATCTCTTGCATTTCTATACACTAATGACGAAAAATCTGAAAGTGAAATTAAGAAAACACTCCCATTTACCATTGCAACAAAAAGAATAAAATATCTAGGAATAAACCTACCTAAGGAGACAAAAGACCTGTATGCAGAAAATTATAAGACACTGATGAAAGAAATTAAAGATGATACAAATAGATGGAGAGATATACCATGTTCCTGGATTGGAAGAATCAACATTGTGAAAATGACTCTACTACCCAAAGCAATCTACAGATTCAATGCAGTCCCTATCAAACTACCACTGGCATTTTTCACAGAACTAGAACAAAAAATTTCACAATTTGTATGGAAACACAAAAGACCCCGAATAGCCAAAGCAATCTTGAGAACGAAAAATGGAGCTGTGGGAATCAGGCTCCCTGACTTCAGACTATATTACAAAGCTTCAGTAATCAAGACAGTTTGGTACTGGCACAAAAACAGAAATATAGATCAATGGAACAGGATAGAAAGCCCAGAGATAAACCCACACACATATGGTCATCTTATTTTTGATAAAGGTGGCAAGAATATACAGTGGAGAAAAGACAGCCTCTTCAATAAGTGGTGCTGGGAAAATTGGACAGGTACATGTAAAAGTATGAAATTAGAACACTCCCTGACACCATGCACAAAAATAAACTCAAAATGGATTAAAGACCTAAGTGTAAGGGCAGACACTATCAAACTCTTCGAGGAAAACATAGGCAGAACACTCTATGACATACATCACAGCAAGATTCTTTTTGACCCAGCTCCCAGAGAAATGGAAATAAGAACACAAATAAACAAATGGGACCTAATGAAACTTAAAAGCTTTTGCACAGCAAAGGAAACCATAAACAAGACCAAAAGACAACCATCAGAATGGGAGGAAATATTTGCAAATGAAGCAACTGACAAAGGATTAATCTCCAAGATTTACAAGCAGCTCATGCAGCTCAATAACAAAAAAACCAACAACCCAATCCAAAAATGGGCAGAAGACCTAAATAGACATTTCTCCAAAGAAGATATACAGATGGCCTACAGACACATGAAAGAATGCTCAACATCATTAATCATTAGAGAAATGCAAATCAAAACTACAATGAGATATCATCTCACACCAGTCAGAATGTCCATCATCAAAAAATCTAGAAACAATAAATGCTGGAGAGGGTGTGGAGGAAAGGGAACACTCTTGCACTGTTGGTGGGAATGTAAATTGATACAGCCACTATGGAGAACAGTATGGAGGTTCCTTAAAAAACTACAAATAGAACTATCATACGACCCAGCAATCCCAATACTGGGCATATACCCTGAGAAAACCATAGGTCAAAAAGAGTCATGTACCAAAATGTTCATTGCAGCTCTATTTACAATAGCCAGGACATGGAAGCAACCTAAATGTCCATCGACAGATGAATGGATAAAGAAGATGTGGCACATATATACAATGGAATATTACTCAGCCATAAAAAGAAATGAAATGGAGGTATTTGTAATGAGGTGGATGGAGTTAGAGTCTGTCATACAGAGTGAAGTAAGTCAGAAAGAGAAAAACAAATACAGTATGCTAACACATATATACAGAATCTAAGGAAAAAAAAAAAAAAAGGCCATGAAGAACCTAGTGGCAAGACGGGAATAAAGACACAGACCTACTAGAGAATGGACTTGAGGATATGGGGAGGGGGCGGGGTGAGATGTGACAGGGTAAGAGAGTGTCATGGACATATATACACTACCAAATGTAAAATAGATAACTAGTGGGAAGCAGCCGCATAGCACAGGGAGATCAGCTCGGTGCTTTTTGACCACCTAGAGGGGTGGGATGGGGAGGGTGGGAGGGAGGGAGATGCAAGAGGGAAGAGAAATGGGAACATATTGTATATGTATAACTGATTCACTTTGTTATAAAGCAGAAGCTAACACACCATTGTAAGGCAATTATACTTCAATAAAGATGTTTTTTAAAAAAAAAAAAAAAAGAATACATCTACAAAGGCAACAATTCTCACAGAGCACCTGCTGAACATTAGCAGAAGACTTCGGACACCTAAAAGGACAAGAAAAAAATCATCTCTCAATCAGATAGGAAGAAAGAAAGAAGAAAAGGAAAGAAGAAGAAAAAAAGGGACCAGCAATGCAGGCAAGAAGCTGAAGGTGAGGAGAGGTTCCCACACTCACAAAAACTCTCCCTCATGGTGGGGATATCAGCTGGGACAGAAACGGATCTTCAGGGGATTGAAGGAGAATGCAGCAGACAGTCTGTGGAAGGCAGGACAAAGTATCCATCTTTACACCAAGACCCGGCTCCACCCAACTGCCTACAGCCTCCAGGGTTAGACACCTCACACCAAACAACCAGCAAGACAGAACCACAGCCCCACCCATCAGTGGACAGGCTGCCTAAAGTTGTACTAAGCTCACAAACACCCAAAACACACCAACCAATGGGGCCCTGCTCATCAGAGAGAAAAGACTCAGCTCCACCCACCAGAGAGCAGACACCAGTACCTCCTACCAAAAAACCTACACAAGCCCTGGAGCAACCTCACCCACCAGGGGGCAAACAACAGAAACAAGAGGAACTACAGCACTGCAGCCTGTGGAATGGAGACTATAAACACAATAAGTTAGATATGTTGCAGATGAAGGAGCAGGGTAAAAATCCATAAGATCAAATAAGTGAAGAGGAAATAGGCAATCTACCTGAAACATAATTCAGAGTAGTGATAGTCAAGATGATCCAAGATCTCAGAAATAGAATGGAGGCACAGATCAAGAAGATACAAGAAATGTTTAACAAGGACCTAGAAGAATTAAAGAACAAACAGTGATGAACAACACAATAACTGAAATGAAAACTACACTAGAAGGAATCAATACAGAATAACTGAGGCAGAAGAATGGATAAGTGAGCTGGAAGATAGAATGGTGGAAATCACTGCTGCAGAGCAGAATAAAGAAAAAGGAATGAAAAGAAATGAGGACAGTCTCAGAGATCTCTGGGACAACATTAAACACACCAATATTTGAATTATAGGGGTCCCAGAAGAAGAAAAAAAGAAAGGGTCTGAGAAAATATTTGAAGACATTATAGTTGAAAACTTCCCTAACATGGGAAAGTAAATAGTGAATCAAGTCCAGGAAGTACAGAGAGTTCCATACAGGATGAACCCAAGGGGAAACATGCCGAGACACATATTAATCAAACTAAAAATAATTAAATACAAAGAAGAAATATTAAAAGAAGCAAGGGAAAACAACAAATAACATACAAGGGAATCCCCAGAAGGTTATCAGCTGATTTTTCAGCTGAAACTCTGCAGGCAGGAAGGGAGTGGCAGGATATATTTAAAGTGATGAAAGGGTAAAACCTGCAACCAATATCACTCTACCCAGGAAGGAACTCATTCAGATTCTATGGAGATATCAAAAGCTTTACAGAGAAGCAAAAGCTAAGAGAATTCAGCACCACCATCCAGCTTTACAGCAAATGCTAAAGGAAATTCTCTAGGCAGGAAACATAGCAGAAGAAAAAAAGACCTACTAAAACAAACCCAAAACAATTAAGAAACTGGTAATATGAACATATGTATCAATAATTACCTTAAATGTAAATGAATTAAATGCTCCAACCAAGAGACACAGACTGGCTGAATGGATACAGAAACAAGACCCATATATATGTTGTCTACAAGAGACTCACTTCAGACCTAGGGACACATACAGACTGAAAGTGAAGGGATGGAAAAAGGTACCCCATGCAAATAAAAATCAAAAGAAAGCTGGAGTACCAATACTCATATTAGACAAAATAGACTTTAAAATAAGGACTATTACAAGAGACCAGAGACTGTTACAAGTGTCCTTACACTACATAATTATGAAGGGATCAATCCAAGAAGAAGATATAACAGTTGCAAATATCTATGCACCCAACATAGGAACACCTCAATACATAAAGCAAATGCTAACAGCTATAAAAAGGGAAATTGACAGAAACACAATAATCATGGGGAACTTTAACACTCCCTTTACACCAATGGATGGATCATCCAGACAGAAAATTAAGAAGGAAACACAAGCCTTAAATGACACATTACACCACATAGGCTTAACTGATATTTATAGAACATTTCATCCAAAAGCAGCAGAATACATTTTCTTCTCAAGTGCACATGGAATATTCTCCAGGATAGATCACATCTTGGGTCACAAATCAAGCCTTGGTAAATTTAAGAAAATTGAAATCATATCAAGCATCTTTTCCAAACACAACGCTATGAGGTTAGAAATAAGTTACAGTTAGAAAAAAACTGTAAAAAACACAAATACATGGGGCTAAACAATACGCTACTAAATAACCAAGAAATCACTGAAGAAATCAAAGAGTAAATCAAAAAATACCTAGAAACCAATAACAATGAAAGCATGAAGACCCAAAACCTATGGGATGTAGCAAAAGCAGTTCTAAGAGGGCTGTATATAGCAATACATTCATACCTCAAGAAACAAGAGAAATCTCAAATAAACAACATAACCTTGCACCTGTAGCAACTAGAGAAAGAACAGCAACAACAAAAAAGCCCAAAGTTAGTATTAGTAGAAAGAAAGAAATCATAAAGATCAGAGCAGAAATAAATGAAATAGAAACAAGAAAACAATAGCAAAGATCAACAAAACTAAAAGCTGGTTCTTTGAGAAGATAAACGAAATTGATAAACCTTTAGCCAGACTCAGCAAGAAAAAGAGGGAGAGAACTCAAATCAATAAAATTAAAAATGAAAAAGAAGTTACAATGGACCCTGCAGAAATACAAAGCATCATAAGAGACTACTACAAGCAACTATATGTCAATAAAAAGGACAACCTCGAAGAAATGGACAAATTCTTAGAAAAGTACAACCTTCCAAGACTGAAGCAGGAAGAAATAGAAAATATGAACAGACCAATCACAAGTAATGAAATTCAAACTGTGATTAAAAATCTTCCAACAAACAAAAGTCCAGGACCAAATGGCTTCCCAGACAAATTCTATCAAACATTTAGAGAAGAGCTAACACCTATCCTTCTCAAAATCTTCCAAGAAATTGCAGGGAAGGAACACTCCCAAACTCATTCTATGAGGTCACCATCACTCTGGTACCAAAACCAGACAAAGATACTACAAAAAAAAAGGAAAATTACAGACCAATATAACTGATGAACCTAGACACAAAAATCCTCAACAAAATAGTAGCAACCCGAATCCAACAACACATTAAAAAGATCATACACCATGATCAAGTGGGATTTATCTCAGGGATGCAAGGATTCCTCAATATATGCAAATCAATCAATGTGATACACAATATTAACAAATTGAAAAATAGAAAACATATGGTCATTTCGATAGATGCAGAGAAATGTTTTGACAAAATTCAACACACATTTATGATAAAAACTGTCCAGAAAGGGAGCATAGAGGCAACCTACCTCAACATAATAAAAGTAATATACGACAAACTCACAGCAAACATCATTCGCAGTGGTGAAAAACTGAAAGCCTTTACTCTTAGATCAGGAACAAGACAAGGGTGTCCGCTCTTACCACTATTATTCAACATAGTTTTGGAAGTCCTAACCACAGCAATCAGAGAAGAAATAAATAAATAAATAAAAGGAATCCAGACTATGAAAGAAGAACTAAAGCTGTCACTGTCTGCAGATGACATGATACTATACATAAAAAATCCTAAAGATGTAGCCAGAAAACTACTAGAGCTAAGCAATGAATTTAGTAAAGTAGCAGGATGAAAAATTAATATGCAGAAATCTCTTGCATTCCTATACGCTAACAATACAAATCAGAAAGAGAAATTAAGGAAACAATCCCATTTACCATTGCAACACAAAGAATAAAATACCTAGGAATAAACCTACCTAAGGAGGCAAAAGACCTGTATGCAGACAACTATAAGATACTGATGAAAGAAATCAAAGACAATACAAACAGATGGAAAGATATACCATGTTCTTGGATTGGAAGAATCAATATTGTGAAAATGACTATACTACCCAAAGCAATCTACAGATTCAATGCGATCCCTAATAAATTACCAATGGCATTTTTCAGAGAATTAGAAGAAAAAATTTTACAATTTGTATGGAAACACAAAAGACCCCAAATAGCCAAAGAAATCTTGAGAAAGAAAAACGGAGCTGGAGGAATCAGGCTCCCTGACTTCAGACTACACTACAAAGCTACAGTAATCAAGACAGTATGGTACTGGCACAAAACCAGAAATATAGACCAGTGGAATAGGATAGAAAGCCCAGAGATAAATCCATGAACCTATGGTAACCTAACCTATGGAAAAGGAGGCAAGAGTACACAATGGAGAAAAGACAGTCTCTTCAATAAGTGGTGCTGGGAAAACTGGACAGCTACATATAAAAAAAATGAAATTAGAACACTCCCTAACACTATACACAAAAGTAAACTCAAAATGGATTAAAGACCTAAAAGTAAGGCCAGACAATATAAAACTCTTAGAGGAATACATAGGCAGAAATCTCTTTGACGTAAATCACAGCAAGAGCTTTTTGATCCATCTCCTAGAGTTATGAAAATAAAAACAAATTAAACAAATGGGACTTAATTACCCTTAAAAGCTTTTGCACTGCAGAGGAAACCATAAACAAGATGAAAAGACAACCCTCAGAACGGGAGAAAATATTTGCCAACAAAGAAACTGACAAAGGATTAATCTCCAAAATATACAAGCAGCTGATGCCGCTCAATATCAGAAAAACAAACAACCCAATCAAAACATGGGTGGAAGATCTAAATAGACATTTCTCCATGGAAGACATACAGATGTCCAAGAGGCACATGAAAAGATGCTCAACATCACTATTAGAGAAATGCAGGTCAAAACTACAATGAGGAATCACCTCATACCCGTTAGAATGGCCATCTTTAAAAAATCTACAAACAATAAATGCTGGACATAGTGTGGAGAAAAGTGAACCCTCTTACACTGTTGTTGGGAATGTAAATTGATACAGCCACTATGGAGAACAGTATAGAGGCTCCTTAAAAACTAAAAAAAGAACTAACATATGACCCAGCAATTCTGTTACTGGTCATATACCCTGAGAAGACCAAAATTTAAAAAGATACATGCACCTCAGTGTTCATTGCAGCACTATTTACAATAGCCAGGACACGGAATCAATCTAAATGTCCATCAACAGAGGAATGGATAAAGAAGATATGGTATGTATGTGTGATGGAATATTAGCCATAAAAAGGAACAAAATTGTGTCATTTTCAGGGACGTGGATTGACCTAGAGACAGACATACAGAGCAATGTAAGTCAGAAAGAGAAAAACAAACATCAGTTATTAATGCATATATGTGGAATCTAGAAAAATGTTACAGATGATCTTATTTGCAAAGCAGAAATAGAGACACAGACGTAAACAACAAACGTATGGATACCAATGGGGAAGAGGGGTGGTGGGATGAATTGGGAGATTGGGATTGACATATATACACTACTATGTATACAATCGATTACTAATGAGAACCTACAGTATAGCACAGAGAACTCTACTCACTGCTCGGTGCTGAACTAAATGAGAAGGAAATCCAAAAAAGAGGGGATACATATATACGTATGGCTGATTCACTTTGCTGTACAGCAGATACTGACACAGCAGTGTAAAGCAACTATACTCCAATAAAATAAATAGATAAATAAAAGTTAAAAAAATAAAGCCAATGAATGTTGAGATTTAAAAAATTAAATTAAATTTCTGTTCAAAAATAAATTTGTATAGGTGATTCTGGTGTGCATCCATATTTGAAAGCCACTGATTTAGTGCAACATGCAGCTACCAAGAGTAGAAATTTCTTCCTGACTGCTGTAAAAAAAAATAGAAAAACATCTCTTCTTTTCCTTAAAAGAGCTGTATATAAAAAATAACTACTCATAAAACTTGTAAAGATTAACAGCTAAACCAATGTTTCTTGTCCAATAGTATTCAAACCAAAGATTCAGCTTTTCACTCACCTGAATCTATAATATCCTTTGAAATGCATGCATTTGAACTCTGGTACTTGCACTCCTGGAACTGTCTACACAAGTCTAAATATTACTTTTAAAGCACTGTGTTAAAGTCCTCAAAGGAAGCTTTCTTCTGTCATGATTGACTTTTTGCCCTCAAATGAGTTATTCATTTTGATTATGGACTTAAGTGGCAATATGAATACTCTGCCTGGCATTCAGACCATATCCATCACAACATAATAGCACCTTATAAATGTCATCATATTTGTGTATACCTGTAAACACAGATATTGAGTGCCACATGCAAGCTTAGGTGTGATACATGTCAGGACAAGCTACATAATTTTTAGGGCCCTGAGCAAGATGGAAATACTGTAACCCTTGTTCAAAAACATTACAAATTTTAAGATGACAGTTGCAGAGCATTAAACCTGTAGGTTCCAATGGGACTGCACAGATAATACATCCATTAAGAAGGAGCCCTGTTTACGAAATATATACATATATTTTTTTAGGAAACTTGGCTGAAAAAAAGAAGGGAAAGGAGCAGATATGGATAGCTAAGTCAAGGAACAGAAAAAACTTCAATATCTCTCACACTAATTGTTTCATTTGTCTAGTAGTACTGGGGTCCACAAACTTGCTGGTGGGCCAAATCCAGCCCACTCCCTGTTTTAGTATCTAACGTTTTATTGGAGCACAGTCAGGTTCATTCATTAATGAATTGCCTATGACTGCTTTTGTACCACTACAGCAGAAGTGAGTAGTTAGTGACAGAGCCTGCAAGGCCTACAAAGCCAGATTTAAAATATTCACTTTCCGGTCCTTTATAGAAAAGTTTGCTAACCCCCGAGTAGTATCATGGACTAGACGTAAAGTCAAGTTGAAAATTTTTTTAAATATGTACTTTAACACTTCTACTACTCTTTCTATTACCAGATAACTGCAACAATTAAATTACCTTTCCCATCTTTTTTTATAACAAAATATGTGAAGATGTATCCCAAGTAGATCTCCAAATTTTAGATTAGAAAATCATAATCATTAATTGGTCCTATCTACCAATCCCTGCAATGTCATCAGAAGTTCTGATAAGCACTCAGTCCTTCTGGGAAGCACAGTGCTGCCCAGAAGTAAGCATTTCAAGAGGAATAAAATTCAAATAAGACAGTCTTCAACAGTTCACAGTATCTCTGAACGATTTGTGGATGAAAAGTCACTATTTCCCTTATTTGCAGCATTTTTAGGTGCCATGTTACAGAGCATGCCTGTATACCTCTTCCGTAAATGCCACAGTAGCCTGGCTATCAAAGGCCAACATTTAGACTCAGTTTTTGGAAAATTCATCTGAAATAACTGTGCAATTATATAAAAACCTATCCATAAAACAAAGCAAATCTTATTACCAGTCCCATGCTCAGAAATTACCAACTTTCATTTTAATGACCTCCAGATGTATTACACAATAGCAGCTCCTCAGTTCAGGAAAATAAAAGTAGAATTACTATGCACTGGGGAATTAGCTAGAGAAGTATTCAGTTCTTCAGAGATATAATTTCACTTCAAGCATAAGCAGTCAGTGATGAGTTGTGAGTTTAGAGTAAAACATATAAAACTCACCTAATTTTCTTTTTTTATTTGAATGGAAGGAAAGTTCAATCAAGGCAATTGGACTTATTCTTTTCTCTGCCAAGAGTTGAGATTTTAACACATATATTTTACTGGTCATTTAGAAAACAAACACAACGGCATTCAGTTTAGTTTTAAATGGTGAAACAGAAATAAAAAAAAATAAAAACAGATGCAGGAAATAAAATTGAATTCCTAGTATATTGTAAACAAGCTTAAATACTGTATTCAGTTCCCTTGTGGTGTACTATTTGGTCTGATGGCCTGAATGTGACAAATGTTATTGGTGACTCACAGCTCATGTCCACATGTAGCCACAAAATCCAATTTTTGTGACAAACTCTTTTTCTTTCTTTAACTTTTTTTATTTTTAATTTCTATCTGCATAATTCTAACAAATTCTGATTTTATTTCAAATTACAGGAAAGAAAGTTACCAATGTGTTTTCACCACCTGGATCCTATTATTTTGTGATGTTGTTCAAAGAGAACCCATTGTATTAATTGCAAACTATGGTGAGGATGCCTCTTATAAGGCCTGAGAAATCCACCAGTTTGTGACATTCCAAAATTCTTCCTACATTAGAACATGTAAACAAAAATAAGAAACACAGAGTATTTCCCAGTTCTACATCTTTCACCATCTCTGTGGCTGTTATATCCTGAATTGAGACTTTCATCAAGATTCTTCCCAGAATCATGTCATAGCACCTTCATCACTGCTTTCATGTGTTATTTCCCAACAAAACTTTGCACAAACCTACACTTTGATGCAGAACTTTTCATCAAAGTGTAACATACAAACAGAAAAGCAAACAAATCAAAGTCTACAGCTCAATTTCACAACTAGAACACATTTGTTTAATCAGCATCAAATAAAGTAGCAGAATATTCCAGCAAGCCAGAAGCCCCTAATGCTTTCTTTTAGTCACAGCCTCCCAAGAGGTGCTAATATCATGAATTCTAACCTAAGAGATTACTTTTGTATATTGTTGTACATCATATACAGAGAGAGTTACCATTATGCTATGAATCAGCATCCTTAGTCTCCTTTATGAATTCCTTCACTATATAATTCTGTATTCATTCACTTTTATAGTCTTTTATTTCAATTAACTCTTTGATATCTACTTCTTTGTAATTAACTGTTCTGGACATTATGAGAATAAAAATTTCTGTTAAAATCTGTCTTTGTCTTAAGGTGTTTAACATTTAGTGGAAGGAAACAAACATAACTAATTCAGATGTCATATAGAATTGCAGAAGCCCTAAATAGAAGTATAAGAAACATATTGAAAGGATACAAAAGTAAGTTGTATTAATTTTACCTGAGGAAGTCAGAGAAAATTTCATCTGTGAAGCTGCCTTGATGGTTGAGAAGGGTTTAGATAGCTAATGAAATAGTATAGGGCACTGCTTGCTGACAACATAGATGAACAAAGTCCTGTAAAACAAAACTGAAAAGAATTATCAGGAATAATTGTGATGAGATGCATCAGCTGATTCTGCTGGAAATGTACCTTGGGGGCATTTTCCACCATGCAGGAGTTATTCATCTCCTCTTCCATTTCCCTTGCTCCTTTCGGAAAGCAACATGCTCTATTTATTCCATTGTTTCCTACTGATAAACTGATTTCTTGACTCTCCATGGATTTTTCCCTCTTCTTTTGTCTTCAATATTGTCATTATTCAAAGAAAACCTGATCACACTAAGGGAAATCAAGATGGCAGAGTAGGAGGATGCTGAGCTCACCTCCCGTGAACAAACACATCACATACACCTACATGTTGAGCAACTCTCACTGAAAACCAACTGGAGACTGGCAGAAAAACCCTTACACAACCAAGGCTGTGAAGAAAGATCTACAGGGAGTCAGGTAGGAAGAGAGGAGAAGCAAACAGGTAGAACCTTCACCCTTAGCAGGGGACACAAATGTGGAGAGGGATATCACGAGAGTGGAGATACTTCCTGGGGAGTGAGGGTTTGGAGCCACATATTGGGCACCCCAGCCTTGAGGTCCAACACTGGCAAGAGGAGTCTCCTTAGCTGGTTCAAAAACCAGTGGGACTTACAAGAGGGCAGTAAGAAACTGAGACTCTGATCGTAAAGAATGTGCACACATGCTTCTGAAGTTCTGGGAACAGCACAGAGGAAGACGATTGAAACTTCTTGGGGTTCTGGCCAGTTTATATGACCCCAGCCCACACAGGGTGTCTGCTCCAGTCTCTCTTACTCTAGTGCAGCTCTCCACTAGGGCAAAGGCTGCCTTTGCCAATTAGAGTGAGCACACTTAGAGAACAGAGCCAACTTGGACAAGACCCTATCTCTGAACAGGGCAAAGACAGCCATTACCCGCACAAACATGGAGGCAGCAGATTGAAAACTGCCTGAGTCTCTGACCAACTTGGCAGGACCATCCCAGCATGCAAGCAAACCTTTGCCACGCATCCTTTCTGTCCCCTTTCCTGCCAGTGTTGCTCTCCCCAAAACCCAAATAAACAAAATCATTAATGAAAGAGGATAGATTACAACCAATATCACAGAGACACAAAAAATCATAAGAGAATACTACAAACAGTCAAATGCAAACAAGTCAGACAACCTAGAAGAAATGAATGTTTCTAGAAACGTACAATCTTCCAAAACTGAATCAGGAAGAAATAGATAATCTGAAGAGACTGATTACGAGTAGCGAATTTGAATCAGTATTCAAAAATATCCCAGCAAACAAAAGTCCAGAATTGGATTGCTTCACAGAGGAATTCTATCAAACATATAAAGAAGAGTTAATACCTATGTTTCTCAAACTATTCCAAAAAATTAAAGAGAAGAGAACACTCCAAAATTTATTCTATGAGGCCAACATTACCCTGATACCAAAACCAGACATGGACATTTAAAAACAAGAAATTTAGAGGTCAATATCTCTGATGAATATAGATGCAAAAATTCTCAACAAAATATTAGCAAACCCAATTCAACAATATATAAAAAGGATCAAGTGGGATTTATTTCAGGCATGCAAGGATGGATCAATATCCCCAAAATTAATCAATGTGTTACACCACATTTAAAAAATGAAGTGTAAAAATCACATGATCACCTCAATAGATGCAGAAAAAACATTTGACATAATTCAACATCCATTCATGATAAAAATTATAATCAAAGTTGATATAGAGGCAACATATCTTAACATATTAAAGGCTTTTATTACAAACACTCAGCTAACATCATACTCAATGGTGAAAAGATGAAAGCTTTTGCTCTAAAATCAGGAAAAAGACAAAGATGTCCACTCTCACCACTTCTGTTTAACCTAGTAGTTGAAGTCTTAGCCACAGCAGCCAGACAAGAAAAACAAATAAAAGGCATACAAACTGGAAGGGAAAAAGCAAAACTGTCACTATTTGCAGATGACATGATACTATATATAGAAACCCCTAAAGTCTCCACCAAAAACTATTAGAACTGAGAAATGAATTCAGTAAAGTTGCAGGATATAAGATTAATATATTCTGTTACTTTTCTATATGTTCATAATGAAATATCAGAAAAAGAAAGCAAGAAAACAATTCCATTTAAAATTGCATCAAAAAATACAATAACTTGGAATACACTTATTCAAGGAGGTGAAAGATGTATACTCTCAAAACTGTAAAGCATTAATGAAAGAAATTGAAGATGACACAATAAATGTAAATATATCCCATGTTCATGAATTGGAAGAATTTATATTGTTAAAATGTCCAAACTACCCAAAGCAGTCTATAGATTTACTGAAATCCCTATAAAAATGCCCATGATATTTTTCACAGAAATAGAACAAATAGTGCTAAAAAGTATATGGAACTACAAAAGACCCCAAATAGTCAAAATAATCTTGAGAAAAAATAACAAAGCTGGAGGTATCACCATCCCTGACTTCAGATTTTACTACAAACCTACAGTAATCAAAACAGTATGGTATTGGCACAAAAACAGACACATAGATCCTTGGAACAGAATACAGACCCCAGAAATAAACCCAAGCACTTATTATTAATTAGTCTATGCAATGGAGAAAAGACAGTCTCTTCAATAAGTGCTGCTGGGAAAACTGGGCATCTACATGTAAAAGAATGAGATTAAAACATTTTCTCACACCACATACAAAAATAAACTCAAAATTGATTAAAGACCTAAATTTAAGACTGGAAACCATAAAACTCCTCAAAGAAAACATCTGCAGAACACTCTTTGACATAAATCATAGCAATATTTTTTGGTCTGTCTCCACAGGCAAAAGAAATAAAAACAAAAATAAACAAACGGAACCTAATTAAATTTAAAAGCTTTTGCACAGCAAAGGAAACCATTAACAAAATGAAAAGACAACCTACTGAATGAGAGAAAATATTTGCAAATAACATGTCCCATAAGGAGTTAATATCCAAAATATATAAATTGCTCATACAACTCTATATCGAAAAAAACACAACCCAATCAAAAAATGAGTAGATGACCTGAATAGATATTTTTCAAAAGAAGATCTTCATGTGCCTATTATATACACACATATATATAAAATATAAACTTATATAGTCTCTACAAAATATTATTACAAAGTTACATATATATAATATAAATATGGAACAGCTTTATGGAGGTAAATCGATGTACACAGAATTGTACATATTTAACGTGTACAATTTGATGAGTTTGGACATATGCAGACACCTCTGGTACTGTCATCAGGGAGAAATGAATAGTTGTTGTTCAGTATGTATAAAATTTCAGCTATGCTCGATGAATAAGTTCTAGGAATCTTCTGTACAACATAGTACCTATAAACAAGAATATGATATTGTGCACTTCAAAATTTGTTAAGAAGGTAGATCTCATGTTAAGTGTTCTTATCATGTACACACACACAAAAGCAGCACTCATAAATTTTACACAATGGAATTTTATGTCTCTATTATATATTCATTTTTGCATGTTTTAAGTCACATGTCATTAGACTCTCAATACATGCTTGGAAAATGTTGATATTAAGACTGTAAAGAAAAGCCTGAATTGTTAGCTAATCTCTTCTTTCATATGTGTTGCAACAGTCCACATCTATCCTCTGTTACCTTAAATTTTACTTCTATGGCTTGAACATCCATATTCCTAACAATAAGTTGTTTTTTAAAATCTTACATTATTTTTCATCATGATAGCATTTGCTTCCTGCTAGGCATGCAACTATTTTAGTCCCTGCTTTATATCCCACAACCAGTATGATGTCATAGTTGCTCAAAATAAATGAAAAAAGTGTATGGCCACAGTACTTCCCCAGTACTGACATTAGTATTATTACTCTTGAAATCACTCTCTTTGTGCATTTTGGAAACATCTCCCTGTGTGTCTAGTGCATGATTGGCTTTCTGCAGATTACCATAAGATAACTGCTGAGCCAGCTTTATGCCATCCATTCTCAGCACATGATCAGTCTAGTGCAGCTAAGCTGCAAGCCACACATCTTTGATGTCTCTAAAAGGATGGGACAAGTGATTGGAAACTAGTCTAAATGAAGTCAAATGGAAAATTTTGGAGAAAAAAAAATGGATTAGAGTGATTCTCTTTGGGTATTAAGAAGATCTGTTATAAGAACTACCAAATCTGGAATTTATTTTCTTTTTGTACATATTGAAGAAAATTATACTATGTATAAATGGAATTAAAATATGAGTTACAATACTATTAGCAAAGTATTTTAAAATATGACTATGGTCTTTAATATTTTGCATGCATGAGTTACTAGGGCAAATATTTGATCAAATTAAAAGATTAATCTACTCAATGTTTACTATTAATTGATTCTTTTCCCCTAAATTGCTTTACCAAAAAATACATTGGTGATTTATACGACACAAATTTATTTAGCATCTGCTATCTATTGAAAATAATCCTATTAACAAATGATACGGTATGTAATAAGATACTGTTCATGCCCTTCATCATTATATTTTATCAAAGTAAACAAAACAAGGATGAGCATTCCCTCAGATCTCTTTTCTTATGAATTTATGGAATAATGCACAATGGGAACAAAATGAGACCATTTGTTAAAATGTAAATTATAATACACATTTCATTTGTTTTCTTATAATTTTCCTGTTTTCCCCTGCTGTGTGGGGACCCTTATCATACTTCCCAGGAAAATTAGAAGTTTTTTTCAGTACTACTGCAAACATGTAGATGCAAAGTGAAAAAATATAATCAACTTGGATGAGTTGTTCTCATAATCATATAAATCTGTCACTTGATTTTGGGCTCTACCAACTTTGCTCAGAAAATTTTTGGGTGATTAAAACTATCAATCCAATCCAATCAGTTTTATTCATGGAGACTATTTTTGTGTTACTTTACTGCCTTAAGAGTTGTATTGACTGGGGGATGGCGTAGAGTCACAAATTTAAAAAGTTAATATAAATCTACATTTTTTTTTCTTACATTTTTTTGTTCTGGTTCTGTATTTTATTTTAAGATATTTGTTTACAAGGTTTTGTATCTCTGTTTCTCATAAGTGAAGAAATTAGCACTCCGTAGCACTAATCCATTTACAAATTACCTGAGTAAAAATTACCTCAACTGCTTCCTATCCTTATTTCAGATGAGAACCCCTGAATGAAAACAAATCCTAGGTCTGATATGCCTTCTAAATGCTTTAAAGGAACCTTGAAATGTTTGCATTTTTGATATGTCAAGGACAATCTAAAGGATTCACTATTTTTATAGAAATTTAGAATTTCAGGTTTATAGAGTAAAACATAATTTAAAGCTTGGGATCATTTCAGAAGATACATTTTACACGGTAGTGACTCAAATAATTGCATTTACCGTGATTTTTTTTTTTTTTTTTACATCTGTGTTTGAAACATCTATGACTAAATGAAGATACTGTCAGAATCCCTAGAGGGATTCTGTTTATGATCCAGTCTTGACTGATAACAGAAGTAGTGTGGGAAAGTTCTAAGCAACGGGAGCTTTTGAACTTATTGTGAAAATTTCTCTTTTTTGGAGAGTAGGTTATCTGGCCAACAAAAAGAAAAAATGAGGGATCCAAGTCAAAAATCTAATAATTTCTCTTTAAGACTAGCTTAGTTCTCTCTAATATTAAAAAAATAAGGACAAAGATAAAGAGACATTTCTCAAAAGAAGATGCGTAAATAATAAATTTGTAATGAGACAACCAGAAAATATATATTTTGTAATTCTCTTTTATTCATTTCCTTCTTTGAAACTTTTTTTTCTACTTAGAGAAAGATTATTTCCAGGATTACTACAGTGGAAATGGAAAAGCAAAAATAATGCTACTCATTATTCTCTTTTGTTTTACCTCCAAATTGGATCTAAGGGTAACAAGGTACAGAGTTACTGTTATATATTAAATTGCAAAGAGAATAATAAAAAACAAAATTATCCAATTCTAATTGAGAAGGATTCCTTATGCTAGGGGGAGAGGAATTTAAGCATAACGTTAAAGAAGATCTGATGGTGAGATACAGGAGAAGATGACCTGAGGGGCTAATGTGGACAGAAGTGGGATCAATTCAAAAAGACTACTAAGCAACAGATGACATGAAAGCTGCTGTGCCCAATTTCATAGGCCATGATTGCTAACAAAGAAGAACTGAAGAGGCTTCGGTGGTAAAGTCAAGATCCTTATTATCTCACGTCTTCCCTCAATACTAGCTTGCAATTCATCCATGGATAACCCATCAGGGAGGTCCAGTCCTTACTTAGAAACCATACTTCTGTTTTGAAATATCCCTATGATATTCCTAAGCTACAAAAATAGTTGCCGAGAGTTCTTGGCATCCCAATGGACAATGGTGTTGAGGAAGGGAACACTTACTCTAGTTTTGGGGAGTGCCTGGGAATAATAATACCACTTAGAAATTTAGAAATGTTCAACCCAATTGCTAACCAAGTAAATGCAGATAAAAAGGATATAGTTTTATACATCAAGTTGACAAATGTTTGTTAGCTAAAACTCAGTTTTTCCAAAGGCACAATAAACAGACACACTACTATGCAACTGCCATGAGCATAAATTAGTTCAAACGCTTTGGAGGTTATTTGACAGTTTATATCAAGAACCATAAAACTGGTCATACCTTTAAGAGAGAAAACACTTCCAGGAATGTGTCTTCAGGAACCAAGCAGGAATATGCAGAAAAGTGTATGTGTGTTAAAGTATCATAAAGGTATCATTGAGGCATTACTTATTATATCATAAAATACAAAACTACCTAAATATCAACAATAAGTTATTCTTTAAGTATCCAAGTAAAAGTGTACTCTTGTATCCTTAGGACAGAAAAATTTAGAGGTAAATTTCATTATATTCATAGGGTATTTTAAGTAAATTTTGTTTTATATAAATAAATACAAAAATAAGTTTTATATAACTATAAATGGAATAAAATAACATACATCACTCTATGTGGGATAAACAAATACACACACAGAAATTCACAGACACAGACACACACGCATATACACACATATACGTACACACTGTCCTGCATGCCCAGAATTGTGTAAGACCAGAATTTTGTCCTTTTTTAAGGGGGGAAAAGTTATAGGATACTTTAGCATAATAATGTCACTTCACTTACTGCTGGCTGAGGTTCCTGAGTATTCTGCCACATTAACAACTGTGTTGTGACTCCACATAGCCTGCTCAGAGCTCTTCTGAAAGAGTTTCATTTTATCGTTCTCTCAATTCTTGCACATACTCCCAGCTTCCAGTGCTTGATGCAACTACACAGCAATCATCCCCCCAACCCAATATTTCAAATGTATGTCTTATAATCCAGAATATGAAATAGAAAATCTGTTTTTTAGGATACGCCCAGAGTCAAGGTAATGCCAACACAACAGAATCTCCCTTTTGAAAAGATATTATAACATCCAAGAACGCAGTTACAAGAAGACAATTAGTTGACTACTCTTAAATTGATCCAATAGAGTTGACATCCAAATTTCTCTTCCACATGTAGGTTTTCAGACACCTAAAACAGTATACTTTGACTTGATTATGCTGCCTACATTTGAATATTCAATTACATCCTCAAGTAATATTTTGTTTTACCCTAATGCTTACTCTAGTGAGAAAAAATACTTAAAGCATTAGTAATTGATTACTATAGCACTAATAAATGAGAGAAATTTTAACCCAGATATGACAGATTCACTATAAAATTTTCAAAATTGTTAGAGTTTATAGTATAGAATTTACACGTCAGGCAAATAATGGTTTTACTTCCACTTTAAAGAAAAATGTCAACCTTTTCTGACTAGTAGACTATACCAATTAAAAAAAAAGAAAGCAATCTAGTAGAAATGTATCATATAATGGTGAGAGCATATTGATAATCAGTAATACTGAAAAAAGATATAGACTGGTCAGAATGGTCATTATCAAAAAGTCTACAAACAATAAGTGCTGGAGAGGGTGTGGAGAAAAGAGAAACCTCCTACACTGTTGGTGGGAATGTAAATTGGTAAAACCTACGGAGAACAATGGAGGTTCTTTAAAAAACTAAACATAGAACTACCATATGATTCAACAATCCCACTCATGGGCATATATCTGGAGAAAACCAAAATTCAAAAAGATACATGTACGCCAATGTTCATTGCAGCAGTATTTACAATAGCCAAGACACGGAAGCAACCTAAATGTCCATCGAGAGAGGAACGGATAAAGAAGATGTGGTACATATATATATATAATGGGATTTTACTCAACCATAAAAAAGAACAAAATAATGCCATATGCAACAGCATGGATAGAACTAGAGATTATCATACTAAGTGAAGTCAGACAGAGAAAGACAAATATCATATGATATCATTTACATGTGGATTCTAAAATATGGCACAGATTAACTTATTTACAAAACAGAAACAGACTCACAGACTTCAAAAACAAACTTATGGTTACCAAAGGGAAAGGTAAGGGGAGGGATAAATTAAGAGTTTGAAATTAACATATACACACTATTATATCTAAAATAGATAATCAACAAGGACCTACTGTATAGCACAGGGAACTCTACTCAATATTCTGTAATAATCTATATGGGACAAGAATCTGAAAAGAATGGATATATGTGTATGTATAACTGAATCACTTTGCTGTATACATGAAACTAACACTACATTTTAAATCAACTATACTACAATATAAAATAAAAACTTAATTTAAAAAAAAGAAAAGAGATATGGTACAATCCAAAAGAATCTGAATGTTTCATCCTTGAGGAATATCATTTCATCAGTGATCAGTTTCTTAAAAGAAAAGATGAAAACAAATGCATTAGCTTTCCACATTTTTAGTTTGCCAGATGAAAGTAAATAAATGTAAATAATAATGGCAGTTAATTTATACGTTTGATTTAATCAAGTGTTTAATAAAAGAGATTATAAGTTACTGTTCTACCAAGATTTGGAGGCATGTTTTGACTTTAAGTGAAGCCAAATATATGCTTATACTATACTCTGCTGTATCAACTAGAATGCTTTTGAGTAATATATATATATATAACTTTATATATATATCACTTTAAACAATAAAAAAAAAACTTATATCATGTAACTGAGAAGTTCTTCCATGGCAACATGTTTCTAAGTTCAAATCCTACAGTAAAGATAAAAGCTTGTACCTCAACACTAGCTCATTCAAAAGCTACAAATTAAATTGCATTAGTTCTATGTCCAAAGTAGTAGACTATGGAATACAGTGATTGGCTTAGGTCATTTGGGTTTACTCTAGGAATTGGAATAAGTTTTCCCCCACTTGCATTCAGAAAATTCAGGATACAGTTGAAAGAGTCAACCAATTCAGTGTTCACCCCGTTTGCCACTCAAAGTGGCAAGTGAATTTTTAGAACTGACTAGGATTTCTCATTGTCCATTCCTTAAGATTGTCTCCACGTTAAAAAAGTAAAATTTCAATTCTAGCTTAGGCTTCACCATAAAAATTCTTCCCATATATTGAGACAGGATTGTGTGTATTGTAAGTCAGAGAATGGACACAGCCTAGGGGTATCAGCTAAGCTCATGAGAAGGATTGAAGTGATGACTCAGTGTCAGTTTTAGCTCTATGGAGCAGTTGACTTCTGTTCAACTGGAGAATATATTGAAAATCACAATATTCATAGTCAAAACACATGATTTCTAATCCCAGTTGTAAAACCCTCTAGATTTTGTAACAATCTCTCTCTGATGAAGAAATTGTATCTGTAAAATAATTAGTTCTAAGAGATTTCAGTAAACACCAGATCAAATAATTATTTTAATGTAAAACTGTAAAGAAAATAAATATTATTACGCACAAAAGTTAAGTATTGTTGACATTGTTAACATGTTATCATCTAACAGAATCACTTTACAAGATGGAAATTGCAAATAGTTATTTAATCATCAGTTTGAAATTTTCAGATGTATTTAAGTAAAACTCTAAGCCCTATGTTTCTGAACAACTTTTGATAGATAACATCAATAAAAAGAGAAACGGCCAGTGAATGTGGTACTGTTTCCAACCAGACACTTAAAAAACTCTTCTCTTAATTTTATTACTTTTGCCTACTTCCTTTCGCATGTTCCATCTGCAAGTTACTAATCCAAGAACAATCTCCTTTGAGTATATATATTTTTTCCTACAGAGATAGTTTCTTGAACTAAAAGGATGTTAAAAAAAAAGATTAGTGCCTAGTAGAGAATCTCCTCCTGAAGCAAAAAGTGGACCCAATAGCACAATCAGAAGCAAAAAAGTATAACTTGGAGATTTGAAACAAAGTATGTTTCAGAGAGTATATAGTCAGGAACACAGGACCCAGAAACCTCAGAGAACCTCATGAGAATTTTCATTAATTAAAGACAACCTTATTTCTAAAAGCCCCCATCCTCTCCATGACTTTCCAAATTGGTTTCTAATTACATTAAATTTCCTAGAATAACCATTCTTCTGGAAGAAGAATATCCTGATTAACACAAAAATTGACCCATTTTTAAATTATAATTTATATTATGAAATATTTTATTGACTATACACAAATTGTAAAAGCTGGTTTAATCAATCAATAATCATGAATTTGATGACATGGACAAATTTTTCCAGGAATTGGTAAGCTAAAATTTTGGTGACAAACCTATATAGTCATGAACAAATCTGATATACAGAAAGTCTTTCAGAATAAATGTTTGGGTCGTCTGGCCAGAGCAGTAGATTCATGATTCACATCTTAAACGTGTACATTAGTGTATTGATTTATCATTTCTGTAATATTCACATCCCTTTTATTCCTATACACCTGAATGCCTTCTTCCTTTTTTAAGCCTTATAAATCATGTAACTTAGTACCACACATGTCAACCAGTAAAATTACAACGGTCTATTTAATGAGTACCATTATCAATGTTGTATATTGAACTAGAAAAAAATAAATAAAAGCCCAGTGTCAATTTTTTCAAAAAAAAAAAAAAAAGAAAGAAAGAAAGGAAAGTCTAGTAACAGTCTCTACTTTCTCTCTCTTGACACAATGTTTCAGCCAATGTTCCCCCAGTACTAAATTCTTGTTGAAATTTCCTTGATTCTCTTTAAATAACTACTCATTTTTAAAAATCCATACAACCTTTTAGAATGTGCTGTTCTATTTAATATTTAGGGTTGCTCAATACTGACTCAATTTGCCAACCAAATTTTAAGCTTCCAGAAGGTAGTTCTCAGGACAAGGCCAGTACTCAACAAAGGTTCTTAATTAGTTTATTAAACAACTTTCAAGCTCTAGCCTCAGTATCAGGAGCTGATATAATTTTCCAGTAATAATATACTAATTCTGTATAATTGATGTGAGCATTTACACACAGATTTACCATGTTCTCTGCCTTCTAAAATTCATTCAAACAAATGGAAGATAATTGAAAGAAAAACGAAGATTTCAGAGGTTGTTCTATGGCAAAACATTTTTTTCTTTTAAAATTAATAACCATATTGTGCTTAGCACATATTTTAGAAAATTTTTAGATCTGGCCACTTAGTGTATAATTTAAACTGTGGGCTTATAGTGTGGAGATCTTATTTTATATTATCTTCTAGATGATGTCTGCAATCTTGGTTCTTAATAAATATTATTGTAGTAATATAGTACAAAAGAATTATAAAATTTAGCAATGTCTGAAACTTTAATTCTAAAACTCAGCATCATCTCTGAAAAGGTACTCTTTTTTCTTGTTTCACCATTTTCCTTATACTCCAAGAAGGTAGACTATATTATTCTAGAATATGTTAAAATCTAGTGTCCACTCATAACTGGCTTGAAGCAGGAGGGAGAATAGTACAAGACAAATGTAGAGAATAAAGAAATTGTTATTTCTTGCCTCCAGTTCTACTCTACAAATTTCTTATTCTCTCAAATTGCCTATTAACCTAGATCCAAAGAAATAATATTTGGAATATGATTTCCTCTTTGTTGACCTTTTTAAAAATACAGTTTATTTTTTAGAACAGTTTTAGGCTCCCAGCAAAATCGAGAGAAAAGTGCAGAGATTTCCCATGTACTCCATGCCCTGACACCTGGATCACCTCCCTTATTATCAACATCTCCCACCACAGTGATACAGTTGCTATAATTTATGGACTTACATTGACATTATTATCACCTAATGTTCATAGTTTACAAGTCTTGAAGTTGTGCACTCTATGTGTTTGGACAAATATATAATGACATGTACCCACCATGATAGTACCAGGCAGAATAGTTTCACTGCCCTAAGAATCCTCTGTGCTCTGCTTATTCATCTCACCCTCCTCCTTAATCCACAGCAGCCACTGCTTTTTACTGTCGCCATAGTTTGCCCTTCCCAGAATGCCCTAGAGTTGGAATCATACAATAGGCAGCCTGTTCAGATGGGCTTCTTTCACTTAGTAATATGCATTTAAGCTTTCTATATGTCTTGACATGACTTGATAGCTAATTTATTTTTATACTGAAAAATATTCCATTGCCTGGATGTAACACAGTTTATTTATCCATTCACTTACTGAAGGGCATCTTAGTTACTTCCAAGTTTTGACAATTATGAATAAAGCTACTATAAACATCCATGTGCAGATTTTTGTGTAGACATGAGTTTTCATTACTTTGAGTGATTACCAAGGAGTGAGATTGCTAGATCACATGGTAAAATAATGTTTAATTTTGTAGAGACTTTTTAAAATATGAAATCACAATTCCCAAAACCCCATGTTGTACGTGATTAGAATAAATAGCATGGGGTTGAAAAAAAGTCAAAATCTCAGTTTTATGGAGAGATTGAAAATTATTTTAAATGATGGCTTGTAACTCAACAGTAACCACCCAGACTAGATAGCAACAAGTTTTAGGCCTAAAAATGTAAATTTCATAAATTTTTGGATAACTAATAATTACATGGTACTCAGTAGATCCTTGGGGATGCAAAAGAATTATGATTTTCTTAAAGCAAATTGTTCTTATGGTGATCAGTTTAACTGGGTTCCTACTGTAAATATTTTTCCATTGTCATAGTAAAGTCTTAGATTCCACTACCTTCTCTCACCCACCTTCAGAATTGCCACTGTTTAAAAAAACTGTTGTGAATGTCAAGAAATACTCATTCTGCATGCATTTCAGTAAAGAAACTATTACAAATATTTTCTTGTGCACAGACCATTGTTGAACCAGAGTTTCAAAAATTGTGTTCAACAGAATAAGAATTTTAAGAGTTTCCCAAGATACATAAGGTTGTAAATTAACTTATATTACATTCCTCTATCATTCTCAATATATATTAGCATGTTAAATGTTTTGAAAATGTTGTAGTAATGACAAAGATTGAAATTTCTCAAACTTACCTGTGCACAAAACCCTTCTCACAATTAACAGCAAATATTCCATGGACTATCTTTTAGAAAGAGTTGTGTAAACATATAAATTTATATTTTCTAGTTTATAAATTAAATATTCCACACATAGTTTTACAGTGATGACTCTTTTATCAGGTATTATTATAAAGTCAAAAAAAGTAAAGGTCTGTGTTCCTCTATTTATTCTTAAAGCATGTACTGAGCGACAATTGTACCTAAAGAGTGCTCTTTTCTATCCAGAGAAGAAATAACTGAAAAGATGTTACTAAAAGTCTGGCAATGTAGGACAGAAAATTATACTAAAAATAAAATTGTTATAGAGTATAATAATTGATAAAAAATAGCTATTGTTTTGATAGATGATTCTTTCTGAAATACGTCTTTTTTTTTAGTTTAGTTTGGTAAAACCTTTCTATGTACAATTAATGGAATAAATTTGAACATTGTTTTATTGCACAGGATTACAATTTTGAATTTAACTTCGTATAATAATATCAATTTTCAAAAGATTTTTAAAAGATTTAGAATAGTTTATACCTATATTTAATAGCACCAGGTAGGATCTCCTGGTTATTGCCTGTTCATTTGTTTCCTTCCATCAACTCACACTGCTTTTTGGTTTTTGAAAGTAGTCTTTGTGTAAACCCTGACCAATACTTCCAACTTGGTGCCCACAGCAAAATTAACAATTGGAAGACTATTTGATTTAAATAGCTTAGTTTAACCACTAAGATGACCTTTATCCTTATTATGAGGAAGATCTGTTCTGATCAGTATAATCAGCTTTCCCTTCCTCTCAGATTTAAGAACGTGAGGTTTGCTACAGTTATCTAACTCATCACTTTTCTTACCATCATATACTCAGGCAGTTCATGACATTTAATTCTTTTTATTATTATTTTTTTAAAGTTTTATTGGAGTATAATTGCATTACAATGGTGTGTTAGTTTCTGATTTATAACAAAGTGAATCAGCTATACATATAAATATATCCCCATACCCCCTCCCTCTTGTATCTCCCTCCCATCCTCCCTATCTAACCCCTCTAGGTGATCACAAAGCACTGAGCTGATCTCCCTGTGCTATGCGGCTGCTTCCCACTAGCTATCTACTTTACATCTGGTAGTGTATATATGTCCATGCCACTCTCTCACTTCATCTCAGCTTACCCTTTCCCCTCCCCGTGTCCTCAAGTCCATTCTCTATGTCTGTGTCTTTATTCCTGTCCTGTCCCTAGGTTCTTCAGAACCAATTTCTTTTTTTTTTTTTTTTTTTTCTTTAGATTCCATATACATGTGTTAGCATACGGTATTTTTTTTTCTCTTTCTGACTTACTTCACTCTGTATGACAAACTCAAGGTCCATCCACCTCACTACAAATAACTGAATTTTGTTCTTTTTATGACTGAGTAATATTCCACTGTATATATGTGCCACATCTTCTTTATCCATTCATCTGTTGATGGACACTTAGGTTGCTTACATGTCCTGACTATTGTAAATAGAGCCACAATGAACATTATAGTACATGACTCTTTTTGAATTATGGTTTTCTCAGGGTATATGCCCAGGAGTGGGAGGGCTGGGTAATATGGTAGTTCTATTTTTAGATTTTAAGTAACCTCTATACTGTTCTCCATAGTGGCTATATCAATTTACATTCCGACCAACAGTGCAAGAGTGTTCCCTTTTCTCCACACCCTCTCCAGCATTTACTGTTTGTAGATTTTTTGATGATGGCCATTCTGACTGGTATGAGGTGATACCTCATTGTAGTTTTGATTTGCATTTCTCTAATGATTAGTGATGTTGAGCATGCTTCCATGTGTTTGTTGGCAATCTGTATATCTTCTTTGGAGAAATGTCTGTTTAGGTCTTCTGCCCATTTTTGGATTGGGTTGTTTGTTTTTCTGATATTGAGCTGCATGTGAGCTACTTGTAAATTTTGGAGATTAATCCTTTGTCAGTTGCTTCATTTGCAAATATTTTCTCCCATTCTGAGGGTTGTCTTTTCATCTTGTTAATGGTTTCCTTTGCTGTGCAAAAGATCTTAAGTTTTGTTAGGTCCCATTTGTTTATTTTTGTTTTTTTATTTCCATTTCTCTAGGATGTGGGTCAAAAAGAATCTTGCTGTGATTTATGTCATAGAGTGTTTTGCCTAAGTTTTTCTCTAAGAGTTTTATAGTGACTGGCCTTACATTTAGGTCTTTAATCCATTTTGAGTTTATTTTTCTGTATGATGTTAGGGAGTATTCTAATTTCATTCTGTAACATGTAGCTGTCCAGGTTTCCCAGCACCACTTATTAAAGAGGTTGTCTTGTCTCCATTGTATATTCTTGCCTCCTTTATCAAAAATAAGGTGACCATATGTGTGTGGGTTTATCTCTGGGCTATCTATCCTGTTCCATTGATCTATATTTCTGTTTTTGTGCCTGTACCATACTGTCTTGATTACTGTTGCTTTGTATATGGTCTGAAGTCCAGGAGCCTGATTCCTCCAGCTCCGTTTTTCTTTCTCAAGATTGTTTTAGATATTCAGGGTCTTTTGTGTTTCCATACAAATTGTGAATTTTTTTGCTCTACGTCTGTGAAAAATGCCCATGGTAGTTTGATAGGGATTGCATTGAATCTGTAGATTGCTTTGGGTAGTATAGTCATTTTCACAATGTTGATTATTGCAATCCAAGAACATGGTATATCTCTCCATCTGTTTGTATCATCTTTAATTTCTTTCATCGGTGTCCTATACTTTTCTGCATACAGGTTTTTTTTTTTTTTCTCCTTAGGTAGGTTTATTCCTAGGTATTTTATTCTTTTTGTTGCAGTGGTAAATGGGAGTGTTTCCTTAATTTCTCTTTCAGGTTTTTCATCATTAGTGTATAGGAATGCAAGAGGTTTCTGTGCATTAATTTTGTATCCTGCTACATTACCAAATTCATTGATCAGCTCTAGTAGTTTTCTGATAGCATCTTTAGTATTCTCTATGTATAGTATCACGTCTTCTGCAAACAGTGACAGCTTTACTTCTTCTTTTCCAATTTGGATTCTTTTTATTTCTTTTTCTTCTCTGATTGCTGTGGCTAAAACTTCCAAAACTATGTTGAATAATAGTGGTGAGAGTGGACAACCTTGCCTTGTTCCTGATCTTAGAGGAAATGGTTTCAGTTTTTGACCAATGAGAATGATATTGGCTGTTGTTCTGTCATATATGGCCTTTATTATGTTGAGGTAAGTTCCCTCTATGCCTACTTTCTGGAGGGTTTTTATTATAAATGAATATTTAATTTTGTCAAAAGCTTTTCTGCATCTATTGAGATGATCATATGGATTTTCTCCTTCAGTTTGTTAATATGGTTTATCACTGTGATTGATTTGTGTATATTGAAGAATCCTTGCATATCTGAGATAAACCCCACCTGATCATGGTGATCATGGTGTATGATCCTTTCAATATGCTGTTGGATTCTGTTTGTTAGTATTTTGTTGAGGATTTCTGCATCTATGCTCATCAGTGATATTGGCCTGTAGTTTTCTTTTTTTGTGACATCTTTGTCTGGTTTTGGTATCAGGGTGATGAAAGTGATTTTTGTAAGTGACCTTATCCACCTTTGAAAGCTTAAATCAGTTGCCTATGTGATATTTCAGCACCTATTATATGCTTACCTTTAGGCTAAAGAGCTATCAATATAGATGGTGAAACAAAATCTACATATTCACCAACAGGATGCCAATATAAAATAGCCAGCCAACAAGAACAGAATCAAGAAAATAACAAGTAGAATCAGACACACAAAATAAATTTTTTGAATTCTTTGGAAGAGGAGAGAGCATGTTGACTGGCAATATAATAAAAAGGACCAAATTGTTGAATCATCCTCAACACAAATTATAGAGCTAATACATGATCAAATTCATTAATGATTTAAAGGCAGAGGAGTAGCAAGTCAGACAGCAGAAGCAAGAAGAACTACATTCCTGCAGCCTGTGGAACAAAAACCTAACTCACAGAAAGATAGACAAGATGAAAAGGCAGAGGGCTATATAACAGTTGAAGGAACAAGATAAAACCCCAGAAAAACAACTAAATGAAGTGGAGATAGGCAACCTTCCAGAAAAAGAATTCAGAATAATGATAGTGAAGATGATCCAGGACCTCGGAAAAAGAATGGAGGCAAAGATCGAGCAGATGCAAGAAATGTTTAACAAAGACCTAGAAGAATTAAAGAACAAACAAACAGAGATGAACAATACAATAACTGAAATGAAAAATAAACTAGAAGGAATCAATAGCAGAATAACTGAGGCAGAAGAATGGATAAGTGACCTGGAAGACAGAATGGTGGAATTCACTGCTGTGGAACAGACTAAAGAAAAAAGAATGAAAAGAAATGAAAGTAGCCTAAGAGACCTCTGGGGCAACATTAAACGCAACAACATACACATTATAGGGGTCCCAGAAGGAGAAGAGTGAGAGAAAGGACCTGAGAAAATATTTGAAGAGATTATAGTGGAAAACTTCCCTAACATGAGAAAGGAAATAGCCACCCAAGTCCAGAAAGTGCAGCAAGTCATATACAGGATAAACCCAAGGAGAAACACACCGAGACACATAGTAATCAAATTGGCAAAAATTAAAGACAAAGAAAAATTATTGAAAGCAGCAAGGGAAAAACGACAAATAACATACAAGGGAACTCCCATAAGCTTACCAGCTGATTTCTCAGGAGAAACTCTACAAGCCAGAAGGAGGTGGCATGATATACTTAAAGTGATGAAAGGGAAGAACCTACAACCAAGATTACTGTACCTGGCAAGGATCTCATTCAGATTCGATGGAGAAATCAAAAGCTTTACAGACAAGCAAAAGTTAAGAGAATTCAGCACCACCAAACCAGCTCTACAACAAATGCTAAAGGAACTTCTCTAAGTGGGAAACACAAGAGAAGAAAAGGACCCCCCAAAACAAACCCGAAACAATTAAGGAAATGGTCATAGGAACACACATATTGATAATTACCTTAAACGTGAATGGATTAAATGCTCCAACCAAAAGACACAGGCTTGCTCAATGGACACAAAAACAAGACCCATCTATAAGCTGTCTAAAAGAGACCCACTTCAGACATAGGGACACATAAAGACTGAAAATGAGAGGATGGAAAAAGTTTCCATGCAAAAGAAAATCAAAAGAAAGCTGGAGTAGCTATACTCATATCAGATAAAATAGACTTTAAAATAAAGAATGTTACAAGAGACAAGGAAGGACACTACATAATGATAAAGGATCAATCCAAGAAGAAGATATAAAAATTATAAATATATATGCTCCCAACATAGGAGCACCTCAATACATGAGGCAACTGCTAACAGCTATAAAAGAGGAAATCTACACTAACCCAATAATAGTGGGGGGAATTTAACACCTCACTTACACCAATGGAGAGATCATCTAAAATGAAAATAAATAAGGAAACAGAAGCTTTAAATGAAACAATAGACCAGATTGATTTAACTGATATTTATAGGACATTCCATCCCAAAACAGCAGATTACACTTTCTTCTCAAGTGCGCACGGAACGTTCTCCAGGATAGATCACATCTTGGGTCACAAATCAAGCCTCAGTAAATTTAAGAAAATTGAAATCATATCAAGCATCTTTTCTGACCACAATGCTATGAGATTAGAAATGAATTACAGAGAAAAAACTTAAAAAACACAAACACATGGAGGCTAAACAATACGTTACTAAATAGCCAAGAGATGACTGAAGAAATCAAAGGGGAAATCAAAAAATGCCTAGAGACAAATGACAATGAAAACAAGAAGATCCAAAACCTATGGGATGCAGCAAGAGCTGTTCTAAGAGGGAAGTTTATAGCTATACAAGTCTACCTCAAGAAACAAGAAAAAACTCAAGTAAACAATCTAACCTTACACCAAAAGGAACTAGAGAAAAAAGAACAAACAAAACCCAAAGTTAGCAGAAGGATAGAAATCATAAAGATCAGAGAAGAAATAAATGAAAAAGAAATGAAGAAAACAATAGCAAAGATCAATAAAACTAAAAGCTGGTTCTTTAAGAAGATAAACAAAATTGATAAACCATTAGCCAGACTCATCAAGAAAAAGAGGGAGAGGACTCAAATCAATAAAATTAGAAATGAAAAAGGAGAAGTTACAAGAGACACCACAGAAATACAAAGCATCCTAAGAGCCTACTACAAGCAACTCTATGCCAATAAAATGGACAACCTGGAAGAAATGGACAAATTCTTAGAAAGGTGTAACCTTCCAAGACTGAACCAGGAAGAAACAGAAAATATGAACAGACCAATCACAAGTAATGAAATTGAAACTGTGATTAAAAATCTTCCAACAAACAAAAGTCCAGGACCAGATGGCTTCATAGGTGAATTCTATCAAACATTTAGAGAAGAGCTAACACCTATCCTTCTCAAACTCTTCCAAAAAATTGCATAGGAAGGAACACTCCCAAACTCATTCTATGAGGCCACCATCACCCTGATACCAAAACCAGACAAAAGACACTACAAAAAAAGAAAATTACAGACCAATATCACTGATGAATATAGATGCAAAAATCCTCAACAAAATACTAGCAAACAGAATCCAACAACACATTAAAAGGATCATACACCACCATCAAGTGGGATTTATCCCAGGAATGCAAGGATTCTTCAATATATGCAAATCAATCACTGTGATACACCATATTAACAAATTGAAGAATAAAAACCATATGATCATCTCAATAGATGCAGAAAAAGTTTTTGACAAAATTCAACACCCATTTATTATAATAACTCTCATGAAAGTGGGCAGAGAGGGTACCTACCTCAACATAATAAAGGCCATATATGACAAACCCACAGCAAACATCATTCTCAATGGTGAAAAACTGAAAGCATTTCCTCTAAGATCAGGAACAAGACAAGGATGTCCACTCTCACCACTATTATTCAACATAGTTTTGGAAGTCCTAGCCATGGCAATCAGAGAAGAAAAATAAATAAAAGGAATGCAAATTGGAAAAGAAGAAGTAAAGCTGTCACTGTTTGCAGATGATATGATACTATACATAGAGCATCCTAAAAATGCCACCAGAAAACTACTAGAGCTAATCGATGAATTTGGTAAAGTTGCAGGATACAAAATGAATGCACAGAAATCTCTTGCATTCCTATATACTAATGATGAAAAATCTGAAAGTGAAATTAAGAAAACACTCCCGTTTACCATTGCAACAAAAAGAATAAAATATCTAGGAATAAACCTACCTAAGGAGACAAAAGACCTGTATGCAGAAAAGTATAGGACACCAATGAAAGAAATTAAAGATGATACAAACAGATGGAGAGATATACCATGTTCTTGGATTGCAATAATCAACATTGTGAAAATGAGTATACTACCCAAAGCAATCTACAAATTCAATGCAATCCCTATCAAATTACCAATGGCATTCTTTACGGAACTAGAACAAATCATCTTATAATTTGTATGGAGACACACAGGACCCCAAATAGCAAAAGCAGTCTTGAGGGAAAAAAAGGAGCTGGAGGAATCAGACTCCCTGACTTCAGACCATACTACAAAGCTACAGTAATCAAGACAGTATGGTACTGGCACAAATACAGAAATATAGATCAATGGAACAAGATAGAAAGCCCAGAGATTATACCATGCACCTATGGTCAACTAATCTGTGACAAAGGAGGCAAAGATATACAATGGAGAAAAGACAGTCTCTTCAATAAGTGGTGCTGGGAAAACTGGAGAGCTACATGTAAAAGAATGAATTTAGAACACTCCCTAACACCATACACAAAAATAAACTCAAAATAGATTCAAGACCTAAGTGTAAGACTGGACACTATAAAACTCTTAGAGGAAAAGATAGGAAGAACACTCTTTGACATAAATCACAGCAAGATCTTTTTTGATCCACCTCCTAGAGTAATGGAAATAAAAACAAAAATAAACATATGAAACTTCAAAGGATTTGCACAACAAAGGAAACCATAAACAAGACAAAAAGACAATGCTCCAAATGGGAGAAAATATTTGCAAATGAATCAATGGACAAAGGATTAATCTCTAAAATATATAAACAGCTCATGCAGCTCAATATTAAAGAAACAAACAACCCAATCCAAAAATGGGCAGAAGACCTAAATAGACATTTCTCCAAAGAAGACATACAGATGGCCACGAAGCACATGAAAAGCTGCTCAACATCACTAATTATTAGAGAAATGCAAATCAAAACTACAATGAGGTATCACCTCACACTAGTTAGATTTGGCAGCATCAGAAAATCTACAAACAACAAATGCTGGAGAGGGTTTGGAGAAAAGGCAACCCTCTTGTACTGTTGTTGGGAATGTAAATTTATACAGCCACTGTGGAGAACAGTATGGAGGTTCCTTAAAAAACTAAAAATAGAATTACCATATGATCCAGCAATCCCACTACTGGGCATATACCCAGAGAAAACCATAATTCAAAAGACACATGCACCCCAATGTTCATTGCAGCACTATTTACAATAGCCAGGACATGGAAGCAACCTAAATGCCCATCAACAGACGAATGGGTAAAGAAGTTGTGGTACATATATACAATGGAAAATTACTCAGCCATAAAAAGGAACGAAATTGAGTCATTTGTTGGGACGTAGATGGATCTAGAGACTGTCATACAAAGTGAAGTAAGTCAGAAAGAGAAAAACAAATATCGTATATTAACACATGTATGTGGAACCTAGAAAAGTGGTATGGATGATCCAGTTTGCAGGGCAGAAGTTGAGACACGGATTTAGAGAACAGACATGTGGACACCAAGGGGGGAAAACTGCGGTGGGCTGGGGATAGTGGTGTGCTGAATTGGGAGATTGAGATTGACATGCATACACTGATGTGTATAAAATTGATGACTAATAAGAACCTGCAGTATAAAAAAACAAACAAACAAACAAACAACACAACTAATACTAAACTTTCTTTGGGTTATTTGTATGGAAATATGTTAATATAAATGTTTCAGACATTAAATGAAATTTCAAAAAATCCTATATGTTCTGGTATAATGTTATGTCATAATTCTAGTTATTACTTTAAAATGTATATCTCAGAAATAACTAAATTTCCTTGTCAATTGCATTATTATGAACTTTCATCAAATCTTTAACTTTGGACATTTTAAAGTCTTTTGTCATTTACAGACAGTTCTGGGTGTACTCTGATGCTTTTGCAAATATGTTCCTATAAAATGGTTTCATCTTCCAGGAATTCATGGAAAAGACTCTGAGGAGTACAGGTTTCTGGTACCTGACTATACTGCTGACATGAATGAATAAGCATTTTCAGACTCTAATGGAAAACTGATGAACTCATAAAAGTGCTAACAAAAGATCAAGATGGAAAAAAAAAATTACATGCGACTGAGTGAACTGATGAGGATGATTATAATTTTTGTGACTTTCTGTTTGAATTAAAAAAAAAATCCCACAAGGACTCAGAGGCAAAAAATATACAAATCAATTTTCACTGCAAAGTAAAGGAGCTGTGACAGTGGAGGATTACTGGACTGAATATCAATATTATGACATAGTATGAGTGTGTTTCGTGTTTGGTAATTGCAATCATTGTTGCTTTTGTTGTGGTCATCCATTTACAATGCTTGGTGTCAGTCTATTTATCTCTTGTAAAAATAAAATACAGTGTGTGTGTGCGTGTGTGTGTGTGTGTGTGTGTGAAATAAATACATAAATAAATAAATAAATAAACTGAAAAAAAACAAAAAAAAGTCCCACATACTGAAAGATTTATTCTTCCTTTTTGTTTTTTTTTTTATCATACAACAATATCATTTTAACTGCTAATAAATGGAATAACGTGAAGAAAAATAACATACAAAATAAACAACACCAAAAACTGAGATTAAAACAGGCATCACTGATCTTGTAGTTTAGAGGGATCATTCTTCATCTTAATAGAATGCATTTATAAAAGCATATAAGAAACATATTTAAGTGTTTCTCTTGCAGTTTTCCAAGTTGTCATTCTTGAAATTTAAAATGATTTTCTGATTAATGTGAGGCAATTTTTGGTATATTTTAAATATACTACACCAGCAGCTTGTACAAATAAAGCTACCAAGACTTGAATGATGTTAAACACTTTGGCAGTTATTTATAACTAAATAAATATCACTCTTTTTGGAAGCACATCTTTGTCAATCAAATTTCTTGAGATGGCTGCCCTAATATTCATCAGTTCCTGATTGCTGACATCTGAAATATGTAGGAATCATGAGTTAAAGGTGAAGTCATTTTGAAAATGTGTGAGGTCTATTACCATTAAATCACAGATTATCTACAAATAATATAAACTCATCTAATTTTTCCCACTCCTATTTTAAACATCTGTATTCCAATGATATGGTAATTGTTGACTAGTTTGTACTTGTCTACTGTTTTTTGTTTTTATATATTTTTGTTTATCTTTACCAGAATACCAATAAATGTGTAATTAACGAAAAATGCTGTTAAAATTCATTGACAGTTGCATGGTATTATGTCAATTCATAAATGTCAACCATCATTAAATGACATAGGTAAGTATACATTAAAAATCATTGAAGAAAAATATATGTATAAAGGCTCTATTTTGAGATTAGTTTTTAAACATTAATTAGATTGTAGCACATTTTAATCCAATGTGCAACAACTTGCACATTGTATTTAAAACAACTTACCTAATGATAAGTATATTATCTTTTCAGGGTATATTTCTTGAAAAAAATGTGTATACATATATATTTATACAGAGGGAAAAATTCTAACTTCTTTTTATTTACAGCAGATCTAGAATTTTTGGAATTTAAAGATATTATACAAATAGCAAACAAACAATAGAAAACTTCATTATCAAATGATTAATATCCAGTTTGGGATATGCACATACTTGGGATACATTGGGGTAGTTGAGGAAATTATTAAAATTCCTATAAGTATTGATTTCTCATATAGTTTTAGTTACTATTTGTTTTGCAATTTGTAATGTACATAATACATTGATATAGTGGTAGCACAAGTATGTAATTTATTAATAATTCTATGTAATTCTAAATATCTCTATTTAAGAAATGCATTGAGGATATTTTTTAATGAAAAATATGAGGGATCAAAAATTATATAGATACATAGGTAAAGGGCATAGTTTCATAGTATTCAAACAAATCAGTCCTATCAAGTTTTTTTTTTTTATATCTGTGTATTCTGAAATATTGTTGCAAAATTCCATATAAAACCTGTCTCTTTGTTTGCGATTGGGCCACCAATAATGAGCCCCCAGTTCTTTTTCAAATGTCTTTCTTGACTGTTTATTCTAGTAATAAAGAAAATGTCAAATGTATTTAATTAACAGGTAGGTCAAAGAATATAATATTTGTTGAAAAACTTGCCATCTATAAAACAAATCACATAAAGCAAAATAATGAGAACATCAATTTTAATCTTTCACTTGAACTTTTCTATTTTAAGTCTGATACCATATTTGAAGAAATCATGAGCTCTTAAATAAAAAGATACATACCTTTGTGGTATTTCAAGCTTAATAAGTAATATACATGTTTACATATATATATGATATATATGAAGAGAAAGAATGCAAGGGTGAAGGTCAAAGCTAATGTTTATAATATTTATGAGGCAGATGACAAAAAACCCTCAATTCTTAATGGTACTTGAGTTCTATGCCATACCTGAGTGGAGATAATTAAATAAAAATGACATCCTATATATCAGTCTAATAGTACTTTATCAGATTAAGATTTATGAGTATCTTAATTTAAATTTTTTTAATTGTGACATGAAAATAAACAAATTACACATTCCTAAAGTTTTGTACTACCTCACACAGGTCAGAATGGCCATCACTAAAATGTCTATAAATAATAAATGTTGGAGAAAGTGTAAAGAAAAGGGAAGCCTCTTACAATGTTGGTAGGAATGTAAATTGGTGCAGCCACTATGGAAAACAATATGGGGTTTCCTCAAAAAACTAAAAATAAGAGTTACCATATGATCCAGCTATCCCACTCCCCAGCATATACCCAGACAAAACTATAATTTGAAAAGATACATGCATCCCTATGTTCATAGCAGCTTTATTTATGCAATAGCCATGACATGGAAACAACCTAAATGTCCATCGATAGATGAATGGATAAAGAAGATGTGATACACACACACACACACACACACACACACACACACAATGGAATACTACTCAGTCATAAAAAAGAATGAAATGGTGCCATTTGCAGCAACATAGATGGACGTAGAGAAGATCACACTAAGCAAAGTAGGTCAGAAAGAGAAAGACAAATACCATATGATGATATACATGGAATCCAAAATATGACACAAATGAACTTATCTACAAAACAGAAACAGACTCACAGACATAGAGAACAGACTTATGGTTGCCAAAGGGAAGGGGCGGCGGGTAAGGGATAAAGTGGGAGTTTGGGATTAAGAGATGCAACCTAGTATATATAGGACGGATAAACAACAAGGTCCTACTGTGTAGCACAGGTAACTGGATTCAATCTCCTGTGATAAACCATAATGGAAAAGAGTATGAAAAAAATATATGTATGTGTATAACTGAATCACTTTGCTGTACACAGAAATTAACACATTGTAAATCAACTATACTTCTATAAAATATATAAAAAAGAAACTAATATGAAAGCCATAATAAAGAATTCACCAACCAAAGAAAGAAGTTTTGTTACTACAATTCTCCATTTCTTATGAGAGCTGTGGAATCGGTTGTTTATAAATTGCTTAACTTCATCAATTTACAAGCCATCACAGTTAAGTATTGTGAGCTATATGATATTGAAGGAAAAGGATGGTTTGCAAGACACATTTTTCCTTTTTTTCATAACTAATAATGTTGGCTGCAATATATTAATTACTTCTGATGTTTTAGGTATTATTCTCTGTATATTTCATATAGTCTTCATAACAAAATCGTGAGGTGACATTATCTCCATTATACAGATTGGGAAAGTAAGGCTTTGAAGGTGTTAAATTACTTGCCTCAGTTCACACAGTTTTAAGTGGCTAGAGTACAATTCAAAAGGGTATCTAGATCTGTCTAGGTTTCCAACTACCATACTCTACAGGGCTTTGTTCTGAATACCTGTCTCATTTTTCACTCTTGCGAGAAAGTCAAACAAAGTAGAAACCTCAAGAGCTAGCTCTAGAGATGTACTAGGTTTCTTTTTTCTTTGATACGCACCTTGATCATTGTTACTCCTACTTCATGGGGCATCTTTTAAAACCATGGTATTTTAAACCATTCTTAAAATGAAGAAAAACGATAACTAGAAATAAAGAAGCTCAAACCTTCACTTATACCACCAAAGCTCCACTTTTCCCTCTTGTCATAATTGTATGATTCCTGTAGCCTCAATTTAAACTTGAGGTTTTCCAAAGTGCTTTATAGAGAGAAAGGAAGGTGAGGGAAATTCTTCTTTGACAATTTGCAGCCCAAGCTAGGAGAACAAAATCTCCTAGAGAGAAAAGCCCAAGTCTGTGGAGATCAGTTACCTGTGTCGTTCTTCTTGACCCTCCCACACCATTGAGAGTTTGTGCCAATATGACCTACTCACATAGGAGTTTGTGTCAAAGAATAAGGACCATGCTGTTAGCATACTTTGTGTAAATGAATAACAATGGCACTTAATTGTATGCCGGAAAGGATTTCAAACCTTATATTATGTTTATGATAATGATGAAGTTGTACAAAATTCATCGTGACATTGTTAGTTCTAATAGTTACATAGAAAAGCCACCAAATGGTTTATTTAATTTAGAATATAATACTTATGAATAATTTTAAATTGACAGCCTAGAAATTCTGGATCCTCCTTTCTTGAAGCGTAGTGAACACAAATGTAATGGTAGCATAGATTCCCAAGTCAGTGCTTTAACCCTAACCTGTATGTAACCCCTGTGTCCAGCAATCATGTATCTCCTAGCTGTGACTGCCAGGAGACTTGCCAATTAGTGTCAATCGTAGAGGTAGACTGAGAATGTGGGCATCTGACCAGGAAGAAAAGTACCGACATCAACACATTTTGTATGAAAATAAAAGCAACACAAAAGTTGTCACAAAGAAGTTTATACAAAACACAGTCTCATAATATTCCCTGGTCTCCAAAAAATTCAGACTACATCAATTAATGTCATCAAAACAAAAGTAAGGTATGATCACATGATATCCTGTAAATCGATTATATAATCTATAATATAGATCTTATTCATATTTTTTGCCATTTCCTAAATTATTTCATGCATCTTCATAACTACTACCTAGAGAAAAATCAGCAACTAGGAGACAGTTTTTTGACTGTATTTTTCCATATCATCTTCTTGATATGGTATGAAAATTACATGGCGGATTTAAAATGGGTATATGGGAAGAAAACCCTTCTACACTTGATCTAAAGGGAGGTAATCCTTTTCCAAGAGACATGTGGGTAATTTATAGTTAAACATTTTCCCTTGATCTCTATACCTCTATATCACTTTTTCTACCAGGAGTTAATTTGATTAAGTGCATACCAAGAGGGAATCCAAGCAAAAAGAAGGGTTTTCTTTGAGCAGACAGCCAGGAACACAGCAGCAGGAACTTTTTTTTTAAATTGATTGAGCCACTAGTGATACACATAATTGACTTTTAAACTTAGAAATAGGCTCTGAAAGCACTTGAGAATCTCAAATGGAAATCATGGACCATGGGTAGACTTGTGCATTTTTACCATTTTTATATCCAGAAAATCCTCATTTTATAAAGTTTAATGAAAATTCTGCTTTTCTGTGCATCAAGGAGAACAAACAAAACATTGAATCATGGGATTTTCTGAATATATTCTTTTAAATATCTGAGATTATTTCAATGCCAGCATGTTGTTAAATACATTATCTTTGTCTTATAAGCTGAAAGCACAGACATCTTGAAATGAAGATAATTCTAAATGTGAAAACAATTCTTACCCTGCTTCTTCTTACTACTGGGGTTTCTCAAGTACACACACCTATTTATCAGAAGTACTTGGTTTTACTTGAAACATATTCTATTTTCTAAGTCATTTTTAAATATTATTTTCTATGTTTTTTCTTACCAATTTCTATATAACAATTGAACACCAAATATACAATTATATAGAGAAAATATTGGATGAAAATAGTAAGTTCTAAATAATACTAAATATATAAATTAAGGAAAAAATTTAATAATAACCGATACTATATTTTAGGTTAATACCTTTAAATGTGATTTTTAAAGATGAGAGCTAAGACAGTTAAACAAATGTGCTACCATGTGCTGGTATGTGTTGAAGCCTTAATGTCAGTTAAATATAATTTTGATATTTAATTTCTTTAGTCTTGGGAGACTGGGAATAAGGCTAAAAATGCATGGTATTTATTTAAGAGATAAGATAAGGTTTTGTAAAGCCATCTCAGTACTTCAAGGAAAATCAAGATTCTTTCTTAAAATGAACCTCAATCAGTATACTCTTGGGTCTGAGTATACCAGAGACTTATTTACAATGTGTGAAAATAGTTAGGGAGACCTTAGAAGGTTAAGCATAGTGAAAACCTTTGGGAAGCTTGTACTAAGCCAGTTAAAGCTGCATTACCAAAGAAGGAATGCTTAGACCATAACAGTCATCCCGGGGAATAAGAAATCCAATCACTTATTTTACAAACAAAAAAGGATGTTGATATTGTTAATTTTTTACCTGATTATATTAATACGATTGTGGATGGAGCTGTTTGGTGCACTAGGGCAGGCAGAGCGCTCTTCCCCTCCACTTGAAGAGCTCTGGTAAATCTGCTTGGTCCTAAGGTATTTAATGTGATTCTTCAACCTCAGGAGACTGGAATCTCAGGCTACTGCAGGATGAAGTTTTATTTCTATAATTAATGAATACTCTATAATACAGCTATTAGTACCTTCATCTTAGAGATGAGCATCAGAGACCCAGAGAGTTAAAGTATCTTATTTTGGCACACTTAGAAAATTGTAGATCCAGGACTAGAACCCATTTCAGTATCATTTAAAAAGTCTTTGTTTTCTACTGTACTATATAGCATTATCAAAAAGTCATTCTCTAATAACACTTTCAGGCAGTAACTTCCATGTGGGAGACACAATTCTAATCAATGAAGATGATTCAGTAAGGAATGTCCCATTTTCATGAAACTCACTTTTATTTTTTATCTCTTACACTGATTGATGTCCACAGTGTTAGTAACTTCACTAACACACTTCTGTCAGGTTCTCCAATATACTATTGCTTACACTGACCAGTTGTCTTCCAGGCTTACTTAGGTAAATGGCTATTCTTTTTAAAAAAAATTAATTTCACAGAGTGTGATAGTCATACTCAGCTAGTCACATATCTTCACAAGATAATGAAAGGTGAGTGGATTCGTGGTGGAGAAAATTCTATTTATATCCTTTGCCACCTCCTTCCACTAATATTCTGATGTATGTCTAATGGGAATATGTTTTGTCATCCTATACTTGAGACTAATTGCTGTAGAAAAACACTGCTACTAGTAGGAGAGTGCCATATCCCTGGGATACATCAGGGACAAGAACAATAAGAGTATTGCCAGTTGAAATAGCTTACTTCAGAACACTGACTCTTGAGTCTCTACAAGTCTACTTGGATTTGCTTTCTCTGCCTGGTTCAAGTTATAAACTCTCAGGGAATCACTATATTTCCAGCAAGGCAAACCAAGTTTTGAGAATAAATCCAGGTAATATTAAACCAAGAATCTCAGATACCAACCATATATCTCTATCATCTGATCTTATTTTTTCCACACAAATCTCTATGATTAGGAAGATCTAAAATTTTGGCAGTACATTTAGTATAAGACACCATAGAGAAGCAAGAATTCTCATACACTCTTAGTGGGAGTGTATTTGGTATTTACTCTAATGCAATGTTGTCAATGCCTACTAAAATTTCAAATATGTATACATTTTCAACCAACAATTTCATTTCTAGGTATTTATCCTACAGATATACTCACACACAAGCAAAATCATTTATGTACAATTTTACTCATAATACAGTGTTTGTTGAAGCCAAATAATTTTAACAGTCTAGAAATCCTAAAATAGACCACTAATTTTATACACACACATATTTATCTATCAACATAACAGAATATTATGAAGTCATAAAAATTGAGAAAGCTCTTTATGTGTAGAAAATTCCCAAGGTATATTTTTTAGTGAACTACAACAACAACAAAAAGAACAGAATGTACAGAAGGATGTTTGAAGTACTTTATTACATAGTAAAAGATGTAAAATATCTTGATACACATTTACTCATATATGAATGCAAAGAATCTCCAGTAAATCAACAACAATGTTAAATTTGGGAAAGGCAAGGTATATGAGGACAAGAAGAGAGAATTTTCACTTATATGCCTATTTATAATTTCAGTTATTAAACCATATGTTTATACAATCTAATAAAAACATTAATATAAAAATACATAAACTTACAAAACAATAAGATTATAAACACTTCTTGTTCTCAAGTGTTACAGTTTTGTTTTGTTTTGTTTTTTTAATTTGACCAATGGGAGACGGTGAAATCAATATTACAGGATATCATGTGATCATATATTTTCTGTCATAAATACTAAGTTGCATCTACAATTATATTATAGAGATCAGTGTGATTGTCAGTTGTCCAGTTCATTATACCTTCTAAAGATTAATATTGCAACTGCCATTGAGTGGTATTTTGGAATGAAACTGAGTGGTCATTACAATAATTGGACTTTTTTTTTAATTTTAATTTTAATTTTTTCCCATTCTTTTTCAAATTATTTTCCCATTTAGCTTATTACAGGATATTGAGCAGAATTCCCTGTGCTATACAGTAGATCCTTGTTGGTTATCTATTTTAAATATAGCAGTGTGTACTTGTCAATCCCAAACTAGACTGACATTATATCAAATTTGTATCATAGATTCATCTCAAAACAAAATATAAAAGTTGGGTTTTTCAATGTTATTGTGGTTTCTTAAATAATTCTAAATTAGGTTGAGTTTCACTAAAATAGTTTATCTTAAAATTTATAGTTTTATTAGCCAAGGAATTGTTTTTTTTTTTTTTTTTTTTTTTTTTTTTTTTTAAACATCTTTATTGAAGTATAATTGCCTTACAATGGTGTGTTAGCTTCTGCTTTATAACAAAGTGAATCAGTTATACATATACAATATGTTCCCATTTCTCTTCCCTCTTGCATCTCCCTCCCTCCCACCCTCCCCATCCCACCCCTCTAGGTGGTCAAAAAGCACCGAGCTGATCTCCCTGTGCTATGCGGCTGCTTCCCACTAGTTATCTATTTTACATTTGGTAGTGTATATATGTCCATGACACTCTCTTACCCTGTCACATCTCACCCCACCCCCTCCCCATATCCTCAAGTCCATTCTCTAGTAGGTCTGTGTCTTTATTCCTGTCTTGCCACTAGGTTCTTCATGGCCATTTTTTTTTTTTTTTTTCCTTAGATTCCGTATATATGTGTTAGCATACTGTATTTGTTTTTCTCTTTCTGACTTACTTCACTCTGTATGACAGACTCTAACTCCATCCACCTCATTACAAATACCTCCATTTCATTTCTTTTTATGGCTGAGTAATATTCCATTGTATATATGTGCCACATCTTCTTTATCCATTCATCTGTCGATGGACATTTAGGTTGCTTCCATGTCCTGGCTATTGTAAATAGAGCTGCAATGAACATTTTGGTACATGACTCTTTTTGACCTATGGTTTTCTCAGGGTATATGCCCAGTATTGGGATTGCTGGGTCGTATGGTAGTTCTATTTGTAGTTTTTTCAGGAACCTCCATACTGTTCTCCATAGTGGCTGTATCAATTTACATTCCCACCAACAGTGCAAGAGTGTTCCCTTTCCTCCACACCCTCTCCAGCATTTATTGTTTCTAGATTTTTTGATGATGGCCATTCTGACCGGTGTGAGATGATATCTCATTGTAGTTTTGATTTGCATTTCTCTAATGATTAATGATGTTGAGCATTCTTTCATGTGTCTGTAGGCCATCTGTATATCTTCTTTGGAGAAATGTCTATTTAGGTCTTCTGCCCATTTTTGGATTGGGTTGTTGGTTTTTTTGTTATTGAGCTGCATGAGCTGCTTGTAAATCTTGGAGATTAATCCTTTGTCAGTTGCTTCATTTGCAAATATTTTCTCCCATTCTGATGGTTGTCTTTTGGTCTTGTTTATGGTTTCCTTTGCTGTGCAAAAGCTTTTAAGTTTCATTAGGTCCCATTTGTTTATTTGTGTTCTTATTTCCATTTCTCTGGGAGCTGGGTCAAAAAGAATCTTGCTGTGATGTATGTCATAGAGTGTTCTGCCTATGTTTTCCTCTAAGAGTTTGATAGTGTCTGCCCTTACACTTAGGTCTTTAATCCATTTTGAGTTTATTTTTGTGCATGGTGTCAGGGAGTGTTCTAATTTCATACTTTTACATGTACCTGTCCAATTTTCCCAGCACCACTTATTGAAGAGGCTGTCTTTTCTCCACTGTATATTCTTGCCACCTTTATCAAAGATAAGGTGACCATATGTGTGTGGGTTTATCTCTGGGCTTTCTATCCTGTTCCATTGATCTATATTTCTGTTTTTGTGCCAGTACCAAACTGTCTTGATTACTGAAGCTTTGTAATATAGTCTGAAGTCAGGGAGCCTGATTCCCCCAGCTCCATTTTTCGTTCTCAAGATTGCTTTGGCTATTCGGGGTCTTTTGTGTTTCCATACAAATTGTGAAATTTTTTGTTCTAGTTCTGTGAAAAATGCCAGTGGTAGTTTGATAGGGACTGCATTGAATCTGTAGATTGCTTTGGGTAGTAGAGTCATTTTCACAATGTTGATTCTTCCAATCCAGGAACATGGTATATCTCTCCATCTATTTGTATCATCTTTAATTTCTTTCATCAGTGTCTTATAATTTTCTGCATACAGGTCTTTTGTCTCCTTAGGTAGGTTTATTCCTAGATATTTTATTCTTTTTGTTGCAATGGTAAATGGGAGTGTTTTCTTAATTTCACTTTCAGATTTTTCGTCATTAGTGTATAGAAATGCAAGAGATTTCTGTGCATTAATTTTGTATCCTGCTACTCTACCAAATTCATTGATTAGCTCTAGGAGTTTTCTGGTAGCATCCTTAGGATTCTCTATGTATAGTATCATGTCATCTGCAAATAGTGACAGCTTTACTTCTTCTTTTCCGATTTGGATTCCTTTTATTTCTTTGTCTTCTCTGATTGCTGTGGCTAGCACTTCCAAAACTATGTTGAATAATAGTGGTGAGAGTGGGCAACCTTGTCTTGTTCCTGATCTTAGTGGAAATGGTTTCAGTTTTTCACCATTGAGGACAATGTTGGCTGTGGGTTTGTCATATATGGCCTTTATTATGTTGAGGAAAGTTCCCTCTATGCCTACTTTCTGCAGGGCTTTTATCATAAATGGATGTTGAATTTTGTCGAAAGCTTTCTCTGCATCTATTGAGATGATCATATGGTTTTTCTCCTTCAATTTGTTAATATGGTGTATCACATTGATTGATTTGCGTATATTGAAGAATCCTTGCATTCCTGGGATAAACCCCACTTGATCATGGTGTATGATCCTTTTAATGTGCTGTTGGATTCTGTTTGCTAGTATTTTGTTGAGGATTTTTGCATCTATGTTCATCAGTGATATTGGCCTGTAGTTTTCTTTCTTTGTGACATCTTTGTCTGGTTTTGGTATCAGGGTGATGGTGGCCTCGTAGAATGAGTTTGGGAGTGTTCCTCCCTCTGCAATATTTTGGAAGAGTTTGAGAAGGATAGGTGTTAGCTCTTCTCTAAATGTTTGATAGAATTCACCTGTGAAGCCATCTGGTCCTGGGCTTTTGTTTGTTGGAAGGTTTTTAATCACAGTTTCAATTTCATTGCTTGTGATTGGTCTGTTCATATTTTCTATTTCTTCCTGGTTCAGTCTCGGCAGTTTGTGCATTTCTAAGAATCTGTCCATTTCTTCCAGGTTGTCCATTTTATTGGCATAGAGTTGCTTGTAGTAATCTCTCATGATCTTTTGTATTTCTGCAGTGTCAGTGGTTACTTCTCCTTTTTCATTTCTAATTCTATTGATTTGAGTCTTCTCCCTTTTTCTCTTGATGAGTCTGGCTAATGGTTTATCAATTTTGTTTATCTTCTCAAAGAACCAGCTTTTAGTTTCATTGATTTTTGCTATTGTTTCCTTCATTTCTTTTTCATTTATTTCTGACCTGATCTTTATGATTTCTTTCCTTCTGCTGGCTTTGGGGTTTTTTTGTTCTTCTTTCTCTAATTGCTTCAGGTGCAAGGTTAGGTTGTTTATTCGAGATGTTTCCTGTTTCTTGAGGTAGGCTTGTATTGCTATAAACTTCCCTCTTAGCACTGCTTTTGCTGCGTCCCATAGGTTTTGGGTCGTCGTATCTCCATTGTCATTTGTTTCTAGGTATTTTTTGATTTCCCCTTTGATTACTTCAGTAATCACTTCGTTATTAAGTAGTGTATTGTGTAGCCTCCATGTGTTTGTATTTTTTACAGATCTTTTCCTGTAATTGATATCTAGTCTCATAGCGTTGTGGTCGGAAAAGATACTTGATACAATTTCAATTTTCTTAAATTTACCAAGGCTTGATTTGTGACCCAAGATATGATCTATCCTGGAGAATGTTCCATGAGCACTTGAGAAAAATGTGTATTCTGTTGTTTTTGGGTAGAATGTCCTATAAATATCAATTAAGTCCATCTTGTTTAATGTATCATTTAAAGCTTGTGTTTCCTTATTTATTTTCATTTTGGATGATCTGTCCATTGGTGAAAGTGGGGTGTTAAAGTCCCCTACTATGATTGTGTTGCTGTCGATTTCCCCTTTTATGGCTGTTAGTATTTGCCTTATGTATTGAGGTGCTCCTATGTTGGGTGCATAAATATTTACAATTGTTATAGCTTCCTCTTGGATCGATCCCTTGATCATTATATAGTGTCCTTCTTTGTCTCTTGTAATAGTCTTTATTTTAAAGTCTATTTTGTCTGATATGAGAATTGCTACTCCAGCTTTCTTTTGATTTCCATTTGCATGGAATATCTTTTTCCATCCCCTCACTTTCAGTCTGTATGTGTCTCTAGGTCTGAAGTGGGTCTCTTGTAGACAGCATATATATGGGTCTTGTTTTTGTATCCATTCAGCCAGCCTGTGTCTTTTGGTGGGAGCATTTAATCCATTTACATTCAAGGTAATTATCGATATGTATGTTCCTATTCCCATTTTCTTAAATGTTTTTGGTTTGTTATTGTAGGTGTTTTCCTTCCCTTGTGTTTCTTGCCTAGAGAAGTTCCTTTAGCATTTGTTGTAAAGCTGGTTTGGTGGTGCTGAACTCTCTCAGCTTTTGCTTGTCTGTAAAGGTTTTAATTTCTCCATCGAATCTGAATGAGATCCTTGCTGGGTAGAGTAATCTCGGTTGTAGGTTTTTCTCCTTCATCACTTTAAGTATATCCTGCCACTCCCTTCTGGCTTGCAGAGTTTCTGCTGAAAGATCAGATGTTAACCTTATGGGAATTCCCTTGTGTGTTATTTGTTTTTTTTCCCTTGCTGCCTTTAATATGTTTTCCTTATATTTAATTTTTGACAGTTTGATTAATATGTGTCTTGGCGTGTTTCTCCTTGGGTTTATCCTGTATGGGACTCTCTGTGCTTCCAGGACTTGATTAACTATTTCCTTTCCCATATTAGGGAAGTTTTCAACTATAATCTCTTCAAATATTTTCTCAGTCCCTTTCTTTTTCTCTTCTTCTTCTGGGACCCCTATAATTCGAATGTTGGTGCGTTTAATGTTGTCCCAGAGGTCTCTGAGACTGTCCTCAGTTCTTTTCATTCTTTTTTCTTTATCCTGCTCTGTAGTAGTTATTTCCACCATTTTATCTTCCAGGTCACTTATCCTTTCTTCTGCCTCAGTTATTCTGCTATTGATCCCATCTAGAGTATTTTTAATTTCATTTATTGTGTTTTTCATCATTGCTTGGTTCCTCTTTAGTTCTTCTACGTCCTTGTTAAATGTTTCTTGCATTTTGTCTATTCTATTGCCAAGATTTTGGATCATCCTTACTATCATTATTCTGAATTCTTTTTCAGGTAGACTACCTATTTCCTCTTCATTTGTTAAGTCTAGTGTGCTTTGACCCTGCTCCTTCATCTGCTGTGTGTTTTTTTGTCGTCTCATTTTGCTTATCTTACTGTGTTTGGGGTCTCCTTTTCACAGACTGCAGGTTTGTAGTTCCCGTTGTTTTTGGTATCTGTCCCCAGTGGCTAAGTTTGGTTCAGTGGGTTGTGTAGGCTTCCTGGTGTAGGGAACTAGTGCCTGAGCTCTGGTGGATGAGGCTGGATCTTGTCTTTCTGGTGGGCACATCCACGTCTGGTGGTGTATTTTGGGGGTGTCTGTGGCCTTATTATGATTTTAGGCAGCCTCTCTGCTAATGGATGGGGCTGTGTTCCTGTCTTGCTAGTTGTTTGGCATAGGGTGTTCAGCACTGTAGCTTGCTGGTCATTGAGTGATGCTGGGTCTTGATGTTGAGATGGAGATCTCTGAGAGATTTTTACCGTTTGGTATTACGTGGAGCTGGGAGGTCTCTTGTGGACCAGTGTCCTGAGGTTGGCTCTCCCACCTCAGAGGCACGGCCCTGATGCCTGGCTGGAGCACCAAGAGCCTTTCGTCCACACGGCTCAGAGTAAAAGGGAGAAAAAATAGAAAGAAAGAAAGAAAGTAAGTAAGAAAGGAAGAAAGAAAGAAAGAAAGAAAGAAAGAAAGAAAGAAAGAAAGAAAGAAAGAAAGAAAGAAACGAGGGAGGGAGGGAGGGAGGGAGGAAGGAAAGAAAGAAAGAAAGAAAGAAAGAAAGAAAGAAAGAAAGAAAGAAAGAAAGAAAGAAAGAAAGAAAGAAAGAGGCTATAATATAGTGAAGCAAAATAAAGCTATTGTAAAGCAAAGCTATACAGACAAAATCTCACCCAGAAGCATATACATATACACTCACACAAAAAAAAAAAGGAACAGGGGAAAAATTAATATATCCTGCTCCCAAAGTCCACCTCCTGAATTTGGGATGATTCGTTGTCTATTCAGGTATTCAGCAGATGCAGGCACATCAAGTTGTTTGTGGAGTTTTAATCCGCTACTTCTGAGGCTGCTGGGAGAGATTTCCCCTTCTCTTCCCTGTTCACACAGCTCCTGGGGTTCAGCTTTGGATTTGGACCCGCCTCTGCGTGTAGGTCACCTGAGGGCGTCTATTCCCCGCCCAGACAGAACGGGGTTAAAGGAGCAGCTGCTTCGGGGGCGCTGGCTCACTCAGGCCGCGGGGAGGGAGGGGTACGGAGGAGGCGGGGCGAGCCTGCGGCGTCAGAGGCCGGCGTGACGTTGCACCAGCCTGAGGCGCGCAGTGCGTTCTCCCGGGGAATTTGTCCAGGGATCACGGGACCCTGGCAGTGGCGGGCTGCACCGGCTCCCGGGAGGGGCGGTGTGGAGAGTGACCTGTGCTCACACACAGGCTTTTTGGAGGCGGCAGCAGCAGCCCCAGCGTCTCACGCCTGTCTCTGGGGTCCGCGCTGATCGCCGCGGCTCGCGCCTTTCTCTGGAGTTCGTTTAGGCGGCGCTCTGAATCCCCTCTCCTCGCGCACCAGGAAACAAAGAGGGAAGAAAAAGTCTCTTGCCTCTTCGGCAGCTGCAGACTTTTTCTCGGACTCCCTCCCGGCTAGCTGTGGTGCGCTAACCCCTTCAGGCTGTGTTCACGCCGCCAATCCCAGTCCTCTCCCTGCGATCCGACTGAAGCCCGAGCCTCAGCTCCCAGCCCCCGCCCGCCCCGGCGGGGGAGCAGACAAGCCTCTCGGGCTGGTGAGTGCTGGTCGGCACCGCTCCTCCGTGCGGGAGCCTCTCCGCTTTGCCCTCCGCACCCCTGTGGCTGCGCTCTCCTCCGTGGCTCCGAAGCTTCCCCCTTCTGCCACCCGCAGTCTCTGCCCGCGAAGGGGCTTCCTAGTACGTGGAAATCTTTCCTCCTTCACAGCTCCCTCCCACTGGCGCAGGTGCCGTCCCTATTCTTTTGTCTCTGTTATTTCTTTTTTCTCTTTTGCCCTACCCAAGTACGGGGGGAGTTTCTTGCCTTTTTGGAGGTCGGACGTTTTCTGCCAGCGTTCAGTGGGTGTTCTGTAGGAGCAGTTCCACGTGTAGATGTATTTCTACTGTATCTGTGGGAAGGAAGGTGATCTCCGCGTCTTACTCTTCCGCCATCTTCTCTCCTCCCCCCAAGGAATTGTTTTGTTTAGAAAAATCTAGCACACTAGTATATAAACTATAAAGACATAAACTCTATAAAATTAAAGGTACAGAGTATTGTATTTAGAATACAAGTAAAAAAAAGCTATATATGCTTCATATACTTTACAATTTATAGCACAAGAGCTTGGTTTCATGGAACAATAATACAATGAATTTCAGGTTCTAATTTGTAGGTATAAAAAGTATCACTTCTGATAAGAACAACTGACTTGAGTGTCTCTGAAAACTAGTTCCACAGATTTCCAGTGCTTTTCAGAACATGGGAACTGATTGTGATTAATCAGGGAAAAGCCCTTCTCTAATAAGGCTCTGTCTGGTCCAATTGCTGAACATGACAGTCTTGAGAATTACATCGCCAAATGGTCTTCTAGAGATGGAAGGCTGAAAGATTGGCTGAATTAAATAGCTCACTCAGATGACCTTAGAAATGGACATTTTGACTGAAGGTGAAGAAAATTTCATGCATTACTGATTTTTCATACTATATATGTATTTTGAAAGAAAAACGTTATAGGACGTTTCTCTTATCCTGAACACTTCCAGGTATCATTATCTTGTCTAAATGCTGCAATCACTCAGGTGTGCATCCATCCCTTCACTCCTGATTATGGATAACATTTGTAGCATGAGGATGAGGGAGGGAGGTGAGAGCCTGAACATTGAGAAAAGTCATCAAGAATCATAAGAGAAGAGAAGCTCATTTTTATGATTTTGCCACCACCCAGTCAAGTGTCGGCTGCAGACATTTATTATGATTGCATGTGGGCTTCGAAGACAAGTGAGTCATTTCTCAGAGTGGGTTAGCCTCCAACATAATTAATAGCCAGAAGATTTTGTAGATAGATTTTTTTTCAACTCAACAGCAAATGTTCTTTAAATTGATCCGTTGAGTTACGCACAACCCAATCATCACACAAACAAAAGACAGTTCTGATTGTACAGAGATACATCACCACTCTCACCAAAGGAGACAATCCTCCATTAAAAAATACTATACATGCTTATATTTACTTAGAAAGAACTTTTGTCAATCATATGAAGGCATATTTTTAGGAAAATCTCAGTTCGGTGGTGTACATAAACCTTATCTTTAGCATTATTTTTTTCCACCAATAAAACCATACCAATTAAAGAAATGTTTTGATCTATCAAAAATAAGAGTTTAATGAATTATTGTGTTTTTATCTGTTTAAAAACAAAACATATATATATGTATATATATATATATATATACATATATATATATACGTATAGCTTAGAAAATAACAATAAACAGAAAAAGAGAATAACATCACCCATAATTTCAGTACTCACATAACCACTGTTGGGAATATTGATGTATACCATCTGTTTGTATCTTCTTGTGTTGATATATATATATATATATATATATATATAAATATAAATATATATATATATATGCATACACACATTTATATATGCACACACACATATATTATATGCACACAAACATATATATGCACATACATACACTCAGTCTCACCTGACTGAACTTTTGACTTCTGTCCACATTTGCTAATAAATAACACTATGTTAAAATCATTTAAGCTAAACTATTATGTAATCCTATGATTATTTCATGAGGAGATATTCTGAGACACATAATAATATAATTTAAGAGTATTAATATGCATTACCTAGTTTATCTCCCAAAACTTGTATCAGTTTATACTCCCACCAATATTGTCAGCTAGCATTTACTTCCATAAACCTTGAAAACAGATGTCTTGCTGAAAATCTCTTACAAACTAAATGTTTAAAATTACATTATATTGTAGTCTAAATGTGCATTTGTTTTATTAAAAAAATGACAGTTTATAATTGCATCCCCTGTTATTTTTGGATACTTATTTTGGATGTTTTACATATTTTAATGGTTCCAATTATTTTATTTATAAGAACACTAACATTAAAGTTACTAATTTTTTTCATTTTTATTGAATAATTTTTATCACTTATTTGTCTTAAAACTTAAGATTTTTCTTAAATTTCCTAATATATGCAAAGTTTTTATGTTAATCTAGTAAATTTTAACAATCTTGCAACAACCAAATTGAAGGAAATGCTAACAGACAAAATTGGTACAATTTGAACATCAGAATAATTAGGTAATGTATTACGACCCACAGTATAAAATAAGTATCCATGAGTCTAACCTGATATAAATAATTGCATAAGTTAATAAATGAAGAAAATATACAGCTTTTTCTTACAGTAGAATTTCCAATTAATAAATGTAGAAAACATAATTGAAACAGAAAATTACCATTTGGAGAATAAAGCAGTAAAACTTGTTCCATACAAGAATCATCTATGGATACAAAAATTAATAGACAGTAGTATAAAGAGAAAAAATATTTTTCAGTGTTTCAAAGTACCTCCCCACAAGATGCTTATTTTTTTTGTTAACATCCTTATTGGAATATAATTGCTTTACAATGTTGTGTTAGTTGCTGCTGTATAACAAAGTGAATGAGCTATATGTGTACATATATCCCCATATCTCCTCCCTTTTGTGTCTCCTTCCCACCCTCCCTATCCCACCCCTTTAGGTGGACACAAAGTACCGAGCTGATCTCCCTGTGCAATGGAGCTGCTTCCCACTAGCTATCTATTTTACATTTGGTAGTGGATATATGTCCATGCCACTCTCTCACTTCGTCCCAGCTTACCCTTCCCCAACCCCGTGTCCTCAAGTCCATTCTCTATGTCTGCATCTGTATTCCTCTCCTGCCCCTGAGTTCTTCAGAACCAATTTCTTTTTCTTTCTTTCTTTCTTTCTTTTTTAGATTCCATATATATGTGTTAGCATACAGTATTTATTTTTCCTTTCTCACTTACTTCACAAGGTATGACAGTACCTAGGTCCATCCACCTCAAAGCAAATAATTCAATTTTGCTTCTTTTTATGGCTGAGTAATATTCTATTGTATATATGTACCACATCTTCTTCTTCTATTCATCTGTCGATGGATGCTTAGGTTACTTCCTAAGCTGGCTATTGTAAATAGTACTCTAGTGAACATTGAGGTGCATGACTCTTTGTGAATTATGGTTTTCTCTGGGTATATGTCCAGTAGTGGGATTGCTGGATTGTATGGTGGTACTATTTTTAGTTTTTTTAGGAACCTCCATACTGTTCTCCATAGGAGCTATACCAATTTACATTCCCATCAACAGTGCAAGAGGGGGCCCTTCTCTCCAAACCCTCTCCAGCATTTATTGTTTGTAGACTTTTTGATGATGGCCATTCTGACTGGTGTAGGGTGATACCTCATTGTAGTTTTGATTTGCATTTCTCTAATGATTAGTGATGTTGAGCATCCTTTCATGGGTTTGTTAGTAATCTTCATATCTTCTTTGGAGAAATGTCTATTTAGGTCTTCTGCCCATTTTTGGATTGGGTTGTTTGTTTTTTTGATATTGAGCTGCATGAGCTGGTTGTATATTTTGCAGATTAATCCTTTGTCCGTTGACTCATTTGCAAATATTTTCTCCCATTCTGAGGGTTGTCTATTCGTCTTGTTTATGGTTTCCTTTGCTGTGCAAAAGACTTTATGTTTCATTAGGTCCCATTTTCTATTTTTGTTTTTATTTCCATTTCTTCAAGAGGTGGGTCAAAAAGGATCTTGCTGTGATTTATGTCATAGAGAGTTCTTCCTATGTTTTGCTCTGTTTTATAGTGTCTGAACTTACATATAGGTCTTTAATCCATTTTGAGTTAATTTTGTGTATGATGTTACAGAGTGTCTTAATTTTATTTTTTACATGTAGTTGTCCAGTTTTCCCAGCACCACTGTCTGAAGTCCAGGAGCATGATTCCTCCAGCTCCTTTTTTTTTTTTTTTTTCATGATTGTTTTGGCAATTTGGGGTCGTTTGTGTTTCCATACACACGTGAAATTTTTTGTTCTAGTTCTCTGAAAAATACCAGTGGTAGTTTGATAGGGATTGAATTGAATCTGTAGATTGCTTTGGGTAGTAGAGTCATTTTCACAATGCTGATTTTTCTAATCCAAGAACATGGTATATCTCTACATCTGTTTTTATCATCTTTAATTTTTTTCATCAGTGTCTTACAGTTTTCTGCATACAGGTCTTTTGTCTCCTTAGGTAGGTTTATTCATAGGTATCTTATTCTTTTTGTTGCAAGGTAAATGGGAGTGCTTCCTTAATTTTTCTTTCAGATTTTTCTTCATTAGTGTATAGGAATGCAAGAGATTTCTGCACATTAATTTTGTATCCTTCTACTTTACCAAATTCATTCCTTAATTCTAGTAGTTTTCTGGTAGAATCTTTAGGATTCTCTACATATAATATCATGTCGTCTGCAAACAGTGACAGTTTTCCTTCTTCTTTTCTGATTTGGATTCCTTTTATTTCTTTTTCTTCTCTGATTGTTGTGACTAAAACTTCCAAAACTATCTTGTATAATAGTGGTGAGAGTAGGCAACCTTGTCTTGTTCCTGATCTTAGGGGAAATGGTTTCAATTTTTCATCATTGACAGCGATGTTGGCTGTGGGTGTCTCATATATGGCCTTTATTATGTTGGGGTAACTTCCTTCTATGTCTACTTTCTAGAGAGTTTTTATCATAAATGGGTATTGAGTAATGTCAAAAGCTTTTTCTGCATGTATTGAGATGATCATATGCTTTTTCTCCTTCAATTTGTTAACATGAGTTATCACATTGATTGATTTGCATATATTGAAGAATCCTTGCATTCCTGGCATAAACCACACTTGATCATGTTGTATGATCCTTTTAATGTGCTGTTGGTTTCTGTTTGCTAGTATTTTGTTGAGGACTTTTGCATCTATGCTCATCAGTGATATTGGCCTGTAATTTTCCTTTTCTGTGACATCTTTGTCTGGTTTTGGTATCAGGGTGATGGTAACCTTGTAGAAATAGTTTGGGAGTGTTCCTCCCTCTGCTATATTTTGGAAGAGTTTGAGAAGGATAGGTGTCAGCCCTTCTCTAAATGTTTGATAGAATTCGCCTGTGAAGCCATCTAGTCCTGGGTTTTTGTTTGTTGGAAGATTTTTAATCACAGTTTCAATTTCAATGCTTGTGATTGGTCTGTTTATATTTTCTATTTCTTCCTGGTTCCGTCACAGAAGGCTGTGCTTTTCTAAGAATTTGTCCATTTCTTTCAGGTTGTCCATTTTAATGGTATATTGTTGCTTGTAGTAATCTCTCATGATCCTTTGTATTTCTGCACTGTCAGTTGTTACTTCTCCTTTTTCATTTTTAATTGTATTCATTTGAGTCTTCTCCCTTTTTTCTTGATGGGTCTGGCTAATGGTATATCAATTTTGTTTATCTTCTCAAAGAATGATGTTTTAGTTTTATTGATCTTTGCTATCATTTCCTTCATTTCTTTTTCATTTATTTCTTATCTGATCTTTATAATTTCTTTCCTTCCACTAACTTTAGGGTTTTTTTGTTCTTCTTTCTCTAATTGCTTTAGATGTAAGTTTAGGTTGTTTATTTGAGGCGTTTCTTGTTTCTTGATGTAGAATTGTATTGCTATAAACTTCCCTCTTAGAACTGCTTTTACTGCATCCCATAGGTTTTGGGTCATCATGTTTTCATTGTCATTTGTTTCTAGGTATTTTTTTATTTCCTCTTTGATTTCTTCAGTGATCTCTTGGTTATTTAGTAGTGTATTGTTTAGCCTCCATGTGTTTGTATGTTTTACAGATTTTTTCCTCTAATTGATATCTAGTATCATAACGTTGTGGTCTGAAAAGTTACTTGATATGATTTCAATTTTCTTAAATTTACCAAGGCTTGATTTGTGGCCCAAGATACAACCTATCCTGGGAATGTTCCCAGAGCACTTGAGAAGAAAGTGTATTCTGTTGTTTTTGGATGGAATGTCATATAAATATCAATTTAGTCCATCTTGTTTAATGTATTATTTAAAGCTTGTGTTTCCTTATTTATTTTCATTTTGGATGATCTGTCCATTGTTGAAAGTAGGGTGTTAAAGTCCCCTACTATTATTGTGTTACTGTTGATTTCCCCTTTTATGGGTGTTAGCATTGGCCTTATGTATTGAGGTGCTCCTTTGTTGGGTGCATAACTATTTACAATTGTTATATCTTCTTCTTGGATTGATCCCTTGATCGTTATGTAGTGTCCTTCCTTGTCTCTTGTAACAGTATTTTATAGTCTATTTTGTCTGATATGAGAATTGCTACTCCAGCTTTCTTCTGATTTCCATTTTCATGGAATATCTTTTTCCATCCCCTCACTCTCAGTCTGTGTGTGTCCCTAGGTCTTAAGTGGATCTCCTGTAAACAGCATGTATGTGAGTCTTCTTTATGTATCCATTCAGCCAGTCTATGTCTTTTGGTTGGAGCATTTAATCCATTTACACTTAAGATAATTGTCGATATGTAGGTTATATTTCCATTTTCTTAATTATTTTGAGTTTGTTATTGTAGGTCTTTTCCTTCTCTTGTGTTTCCTGCCTAGAGAAGTTCCTTTAGAATTTGTTGTAAAGCTGGTTTGGTGGTGCTGAATTCTCTTAGCTTTTGTTTGTCTGTAAAAATTTTAATTTCTCCATCAAATCTGAATGAGATCCTTGATAGGTAGAGTAATATTGGTTGTAGGTTTTTCCTTTCATCACTTTAAATAAGTCCTGCCACTCCCTTCTGGCTTGCAGAGTTTCTGCTGAAACATCAGCTGTTAACCTTATGGGAATTCCCTTGTATGTTAGTTGCTGCTTTTCCCTTGCTGCTTTTAATATTTTTTCTTTGCATATAATTTTTGATTGTTTGATTAATATGTTTCTTGGCATGTTTCTCCTTGGATTTATCCTTTATGGGACTCTCTGCACTTCCTGGAATTGATTGACTATTTCCTTTCCCATATTAGGGAAGTTTTCAACTATAATCTCTTCAAATATTTTCTCAGACTGTTTTTTTTTTTCTTTTTTTTCCCTCTTCTTCTTCTGGGTCCCTATAATTTGAATTTTGGTGCATTTAATGTTGTCCCAGATGTCTCTGAGGCTGTTCTTAATTCTTTTCATTCTTTTTATTTATTCTGGTCTGCAGTAGTTATTTCCACTATTTTTTCCTCCTTGTCACTTATCCATTCTTCTGCCCTAGTTATTCTGCTATTGATTCCTTTCAGAGAATATTTAATTTCGTTTATTGTGTTGTTCATCATTGTTTGTTTGCTCTTTAGTTCTTCTACGTCCTTGTTAAGGATTTCTTTTATTTTCTCCATTCTATTTCCAAGATTTTGGATAATCTTTATTATCATTAGTATGAATTCTTTTTCAGGTATACTGCCTATTTCCTCTTCATTTGTTTGTCCTGGTATGTTTTTTACCTTGCTCCTTCATCTGCTGTGTATTTCTCTGTCTTATTTTTTTAACTTGCTGTGTTTGGGGTCTCCTTTTTGCAGGCTGCAGTTTGGTAGTTCCCATTGTTTTTGGTGTCTGCCTCAGTGGTTAAGGTTGTTTCAGTCGGTTGTGTAAGCTTCCTGGTGGAAGGGACTAGTGCCTGTGTTCTGGTGGGTGAGGGTGGATTTTGTCTTTCTGGTAGGCAGAACCACGTCTGGTGGTGTGTTTTGGGGTGTCTGTGAACTTATTATGCTTTTAGGCAGCCTCTCTGCTAATGGGTGGGTTTGTGTTCTTGTCTTGCTAGTAGTTTGGCATAGGGTGTCCATCACTGGAGCTTGCTGGTCGTTGAGTGGACCTGGGTCTTAACATTGAAATGGAGATCTCTGGGAGAGCTTTCACCATTTGATACTACATGGGGCCAGGATGTCTGGTGGACAAATGTCCTGAACTTGGCTCCCCCACCTCAGAGGTTCAGGCCTGACACCCGGCTGGAGCACCAAGACATTGTCAGCCACATGACTCAGAAGAAAAGGGAGAAAAAAAAGACAGAAATAAATAAAATAAAAAAGTTATTAACATAAAAAAATTAAAATTAAAAAAAATACAGTAACTTAAAAAAATGAGAGAAAGAAAGAATAGAGCATCCGAACCAAAAAACAAATCCAATGGCAAAAGCAAATTTATACGGACAATATCACACAAAGAAGCATACACATACACACTCAGAAAAAGAGAAAAAGAAAAAAAATATATATATATAGAAGAGTGCAACCAAACCAATAAACAAATCTACCCATGATAGTAAGTTCTAAATAGTAAAACTAAGATAAACATAAAACCAGAAACAAATTAGATGTAGAAAGCAAACCCCAAGTCTACAGTTACTCCCAATGTCCACTGCCTCAATTTTGGGCTGATTCATTATCTATTCAGGTATTCCACAGATGCAGGGTACATCAAGTTTATTGTGTAGATTTAATCCACTGTTCCTGAGGCTGCACAGAGAGATTTCCCCTTCTCTTCTTTGCTTGCACAGCTCCTGGGGTTTGGACTTGGCCCCGCCTCTGCATGTATGTCATATGAGGGTCTCTGTTCCCACCCCAGAGAGGATGGGGTTAAAGTAACAGCTGATTCAGGGCTCTGGCTCACTCAGGCTGGGGCGAGGGTGGGGTACGGAATGCAGGGCCAGGTTGCGGTGCCAGAGGGCGGCATGACGTTGCAACAGCAAAGGCACACTATGTGCTCTCCTGGGGACGTTGTCCCTGCATCACGGGACCCTGGTAGTGGCGTGCTGCACAGGTTCCCAGGAGCGGAGTTGTGGATAGTGACCTGTGCTTGCACATAGGATTCTTGGTGGCTTCAGCAGCAGCATTAGCATTTCATGCCCATCTCTGTTGTACACGCTGATAGCTGCAGCTCATGCCCTTCTCTGAAGCTTGTTTAGGCGGTTCTCTTAATCCCCTCTCCTCACACACCTTGAAACAATGGTCTCTTGACTCTCAGGCAGTTCCAGACTTCTTCCCAGACTCTCTCCCGGTTATCTGTGGTGCACTAGCCCCCTTCAGGCTGTGTTCATGCAGCCAACCCCAGTTCTCTCCCTGGGATCTGACCTCCAAAACTTGAGCCTCAGCTCCCAGCCCTCACCCGCCCTGGCAGGTGAGCAGACAAGCCTCTCAGGCAGATGAGTGCTGGTCGGCAGCAATTCTCTGTGTGGGAATCTCTGCTTTGCCCTCTGCGCCCTTGTTGCTGTGCTCTCCTCCATGGCTCTGAAGCTTGCCCCCCCACGTACCCCCTATCTCCACCAGTGAAGGGGCTTCCTAGTGTGTGGAAACTTTTCCTCCTTCAGAGCTCCCTCCCAGAGGTGCAGGTCCCATCTCTATTCTTTTTTCTCTGTTTTTCCTTTTTTCTTTTGCCCTACCCATGTACGTGAGGAGTTTCTTGCCTTTTGGGAAGTCTGAGGTCTTCTGCCAGTGTTCAGTAGGTGTTCTGTAGGAGTTGTCCCACATGTAGATGTATTTTTGATGTATTTGTAGAGAGGAAGGTGATCTCCACTTCTTACTCTTCTACCATCTTGAAGTTTCCACCCCACCCCCCACAAGATGCTTATTAATTAAAAGGAGAAACAATAGCAAATTTACAATTGAAGAATTTGGCATACATCACTTTAACCGGATATCAAAGTAACATCATCAATCACCAGTATTCAAGCTTTTTGGTATCATGTGCCTCGTGATATGATGTACTGAGAGCACATAATTTCTGAAATATTCTTGCCAAAAATACATAACTTCAGTCGAACTGTGAGAAAATATGACAAGCCCAAATTGAGGAAGATTCTACAAAATACCTGGTCAGTACTCTTCAAAAATGCCAAGGTCATGAGAAACAAAGGAAGATTGAGGAACTATTCCAGACTGGGGAAACTAGCAAGATGACAATTAAACACAAAGTGACAACCTGGATTGGATTCTGAACCAGCAAAGGGGCATTAGTGGAAGATTGGCAGAATTTGAATAAAGTAAGTAAATTTGTCGCTAGTAGCGTGTCTATATTAATTTCCTAGTTTTTATATTGCACTATGTTTGTATAAGCCATTATCATTTGGGGATGTGAATAGACAGGAATAAGCAAATACCATGTACTATTTTTGCAATTTATAAGTAGCTTAAAAATTATTTCAAATAAAAAAAATTAAAAATCTAACAATTAGCTCCTTTGAGTTCTACATGTTAGGTATCATTCCTACAATAACATCCTCTCTATGAGGTCATGTGTATACCCCTTCACATTATACCTGATTTTTAGTTTTAGTACTTCATATTAAAAAAATTAATTGATCTGGGATTTATTTTGGTATTCCTCAAAATGTTAATCTGTTGCCCTACCACCATTTATTGATTAGACAACTCTTTGCTTATTTGAACTGCCAATCTCATTTTATGCTAATAATTTTTAAATGTCATTGAGGTTGCTGTTTCACTTTCACCTTTATTTCATTGATCTTACCGTTCTTGTGCCAGTTCTATAATGCTTTTATTGTTATGGATTTGTAATAAATTATTCTATATAGTAAGTCAAATATCTCTTTATTCATTTTAATTTTTTTTCAAAATTGATTGGATATTTATACAGGTAGGTTTTTTTTATTATAGTAAATTTAAAAAGGTTATTAGAGTCTCAAAAGACTTATTAGGATTGAACTCATTGTTGCAAGGAAATAATTGGAAAATTTATTTGAGTTCTGTTTGGAGACAGAAAAGTAAATTGCACTATGTCTCATGAGAGTTTAGGGTATACTATTTATATATTTGAAAGAAAAGAGGATTTCAGAAATATTCTTTGGTTCTTCTGGGGTACCTGGTAGAATCAAATGAGAAATTTATCTGTAGGGTCATACTCTCAAATTGGATACACAGTTGGGATTGACATATACACACTAATATGTATAAAATAGATAACTAATAAGAACCTGCTGTTTATCACAGGAAACTCTACTTCACTTCACTGTACAGTAGAAAGTAACACAACATTGTAAAACAACTATACCCCAATTAAAAAAAAAAAAAAATTGGACACACAGAATTCTTACAAACAAATTCCTCCAAAGGTGATTTTATGATCTACAATTACAGACCACACAAAGTTACCAACAGCACCTTTTTCTCTCTTTCCTAAACTCTGATGACATGAACATTAGATCTTTGGTTATAGTCCCACAGGTCCCTGAATCTCCAACCATTTTGATTCAGTCTATTTTCTCTGTATTGTTCAAATTGTGTAATTTTAATTTTTCTATCTACTAGTCTAGAGGATCATTTCCTGTTCTTCCTTCATTGTGCTCCTGAGCTCATCCTTTGAGCTTTTTATTTCAGTTTTTGTGTTTGTCAGTTCTAAAATTTCCAATTTCATATCTCCCAATTCATTGCTGAGACTTCCATTTTTTTGCTGAGTCTTTCTGTTTTTATCATTTGCTGTCAGTGTGCTTGTAATCACTCATTCAAGCTTTTTTCTTAATGGCTTTTAAAAATCTTTGGTAGATAATCTTAACTTCTCTGTCATCTCAGTGTTGACATCTATTGATTTTCCTTTTCCATTCAGTTTGAGATCTTCCTGGTTCTTGATATGACAAGAGATCTTCAGTTGAACCCTGGATATTTTGTATCATATTATTAAACTCTGCATTGTATTTAAAAATTCTGTTCAAACTGGCTTCCTTTGAGACCACATAGGCAGGAGAAAGAGGAAGGATATTATGTTATTACTTCCAGGTGTGGCTAGAAGTCCAGGTATCCCAATTGGTCTCCATCGACACCAAGGTGTGGGGAGCTCCTCATAACTGCTGGGCTTAAGAGGGAGTTCTAGCTTCTCATTAAGGCTCCAGTGATACCTTCCTTGATGGCCAAGAAGAGTAGAAGTACCTTAGTACTACACCCCCCCCACACACACGTGATTTCCACTGACACAGTGTGGAGGTCATAGGGGAAAGAGGTAAAAGTCCTGACTCTCCAGTAGATCTTCTTTGATACCACAAGAGTGAGAGCAAAGATGCCAACTCATTACTGCCAGATAGGGGTGGAAGTCCAGCCTCCACACATAGTCTCTATTCACACCATGGGAGTGTGGGGGAGAGAGATGGAGGTGAGACTTACTCCCTTGATGGGGATGGAAGCTCTAGCTCCCTGCTTAACCTTCTCTGACATGATCCCAGTAGGAGACCCGGAGTACCTTGTTACAGCCCGAGAAGGTAGAAGTCCATGTTCCTTATGTGTCCTTTACTGGCATAGGTAGAAAAAGGGGCAGGGTTTTTTCTGTAGTGTTTAGATGGAGTAGAGAAGTGATTGTCTAAAATTTTTTATCTTCATAGGTTACATTTTCCTCGTCCTTTGGCTAGAGATAGCAGAATTCTGTTGTTGTTTCTGCATTTTGTTGTTGTTGGCATCTCTGGATTTCTGGTTCCTTTATCTACATGTCTGGGATATATGAGGCAAAAAATAAAACCCAGGGAAGTCACCACTATGTCATTCCTTGCATCCCAAGTTCCCAAACTAGTCTTTCTCCTCTACACCTTTCAGAGTCTTCTTTTGTTTGTTTCAAAAAAAATACCAGAGCTTTTGGTTACACTCAGTAGAATGTATATGGAAAAGTACATCTACTCCTTCTTCTCAGATGTAAATCTTACAATTCACTTTAAAAATACTTCAAAAAATTATTTTAAAAGAGTGGTTGTGACTTAAATTTGCAAAGGCACCAGTTTTATAAAAACTTTGAGTACCATGACATGTTCAAAATAACTGGAACTGGAGTATTACAACCTCTGTTACTTCAAGTTCTTCATTCCCCAGTGAGAAGTGGGGAGAAATATAAATTAAAATGAGTTTCCTCATGTTGTATTAATTATTCCACTTATTGTTTATTATCTTACTTTTTGGTTTTATGTGTTTCTGAACTGTAGAAGAGATTAGAAAGGAAGAAAATAATAAGCTAATTAAACTTGGGACTCTAAAAACTAAAAAAATCTTGAAAGTCTAGACAAAAATGTGAAGTAAAATTTTGACTAAACTGTAAGAAATGTATCTGAGATAATCAATATAAGGTATATATATTTAGTTTATATTTACCTTTGTGATTTATTCAGGAAAAACAAAAGTTACATGTGTTGGCAGTAAGTCTCAGATATCAAAGAACCTAAGCAACTATAAATAGGACTTTAATTTTAAGATTATTTTCTAACCACCTTTACCAAATTCCAAAATCAAATTATTTTCTCTGTCTACTTTATGTTTCTCTCTGTCTTTCTCTTTCTCTTGTTTTCCTTTCCATTCCTTTCATTCCTTTCCTTCTTTTATTTCTACTTTGTTTTTTTGTTTGTTTGTTTGTTTGTTTGTTTTTTGGTAAGACTTTCTGTCCTTAAACACTATATGTCAGCTAAGACTATCTTCTGGATATTTGTATGTTATACCAAAAAGCATCAGTGACCACCAGTCTGTGTCCAGAAAATAAACTTTCAGAGGAGAAAAGTCAAAAGAAAATCTATAAATTAAATACGACATACAAGGAAAAAAAGAGAATTTTCTTAGCAAGATAGGTTCTGAAATATTTGCTATCAACTCCCTTTGCTTTATGAACCTGTTAAATTTCTTTGTGCAAAACAATATACAGTAGCAAAGACTTTTACTGGATTTTTGCTCCTGATCTTCTACCATATTTTGGCATTGGTGAAGTATAGTGAAAAACTGACACAACCATTCTTTCTCTATCTAAAGTTTGTTGCCTAATGAACTATATGTACAACATAAACTCATGCAGTGTTATATGTCAATTATATCTCAAATAAAAAATAGCTAGGGAATAATACAAAATTAAATGTAGCTTTCTGTTTTATCTTTTCTTAAATGTTTGATCTGTAATATTTAAAAACATCCTAACTAGGGTTTCTCATATTGTGGCATCAATGTTTCTTTATTTCATGCTCTGGTTAAATTGAATATTTCTGTTGAATTGGAATAGTCTTTAAAAATATTCCACGGGAATTCCTTTACAATCTAGTGGTTAGGACTCTGTACTTTCAATATTCCACAAGTTTGAAGTCTTCATCTACCTACATACTGTATATATTCAATTTTAAGTGCAGAAGATAACACTTAACACATAAATATCTGAAGTCTTGCCACTGTTTGTGGTGTTCTAAGAATTTGTTTCAAACTGTGCTGGGGATATTAAGCAACACAACCCCTTCTGACAACAAAGGTGCTATCAAGAGCAGTTGCATCAATAATGGGTGGATGTAAACTCCCTAATAATCATAGATTGGATATTGCATAGCAGTTTCAAAAACACAATTATAGCCCATTGCATCACTAATGTGTGCATTTAGGCCTCTTAATAGTACATATTGGCCTAATGACTGTGAGACAGTGGAACTAGTTATCAATGTGTAGATTCTCATTTCCTGGGTATATTTTAGGTGCAGAAATAACTATCTGTTTGAAATTATTTAGGTTCATTCTTACTGGAGTCAGGGGGGTGGAAAATATTTCCTCTAGTGGGCCCTTCTGGCCCTGTGTCATTAGGAAAAAAATTACTAAATTGTTACTCAAGTGTTTCTCAACCTTGCTTCAGAGATGCAGAGCTCAATTTATGATGCACATGGGTCACATTTGTCTCAATTCATCTCTCACACTGAAATGTGCAAAATCTAGGCATAGGTCTCCCCAGCTTGTTAAAGCCATTCCCTAATTTGCAAACCCGCTGTTTCTAAAAACAGAAAGAAATTTTTTTTTTATTGTAAGAAAAAATATAGATTATCTCCTGCTTACCTCCAGTAAACCAGTCTTAATTTCATCCTAAAAAGTCAAACAGTCTGCATTAAAATGTTTACCTGGAGCCTATTTCCCTGCTTTTTTTATGGGAAAAAATATAATAAGCAATTATACATCATTACCAAACACCTGACCAATTCCTAAAAAGTAACTAAAATACAGTAAAATTCTTATATACAAGTAACAAATTATCATGCTAAACTGTTTAAAGCATCATTTTCTCATCAGCAATCTATTTTTAACAGTTTCTGTCTGTGCAGTAGCCTGTACAGTTGCATGTCATTACATCAACACTGCATTCATTATAAAAGTGGGATAGAAAGTAAAGATTGAAGAAAGCTGAGAAAAAGGGAGGCAGGAGGATTTCAACAGTCTTTGTTTCTGTTTTCAAAAGTGATGTGGCAGAGGATTTGGGTGATTGTGGAGCAATTTTAGGCAAACCATAATTTTCAGAAGAACTGGCAGAGATCCCCTATCTTTTTAGTGCTGCCCAAGCACTCCTGAACAGAAAGTAAGTAATAAATATTTATGGTAGGTAAGATTCATGCTTTAGGGTAAGAAAAATTAAAAAAAACTCATTTTTGCTTACAAGTTGCTTAATTTCACCTATTTTTAATAAAGTATATTGGAGGAATCCAGGCTCTTTCACATGTAAATGAAAGGATAATATTATACCTATAATTGTATCTGCACACCCTTGTTTTTGGTATCCCTCCTACTTTTCTAAGTATCTAAGCATAATTCTGATATCATACCAATATTTTGGTAACAACTTTCCCACACATCGTGTATTATGTTTTGAACTCTTAAATAAAAAGCATCCTTGCATTAACATTGGCAAAATCAAACCAAAACAGAAGTAATCATATATTCTTTGATATTTAAGGTTTTTAAATCTCAGTAAAGAGATTTACTGGGAAAACACTAGTGGGAAGAAATTTGGGGAGTTTGTTTAAACTGCAAAGAGAACTAAACTTACTGAACATACTACTTTCTATAAAATTTCAAAATGTTCCAATATCAAAGTTCTTAAATAAAATACATTTGCATTTGTCCCTGGGCCTTCCCCAAGGACTTGTGTCATATTCCCCTAACTGATATCTCACTGCGTTTCACTCTGATAATGGGAAGAATTGCTTCATCCTGCCCTGGCTTCTCCACACATTTCCTCTTAGACAGTGAATGTTCTCCGCAATCCTGGACAGATTACTCTTTCCCTGAGTACCATAAATTTAATGATAAATGATTAGGATTCATAATGCAAAGTCATGACCCAATTAACACATTTTCCTTTCTATTTTCATTTATAACTTTGAAACTTCGGATTTGATTTATTTACTTAATGCAAATGCCAGTTACAGTATATGTGACTTTGTGTTTCAATGATATTTCTGATATCTTTTTTAGTTCTATTAGTATTTATTATAGGGATAAAACTGAGGTGAGAATAAAAACAAAGATAAGAAAATTCAGCAGGTCTACTACAAAACAAAGGAGACATTTTTTAAAAAATAATTTTTTTCTTTCTTTACATAAACAATAAACAATCAACTAAAAACTGCTAATCAGAACACTACTAGGATATTTAGAAGATTTGAACTTGAGTCCTTAAGAACATTTATCCATTTCCGCCAGTGTGTGTCTATTTCTAGATTCATACTTATAACATATTTATTGTATGAAACATATTTATTTACAAACATATGGTTTATATATGTATATATTTCTATATTTATATTTATTTATACTAATATATCTTTAAAATTGTATTGTTCAAGAATCATCATTATTTCCAAGTTGTTAAGCTGTACCTAATTTTTCTGAAATAGTTACTTTAGAAGACACTCATACCTTCTTATATAATAGAAGACAAATTCTTGAATATTAAAGTCTTAGCAATCAAGATAAATATTTTGTAAAACTAAAAATGAAAATTAGAGCTTTAAGAATTAAAATTGTTACTATATCTCCTTTATACATTTTAACCTTCAATTTTGCTAATAAATAGATAAATCCGTTTAGAAGCAGGCCAATTTAGGCTATATGTGCAAGCTTTTAATTACTCCCTCTTGAAAGTGGGGATGTTCTTGCAGTAATTTGTCAGGGAGATCGGTTACCAAAAAAATCTTTCAATAAATAACTCATAATCTAACCATAATCAATGACCAAATGAAAACAGTAGCATACCCAGTGTGGGTCTTCAAAGAAATAGAAAAAATAAAGTCTCTGCTCCTAATGAATGGCACAGTCAGTGAAAGTGCAACACATATTTAGAAGCTGATGTGCACTTAGTCTAACAAGGCCAGATCAAGTAAATACCGTTAATTCATTTAGCTACTACCTATTAACTACCTATTCTATTTACTTCACTGTGCTTGCATTTATAAATATCAAAATAAAATAAGCATTATGGCTGCCCCAAAAGATGTCAGAATATGTTACAAAAATAAATATGGAAATAAATAATTATAATACAATATAATAACTGCTATACCAAAGATCATCTGCAAGGCACAGAGAAGAAGTTTATGGGGAAAAATACTTACTTTGACTAAGGAAGCCTGGGGAGGTTTCATAGAGGTGGGAGCATCAAAATTAAGTGTTACAGAATAAATAACATTCTGCCCAGTAGTGGTGGTAGGAAAGGCATTCCAAATAATGGAAGCAATTTGTGTAAAGACATGAAAAAGTGGGAGTATGGCATTTTTCAGAGGACTAAAGTAGTTTGGCATTGTTGAACCATAATGTAGAAAAGAAAAATAACAGGTTATGAGACAGGACACGTAACAGAGCCAGATCATATCAACACAATACTGTTAATGCCTAAGTGAGACAAGCAAGCAATAAAAGCAGTAACCATATATTGTGTTTCCGTATAGGAACTCAAGGGGTTCTGTGCTGGAAATCTAGATACCAGTATTTTCACCATATCAGATGGCATTCGAAATCATGGGTAGGCTATCTAAGTTAGAGGAGGAGAATAGAGTGCAGATCCCCTTTGGACACCAATAGTGAGTGTGTAGATTAGAATGTAAGTTGTAAGTGGTCTATGGACATAGGAAGAGCATGAAGAATGAACATTCTTGCAGAATCCTGGGAGTAGTAAATTTCATATACAGAGTAATCAACAATACCAAAGTCAAATAAGTAAAGACTAAAGGTATGTATAGGATTTGGCAACTGACATATTATAGTTTGTCTTAATGAGAGAAATTCTGTGGAGTGCCAATGTTGCAGTAGACATCTATAAATCTGTAACAAAGAGTAACTTGAAAGCCATGTTGTCCAATTTTAAGAACCAGGGGCTTGAGAAAGAAAAAGATTTTGTGAATGCTAAAAGCTTAGTAGTACATAACAAAATTTAAAGTCTAAAGGACTTATGAATCATATTGTGGAGAAAGAATGTGTAATAAAATTATTATCTTATTCCAGATCAACCACAGCAAAGGGTGTTAATACCACAAACAGGGACCAAGGGTGGGTATTTGGTAAAAGAGAATCTAATGGGACAGAGCAAATATTTAAAACTCAATGTGTCATTAAGGGTTTATATATAAACCTTGAATAAATTTAGAGAATTCAAGAGACAAAATAAGCTTTTGCCAGGGTTTCCAGTTCAGTTTCACAGAGTTACATTTTGGCATAAGAATTTTGTGAGTGTGACAATCATATCCACTAAACTTGGTTGCAGTAAAATGAGAAAAGGGAAACATACATATATACAACACATTTTGAACTTTGAATTCTAGCTTACAGGTTAAAAGACAAAAATTTTACAATAACTGTACTTATAATATTTTGCCAATGTATGCACAATATAAAAAGATGTAAATTGTGACATTAATAACATAAAATTTGGGGATTGGACAAATAAAATTTAGAAAATTTTTATACAGTTGAAGTTAAGCTATTGTCAACATAAAATAAACTGGTGTAACTATAGCATGTATTATAAAAGCCTCATGGTAATCCCAAAGCAAAAATATATATTATATACACAAATGATAAAGAGAAAAGAATCAAAGCATACCATTTGAAAAAATCATTTAATGACAAAGAAAAACAGCAAGAGAGGAAACAAGGACCAACAGAATTACAGAACAATCAGAAAGAGATTAACAAAATGGTTATAATAATTCTTGCCTATCAATTAGTACTTTAAATATAAGTGGCTTATCTTTTCAAATTAAAAGGCATAGAGTGGTTGCACTGATGAAAAAATGAGACCCAACTATATTCTGCTTATGTAGCAGGGATAGCTATACTTATGTCAGACAAAATAGACTTTAAGCAAAAGATAGAAAAGAGAAAGATATATAATATTATTATTATACAATAATAACCAGGTCAGTTCATCAAGAAGATATAACAACTGTAGATATATGTACCCAATATTGGAGCACCTAAATATATTAAACAACACTTAACATATCTAAAGGCAGAAATAGACAGCAATGTAAGAGAGTATTTCAATGCCCCACTTTCAATAATGAATAAATCATCTGGACAGAAAATCAAGTACTTCAACTACACTTTAGAACTAATGACCCTGAGAGACATATACAGAACATTCAATCCAACAGCAGATGTGCATATCATATGTTGACACGAAACTAGTCAATAAATTTAAGAATATTGAAATCACATCAAGTATCTTTTTCAACCACAATGGTATGAAACTGGAAATCAATAAAAGGAGGAAAGCTGGAAAATTCACAAATATGTAGAAATTAGATAACACACTTCTCAACAAACAATGGGCTAAAAAAAAAAATCAAAGGGAAAATAAAAAATATCTTGACCCAAATGATAATGGGAACACAACACTGAAAACTTAAGGGATTCAGCAAAAGCAGTTCTTAAAAGGAAAGTTTATAGCAATGAATGGCTAAATTAAGAAAAAAAGAAAGATCTCAAATAAACAACCTAATTTTACACCTCAAGGAACTAGAAAAAGAAAAACAAACTGAGCTCAATATTAGCAGATGGAAGGAAATAATAGAGCTTAGAGAAGAAATAAGTGATAAGAAATAAGTGATATAGAGACTAAGAAAAAAATAGAAAAATTAACAAAATTGTTTTTTAAGATTGACAAATTTGGGACTAGACTAAGAAAAAAGAGAAATGACTCAAATAAATGGAATGATAAATAACACCACACAAATGCAAAGGATTATAAGAGACTACTGTGAACAATTATACACCAACAAATGCAACAACCTAGAAGAAACGGATAAATTCCTAGAAACATACAACACACTAAGACTGAACCATGAATTAATAGAAAATCTGAAAAAACCAATAATAAAACAGTAGATTGAAACAGTCATCAGAAGTCTCCCAACAAACAAAAACCCAGGACCAGATGATCCACTGCTGGATTCTACCAAATGTTTAAGGGATAATTAATTCCAATCCTTCCCAAACTCCTCCCAAAAATAGAAAAAGAGAGAATATTTCCAAACTCATTTTTCAAGGCCAGCATTACCCTGATAATGAAGCTAGACAAGGATACTACAAGAAAAGAAAATTACAGGTCATTATCTCTGATGAACATAGATGCAAATCTTTTCAAGAAAATGTTAGCAAACTGAATTCAATAACACATTAAAAAGATCATATGCCGGGGCTTCCCTGGTGGTGCAGTGGTTGCGAATCTGCCTGCTAATGCAGGGGACACGGGTTCAAGCCCTGGTCTGGGAAGATCCCACATGCCGCAGAGCAACTAGGCCTGTGAGCCACAACTACTGAGCCTGAGCGTCTGGAGCCTGTGCTCTGCAACAAGAGAGGCCACGATAGTGAGAGGCCCGTGCACCGCGATGAAGAGGGGCCCCCGCTCGCCGCAACTAGAGTAAGCCCTCACACAGAAATGAAGACCCAACACAGCCAAAAAAATAATTAATTAATTAATTAAAAAAAGAAAAAGATCATATGCCATTATTAAGTGGGATTCATCCTTGAGATGCAAGGATGATGCAACATATACGAATCAATGAATGTGACATAATACAGTAAAAGAATGAAGGATAAAAATCATATGATCATCTCAAAAGATGCAGGAAAATAATATTTGACAGAATACAACATTTTTTTCATGATAAAAACTCTCAGCAAATTAGTTATAGAAGGAATTTACCTCAACATAATAAAAGCCATAGAAGGAAAGCCAATAGTTAACATCATACTCAATGTTGAAAAGTTAAAATCTCTTCCTCTAAAATCAGAAACAAGACAAGAATGCTCACTCTTGACAGTTTTATTCAGCATGGTATTGGAAGTCCTAATCAAAACAATTAGTCAAGAAAAAGAAATAAAAGATATCCATATCGAGAAGAAGAAAGTAAAATCATCTCTGTTTGCACATGGCATGAGCTTATACATAGAAAAAAAGACACCACCAAAAACTGTTAAAACTAATAAATGAATCCAGTAAAGTTACAGGATACAAAATCAACACACAAAAATCAGTTATGTTTCTATACACTAATAATGAATTATCTGGAAAAAATAAAGAAAATAATCCAATTTCCAATAGCATCAAAAACTATAAAATACTTAGGAATGAATTTAACCAAAGAGCTGAAAGACCTGGATACTTCAAACTATAAGATATTTTTGAAAGAAATTAAAGAAGACATAAATGAAAGGAAATACATTCCATGTTCTTGAATTGAAACACAAATATTGGGAAAATATCCATAATACACAAAGTGACCTACAGGTTGGATGCAATTCCTATCAAATTCTAATGGCATTTTTCACACAAAAACAAAACAAAACAAAACAAATTTGTATGGAAACACAAAAGACTCCAAATACCCAAAACAATCTTGAGAAAGAAGAACAAACTGGAGGAATCATAATTCCTGATTTCAAACTATATTACAAAGCTATAGTAATCAAAACCATATGATACTTGCCTATAAACTGACACATATATCAATGGACTAGATTAGAGAGCCCCAAAATAAACCCATGCATTTACAGTCAACTAATTTTTGACAAGGATGCTAAGAACATAAAATGGGGAAAAAATAGACTTTTCAACAAGCAGTATTGGGGAAACTGGATACCCACATACAAAAACATGCAACTGGACCCCTATTGTATACCACTCACAAAAATTAACTTGAGATGGAATAAAAGCTTTAAGATCTGAAATCATAAAACTCATAAAAATTAGAGAAAAACTTCTTGACGTTGACCTTGTCGATGATTTCTTGGGTAAGACACCAAAAGCACAGGCAACAGAAGCTAAAACAAACAAGTGGGACTACATCAAAGTAAAGAGTTCTGCATTGTAAAGGACCCAATCAATAAATTGAAAAGACAACATATAGAATTGAAGAAAATATTTGTAAACCATATATCTGATAAGGGGTTAATTCCTAAAATATATAAAAAGTCATACCACTCAATAGCAAAAAAGCAAATAATCTAGTTAAAAATAGGTGAAGGACTGAAAATACATTTTTCTAACAAAGATATACAAATGGCTACTTAGCACATGAAAAGGTGCTCAGCATCACTAATCATCAAGGAAATGCAAGCCAAAACATAATAAGTTTATCACCTCACTAATTGTTAGAATGTCGGTTATCAAAAAAATAAGAAATTACAAATGTTGGTGAAGATGTGGAGAAAAGAGAAACCTTTACACTTTTGGTGGAAATGTAAATTGATATAGCCATTATGGAAAACAGTATAGTAGTTTCTCAAAAAATTAAAAATAGAACTGCCATATGGTCCAGCAATCCAATTCCTGAGTATATATCTGAAAGAAATGAAATCAGTATCTTGAAAAGATGTCTGCATTCCTATGTGCATTGCAGCATTATTCATGATAGCCAAGATATGGAAACAGTTTTCTTCAGTTGATGAATGGATTAAGTAGATGGTATATGTATATAATTAATGGAATATTATTCAGCCATAAATAATGATATCCTGCCATTTGTGAAAATGTGGAAGAACTTGGAGGGCATTATGATAAGTGAATAAGCCAGACAGTAGAAAAAGAAATACTGTATGTTATCACTTATAGGTGGAATCTAAAAAAAAAAAAAAAATTCATAGAAACAGTGAATAGAATGATGGTTGCCACAGGCTGGAGGATGGAAGAAATAGTGAAATTTAGGTCAAGGTTAAAAACTTTTAGTTTTAAGAATAAATTCTGAGGTACAGCATGGTGACTATAGTCAATAATACAATATTGTGTAATTGAAAGTTGCTAAGAATAGACCTTAAGCTGTCTCATCACAAAAAAGGGAAGAGTTAAGTGTATGAATATCAAATCATCACATTGTACACTTTAAATATATGAAAATGTATTTGTCAATTATTTCTCAATATTGTTGAAAAAATCCAAGTCCATATCCATGTCTGGATATGGATATAGGTAAATATAGGTATCTCAAGAGTCTGAGTAAGAAATTAAAAATACCTAGAGTAGAGCAGTCCAGAGACTGAATCAAGTATTAAGTAGGTAGGCCTAGCTATTGATTAGATGGTGAGTTTCAGAGAGCAAAAAGTCAAATTTTTCTTTCAGATTTCTTACAAATAAAATTATGAGAATTTCTAGGTTGTGAAAATAGATATAGCCCAACAGAAAAGTAAATTGTAACTTAAAATTAGTTTTGGACACAGAAAATTACACAAATCTAAGCTTAAAATATTACTTTAAGATAATTTAAAAATGTCAAATAGACTGTAAGTATATTAAAAATATATTCATGCACTCTGAAGCTTTTGCTTGCCTTTTCAAGCTTTAATAAAAACCACCAAAGACTAAATTTCACTTTATACTAATATTAGTATATAGTTTCTGTAAAGTCACCAGTAATAGGGCTAAAATAGACTAACATCAAATTTACTTCTTTTGTAGGTAACTTGGTCCCTTTTCATATTTTATTTTACTTCTTCTTTAATTTATTCTATCAAACAACATGTCAGTAATACCATTTCCACTGAGCCACTTCATTTTAAAAGAGGCAGCGTGAGATGGGCTCATTCATCCTACTGCTAAAATTTTTTTCTTAATTCCTATCTTCAAATAAGTTTCATAGGGGTTAATTCAATGGAATTTGAGACAGAAAAGAAAGACTTCTCAGAAAAGATACCATCCTTTTTCCACCCTTCTTAAGGCTATCTTAGAGAATTGCTAAATTGCTTGGATAGAATGGAGAGTATGGCATCATTATTTCTCAGCAATTTAAAAATAAATACAACAGTTAAAGTCTTTGTGCCACTATGATGACCTTAATACTATAAACATTGGGAATTAGAACATGTGACTTTGTTTTAATTAGTTTATTGACAATTGTCACCACAAAGGAGGCCAGAAATGTTTTTAAGGGGAGATAAAGCAAAGTAGAGGGCTTAATTTTGTTTTTAAAATCTGGCATATTGCTATAGCCTAAAAAAAATTCATATTTTACTTACGTAGGTTAGCAGAATAACCGCAATTATAGAATTTTATTTTAATGTGTCCACAGTAAGTTCAGAATACCCAGTCAAATAAGGAGTTCAAAATAATGTTGATCAATCATAAATGTAGCTTTTGTTATGTTGGAAAGATTAATTTTAAATATTAAGGTAATTCAGGTGGGCCCCAGATTTCTTATATAACTATAAGATCTGGGGGGGAAAAATATACTCCTTAAACTCTACTATATACAAACGGACCTGAAATATATTTCACCCACAGAATTGAAGTCGAATGATACTGAGGAGGTTTTCCTTTTTTTCTTTTTAATGTTTGAAGATTCTTTCCTGACAACTAATGATCCTTTATGAGCATTGTAATAGGACAGAAATGTAAACCTGTATGACAGGTGGATCATTTCATAGTAGTTGTATATAAGCTGCTACTAACACAGACCCTCAGGGGTCTGCTTTTAAGTACCAGGTGACCAATAAAAGCAGAAACTAAAGGTATATCATATATACACAAGGCAAATTCCAAAGGAGTAGGACACATAAATGTAAAATAATAATAATAATAATAATAATAATAATAATAATAGTAATAATAACAAGGACCTATAAAGAAAACAAGGATGCATTTCTTTTTAGGATCAAAGAAAATATTCCTATTAAATATCATTCAGAATTTAAAGGCAGTGAAAAAGGAGATAAAATCAATTTCATAGCAGAATACATGATAAGCAATGTAAAAAAGTAATAAGAATAATAACAAATTGGGAAACATATTTATAATATATCAGAAACAAAGGGATAAACATGCATTCTTCTATATTTTTGGTAGAAATGGGATAACTAGAAATGTTACATTTGTATTACCAGTTGAGTCATCAGTTTTACTTGTGAGAATCTAGTCCAAAGATACTCTGGAAAAATATAAAATGATTACACAAAATGTTATTCATAATGATATTGTTAGTAATATCAAAAGTTAGAAAGAATACATAAACTTGTCAAAAGGAAACAGACTTTAATACAATCACATATTGGACAACATGCAGATGTAAAAAAGAAAGAGAACTCTCTCAGTCATGTGGATACTATTAGCTAAAAAAGCAAGGCACAGAATAGTACACAAGCATTTTATTTTCACATAAATAAATTCATTTTGTTTTCATAAATGTGATCAATATTTTCCCAAAAAAGCTTTTGACAATATCTAATGTCTATTCCTGATAAAACTCCTGAACCTGATAAAATGCATCTACAAAATCTTAGTGCTAACATCCTACTTAATGGTGAAAGACTGAATATTTTCTTCAAAAGATCAGAAACACCCACACACACACACACACACAAAAAGATCAGAAACAAGATAGCAAAATCTCACCACTTTATTCAATATTGTAGTAAAGGCTACACTCAGTGCAATAAGGCAAGAAAAATGAGGAATAAAAGCATCCAGAATAGAAAAGAAGAAGTAAAACTATTTAGAAAGCTGTTGGAATCTATAATAGCTACCAAAACTAAAAAGTGAGTTTAGCAGTTTTACAGAATACAAACTCAACAGTGAAATAAATTGTATTTTATATACTAGCAATAAGCAATCAAAAACTGAAATAAAAATACTATTTTCAACTGCATCAAAAATATGAAATACGTGGAGGTAAATCTAAAAAAATGCAAAGGGCCTGTACACTCTTATGTAGGAAATATTGCTGAATTCAGAGTTCTTAATAAATGAAGATATAGAACATGTTCATGGGTAACAAGACTCAATATAATTAAGGTATAAATTTAACCCAAATCAATCTATAGATTTGATACAATCCCAACCAAAATTTCAGCAGGCCCTTTTAAAAATAAAATGTGACAAAGTGATTCTACAATATATGTATAAAGAGAAATGCAAAGGACATAAAACAGCAAAACAATGTTGAAAAAGAATGAAGTTGGAAAACTAACCCTGTGTGATTTCAAGACTTACAGTAAAGCCACTGTAATCAAGGCAATGTGTTATTGGTATACAGATAGACAAGTAGATAAATGGAATAAAATAGCAAACTAGAAATAGATTCAAACTATATAAATAACTAATTTTCAACAAAGATATAAAGGTTAGTCAGCAGAGAAAGGGTATCTTTTTTCACAAATGATAGTGGAAGGTAGATATTCATATTCAAAAAAGAACTTTAATCAATAATATGAAACATAGAGAAAACATTAATTTAAAATGGATAATAGACATAATGTAACATAAAATTATGAAACTTGTAGAATAAAATGTAGGAAAAAAATCTTTTGACTTGGATTAGGAAATATTTCTCAGATATAATACCAAAAGCATGATCCATGAGAAAACAAATTAATAAATTTGAATTCATGAAAATGAAAAAAATCACCTGTTCTTAGAAGGATACTGTACTTTTAAGAGGACTGGCAAAATATTTGGGGAAAATATTTGCAATGTATATATGTCTGACAAGGTTTTATATTCAGAATTTAGAGAATTCTCAAAACCCAATAACAGGAAAACCAGCAAGACAATAAAAAATGAGCTAAATATTTGAACAGACTTCATCAATGAAGATACACAGATGGCTAATAAGCACTAACATGAAAAATGGTCAAAAGCATTAGCCATTGGGAAATGCAAATGAAAACCACATTGATGTAGTACATACTTATTAGAATGTCTAAATTAAAGCTACTGACTATACCAAGTGTTTGCAAGGATGTTGAGGAACTGTAATGCCTACATTGAAAATATGTAAACTTGTTCAATCACTTTGGAAACCAATCTGAGAATTTCTGAAAAAATTAAACACATCTACCATAGAAACTAGCAATTCCACTTCTGGGTATTTACCCAAGGAAATAAAATCCTGTGTCCAAATCAAATGTTGTACACAAGTGTTCTTAGCAGCTTTTTTTGTAGTAGCCATAAACTGAAGATACTCTAAGTGTCAATTGGCTGGTGAATAGATAAAGAAATGTAATATATCCTCCTCATGGAAAACTATTCAGCAATAAGAAATATCAATACACACGACAACATGGAGTTCACAACCATTATAGTAAGTATAAAAAGCAAACACAAAAGACTATGCACTATAAGATTCTACTTAAACTCTCTAAAAGGCAAATCTACAGGGACAGGAAATAGATCATACTGGCTTGGCAAAGTGGATAGGGTGGGGCTGGGGCTGGTGGCAACCCTACTCTGGAGGGAGAGTTCCACATACAGGGAAAGAGAACTTTGGAGAGCGATGATTATGCTCACTTTCTGGATTGTCATAACGCTTTCATGGATCTAGACAAGTGTTGAAACTAATCCAATCGTGTACTGTAAATATATGCAGTTTGCTATATATCAACTATGCCTCAATAAAGCTGGGAAAATAATAAATAAAATAAAAATGAAGATGACATAAGAGCCCACAGAGAGCTTCTGATGGCCAAATATGGAAGGATTTGATCATTGGAAAGAAAAATAACTACAATAAAAAAATCTCAACTTCATAATGATACACATAAAAGAGATGGAAGGAAAGGCAAAGGAAAGAAGTCAACATTTATTCTATATTTTCTGTGTAAACTATATTTCAGGATAACCAATTAGGTAAACCTGAGTATGAAAAGTTATTCATTATGGAAAGGATAATATCATCTAGTAAATGTGAAATAAGTGTTTCAGGCAAAGTACATTAGTGAATAAAACCAAAGGATTGATGGGTAAATTTACAATGAGGTTCAGGATGTAATAGTTTTACCTACTGTTCACTCTCAGCATCACTAAAAGCAGGACAATAAGGTAGTATATGCCGCCTGATGTAATATAACATGACAAATTCAGCATTACTAATAAATATTGTTAGTTAAAGAAAGTTGAAACTGAATCTATTCAAATCTTTACAGATGTCTTCCAGGAAATGCAAGAGGAAGAAGCTAAATGACACCATGAAAATGCAGAGTTAAAACCACAAACTAGGATAAATTATTCAACAAGTATAATGGAGCAAAATTATTCAACAAGTTAATGACATAAAAAAGAGAAGAGTTAATTAAAAAAACAAAGGCATAAAAATAAAATGCAATTTAAGGACTTGTTTTAGATTCTGATTTGTATAAACAATTTTAAATATAGCTAGATATTAGATGATAGCAGGAAAGTATCAATTTTGTTAGATATAAAAATGTAAGAAACTATTTACATTTTGGGGAGAGATATACATCTTAACATGCATGTTGAAATGATGTACGGTCTTGAAGTTGCTTTAGAATACTTTACAACTGTATCAAAAAAGGAATGGATGAGGCAAGGATGAAGTGGCAAAATCTGGAGAGTCATTTGATCTAGGTGCTGGAGCGAGTGGGTTGATTACCCTTGTGTGTGTTTGATATTATTCACAGTAAATATTTTGAAATTACAAAATCAAAATATTCTGAAAACAAGATATTCTTCCTGTCTCTTCTCAGCTAAACTGGCTTTACTGCTCTTCTACTTGTTACTTGGTCTTTGTAACTCAGTCACTTTCCCTGCTCCGCAGATCACAGGAATAGACCTAGTTTGGGATTTATCTGAAAGTTGCTTCAACCAACTATAACTTAAGAAGGATGCAAAGTGAGTATTGATGTGGATTTATAAGAATGTGATTAGACCATTTTATGGAGATTTTTCCATCCTTCTCACCAAAAGGAAATACAGAAACCTATTCACCTATATGAAATACATGTTTATTATTTCACAGTGGTTTATGCAATAGTACATAGATGTAAATGAGATATTCTAGGACTTTTTTCATATAAGTACTAAGTAATTTTCAAAATTTGAACGACAAAAATTCCCGTCAGATAACATTTACGTTGCCTGAGAGTTCTCAAATGTTTACAGCAATTCTCATTGCACTTTATTATGAATATAGAAGATTTTGGAACTAAATGTACATTAATTGTAACATAAAAGTTATGTCCATTCAAATACAATCCCTGATTAATCACTTTATGTATTTACTGCTCTATTCCTTCCAAATAAGGTAGAGGATAGGAAGATTCTAAGAGAGAATTTATAAAAGAAACTCTACTGTTCACCATATTTTTTAATATTCTTTATTGCATAGAGTCACTTTCAACATTCTTACTATTACCTTTGACTGCATGTGTTAACATTATTAAATTGTTATACACGTTTCTATCTTATGTACTTTATAAATGTATTTCACATATCTTTCTAACATATAAAGAAAAATTAAGTAGAACACATATTTTTGTTCAAAATAAATTTTTAGAACATATGTAATTCTCCAAAAGATGATATATTTATTTTTTCAACAAAACTATAAGATTTAGCTGAACAAATGACACTAAAACTGTGATTTGTTTTCAGAGAATTAATGAAGCACAGAGCAAATGTAATTAATTATTAAATTCAGTAGATAATCAGACTAAAATACGATCTAATTCCAATCTAAAAAGTAAAAGTCTACTAATTAACTCTCAAATCCAGAAGCATGTCAGAAATGGCCTATCATAAATACATCTTTACTTTTATATATTTTACTTGTATATATAAATATATATACATATATATGTATATAAGAAGACAACCCTATTTTTGTCAGATTTGTCCTCAATTTCTGTTAAATTATTCATACATATTCAAACACACTAATTTAAATATTTCTAATAAAATAAATTCGGAAATTTCTTGTTAGTCATATACAATCATAAGGATGAAAGAACGAGTTCATCTGCTGTTTGTTTTTTTATCCTGTCTGAACATGATTTGGTACTGTATTCAAAGTGGAAATGAATATCCCCAAACTGAGGAAAATAGACCATTTTTGAAGCTTTTGTTCCAGTTTCATAAAAATCTGCAATGTTCAACTGTGGCACAAAGCTTCACTAACCTAGAAGTTAGGAAATTACTCTTTAAAGCAACATTCAAGAACTTTTTCATTTGTTCCAATCTTTTGATTGCTTGTGAACAGCAGAAGTGTTTTCATATCTTCCTCAGTAGAGTTCAACAAATAAATATGAAATAGCATAAATGAATACTCTTCATGGCATGTTTGCTTTGTGACAGACATATGCACAACATGCTTGCCTTACAGGGATCACAGATGTATTTCTATCCCCATTTCGCATTGGCTGAGAGTGGTTGCCTGACCAGGCAAAAACCACACGGTTAGGAAGCACTGTTTAGTCACAAGCCTGTATAAGCCTGAGTTCTCAGCCACCACTAGGCCCTTATTTCTATGTGGCAGAACTAGTTTTTGCTCCTGGAGAGACAAAAATAAATAATATACAGGCTCTGTTCCCTACATACACGGAATGAGGGAGCAAGCAGGCCGTGCAACATTTGCAAGTTCCTATACCTCACTCAGACTCAATTTCCTCCCTTATTAAATGGAGGGTAACAATATAGCAGCATTGTTAGCAAGGTTACATGAAACAGTGAATGTAACATGTCTACCACATAGTAGGCACTCAACACATTTTAGTTCTCTTCTATTCCATAATACTGTAACATGGAAGAGATTCAGAACCAAGGAAAGAATTCTGAAGGCAAGTTAATTTTTAAAAATATTCAGTGACTTTGATTTATAACCAAGTAAGTTTCAGTTTGAAGAATAACATACATCACATTTTAATAAAAAGTATAAAAAATCACCAGTACACAAAAAATCACTCTTAACCAAATTACTTTAATGACTTGTGGTAAATGCGTTCTTGAACGTTGGACAATTTGAGAGTAGCAAAGTGCTTTATTCTTACAAGGATCATTTATTCTGTATTTGACAAAAATGATGAACATTTCATTCTGCTTTACTTTTAAATGGGTATTATTCTTTGTTGTTTGACAATGTCAAGAAAAATGTCACACCAATCAGAAAAGCCCATTCATACTTAGTAGGTCGACTGCAGAACAGAATGTACTTTTGACTGATTTATGGCTTGAAAATTCTACATAAACAATGTTGATATTTCCATTTTTACCAAGTATCAGCACAAGACACTTTACAACTGTTGTTTAAGCAAAACACAACTGTTCGTTGCTATAAAAAACAGTAGCAAGTAACAGAATGTGTTTTTTTTTTTTTTTAAACTGCCTATTTACTGAAAATGTGTAGTTATAACAGTAGTGTGTGTTAACCTTTAACTCGGTAAACTTTATGTTTATGTTTAATCGTTATGTAACGATTAAAACATAACTGTTTGGATTTGAAGTTCTTGGAACTGTGGGTTAAGGATTAGAACATTTTTGGGGCAATGTTTACAATTATGTTTTTATAAGTGAAACTGATAATTAGCATATGAACTTTATAATTATAGATCTTAAATGCTCTTTCTTTGTCAGAGCCTTGCTAGAATATTCTCTTAAATTTCTTATCCTAAATACCTTGATGTTGCCTATTCTCATTTAAATGTTAATGTGGTCAGCAAGTGTAATTGCATAGCACCTTTCTTATCAAACTCACTTTTAATTAAGTACTTCAAAAGAGAGACCAAACTTTCTAAACACTTTACGGCTATAATGTTTCTCTACAATGATGTGACCAGATTTCAAATACCCATAGACAAATTTATGAGAAGAAATTGCTCTAACTCTCTCTTACTTCTTTGAATTGGTGTATGAAGAACTACACCTCTTTCTCTGTGTTGGGACTGTGCTTTAAGAGGACTGTGTGTGTGTGTGTGTGTGTGTGTGTGTGTGTGTGTGTGTGTGTTTTGCTGATCGGTACAGGAATTCAGGAGGAAATGCATTACCCTTGAGTTCCAGGGAACTTAGATTTATGAGATGTATTTGTGTGCTCAAGCATATCAAGACCTGCATAAAACCAGTGCATTCCCTAAACTCAAAATCATTTAGTAATCTCTCTTACATTCCATCTCCTTATCAAGGAGAAATGCCCTGCAACCATTACTAAAGCTTCAAAGCCTATCATTTAAAACAAATCTCCTGGCAATTCCTTGCTTTTAATATCAGAGGCTTATTGCTTGTACTTTACATATAGACACAAATATGGAAATTTGTATTTTAAAAGTCTCATGCTTATATGCGTGTATACAACAGAAACAAAGGCTATTAAATGTTTGACTTTTTAATTTAAATGTCTGCTTTTTGTCTTTTAAAAAAGTTAGTAAACTTGACCAACAGGACTGTCAAATCAAAGGTCAAACTAATACCTGGAAAGGTGCAGCAATGGATTTGGTGGGGGCAAACTGGTTAAACTATAAGTCAAGCTTAATTCAACGCAGCAGGAACAACAGATGCTGTTGCCTTTTTTTCCCTTGTTGCCATATGGAAAGGGAGAAATAAATACTAGGATGGAGAAGAAAGCTGCTGAATTGTGTTTCTACTCTTTCTTAGCTTGCCGCCACATTTCACTACACAAAGTGGCCTAAGCAAAGTGCTTTATTTGGTGTGGACATTCCAACCCTGGTGACCAGCTCTCTCTTTGAAACAGGGGCATCAGTAGGATGGGAATCATACATAAACATCATTTTTTCTCATGAAAAATGAAGTAATTATGTTGTATTCTTTTATTCTGAGAAATCTTACAGCAACTATGAAGTTATGCGTTCCCACACAGGACTGTATTGTCTTTAAAGGCAAAATTAGGTCTTGTATCACTCTACCTTCAGCAACTTGCATTACCTGGCATAGAGTATACACTCAGTAAATGGCCAAGATTCAACACAGAATCAGTTTTATTTTTCCAATATTACTGAAGGATTATTGTGCACCTACTTTGTGCCCATCATTGTTACACTGCCTTGCGAGAAAAGTCTTCTTTTGCACTTCTTTTTGTGATAGCCCTCCTGAGGTCATGAAACCTAATGGAGTACGTTAATTTTGAATTTATTAATTATTTGTTGAGAAGCTGGCATATGTTAGGAAATTTTAGTACTGGAAATACAGTAGTGAAGACAGCATTAAAAAATCCTAATCTCATAGAGATTATATTAAAAGCAATAAAAATAAATAAGTAAATAATACACAGGCATACCTCAGAACTATTGCAGGTTTGGTTCCAGACCACCACAATAAAACAAATATTGCAGTATAGCGAGTCATGTGAATTTTTGTTTGCCAGTGCAAGTAAAATTTATGTTTACACTAAACTGTAGACTATCGAGGATGCAATAGCATTATGTCTAAAACAAACACTGTATATACCTTAATTAAACTATACTTTACTATTAAAAATTACTAACCATCATCTGAGCTTGCAGGTAGTTGTAATTTTTTGCTGGGGGAGAGTCTTGCCTAGACGTTGATGGCTGCTGATTGCTCAGGGTGGGTGTTTGCTAAAGGCTGGGGCAGCTGCTGTGGCAATTCCCTAAAATAAGACAATTAAGTTTGCCGCATTGATTGACTCCTCCTTTCGTGAATCATATATCTGTAGCACCTAATGCTGTTTGATAGCATTTTATGCACAGTAGAAATTCTTTCAAAACTGGAGTCAATTCTTTTGAACTTATAAACTAAGTTTATGTAATATATGTAATATTCTACAACAATCTTCACAGCATCTTCTCCAGGAGTAGATTCCATCTCAAGAAATCTCTTTCTTTGCTCATCCATAAGAAACAACTTCTCTTCCATTAAAATTTAATCATTAGATGGCAACAATTTAGTTACATCCTCAGACTCCACTTCTAACTCTAGTTCTCTTGCTATTTCTACCACATCTGCAGTTACTTCCTCCACTGAAGTCTTGAACTTTTCAAAGTCATTCATAAGAGTTGGAATCAACTTCTTCCAAACTCCTGTTAATGTTGACATTTTGACCTCTACCCATGAATCAGAAATGTTCTTAATGGCATCTAGAAGAGTGAATCCTTTCCAAAAGGTTTTCAATTTACTTTTCCCAGATCCATCAGAGGAATCACAATCTATGGCAGCTATAACTTTACAAAATGGATTTCTTAAAAAAAGACTATAAATTCAAAATTACTGTTTGATCCATGGGCTGCAGAATGGATGTTGTGTTAGCAGGCATGAAAACAAATTAATCTTATTGTTCATCTCCATCAGAGCTCTTGGGTGACCAGGTAGATTGCCACTGAGCAGCAATCTTTTGAAAATAATCTTTTATCTGAGCAGTAGTTCTCAACAGTAGGCTTAAAATATTTAGTAAACCATGTTGTAAACAGATGTGCTGTCATCCAAGAATTGTTGTTCCATTTATAGAGCACAGACAGAGTAGATTTAACATAATTCTTAAGGGCCCTAGGATTTTCAGAATGGCAAATGAGCACAGGCTTCGACTTAAAGTCACCAGCTGCATTAGGCCCTAACAAGAGAGTCAGCCTAGGCTTTGAAGCTTTAAAGCCAAGCATTGACTTCTCTCTAGCTATGAAAATACTAAATGGTATCTTTTTCCAATATAAGGCTGTTTTGTCTCCATTAAAAGTCTGTTGTTTAGTGTACCCACTTTCATTAATTATCTAGCTAGATCTTCTTGCTGCAGCTTCTGCATTAGTATTTGCTCCTTTATCTTGCACTTTTATGTTCTGGAGATGGCTTCTTTTTTTCAAACTTATGAACCAACCTCTGTTAGCTTCAAACTTTTCTTCTGCAATTTCCTCATCTCTCTCAGTCTTCATAGAATTGAAGAGAGTTAAGGCATTGCTCTGGATTAGGCTTTGGCTTAAGGGCATGTTGTAGTTGGTTTGATTTTTCTACCCTGACCATCTGTTGCACTTTCTTATCTTTTGTGTGTTAACGGAAGTAGCACTTTTAATTTCCTTCAAGAACCTTTTCTTTTCATTCACAATTTGGCCAACTGTTTGGTGCAAGAGGCCTAGCTGTCAGCCTATCTTGGCCTTCAACATGCCTTTCTCACTAAGTTTAACCATTTATAGCTTTTGGTTGAAGTGAAAGTTGTGTTACTCTTCCTTTTACTTAAACAATTAGAGGCTATTGTAGGATTATTAATTGGTCTAATTTCAATATTGTTGTGTCTCAGGGAATAAGGAGGCCTGAAGAGAGGGAGAGAGATGAGGGAATGGCTAGTCAGTGGAAGAGTCAGAACATACACAACATATGCCAATTGATATAAGCATTTTATATGGGTGTGGTTTGTGACACCCCAAGCAATTAACTTGTAACATAAAAGATCAATGATCACAAATCATCATAAGAAATATAACAATTATTAAAAAGCTTAAAATATTATGACAATTAACCAAAATGTGACCCAAAGACACAACATGAGCAATTGCTTTTGGAAAAATAGTATCAATAGAATTGTTTAACATAGGGTTGCCACAAACCTCCAATTTGTAAAAAAAAAAAAAAAAATGAAATATTTTCAAAGTGCAATAAGGCATAGTGCAGTAGAACAAGGTAAGTCTGTAGTGTCTATTTGTCTTAGTTTGGGATCCCTAGAAAACAGAGCCTTCATCAAAGCATAAATACTAATTCTTCATTGAGAAGTATTAAATCAGGGCAGTAAGAGCAAAGGCCAAGTTTAGTGGACCAGAGAGGATGGGAGCAAATCCGAGGTGATGTGTTATGGAGGTGTCCCGTGCTTCATAGTCATGGCCATTTGTCTATGAGGGATAACACTCGACAAGGTTTAGAGAAAAGTAGTCATTGGAAAATAGGAAGGGAGGGAAAATTATCTCCCCATCTTCAGGCTCCTTCCTGTTGTTTTCTAGTTCTCATTAGTCAAAATTTCCCACTACTCTTCTGCCGCTGTAATGTTGGTGGTGGTGTGGTGGTGGTTAAGTTCCATTTGAAATACTTCTGGGTTACCTGGCCTTTTGGAGGAACCAGATCCCAAGTCTCATGATACGAAGCTTCTTTGGAATTTGGTAGTATTGATTCGACCTCTGTGGTTCACACTGGGTAGACCTAAGTGCCATTATAAACACTTTATAAACATAGCATTTGGCCAAGCTGTGGACATGTAACTCAAATCAGTCTGATTCATTTCCTAAGTATGTTATTCTCACCTGAGAGGGGAAAATTTCACTTATGAACTTACTGAGGGTCGATGATACAATCCTTGGGTTGCCTGTGGTCCCCTCTTTCTTTGGAGGAAACAACGTGCAGCAAAAAAGAGAGAGGCAACAATAAGATGATTGAGTGGAGAGAGTTTAAATGGCTTTGTGTCTTGGTGTCTTTCCTTTGAGGTGGTAGATAACCCCTGGTTCCAACAGCTTTTCCATTTGATTCAATCAGCTACCCCAAATCTTTAATAGATCACATTTTTTAAGCTGCTTTGAGTTGGGATTCTGTAATTTGCAACTGAAATAAATGCTGCCTAATGTGGCATGTATTATTTTCTTCATTTTTCATAAAAGAAAGTGGAGACATTAAGTCATTGATTTAGTTGTTATTTTGACTAAATTATACCAGCCACTCTGGTATGTGTGCCATTGATAGCAATCACTTTTACATATTTACTGAGAATTACAACATAGGAAAAGTATATGAGGACACTAAATTATATTGAACATAAATTAATCTGACAACTGATTCAAAAAGTAGTACCCTACTTTCCAGGGTTTCAGGCTAGTCATTATAAATGCAAATATAAATTGTATACAACTCTAGACAGTTTTAGGAATTTTCTAGTAAGTATTTTGTATTAGTCTTGATACAAAAGTCTTTGTCTTAATTTCTATCACATAGTTACAATGGGAGCTAATGTTTACTCTAGCCTACTATAGACAAGACATTATACTCACATACATTATCTCACTAATCAAACTCGATCATCCCAACAACTCTGGTATCCCTCTTCTCCAAATGTGGACACTGGCACTCACAATGAATAAGTAATTTTCTATCAAGCTGCAAGTATTTGGAAAAAATGGGGCTAGATTATCGGTATGTCTGACCCTGGAAACTTTAACTAATGCACCACGAAACTAAAAAATAATCTTATGCTTATTCTATTGTGGGCTTTGGATAAATGGTAATTTTAGAAAATTCAGTGTACTTTTGGCAGTAAATCAAATAAATAGTTATAAATAAAGTATAAACATGTCATATACCAAATATTTCTCTTATAGACACTAACCGAAATGCAAACTTGGGATAAACTGCTTAATAGGGAGCATGCCCTAGTTTTGCACAAAAGCATTCTACAAACTATTTCTAATTTTGCTTTAAAATACTTTCCTCAAATGTATGTAAGCCATAGGCACTATATTATTGCTAAAAGGGAAAAAAAGACTGGGATTTTAAGCATATATCAATGCAAAGGTAATGAATTAACATACACCAGAAGGTCTCTTTTCTTTTCACAGCATCTAATTACTCTAAATATATTAGCGCATATATTAGCATAATTGTTGCACATATTGCTCTTAAATACCCATAGAAAAGATGTATATACTATTCTATATCATTCAACCCATTGAATATTTTAATTCATTGAACATGAACTTACAAGAAAATGTGTGTGTGTGCATATATATATATGTATGTACATATATATATATGCACACACACATACACATATATTCAGGTGTTAAAATGCATCACCTCAGATAATTTGAATATGTAGATTAGTCTTGATAAACACTGAGAGGGCTTTTTATCCTTGATTTCCTTGTTCAGATATTTTTAACTCATTCATCTCCTTAAAAAATCCCATAGAACATTTTATTCAAAAGTTCTTCAAATACAAGACAGAATAAAACATGAAGGGAGAACAATTGTATCTAACAATTACACAGCCAAAAAACGAAGTTTACCTTCAGATATATAGACAAATGTGAAGAAAAAAGAAAAAGAAAACAACCATACATGCTAATGAGACACCAACATCTAAATACAACCTATTCTCTCATACTAATTCAATCAACAAATTGGTACAGAAAATAATGTCACATGCTTAGGAATGCTTAACATTTATAAACAAATTCAGTTACATATCATCAAAACTAATCAGTTTTAATAGTTTAATATTTTATCAGAGCAAATATGAGAGATTTATAGAAGTTACAGATAACAACAAAAATAAATTGGAAAACATTAAGGAACATTATAAGAACAAACTGTGTCAAATTATCTTTATGACCCAAAATGTAAGAGAATGCTAATGAAGCATATTTAAGATAGACATAAATATAAAAATGTATGCATATTTATGTTTATATGTTTACCTTTGGGGGCATGAGATCTTTAAAAATGGTTGAGTTTGTATTTTAGTAACAGTGTTTGCATTCATCATTAATTCATTGTTAAATTCACCATTAGTGTTATTTGTCAAATATTTCCAGCTCTGAATTTTCTAGGCACAAGGTAAGATTGCACTTCCTATACCCCTTGAGGTTGGGTTGTGGGGGAGCAATAAGGGGGGAAGGGGGTGCCTGTGATTGTCAAAGCAAATGAATAGTGAAGAGGATGGAGCATATAATGGCTGGTGAAAAATGCTTCAGAGTTTTCTTTCCCTCTGCCTAGGAGACTAGCAGTTTTCAAGATGGAGACACATTTTGGGGGATACGGCCTGCTAAGTCAAGCCTAGGTCACAGATTGAAGAGATGTGGAGCAGAACACTGAGTGAACTGCAATGGGCATGTCATTGAGCAAGAAATATTTTCATTATAATATGTCATTAAGATTTTAGAAGTTCCTGTTAATGCAGTATACATTAATCTATCCTGATTGATAGAGAAACACAATTTTTGTTCTTTACAAATAGAATAATAGTTTGGCAACATTCTGGTGATAAAAAAAAGCCAGTAAGATGTGCACAAGTCCCTGCACCAACCTCACCCACCAGGGAGCAGACATCAGAAGCAGAGGAACTATAATCCTGCAGCCCGTGGAAAGGAGACCACAAAGCCAGAAAGTTAGACACAATGAGATGACAGAGAAATATGTTGCAAACGAAAGAATAAGATAAAAACCCATAAGAACAATTAAATGAAGAGGAGATAGGAAATCTCTCTGAAAAAGAATTCAGAGTAATAATACTAAAGATGATCCAAAATCTCAGAAAAAGAATGGAGACACAGATCTAGAAGATACAAGATATGTTTAACAAGGAGCTAGAAGATTTAAAGAACAAACTAATAAATAGAGATGAACAATGCAATCATTGAAATGAAACATTCACTAGAAGGACTCAATACCAGAATAACTGAGGCAGAAGAACAAATAAGTGAGCTGGAAGACAGAACGGTGAAAATCACTGCCACAGAACAGAATAAAGAAAAAAGAATAAACAGAAATGAAGACAGTCTCAGAGACCTCTGGGACAACATTAAATGAACCAACATTCATCTTATAGGGGTCCCAGAAGGAGAAGAGAAAGGGCTTGAGAAAATATTTGAAGATATTATAGCCAAAAACTTCCCTAACGTGAGAAAGGAAATAGTCACCTAAGTCCAGGAAGCACAGAGAGTCCCATACAGGATGAACCCAAGGAGGAACATGCTAAGACACATATTAATCAAACTGAGAAAAATTATAGACAAAGAAAAAAATACTAAAAACAGCAAGGGAAAAGCAACAAATAACATACAAGGAAATCCCCATAATATTATCAGCTGATTTTTCAGCAGAAACTGCAGGCCAGAAGGGAGTGGCACAATATATTTCAAGTGATGAAAGGGAAAAACCTACAGTCAAGAATACTCTAGCCAGCAAGGCTGTCATTCATTTCCTAATAGCACTTTAAATACCATCAAGATTGTCTCTCAAATTCTAGCTCAGGATTATATAAGTAAACTCTAGAAATAAATGACTATGTTAAGCTCTCTGAAGAAACTAAGCCAAGAGTATACCTTGCACTGAGACACAAATGGCCATACCTCAATGACCTTGGGCCACAACAGAATATATCTCTAACATTAAAGGACCTCACAAATAGGAAGAAAAAAACATGGCAACCTTTAAGTAATCAATGAATATTTAGCTTTTATAAAATCAGAACTTAAAAATAAATTTCTTAATAAAAATATTCATCAAGTTAACTGTTTATAGCTCATGGAAAACATAACACAGGGAAATGTAAAGGAAAGGGGACTTCAATAGCAAAAGAGACACCTGAAGTGTCTGGAAGTTGAGATGTCAGAAAAGGCTTCCCCAGATGGGAGTTGTACAGGGTGAAAAGGGATGGATTTGAAGACAGCCAACTTGGATTTTGATCTCCAACTCTGAATTGGGAAACTGATATAGTTATGAAATCCCTGGAAATGGTCTGAACCCCATTCTCTGAACCTCACTTTCTCTATGACATATTTCTCTCTTTTGTGCCCTTAACTTTTCTCCTCTATTGTCTTCTTTAGGGTTTAATCAGGCTTTCTCTCCTCTCTTCTAAATAAAAAAATCATTCTTCCTAAATTTTTTTTTTTTTTTTTTATCTATAGCCCTACCTACCCCTCTTCTTTACAAAGTTGCTGTGTTGGCCCCTTCCAAGCCCTGATCATTTACTTTTTTGATCCCAATTTTTCAAACCTGAGCTATCTCTTTTCTTCACTGAACACTTGATACAAACTGCCCTCACGTTCATGATGCTAAATCAAAGAGATGATTTCAGTAATTTTCTGGCTGATGTTTCAACAATATTTGACAATGTTATCACTTGCTCTCTTTCAAAGCAAAGCACTCTTTGCCTTCATTTTTCTATATCGTAGTTCAAGGGTTTCTCTCTAAGGGGGCTTCAGGAGAGAAATTTGATCGTTAAAAAACTGCTAGGAGATATGCATTGTAGCTGAATTTGCAAAACAATTATTTCCCACATATTGAGAAGTAAATTTTTGATTCTATATCAAAAACAAGATGGGAATACTGCAGTAATTGGGGTAGGGACATTGCACTGCCAGAGCTTCCATGATCCCCACAATTCCTGACTACTTTTCTTTCTCTCTGATCCTTATCACATCTTTTTCAGACTCCTCTTTATTAGTTGTACCTTAAAGCTGGTTTTCATCAAGACTTTTCCTAAGCCCTTTGGCCCTTATCCTTTTGCCCTCTGACCCAGTTCCATAAGACTTTAAAGGAAATAAAAGTAAATGAAACCCATTTGAGCTACTTTAGGGTTCTCTAGAAGGGGGATGGTGTTTTGCTGGAAAGATGCAAAGATATCAAATGAGCACTGGGCAGGAATTGTTCCTGTTCTCCTAAGGTCTGGAGCCAGGAATGGGTACCATGGAATGGCTGCTTGATTTCCTGAATTTACACACAATATTTCTAGTTACCAACACAGATTGGCTGGCCACTGTGAGTCCCAAATTCATTCCTCAGGAGGGAATCTCATTACATACACAGCTTCCCCTACCTATTAAAATCAGTCTGCTCTGGTATTAAAAATGTCTTTCTTTTCTTAATCTTAATATACCTCAGTTGTTGCTTCCCAATAAAATTTCTTTCAGAATTTAGCAATTATAATGCATTTCAACTTTTAAACACCTCAATACTTCACTCTGAAGAATAACCTCTCACCACTTTTGTCCTACAAAGGAAAAAATATATATAGTATCAGTGCTGAAAAGCTAAGCCCAGCTAGTTGAGTTCCTGGTTTTATAAGAAATTTCAATCAAGTAAAATATTTTTTTTTTCCTTTCAGGCAGTTGGACCAAGTCAAAAACAGAGAAACACTATGAGCTAGTTTCTCCAAATTCAGTCCATTGCTACAGTTGCTCCTCTAGAAGTGGTCCCTCTGCTACTGCAATTTAATAAAGATAGAAAAGATTGAATTTCCTAACTTCACCCAAACCAATTAATCAGCAAGCAAATTAAAGTCAGCTGTGGATTGAAACCCTCAGTCACAGTTTAGACTTACTACCTTCAGTTATATTATTGACAAAAAAATATCAGATTTATAGATAGCAGGACATTCAGACACTTTTGGAAATGAATATGATTCTTCATATTATTTTCCTCAGGTTGCCTGCTGTGAACTTATCCTCACACATCATTACTGAAAAACATAGTATAAGTGTTGCCATTATAACTCCAATTGCCACGGAGTTCTAACAATTTAATTTTATAATTATAATATTGCAAACTTTGCTTTGTCAAAGAAACGTTCCTTGTCTAAAATGTCAAATTAAAACCTTTCAGTTCTCTTATAAATAGATAAATCCATCTTAAGTTAATTGGAAAAACAAAAACAAACACACAAAACCTTAATATTATAATTTTTATCCTTAAAATACCCAGGCTTAGGTTCTTGCTGCCATTATGGCTTTGCAGAGCCCTGGAATTATGTGCTTGAAGGCTATGTGTATTTTTTCTGAATTGTTGTCTACTAACTCCCCAGTAGCTGTCTAATGGGGTTTGGCAACACTTCAAATTTAATGACACTAATTGCGCTTAAAATGCTTTTGTAACAAGTATGCCAGTATTTTATATATTTTCTTCATAACTAAATGAATTTGAAAAAATTCAGCACTCTTAGGCTTATAAATTACACGATTATACCTTTGGTAGTCTTAAATCTCAATAATTGAAATATACATCAATGGTATACCAAAACTTTCTGTAATTAGTCAGCAATAATAGAGCTTCTGAACATGAAAGCTTTCTATCTGTAGGTTTACTGGACACGTTGATCCCTTTTCATACAGTCTCATAACACACTGCTTCTAGACATTTTAACTAATGGAATCATGGAGCAAAAGGAGTGTGAGAAATTAGAACCTTGGAGTGGGAACTTCTATTTCACTTCCTCGAATTCTGAGATAAATTATGTTGACTGCTCCACTCATTCACCATTTCCTTATTTATGGACTTACTCGGATGTCTATTATACAATAGAATATATACCTTTTTTTTTTTTTCTTTTTTTATTATTTTTATTGAAGTATAGTTGATTTACAATGTTGTGATAGTTTCAGGTACACAGCAAAGTGATTCAGTTATATACACACATATATATATATCTATTCTTTTTCAGATTCTTTTCCATTACAGGTTATTACAAGACATTGAATATACTTCCCTGTACCATACAGTAGCTCCTTGTCGTTTATTTATTTTATATATTGTAATGTGTCTCTGTTAATCCCAAACTTCTAATTTATCCCTCCCCTCCTGCCCCCTTTGGTAACTATAAGTTTGTTTTCTATGTCTGTGAGTCTATTTCTGTTTTTTGTTTGTTTAATTTGTACTTTATATTGGAGTATAGTTGATTAACAATGTTGTGTCAGTTTCAGGTATACAGAAAAGTGATTCAGTTATACATATACAGGTATCTGTTCTTTTCCAAATTATTTTCCCATTTAGGTTATTACAGAATATTGAGCAGAGTTCCCTGTGCTATACAGTAGGTCCTTATTGGTTATCTATTTTAAATATAGCACTGTGTGCATGATATTTGGGATTGACATGTACACAACTATTTATTTTTTCAAAAAATAATCCAATCACTGTTTTTCAAAAAGAAGTGCAGCTGTATAATTCAACATTTAAGAGTAATTTAAATACTCCAGTGAGCAGGAGCCATTTTTTGATCACTTGTTCATGAAATTTCATGAAAACATGAATATACCTAGGTACACACAACAATGACAAAATAAAATCAGTATGCTTGTACTTCTAAAATTAATCTATGCAGAATACAGTCTACCACTGCTCAGGATCTTTAAAAAATCAATTCAGTTGTTTAAGTATGAGGTTCACACACAGAAGTAAATTAATTAAAATAAAACTAGAGATAGGGTCAAAATCCAGAAGATTTATATAAAATGACAAGAATCCCCACATTATTTCCATGTGCACTTTAGTTTTTGGTACAACCTATTTATAAAAGATAAATTGAATGCATGTACTGGAAACAAAATATCCTGCTAATGTCATGTTGAAGACATAACAGAGAACCATAGACTTTATGTATGTCTTTCTCACTGGTACTAGAAAAAACAAAAACTAAAACGAAAACAACCTACTAGAGCAAAGATAGTCTTTTCAGCAAAGGGTGCTGGAAAAATTGGCCATCAACATGCAAAAAGAAAGAAAAAGAATCTAGACATAGATTTTACACCCAGCAAAATTAACTCAAAATGGATAACGGACCTAAATGTAAAACACAAAACTATAAAACTCCAAGATAATATAGAAGACCTAGATGACCTTGTGTATAATGATACTTTTTAGATACAACACTAAAAGCACAATCTATGAAAAAAAATTGGTACAGTGAACTCCATTAAAATTAAAAATTTCTGCCCTGCAAAAGACAATATGAAGAGAATGAGAAGACAAGCCACAGAAAGTATTTGCAAAAGACACGTCTGATAAAGGACTGTTATCCAAAATATGAAAAGAACACTTTAAACTCAATAACAAGAAAATTAACAACCCAATTAAAAAATGGGTCAAAGACCTGAACAGACATCTCACCAAAGAAGATAGACAGATGGCAAATAAGCATATAAAATATGCTCCACATCATATGCCATCAGGGAAATGTAAATTAAAACAGTGAGATATCACTACACAACTATTAGAATGTCCAAAATCTATACAAACTACCAGGTATAAAATAGATAAGCAACAAGGATATATTGTATAGCACAGGGAGTTATAGCCATTATTTTGTAATAACTTTTAATGGAGTATAATCTGTAAAAGTACTAAATCACTTTGTTGTATACCTGAAACTAATATTATAAATCAACTATACTTCAATAAAAAAAAAAAAAAAAATCTGGATCTGGAGCACTGACACCACCAAACTCTGGTGAGGATGTGGAGAATCATCAGTTGCTGGTGGGTATGCAAAATGCTATAGACACTTTGGAAGAGAGTTTAGGTTTTGTTTGTTTGTTTTCTTCAAAAGTAAACATAGTTTTACCATATGATACAGCAATTGTGTCCTTTGGTATTTACCCAAAGGAGTTGAAAATTTATGTTGACACAAACCTATACGTGGATATTTATGGCAGGTTTATTCACAATTGCTCAAACTTGGAAGCAAACAAGATGTCTTTCAGTAGGTGAATGGATAAATAAACTGTGGTACATCCAGACAATGGAATATTATATAACACTAAAAACAAATGAGCTATCAAGCCATGTTGAGACATGGAGAAGGCTTAAAGGCATATTACTAAGTGAAAGAAGCCATCTGAAAAGGCTACAGATTGTATGATTCCAACTATACGATATTCTGGGAAAAGCAGAACTATGGGGTTAGTTAAAAGCAGTGTTTGCCACAGGTTAGGGAGAAAGGAAGGATTAATATGCAGAGCACAGAGGATTTTTAGGACAGTGAAACTAATCTGCCTGCTACTATAATGGTCGATGCATGTCATTATACATTTGTCCAGACACATAGAATGCACACACCAAGAGTGAACCCTATTGTAAACTATGGACTCTAGGTGATAATGATGTGTCCAAATAGGTTCATCAATTATAGTAGATGTACCACTGTGGTGGGAGATAATGATAATGGGGAAAACCATGTGTGTGAGGGCAAGGGGTATATGGAAATCTCTTTATCTTCCTCTCAATTTACCTGTGAACCTAAAACTGTTCTAAAAAAAAAAAAATCTTAACAAACAAAAAAATAAACTGTCCAGATTTTAGACTTTAGGAACTAGGTGGCATGAAGATGCAAGAGCTATATTTGAAATGTGCTATATAATGAATATTTTTGTAGTTTGTTACTAGCAAGAACAACTGTATGTTAGTATATCTTTCCCTATATAAAAAAGATAAGCCTGGGTATATATCTTATTATAACTTTAACTTTTTGATTTTTGTAGTCTGTGAAATCTCAATGGTCTATAATGAGCTCTGCTAAGACTAGAAGCTAAAAAATAAGCATAAGGAATTAGTTTTTAAAATTGTATTGTTTACACTGAGGTCCATGGGGACCAATCTTTAATGTCTGAACAGATGGCTCTCCACGATTCCACTGTGAATGTCTGACTTTTCTAGTCACATCAATCCCTAGCTTTTGGAGTCTACTGTGTCTTACATTATTTTTTTTTCTTTTATCACACTGTTTATCTAGTCTGTTATATCGTCCACAAAAACAGCCATTGTGTTTTAGTTGCATATGTCTTGCTATCTATGGAATTATCTGGAATACGTTTCCTCCTACCCTGTCCCTTCGCTGACCCTTGCTTGTTTTTCACTATTCTAAGCCAATTGTGATAGATACTGTAGTATTCTACTCTAAACCTCTTTTCAAATCCTATGCACACATACTTCAACTTCTGGGAATATTAACTGCTGATAGCTCACAGCTCTGCCCCTCACTGAGAATTGCCCTTGGCCACAGGGAACCCTATTGCCCAGGAGCTGCCCACCAACAAGGACAGGTTGATGCAGAAAAACAAGACCCACCCTCCATGACTCAAATAGGTACAACTATAAAAGTTATACCAGATCCAAGGCTTTGCATAATAACAACTAGGTTTTCAGTAGCAACTACGGTGAAGGTCAACTTCTGCTGCCCAATCCAGCGATCCTCTCTTCCTTATGGTGGTATCTCACAAGACCACTCCTCAATGAATCTTCTGCACATAATTTCCTATCTCAGAATCTGTTTCCAGAAAATCCAATCTAAGATACCAACCCTTGAATTCTCTAAGATATTTGGAGAACAGAGAAAATCAGAGAAAGCAACACTTTACAAAGAGGGATTTTGCTCTAACCTCAATATGAAATCATAATAAATAAAACAGACTGCTTTCAATTATACCAATGGTAGACCTAATACATAGATGTGAGTCCAAATACAACACCTCTATTACTCAATTCCTTTTAAGACCAAACCCAAAATCCATATCTCTGAACTTTATGAAATGGAAAATCTTGACTTTGGCAGAGCAGACCAACCATGAAGGAGAAGCTCTAATTCTTTCTAAATTAGCACCCCTTAGCAGCTCTGGACTGTTCTTACAACTCCAAGTACAGAGGACACATATTCTTAAAAACAAACAAACAAAAAAGACAGAAAGAACACTTGATTAGATAAGACCTACCTCCCTGATATTAATGTTTGGTTTTCTAGGAATTTATCACATTCAGTGGATGTCTTTGGAACTTACCATAAAAATTAGCACACTTCTCTTTGGGAAAGTAAAGGAGATAAATTATAAACTTCTTAGCAGCATTACTGATTACAAAGTCTGTTACATAGGGTTTTGCATATAAGGATGGATATATTTTAGTTAGTATTATGTTTATTATCTGACAGATTTTCAGCCAGATTGCAAACATCTTTAGAAAAGAACTATGACCTTTTACCTGTGCTTCTCAGCTTTAATAATAATAGCCTGTGACATATGGTAGGTGTTCAACAAATTGTTTTTAATAAAATGATTGGATAAATTTTAAAAATTGGTAAAAAATGTTTATCCAAGTAATTGATAATATTTTGGAAAAAATCTAAAAACTGATCCATTTATATGTTATTGGTTATCTCTTAATTTTGCACAACTCTATTAATCAACATTGAACTCAGTCATCTATGAATTCAGCTATGTCTCTAATGTCTTCATAAGACTCTTAATTAGAAGCTTTATCAAATGTACTCCTAAAGTCAAGCTAAATTATTATACACATCCATATATATATGGCCATTGCAAATGACCACATAATTTGTGCACTACGTAGCTACTGGGAAAACCATTTAAAGGGCACCAGTGAAGCTGCCCAATCAGGCAGCCCTCTAAAATCTCCCTGAAACGTACTATACAGATCTATTTAAAAAGAAATGTTATTTCTTCATCTTGTTTGTGATGCATTAATGTGAACTAATTGTGACCACTGATTTTATTTCTAACTATTCTCCATTCATATGTCAAATTTACCAGAATGTAACTTTCCCTTTTTGAAAACAGAACATGTGCTCATCACCAATATTGGAAAATATTGCATGTTTCTCATATTTCTCAAATATTACAGTGGTTTTGTGGTTTAAATGACAGCATACATTTAAGCATCCTGTAATATAATTCTTCCATTTCTGGAGACAAAACCATTTAAATGATGAACTGGGTTGTGTGTGTGTGTGTGTGTGTGTGTGTGTGTTGTATGTACCACTTTGTAACAGTCATTGTCAGTGGTCTGCTCCTAGCCTCACAGATGCCTTTACCATTTTCATATGTACATGCTGTCAACCCTCAGGACCAGTTCCTGCAGTCCATTATTCGACTCTTGCCATTAGACTGTAGATTAGGAAGTACCTGGGAAGTTACACCCACCTAGGGTAGCCACTAACCAAAGAATGTTGGGGCAATGGCATAAATACTCTCACTTCCTTATTCCTGATAAGATAACTCTGAGGTGTAGATATGCTTGACATTACACCTTCAACATTATATAATTTTGTGAAATGTGTCCCTCAGAAAGAAAAGATATGTTGAAGTCTTACTCCCCGTTAGCTCAGAATGTGACTTTATTTTGAAATAGATCACAATCACCTATTTATAGAAGTAAGCAAGGTAAAATGAGGTCTTTCATCTGGGCCTTGATCCAATATGACTCGTGTCCTTATAAGAAGAGGCAATAAAGACACAGCGGGAGAAAACCATGTGAACATCAAGGAAGAGATTGGGTGATGCATCTACAAGCCAAGGAAAGTCAAAGATGGCGAGCAAACCACCAGAAGCATAGAAAAACGTGTGGAACAGATTTTCTCTCACAGCTCTCAGAAGGAACCAACACTGCCAACGCTTTGATCTCAGATGTCTACTCTCCAGAACTGTGAGACAATAAATTTTTGTTGTTTAAGCGACTCAGTTTGTGGTATTTTGTTACAGCAGCCTTTGAAAACTAAACACTCCCTTGCCTGAACCATTTTCCTATTCCCTCTCCCTTCACTGTGAACATTTTCTAAAAAAATATTTTTATACGAGTATCCATCTCAGTGTCTGCTTCTAGAAAATGCTATCTAAGACAACTCCTAACTTGTATCTCAAATTATTTGGTGTGTGAAAAAGATTATTAGAAGAAAATTGGTAAAGACCAGTCCTCTTACAGAACAAGGCATATGTATTTTGGAACTGAGCATTTAGCTTTCATTTCACCATCCATGAATATCATACCTTTCTCTCTAAGAGATAACAATTACCTCATTAACTTCCACTATTATACTAATAACAGATTTTAGCACTTTTCTCATTAACTCACCTTATTTCTGGATATAAGTACTTTAATTCTATTCTTAGAATGTCTTGGTTTCTGTTTGCCTTTACTCTAGTTTTCTGCCTTTCCTTTCGTCTTAGGAAAATCTTATAGATTTGAGCTTATTGCAGATTTCCCCAATCTGTCACATAGGATCCATTTGCTGTTTCCTGCTTTTGTTCTACATTACAGTTATGCAGAAATGTATCATCAGAATTTATTTCAGAGCCTTTCAACAATCTCGACACATGTATACTTTAGAGTTACAGATGGGATCATGGGTTCACATTTACCTTTTTTAAGCTTTTCTGAAGTCAAGAGTATGTCTTTGAAACTACTAAGCAATTCTGTCCTCACCATCCTAAATTCTAAATAGGCACAGTCACTTTAATTGAAAGGTTTCCATAACACTCACATCACCAGCCAATTTTCTTCCTTTGTTTGAATGAAATCCAGCAACAGCACATTTGCTTCCCCATGTAAGATGAAATTGTCAACAAGGTAAATAACAAATTTATTAGATGCCATCCTTTTAGCAGAATTAGATTTCTAACAGATGTTTACAGAGTTTAAGTCCTCCATTATTTCCATACAGATGGTTTTGTGTTAATTTCAGTCTCATGAATTTTTACCCATAATCTTCATTTGATTTGAATATATATCAGAGTTATTATTTCAAAACATATTTATTTTGTATTTATGTTGTACTTCCTAACAGCCAGACTTTGGCAGAGAATTATCCACAAAGATATTAATTTTCTTTATTTTCCTTATTTTTACCTTTATTCAAAGATTCTCTATTTTGCTTTGTAGAGCATGTATATAAAAACAAGGCATAAAATTGTAAATATTCTCAATATGTTCACCTCTGTTATTCCTTTCTTTTAAATAATAGTCATCTTGAGCTGCCATAAGAAAATATCATAGACTGGGTGGCATAAAGAACAGAAATTTATTTTCTCATAGTTTTGATGGCTGGAAGTCTGAGATCAGGGTGCCAGAATGATCAGGTTCTGGTGAGAGCTCTCTTCCTGTCTGGTAGATGGATGACTACCTTCTCTCTGTGTCCTCACATGGTGGAAGGTGAGCCAGCTCCCTGGTGTCTCTTCTTATAAGGGTACTAATCATAAGAACCCTATCCTCATGACCTCATCCAAACCTAATCACCTCCCAGAGGCCACATCTCCAAATACCGTCATATAGAGGGTTAGGGCTTCAACATATGAATTTTAGGGTGACATAAATGTTCAATCCATAATAATATCCACTGCTCTTTTCAAACTGCTCTGCTCTGCCAAGTCTTGTTAATACCTATGAAAGCATACTATGTTAAACCTCAAGCTTACTCAATATGTAATATGGACTTCAGACATATAGACTATATATAGAACCTTAAATCATAATATTATTTGAAGTCCTCTTATTGTAACCAAGCAGGACCCTATCAGGCCTTACCGGGGCAGACCCCTCCCCACTATGTCCTCTGCCTGCCTCTTGTTTGTAGAAAAGCTGTAGTCTCCCAGGCCTCCACTGAATCAGAAAAGCCTGGCTCAAGAATTAATGACTGAAAAAATGTGAATATGTAGTGACAAAAGTAGCAGTTCAGCCAGGAGAACTGGTAAAAATGTAAACAGTAAATCAGCCATATGGCAGGCACAGAATGTTTAGTTCCTCCCTGAAGAACATAAATAACAGTATCCAATGCACAGTCCTGAGTTATTTTACAGATATTAAAACCCCCATGAAATGGTAGAAGTTAACTATATGACCATGAGCATGTCACCCTCAGACTGGCTGGAGCCTGAGGATTGATAAGGTTAACCCCTGTGACACCACCCAGCTACCTCATCATCAACCAATCAGGGAATTGTGCACGAGTTGATCACATACCCTGAGACTCTCTTCCTTCACCTTTCCCTTGAAACCCATCTGAGTGTTCTGGTCATTTGAGCATGAACTGTCCCATTCTCTTTGCTTGGTCCTTGCAATAAACCTTTCTCTGCTCCAAACTCTGATGTTTCAGTTTCTTTGGCCTCACTGTGCATTGGGCACATGAACTTGGGTTCAAAAACATTATCTGTTACTTACTTCTAAGAATTACTATATACTCCTTCAATGTGGTCTTTATGCATGCATGTGCATAACTATGTATATATCTGCATGTTCAATATATTGAGCATCAAATTCCAAATAAATGTTTTTCTTCTTTCCACATATATACCAATTCAAATCCTTCCGATTACATTGGGAAGTCTGACAATGAATTTGTTTCCCTAGTCTTCATGAGTTCCAACTATCTCCTGCCAGGAGACAATTGTTTGGTCATCACAAACCAGAGTACTGAAAATTTGTGTTCTTGCATATGAATAAAATAATAAGCTTCCATGTCCTCATTCTTTTCCAAAGTTTTGGCTATCAATTTGAAGACATGATTACTCCACAGGTGTTTCTAAGACTTTCAGTTTTTTTATCTAGGTCTTCAAAGGCAATAGAAACACATTAAATTTCTCTCAATCAAATTACTTGTTTCAGGCATGAACCAGCATAAGTGGATAGCACTGCATGTTGTCATCCTAGCAGTCACATTTCTGGCTTATGGCTCTGAGTTCTTAGGTGTATACAGATCCACTTTTTCTCCCATTTGGTAAAGAAAAATCATCAACAATATTTTAACATAGGTACTACTTTTTAATTATTTCATTAGCTTGTCTTATCTTACCAATTAGATTATAAACTCATCTATATTGTATCTAGTAAATCTTTTAAGCTATAAGAGACACTTGATAAATACCTGATTAATTAGCCATGCTAATTAAGCGTGTGTTTGAAAAAGTTTTTATTGAATTAGTATGCAGGAAAAGAAAGTTTCTAGGTGAGTTACAATGGTATAAATTTGACATAGGATCCCTCATAATGAGTGATAGATTGTAAGCCACTCAACTACATGATTTGTACAAAATAAAAGTGAGCTATTGTTGTTTATAATAATTCTGCCTACAAAAATTAATAATTACTTAGGGATAACTTTCTTTTTTGAGAGTAATTATGCATATTTATTATTACTATTTTGTGATCATGTATTAAAAATTGATTAAGACAATTTTATGAAGGGTAATTGCAGCCTTGACTCTAGTGGGATCCTTGCAGTGGCTGAGGCAGGGAGTGATACACTCACAGTGGCAACTGGGACAGACTGGAAGACAAAGATTGAAGGCTGGGAGTTTGCAAAGGACTTCACTTTTAAACGTGGATTTCTCTCTAATACAAATGTCAACAATGTCGTGTAAAAGTGGCAATGTTTGAAGAATTCTGAATTCATGACGAAACATCATCTTTCAACTAATCCACTGTGGCCAGACACACAAAAACCTGCCCTCTTTGTGGATTCTATGCACTGCCTGGACTTGTTGAGTGTCTGGATTCTACAGTGCTTAAAGTAGAAAATGTCACCATGATTTCAAAGGGAGTTCTTCATGGTTAGGAACTGCTGTAAAAGATTGATTTCCATGTCAGCTTAAAATTTCCCAGCTTTATCAGTTCAAGCCATGTCCTTAATGCAGTTTCAATGTTGCTGGGTTTTTTTTTTTTTATTATTATTTAATATAGTCAATGTACATACTTTAAAAAACCTACATGCAAGTGAAGCATTTTCCAATCAATATTTTGAATTTACTTGATTAAGAAAGAAGTGTGCTCCTCAATTCTGAGAATTTTCTCAGTGTTTCCCTTTGACTTCAATAGTATACATTTAATTTTATGTAAACATAGACTCCTATTGCCAGAAATAATTTTATAAATTAATGGACAAACTGACATCAGTTTTTCAAAGTAAGATATTGAGTCATATACACAATATAGATAAAAAGCTTCAAAACAAATATGCAGCATCGTAGGAAGTGGAATATAGACGGGTTTAATTTATCATGATTGCTATGAATCAGCATTAGATTTTCAATTTGCTTTTATAACTATTTTTATATTGCATTTCTTTTCCTGTAAAATTCTCAGTTAGTTTTATTAACATATACAAATAGATTCACAGTTGAATGTCTTATAAGATTCTTAAATATCTCCAAAAGAGAAAACAGATTCAAGGAATAAGGTAACATTATATCTCAGAGGCAAAATTTTCAATATCTGCCTGGTATATATGCATAAACATGTACATAGATAAAAACACATGTAGTTTCTTGTACTTATGAGACATGTTCTATCACTGAGAAGAAAAACTTTTCTTTGTAGAATTATTATAATTCATTAAAATCAATAAAGTTTCTTATTTTTGTCCAAACTAGGAAAAACAAACAAAATTAGGAGCATAAAATCTCAGGTCTGAAGATCACTTTAAATAAAAAAAAAATTATTGGAGTATAGTTGCTTCACAATATTGTGTTAGTTTCTACCGTACAGCAAAGTGAATCAGCAATACATATACACATATCCCCTCTTTTTTTTGGATTTCCTTCCCATTTAGGTCACCACAGAGCATTGAATAGAGTTTCCTGTGCTATAGAGTAGGTTCTCGTTGTTATCTATCTTACACATAGTATCAATAGTGTATATATGTCAATCCCAACCTCCCGATTCCTCCCATCCCCTCTTCCCCCTTGGTATCCATACATTTGTTCTCTATGTCTGTGTCTCTATTTCTGCTTTGTAAATAAGATTGTCTATACCAATTTTTTCAGATTCCACATATGTGTTAATATACAATATTTGAAGATCCCTTTTAAAATTACATAATTTAATCATCTATTCACTGAAAAATTCATTACAAAAACGTAAAAACTTGAAACTCCAAGTATTTTAGGAAAGTGCTCAAGTTCCAGGACTCGTTCGTGGTGGAGCCCAACCATAGCACCTAGTTTTCTGTTTGTTTGCTTTTACTTCAAAGACCATATTCTTCCTGCCAAGTAATGCTGTTCCTCAGAAACTCTTCTGTGTTGGCTAAATATGTGTCATCTACACATTTAAACATACATCCTCTAATTTCATGCAAATATTTGTTCAGAAATTTTGAAGAGAGCTCTTTATTTTAAAAGATATTTAAAAATTTTTAAATTGCTACCTACAACAAGCTACCTTCTCTGGAACACTGAAAAAAAGCATATGGTCTCTGTGCTCATGTAGCTGCCATCTGAAGGAATGGCAGCCCTGTGTTAAGTGCTTTAACACATATGACCTTATTTTATCACTAAAGTGAAATAAGTACTGTTATTTCCTTTTTTACATGTACAGATAAGCAACTGGAAATAGTTTCAACTTGCCCAAATTCACAGAGTTTAGTAAATGGTAGAGTTGGAATCCATCTTTTCTACACCTGCCTAAGCCTCCAAGGTTCACTGCAGTTAGAATTACTGATGATCTTCACCTGTAGCTTCAGGTCCTTTCCAGTATTAAAACAAAATAATAGAAACAATATGCATAACCATGTTTTGTTCCCAGTTCCTTCTCAGCTACCTAAAGGTAAAATCAAGTGAATCTACAAGCCCAGGGAGCTGCTTGGTCTCTATCACCACCTTAATGTCTGCTTCCTGGCAAGCACATGAGGATGAGAGCTGGACTCCTGCATGACAACAAATTAATGAATTAATAAATTCCATTGCACTTCATCTTCAAGTTGGTCCAGTCCAAAAGATGAGGTTTCTGGCCAGAATCATCTCTTTAGTAGTTACTTTGATTAGTATTCCAATACTCTTCTCTGAGTTCAAAGTTCTGACTGGAAACCCAGGATACTGGTAGTGATACTATTAAGCTGCTACTACTGCTATTTCTACTATTTTTCTACCACTCCTATTTATTTAATGTTGTGAAATCCTCATGGTTCTTGCCAGAATCCCTTTCCATAACAGACACCTATGTTTCCAATCAAATAACTACTTTCCTATGGAAATTAAATGAAATTTTGCTGCTTTTTGAATCCTAAATACCTACCATTATTTGTAATCACCAATAGTGGTTCTGGAAGACTTACTGATTGAGACAACATCGACCGACCATTTCTTGTATTATGGCAAATTTGCCATAGTCTTTGGACATCATGACTTATTGCTTGACTACCTGGATTTTCTTTGAAGTCATATGTTCTTAGAAGCCCAGACCTTTAAGACACTCCTTTGTCTCATCAAACACACACACACACGCACACACACACACGCACACACACACAACACCAGATCTGGGATGCTGAATTTTCAACACAAGTCTAAGACCAAATTTTTCTCTGTTAACTCTAAGCTTATCCTCTCTCCACCAGCTCTGTGTCTCTGTGCCTGATGGCTACACTGGCTCTGATGTGGGTTATTTCATCTTCTTGCTTTTCCAGACTCTGTCCTATTGCTTTTCATTTATGGTTGTGGCTTGTCTTCTTTCTTCCAGATCTAGCTGTTTAGAATGGTGTAAGACTGAATTCCTATTTATTATCTGTTAACTAGATTATTTAGCTACCCACATCATACAACAATTCATGTTTCATTCTTTATTCCAGGGCATCATGCAAATTCATGAAAAAATACTTCTCTGAAATTTAGGTACACTCTATTCATGGATTTATTCTGATCTTTAGCCTTGATAGACTGCTAAAGGGAGAAATTAAAGAATAAAAAAAACTTTATTTTTGCCAGGTACACACAGTCAAGATGCATTCAGTTCCAAAAGTCATTTTGTCATATTTCATTCTCAGTGACTCCATGCTGACTTTGAATAATTGTTACTTTTTGTAAGTCAGTCTTCAAATATTTGTCCTAGATTTAGTCTGAGATTAACACTAAGATCACTAATTAATCACTATAGGTTAACCTATTTTTCTTCTTCTCGTCTTATTTTATAAATTGCTGTTATTATTATTATCATTTTTGGGAAACATTTACTAGTATTTTACCTCCTTTTTGGCGCTTTAAAATGCCAGATATCAGTTACAATGGACTGACTGTCTTATGGGCAAACTACGTCATTGTTTTGGGATATATTTCATTTGAGCCAGAAGAGCTGAACTTTTACAGAGCGATTATTAGAATCTTTTCACCCACCTTGAACCTAAATCCCTCTCAACAACATTCATTTTCTCCTTTTTAGTTTGTAGATCACTCACAATGACAGAGAAGACAAGTAATATAGAGTTGAATGGTTTTACCTTCTCTTTGTCACTTATCAACGTTCAATCGTCATCTGCAGAAAGTATACCTATCCTCTGTTCCTTTTTCAAATACAATTTAAAAGCCCTTCAAATTTGTTATATATTTTTCCTGGGAATGCCTTGCAAAACTCAACTTCCTTAAAACTTCACCATTTTAGTGCATTTTCTCTGGCCTTGTCCTGTCAAATATTCTGTGTTGGCTGTACTCTCCTTTTCACAACATCCCAACAGAGCCTTTTACCATTTAATAATTTTTAATTGTGAATTCTGGTACTTGATGTTCACAAGCATAGAAAATTTTATGTCCTGAAGATGAATTGTGAATAGGGAGTTATATTTGGAGAGAATTGTCTGAGTAGCTCAGAGTAGCACTGACCCCTCAAAGGCTCAGATTTTTGTAAGGAGTGGAGGAGACTTGAAGAAATAGGAGGGATAATGGGGGTTAAGGGAAAATAGAACAGAACTTTAAGGAAGATAGGGGTTACATGAGTCTGGTATAAAGGAGTAATAACATGGACATTTTAAAAAAGTTATAAGATATAAATATGTGTATGTATATACATATATAAATATATATATATTTTTCTATTTATCTATCTAGTGAATATCTTGACCCATTAACCTTCATTAACCAAGAAGAAAAATTATCTTCCCTTTCAAACTGTCCCATTTTCCAGTCATTTTTAAATAAAGACAGTTTTATTTTCTTGAATTACTAACTGCTATTAAGTGAAATATAGTTTTATCACTTTCTTATTACTACTAAATTGATATTTTTTATGTAAGTAAACATGGGGGTAAAACATTTTATCTTTCATGTTATTAGTTTTACATTAGATTTTCCATTGTAATGTGTTCTAAAATCATTAGAGGAGATATTTTGGTAGACACTGGAAACACTTTCATTTCATCCCATAAATACATAACTATATCAGTAAATATTTTATGCATGTTATACTTTAACTATGAATATAAATCAATGAATTATAAATAAAATATCTAAGCATATCATGAGACCATGTGCATAATTTTGTTTGTATATTTTAGGTTTTCTTCTAATTTTACTATTGGTCATAACTGCTGAATACATATGAAGCTAAAGATTTATCAGTTTTTTCACAGGTTATTTGTTTGATTTGTAAAAAAGACAGTTTAATATTTAGCAATCAGTTAAAATATTGAAATTGTATAAAATCAAACCAGGTTTTGTAAAAATTTTTTCTTGCTAAAATCATAAATTAATATTTTCGTGAATTCTTAAAATTTTGTAATCCAAGTTTTTGCTTAGAGTTTTATAATCACTTAAGCATGATTAATATAAGCATTGTGTTGACATGGCTATTGGTTTCTGTCACAAGGAAGAACTCTGTTTCCTTTGCCTGGGGTGCATATTTGTACACTGGCTTTCTTCCCATTAAATTATAGTTCAGAGCTAAAAACTAAAGTAATGCCTGATTTTGTAATACTGAAACTGCAGTTTTGGATCATTTTAATGATTAAAATATTAGAAATCCACCACTCCTGAAATCAAAGTGACTTGGGAAGTAAATTTAACAGGAGACTAAAACTCTAAGCTCCTTTAGCAATCATAACTCTCAGGTGGAAATTTGGTCCCTAGAGGTATTGTGCTCTGTTTTTGTTTGTTTTTAAAACAATTTTTAGGAAATTAGATTTTCTTTCCTGTCTTAGAGATATATCCTAGGTACAAGTATAAAACCACGGCAACATGTTATTTCTGAGGGCATGCAGGAAAAGGAAGAAATTTGATTGACCATCATCCTATCTGAATAGCCTTCCATTGCAGGAATATTATAGATATAATTCTCACTTGGGGTGAGAAGTTGAATTATAGGAGCTCCAAAATCTGAGTCCATATAACTGTAATATTCTTTAATATATGTGAAGAAAAAGTGGAGGTCAGCATATGTGGGGAAGGTAGAAAAAATATAGGAATTTAGAGGCAGGGGTTATACAATTTAATAATTATGATCATTGTACACCCCATGCCAGTTTACTCACTTCTTCAGGAGCCCAATTCTCATCTCCATCAGATTCCAGCAGGGGGCATAGAGAAAGTACCATTTCCCATGTCCCTGTGTACCCAGGAAACCATCCTGCCTCTGTTTCTTGATACGAAGTCAAGAGACAGACTAAACTTGTTTTTGTTTTAACCCCAAATTCTTTCACTAGACTCCAAACTTTGGGGAAATATAGTTAAATAAGGTGATCATGAAGATATCTAACCTATTATGATTCTAAAAATTTGTCTCCCCAAGTTTAAGTCCATGCACCCTGGGGTGGAGAGAATCAAGCTCATTATGTTGTTTATCCCAGGTAACTATAAAAAGTGGGAACTTCTAAGTTTCACACCCAACAATTAGCTTCTTTTCTCTTTACTACTGTGTGTATAATTGGATTTGAATGAACTGGATAAATATAAGAGCAGTCTCTATATGGGGTGGCTGAAAAATTCAATAACCTGAATCCAGTGTAAGCATATATACTTTGTTAAAATAATATCAATGTTAAGGAAAATATAATAATCAAAGTCACATTAATGTCAACATTCTTATAGCAATCTCTACATTGCTGTTTAATATATACCGCTCTAACTGTAACTCTATATAATGTTAATTGAAATATTTCCTGTGGTTTTTATTTCTTTTGATCCTTTAAGAAAACTTAGCTAATTATTAACATGTAAGTTTTCAGTACCTGACTACTGTCAGAGGTTATTGACAAAAATAATGAATGAAATGGATAACTGGTAAAACTATAAAATCTAATTCTAACTAATTTTTAGGTATATTTCAAACTATTTTAAGTCAATCCAAGTTTAAAAACCAAACAAATTATATCTCAGGGTACAACAGATGGTGATTTCCATCTTTCTGACTATTTAAAAGAAGAGAGGCCCATTTTCTTACACAAGAATAATCTTTCTACTCATACTTGAGATTCCATACCCTGGGACCTGTATCTAAATTATTTACCCCTAATAATGTTTTTTCAATGTGTAAAATTGCTTAAGATGCTTTTTTTTTAACTACAACATCAAAAGTGTTTCCCCCTCCCTCTTCCTTCTGGCTACAATCTGTCTCCTTTGTCAGATAATTAAGCATTTAATCTGAATTTTCCTTTGTAACACCATTGAAACAGATTTGTTAAAGTGCATTAATGTCTCATTATTGACAAAAGCAAGGAATATACTTTCATCCCAATCTGATCTAATCTCTCTATGGTACTTGAAATTGAAGCCCACTCTCATTTTTAGCACTATTATCTATCATCTGTGTCTCTTAACTGCCATGATAATTTTTTTTTCTAGATTTTTCTTCCCTTTTTAGAGTTCTTCTCTGACTGAACAGATTTAGTTTTTCACTCTAAATTTTAACCATTGGCTTTTTCTTCTTTCCTGTTTTTCTCTTTTCATCTAGTACAATTTCAGTTTACACTCTTATTGAAAGAGCTCCTTTAATTCCTGACTTCAGTCACCTATAAAACAGTGATTTCTAAATCTGCAACTCAAAACAAACCTCCCACTTGAACTCAGTCATTGTATTTCTGTGTCCTTAATGGATCTCTCTATATACAGATATTTAAATGGTATCTCAAGTTTATGCTCCACAATTAACTAATAGCCTCATAACTTCTTTGGTGAATCCTCCTTCCATTCTTATGGTCATGTTAATGAAAGGCACTCACCTAAATTCATAGTCCTCTCTTAATTATTGCAACACAGTGCAAATATATGTTTCAACCTTCCTTGCTCTTAGGTGTGGCCAGAGGACTGAGTTCCAGTAGACGTAATGGGAGAGGAAGTAATATATTATATTTATATACATGGTCAGTGACACCTTCCATATATACTCCTTTATTCTAATTTATTCTAATTTTCTTTAAGTTGGAAGGAAACCTGAGACAAACTTAATTGTTAGAAATTCAAAATTAGGAAAATCTCTGTCAGTTTAAGGACCTGAATGACTGTGTTGAAGAGAGCTGACCCACACAATTCCATTTTATGAGCAAGGAATAACCTCCTATTATATTATACCATTAGTCATTTGGGGGACTTTATTGTTTTGAATACCATAAAAATAAAGATAGCTAAGCCCAAAACTTGGATGTCATTGTAGACCTATGTATTTCTCTGATCTGATCAGTCATGTAGATGTTTGTGTACACTCACACATCTATCTAGCTAGCTAGTTAGCTAGCTAGCTATCATCTGTTCATCCTATTTATCCCTTTAGACTTCCACCATCATTTAATTCAGGTATTCATCTTTTCTTAGATAAAAAATTTCAGTGGACCGTTAATAGGTCTCCCTGAACATAGCCTCAACCCTGCTTATCTCCATCTCCCCTCAGTCCTGTATTCAAAATAATTCTTAATAAATAAATGCTTAATTATTTAACTCACCTATTCAAAATATTCAATTATTGTCATTATTTTCTATTAATCTAATATTTATTGAATATGATGATTCAGGCATTCCTAGTTAGATTGAGGTATAAATAAGCATAATCCCCAATTTTAAGAAACTATTTTAATGTGAATTAGACATAAAAATAACTATAAAAACACAGACTTTCTCCCCTTGTACATAGGATAAAAGCCAAATCCCTTGGTATGACATGAGAGAACTTAGTGAATTTCTAATAGTTATTAAGCAGATGTTTTGAGAGCATTTGGGAGAAAAAGCAACGATCATTAGGAGCCAGCATGGGCTCACAAAGAATAACTTCTTTTTTGATAGAGCTACTAGACTAGCAAATTAGGTAAATTTTATAGACAAACTTTGTTAATTTCAGTAAAGCTATGTTTGTCCTCAGGGAAGTTCTTTCACTGATGTCCTTGGAAGAAGATGGGACAATATTAGTTGCAAGGCAAAATATTAGAATATTGATGGATACATGATAATTAAATGTCTTCATATATTTGTCACTGTTATTCCCAAAGAGATTGGGCATGGGAATAATTTAATCAAAAGTATCCATTATTAATATTAAACTGGGACTATACTGTGGAGTGGATTTGATTGTAGAGAAACTGGAGACAATTGGACCAGTTGTCACTGTGCCATCCAAAATGGTAGACAATAGCTGCATGTGACTATTGAGTACTTGAAATGTGGTTAGCATCACTAAGGAAATACAGTTTTAATCTTATTGAATTTAATTAACTCAAAGTTGAATACCCACGTGTTGTTAGTGGTCAGCATATTGAACAATAGATATCTAGAAGCTTTCCATCATCACAGAAAGTTCTACTGGATATTCCTGGTTTGATAGACATAAGATAAACATAACAGTGATGGATTTGTGGTAGAAAAGAAACTAATTCAAATACAGAAATTATTTCAAAGAACAATTTAATGGACCTTTACAACTGATTGAAAAATTGAGGTTTGAGTGAATCAAGAAGCCTCTCCAGCTAGGGGACTGGACTGATGCCTGAAAAGAAAATCTTTAGAATGCACACTTTTAAACTATTTCAAAAAAGGTAATGATAAATGAAAAAAACATTTTCATATATGCAGTAGCACAGGTAAATTTAGACCTGTGATGGTAAAATTATTTAATATTTATTCATTGCTTATTGCATTTGGGCTACTATAGAACCATTTAATATATTGTTTTATTTATTTACTCTTCACTTGCAATCCTATGATATAGTATTAATTCAGTGTGTAACATCATTATTATCACACTTTACATATGCAGAAACAAAGCCTTAGAAAAGTTAAATATCATATTTACAAGATAACACAGCTAGATAAAGACCTAGCAGGGATTTCAACCCTCATCTGTCCAATACAAGTATCCAAATTTTTAATCACCAGTCACCACTGCTTTGTATTCTATAGGATGCTGCTTGAAGAGTCTTTTCTAACACATTCTTCCTATAGTAAAAGCTAGTGTGAGAGGTACTTGGCACCTGAGGATGTGATCAGTTAATGCAGACATTTCAAAATCTATAGTAAATCTAATATTCTTGGTTTTTCTGAACACATGGTCAAAGCGTTTACTTGCATTTTGTATAATAAACATTCAGCGTGAATTTATTTCAGCAAAACTAAGTTCTATAATTAATATAGACTACAAATTAAAATATATAGCATTAACATTATAGTAATAACTCTAAAATAAATGATTGTATTTTAAGTCCACATTGTCACAACTTTATTTTTTGTGAGTAAAATCTGAGAACAACAAAGCTTGGGCATCAATAAATATGTTATCATGGATATACTCTTTGGATTTTTATTTTTAATTTTCAATCTCTTTAAGTTTTTGACCCAAATCAACAAATTATTCAAAATTATCACTATCTCTATTCCAACCCCAGAGTTTCTGCACATGTTAATACATAATTTGAATTAATAATTTATTATACTTGCCTTGTGAAAAAGAATAAAACATTTTGCAGTTACAACAAAATTAAATGATTGTGGCTAAAATGCCTCTTTATTTACCCTGGCTCTCAGTAATAGGAGGAGGCAACACCTTGAAGGAAATGAACCCACTTCTTGATCTTTGCTTCTCTACTAGTAAGAAGCTTGCTTAGAACATAAGCTACAGGATTTGCACCTCTCAGAAAGTCTGTTTCATATGAATCTGATTGTTAAATAGGTATTTGGCTGGCAAAAACATACTGTTACTTGGAGATGAAACTCAGAGTATCAAGAGCAATTCACATTCGAAGGAAGGAGGTGAATTAGGTGTTTGTTGATGTTATTAGGCATGTCTACTTCTGTATATACATTCCACAGGACTGAGATTCTCAGATAAAATACAGTATGCCCAGTGAAATTTGAATTTCCGATATATTTGTTTCACTATAATGTATGGGATAAACTTATATTAAATTTTATTTTTTTGTTTATCTGGATTTCAAGTTTAACTGGCATGCTCTGGTTCACAGATCAGAGAAGGAAGTAGCCTGAATAGAGGTTATGTAACTTGCCTAACAATCTTTCAAGGATGGAAATGACATCTTCCAAGTCATTCCTTTGGAAAAAAAGTAGGAAAATGTCTATCTAGAGCCATAAGAACAAAAAGAGAGACACTGTAAAGATAGTAAGAGAATTATAAGGGGTTATAATCAGCTACTTCCTTTTTGGGGATTTTGCTGTTACAGAAATTTGAATAGAGTACTCAGTCATGGACCCTCCTACATTGGGTCATGTTGGAACTAATGGAACAACTAATCAGAAAAAAATAACAAACAAATAATAATTCCCTTTATCCATATATATACTAACTATTGTAAATGAAGCCATTTATATAATTTTACAAGGAAATGAGTTGGAATTCAGAATGCAAGTTTTTCCTCTGATTAAGCAAAATGGACTAAGCAAAATATTATCTAATTGTTCCAAACCACACTTTTCCCATCTTAAATCAGTAAATCAATATTGTCGATCTAAGGTCTATAAGGAGTTTTCTATAAGTAATTTGTACTCGATTCAGTGTTTGGATTACATTAAGCACTCAGTACAGTTTAACTAGTATTACTAAGAAGATATAGCTATAAAGTATAAATGAAGTATGTTAGCAATTATTTTTACATAAATAGATGTTTTTAACTAAAATAGACTTCATTTTATCACAGTATCATTTACTCTTAGGACAGTATTCTCAGGCAGAGTAAATTTAAAAAAAAATATTTTGCTTGAGAAATGACTATATTCAGATAATTCAATCTAATCATACAACTTAATGTCCTGTGACAACAACTCAGAAGCAGGTTTTATCATCTTGCCTGAGATTTTCAGAACTTTGTCTTTGGCTTAGAAGAGTTGTTTCTATGAGGATATATTTTAATTTGCATAACTTCATTAAAGATTTCTGCTTTCTTCAGGTCTGATTGAATTTCAAGTGGTAAATCTATGATGAAAGATGAAAAACGTATCTCTTAGTTAATTATCAATATGTTATTCTAAAAAATTGAATTTATTAATTTTTTAACTTTCATCCTTATGGGAGTTTATAGCTACCTTGATCATAAGCTATTGTGAATATGAAATTATTACTTTTCATTTCCAGATCAAGAAGAAAATCATTCTGAAAATAGAAAACATTATTACTATGATTACATAGTAAATCAAAACTAAATTATTGTTAAAACTATTGTTTTAATAGGATAATTTTAGTTTTTATTATTCATAATTAAAAGAGGAAAGTATTAGTGAAATAAAATAATTTCTTGCCTCCAAATTTTCACATTTAATATTGTTCTTGCTAGCATTTGTGTATATATCCATCATAACTCAGTAGCTAAAAAAGATACTTTCCCTTTTATACCAACAGAAACCAACTTCTGAATTAAAGCTACTTCATATATCTAGTCTCTTCGCAATAGGAATTGATGATCTATTATTTCATAGGGTTTGAGAATTTTGACAAGAAGATCTGGTAATTCAGAGATTTAAAATGTATGTGGATGAACAATATTAAGTTCTGTACAAAAACAAAAAGAAGAGAGAGAAACTGATATCGGACAAATGTTTTGATGAAGTTTTAGAAAAAAAAAAGGATAGACACTAACCAAACAGTTTCATTCAAGCACTATATACAATGCAACCAAGAACAGATATGAAGGACTGATATTAGAGTAACAATGAATAATAAAATTCTTCAATGTCAACTCCCATTTTATCTGATTCTCACTAGTTCTTTGATTGAATTATATATGAGAAAAGTACATTGATAAAGCACTAAATATATTTCAATTATTGAATTTGCCATCAATCTATCATCAAAAATGATACACTGCCAATATTTTGAGTTACCTACAAAGGGGCTGAATCAGAGTGACACATTCTAGAGAAATAAATCTAGTTAACCAAAGCTGCATTATTGAAAAATAATAATAGTCACAGTAGCTGAACACTTTTTATGGGACTGGTCATGTGTCAAATGCTTTATTTTCTTGTTTACCTTCCCAGAAACCCTGAGGTAGGTATTACTGTCATTTCCATTTTATAGGTAAGACAACTAACTTTAAAAAGTTAACTAAATTACTAAATCTCACATTACCAATAAGTGGAAGAGCCAGGATTGACCTTTCCATAGCCATCTGTCTATCTGTTTATCATGTATCTATCTATCCATCTATCTACCTATCTATCTAGGTCCTCTGAATTAAAACTCCTATGTTGTAAGCTCTACCTGGTCAATATGTAACCATAACCTGATTTAACTTTTCTTCAGTAGAATAGAGTAAATAGAGAAACTTAGCCCTGGGGTTTGTTATGGTACCAAATGAGAAAACATTTGAAATCTGTAAAAACTGTAAAGTCTAGTACTATTACAGATATTTTTATTATTAATAAATAGAAAGTTCAGGCACTGGGTTTATTAAAAAATAAAGTATGGTTCAAATTTCATGATGCTTACAGTATAGTTTGACTATTTCATATAAAGTTAAAAATAGAGGATGTATCAGCATTTCATAAAGAGTTCAGAGGACAGAGACATTTCATAGGAAGGAGAATGGGCAGGAAGGATAAAAGAAGGCTCAGATAGGTAAGAAAACTAATATAGAATATTTTAGGACGGTGGGCCAGGAGTAAACAGAAGTATTCAGGAGAATTATGTAACTCAATTTAGCTAAATTTTGTGCAGTATGTAACAGTTTCTAATCTTCTGTATCCTGATCAATATGTTTTCATTTTACCAATAAAAATAGGTGAAAAGTAATAGTAGTTTTAATGTACATGGCTTTTTTAAGTGATTTTTCACATGCTTTATAGGATTAAACATTTGTAATTAATTTTCTGTGAAGACATTTGCCCACATTAGCTAATTATTAGTTTCCCAACTATTTCTTCTTCATTAGTTAGAGAAGCATTTCATGTGTTAGGATATTAGTCCTATGTGATATGAGTTGCAGTTTTTTTCAGATTAATATTTGTCTTTTGATTCTGCTAGTGTTGATTTTGTTGTGGAATTTTAAAATACATATTGGTTTTAATTTTATTCTTTTATGGATTCTGAGTTTTTTGCCATGGTGAGAAAAGTCCTTCTCCATCTGATTTATTTTTAAAAAATTATTCTTCCATGGTATCTTCTAGGATTTTTGTGGGTTTCATTTTTATAGTTAAATATTTCATGTGGAATTCTCCCTAGAGTAATAGTGTGAGATAGGATTCTAAGTTTTGTGTTTTCCATGGGTCTACAAAATTGTTGAAATAGCATTTATTACAAAATTGAAACTCCAACTTTATCTTTCATTAAATTTCTGTATGTATTTGGATGTATTTATACATCTCTTCTTTTGCAATAACCTATTAATTTATGCATCAACATTACATTTAAGCAGCATTATAATTTTATGATATGTGTTCTAATGTAGTAGAGCTAGAATTTCAACATTATTCTTCATTTTCAGAAAAAGTATTTATTTATTCATTTATTATTTATTTATTTATTTATTTATTTGGCTGTACCAGGTCTTAGTTGCGTCATGCTGGATCTTCGTTGCTGTGTGTGGGATCTTCATTGCATCATACGGGATCTTTAGTTGTGACATGCGGGCTCTTAGTTGCAGCATGCGGGATCTAATTCCCTGGCCGGAGATTGAACCTGGGCCCCCTGCATTGGGAGCATGGAGTCTTTTTTTTTTTTTTTTTTAAACATCTTTATTGGAGTATAATTGCTTTACAATGGTGTGTTAGTTTCTGCTTTATAACAAAGTGAATTAGTTATACATATGCATATGTTCCCATATCTTTTCCCTCTTGCATCTCCCTCCCTCCCACCCTCCCTATCCCACCCCTCTAGGTGGTCACAAAGCACCAAGCTGATCTCCCTGTGCTAGGGAGCATGGAGTCTTAACCACTGAACCACCAGGGAAGTCCCTTCAGAAATTTTATGAATAGTCTTGCTTACTTATTTCTCCACATGAACTTTAGATTCAGGTTTTTAAGTTCAAAATCTCTTATTTTTATTTGCGATTCCCTTAAATTTATTGATTAACTTAGGGGAAAATGTCAGCTTTACTATATTGAGCCTCTTGCTTTTCAAGTAGCAAATAACATAACTAAGGTCCCCTGACATTTTCTCCCACAACAGTCCCATCCAAGCCAGGATATAGCAAAGTAAACTTGACAGTCTAGCCTGATCAGGGAGGCCCTGAAGTTTAGCCTGATTGTGCCACTCTCAGCACCTGTATGGAAAAGTCACCTAATTGAGACCGGTGGTCTGCTGGTGGCTCAGCATTGAAGGAGAGCGACCTACAGAGGAGGCTGGGGTCGACCCCCAGGTCCATGAGCAGAATGGAGGAGAGAGATGGAGGCTTGGAGTCCACAACCAGTGAGGATTGAGGGGAGACTAAGGCTGCTGAGAGAAAATGACATGATTACCCAGAAACCTTACTAAAGTCAAAGGGAAAAACCAAATCGAACACCTGGAATCTTCATTGAGTCTAGCAGGGAAAGCATTATGAGGTAAACCTGCAGTGGTAACAATGCTTTTTCCTAAAACATTTTTCTCCCAATGTGAGTTAAATGTGCAGCCCATCATCACAACCCAATTGTGCTATTTAATGTCTATCTATCTCCTCTCTTTTAGAATAACAGTTTTAGGAGTGTGGAAACTTTTCTACCTTAATTACCTATTATATCTCCAGCGTTTAGAACACCTCCTAGCAGTTAGGAGACACTCCAAAATTTTTTTAAAAAGAAAACTTCATAAATATGTATTCAATAAATAAGCAAATAATAAAGTCATGAATAAATGGAGTGATATTCTGCTAAGATATTACCTTTGATCATTGCATCCCATTGGTGTATTAGTGAGATGGGCCATGAGAAAATAGGAAAGTCCAAAAAGCCAGAAGTGTGAGAAGAGAGGTTGTATGAAAGTTAAAGACAAATATGCAATTATTCTTTTGCTTGAATTGCATTATGTTTAGTGTTCTAGGTGAAGCCAAAATTATTACTTAAGTAATTTTTAAAATCTCAATTTGTCTATATGGCCTTGACCATGTTATTTGCCAACAGAAAATTTTATTTGGAGTTTTATGGTCACTTGAGACCTGGATCTTTCACTTTTCCTACAAAAAGCAAATGGGAATAAGCATTGACTTTGCTTGTTATCACTGAAAAAAATATGGCCCAGATGAAACTTTGCTATCAGTGGCCAATGCAGTTTCTTATTCATGTGTTCATTATGAGTGAGCTTGACCATTGCAATAGTTTCCATAATCACTTCCCTACCGTTAGAACAATTTTTGATGATATCACCCTCATGCTTCACTTGCTTAGTTAGACACCAGTGCATCAATGAGTCATTTTAACTTTCTGCTGTGAAGGCTTTTCATGCCCAGGCCTAACCACTGTCTCTAAGTTTTATGCTGTTCTTCTTAGCCAGGGCTGTGACATGTTTGACTACAGTTGCTTTCTAGACAATTCAAATAAGTTTTTATAAATAACAAAATAAATCTGCACCTGCTTCTTTGATGCTATTTGAGTACAAAAGGAATTTGATATTTTTTGGATACCTACTATGTGTGAGATTGTGTGCTACAGCTGTCACATTCACGGTTTCATTTAAAATTAAGATACTATTTTCCTTATAGTAAATTAGTAATTGTACACTGTAAAAATTTTGGAAATGTAAAAGTTTACAAAATAGAAAACAAAATTAACCAATCTTTCCTCCCAGCCTAGAAGTAACCATTCTTAATATTGTATGTATGATATTATGGGGTTTTTCTGTAGATATATTTAATATATGTATCTGATTGTGTTGGTCATATAGTTGCCTACTTATTCAGTTATGAACATTTTCTCATTTTATTAAAATATTTTTAATTTTTAAGACACTGTATAATTACTTTAAGTTCTTTTTGCAAAAATTTGTATTTTATATTGGAATATAGTTGAGTAACAATGTTGTGTTAGTTTCAGGTGTACAGCAAAGTGACTGTTATACATCTACCTATTCTTTTTCAAATTCTATTGTAAAGTTTTATGCCATTTCCCATGGGCAATTGGAATCACAATTGATGGAATTAAAAGCATGAGTTGAAACAAAGGACAAATAACTTTGGGGATACAAACTAACATGGGTAATCTCATGATTTGGTACCCCTATTGTTATGTTAGGTTTAATTTAAAAACTGATTTTAAAAAGTATGATTTCTCATGCTTAAGAGAATGATATAATAATTTTTATACTGAAGAGAATTGTGAACCAAGTTTTATACTTTAAATAATTGATTTAGCATTAACTAGCTTATATTCCATCTCCTAACATTGTATATACTGTAACATCACATTACTATTACATATTATTAGATATGTATCACCAACTTACACACATTAGGATTAAGATGTTTACAATATAAGTATCATTTGTGTTTTCAGTCATATATAATATATGAGAACTGCTGAAGGCAATATACTTTCTCCCTTCTCCCCAAATGATATAAAGTTGCATTAAATTGAATAAACCAGTTTCATTTCAGGTTCACAGTGACTGCAAACTAGATCTACAAGTTATCAGTTAATCACTTCTGCTAGTTTAAGTGAGAGGCAATGGGATCAGAGTGGACATGGGAGGTGAGTTGGGTTGTGTGGTAGTGAAGAAAATAAATTACCAATATGTGGGTTCATGGATGGTCTTGACAAATATCAAGGCAAATATCAAGACTCCTGAAGCTCAGTTTTGTAAGGTTATTGGAGATGGAGAAATGTGGAGCCAGAAACCTATGTTTTACATACAGGATACTTGAAATCCTGCTTAAATTCTTGCTCTGTTTGGTAAAAGTCACTCAGATACTATTGGGAAACAGCTTTAGTCAAAAGTTAATATGATAACAGTCATCAAACAGAGATCTCTTTCTTCAGCAGGGCTTGAGTCACTTGTAGCCCAGAATTAGGGAGCAGGCAAGAGGAGGTACCCACTTGTCCTGTCCACAGGGGTCCTTAATATTCTGCTCAGTCCATCCAGTGGAAGAAAAGGATTAGGAAGAAAAATTAAGAGACTGTGATAAAGACATTGCCTATCACTTCATCCCACATGAAGATTTTCATTTCAGATTAGTTTTGTTTTTTTAATTCAGAATTGAATTCCTTGAAAAATAAAGAAAAGCTTAATTTGAAATCAGTGAGAAGAGATGAAGAACTAAAGGACCATGGATGAAAATATACCCTAAATAGAAAGTTAACAAAGGTGATGTGGCAAAGCCACTCCACTGGAGAAGACCATCACAGAATTTATTGGTAAAGGCTTTGGGACCTCAAAGGAGAGGAAGCACATGGTTTATGAGTTTATTTTCTGGACACTGTTTTGATGGTGGTAGTAAAACGTTCTCTGAGATAAACTGGTACAGCAGGAGGTTAACATCACGTAGTGCTGAGTAGAATTATGTAGTCATGTTCTTATAGTAACCTCAGAAAGTGACTATCATTTGTGTAGTTGTATTTGTGACCCCTCAGACAGGCCACTATTTCCTAGAATTTATTCTGAGGTAATTGGAATTTCTAAATTGCTTAAGAATAAATGATGAGCACAAAACTTTCAACTGGATAACTACTCCAAAGAATCAGTTTCATCTCTGTAACAATTTATTTGTAAAAGTCTTTCTTAATCACTATTTTCTTAATTTTTATAGGGTGCTTGAGAAACCATATAATTCTCAGAAATAATCTGGTTGTTAAAAAAAAAATCCAGAATGAAGACATTACCTTTAAATTATTCTTCCTGATGTCTTATTAATAAGTATAAAATGACTGCAAATATAAAAGAATCTAATAAATGTTTCACTTTAAATTAGCACATGCAATGAAACACTTAAAGCGTTATTTGGCAGCATTTTGGTGAATTTGACCCTGACAGTTGAGGATATTTATTATTATTTATTTGTTTGTTTGCTTATATGGTTTTTGCTGTATTTACTGAGTAAGAAACAGAATTAAGAGAAAGTGTCAGGCATACGGTATTTGTTTTTCTCTTTCTGACTTACTTCACTCTGTATGACAGACTCTAGTTCCATCCACCTCACTACAAATAACTCAGTTTCATTCCTTTTTAGCAGAATGGACTTGAGGACACAGCAGGGGGAGGGAGAAACTGGGGTGAAGTGAGAATAGCATCGACATATATACACTACTGAATGTAAAATAGCTAGTGGGAAGCAACAGCATAGCACAGGGAGATCAGCTTGGTGCTTTGCGATGACCTAGAGAGGTGGGATAGGGAGAGTGGGAGGGAGGCTCAAGAGGGAGGGGATATGGGGATATATGTATGCATATGGCTGATTCTCTTTGTTGTATGAAAGAAATTAACACAGTATTGTGAAGCAATTATACTCCAATAAAGATCTATTAAAAAAAAATAGAGAAAGTGTCAGGCAAAACAGAAGATGTTTGCTATGACACATTTAATTAGCTGACACAAATATTATATTAGCACTTTTAATAACTTGACCTTCAATTGCTCCTCGGGTGATACAACACAACAAAGAGAAAGATCTTTCTTTTAAAATGACAGCTGCTGATAATTCTCCATATTTACACATTTTGTTCCTTCTAAAATAGCACAGTATGTCCTTAGTTTTGTGATGTTCCTCTAAGATTATTAGGTCTGAACTCACATTTTCTGATAATCCAGCTTTTCACAGTAGGCCAAGTTCATTGCCAAGTCAGGAGGATAAGGATTATTCCACAGCTAGGACTACGAAAGGCTGCAGAACAGGAAGAGAATGAAAAGTATTGAGTTAAAAGATTTGCATTGATCTAGATTATCACCAAAGTCACCTAAATAGTCTCAGGCTGTCTGTGCTCCCTCCAGATGCTCAATCTATCTTAACCTGACTACAGATTTATTGGTTCTTATTCACATCTTTGGTCAGGCTGCAACTACAAATAAAATGTTCAATAGCCCCTTAGAACTGAAGCGTCAATGTTATCCACTTAACCCTCTGGCCAACACTTATCTTGCCCCAATTCTACACTCCTCAACTATGTAAAGTCTCCATTCCAGCCAGGCTGCTCCATTTTACCCTACCTTAACTTAAAACATCACTGCCTCCCACCCTCTTCCATAAAACCACTCTCAAACACACATCTGACATGCTTAGCTGCTTCTCCAGACACCTCCTTTTCATTGTTATGGTCCCCAAGTATTCTAAAAAATAATAAGATTAAACTCTCAACTTCTATAACACTGCTGTTAGTTGATAGTGTACTTATGATATTCTCATGGCCTGTTTTCTTGAGGTCAAAGTGAGGTCCTGCAGCTCGTGAATGGTCCCACTGCTTGGTCTTACAAATACTCCATAGTTACTCAAGAAATATCCAGTGGTTAAATAAATAATTTCTGATATATTTACCAGCAGTCTGAACAAAAGTTATATGAAATTTGTGACATGTATAATAGAAATAAAGTAGAGAATGTATTCTAATTATCTCCAAATGTATGCTATGACAAAGGTCACCAGAGAGTCAATCAGGAAGCATCAAGAGGTATGTGGGTCCCCACTTGCCTGGGGTGTCCTTGCTTTCTTTCTGGGCCTACCTGTGTCTTGTATCCACAGGACAGTATCTGGGCAACATTTTGCATGATGAACATCTTACCTGATCCTTCAGAATCTTTACTGTTTCCCATGGTCAGATCCACTAGGCTGAGATTTTTCCACTTAATAATTATTTTAGAGGTTTAAACTTCAGAAAATAATTTAGAAAGAATAAATCCACACTATGGGTTGAATATTTTAGAGCCAAATAAACAATTAACATATGTAAAAATGTAACCAGTATTTACTGAATACTGATATATTTAAAATATTATTCAATGGTTTTTGTGAATGTATCTTATTTATTCCCAATTTTTAACAGTGAAGGAATTGAAACTCAGTATGGTTACCCTACCTTCCCAAGGTCACACAGTCAGAATAACAAAGGTCAGATTTGTGCTCAGTATGCTGAGTTGTATGATAAATGTATTTTTAATTATTTTAGGAACTCTGAAACAATTTTCCCACACAATTTTACATTCTTACCAGTGGTTTATGAGTATTACAGCACCACTATATTTTGCTAGAACTTGGTATTTTTAGTAATTTAAAATCATAGCCACTCTAACTGGTATGTATTGATGTCTCACTGAAGTTTTTATTTGCATTCCCCTAGTGACAAATTATATTTAGCATCTCTTCTTGTGTGTATGGCCATTCTGTGAAGTGTCTGCTCAAAACTTTTGCTCATTTTTATTAGGTTGTTTGTCATATGTCTACACAAAGACTTGTATACAAATGTTGATAGCTGTTTTATTTATCAAAATAATAGCCCAAAATCATAAACAATCCAAATGTCATCCAATAGGTGAATGGATACATAATAAATATGATATATCAATGCAATGAATGCTAGACAATAACTGGAAGCTACTGCTACATGCAGCAAACTGAATGAATCTCAAAATCATTGTGCAGAACGAAAGAAACCACACCAAAAAGAAGATACTGTATGGTTCCATATATATATATGGAGAGAGAGAGATACATATAGATAGATTTCTAGATATATAGATAAGTGTACATATAGATATAGATATAATGATGATAGATAGCCAGGCATAGATACAGATATGTAAGTATTTGTAGCTTCATTAAAGTGACAATGTCACAGGGGTATGCATTTGTCAAAATTCTTTAAATTGTACACTTTAAGTGGGAACATAAATTATACCTCAGGTTGATAATAAATTAGATAGATAGATAAATAGAGAGATAAATAGAGACATGGTTGTCTGTATATGTACATACCAGAGGACAGATCAAATAAAATTTGATCCCAGTATTATGCTCTTCAGTATGCCTAATGAGACTAGAGGAAGTGTCTCTATACGGAAATATCTCTACCATGGTTTTGATCTTATCTGTTGCTACCTCTTGTTGTATCTTCTTATTTCCATGTCATTTACTGATTTTTCCATAACCTTCTTTTTAAAAAAACCTCTGAAAATTCTCAGTTTGTTCATAATTGCTTATGTTTAAGACTTCACTTTGAGAGTCAATGTTGTTTCTAAAGTTATAAGCTATTCTGTTATTGTCCATATATACCACAAAATACCCCATTTTACGACTGGCGCTCTCTGCTAATGTGTACCCTTTCAAAACAATCATTACTCTTGCGAATTATCAGGAAATGAATTCTCTTTTTGCCATTTACAGTTCCAGGATGAGTAATAATATATACACAATGACTTCAGCAGGAAGAGGACAATTTCCAGGTTCAGCCTTGTCTTAAAAAAAAGTATCTCCTGGAACTTCCTTGGTGGTCCAGTGGTAAAGAATCCACCTTCCAATGCAGGGGACACGGGTTTGATCCCTGGTCAGGGAACTAAGAGCCCACATGTTGCGAGGCAACTAAGCCCGTGCGCCACAACTATTGAGCTTGCGTACCTCAACGAGAGAGCCTGCATGCCACAACTACAGAGTCCACACACCCTGGAGACCCCAACGCCACAACTAGAGAAGAGAAAACCCACACGCCACAACTAGAGAGAAGCCCACATGCCGCAACTAGAGAGAAACCTGAGCAGACCGCGCGCCTTGACGAAAATATCCCGCATGCCTCAACAAAGATCCCGTGTGCTCAACTGAGACCCAACGCAGCCAAAAAAAAAATAACGGGGAAAATAAATAAATAAAATAAATAAATATATTTTTTTAGTGTATCATTATTAAAAAAATAAGTATCTCCTATCACCCAGTCATCCTTAATAAGCTGACAAATGGATCAGCTTAACCCTGAATGAATTTCAGTGTCTTCTAGTTTGCAAAACTATTTTGACAAGTGAAATTCACTAAAGTTACAAAAGTAAAGATTTTAGTGTTCCATTTGTTGAATATTTTGATTAAATTTTATTTTTAACAAAATACAACTAAAATATAAAATATTATAGATTTTGACAACTACAATTTTTATTTGATTGGTGGACTAGCACAGTTTTTTATATACTTGCACCAAAGGCAATTCTAAGTACATTTATGCTTCATAACTTTCTTAAGTTACTAGGACAGTTTTACAACCCTCTGCTATATTCTACCAAATTTGATATTTTTAGTTTCATCTCACAAAAAAATACATTTATTTTCACTGATAAACTTTTTAAATGAATTTTAAAAAGCAGTAATAGTAACGTCAGATGTTTCACCTTTAAAACAGAAGGAACATCAAAACGTTTTACAATGATCCCTTGAACTGAAAGGGAGAAAAAAATGACTCATTACTACAATTAATTTATTTTGCTCTTTGAAGCTTCTGATGACACCTATAAAACTGTCCATCATCTAATTGTCCATGAAGGTTTTCATGTGCTAATGTATCTAACACATAAACAGCCATCACTTACTTTACTTTTTCTATGCACAGAAGAAAATTTTGAATTAAAAAAAATGAGTGAAGTTGTAAGTTCAGCCTCTGGGTAGATTTTGCTGTTTGTAAAAAATACCCTCCTTTAAAAAAAATAAGTGGAAATAATATAGAAGAATCATCATTTGATCCAAATGAAAAGTTACCCTTCATAATATGCCAGTACACCATTTACAGCTTCATGTATTAAACAATCAACAGTGAGCACAGTCTTTAAAATAATTACAAACTATTGAAGCAGATGTTGACCCTGCTACAATAGATTTGCATTTCCTGCTTTTCATGTGGTAGGGTCTCCATAGTGGACAGCAACTGTTGACAAATATTTTCTGCAAGTTACACATTCATCTACAAATTTCTTTTGAGAAAGAGGTAGACCAGTAGGGTAGGAATTATTTTTTTTAATATACTTACTTTATTTCTGTGATCTCATTTCTGCCAAAAGGGTATATTGCAAAATTTAAACAAACAATTAAATAAATAAATAAATGAGTTAGATGCACGTTTTTCATTTTAAAATTCACTCTAGCAAAAGCATTCACACTATTCTCCATATTCTCAACGGCAGGACTACTCAACCTCTATTCTCCACACATGTTTCCCACATATTTTTAATATTAACACCTATCTTGTTAAATGGTGACCTGGAGGTTTCACGTACCTGGCAGGCCACTGCATGGGCCAAGGAACAGCAAGCTGTCTCACCAACTGGCCACTACGGGGAGCACACTGGAAGACTTGAAGGAGTAAGCTGTTCTTACCCTCCTGTGTGGAGGGACACTTTATTTTATTAAACAGCACCCTGCAAGCTTCTTTTGATTGGGAAGTGTTAATCATGTTCTATCTGAAAAGAGCTGGAAAATAAAATGTAGATTATAACCGATTGTGTTTCAGATTTTAACACAGAATACTGTGAGAAGCATGTCCCACAGTATTAATAGAAAGCATGTCCCAAAGTATTAATAGAAAGCATGGCAGAAAGAGTAAATAACAATCGGGGATCAAACAAACCATCATATGCTTAGTTTAATGCAATTATTAATAAAATTGTGTGACCAAAAAGCAAAATAAAACTCTGGGAAAATTCAAAACAAGACAGGACGTGATGCCAGAACAATAGGTCTAAGCTGGACCCATCTTGGGCAAACTGGAACATGGTGACCCTGGTTAAACCCAAAGCCTGAAATCTTTGCTAACTCTACTTAGAGGTTATGATATTTCTTGATAAGATCTTTTCCTTAAAGAAGACTCAGTAGAACCAAATCTCTCCCAGTTTATTCTATGTATTATATCCAAATCTGCATGGTTTTTTTAATGTATTTTGTCTTGAAAAATTGACAGCACTTATATTAAATAAAAGTCCATAAATCTCCATACATTTCATGTTTCAATTGATCCTGGCCATTTACATAACCAAAAAAAATTCCTGAGGATGCCTCTCAGATTTTACATCAATGTTTGGCAAATTTGCATGCATTTATGTTGAAGTCTTGGCTGATTATTCAGACATTTTTCCATAATTTTCCTTTACTCTTATTAGTAATACACTGTACATGCTGCATCTCTAGGGATTAAAGAAGAAATCTTATGTTTTAATAGAATTTATCAAAGAGGTTAAATTTTAATTTGAGTCAAATACAGTAATATTCTAAATACTTGAGGATCCTTCTAGAATGCAATTCCCTTCTGGGTTTAGGGACAATAAGAATAAGTATATGGTAACCCATGAGCACAGATCTGTGTTGTTCCTAGCAGCTAGTTGCTATTATGTTATGCTTCATGCCATGCTGCTGCAGACTAGTGGGAATACTTTATTCAGTTTCTCAAATTTCATCAATACAGTGAATGCTTGTTTATATCCCCAGCATCTATATCCCTGTTCTTCTGAAAACAGCTCTGATTCCACTCCCAGTAAATGTGCTCTAGGGCAAGGATAAGGCACCAGAAGCTATACTGTCCAGTTTTCTCATGATAGGTTAGATAGATGATAGACAGATTATAGATAGATATAGATAAGATAGATTTTCTTCAACCAGTTTGCAATGGATTTTTGGTTACTTGGAAAATTCTAATAATAAAAATTCTAATACTAAGACAACTATATGTTATGGAATCATGAATATTTTACCAGAGGCTCCTTATTTTAATGGAATGTGACTCTGCCTTTGGAAGAAGTGCTTAATTACAATGTAAAAAGTAATAAACTTTGCTTTAATTTAAACTCATGATGCTTTAATTCAAACTTAAGCACACTTTATTTGCATTTTGTCTTCATGTACTTTAATTCATTCTCCCATTAGGTAAATAGAAAGAGAAGAAGTATTTTCATAATATACATCTAAACCAGACACTTAAAGAATGTTTATGACCAATTCAATGTTTTTTTTATAAATTAAAAGCTGACTACCAAAAAGGTGATTTGATCTACATTATGAATGAATATTAGGATGTTAATGTGGAAGAATAACCTGCTGTTTATTTGTTGGTTTGTTTTTAATTGTACACGTCGGCGACACTTAGTATTCCCCCACACACACACCTCCTGTCTTGGTAAATGCTTGAGAATTTAGTAGTCATATTTTTCCGAATGAGCAGACAACATTATAAAATTGCAGATGGATCAGTGTGCATGCAAAAAGCATCCAAGCAGCTGCAGTTGAAGTAGATTTTGCACAGGAACCTATTTTACAAAGTGAGCTACGGCAGACCCAGTATTACTGTTATGAAATTGCCTTGATTTCTCAAACCCCCGAAGGACTATTAAATAAGATTTTCCTACCTTGACATAAGTAGAATAAAACATCTGGTTCAGATGATGGGCAGTGCCTGAAGGGGCAGCTATAGCCTTTGCTTCTACCATAGAACTAGCAGAACTAAGGGGTTATAAATGTATGAATATTCCATAAACATAATTCGGTTTATCAGATGAATTGATTGAACTGATTAAAAAATCTAGGAGACATCTAGTGCAAAGCCCAGGTTATGGAGAGATTCGGCAATATTGACTAGGAAAGGGAAACATCAGAAATGTAAAAGGAAGGAAAGTTGTGGTTTTCAGAGAGAATAGTTCCAAAGAAAGAATGGATTGCCTGCACTTTAAAGGCATTGTGGTGTTTAACATCTTCCTCCTGTAGTCAGTGTGCCTTATATGTGTCTATTGACATGGCCATTGTCTGTCTCACAATGCAAGATCTAAAAGCTTGGCAAGGAGCCACATAGACATGGACACTTAATACAGGCCCTTTGATAAAAAGAAGAGAATGGGAAGAAAATGAGAATAAAGAGGACTATATAAATAAGAAAAAGAAGAAAGGGAAAAAATCACTTATTAGTGAGAAATATAGTATTTTTTTCTATTTTATAAACTAATGTTCAAATGATCCTGAAGTGTCACATTCTTTATTTTATATAAACAATAGGTAATGACTATGTTGTTAAAAAGTAATTTATAGTCTTCTTAAGAACTATGTGTATCCAAAATTAATAACTAAGGAGAATCTTCACATTGCCAGAGACTGTGCCTTCCATTGACACTGAGAGTATTGAGATGGCTTTATATTGGAATGTGTATTTGATTGCTTCCTCAGTTTTGATAAAACAATATCAATTTGGGCTCCATTTAATATGCTTACTATTTAACATTTACCTGCGAAGATAGTTGACCTGCACTCTAGAATTTTGGCAGGGCAAATAATACTAAACTCACTACTGCCCCAAATCCAAAGTTCATTTTAGAGAAAATAATATTTAGGCAGAATTGCCTGAAGATTATATGATCTATCTATTTCTCTAGATACCATTATACCTATGCCTTTATTCAAGACATCAGATAGCTGGGTAACCTAAATTCTATTGTATTGTTGCCCCTTAAGACTAGTTTGATCAAATTGTGATTTGGTGCAATTTCATTAGCACTATATTGAGCGACATCATAAGAAATAGTCCCATGCAATTCAAAGCTGTGTTTACCAGAAGGTGTGGCTGAGAATTTTGTTCCATTAGGTTACAGTGTCCTCTTTGGAAGGAATTGGGAAAAATTAGTTTACTTTTATCTTACGGATATTATGAATCGCCCACTTATCCTATTTTCTCTTCTAATTTTCTACTATAGAGGTTAAAAAACTGTGACCAAACTTTCTGTGTTCTAGCCTCATTTCTAGGTCTATTTATAACTCTCTCCAGGTGACCTCTTTGCAACACATTTCTACTTTATTATTTTGCTGGATATTTTGTATTTTATGAAACTTCTTAATTTTCTCTGGAATAATAAGGGAGAAATATAAATAATATTAATATAAATTGATTTAACAACAAATATAGTTATATTCTAAATTTTAAAAAGAACATTAAAAACTGAACTTCAAAAAATATGTATAAGGCGTGATTGTGGGTGTGTATGTGTGTGTGTGTGTGTTTTGGAAGAGACTGTAGTATAGTTGAAAAAACTAAATTGAGAATATAATACCCAGATTATTGAAGGTTATGAGATAGATCATTAACAAAATTATACTTACCATATATTGCTTGAGTGCTTGCTTTTTGTCTGATGCTAGGCTAGCTATACTTCAATCATTTTGTAGTTGAGAGAAGTTAAGCTAAAAAAATAAAATAACTTGACTAAGGTTATACAAAGGGTATGTGTTAGAACTGAAGCTTTCACCCAGGTCTTTCTGACTCCAAATATAGTATCTATTTAAAAATCTCATGGGAAGCCTTTCAACATAGTTTTAAGTTATGTGTTCTTTAGTTAAAGCAGAATGTGAAAAACAGCAGCTCATACCTTAGAGACACAAGTCACAGCTTATCCTTCTCCCTATGGAAATCCCACCAGCATGAAATTGCTGCCAAATGGCTAATTAAATCTTGAATGCATCAATAGGAACATATTTACAGAAAGAGATGATTCTATTATACTCTGAAATGGTGGTTATACACATTTGGAGAAACATATTTTAAGATGGAATCTGATACACAAAAGTGCCCATAGGAAATGGTAAATAAGTATTTCATATGAAATACGTTGCAAGAATAGTCTATATGTAACCTACCAAAGAAAATACTGCATCATTTATTATCACAATTAATTGTGTAATAAGCACTCACAATACTTAGTGGCATACTGCAATGGACATTACTTTGGTTCTCAATCTATGCATAGGCTCCTTGGTTCTCTTGTCCTGAACTGGTCTTGTTAAGATGAACCCATGTGTCTGTGTTCAGCTGTGGTTTGACTAGGCAACTCTGCTCATCTTGACTGGCATTTATCACTTATCTTGTGCCTCAACTAGATCAACTGGGGTGACTAGCCCATTCCATACTTTTAATCTTCCAAGAGGCCAAAGAAAGATATTGTGGTAAAGGCACACAGACAAGAGACAAAATGAAAGGAGGTAAGGCTACTTGAGACCTAAGCTTAGACCTGGCACAATGTCATTTTTGCTATATTCTACTGGCTAATGCACAACACAAGACTAGCTCAAATACAAAGAACAGAGTCAGGGTTAGGGTTAGGGTTCTCAACTTCTTGATGAGAGGTACTATACAGTAAAGTCACATAGTAATGGACATACATAAAGGGAGTGGTGGAGAATGGGGCCATTTTGCAAACATTCTACCACAAATACTAAGTGAAATGACAAAATAGTTCTTCCAATATTTGTTATTTCTATGTATTTCTCACAACAGTTAAAACTCCAATTTGACTAAAATAAACCCTCTAATTTGGTCCTTTTCAGTTCTCCAATTATTTATACTTCCTTTCCTTAAATTTCTAGGCATTTAGAATTCATGTGCTGCTCTAGCATGTTCAGTCATTCAGCACAGCCAACTATGATGCCTCAAGAAAATCATTTTGTTTGAAACTCAACTGTTCACCTCATACCAATATTAAATCCTAGGCAACTTTCAACATTTGGTCTCCTACTCCCACTCAAAAAATAGAGTTTCTAGAGCAAAATCTTGAACATGACTAAATAGATTCAATGTCATTGATAATACATCAACTGGTCCTCCCTGCTGTATTCCTCTATTCATCTCGTAACACTGTTGTATATTCTCAAAGCAGCTCTTCCAAGAATTTCTATATTCTTTAAATTCACCAAATGTTTTAATTTACCTAGAAGAATAGTATCATGAAAAATGAACCCCATGGTTTCAGCTTATAGCTGTTACCAAATTCTCTGATCTCTTTAAAATGTTTCCTCTCTCCCAATATTTCTATATTAAATGAAAAGTTGTCTTCCTCATTCCTAATGAAGTTTAACCTCTGTATTTCTTTTTCTGCCATTGCACATTCTAGGACTTACATCGTCATTCTTTTTCTTTTTCCAGAAATTCTTCTGAGACCTCTCCCATCTGCATTAGAGTATGTTCAGGTCTCTCTTATATTAAAAAATGGAAGCAAAAACTTTCCCTATCAAGCTTCTATTATATATTTTCCCCTTGCTTTTGTTGCTAATTTTCAAACAATCATTTACATTCTAAGGATGTAAATTTATGACTACTACATTTCTTAATCCCCTACTGTGTGGCTTCTTCTTCCCCTCCAAACTGAGAACCACACCACCCATGGAAATGTCCTGTAACTTTCTGAAGCACAATTACTTGTTCTCTGTGTTCTTTATCCTTGACCTTTTCTGCAACGATCAATTTTCTCCTACTTTGTGAAATCTACACCTTCTTTCATTTTGTAATTTTATTATCTTGATTTTCTTTTAACTATGCCTCTTTGTTTCTGCTCATTCTTCTTTGCAGTTTCTTCTTCTTTACTCCTCACTAAATAAATGACAATAAATTTAGTAATATTTGTAGAGCACCTACTTTCTGCCAGACAATGAACTGTATGTTTAATATGCATCTCTTCTAACTTTATACAAACCCTATGAGAAAGTTGTGATTAATGTTCCCAAATTGCAGATAAAAATTTAGAAACTCAGGTTAATTATCTTGGTTAAGTTTGCACAGGTATTACATGATAGAGGTTGGATTTAAACTGCCTACATTCAAAGACATTGATCTTAATTACTACTATATTTGACCAATAAATAGTGCTCTATATTTATCTCTCAATATTTTCCCCTTTATTTTGTTGTAAATGTCACTTGTTCTTTGGTTTTTCTACTATCCTTTGTATTCAAATGCCCATATCAGTCACTCCAATTCTGCCCCCTCACCTTTATTTACTGGTAGCTTACCTGTTCTGTAGTCCTATATCCACCTGTCCTCTTGTCATATATTCCTTATCAAGCTAAGAATAAAAAACGTGAGCTAAAATGTATTGAATGCCACACACCTTGCCATCATTCTCATAAATAATAAGTTACCACTTATTTGTTGTTCTGCGTCAATAAGATACTGTGAGAAGCATTCTCCACACAACATCTTATTTAATCTTCTAAAACTTTTGAAAATAGGAAGCTCTAATAACACTGGACTTATATTAACACATGTCAACAGTAAATAAAAAGTAAAAATAAAAAATATTTTATTACTGTCTACAATATTCATCTTATGCCTGATTTGCTTCCCTAGTATAGATTTCTTGATTTGGCCCTGAAGCATTTGAATTTGCAACCGTGAATTAGCAAATAAGAACTCTCATTTGATCCCCTTTCCACTGCATTTTTTCAGCCTGAATTCATCTCTCTCAAGCATCCTTGTCTTTTGATGTTTTAGTGCAACTTGAAAAAAACTAACAGAAACAAAATTTATTGCCTTGTTTCTGAAAATTCAATAGTAAGGTAGGGTCACACATTTTTTTCATCCTTTGGCTCTGGTTGTTTATGATTTTCAAAGCTCTGCCTTTCTTGTGTTTCAGTTTCAGCACTATACTGACTTCACAAATAGCCACAACATCAATCAACCACAAGTGCATTCTTCATCATTCATATCCAGGGAGAAGGAGGATGCTCCCTCCCCTTACAATCAAACTGTATCCTGAATTATACTTGCGTTGAACCACCCTGATGCCCTTGGGGATGTCATTTACTGGTTGACTTGGGTCTGGGTTCCTGAAGCAATTACCATGGCAAGAGAGTTAAATTTACTCTGACTCCTAGACAAATCAGGCCCACCCATGAAAATCAGAGCAGAGACAATCTAAAACGTCTTAATCTTTGCACAATGTATGAGGGTGCAATATATGATGCTATTTTCTTTATCTTCCTGCATAAGAGACACTTCAGCTTTTATATACTTGCAACCTGAGATTACCTAGCACACAGTCTCAAATACAAGACTCAAATATGTGTTCAACATATATTTGTGAGCAAACATGGAACGGCTTGACAGCCTGTGAAACAAAGAAATTTAAAGTTAATCGGTTTAATGAGCGCTACCAAAGCAAGCATAATTTAAGATATAGATTCTTTCTCTCTCTCCATATATATATAGCTTATAAGTTAATTCTAAGTTTATTCTTTTTAAGAAACACACATACCTCTATAGCATATAGAGGCATATATTTGAATTGCTAAAGGAGGTTACATTTTCTCTATACATTCAACATTTTGTAAATAAAAGCCTTATTTTTTTCTAAATTAATTTTTTCCTGATGGTCTATCAGGAGTTCCATTAATAAAATATTAAATTTTCTTATAATGTTGAAAACAATTTATATTATTTTAAATCACAGAATTAAAATTTTTCAGATGTGGTTTCTTTCAGATGTATGAGACATAGTGGAAAATATACATTTCAACTATAATATTTATTCTTTTGACAGCAGACTGTAAGCAAGAGTTACTGAATTGAGTTGAATAATTCCTCTAAGAAGGGGACTCTTTCTATAATTTGACATTCAAACTAAAACTTTAAAAGTTATCTCCATTACCCATATCAGAAATTTATGAAGAAATTCATAGGAGCATAAAAATAGTGTTGGTTGGAGACGATGCATTCGTGTATATATATCACAGTACAATAAAGTCTTTTTAGAAATATTTTCTAAAGGATTAGTGTTTAAGCACTACATATGAGAAAATAATTTCTCGGATAGACATGGATGTTTCATTCTAAAGGATTATGCTGCTTTATAATTCTTTAGCTAAAACGGATGTTTAAGCCTCACCATCCAATTGCACCATTGACAAAGCATGCAGTGATATGAAACTCCCTTCTTTAAAGTAGCAGTCTGTGTAATTTAATGTAAGGCTCAAATACCATGTAGCTCTTCCTTGAATTTCTGAAGTGCTGTGTGTCACAACCACCTCACAACCTACTTGTAAGCATGCTAAACAGGTTGTAAAAATGGTATTTCTTTGGTAATGGCAGATCTCAAAAGAGCTGCAGTTGAGTTTTCTTTGGGTTCTGAGTTTTAAAAACACTGCCTAATCATTTGCTTAAGAAAATTCTAGGAAGGACCTTCAAGATGGCAGAGGAGTAAGATGTGGAGATAACCTTCCTCCCCACAAATACAGCAAAAAACATAGATATGTGGAACAATTCCTACAGAATACTTACTGAACGCTGGCAGAGGACCTCAGACTTCCCCAAAGGCAAGAAACTGCCCGCGTACCTGGGGAGGGCAAAAGAAAAAAGGAAAAACAGAGACAAAAGAATAGGGATGGGGCCTGCACCTCTGGGAGGGAGCTGTGAAGGAGGAAAAGTTTCCACACACTAGGAAGTCCCTTCAGTGGTGGAAAGGGGGGTGTGTTGGAGAGGGGGAAGCTTCAGAACCACAGAGGAGAGTGCAGCAACAGGGGTGCAGAGGGCAAAGTGGAGAGATTCCCGCATAGAGGATCAGTGCAGACCAGTACTCACTAACCTGAGAGGTTTCTCTGCTCACCCGCCAGGGAGGGTGGGGGCTGGGAGCCGAGGCTCGGGCTTTGGAGGTCAGATCCCAAGGAGAGGACTGAGGTTGGCTGTGTGAAACAGCCTGAAGGGGGTTAGTGCACCACAGCTCACTGAGAGGGAGTCCGGGAAAAAGTCTGGAACTGCCTAAGAGTCAAGAGACCATTGTTTTGGGGTGCACGAGGAGAGAGGATTCAAAGCACCACGTAAACGAGCTTCAGAGATGGGCGAGAGCCATGGCTATCAACGCAGACCCCAGAAACGGGCATGAAACAGTAAGGCTGCTGCTGCAGCCACCAAGAAGCCTGCGTGCAAGCACAGGTCACTATCCACACCTCCCCTCCCAGGAGTCTGTGCAGCCTGCCACTGCTAGAGTCCCGGGATCACAGGACAACTTTCCTGGGAGAACACACAGTGCACCTCAGGCTGTTGCAACGTCACGCCGGCCTCTGTCGCCACAGGATAGCACCGTATTCCGTACCCCTCCTTCCCCTCCAGCCTGAGTGAACCAGAGCCCCTTAATCAGCTGCTCATTTAACCCCCTCATGTCTGGGCAAAGAACAGATGCCAGAGGGTAACCTACATGAAAAGGTGGGGCTAAATCCAAAACTGAACCCCAGGAGCTGTGGGAACAAATAAGAGAAAGGGAAATTTCTCCCAGCAGCCTCAAGAGCAGAGGATTAAATCTCCAAAATCAACTTGATGTGCCCTGCATCTGTGGAATACCTGAATAGACAACGAATCTTCCCAAAATTGAGGCCTTGGACTTTTGGAATAACTGTAGACTTGGGGTTTGCTGTATGCAACAGACTAGTTTCTGATATTTATGCTTATCGTATTATAGTTTTTAGTGCTTGTTATCACTGATGGATTTGTTTATTGGTTTGGTTGCTCTTTTATTTTTTTCTGCTTCTTATTACTTTTTTATACTTTAATAATATATTTTTTATTTTAATAACTTTATTATTTTTTTTATCATCTTTCTTTTTTTTTCTCCATTTTCTTCTGAGCCGTGTGGCTAACAGGGTCTCGGTGTTCTGGCCGGGTGTCAGCCCTGAGTCTCTGAGGTGGGAGAGCTGGGTTCAGGACATTGGACCACCACACACCTCCTGGCCGCACATAATACCAATAGGGGAGAGCTGTCCCAGTGATCTCTGTCTCAATGCTAAGACCTAGCTCCACTCAACCAGCAGCAAGCGACAGTGCTGGACACCCAATGCCAAACAACTAGCAAGACAGGAACACAACTGCACCCATTAGCAGACAGGATGCCTAAAAGCACAATAAGTTCACAGACGCCCCAAAACACACCACCAGATGTGGTCCTGCTCACCAGAAAGACAAGATCCAGCCTCATTCACCAGAACACAGGGACCAGTCTCCTCCACCAGGAAGCCTACACAACCCACTGAACAAAGCTCACCCATGGGGGAAGAGAGGGTGTTCCTGAAAACAGTGGGAACTACGAACCAGCAGCCTGCGAAAGGGAAACCACAAAACACAGTAAGTTAAGCAAACAAGAAGACAGAGAAATACTCAGCAGATGAAGGAACAAAGTAAAAACCCACCAGACCTAACAAATGCAGAGGAAATAGGCAGTCTACCTGAAAAAGAATTCAGAACAATGATAGTAAAGATGATCGAAAATCTTGGAAATAGAATGGAGAAAATACAAGAAACGTTTAACAAGGAGGTACAAGAACTAAAGAGTAAACAAACAATGATGAACAAAACAATAAATGAAATTAAAAATTCCCTAGAAGGAATCAATACCAGAAAAACTGAGGCAGAAGAATGGATAAGTGACCTGGAAGATAAAATAGTGGAAATAACTACCACAGAGAAGAATAAAGAAAAGAAAAGAATTGAGGAGAGTCTCAGACCTCTGGGACAACATTAAACGCACCAACATTTGAATTATAGGGGTCCCAGAAGAAGAAGAGAGAAAGAAAGGGAATGAGAAAATATTTGAAGAGATTATGGTTGAAAACTTCACTAATACAGGAAAGGAGATAGTTAATCAAGTCCAGGAAACACAGAGAGTCCCATACAGGATAAATCCAAGGAGAAACATGCCAAGACACATATTAATCAAACTATCAAAAATAAACACAAAGAAAAAATATTAAAAGCAGCAGGGGAAAAACAACAAAAACATACAAGGGAATCCCCATAAGGTTAACAGCTGATCTTTCAGCAGAAACTCTGCAAGCCAGAGGGAGTGGCAGGACATATTTAAAGTGATGAAAGGGAAAAAACAAAAATCAAGGTTACGCTACCCAGCAAGGATCTCATTCAGATTCGACGGAGAAATTAAAACATTTACAGGCAAGAAAAGCTAAGAGCATTCAACACCACCAAACCAGCTTTACAACAATTGTAAAGGAACTTCTCTAAGCAAGAAACACAAGAGAGGGAAAAGATGTACAATAACAAACACAAAAAATTAAGAAAATGGTATTAGGAACATACATATTGATAATTACCTTAAATGTAAATGGATTAAATGCACCCACCAGCAGACATAGACTGTTTGAATGGATACAAAAAGGATACCCACATATATGCTGTCTACAAGAGACCCACTTCAAACCTAGGGATGCATACAAACTGCAAGTGAGGGGATGGAAAAAGATATTCCATGCAAATGGAAATCAAAAGAAAGCTGGAGTAGCAATTCTCATATCAGACAAAATAGGCTTTAAAACAAAAACTATTACAAGAGACAAAGAAGGACACTACATAATGATCAACAGATCAATCCAAGAAGGAGATATAACAATTGTAAATATTTAGGCACCCAACATGGGATCACCTCAATACATAAAGCAAATGCTAACAGCCATAAAAAGGGAAATTGACAGAAACACAATAATAGTGGGGGAATTTAACATCCCACATTCACCAATGGAAAGATCATCCAAAATGAAAATAAATAAGGAAAAACAAGCTTTAAATGATACATTAAACAAGATGGACTTAATTGATATTTATAGGACATTCCATCCAAAAACAACAGAATACACTTTCTTCTCAAGTGCTCATGGAACATTCTCCAAGATACATCATATCTTGGGTCACAAATCAAGCTTTGGTAAATTTAAGAAAATTGAAATTATATCAAGCATATTTTCTGACAAGAATGCTATGAGACTAGACATCAGTTACAGGGAAAAAAAATTAAAAACTACAAACACATGGAGGCTAAACAATACACTGCTAAAAAAAACCAAGAGATCACTGAAGAAATCAAAGAAAAAATCAAAAAAATACCTAGAAACAAGTGACAGTGAAATCACGAAAACCCAAAACCTACAGGATGCAGCAAAAGCAGTTCTAAGAGGGAAGTGTATAACAATACCATCCTAACACAAGTAACAGGAAAAATCTCAAACAAACAAGCTATCCTTACAACTAAAGCAATTAGAGAAAGAAGAACAACAACAAAAAAATCCAAAGTTAGCGGAAGAAAATAAATCATAGAAATCATATTAGAAATAAATGAAAAAGCAAAGAAGGACACAATAGCAAAGATCAATAAACCTAAAAGCTGGTTCTTTGAGAAGATAAACAAAATTGATAAACCATTAACCAGACTCATTAAAAAAAAAGGGAAAAGACTCAAATCAACAGAATTAGAAATGAAAAAGGAGAGGTAGCAACTGACACTGCAGAAATACAAAGGATCATGAGAGATTGCTACAAGCAACTAGATGCCAATAAAATGGACAACCTGGAAGAAATGGACAAATTACTTAAAAAGCAAAACATTCTGAGATTGAAAAAGGAAGAAATAGAAAATATGAACAGACCAAGCACAAGCACTGAAATTGAGACTGTGATTAAAAATCTTCCAACAAACAAAAGACTAGGACCAGATGGCTTCACAGGCGAATTCTATCAAATATTTAGAGAAGAGCTAACACCTATCCTTCTTAAACTCTTCCAAAATATAGCAGAGGGAGGAACACTCCCAAACTCATTCTATGAGGCCACCATCACCCTGATACCAAAACCAGAAACAGAAGTCACAAAAAAAGAAATCAATAAGCCAATAACACTGATGAAAATTGTTGCAAAAATCCTCAACAAAATACTAGCAAACAGAAACCAATAGCACATTAAAAGGATCATGCACCTTGATCAAGTGGGGTTTATGCCAGGAATGCAAGGGTTCTTCAATATACACAAATCAATCAATGTGACACACCATATTAACAAATTGAAGGAGAAAAAACATATGATCATCTCAATAGATGCAGAAAAAGCTTTTGACAAAACTCAACACCTATTTATGATAAAAACCCTCCAGAAAGCAGGCATAAAGGGAATTCACCTCATCATAATAAAGGCCATATATGACAAACCCACAGCCAACATCATTCTCAAGGGTGAAAAACAGAAACCATTTCCACTAAGTTCAGGAACACGACAAGGGTGCCCACTCTCACCACTATTATTTAACATAGTTTTGGAAGTTTTAGCCACAGCAATCAGAGAAGAAAAAGAAATAAAAGGAATCCAGATCGGAAAAGAAGAAATAAAGCTGTCACAGTTTACAGATGACATGATACGATACATAGAGAATCCTAAAAATGCTACAAGAAAACTACTAGAGCTAATCAATAAATTTCATAAAGTAGCATGTTAAAAAATTAATGTACAGAAATCTCTTGCATTCCTATACACTAATGAGGAAAAATCTGAAAGAGAAATTAAGGAAACACTCCCATTACCATTGTAACAAAGAGAATAAAATACCTAGGAATAAACCTACCTAAGGAGACAAACGACCTGTATACAGAAACATTTAAGACACTGGTGAAAGAAATAAAGATGATACAAAAACATGGAGAGATATACCATTTTCTTGGATTGGAAGAATCGAAATTCTGAAAATGACTATACTACCCAAAGCAATCTACGCATCAATGCAATCCCTATCAACTACCAATGGCATTTTTCACAGAATTAGACCAAAAAGTTTCAAAATTTGTATGCAATCACAAAAGACCCTGAATAGCCAAAGCAATCTTGAGAAAGAAAAATAGAGCTGGAGGAATCAGGCTCCCTGACTTGAGACTATAATACAAAGCTACAGTAATCTAGCATTTGTTGTAATCAAGTAATTCTTGTCTGTATCACAGACTCTAAATCCATCCACCACACCACAAATAACTCAATTTTGTTTCTCTTTATGGCTGAATAATATTCCATTGTATATATGTGCCACATCTGCTTTATTCATTCATCAGTCAATGCACACTTAGGTTGTTTCCTTGTCCTGGTTATTGTAAATAGAGCTGAAATGATCATTTTGCTACATGACTTTTTGAATTATGGTTTTCTCAGGGTATATGCCCAGTAGTGGGATTGCTGGGTTGCATGGTAGTTCTATTTTTAGTTTTGTAAAGATACTCCGTACTGTTCTCCATAGTGGCTCTATCAATTTACATTCCCACCAAAAGTGCAAGGGGGTTCCCTTTTCTCCACACCCTAACCAGCATTTATTGTTTGTAGATTTTTTTGATGATGGCCATTCTGACTTGTGTGAGGTGATACCTCATTGTAGTTTTGATTTACATTTCTCTAATGATTAGTGATGGTGAGCATCCTTTCATGTGTTTCCTGGCAGTATGTATGGCTTCTTTGGAGAAATGGCTATTTAGGTCTTCTGCCCATTTCCGGATTTGTGGTTTGTTTTTGTGATATTGAGCTGCTTGTATATTTTGGAGATTAATCTTTTGTCCATTGATTCATTTGCAAATATTTTCTCCCATTCTGAGGGTTGTATTTTCGTCTTGTTTATGGTTTCCTCTGCTGTTCAAAAGCTTCTAAGTATAATTAGGTCCCATCTGTTTATTTTTGTTTTTATTTCCATTTCTCTAGGAGGTGGGACAAAAAGGATCTTGCTGTGATTTATGTCATAGTGTGTTCTGCCTATGTTTTCCTGTAAGTGTTTTATAGTGTCTGGCCTTACACTTAGGTCTTTAATCCATTTTGAGTTTATTTTTGTGTATGGTGTTAGGGAGTGTTCTAATTTGATTCTTTTATATGTAGCTGTCCAGTTTTCCCAGCACCACTTATGGAAGAAGCTGTCTTTTCTCCATTGTATATTCTTGCCTCCTTTATCAAAGATAAGTTGACCATATGTGCATGTGTTTATCCTGTTCCTTTGACCTATATTTCTGTTTTTGTGCCAGTGCAATACTGTCTTGATTACTGTAGCTTTGTATTATAGTCTCAAGTCAGGGAGCCTGATTCCTCCAGCTCTATTTTTCTTTCTCAAGATTGCTTTGGCTATTCGGGGTCTTTTGTGTTGCCATACAAATTGTGAAATTTTGTGTTCTAGTTCTCTGAAAAATGCCAGTGGTAGTTTGATAGGGATTGCATTGATGCGTAGATTGCTTTGGGTAGTAGACTCATTTTCACAATGTTGATTCTTCCAATCCAAGAACATGTTATATCTCTCCATGTATTTGTATCATATTTAAATTCTTTCATCAGTGTCTTATAATTTTATGCATACAGGACTTTTGTCTCCTTAGGTAGGTTTATTCCTAGATATTTTATTCTTTTTGTTGCAATGGTAAATGGGAGTGTTTTCTTAATTTCACTTTCAGATTTTTCCTCATTAGTGTATAGGAATGCTAGAGATTTCTGTGTATTAATTTTTTATCCTGCTACTTTACCAAATTCATTAATTAGCTCTAGTAGTTTTCTGGTAGCATCTTTAGGATTCTCTATGTATTGTATCATGTCATCTGCAAAGAGTGACAGCTTTACTTCTTCTTTTCTGATTTGGATTCATTTTATTTCTTTTTCTTCTCTGATTGCTGTGGCTAAAACTTCCTAAACTATGTTGAATAATAGTGGTGAGAGTGGGCACCCTTGTCTTTTTCCTGATCTTCGTGGAAATGGTTTCAGTTTTTCACCATTGAGGACGATGTTGGCTGTGGGTTTGTTATATATGGACTTTATTATGTTGAGGAAAGTTCCCTCCATGCCTACTTTCTACAGGGTTTTTATCATAACTGGGTGTTGAATGTTGTGAAAAGATTTCTCTGCATCTATTGAGATGATCATATGGTTTTTCTCCTTCAGTTTGTTAATATGGTGTATCACATTGATTGATTTGTGTGTATTGAAGTATCCTTGCATTCCTGGTGTAAACCCCACTTGATCATGGTGTATGATCCTTTTAATGTGCTGCTGGATTCTGTTTGCTAGTAATTTGGTGAGGATTTTGGCATCTATGTTCATCAGTGATATTGGCCTGTAGTTTTCTTTCTTTTTGACATCTTTATCTGGTTTTGGTATCAAGGTGATGGTGACCTTGTAGAATGAGTTTTGGAGTGTTCCTCCCTCTGCTATATTTTGGAAGAGTTTGAGAAGGATAGATATTAGCTCTTCTCTAAATGTTTCATAGAATTCGCCTGTGAAGCCATCTGGTCCTGGGCTTTTGTTTGTTGGAAGATTTTTAATCACAGTTTCAATTTCAGTGCTTGTGATTGGTCTGTTCATATTTTCTCTTTCTTCCTGGTTCAGTCTTGAAAGGTTGTGCGTTTCTAAGAATTTGTCCATTTCTTCCAGGTTGTCCATTTTATTGACATAGAGTTGCTTGTAGTAATCTCTCATGATCCTTTGTATTTCTGCAGTGTCAGTTGTTACTTCTCCTTTTTCATTTCTAACTCTATTGATTTGATTCTACTCCCTTTTTTCTTGATGAGTCTGGCTAATGGTTTATCAATTTTGTTTATCTTCTCAAAGAACCAGCTTTTAGTTTTATTGGTCTTTGCTTTCGTTTCCTTCATTTCTTTTTCTTTATTTCTGATCTGATCTTTATGATTTGTTTCCTTCTGCTAACTTTGATTTTTTTTTTTCTTGTTTCTCTAATTGCTTTAGATGTAAGGTTAGGTTGTTTATTTGGGATGTTTATTGTTTCTTAAGTAGGATTGTATTGCTATCAACTTCCCTCCTAGACCTGCTTTTGCGGCATCCCATTGGTTATGGGTCATTGTGTTTTCATTGTCATTTGTTTCTAGGTATTTTTTGATTTCCTCTTTGATTTCTTCACTGACCTCTTGGTTATTAAGTAATGTATTGTTTAGGCTCCATGTGTTTATATTTTTTACAGATTTTTCCTGTAATTGATATCCAGTCTCATCGTGTTGTGGTTGGAAAAGTTACTTGATAGAATTTCAATTTTCTTAAATTTACCAAGGCTTGACTTGTGACCCAAGATATTATCTATCCTGGAGAATATTTCATGAGCACTTGAGAAGAATGTGCATTCTGTTGTTTTTGTATGGAATGTCCTACAAATATCAATTAAGTGCATCTTGTTTAATGTATCAGTTAAAGCTTGTGTTTCCTTATTTATTTTCATTTTGGATGATGTGTCCATTGGTGAAAGTGGGGTGTTAAAGTCCCCTACTATGATTGTTTTACTGTTGATTTCCCCTTTTATGGCTGTTAGTATTTGCCTTATGTATTGAGGTGCTCCTATATTGGGTACCTAAATATTTAAAATTGTTATATATTCTTCTTCGATCTATCCCTTGATCATTATGTACTGTCTTTCTTTGTCTCTTTAACAGTCTTTATTTTAAAGTGTATTTTGTCTGATATGAGAATTGCTACTCCTGCTTTCTTTTGATTTCCATTTACATGGACTATCTTTTTCCATCCCCTCTATTTCAGTCTGTATGTGTCTGTAGGTCTGAAGTGGGTCTCTTGTAGACAGCATATATATGGGTCTTGTTTCTGTATCCATTCAGCCAGTGTATGTCTTTTCGTGGGAGCATTTAATCCATTTACATTTAAGGTAATTATCGATATGTATGTTCCTATTACCATTTTCTTAATTGTTTTGGGTTTTTTATTGTAGGTCTTTCCTTCTCTTGCGTTTCATGCCTAGAGAAGTTCCTTTAGCATTTGTTATAAAGCTCGTTTGGTGGTACTGAATTCTCTTAGCTTTTGCTTGTCTGTAAAGGTTTTAATTTCTCCATCAAATCTGAATGAGATCCTTGCTGGGTAGAGTAATCTTGGTTGTAGGTTTTTCTCCTTCATCACTTTAAATATGTCCTGCCACTCCCTTCTGGCTTGTAGAGTTTCTGCTGAAAGATAAGCTGTTAACCTTATGGGGATTCCCTTGTGTGTTATTTGTTGTTTTTTCCTTGCTGCTTTTAATATTTTTTCTTTGTATTTAATTTTTGATAGTTTGATTAATATGTATCTTGGAGTGTTTCTCCTTGGATTTATCCTGTATGGGACTCTCTGTGCTTCCAGGACTTGATTAACTATTTCCTTTCCCATATTAGGGAAGTTTTCAACTATAATCTCTTCAAATATTTTCTCAGTCCCTTTCTTTTTCTCTTCTTCTTCTGGGACCCCTATAATTCGAATGTTGGTGCATTTAATGTTGTCCCAGAGGTCTCTGAGACTGTCCTCAATTCTTTTCAATCTTTTTTCTTTATTCTGCTCTGCAGTAGCTATTTCCACTATTTTATCTTCTAGGTCACTTATCCATTCTTCTGCCTCAGTTATTCTGCTATTGGTCCCTTCTAGAGAATTTTTAATTCATTTATTGTGTCGTTCATCATTGTTTGTTTACTCTTTAGTTCTTGTACCTCCTTGTTAAACGTTTCTTGTATTTTCTCCATTCTATTTCCAAGATTTTCGATCATCTTTACTATCATTGTTCTGAATTCTTTTTCAGGTAGACTGCCTATTTCTTCTTCATTTGTTAGGTCTGGTGGGTTTTTGCCATGCTCCTTCATCTGATGTGTGTTTTTCTGTCTTCTCATTTTGCTTAACTTACTGTGTTTGGGGTCTCCTTTTCACAGGCTGCAAGTTCGTAGTTCCCGTTGTTTTTGGTGTCTGTCCCCAGTGGCTAAGGTTTGTTCAGTGGGTTATGTAGGCTTCCTGGTGGAGGGGACTAGTGCCTCTGGTGGGTGAGGCTGGATCTTGTCTTTCTGGTTGGCAGGTCCATGTCTGGTGGTGTGTTTTGGGGTGTCTGTGACCTTAGTATGATTTTAGGCAGCCTCTCTGCTAATGGATGGGGTTGTGTCCTGTCTTGCTAGTTGTTTGGCATAGGGTGTCCAGCACTGTAGCTTGCTGGTCATTGAGTGAAGCTGGGTCTTGGCATTGAGATGGAGATCTCTGGGAGATTTTCACTGTTTGATACTACGTGGAGTTTGGAGGTCTCTTGTGTTCCAGTGTCCTGAACTTGGCTCTCCCTCTTCAGAGGCACAGCCCTGATGCCTGGCTGGAGCACCAAGAGCCTTTCATCCACATGGCTTTCTTCTTCCTTCTTCCTCCCTGTAGATACTCTTTATTTAAAAAGAATGTGCTGAAATAAGTCAGAGAAAACCAAGTATATGATATTGCTTATATGTGGACTCTAAAAAAGACGGTGCCAATGAACCTATTGTAAAACAAAAATGGAGTCAATGATGTAAAAAGAATGTGCTTTATAGGTGTGTCCATAATCTTTTGGGAAAGTTCAAAACCCTCTTAGGGGTGAGGGGTGCTTGGTATGTGTTAAAAACTATTTTTGTAATAACACCAAGACATTTGTTACTTTCACTGTGTAGGCTTTTACACTGATGGTGTAAAACCAATGATGGGTAAAATTGCTGGTACCTTAGCATGAATTAAGGAAGTGACACCAAACTGTACTAGCAGTCATAATATTCTTCAATGCCACACACTCACAGTGAAAACATGAAGTAATAAAAATCATTAATGTTATTAAATCTCAACTTAAATCTGTGACCCTTTAATATCCTGCTGATAATATGAAGGGTATCTCTACAGCATTTTTGCTTCCTACTCAGGTCCTGTAATTATCTGAAGATAAAGCACTTATAAGAACGTTTGAAATGAGAGCAGAACTAGCCAGTATTTATTTATTTATTATTTCTAAATAAAACACCAATTGTACTTACATGAACAACAGATTGACAAGATATGTGGTTACTCCTGGTTAGGATGTTGGCAAACATTTTCTCAAAAATGAATGATGTGTGCCTGTCATTTTATAGCTAATTTTTATTTCAATAATAAAATCTGAGATTTCAAGCAAAAATTAAAATTTTGGAAAACTTACAGGTATCATGCTATAAGATTTTGTTCTTATTTTTAAATGAATTTATAAATTAACCTTTAATAAATATGATTCTATTTATATGAAATGTCCAGAATATGCAAATTCATAGAGACAGAAAGATTTGTGGTTTCCAATGGCTGAGAGGAGAGGGACTCAGATGAGGGATGCTAATGAACTCAGGGTTTCTTTGTGAAGTGATGAAAATGTTCTGGAATTAGGTACTGTTGCTGGTTGCACAACCTACGAAGATACTAAAAATCATTGAACTATAATTTTTAGAAGGTGAATTTTATAGTATGTCAGTTACAACTCATTTTAAAAATTAACACTTAAATATTTCCCAGTTTCATTTTCTAATGAAGTAAATATTGACATAATCCCTATGACTAAAGCCCTTTGGGATCCTCAATAATCTGAAGAGCATGAAGATAACCTGAGGACAAAAAGTGTGAGAACCGCTGGTGTAGGCTTATCAGTGATCAGGAATTCAAACAATGATAATAATAATTATGAGGAGCTAATGGAATTATCTGGAGATTGACAGTTTATCTCTCACTCATGGCTGAACAGTTTGTTTTACATTCAGATTTACATTGCCAATCTGCTGTAATATCTTTGCAAATGAGTGGCTAACTGTCATTGCATTCTCAAAATCTGATTGCAGAAGGAATCAGGCTGATTGGTTTGTTCATTACAATTGCTCCTAAGATTAAATCCTTTCACACCAGGATACCTCACATGTCATTCTTGCAACAGGTACCCATCTCTGGAACTTTATACAGTGATCATATGGTATAAAAAGCAGCTGGGTGTTCTTTCCCTATATAGTGGCTCTACATGCACCAGGTTAAACTAGAAGGAGAAATCAGTTGGGGCATGTACATAACTGACACAGCCTTTCCCTCCAGCCACAAAAGTGAGGTATATTTGAGCAGTTGTATTTAGTTCCATAAACCTGGAGTATAAGGTGCAGGGGCAAGCACAAAGTGATGTTAAAGAGGTAGTTAGATCGAGAGATTTTCTCTGCTCTCCAAACTAAAGGTTTGGAATTTATTCTTTAGAGGTTAAGGCATTATTTATCAAACTTTAACCAATATGTTTTATAAGAATGTTTCCTAGTAAAAATCTAGTGATTACAATGAACACTTCTTATTTTCTTATTTGCCTTTGTAACCTCGGATAAGTAACTGTCCATATTAAGCTTTCTGTTAATGAATAAATGCATTAATTAGAGGTGGATTTATAAGTACTCAGCAAAAAACAAACAAACAAACAAACAAACAAAAGACTTGGTGGACTTCCCTGGTGGCGCAGTGGTTAAGAATCCATTTGCCAATGCAGGGTACCTGGGTTTGAGCCCTGGTCTGGGAAGATCCCATATGCCGCAGAGCAACTAAGCCTGCGTGCCACAACTACTGAAGCCCGCATGCTAGAGCTCATGCTCTGCAACAAGAAAAGCCACTTCAATGAGAAGCCCATGCACCGCAACAAAGAGTAGCCCCGTTTGCTGCAACTAGAGAAAGCCCACACACAGTCAAAAATAAATAAATTTATAAAAATAAAAATAACTGGGCCAATTAAAAAAAAAAAAAAAAAGACTTGGCAGGTGTGATTTAGTTAAGGAACTTTAGATGGAACCATTTTCCTGGATTATCCAAGTGGGTCCCATCAAATCACCCTTCCTGGCTGAGGTCAGAGTAAGATGTAACTGTGAAGAATCAGAGAGACACAATGATGCTGACTTTGAGGGCAGAGGAAGGGGGTGGGAGCTCAGGGATATGGGTGACCTCGAGAACCTGGAAAAGGCAAGGAAACAGATTCCCCTCTAAAGACTCCAGAAAGGAATGCAGCCCTGACAACAACTTGATTTTATCCCACTGAAACCAATGTTAGATTTCTAGCCTACATAAATGCAAAGTAATAAATTTATATTGCTTTAATAAGACACCAAGTTTGTGTTAATTTGTTATGGCGACAATAGAAAACTAATACTAGCAATCACATTCATATAAATGGAGAGGTGGTTGGAGGATATGTGAAATAGGACCTGGGGGATAGGCACTGAACAAAAAACAAGTGTGAAAATTGTTTCGTTATCATTACAGAATTACAGTAGTATGGAAGAATGATATTTTTGCATTGTGTTATAAAGTTTATTTTAATTGCAAAATAGATTCTGCAAAGAGTAATTATTTTAGATATATTTCTTTCTGCAATAATCTGTGCTCTGTCTTTGCAACTAAATCTGTATCTACAGTCAGCAGGTTAATGACAAGCATAGTTTACACGTTGAAATGAAGAGCTGGTTTACTCAACAAGCATTCAAACATACAATTTCTTTTGACAAACATCCATATTCTCAAGATTACAAGTCAGTAGTCCTTGGAGTTATTAAAACTGAACTTTCTGAATTACTGGAAAATTTTTTGTATCAAAGACAAAATATAGAGTTACATTTAACTTTCACTTTATGGTAACAGTTATGTAAATATTTGTTAATCTTCCTCCTTAACATCTTACAATGTGAAGCAGCGCTAACCCTTAACTGTATAAAGGGTTAACACTGCTTCACATTTCCAAAAGCAAAATTTCTATATGAAATTTCTTTCATAGTGTTCTGTTTTTTTTAACTTGTGTTCTTTGGTTTTAGCAATAATTTAATTTAATAAGTATATACATATATATACATACATACATTTGCATCTCTGTATATATACATATATATACATGTTAAAAGTTGTCTTTAAAACTGGAGAAAATTAGTTTCAAGCATATTTTTAACATTATATATGACACTACTAACACTAATAGAAAAATTAATAAACTATATGTTATGCATACATATATCTCTATGGAGAAAAAATACATAATCCATATTTAAAAGAAGAAAAAAGAAAAATTAATACAATAAGACACTCAGAGATTATATAACAAAATGAAGGAAATATCAAGGAATTACTAACATCAGAATTCATAAAAACTAGCGAAAATTTTAAATATATTTGCTTCAGCAGTAAGCACACATGTGAAAAATTTATTCATTAAAAGAAAGATACACTTTCATATTAGCCCCAAATTAGCACCCAAACATGTATCTAAAAGAAACACATATGTAGAAGTTTACGCTATTTTACAGATGTCTTTGAACTGACCTATATATGAAAATGAAAATTCTTTAATCATCTTTAAGTTTTATTGCAAGGTGAGAAATTGTTATTGCTTATCAATATATAGCAGCATTTGGAAAGTTATAAGCACATGCTACATTAAAATCTATTTTATGTTTGACACATAATAGTAGAAAATCTGAACTCTTCCTTCTGATTCTGAACTTTCTGATAACAGAATAGAACAGAATGGGTGATGATTAGTTCATGTTCATTATGGGGAACCACTTGGAGGCATAAAGGGCTCCAAAGTTCACATGTCTGCATTGTCTCAAGGTTCTTAATATAGTTGGTGGCTACAGGAAACATTAAATTTGGGCCTTTTCACAAACTCAAAGGAATTTATAAAAAAAAATAGATTATGAGCTTTTAAATTATCATAAAAATGGTGGTTGTGACTTAAGGAGGTAATAAGGCAGTTTATTATTTGTTGCCACCTTCTCAAGATATAAGTCCTCTAAGCTGCTAAAATGAAAGCCAGAATTGCATAATGAGCTTATAGCAGAATGAGCTAATAGCAGAATTATTTAAAAAATAATTTAGGGGATATAGTTTCTCATGTCTCCTATCCAAGAAGAAGAGAAATTAAGTACCTGCCTATTTTGAGACATTTTCCAGGACCCCTGTTTATAAGCTACTGTGGTAGGCTGACCAATGACCCCCCAAAAGATGTCCACTTCCTAATCCCCGCAACCTGTAGGTGTTACCTAACGTGGCAAAAAAGACTTTGTAGCTGTGACTAAATGATTTTGAGGTGAGGAGGTTATTCTGGATGATTCCAGTGGGCGCAATGTAATCACAGGAGTTCTTATAAGAGAGATTCAGAGAAAGTCATAAATGTGAATACAGACACAATAGGTTGGAGTGATGAGAGAAAGGGTCCAGAGAGTACGAGTGACTTGTAGAAGCTGAGAAAGGCAAGCAAAGGATTTTCCCTCCAGAAACTTCAAAAGGAACCAGCCCTGTGAAAGTGTTGACTTTAGCCCAGTGAGACTGATTTTAGACTTCTGACCTCCAGAACTGTAAGAAAATAAATGTGTTTTGGTTAAGTCAGTAAGTTTGTGGTAATTTATGACAACAGCAGTCAGAAATAGATATAATTATTTAAACAGGGCTAATGAGAGCTAACATAACACAGCCACAGATATTAGGAGTTTCTCTCAGGAGCAATCTCAAATTCAGTTAATGCTTTATCAGTGTCCAAGAATTTCTTCCCTAAAAACAGCATATGGGAAGCTGCTTGTAACAGGTAAGGTTATGTTCATTGGAACACAGGGATTACTTGGCTTTGTTCTTCAATGAAGATAGTTAAAAATTATGTTTTTTATTTACCTCTTAGAACATATCATGGTTCCTTCAGAATCAAGTAGTAATAAATAATTAAGATAATGAAAAAATTATTAGAAAAATAAAATTAAGTTTGCAAATTCTTTATTACATTCTTCTTTCTTCCGTACACCTCTTCCTTCTGATGCAGGTCCAAAATAGAAACTGGCATGCAAATTCCTATGTTAAATCCTAAGAGAAACCTGCCCCAGATTGAATGGGAATAAAATGACAAGGAACTTTGGCAAAATTAAAATGACTCTTACAAGCTATGTTTTTAAATTATATTTTTATTTCTATAATAGTATTGCACATGAATGTGACTCTATTATAAAGCTTGATCAAATAAAAATATGGTAAATAATTTAGATTATAGGACTTTAAAAAGTTTTATGATTTGTTCTCAGAGCATTTTCAACTGACTATAATACCAGAAAACACTTAGAAAATTTGATAAACCTGAACAAAGACATACTAGAAGAGCTTTTATAAGGATCATAAACACACAATCTGCATGCTATTTTTTAAATGTAATATATGTACATGGTTTAAAGAATTCAAACAGTACAAAGACTGTATAAAGAAAAATCAGTTTCTGTCTTAACATCCTGGCCCCATCTTCCTCCCAAAGAGAAATACTACAATGGGTCTCCTAAGCATCATTGTAGAGACATTCGGGGCTCATACATAGAGAATGTATGCATAGCTGCGGCCCTGCCATTTTAACACCTGTTGTACACTCTCACACTCAACTGCATTGCTTCTTAGTTTATTTTAAATAACATGGTTTGCAGGTCATTCTATTATCCATTTATATAGGTTTACTTCTTCTTTTTATAGAAGCATCACATTTTCAACTTATAATGTACCATCATTTATTTAATCAGTCCTCTGTGTATATATGTGTGTGTGTAAAATACCATTAGTCACAAGGAAAAATTTAAAAGAGATTTAGATAATATGTAAAATATAATACCACCAAAACTAGCTACTGTAGAGAGTATAGCTTACTAAAGAAAGGATGAGAAGGACAGAATGTAATATTTGCTCAGTGTTTCTGTATCTATTGTAGATTACAATCACAGTTTAGAGTTATTTCTCCTCTTTAACCTTTGCTGTAAATTAGTTAGTATGGGACTAAGCAGTAAATGTATGGGTGATTAATATGTTATTTCCTATATTAATATTGAACACTGATGTCTAGAACTCAGTTCCAATTGATTATATCTTTCTTCACCTAAAATTATTCATCTTTTGCAAAATGTGACTTCAATAAATAAGTCATAAAATGGATCCCACTCTCTCCTTAATTTCCATTATTTCTTCTGGGTAGTGTCTAAATAAATGCTTTTGTATTTTTCTGTGATGATAATGCTAAGAAGAATAGAAAACCTGATCCAAATTCCAGAGCCACATCGTATAATACATTCTTTTGAATTAAACTGCATGTATTCTCATCCCAGACTAGCTTCCACAGATTGAATAAGCTACTATAAAATTTAAAGTATGAAATTTATTTTGAATGTCATTTTATTTCACATTATGGAAAGCACAAATATGATATCTTCAAATTCTGATCAAATGTTAAATGTGTATAATGATTCAGGAGAATCAGAAATCTTCACATTCAGAATTAGAATTCTCTATTTAGCAGCTAAGTAAGATTTGACAACTCACTTTCACAGAGTCTTAGCTTTCCAATATCTAAAATTCAATTAATAATACCTGTCCCACAAAATTATGTATCAATAATATGATATATGGAAAGATTTTTATTATTCACTTCAAAAGAAACTAATTGATGACTTTATAACAGCCAATATGCAATCAAATGTTGGTTGCTATTACTACTAATGATGTATGCCAAACAAAAATATAAATATATCAGTAAATTTATTTGTAATGAAAGAGCATAGAGTTAAAAGAATGATGATCTGGGTTCTATTTATGGTCTGCAAACTCTCCAGTTGTTTTATTTGTGTAATCTCTGAGCCTCCAATTCTTTGCTTATTGACAGAGAAGATTATATCAGCTAATCTTTGAAATTCCTTTATTAATTATATCATTAATAATAACTTTTGCAGGTAATAATACATGGGTACCTATATTGATTGTAGTAATAAGTTGAATTTTAAAGTGACTCTTAGGCCTTTCCTATGCCATGAGTAGAGTAAGAATAGTGTATAGAATTTATGATTTATAAACACCAGGATATAGCAATTGTGCTAATTGTCACCAAGAAAAATAGTAAAACTTTATTCAAAATTGTTGTCAACTAATTTTGGAGGTCAACATTCTAATGTTAATACCTGGAACAATTATATCAAACTAGTAGCAGTAGAAGGAGACAGCATGGAAGGGAGGAAAGGAGAAAGGAAAAAGAGAAGGATGGAAGCAGAAAGAAAAACATATGCTGTATTGTTGAAATGTCAAAATGCATAGTAGACACACAAGGTTTCTATGCAGGTAGTGCAGATAGCAACCCTAAGTAATAAAATCACTCTCCAAGGATAAGCCAAGGAGACCTCAGAATGTACATGGAGAAATTACCTCACAAAATGGGCAATGATCCAGTCAAACATAATTCAGTCTGCTGGAAGAAAGGAGGTTAAGAAATTGTAGATTAGCCACAAGATGGAGAAAAGAAAGAAATCACATCCTTGTTTTCATTCTGAGACGCAGACTCTGAAAAAATATTCATTTTCCAAATCATGTATATTCTAAATTCAGTCTATCTGTCTATACAATGATATCTGTGTATTGATTGGCCTGGATCTTATATTAATTGGCAGAAATTGCAAATGCTCATCAGCCAGACGTAAAAACATTACTTTCTTAATGTTTTTCCAACCACCACTTTCCGAACGCAGTTTCTCAGATTTTTGTCAGGACTTTTCTACTTGTCTCACATATTTGTTTTCCAAGGCATGACTCACAATCTCCTTTGTCTCCTTTGGACTAAACTGATGTATGCTAATATAGTTTTAGTTAGCCAATCTATCATTTACTCCTATGTACACATGGATTTTATTCTAATATATGTAAATAAATATGAGCATTGATAGGGTCTTTGATTATTTTTAAATTATTTGTGAAAAATGAATACAGCAGTCCCAAAGCTAATTTTAACAGCAAATAAAAGTTAGTATATATACAAACTTATTTTAAATTACATTCCATTGAATCCAGTTAAAAAAAAAAAAAAAAGAAACACTTTTTTGTCTCTTTTAGTAATGTAACTGTACCCTGAACTAAATGATTTATTTATTCTATAAGATTTTAAAAACAAAGATTGAAGGAATCTAGAGGAAAAATCTTAGAAATTACTAGGCAGGAGGCTATATCGTATCTATGGTAAATGAAGATTATAGGGCTCTGAGAATCAATCAAGTATCGTCTAAAATAACTTTATGAGTTTATGACTTTTCTTTCTCTATCCACAGGAATAGAGATAATAATAATTATCTCCAATTTCACTTATTTTAAAATGTATTTTCTTGTCATTCTCTCCTGATTGACTATGAATATACCTGGCATATTCATTTTAATAAATATATCAGATGAATTTTGTCAGTATGTAAAAAAAAAATTTTTTCATGTCACTATTTTCTTGGTCACTATTTTTCTTTGTGTATATTTGTGGATGCCAAAGAATCACATCTACTAAACTTGTATTGTGTAGCAACCATCACAGGTTTTCAATCAGATCTAAATATAGAGAAGCACTAAATTTAGGAGGAGGAGAAGCTGAGAACAATATTATCAATAAATATTATGATTTATTTATTTATTTATTTATTTATTTATGGTTGTGTTGGGTCTTCGTTTCTGTGTGAGGGCTTTCTCTAGTTGAGGCAAGCGGGGGCCACTCTTCATCGCGGTGCGCGGGCCTTTCACTGTGGGGGCCTCTCTTGTTGCGGGGCACAGGCTTCAGACGCGCAGGCTCAGTAGTTGTGGCACACGGGCTTAGTTGCTCCGCGGCATGTGGGATCTTCCCAGACCAGAGCTCGAACCCGTGTCCCCTGCATTGGCAGGCAGATTCTCAACCACTGCGCCACCAGGGAAGCCCTATGATTTATTATATTGTACATAGTATAGTAATAAATGTAATAACAAATGCCATCTATTGTCGAAGTTTTAATATCCAACGAAAGTGCCTGTAGAAAGTGCTCAATCAATACTGTTGAATGGGGCTTCCCTGGTGGCGCAGTGGTTAAGAATCCGCCTGCCAATGCAAGGGACACAGGTTCGTGCCCTGGCCTAGGAGGATCCCACATGCCACGGAGCAATTAAGCCCGTGCACCACAGCTACTGAGCCTGTGCTCTAGAGCCCATGCTCTGCAACAAGAGAAGCCACCGTAATAAAAAGCCCGTGTACCTCAACGAAGAGTAGCCCCTGCTCACCGCAGCTAGAAAAAGCCTGCGCAGCAACAAAGACCCAACGCAGACAAAAAAAATTAAAATAAATAACTTTAAAAAAATACTGTTGAATGAGTGAGCGAAGGATAATGCATTTAATAGCAGCTACTTAGACTGATTTTGTGTGGCAAAATATAGATTGCAATATAAATATGAATGTATTCAAATACTCATTTACCATGTGCTATGGTATGCATTCTAGGGTAAAATTGGGGTAGGTTAATTTTAAAATATCATGGAATCCAGTGTATGATAGACAAAATGGCCAGATTTATTAATTGAAGCATTTAAGAAAGAAGAGAAACTCAAGAGTGCTGGTGAAAGAACCACATAAGCCTCCTTTATCAGGTTACAGATTTCACCATTATGTGATTTTAGCAGATATCTAAATCTATATTTTGTTCATCCAGTTCATGCTAGGCATTGTGAAATATACACACATACACATATATCACATACATACACATACACACATAGTAAATATAATAAACAAGAATTGAAGCAAACAGGGCAACTTTAGTAAACATTATAAGCTTATTAAGAATATAGAAAGCTTATTTAAGTAAGAATTAGTGAGACTGGATCAAGAAGTAATATTCAAAATTGACTTAGAATTCTGTCTTGGCAAATATATCAGAAAGGTTGATGTTTTTTAAAAAGTTGCTATTGGAAAGTGAATGGAAAAATAAAGTAAATCAACTTTCACAGATTATCAAGAGAAAACTAGAGAAAAATAATATGTAGGGTCTTCTTCCAAAAAGTCAGCTACTTCTAGGGTAAGAAACTGAAAAGTGCCGTACCATTGGTTACTGAAAAGGACCCAACAAAACTGTATGAATTTTCTTGGGCAAGGAAACACAGACATTATTTAAATAGCCAAACTTTAAGAAGTATATCTTAAAAATAAACTCTGACCTATTTTTCCTGAAGAATAATGTTAAAGTAAAAAGACTTTCAACTTATAAAAAAATAACAATGTGGGTATGTTCTTTTCTTTTTATGTTTTTAGCTCTTTTTCTTGCACACACTTTTTCCCCCCTGTCCCCCTTGTTTACTGTCTGTTCCTTTTTTATACTGTATTAGTGTCGGTTTTAATAGTAGGTATCTGATGTAAAAATCTGTAAGAGATGTCACATTTCCAGTAAATCGTCACATAAGTTGTCATATGATGAGAACACTGTTTCTCTTATAACTGAAGGAGAACAAGGATGTCTGCTCTCTAGGTGGAGGTCTCGTGAACCATGATGGTGATCACAAATTTGCTGATGCTGAACCAGTTGTCATTCTAGTAAGAGCTGGATAAAGTTGTCCTAGAAGATATCAGCTCCCTAATTCAAGACAGAGGAACTGACATCACTGTCAAAGTCATAAGAGGCCATCTAGACCAGTGGTCCCTAACTTTTTTGACACCAGGGACCAGTTTCATGGAAGACAATTTTTCCATGGACTGAGGGGGCAGGGGATGGTTCTACATGATTAAAGCACATTACATTTATTGTGCACTTTATTTCTATTATTATTACATTGCAATATATAATGAAATAATTATACAACTCACCATAATGCAGAATCAGTGGGAGCCCTGAGCTTGCTCTCCTGCAACTAGATGGTCCCATCTGGGAGTGATGGGACCACCTCAGCTCCACCTCAGATCACCAGGCATTGGATTCTTACAAGGAGCATGCAACCTGGATCCCTCACATGCACAATTCACAGTAGGGTCCACACTCCTATGAAAATCTAATGCCACTGCTGATCTGACAGGAGGTGGGGCTCAAGAGGTAATGCAAGTGATGAGGAGCGGCTGTAAATACAGATGAAGCTTTGCTCGCTCGCCCGCCTCTCACCTCCTGCTGTGCGGCCCAGTTCCTAACAGGCCACAGACCGGTACCAGTCAGAGTGCCGGGGATTGGAGACCCCTGATCTAGACCACACGATCCCCTAAGATGACCATCAATGTGTAATTTATCCTTTAAGATGATACAAACCTCTAATGGAAATATTAACATTAATTAATTAATTAATTGATAATTAACATCAACATATTTTGATGTTGATGAAGGCATGATTCAGAGAAAATTCTGAGTTTTCAAAAGTCACTGACACAAACAATATTGTTTGTAGTCGTGACAGCAACATTGGTATGAATATATGAAATATCATAATCATTGGTCTAAATAATTAATATATCCTTAGAAAGCAAAATTAAATCATTATAGACAAATTCATCTCAATTTTCAACAATTCAGTTGCATTTATTCAGTGTTTACTAGGCACAAGGACCCATGAAGATAATATAGACAATAGAGATGAAAACTATGGACCCTAGCTTAAAGGAGATTAAATTACTTTCTTGTAAATACACACTCACACTAAAATATTAATACTAATACTAATAATACAGTTCTGACTCTGAGATTTTGTTTCCTCATCTTTGATGAAAGACTAAGAAGACTAGAAAGTTTCTAGGGTCCTATATGACTAAATACTAAGGTAAATATTAAATAAACTTAGAAAATTTATGGATGCTGTTTATTTCATGTATTACCATCCACTTAAATAATGAAATTTTGGCACTTCCCTGGTGGCACAGTGGTTAGGAATCCACCTGCCAATGCAGGGGACACGGGTTCCATTCCTGGTCTGGGAAGACCTCACCTGCCGCGGAACAACTAAAGTCCATGTGCCACAACTACTTGAGCCTGTGCTCTAGAGTCTGCAAGCCACAACTACTTAGCCCGCATGCCACAACTACTGAAGTCCGCATGCCTAGAGCCCGTGCTCCACAACAGGAGAAGCCCACGCACTGCATTGAAGAGTAGCTCTCACTCGCCACAACTAGAAAAAGCCCGTGTGCAGCAACAAAGACCCAATGAAGCCAAAAGAATAAATAAATAAATAAATAAATAAATGAATACATACATAAATGTTCCTTTAATAAATAAATAATGAAATTTTGACTACAATTGGCAGATGATCTCATAATTTTGAAAAATGGTCATTCACACAATAGATTTTAAAGCTTTTGAAATGTTTTGCTATGTACCATAACAAATCACATCTTAATGCTAATGTATAAATTTTAGAACAATGAAATATATCATTAATTTACCTATTGCATCAATGAGACATATTTTAACTACTGCATAATTTATGGTATCAGGTATAACAAAATATTCCTAGGTCATGTTTTCGGCTATCTTATTTATTTACTTTTTAAAATATTTTTATTGGAGTATAATTACTTTACAATGTTATGTTAGTTCCTGCTGTATAACAAAGTGAATCAGCTATATGTATACATATATCCCCTTATCCCCCTCCTCTTGTGCCTCCCTCTCACCCTCCCTATCCCACGATGATCTCCCTGTGCTATGCAGCTGCTTCCCACTAGCTATCTATTTTATATTTGGTAGTGTATATATATCAATGCAACTCTCTCACTTAGTCCCAGCTAACCCTTCCCTCTCCCCGTGTCCTCAAGTCCATTTTCTACTTCTGTGTCTTTATTCCTGTCCTGTCCCTAGGTTCATCAGAACCATTTTTTTAGATTCCATATATATATGTTAGCATATTGTATTTGTTCTTCTCTTTCTGACTTACTTAATTTGCAATTTTTTCATCTATCTTCCAAATAAATGTTTTTGTAAATTTTCCCTTTGATTTATATTGGTGTTCAAAAGGCTGCTTTAACTTAGTTTTTAATAGCTTTATTGAAAGAGAATTGAATAAGGATTATTCCTTTTGTCACTTTTTCCTACTGATTTTTTTTCCACTTATTCTTCCCTCCAATCATTATTTGCTTCCTTTTCTGATTATTCAGACACCATTTTTCAGTACTACTATCTTTGTTAAATTTAATTTTCACCTCTTATAAAACTATTTTTCACTTAATACAACCAGAGCCTCTTGACATTTATCCTTTTCACAAGAATTCTTTTATTATTTGCTACAGGTTGATTCTGCCATCTCCTTTTCCTCTCCCTCTCTACTGCTAATGGGAGGAAATACTATCTGTATTCATATGCTGTCTTCTCCCTCCTTATCACATTCTGAAGAGCATCTAACACTAACTTGCAGTAATAGAAAGAGTTTGAACAAAGAAAGGGGAAAATCCTATAGCTGATGGCCTTCCAGCAGGATTGTAAAATCATTGTTATAGGGAGAAGCCAGCTGTTGCCATGGCACTTTGCCTAGCATAGTTGAATCAGGTCTCTTCTTTCCTGATTGGAGAATATCGGCATCTTATTATCATAGGTATAAGAGGCCACATGTGTCCCATGCACTTATAATATCTGTGAGTTACTTAAATGAAATCATGATAGCTCACCAAGAATCAGACATTTGATTTCAGCCCTGCCTCTTGTCAGTGAAAAGCTACATAAATCTGTGCAGACAAGTAATTTGACCCTGTTTTGGTTTAACCAGTGGTAATCAGGGTTAATGATACCTATTTAAATTGGTTATTGAGGCACTTTATTTATTGTTTAAACCTGAACCTTACATTAACATGAGAGTGCACTGAAAATTATGATGTTTGGGATATGTTAGATAAGTTTAATTACTCATAATTTATTTTTGTGACAAAAATAAACAAGTAAATTTTCAAGATTATTAAGTGACATATTGTCTATTGCCAAAGAAATATTTAGAAGTTTAAGAAGGTGTTGATAATAATAAAGAGTTTTAAGTTTGAAAGATTATATCACCATCTGGGCAATAGATTCATGGGGAAAATGAGACATGCTTATTCTCCATTACTTTCTGAGAACTCAGAGGCACTTGAAATTTGATTGGGAAAAAAAAAGAGCAAACACATTCTACTGAAGATACTGGGTTATGTGTACATTCTCTGGAGATCTAGAATCACTGCTCTTTACAAGGCTTAACTCTGAACTTATTTATGTTAAGTAAAAGAGAAACGACAGTTAATTGTGTTAATTGTCAGTATGGTATAAGCTTAAGAAAATGTATTTTTTCTTTTTCTCTTCAGTAAAATGATATCTGTTAAACTCTAAAAGAAATTTTAATAGAAAGACATTTACTAGAAAAATAGTGATTAGCATTAGTATTCAGCAACGACATAGTTAATTTTATTTGTCCACTTAAGGCATATTTCAGATGGCTGGGCACACTCATCTCATGGCTTCACATCGAAGCCATAAATTTGTGCAACGTGTTGTGTTAATTTAATTGACTAATATTGTAAATTTCTGAAAGAAATTCTTTTTTTTATATCAATTAGTTTTAAAGATTTATTCTGCTTCATCAAAGGATTTCTTTGTCCATTTACGGAACAGTTCATTCTCTTCGTCATTAGATAACTCATTTTGAAAATTCCCTACGTTTTTTCAAAATCGTTGCAGTTTTGCAAGTTCAAGATGAATTATTTTTTACATATCTAAGAGTAGTGAAATAAGGAGGATTCTCCAAAAATGACTTTGGGAGATCACTTAATTGTTTAGCTGGGACTGAAGGAACTCGCTTTCCTCAGCAAAAAGAGTAACACCTAAACCAGGCAAAAGTTCATGCCTAAGAGGCATTTAAGAGAGCAGATAAGCTTTATTTTAGACAATTCTTAATGTAAAAAGACTGTGCATAGTTATAAAGTATAATAAGTGAGTTTTGTTATAAGGTAAAGTAGAGAACCGGAAACATAATTAGAGTTGGCTAACCAGGGCAGGTTTAACTTGGAAATGGTGGGTTCCACACTCTTTCAGACAGCTGGTTGTCCAACATTTCTTTTCACAACAACCTTGTATATTTCCAGTTGCAGAACAGGCAACTAGTAACCTGTTCATTCTCTATTAAGAGGACACTTTCCCACAGATCTCCTATAAAAAGTGAGACCCCCAAGAAAGAGAACTTCCATATTGGAGCTCAGACCCACATTAAGGTTCCAACAGAGCCCCAGGCTAACACCTCTCATGAGTTGACGTGGCATTTAAGTGGACCACATCTTTTCTTTTCTTGTTACCTTTTGCTCTAAGTAACTTTGTGTTTTTCTCCAATAAAGTCTTTTCCATAACCCATTCTGTAAGAAATTGTGGAATTTGTCTGAAGCCATTTTTCATGGCCAGGGGTAGACCCAGAAAGGACTCCCATGAATGACATGTAATAATTATGAAAAGATCCACCATAGTTGACAGCAAGAAAATTAGTCAAAGTCAAATCTATTCTTATGATTATTCCCTGACTTCATTCACCCAATCCCTTCCCTACTGAGGAAAAGATAGTTTCTACCATCCCTCCTATGAGTTGTCAATGAATTTATCTAAGCAGTAGTAAATTTTATAGTTTTCCTTTGGATTTGTTTCTTCAACATAAAAATCCATTTCACCAAGGCTAAGTGATCCTAAAAATTAAGGGACAGTGTTGAAATATTTATATTCTGGAGAAAAATGCTCCTGGGGGAAATAAACTTCTGCAGTGCTAAAAATGTAATGAGTAGGTAAAACATCAAAGTTAAAAATGATAGCAGTTTTTTATAACTGAGCAATTACTGAATGAAAAACAGATTTCATCTGATAAGCACAAGACAACATAACATCAGATTTCAAAGTTTTCTGTTGCCTAGTGTCAAGCTTTTTGTCTTTCCTCTTGTTTTGTTAACCAACAATGGAATCCTAAGGAAATTGCAAGTAGCATCCACTGGCTTTTGTTGTTAACACATATCATGAATATAATTTATTAATTTTATGTAATACTTATTTAATGAATGTCTTTTCTCCTTGTCTATATTCACTGCTAAATTCTCAGCATCCAGCATAGCACCTGACACATGGTGAACTCTCAATAAATAATTATCGAATGAATTTGCTACTTTGAAAATTCAGTCCATATCAATAAAATGGAAAAAATGAACTTGATAATCAAGTTATTTGACTTACAATAATTTTTATTTTAAATTTCTCATTTCAATGAAATCAACTCTCACTTGGAAAAAGTGAATGATATGTTTTAAAAGCAAGGTTAAAAGTAAGTTTCTCTATTCTTAGAATATGAAAATGCTTCGTTTTCTCCTGTCTTGTTATATTTCTGAGATTGACCTGGAAATTGTTGAAGCCTCATGAAAGTTAACATTGTCTTTAGGTAGAATGGGGGAGTGTAGAAATGAATTTAAGCTGTCTGCTATAAACATTTCTTGGTAACTTTAAAAAAGCTCCAATTTTAGTAGTTTGTAGCCTGCAAAGTAACGTTCCAATGCTCAAATCAAAATGTTGGAATCTAATATCCTAGCTTCAGTACAATCTGTAACACTGCCGTTTATCTGTACTAATTATTGAGTTTGATGTTAAAACAGTAGAGGCAAAAACCAAGACTCCTCTCCTCAAGGAGTTCTTTTACTTTAGTCCCGCAGATACACTTCAGAAACAAACCTGGAGTAGGCAACATGTTCAAACAGAGGGGTGTCATGGTACAATCTCATGAAAGGGGAACCTCACCTAAGTTGAAGATATAATGGAAAGCCTCTCGAAACAGGTAATATTGGAGCTGAATACTTAAGGATTTGTAAGAAATATCCATGTGTAGGAGTAGGAATGTACATGCTAGAAAATGAATGTAAAATACTGAGATATTTGATTAAATATGTTGTACTTGCCTTTGGGTAACTGTAAGTCATTCAGTGTAGCCGTAGTCAAGGTGCCTGTGAGGAAAATAATGAAAGACAGGGCTAGAAAGGTAAGCAAAAGTAAGCAGTGAAAGTCTTGTATTAATTCAAGAACTGTAGAAATATCACTAAGGTAGTGATGGTTCAAAATTTCTATACATGTACATCTTTGGAGTGGCAAACTTGCTGGCTGTCAAATATACAGAAAGGTACTGCTAACGTGCTATTTGGAAGATGTTTGCATAGCAAACACTATTTTTATTTAGAATAACTGTTTTATTTTTCTCTAGGTTTGGGAGAATGCTTACTTTACCTGCTATGGAAACAACCCCTCCTTGTTTCTTTACATGGTATAGATTTTTCCATTACTCTACTTATATATCCTTCTTATTGTTGGTTTCTACTAGACAGAATATGCATTATCATGTTTTTTAACCCAATCTGACAATCTTTCTCTTTTAATTGGAGTATTGAAACCATTTATAATTAGCGATATGATTTGGTTTAAATATATCATCATATTAATTGTTTTATTTTAGTCTTAGATATTCTTTGTTTCTTATTTCTTTCCCTGTCATATTTTATTTATTATACAAGAATTTTTTAGTATTCCATTTTATCTCTTCTATTGACTCATTAATTCACTTCTTTTTTTTGTCATTTTAGTAATCTGTCTAGAATTTACAAAACAAATAACTTTGTCATCACATTCTAACTTCAAATAATATTATTCTACTTCATCTGTAATGTGTATCCCATAGAACTGTACATGTCCATTTCCCCTTTTCCTGTTCTTTATGCTATGATTGTCATATATTTTTCAATATGTATTATAAACCCATTAATGCATTATCATGTTTTTCTTTAAGTTGCCAAATATTTTAGAATTTTAGAAATGAGAAAAAAATTATTTTATGTTTACCTCTGACCCTACATTTCTGGACTATTCTCTCTTTGTCCAGGTCTTAGTTTCCATTTCCAATTGTTTTCTTTCTGCCTGGAGAAATCTCTTTAACTAATTTTTGTAGTGTAAATATTCTGTCAACAGATTCTCTCAGGAATAGTATACCATAAAAAAGTGTTTATTTTGCCCTCATTTTTAAGGATATTTAGTAAGATATAGCATCCTAGTTTAATAGATTTTTCTTTTAATACTTGTAAGACTGCTTTCATTTTCATTTACCTTGCATTTTCACGTGCCTTGCATTGCACATCATTCTTACAGTTGTTCCTTTTTACATGAGTGTGGATTTTACTCCTCTTTCCCCTTCTGATTGTTTTTAATAGTGTTTCTCTTTGTCATTATTTTTCAGTAGTTTTACTGTAATGCATCTTGATATTTTCTTTGTGTTGATCTTGATTATTTTGAACATGGCTGTTTCAGATTTTCATGAAATCTGAAATATTTTTGTCCATTATTACTTCAAATAATTCTCTGCTCTTTCCTCCACATCCTCTCCTTCTGGTATTCTCGCTAAACCAATGGTCAATTACTTGATATTGTCCCACAGACCACTGAGATTCTGGGCTTTTTGTCTTTTAGCATTTTTGTTATCTATATTTCAATTTGGGATAGTTTCTGTTGCTCTTTATTCAAATTCACTAGTTTGATAATTTTTTGTAGTGTCTAATCTTTTTTATGCAATAGAGTGAAGTTTTATTTCATATTTTGTATTTTTCAGCTCTAGAATTTCTTTGAAGATAATTAGTGATATCATATATTAGTGATAGGATCACCTATGATTTGATTCATCATCACATATGACTCATATATAATTAATATATATGGACTAGTCATCTGTATGTATATACACATTTGTGTATGTAATGTAACTTTTTTGAGTCAGTGTCTTCTTATTGTATAACTGCTGTCACTTATGTGTTTTGATTCTATTGAATGACTTTTCCTTCTGGTTATGGGGTATAAGCTCTTGCCTATTCACATGTCTAGAAATTTGTATTGTATACTGGACATTATAAATAGTGCTGAGTATCTAGATTATGTTACCTTCTTTTTAAAAGTGTGTTGAATTTTGTTTTGGCAAGCATTTGATATATTTAATCAACTTGATCAATTTGAGGCTTATTTTTCACCTTTGTGAGGATGAATATAAAGTATCTTTTGCTCTAGGACAAGTTGAGCCATATTTATGGCTTTGCTGAAATTTCTATTGAATGTTATTTATATTCAACAGGGTCTTTACACACTGATTATTCATGTCGTGAGTTCTTCCAATCCCATGAGATCTAAGAATTCTTCAGGTTACAGTTTCTGGGTAGTTAAATCCTTTCCGGGTAGTCGTTCTTTGCCTGAACTCATTGCATATCATTCTATGTATATGTAGCTTAGAGTTAAAACCAGGATTCAAGGGAATCTCATAAAGATTTAATTACACTGTCCCTCAAATTTCAGCTATCTCAACTTTCCTAAACTCTTTTTTCTGTCTCCTCAGCTTAGCAAGACTATAAAGCTCTGATTAGGTTCACTCTTTGTGTGATGGGGATGCAGTAAATGCTTCCATGTTAACAACAACAACAAAAACAAAAACAGTGACAAACACCTCACTTCATTTTCCTTTTTTTTCTTATGGGACACAGGGTTATGCTGCTTCTTTTTTCAATATATGAAAATGACTATTTCACATATTTTCTCCAGTTTTCTTATTGTTCTAGCAGAAAAGTTAGTTTAGTACCAGCTACTCATCATGGTCAAAAGCAGATATCCTAGCCAACATATTTTAATTATCTCTCTTCTCCACTGTTTGAGGGCCCAAGCTTGGCCTTTAATTCTTTATTTTCAGTACCTAGCTGAGTACTTGTCGCACTGCCTGAGGCTCTGCAAATGAAAATATTATGAGTTAAAGGTATAGATTCATACATTACCTGTATGTTGGTGTGTTTGAAGATATACTCAATTTTATTAATAAGAAAGTATTATTTTCAACCATGTAGTCAAAACATGTGCCATACTACTTGGTAATGTATTCTCTTTACTTTATAGTTGCTGATACTTTTTTGTCCTTTTGTATTGTGTATTCTTTGTTCCCTGACTACTTGCCTCTGAATCCTGCCTCATCTGTGGTAATAAGAGGGCTGATGCATCTAGTTTCCTTTGAGGCAGTACTAATATATTCCAGATTGAGACTTAACTGAAATTGGATTCCCCTGTTGGGCAGAAAATAAATGCCATGACACATCCCATGTGATTTTTAACAAATATTATCCATAATACAAATAATATTATTTAAAATGTTAACACTGGTTCTTGTGTGGGCTACATCTTCTTTGTAGTTTTGTGTTTTGCTTTCATTCCAAGTCCTCTGTTCTTTCATAAAGAGGCTTCATAGTTATGAATCTGTAATAAGTTAAATTCCTTCTTTCTTTCTCTACTTTGTGAATTCTGTAGTTGATAACTTCTGGGCATTCACCAGTAACTCTGCTTTCCCATATTTATCATTTAGATATATCTCTTTCTAAAATCATTTTCATCTTTTCCAGTTACTTGGAAGAAAACTTAAACTTTAAATCACATTTTCTCAGAGCCATTTACTATACTTTATTTTTTCTTACCCTGGCAGTATTAGATTTTCCTCCTGCACTTGTATGTATTCAACAGATTATTAATTGCAGTAATAGACAAGGAATGAAATATACTGTTTACAATATATGGAATCATATAGACCTATTCTCACTTAAGTGCTGTGCAATTTTAGGTAAATTACACAATATTTCTATCCCTCAGAATTCTTACCTGTGAAAGAGTTCATAAGGCTGCTATGAGAACTGAAAAGAGCAAGCATGCTTTTGATTGTTTGGGTATTTAAAGTAGTGCCCAGCTATAAACGCTTTCAGTAAATGTCATATAATATATAATGACCCTCTTGTTATTCTTTCTCAATAATCAAAATTTTAGAGGTAACTGGGGCTTCAAGAGGAACAAAATTATCTTTGCATGATCAAAACCTTGTTGGCCATATTTGTAGACATTTAACATTAGGTAGCTTACCTAATGTTAAGCCTACCCTTTGAAATTATAACACAGTCATTTACAATCCATAGGTCAAGGTTTGCCAACTTTTAGGAACAAATTATTAGATGAATTATTCATTTGTTCTGTGTCCATACAATTATGTGTTTGTTTATTGTCCACCTCCTGGATTAAAATATAATCTCTATAAAAGATATCTGCTTTGTTTACCTTTGTATCTTCTATGCTTTGCACAGACTGGCACATGCTGAGCATCCAACAAATACTAGCAAAAAAAATGTAGTATATATCCAAGTGTTTTACTGCTAATACCTTTAATCATTCAACTGTAGAATTGATAATACTAGTGATTTATGAGATTTTTTTCACACAATATGGTATCATCTGCTTTGTACTGATTAATCGAAAGAGGTTATATAAACACTATACTATCTATAAACTTGATCTAAATTATTTATAATAAAAAGTTTAATAAAACTATAACAATAGTATTATTTTATCATTATTAATTATTATTACTATTCTAATTTGAAGATTGTGTCCCTGATTCATTAATTAAGAAAAAAAAAAAAAAAAAGAAAACTTGAGCAGAGAGAAAAAAATCATGTTTCAAGTTTTCGAGTCTAATTTTTGAGTCATAGTGGAAATGAAGATCAGTTATAAATCCAAGCTTTTTTTCTATGAAGGTGTGTATTGATTAGTCAGTTCAATTCAGACCATCAGAGAATGATGTGTGTAATGAGAACCTCAGCTACTGATACTTTAGGATAAAATCAGTAAATGATAATATAAAAGTTAAGCTGGTCTGAGACTATTACACAGCCTCAGGTTGATATACCCTTTGAGAATTTCTGACGAGGAAGTTTTAAGAATGCCTCAAAATAGAATAGTTCTTCGAATGTTTCATGGTCTTTTACTCCATGGAACAAAATTAAGGAATAGGAGCAAAGTAGGAGGAAAAAACAATCTAATTTTGCAAAATAATTGGGCCTTTTTGTTTTGTTGCTACAGCCTTAGAGACCATCTTCTGATTTTCTTCATGGGAGGAAGACTTGAGTTAATGGCTTGAAAATTGTTAGGCTCCTCAGGTGGGTTTCAAGCCAGCCAATCTCCTTCATAACCAGTAAGAATACATGCCAATTTCTGCCAAATGTTGGCAGTCATTTGTATGACCTGCCTGGCTTAATATAGCAGCAAGTTGGGAAAATATCCAACAAAGCACAACTTTGAGACAGAAGTGAATACCCACAACACAATCAAATTTAAAAGGAGAAGAAATTGGTCATGGTTTTGAGTGATCTGAATGACCAAAACATTGCTAAACATCGTGAAGTACTGATGCATATTATATCAATTGCCAATAACTTTAAAATACCTTCAATAAAATATATGCTTTAAATTTCCTTCTAAGAAAAAATAAAATTAATTTGATGCTAAACTTGGAAAGTCTCACTAAAATGAAAATATGATGTTAGTAGAGGAATAACATAATTACACATGCATTCAAATATTTGGTCCATCTCCATTTTTCTTAATGTGTTATTAACTACTTCTATACCAGCTGATGTTAATTATGACCCCCCAAAATGCAGCTTTCATTCACTTTACAAATGCAATTTTTGTTCTATTATTCTCTCTCTGGCACAAAATTCTTAAGCAGATAATACAATGAACAATCATTTGGTTCAGTCTCATCAGTCTCTAACAGAGTTTGTAATTCCCTTTTGACCTCCTATTTATTTACAAATTACACTACTATTTTTTTAGTCTAAAAGAACTCCCATCTCTTCTGATGGCCTTTATTTGATTTAATTTAGATGACTTTGATTGTATCCATGTCTTTTTTTTTTCCAATTTCAGTTAAGATTGCTTCTTTTCTTTCCTTTTTTTTTTTTTTAACATCTTTATTGGAGTCTAATTGCTTTACAATGGTGTGTTAGTTTCTGCTTTATAACAAAGTGAATCAGCTATACATATACATATATCCCCATATCTCCTCCCTCTTGCGTCTCCCTCCCACCCTCCCTATCCCACCCTTCTACTTTTCTAATGTGGAATAGTGTATCTTGTCTGTAGTTAGTATCTAACTATAAAATGTAGATGACTTTTTAATCTTTTATTGAATAAATATTTGTTTAAACTTCACCATAGTTTTAAGTAAGCTCCTTTTCCTCCTTTTTCTCAAAATTTCTGAAATCTGAACTTTGTTGAATAGAAAATTCATGCAATCATTGGAATATATTATTACTTTCAAGGTTGAGTATTTTTTCCTCAGTCAGTTTTCTTTTTCATAATAAAAGAATGTCATTCACATTGGCAAGCATTTTTCTTTTTTCTTTATCAAAATTCTATTTATTATTCAGAAGTGTTCAATCAAAATATCTTGATTAGTAGCCTCTCTGTTACTTTGGTTCAGAAAAAATATGCAGAGTTAGGAAGTCAATTTCTGAGGTTTTTCAAGTAGATGTATGGATTGCATATATGGTACAATTATTGTAATTGTAACAATTATAATTGTTACATCAGTAGTCTCAAATTTCATTTTAAAATACAGGAATTAATCAATAGTTTTAAATTCCCTTTCATTAACTTTCAAAGACAGTTTCCAGAATTCAAAATGCCAACTCTCCTCATTATTTTAAAATAATTTATATTTATTGCATCTTCTCTTTAATCTTGAAACTGGCAATGAATTTAGTTAGTGTACCTAATATTACAAAATAAAAAATGCACCATAAAAGAAACATCTTAAATTGTCCCCTTAGTGATTTTTTAAAATTTCATCTCTTTCCAATTTTTTAAACTGCACTCTGGCTATTTCATTCAAAACAGTTTATTAAGCAGGAAAATGTGATGACATAAATATATGAGTTTATTGTACATGTAACTAAGTAAAAACTATCAAACCAGTATTTCCAAAATATGTTTAATAAAATATTGGGTTTTTTAATGGATATAATTAGCAATCACATTAATATAATTTTCATTACTGTAGGAATTCAATTATGTCTAATATACATAGTTGAGATAATACATAGTCTCAACTTAAATCTAATATTCATAGATATATTCTATGCCATATTTCCTCAACATTTTCATCACAGATTATCTTTTCTAGGGGCATCTTTCTAATAAAGTACCCCATGGAATGCTCTTCAGGAAAATAAACAGGTTTCCTTTTGTATTACATGCTACGGAAAAAGTAAAACCCATTGTGGTAATTAGCTAATATTCACTGATCCCTACCCCTTTGGTTAATATGCTTTAGTTTCTATTTCTAAATTTTCCATTTTCTGATATGTTCAATTTGTAAACCATCTCAAATAATTTTTGGTGCAAATATCCTGTTAATTCCCTTTTCTGACACAGACAAAATTTATTCATCTTTATGTTGGACAACAATATACCTGGTATGCAGATCTATTTTACTTATCACACTAAATAGAATTTATTAGTCTTATCTGTCCCCTATGCCTTAATTGTGAGCATTTTAATATCAGGGCATGGATCTTGTTGAAATTTTGTATGTCAAAAAAACCCAGTGTTTATCACACTCAATAAACTTTGAAAGAAGAAAGAAAGGTATTAAAAGTAAAGTTTTTAATATGTTTGTATATTGGCCAGTTGATATGTCTAATTGTATCTCTTGCCTTTTAAAGGATTGCTAGCATCAATTACCAAAAATATGTGGGAATGCATTCCAGTGTCAAGGTCTGTATTTGGAGGTGTAATCTTTTTTCCAGGAAAACTTTGACTCTACACATCAAACTTTGTGTCACCAGATGTTTCTAATTGACTATTGGTTACTTTCTTCAGTACAGTTTTCCTCTTTCAACTTTACATTTACATTGAAAGAGAATGAAAACATGGTGATTACAGTACAGCAAATTAAGTTCTACAATGGCCTAATTAGAATGGCAAATTATTCCATTCTTTTCTTAGAATATTCTCATAAAATCTAGTAAAAAGTGTACAAACAGATGAGGCATTCAAAAGTCTTACTTAATTTTGTACCTCGTTTTAGAAGGATAGACTGTAGTTGGAAAACAAAGAGAAAAATGTAAAATTAACAACATAAAGTGAAAAGAATATCAACTTAAGTGTTTAAAAATTCAGCAATTTTTTTCAAGCTGTCTGAACAAAAAATCCATTCTACACTATGCCTAAAGTTTGGGTACTCATTAAAATTTCACCCACTGCTCATTCTTCTCAAGAGAATCTCTTTCATCTATGTCGGGATTCTCAATTTACTTTGTGTTTAAATACCTAAAATAAAAATACATAGGATTATGATGGAATTAAATAATATGGAAGTACATTTAGGAAGATGTTTTAAAATAAATTTGTAACACAGAATACACATGTGCTCTGTTAAATAATAAAATTTAGTGTATGAACTAATAAATGCTGTATAGTTTTCCAGTTTTATTGGTAAATATTTGACATATAACATTATATTAAAGATGCACGGCTATCTATTTGCTATATGTATATATTGTGAAATAACTACCATAATAAATTTAGTTAACATCCATCACCTCATATAGTTACAGATTTTTATCTTATGATGGGAACTTTTAAGATCTACTTTCTTAGCAACTTTCAAATATACAATCCAGTATTGTTAACCATAATCACCACGCTGTACATTCTATAATTGTAAAGTACTAAGCATTTCAGGAAGTCTACAATTGAAATTTGTATAAGTACACATGGTATGATTCCTTTTGGTGACAATATTGTAGATATCACTAATACTACAATGTAGTGAAATTATTATATCATTTTCCCCATTCAGCTTTATAAGACTCCTTTTATTCTATCCATGGATTCCTTCTTCATGAAAGCATGCAATAAAACAGAAGTCTAATTAGCTATAGTCATACCAAAGTCTGTGGATCATCTGTGATTTACTCAGAGTTAACAAATATCTCTGTTCCTCAGACACCCTCATTCTTTCATTTGTTTATTGAGCATTTGTTCTAGTTTTAAATCATGCCATTTCTCTGCCTTTCAAATTGGCAATATGAAGAAAAATTTACAGTAGCTGGCATAAGATATTGCAGAAATAAGTAATAACTGTTCTTAAATACCACTAATAAGGATGTAAATTAATACACCGTATCTGGAAAGCACATTGGCACAAGTATTCATAGTTTAGACTTTTGACTTCTTGGTAGAGATAGAGGACAAGAACATTAATTTTGTTTAGGGAAAACAAAAAGAAAGGATTTTTTTTAAGTAAAAATGCCTCAAGGACAAAGAGAGAGCTAAAGTACAATAAAGAGCAACATTTTGGAAAGTCAGATGAAAGATTTAGGAGATTGGAGAAAACTCAATTAAAGCTGATTGTGGGGAAGGCTGAGATCTAACACGATTTTTGCTACCAAATTCCCCAATACCTCAATAATGGGTGGATCCAGATGGGTAGAAAGGAGAGGTTTTAAAATAAGGAGTACTTCTTGAAAAGTTCTTTATGAAGCTGTTAGATCCATTCCCTCTCCATAACCCCAGCTCAACTTTAAATAGTCCATCAACTGTCTCTCATCAAACTGCCCATTCTCCAGAAAAAATCAGAACATAGTCTCTCAAAAAACACTAAATAGAAGTTTCTGGACTGCATATGTCAGGTAGAATTAAGAAGGAAGTAAAGATACACTTAATGAATGAGGAAACCACCAACATGTTTCCCACAACTGCCTCACCTCTTACAACACTGGGGTAAACATGTCATAATTTTACTTCTTGTAGAAAGGATACAATGGCATGAAATCACCCTCAGGGAAGCCTTCAAGAAGCAACTCCCAGCCACAAGCTGCAGAATCCTCTTCATGAAAGGCAGAAGCCAAAATAAATAACAACAGAGACAATGAAAGGAAACAGACATACTCATGGTAAAGAAAACTGTATCCCAGAGAGAGATAATAGCAGGTATACCATCTTCAAACAAGAATGAAATATTTTTTTTAAAAAGGAGAACAGAAATAGATCTGTTGAAAATTAAAAACTTAATAGCTGAAATGAAAATTCAATAAAAAGTTTGGAAAATAGTCTTGAGGAAAACTTCCAGAAAACTGAGAGAAAGAGAGAGTGAAAGAGGGAAAGAAAGAGAGAAAGGAAGAAAGGAAGGAAGGAAGCAAGCAAGGAAGGAAGGAAGGGAGGAAGGGAAGAGCAAAGGAAGAAAAAATTTAGATTAGTATCCAGTAAAGAGTTCCAGAAAGAGAGAGAACTGAGTAAAAGGAAAGAAAGGATTTAATTAAAGCAAGAACATTTTCCAGAGCTTATGCATGTGTGTTTACAAAGAGCACATATTACTCCACACACTAGAGAAAAATATACCACCACCAAGGCACATTATTTTGAAATTTCAGAAAACTGAGGATGCATAAAAATTCAACATGTTTCCAGAGGTAAAAATAGGTTACATACAAATGTAGCTATATACACTTGTAAGTCCTTAATCATGAAATTACTAATATGCTATACACGTATTAGGAGGGTGAGTCAGCTACCATGGATGCATGTGTGTGGTAGAAATGAAGGGAGAGATACAAGCTAAATCGTCATCCTCCAGAGTGCAAAGTCACTAGTTAATGCCTCAAACTGAAAATTTAGGAAGTAGAAAAGCAATCATATTAAGCTGAGTTGTGGTGGTTAAACAACAACAGCAAGGAATTAGCTAAAAGAGATTACAGTGTTAGTCTTAAGAGAGAAAGACGAGAAAAAGAAAACTACAATTCCTAAAACAATGCGACTCTCTGTAAGAATGTACAATTTTGATTTTAGAAAAAGAATAAACAAAATATATTCAGATTACTGATCCCAAATTAAAGCCACAATTATATCTCTAAATATTTAATTATTTTTATCATATCAGTATTTATAATATCACAGCAAGTAAATAACCAAAATGTACAAAAACAAGAGAAAATTTTAATGAAATATACTGCATCTATATAGTGGGACATTATGTACTCATTCGATATTTGAAGAGTTTGAGTATTATGAAAATTCTTATAAATTAAATTGAAAAACAATAGAATATTTTATTTTCCTTCAAAATTTTCTGCATTTTCAAACTATTTTATAATGGCCATGTTTATTTTATTTATAAAGTTTTAAAAAGTTAAAAATCTATGAAACTGTAACTACAGATTTTCCTATTGAGGTTGTAGGTTCCCTAACTTTTCAAATTCAGTCAAAACCAGCAAAGGAAATTAGAATTTATAAACCTAACATACATGGTAATAGGTTTATTATTTTTCCTATTTAGCTTAAGTAAAAAAGGTTATCAAGTTAATAGCTATAGCTTTCCTCAGGAATAGAATTTGGGATGAGAAATTGTACTTTGCCAACAGGAACCTCTCTTACAGACAGTAATATTGTTATTGTCACAGATTGCTATATAGTGAGAAGGAGTTATCTTTTATTATTTTTTACTACTTCAAATAGCAATTTATAGTTCTTTCTTTCACATTTTTTCAATGCCAAAGAGGTGAAGGTATAATTTTCTGCAAATGTATTTCCCTGTTATAAATCTGATTTGAACACAAGAATGCATATATTCATGTACTTGCTAAGCCAAAGGTATAATAGAAATGCACAAAACACAAATAATTTATGTCTGCATGGTGCCACGGTTTCAAGAAGAAAATTGAAAAGCAACCAATCAGCAGAATCTGGTGTGCTTGAGTTTTGTCCCTGAGTTACTTACCTGATATTTTAACTGAATTGACTAAATGAGGTCATAGAGATATTGCTTTGACATGGAAGCTTGAATTGGCTATGACATTATTTAGTAAAGATATGTTTCCAGTCACTAAAAAGTTTGAAGCTTTTGCAGTTTTCTACATAAGAAGAATAAATATATTGTCAGTAAGTCCTTCCCGAGGACAGACAAGATGCCCAGCTCTGTGTTAAGCACAGCATAGACTCAGCAAAAGGACTTTGTAGTCTTTCAGGGGCAAACCTAACATTTGTGAATATGTAACACAAGGAAATCTATAATATGTAAGTGTAGAGATTTGTGGGAGAGGCCACATAAACTGAGGGAGGGAGTGAGCAAGCAGTCAAGGGAAGGCTTATATATTCCAGAATTTAGAATTTCAACACAGATAAGTTCCTTCTGAATTTCCATCAAAATTCTAAGGGGGTAATTATGTTTCTACTGCATAATGTGCTCTTTCATAGCTATGTATATATGAGAATAATGCAGATTTTATGCATAGATTTGCCATTTTTAAAATGAGCAAAGATGAAATATGTAGCTTAAACACATAAACCTACACTGTAAAATTGCTGACTAAAATAAAATCGTAAAATACCAAAATATGCAAGTGACACAAATCTTCCACTTATTCAATTTTTCACAAGAAACTCACAATAAAAAGTCTGTTTTCTTATGGTATAGCACAATGATTGCTCAAATGTTTACTTCTATTTGCCAGGTAACCTTACTGCTAATGTATTTCAGAAGATTTTATCCATTGTGTCTATTCTCAAATGAGTAATTGAAAGCAAAGTTATTAAAAACGGTAATTAATTGCCTTATTTGTTTCACTTAACTGAATCTGTCTCTGGTCATACTGAGTATTTTTGGTAGAGTATTTGATTATAATTTCTCTGCCTTTCTGTTTCTCCCATCCAGCTTGATTCAGCAAATGTAGTAAAAAGACCTAAGCTTTCTTTGTGAGAGTGCCAACAAAACTGGCACTGAGTTGAAAGGGAAAAGATTATTTTGATCTTGTGATTGACTTATTCAATGGAAATAAATGACTTTCTTTGTCATCCAAGAATCCTCTTAATATCCACTGTGATTTTTTTTTTTTTCTGCAATATTGCCACCACTTAGAGATAAAAAGGACAGTTCAGAAACATAGAGAAAATATTCTGCTATTTTGCCTTTCCTCAAAGGTCACTGATGGGAACGTTAGAGTTGGTGAACAGGTCATTTTGTGTCTCTTAATATGTCTTTATGGTCGTAATCAGTTTTTCTGATGCTGTAATTCTCTCTCACACTATAAATTTTGTCCAAAATGGAATACTGGAACTACAAAATTTATTTCTACGACTAGCAAACACTAAAAGAGATATTTTATTTCCAAAGCTATGTGTGGAAATCAGAGCCATAAGTAGAATTTATGAAAGTGGGTATTATTTTCCCTTTTAAATAATTTAAAATATTTAATGTTTGGTCACAGTATCAGAAATTCTTCCACTGGAGTTTTTCCTTGGCTATGTCAACAATTCTTTCAATAAATATTTATTGAGAATCTATTGTATGTGAGGCTGTGAAGTAGTTTTGAGGGATAGTTATTTTTAGGCAGTTATGCAAATTTCCTGTTGTCGGGTTAATAACTTATGTCTTTAGGGTTCAGCACCTTAGAGAATATTAGCATGTCATTAGCTGAGCACAAGGACTATAAACATGATTCAATTCTCAGGTACCAGTTAGGGGAGTGGGTTAGAAATGGACAATAAAAGGGTGATGAGTACATACTTGTTACAAAGTTTAATCCCCTTTAACACTGCAAAAACAGTACACGAATGCTATTTGAATGAGCAAATTTTCATGACACATAGACTTAGAAAGGGAGAAAGGGTGATCTGAGATTTAAATTTTAGAGTTTAAGACTTAAAAAAGTGGCACAGTTCAGCTGACAATAACATCCATGAAGATATATCTAAACTGGATTAATAGATGAATAGAATTCACAGAACTGAGAAAGCAGTCTCAGAGTGGTCCATCAGCACAAACACTTCATTTGTCCAAAGATGAGGATAGCAATAAAGAAGAACTAAATATTGTGAACTCAATGGCAATGTTCTGTAGTTCTTTTTTTTTTTAACATCTTTATTAGAGTATAATTGTTTTACAATGGTGTGTTAGTTTCTACTTTATAAAAAGTGAATCAGTTATACATATACATATGTTCCCATATCTCTTCCCTCTTGCATCTCCCTCCCTCCCACCCTCCCTATCCCACTCCTCAAGATGGTCACAAAGCACAGAGCTGATCTTCCTGTGATATGCGGTTGCTTCCCACTAGCTATCTATTTTACGTTTGGTAGCGTATATATGTCCATGCCACTCTCTCACATTGTCACATCATACCCTTCCCCCTCCCCATATCCTCAAGTCCATTCTCTAGTAGGTCTGTGTCTTTATTCCCGTCTTGCCACTAGGTTCTTCATGACCTTTTTTTTTTTTTCCCTTAGATTCCATATATATGTGTTAGCATACTGTATTTGTTTTTCTCTTTCTGACTTACTTCACTCTGTATGACAGACTCGAACTCCATCCAACTCATTACAAATAACTCCACTTCGTTTCTTTTTATGGCTGAGTAATATTCCATTGTATATATGTGCCACATCTTCTTTATCCATTCATCCGATGATGGACACTTAGGTTGCTTCCATATCCTGGCTATTGTAAATAGAGTTGCGATGAACATTTCAGTACATGGCTCTTTTTGAATTATGATTTTCTCAGGGTATATGCCCAGTAGTGGGATTGCTGGGTCGTATGATAGTTCTATTTTTAGTTTTTTAAGGAACCTCCATACTGTTCTCCATAATGGCTGTATAAATTTACATTCCCACCAACAGTGCAAGAGTGTTCCCTTTTCTACACACTCTCTCCAACATTATTGTTTCTAGATTTTTTGATGATGGCCATTCTGACTGGTGTGAGATGATATCTCATTGTAGTTTAGATTTACATTTCTCTAATGATTAATGATGTTGAGCATTGTTTCATGTGTCTGTTGGCAATCTGTATATCTTCTTTGGTGAAATGTCTATTTAGGTCTACTGCCCATTTTTGGATTGGGTTGTTTGTTTTTTTGTTATTGAGCTGCATGAGCTGCTTGTAAATCTTGGAGATTAATCCTTTGTCAGTTGCTTCATTTGCAAATATTTTCTCCCATTCTGAGGGTTGTCTTTTGGTCTTGTTTATGGTTTCCTTTGCTGTGCAAAAGCTTTTAAGTTTCATTAGGTCCAATTTGTTTATTTGTGTTTTTATTTCCATTTCTCTAGGAGCTGGGTCAAAAATGATCTTGCTATGATTTATGTCATAGAGTGTTCTGCCTATGTTTTCCTCTAAGAGTTTGATAGTGTCTGGCCTTACATTTAGGTCTTTAATCCATTTTGAGTTTATTTTTGTGTATGGTGTTAGGGAGTGTTTGAATTTCATACTTTTACATGTACTTGTCCAGTTTTCCCAGCACCACTTATTGAAGAGGCTGTCTTTTCTCCACTGTATATGCTTGCCTCCTTTATCAAAGATAAGGTGACCATATGTGCGTGGGTTTATCTCTGGGCTTTCTATCCTGTTCCATTGATCTATGTTTCTGTTTATGTGCCAGTACCATACTGTCTTGATTACTGTAGCATTGTAGTATAGTCTGAAGTCAGGGAGCCTGATTCCTCTAGCTCCATTTTTTGTTCTCAAGATTGCTTTGGCTATTCGGGGTCTTTTGTATTTCCATACAAATTGTGAAATTTGTTGTTCTAGTTCTGTGAAAAATGCCAGTGGTAGTTTGGTAGGGATTGCATTGAATCTGTAGATTGCTTTGGGTAGTAGAGTCATTTTCACAATGTTGATTCTTCCAATCCAAGAACATGGTATATCTCTCCATCTATCTGTATCATCTCTAATTTCTTTCATCAGTGTCTTATAATTTTCTGCATACAGGTCTTTTGTCTCCTTAGGTAGGATTATTCCTAGATATAATATTCTTTTTGTTGCAGTGGTAAATGGGAGTGTTTTCTTAATTTCACTATCAGATTTTTCATCATTAGTGTATAGGCATGCAAGAGATATCTGTGCATTAATTTTGTATCCTGTTACTTTACCAAATTCATTGATTAGCTCTAGTAGTTTTCTGGTAGGATCTTTAGGATTCTCTATGTATAGTATCATGTCATCTGCAAACAGTGACAGCTTTACTTCTTCTTTTCTGATTTGGATTCCTTTTATTTCTTATTCTTCTCTGATTGCTGTGGCTAAAACTTCCAAATCTATGTTGAATAATAGTGGTGAGAGTGGGTAACCTTGTCTTGTTCCTGATCTTAGTGGAAATGGTTTCAGTTTTTCACCATTGAGAATGCTGTTGGCTGTGGGTTTGTCATATATGGCCTTTGTTATGTTGAGGAAAGTTCCCTCTATGCCTACTTTCTGCAGGGCTTTTATCATAAATGGGTGCTGAATTTTGTCAAAAGCTTTCTCTGCATCTATTGAAATGATCATATGGTTTTTCTCCAATTTGTTAATATGGTGTATCACGTTGATTGATTTGCATATATTGAAGAATCCTGGCATTCCTGCAGTAAACCCCACTTGATCATGGTGTATGATCCTTTTAATGTGCTGTTGGATTCTGTTTGCTAGTATTTTGTTGAGGATTTTTGCATCTATGTTCATCAGTGATATTGGCCTGTAGTTTTCTTTCTTTGTGACATCTTTGTCTGGTTTTGGTATCAGGGTGATGGTGGCCTCGTAGAATGAGTTTGGAAGTGTTCCTCCCTCTGCTATATTTTGGAAGAGTTTGAGAAGGATAGGTGTTAGCTCTTCTCTAAATGTTTCATAGAATTATCCTGTGAAGCCATCTGGTCCTGGGCTTTTGTTTGTTGGAAGATTTTTAATCACAGTTTCAATTTCAGTGCTTGTGATTGGTTTGTTCATATTTTCTATTTCTTCCTGGTTTAGTCTCGGCAGGGTGTGCATTTCTAAGTTTTGCCATTTCTTCCAGGTTGTCCACTTTATTGGCATAGAGTTGCTTGTAGTAATCTCTCATGATTGTTTGTATTTCTGCAGTGTCAGTTGTTACTTCTCCTTTTTCATTTCTAATTCTATTGATCTGATTCTTCTCCCTTTTTTTCTTGATCAGTCTGGCTAATGGTTTATCAATTTTGTTTATCTTCTCAAAAAACCAGCTTTTACTTGTATTGATCTTTGCTATTGTTTCCTTCATTTCTTTTTCATTTATTTCTGATCTGATCTTTATGATTTCTTTCCTTCTGCTAACTTTGGGGTTTTTTTGTTCTTCTTTCTCTAATTGCTTTGGGTGCAAGTTTAGGTTGTTTATTCGAAATGTTTCCTGTTTCTTGATTTAGGCTTGTATTGCTATAAACTTCCCTCTTAGAACTGCTTTTGCTGCATCCCATAGGTTTTGGGTCATCGTGTCTCCATTGTCATTTGTTTCTAGGTATTTTTTGATTTCCCTTTTGATTTCTTCAGTGATCACTTCGTTATTAAGTAGGGTTTTGTGTAGCCTCCATGTGTTTGTATTATTTACAGATCTTTCCCTGGAATTGATATCTAGTCTCATAGCATTGTGGTCGGAAAAGATACTTGATACAATTTCAATTTTCTTAAATTTACCAAAGCTTGATTTGTGACCCAAGATATGATCTATCCTGGAGAATGTTCCATGAGCACTTGAGAAAAATGTGTATTCTGTTGTTTTTGGGTGTAAGGTCCTATAAATATCAATTAAGTCCATCTTGTTTAATGTATCATTTAAAGCTTGTGTTTCCTTATTTATTTTCATTTTGGATGATCTGTCCATTGGTGAAAGTGGGGTGTTAAAGTCCCCTACTATGATTGTGTTACTGTCAATTTCTCCTTTGTGGCTTTTAGTATTTGCCTTATGCATTGAGGTGTTCCTATTTGGGTGCATAAATATTTACAATTGTTATATCTTCTTCTTGAATTGATCCCTTGATCATTATATGGTGTCCTTCTTTGTCTCTTGTAATAGACTTTATTTTAAAGTGTATTTTGGGGCTTCCCTGGTAGCGCAGTGGTTTAGAATCTGCCTGCTAATGCAGGGGACATGGGTTCGAGCCCTGGTCTGGGAAGATCCCACATGCTGCGGAGCAACTGGGCCCGTGAGCCACAACTACTGAGCCTGTGTGTCTGGAGCCTGTGCTCCACAACAAGAGAGGCTACAATAGTGAGAGGCCCATGTACCACGATGAAGAGTGGTCCCCACTTGCCGCAACTAGAGGAAGCCCTCGCACAGAAACGAAGACCCAACACATCCAAAATAAATAAATAAATAATAAATAAAGTGTATTTTGTCTGATATGAGAATTGCTACTCCAGCTTTCTTTTGATTTCCATTTGCATGGAATATCTTTTTCCATCCCCTCTTTTCAGTCTGTATGTGTCCCTAGGTCTGAAGTGGGTCTCTTCTAGACAGCATATATATGGGTCTTGTTTTTGTATCCATTCAGCCAGTCTGTGTCTTTTGGTGGGAGCATTTAATCCATTCACATTCAAGGTAATTATCGATATGTATGTTCCTATTCCCATTTTCTTAAATGTTTTGGGTTTGTTATTGTAGGTGTTTTCCTTCTCTTGTGTTTCTTGCCTAGAGAAGTTCCTTTAGCATTTGTTGTAAAGCTGGTTTGGTGGTGCTGAACTCTCTCAGCTTTTGCTTGTCTGTAAAGGTTTTAATTTCTCCATCAAATCTGAATGAGATCCTTGCTGGGTAGAGTAATCTTGGTTGTAGGTTTTTCTCCTTCATCACTTTAAGTATATCCTGCCACTCCCTTCTGGCTTGCAGAGTTTCTGCTGAAAGATCAGCTGTTAACCTTATGGGGATTCCCTTGTGTGTTATTTGTTGTTTTTCCCTTGCTGCTTTTAATATGTTTTCTTTATATTTAATTTTTGATAGTTTGATTAATATGTGTCTTGGCGTGTTTCTCCTTGGATTTATCCTGTATGGGACTCTCTGTGCTTCCAGGACTTGATTAACTATTTCCTTTCCCATATTAGGGAAGTGTTCAACTATAATCTCTTCAAATATTTTCTCAGTCCCTTTCTTTTTCTCTTCTTCTTCTGGGACCCCTATAATTCGAATGTTGTTGCATTTAATGTTGTCCCAGACGTCTCTGAGACTGTCCTCAGTTCTTTTCATTCTTCTTTCTTTATTCTGCTCTGCAGTAGTTATTTCCACTATTTTATCTTCCAGGTCACTTATCCGTTCTTCTGCCTCAGTTTTTCTGTGATTGATCCCTTCTAGAGTATTTTTAATTTCATTTATTTTGTTTTTCATCATTGCTTGGTTCCTCTTTAGTTCGTGTAGGTCCTTGTTAAATGTTTCTTGCATTTTGTCTATTCTATTTCCAAGATTTTGGATATCTTTACTATCATTATTCTGAATTCTTTTTCAGGTAGACTGCCTATTTCCTCTTCATTTGTTAGGTCTGGTGTCTTTTTACCTTGTGCCTTCATCTGCTGTGTGTTTTTCTGTCTTCTCTTTTTGCTTATCTTACTGTGTTTGGGGTCTCCTTTTCACAGGCTGCAGGTTCATAGTTCCTGTTGTTTTTGGTATCTGTCCCCAGTGACTAAGGTTGGTTCTGTGGGTTGTGTAGGCTTCCTGGTGGAGGGGACTAGTGCCTGTGTTCTTGTGGATGAGGCTGGATCTTGTCTTTCTGGTGGGCAGGTCCACGTCTGGTGGTGTGTTTTGGGGTGTCTGTGGTCTTATTATGATTTTAGGCAGCCTCTCTGCTAATAGATGGGTCTGTCTTCCTGTCTTGCTAGTTGTTTGGCATAAGGTGTCCAGCACTATAGCTAGCTGGTCGTTGAGTGAAGCTGGGTCTTGGTGTTGAGACGGAGATCTCTGGGAGATTTTTGTCATTTGGTATTATGTGGAGCTGGGAGGTCTCTTGTGGACCAGTGTCCTGAAGTTGGCTCTCCCACCTCAGAGGCACGGCCCTGATGCCTGGCTGGAGCACCAAGAGCCTTTCATCCACATGGCTCAGAATAAAAGGGAGAAAAAATAGAAAGAAAAAAGAAAGAAGATAAAATAAAATAAAGTAAGATAAAACAAAATAAATTTATTGAAATAAAAAATAAAAAATAGTTAGTAAGAAAAAAGAAAAAAGTTTTTAAAGTAAAAAAACAAACAAAAAAATACGGACGGACAGAACCCTAGGACAAGTGGTGAAAGCAAAGCTATACAGACCAAATCTCACACAGAAGCATACACATACACACTCACAAAAAGAGGAAAAGGGGAAAAAATAATATATCTTGCTCCCAAAGTCCACCTCCTTAATTTGGGATGATTCGTTGTCTATTCATGCATTCCACAGATGCAGGTACATCAAGTTGTTTGTGGAGCTTTAATCTGCTGCTTCTGAGGCTGCTGGGAGAAATTTCTCTTTCTCTTCTTTGTTCGCACAGCTCCCGGGGTTCAGTTTTGGATTTGGACCTGCCTCTGCATGTAGGTCACCTGAGGGCGTCTGTTCTTCATTTACACAGGATGGGGTTAAAGGAGCAGCTGCTTCAGGGGCTCTGGCTCACTCAGGCCGGGGGGAGGGAAGTGTACAGATGCGGGGCGAGCCTGCGGCAGCAGAGGCCAGTGTGACGTTGCAGCAGCCTGAGGCATGCTGTGCGCTCTCCCGAGGAAGTCGTTCCTGGATCACGGGACTCTGGCAGTGGGCAGCTGCACAGGCTCCTGGGAGGGGAGGTGTGGATAGTGACCTGTGCTCACACACAGGTTTCTTGGTGTCGGCAGCAGCAGCCTTACCATTTCATGCCCGTCTCTGGGGTCCACGCTGATAGCCGCAGCTTGCCCCCATCTCTGGAGCTCGTTTAGGTGGCGCTCTGAATCCCCTCTCCTCGCGCACCAGGAAACAAAGAGGCAAGAAAAAGTCTCTTGCCTGTTCAGCAGCTCCAGACCTTTTCCCGGACTCCCTCCCGGCTAGCTGTGGTGCGCTAACCCCTTCAGGCTGTGTTCACGTTGTCAACCCCAGTCCTCTCCCTGTGATCCGACCTCCGAAGCCCTAGCCTCAGCTCCCAGCCCCCGCCCACCCCAGTGGGTGAGCAGACAAGCCTCTCGGGCTGGTGAGTGCTGGTCGGCAATGATCCTCTGTGCGGGAATCTCTCCGCTTTGCCCTCCGCACCCCTGTGGCTGCGCTCTCCTCCGTAGCTCCGAAGCTTCCCCCCTCTGCCACTCACAGTCTCCGCCCACGAAGGGGCTTCCTAGTTGTGTGGAAACCTTTCCTCCTTCACAGCTCCTTCCCACTGGTGCAGGTCCCGTCCTTATTCTTTTGTCTCTGTTTTTTCTTTTTTCTTTTGCCCTATCCAGGTACGTGGGGAGTTTCTTGCCTTTTGAGAGGTCTGACGTCTTCTGCTAGCGTTCAGTGGGTGTTCTATACGAACAGTTCCACGTGTAGATGTATTTCTGATGTATCTGTGGGGTGGAAGGTGATTTCCGTGTCTTACTCTTCCGCCATCTTCCGATCACTCTGTAGTTCTAAATTAAAATTTGAAGATAATCAGATAATGACTAACACAATAGGAAAGGAGAAGAAGGAAGTTTCATGTAGTTCCTAGGTCAGTAGCAGCCTTGAAATTCATAAAGAATGTTGTATCTGAAGTTAAGGTACAAACACCAGCTCACATACAGTACATAATTTTTCTTTATCATATATATTTTTAACAGGCACTGCATTATTTCATCATCAGAACAAACGAAGGAAACAGGAGAAATATGGAGTATTTTGAGTGGACAGTGTCTTTGGGGATGTAGCAGTCAGTCACATCAACACCACATAAGTAACCACATTAAAATCCAGTGGTTTACAACAAAAAGTATTTATTCTTCTGTGCATGGTCTACAGGTTGTGATTCGTCTGACCTAGGCTGGACTCAGTTTCATTGCTACGTCTTCAGCTATGGTTTGGCTGGGCTTTAGTTCCAGGCTGCAGGTTGAATTCAAGATTTCTCTACATGTGTTTTGTTGGGGGTCTAGATGAAAAGGAAGGATTCCCTCTAACATGCTCTTCTCATGACAGCTGTGGTAAACTGAGCAAACATACACAAGGCCTCTTCATGTGCTACATTCTCATTCCTTTGGCCAAAGTAAGTCACATGAACAAGACCAGCATTAAGGATTGAGGATATATATATTCCAAACACAGTAGGAGGTGGACAGAAAGGACATTTGCAAAAAAGTAATCCAAACTATCACAGGGGGAATACAGGTCCCACTTAAGAGGATGAGTTGAGAGAGATTTCTCAGAAAAAATGGCAAAGATTTAAAAAAATAAAAAACAGCCTTCTGTCACAGATGTAGAAAACAAACTTTCTACAAGGGGGAAAGGGTGCGGAGGGATACATTGGGAAATTGGGATTGACACACTACTATATATCAAATTGATAACTAATAAGAACCTGTAGCACAGGGAACTCTAATCAGTATTCTCTAATGACCTATAGAATCTAAAAAAGAGTGGATATATGTATATGTATAACTGATTCACTTTGCTGTGCAGCAGAAACTAACACAACGTTGTAAATCAACTGCACTCCAATAAAAATTAATTAAAAAAATAGCCTTCCTCTCACCTTTTCCAGACAATTATATAATTTTTAAAAAGTAAGTCTGCCCTCTTACTCTTTGCTTCTCCCCTTCTGATGCTTCATTTCTGCACACCTTCTATCTCACCGCAAAAGTTACCAGCCTTTGCAGTTTTTGTTCATGTTCTTCTGAATTTCTTTCCTAAATTCATATAGATGCATATGAGACTATGTGTATAGAGAGATTATTCCTCTGAGCAGATGAGAAAAATGAATATGTAATATTTCATTTTTTGGATATATCACTATTTGATTATCCATTCTCCTGCTGATGGCCATATGGATGGTTTTAAGTTTGGGTCATTATGAATAAGACAGTTTTTAAACACTCTTTTACAAGTCTTTTTGTGGACATAAATTTTCATTTCTCGTGTAATGAAGTAGGGGGGTAACGGGATTGATGTATATTTAAATTCATGAGAAGCTGCCAAATAATTCTCAACGTGGTTTAACCATTTCACTCTACCACCAGAAAAGTATGCAACCTTCACGTCTTGTCCTCATGTGTGTTTTTCTCTTTTTAATAGCTCTTTATTGGAGTATAACTGTTCACAATACTGTGTTAGTTTCAGTTGCACAACAGAACGAATCAGCCACATGTATACACATGTCCCCATATCCCCTCCCTCTTGAGCCTCCCTCCCATCCTCCCTATCCCATCCCTCTAGGTGGTCACAAAGCACCAAGCTGATCTCCCTGTGCTATGCGGCTGCTTCCCACTAGCTATCTATTTTACATTTGGTAGTGTATATACTTCAATGCTACTCTTTCACTTCATCCCAGCTCCCCCCCCCCACCTCCCGCCCCGTGCCCTCAAGTCCATTCTCTACGTCTGCATCTTTATATTCCTGCCCTGCCACTAGGTTCATCAGTACCACTTTTTAAAATTACATATATATGTGTTAGCATATGGTATTTGTTTTTCTCTTTCTGACTTACTTCACTCTGTATGACAGATTCTAGGTCCATCCACCTCAGTACAAATAACTCAATTTCATTCCTTTTTATGGCTGAGTAATATTCCATTGTATATATGTGCCACATCTTCTTTATCCATTCATCTGTCGATGGGCATTTAGGTTGGTTCCATGTCTTGGCTACTGTAAATAGTGCTGCACTGAACATTATGGTACATGTCTCTTTTTTTTTTTTTTTTTTCTTCAAACATCTTTATTGGAGTCTAATTGCTTTACAATGGTGTGTTAGTTTCTGCTTTATAACAAAGTGAATCAGCTATACATATACATATATCCCCATATCTCTTCCCTCTTGGGTCTGCCTCCCTCCCACCCTCCCTATCCCACCCCTCTAGGTGGTCACAAATCACCAGGCTGATTTCCCTGTGCTATGCGGCTGCTTCCCACTAGCTATCTATTTTACATTTTGTAGTATATATAAGTTCTCAGGGTATATGCCCAGTAGTGGGATTGCTGGGTCATATGGTAGTTCTATGAGGTATCACCTCATGCTGGTCAGAATGGTCATTATCAAAAAACCTCATGTGGTTTTATTAGTCTTTTTTATTGTAGCCATTTTATCCTGTGTGTAGTGCCTAGTGCTTTTAATTTGCATGTCCCAGACGATTAATGTTGACAAAGTTTTCTGAATGCTTATTGGTGATTTGATGTCTATGCAAATCTTTTGACAATTGTTATTAAATTTCTCGTCTTGTTGGGTTTTTTGGTTTGTTTGTTTGCTTGTTTTTAGTTCTAGAAACAAGACTGCCAACAGATATATTTACTGCAAATAATTTTCCCAAGTGTGGCTTTCATTTTCCTAATACTATCCTTTAATGAAAGGGAAATATTAATTTTTTTGGAGCTTCCTTCACCAATTATTTTTTCTTCTTGGTTAGTGATTTTTCTGCCCAATTAAGTATGTCATTTTCCTACCCCCCAAACACAAAGCTATTGTATTCTGTTTTCTTCTAAGAGTTTTATGGCTCTGAGTTTTACATGTAGGTCTATGATCAAGATTTTTGTGTAGAGAGTAAAATAGGTATTGAGGGGTTTTTTTGTTGTTTTTTGGCTAATGGAGTTATCCAGTTGTTCTAGCAATTGTTAAAACACCTGTTAAAAACATCCAATTCTCATTGAATTAACCTAATGTCTTTATCAAAAATCAAACTGATGATATGTGGGTAAGTCTAACAGGAACAGCACTGCTCAAAAGAACTTTATGTGACAATGAAATGTATTATATTTATACTGCCCAATAGGGTAGTCACTAGCCACATGTGGCTATTGAGTACTTGAAATGCCACTGAGACAACCAATATTTCACTTTATTTAATTTTTATTAAATATGGACAGAAAAGATCTGGAAACTGTATTCTGTTCCATTGATCTCTTTTCTATTCTAGGTCAATCATATTCTCTGAATAATGTAGATTTTTAAAAAATCTTAATTGCAGGCAGTACAATTACTGCAAATTTGTCTCTTTTTTTTTAAAGACTGCTTAGGCTGTTCTATATTCTTGATGTTTCCATATAAATTTTAGTATCATTTGTTTCTTCTAAAGAGCCTGCTGAAATTTTTATAGGGATGGTATGGAACTTATTTATCAATTAAGGGAAATATTGACATCTTACCACACTGAGTCTTCCAGTCTCTGAGAATGACCTATCTTTCTATTTCTTTGGGTTATATTTAACTTTCTTAGCAATGTTTTCTAGTTATCATTATAGAAATCTTTTACACTTTACTTTGCATTTATTCTTAAATCCTTTTTTGTATCTTTTTCTGCTAGTGTAAATGGTACTTTTAAAATTCATTATCCAGTTTTTTTGTGGTAATTTGGAGACGTAATTGATTTTTGCACATTGATCTTAATTCTGTGATTATGCTAACTTTACTTCTTAGTTCTAGTAACTTCTTGTAAAATCCTTAATATTTTCTATGTCTATGTTGAGGCTGTTTTCAAATAAAGGGAGTTCTATTACTTTCTTTCCAATATTTATACCTCCTTGGATTTTTAATGTGCACAATCATGCTTTCCAGTCTTGAAGACTTTTATTTCTTCTTTTCTGAACTTTATTCCCAGTCTTAGGGAGAAGGCATTCATTCATTTGCCTTTGGATATTCTGTTAGCTAGAGGTATTTTAAATATTGAGGATGGTCCATTCTATTCCTACTTTGAAAAGAGTGCTTAGTTTTTCCAAGTGCCTTTCTCTGCATCTGCTAGTACGGCAGATGATATGGATTGATTTTGAAATGTTGAAGCAATCTTGCATTCCTGGAATAAACCCCACTTGATCATGTTGGCTCACAGTAAAGGTAAATAAACCTCTTCATTCCTAAAAGGACATTATTGTCTTAAGTCCTATTTTATCTAGTATTAATATTGCTGAACCAGATTCCTCATAGCTAATATCAGTCAAATATTTCTTTTTTCTAAACTTTTATTTTCTTTATCTTTAGATTGTCTCATTATATTTTAAATTTATTTTTATAATAGTTCTGTAACTCTGCTTTTTAAGTGGTGAATTTAGTTCTTTTAAATTTATTTTAGAGATAAGATATGTATATACATATATATGTAAAACTGTTTTTAACATAGACGTTTATTTCAGTTTGTCCCATTTTCCTTCATTTAGAAAATTTCTTTCTATGCTTCTTCTAAAATGATACTCATACCTCCCTCAAACCATGATACTATTAAGAACTTTAGCATACTCTCCCCTCTGTTGGTGTTTTCTCTTCCATAATACCAGCCCAACTTGTCAGTATTAGGTAGATTTTCATTTGAGGTTTCTCATAAATATACTTATGTTTTCTCTTTTTATTTTTTTTTGTGTATCTAGGTACACATATGCATACATATATTTGATGACAAAATATAAATATATTATAGCAATATGTACTTATTTATTTAAAGATTATAATAACTATAGTTGATTATCTTTTTCCAAAGTAAAACTGGCAGCTTCTCTTGAGTGTGTATCTGTCTATTTTTAAGTACTTTGTCCAAACATTTTTATTGAAGGCATTTGTGTGGTAACCCTTCTGAGGCATTATATGTTTGCAAATATTTCCTGAGGATATTTTTTATCATCCCTTAATATATTTAAATAAGAGTTCATCTGGATTTTGAATCTATGTTCTAAGCTTTTTTTTTTTTTTTCAAGACTTTGAAAATGTTGCCTCAAGGCTTTCTTGAATCCAGTACTGACATTGAAAAATCTGATGTAAATCTAATTTTTGTTCTTTTGTATGATCTACTCTTTCTTCCCATAGTTGTTAAAGACCTTCCCTTTTTCTCTAATAATATATAATATAATTAATGTAGGTTTTCCCTAAACTCTCTTATTTGACCCTTTTTTTAGCTCTCTTTAATCTGAAATCTTCCTTGGTTTTTCAAAATATTTAATAGTGTTTGCTGAATATCTTAACTGAGACCCTTGTCTCAAATGGTCTACCATCCAATTAAACTTCTGAAATGAACTCTAACTTATAGACAGAAAGTGATAAGACCTTTGTACCAATATTCTGTGGGTTATTAATGTAAAGCTCAGGTTTTTTTGTATTAAATACCAACTTCTAAAATATGATTTATAGTGAAATTTTCTGATAATTATCCAGAAGACACACTTAATGGAATCTGCAGTAGCAATGTTAGAATAATTATCAAAAGATAGTCTCCACATGAATTTTTCAGATGTTCCACTGAAAAGACCAAAGATAACAAAGTTGTGCCCACACAGAATGTGGGTTATTAATACACATTGTCTTCAAAGGATTTACAAAGCCAGTAATAAATGTGCATACATGTGTATCGATATTAGTTTTTATATGTGCACTTTTAGATTTTAATTATTCTTACCTCACATCATCATAAAACTTTAAAATCAATAGGGTGCTCATATTTAGAAAAACATTTTGTGAACATAAATCATTTCTTTAATAAATTAAGATATAAACTCAGGAAATGTTACAAAAGGAGACTGATCATGACTAAATATGATGTGACGTGGTATTCTGGATGGGATCCAGGACTAAAAATTGACATTAGATAAACACTAAGGAAATACGAATAAGGTATAGACTTTAGTGAATAATAGCGTATAAATATTTGTTTATTCATTGTGACAAATGCACCATACTAATGTAAGATGTTAAGAATAGGGGAAAATGGGTACCAGCTGTATGGGAACTCTCTATACTATCTTTGTAATTTTTCTGTAAATCTAAAATCAGTATAAATTTTTTTTTTTTATTTTTAAAAAGTAAATTCAGTAAGCCTCATGTTGTACTTACTAACATTTTATTTTCCTTAGCTGTATATGAGATGATTAAAACTTTCCAGGTTAATAATTTCTCATCAGTATGGTATAAATATTAATATTTTTTGGCACATAGATTTGTATAGTACTCTAGCTCTTGGAACTTAGAGTAATTATTTGTTATTCTTCATAGCATTGGTAAGTATGTAAATATAGTATATTTATTTTTTTAATGTGGGAAAAGTAAGAAAGGTAAATTTTTTCTTTACATTAGACTATTTAAGTCCACTCTAAAATCACTTAGCATGCTATAAGATGTAATTTACTAAATGGAACTTGGCCACCCAGAGTAATTCCTTTACTTATTTATTATGATTTTTTAATGATATGCAATTCTAAAAGTGAGCACTTTACACTAATTATCAAGGGCATTAATCCCATTAACTGTATCAATTATAAAATGGATTTAATCAAAGAAAAGGTGCAATAAAAATGCAAACAATTCCATAGCACATTTCCCAGTGCCTTGTTTACTAAAGCCTTCACTGCTTATGGCAAACTGCAAAGCAATTAAGGACCATAGTTCATTTGTACCATGGTTGTGAATACCAATGGAGCCGCACTTCCACAAAGCTACATGCACATGGACAAAATGCATATGAAAACCCACACTTCTGATGTCAAAGTCTCTTTCCAATTTTCTTCCTTGATTTTTTTGAAGTATAATTGACAAACAGAATTGCATGTATTTAAAGTGTACCTTGTGATGATTTGATATATATATATAGTAAAATGATTACCACAATCAAATTAATTAACCCATCTATTATCTCATATGGTTATCTTTTTTGTTTTTTGGGTTTTTTTTGGTGAGAACTCTTAAGGTCTACTCTTTAAGCAAACTTCAGGTACATAATACAGTATTATTAACTATAATTACTATGATGTATATTACATCCTCAGATCATACGCATCTTATAACGAAAACACTGTACCCTTTGAGCAACATCCCCCTATTTCCCCCACCCCCAACCCCTGGCAAAGTCTCTGTTCAATTTACTTCCTTGATTTCTGAATTTCCATTGGTCCATTCTAGTCCATGGTCACTGATTCCTTAGGTTCTGTAGTGTAACACTGGCCTTTACTCCCAAATGTGTCCACGTGTGTTTTCTGAAATATATTGTACAGATACAATTGAAAATTTAGCTGTCATTTAAACTGATTCAATGAAAGAGTAGAAACCTCCAATGTTGATTCAAGTCACATTGTGACTGAGGTATTAAGGTCATCTGTTTGATTATGACTGTGAACCAGAGTAGACCTGAGAAGTCTATGGGCGTCATACACATACACAAACAATAAAGAAAAGTATATGAATATGTATATAACTAGACACATTGTGAATTTATAAATAAATTATAGGAACTTAGACCAATGTCTTTAAAGTGACCTTGCTGACACTTCTAGCCTAAAATAGTTTTAGAAACTTTCCTCATCTGACTTGCAGAAAAAGTCCAATAGCAGCCTCAAGCTGGAATCAGTTTCAAGGGTTATGATTTTCTTTAGACATATTGGTGTGTACACCAGCTCTAAACATGAATCCTTTAGTTTACATTTGAGAAGAGTTTTACTGGGTGGCTGCTGGCAGTTCTATGCATATGTATTCGTATGCTTTTCAAGCCACAGAATCCCTAATCGCAAAGAATTTACATTCTCTCATAAGATTTTTATTCGTATTAAAATATTTAAGAATGGCAGTGTGTTATTAATTTTTTTTTTCTATTTTTCCATCATTCCATGCACTAACATTCACTTGAACTTTATTTCTCTTCTTAACGACAGTCTCAGTGGTGATGTCAGCGTGTACACAGAGAACTGCCATCATTTTTTATAATTACATTGTGATTCTTAGCGTAAAATCTGCTTGACTCTCCAGATTTTTCCATCTTAGTGATAACCGCCATTATATGTTATGTTATCTCTTTTAAGTTATCCTTCAATAATGACTTAACTAGCATATTTCTCTGATAACTTTCATTGTCTTCTAACACTAATCTATCAGCTTGTTATTTTAGCTCCCTTGTCTCAGTAAAATCTGCCAGTTTTGGCAATATAGCCTCATGTATGTATACGATGAACTCGTGTTTATCAAAACCATGAATCAAAAATGAAGCTTAAATATCTAAGTTAGCCTCTATGTATTGGTCAATTCCAACTCCTGATTTGCTCAACATATTTTCATTAAAAAAATTAATGGGGCTCAGTAATCCATATTAGTAATTTATTGAATCAAAATGTTAGACACAATCATTTTTGGAAAAGAAGGGTATAAGGCTAATTCAAATTGGCAGATAATCAAAATATAATTTATATTTGCTTATATATATATATACGTACATGTATGTGTTTGTGTGTTAAAAAAGATATACATATATATCTTTGTTAATATTTCATAGAATCACAAAATATCAGGTTTAGAGAACACCTCACATGTAAGTTGATACAACGACGTATTGAATGTTCACATTCCTACAACCTCTTGGAAAATAATATCTAAAGCTTTAATAAATGTGTGCCCTAGGAATTCTCACTCAAAATGAGTGAGCATTTTCCAGGGTTTCCTATGATACAACCTTAACAAACTACATAGGGCATTTGCTTATAGGTCCACAATCCTTGAAGCCAACTGTGTCTTGGAGTTCTGAATTGTTAGGGTTTTAGGAAGATAATATACAACATATTCAGAGGGATCTGATGCAGAGCCTCATAGACAAATATTTCCGTAGCACACATATATAGTCATACTAAATGTCATAAAGAACAAAAACATCCTTATGTCATTTCAAGTCAGTTTTGCTCTCAAACAAGTTTAGGTCAAATCAGGTTTTATGAGCAAAATACATTATAAAAAATGTTTCAGTTTTCCATGCTTTTGAGATTTCAAAATTCCTAACCATTATTTTGCTTTCTCTCCCTAGGATTACATGATATAATTACACAAGAAAATACTTGAATATAATACTAAGTTTTGTGGCCATATGGAAATGTCTTATTGCTACTAGTACTAGAGATTATAGATTTTTTTTCCCAAAGGACAATAAACAGATGACTATTAACATTCATCCAGATTCTCCTCCTTCAAGCAAAAGCTATGAAGGAAGGTAGGGTGGAGGGACAAAAAGGACAGGGTAAGTCTCTAGGCACTAAGTAAAAGACTTTAAACTTCTTGTGTTTTTACTCCATCAGTAAAATAGCTTTTATTCTCAGTAGTGTATATTTATAAATTAAATGTAACATTATTTATATATTATATACACTGTATATAACACAAAAATAGACATTAAAAACAATGGAAAAAAAACATAAACATACAAATGCTTTAATATTTTTCAACATTAAAAGTGATTTTAAGTATCTTCTGTGATTCACATCCTTTTGGAATCTGCTGCAAAAATGGATGCATACTCTATATCCTCTTTCCTGTGGCCCAAACTTATACCCTTAGGGTGGGAGACAGCATAGCTGAGTTGTATTTCTCAAATTGTGGCATATGTGACACCGGTGATACATGAGGTGATTTTAGGTGATACATGGAGGCACATATTTTAGTAAATAATTACTTAGTAATTTAAGTGTATTTAATAAATATTAATCATTTTTAAAACTCCATCATTTTAACATTTTTTAAACATCTTTATTGGAGTCTAATTGCTTTACAATGGTGTGTTAGTTTCTGCTTTATAACAAAGTGAATCAGCTATGCATATACATATATCCCCATATCTCTTCCCTCTTGGGTTTCCCTCCCTCCCACCCTCCCTATCCCACCCCTCTAGGTGGTCACAAAGCACCAAGCTGATCTCCCTGTGCTATGCGGCTGCTTCCCACTAGCTATCTATTTTACATTTGGCAGTATATATAAGTCCATTAACATTTATTTTTAAAAATCACAATTAACACATTAAACTCTTGATTTTATTGGCATCCTTGCTTATGTGAAAGGTACAATTTTTAAAAACTTAACCAGTATAAAGATAAATGTCAACTTTATAAATAAAATCACAGATGTTTTGTGGCTATGGCAAGGATTCAAATGATAGTATGTGAGTGAATGGAATTGTGAGTGAATGGAATTGATAGTATGTGAGTGAATGGAATAGGAAACAAAACCTAGCAACCAAGAAGGAAGACTCTAGTCAATCCATCTTAGTTTGATGATTGCCTCAGGTAATGCATGGAAAGTAGTTAGTACAGTGCCTGACTCAAAGTAAAAGTCCAATGAACGCTGGTGTTAAATGAAAATACAGTAATCACTTATTCAGCTCATCTCTTTCCTCAACCCACTAGCCTTAAGGTCAGAGACAAAGACGGATAGCATGTAAAGAATCTTAACGCAACGCGTTGATAAACTCCTGTCTAGATTTGTCCTCATCCATTCAGTAGACAGCAGCACAGTGTTCTGACCACATTTTTAAAATCAAGAAGATAGTTTCTCATTCAGCAGGTTGCAATGATTATGCCACTCAAAGGTAACTAAAATACATGAATATATATATATATATATATATATATATATATATATATATATATATATATATATAAAATCAACAACTTATTTTTAAATAAGAATTAACCTTTTCTAAAGAATTATTTTTGTTTTATTTTATTATATCTAATTGAAGCTGCTTTTTTGAGTTCTGGCTTTATATTCTCCTCATCAACTTTGAACAGCTCACCAAAATATAGATGTAATTTAAACAAAATCAAAAACAAAAAAATATTAATTCCTAAGATAACCTTCACACATTATGGAATGAGATAGTCCCATTCTTTTAAAAAACAAAGAAAGGAAATGAGCATCTTTGAGCTTTATAGCATGAGGATTTTCTGGGATAGAAAATAAATAGTTTGACAACTCTGAGCTTTCAAATCAGATGTCTAAAGCCTAACTCATACTGGATAATGTTCAATTCCAAAAAAAAACCAAACACAAACAGGCAAAAAACTCTGAGATTTGCTTGAGGAATGGAAACCAACTTAATTCCAAAAATTAATTTTCAATCGCTTTTACAATAAAATAACTTTCTATAGGTATTTAAAACACATTTCTCAGTGATTACTCAGAATGTTAAAAGATGATGGTAATCCCCTTACAGCTCGTTATAAATACTTAACTGAGATTGACCTAGGTTCCCAGTAGAAATTACCTTTACAAGACATGAAACAACCCTCTCTCTTTGCAAGCTCAGTCCTCTTTCGAGAACCTAAACAGAGCTTAGTTGGCTTGTACTAAATTTCTTCTGATTATGAGCTCCCTACTCTAGTAAAATTTTGTTAGCTCTGGCTCCCAGGAAACATAGCAGTAATGGTCATACCATTTATTTAAATCTAGGCCACATTTGATTTGGTGCCTATTGTGTACTTTCCTTTTTTTTTTTGAAATTCCTTTTTGAACAGTACGAACTCCATGCTGTTGTAGGAGTTCTGAAGATGCTGACAAAGAAGCAAGGGGTAGTCTTGCTTTTCTCCACCCTTCATCAACTATCACAGACTCTCCATTAGCATCTGAAAGTGCCAGTGAAAGGTAAGCTCATCCCAGCCCAAGCCCCTGTTAAGGAAGATCACCATTATCTTGGACTTCCGGATCATTCCCCATCCTCCAGATTCCAATCTTCATAGGACTCAGCAGTGCTTGTTCTGCCCCTTATCTTCCCCACACTTCGTTTACTAAACCCACTTCCCTGTGCCCTCTGAAACTCAAAGTCAAGTATCAGCTGAATTAACTTTATCCTCATCAATTGTATGAAAATTCCCTCCTCCTTTTTGCCATAGCTGAAACCCAGCTCTCTCTTAATAACACTATTTCTCTGAAGTCCCTGCTTCCTGTCCTACATGCCTCATAGCCTAGGATCTGGAAGTTAGTCTTTTTGCCATTTTTTCAGAGCCACTTGACATGTTCCTTCTCTTGTCCTTTCCACTGCTGTTCCTTCTACCTGGAATGCTCTCCTGCACTTCACCCTCCACATCCACAGGGCTACATACTTCACTTCCTTCAAATGACACCTTCCCAAAGCTTTCTCTAGGACCTATCTAAAATAGCAACCTCCTCCCTACATCTCATATCCTCCTCCCTGATTTCTTTTATCATCTTACACCAAAGTGAATCAGGTCAAGAAAAAATGTAAGCCTGATACTTGCTGGATACTGTGCTGCAGATATTATATGTAATATTTAATAGCCATTTTGTCAGTGATTGTTGTGGGCAAGGTTCTGTGCTATGTACCAGACACAAAATGATATGATAAAGGCCGTAGAGTCCTTAGCTTTCCAGAGTTTGGACACTAATGGTTTATCAAATCCCTACTATGTTTCAGCTATTTTACATGTAGTCACTGTAATTTGGAAAACAACCCTTACCTGATCTCCTTTCTTCCTTCTCTTTTCTCCGTATTACCATAGCAATTGATCTAAAGCACAAATCTGAATTCTCCCCTCTACTTAAAAACGTACAGTTTCCTCTTCTTGGAATGTGTTGGAATGTTCTTTCTCCATATCTTTATGTGGTCAATTTCAACTCACTCAATATTCAATATTTAGTGTGATTTACCATATTTGAATGCTTCCCCACCCCCTTCTCTTTATATAAATCTAGACTTCATTAGATTTCCTTTCATCTGTGTTCTCATAGCTTTTATTACAGTATCTATCACTCCATCACAAAATAATTCATTGAAATTCTATTGATCTATAACCTTATCTGTCTTTGATTCCCCCCATCAAATAACACAGACATATAATAAATGCTTGATAAACAAATCAGTACATTGTAGTTCCCTATGAGTGTACTTCCATGGGGAAGAAAGGGGAGAGCTCACTAGACTCAAGAACACAGGTGAAGGAAGTCAGGAAATAAAAACATCTACTTCTCTCCTGTGCTTAGCACGCCTCTTGCCACCATAACTACAAGCCTCTCAAGAAAGGATAACTCAGAAGATGAGGATGGTGGATATGTCCCTTTAAAAAAAAAAAAAAACTGTCAATGGGGGGAGAAAATTTTTGGAACCACAAAAATTTAGAATGAGAGGAGGGTTTGAAATAATATAATTTCACAGATATAATGAATTCCATATTACAGTGGAGGAAATAAGACTCAAAGAGATTAAGTGCCTGCATCAATGTCACACAGCTGGTGCATTTTAGTATCTTCATTTAAATTCATATAATTAGGAGTGTTCCCGCTGTATGAACCTCCATTCAATTTCTGAGAAGTGAAAATCCATATGGGTGTCATGAAACATGATATAATTTGCAACACGTTATTCCTTTATCTCCCCCCATGCCACCTCTATGAGTCAGCCTAGCACTACAAAAATTTCCATATACTTGGGAGAAACAGGTTTATTATCACAAGTATTCACATGTCCTGCTTTATCTGTTTCATTCTCCTTACCTTTTATTTGACCACTTACCCATAATCAAATATATGATTTTCCTACTGCCATCATGTTCTTTCTTCGAGATTTCCTGTTAGACTAATCTTTAATTCTTCTTCTTTCCACTTTTATGTGTTAACTTTATTTCCTTACAATTTTCTTCTCAAGTTGTGTTCTTCTTAAAAGGCAGATGTTACTTGGCAACAGAGCCCTATGGAGTCTTCCTGGAACGATCCTACGGGTGTCTGGGCTCCTGGTTCCAGGGATGACTGAGCAGAGGTAACTGCACTTGGTTGCCCATATTTCTTGCATGTATTTGTCATCAACAGGCCCTTGCCTGCCTGTAGATTTACTTACAACAGGAATTCTTGGCTCTCTTGAGTCCCTAACAGCCACTTCTCAGGGTAAAATAACCCCAGAAGAGAAAAACAAAAATCTAAGAAAAATCCCTTATAAATTCCTAATATTGTAGTTATATTGGGATCTTGTGACTATAGTTTATCTCAAGGGAGAACAAAGTCTGTACGTGAAGCAAGAGAATTCACATCATGAAACTATCCAAAGATCCACTTTCCGGATGGTCTGTTCCTTTCCCCCTCCTGTGACTCACCATCCTTAGAATCTGTTCATGCCAACGGAACAAATGCTTCATTTCCTGGAAGCTTCTATCAGAACTTCCCGTTCCCATTTGTCAACATTCACCAATAAGGACGTCCACATTTAATGTAGTCTTAGCCTTTGCTCAATGTCTACAGGTTTTTTTCTCCCTTAAAGTCTTTTCCTTCCTTTTTGTGTAACTATGAAGGGAATTCAACTATGTGAAACCAATGAAAAGAGGCTATTTTTGAGCCTGTGTTTTATTAAATGGGAACAATATTATTAGTGCATAATGCATATTTAATACAGTAACAATAATTATTTTTAAGTACTATTAAAGATGTTTTAAAGACCCTTTTAAGAAGTCAAATATGTCAGAGTCCCTGGTGACAGGCAATGCTATTAATCGTAGAGGTTTTGTTAGCTTTCTGGGTATTTCTTAAATGGTAGGCAGTTGAAATGCTTAACACTCCCTCACTTTATTCATGTCTCTGGGGACTCGTGTCATTCTACTCTTAAGTCTGTTGCAATTTCACATGATGTTCTTTCTTTTCTAAATCATGCCTCAAATTTTCATGACTTGGACATCAGTTAAAAATCAATTGCTCGTTACAAGCAGTTCATGCAGCTCAATATCAAAAAAAACAAGCAACCGAATCCAAAAATGGACAGAAAACCTAAACAGACATTTCTCCAAAGAAGATATACAGATTGCCAACAAACACATGGAAGCATGTTCAACGTCACTAATCATTAGAGAAATGCAAATCAAAACTACAATGAGTTATCACCTCACACCAGTCAGCATGGCCATCATCAAAAATCTACAAACAATAAATGCTGGAGAGGGTGTGGAGAAAAGGGAACCCTCTTGCACTGTTGGTGGGAAAGTAAATTGATACAGCCACTATGGAGAACAATATGGAGGTTCCTTTAAAAACTAAAAATTGAGCTACCATATGAACCAGCAATCCCACTACTGGGCGTATCCCCTGAGAAAACCATAATTCAAAAAGAGTCATGTAACCACAATGTTCATTGCAGCTCTATTTACAATAGCTAGGATATGGAAGCAACCTAAGTGTCCATCGACAGATGAATGGATAAAGAAGATGTGACACATATATACAATGGAATATTACTCGCCATAAAAAGAAACGAAATTGAGTTATTTGTAGTGAGGTGGATGGACTTAGAGTATGTCATACAGAGTGAAGTAAGTCAGAAAGAGAAAAACAAATACCATATGCTAACACATATATATGGAATCTAAAGAAAAAAAAAAAAAAAAAAAAGGTCATGCAGTACCTAGGAGCAAGACGGGAATAAAGACACAGACCTATTAGAGAAAGGACTTGAGGACACAGGGAGGGGGAAGCATAAGAGCTGGGATGAAGTGAGAGAGTGACATGGACATATATATACTACCAAGTGTAAAATAGATAGCTAGTGGGAAGCAGCCACATAGCACAGGGAGATCAACTCGGTGTTTTGGTCCCACCTAGAGGGATAGGGAGGGTGGGAGGGAGACACAAGAGGGAGGAGATATGGGGATATATGTATATGTATAGCTGATTCACTTTGTTATAAAGCAGAAACTAACACACCATTGTAAAGCAATTATACTCCAGTAAAGATGTTAAAAAATAAATCAATTGCCCATTGATCAATGAGATCTCCCCTCTTTTTTCTGTTTTCTTGTAAAAGCAAAAGTATCTTTCATATATTTCACTATACTTTAGAATACAGTATGCTTCAAACTTACCTGTGTATATCTTTGTTTTTGTTTCTTCTATCATATTTGGAATCCTTCCAATACCCTGTGCTTTCTCTTATGTTTTATGGAGAAATAACAGGCTCTTTCAAATGCATCAGCTCTATGTTATGATACTAGGTGACTAAAATTCTTGTTTCTATTTCCTCCAATTTTCTGCTGCATTTCTTTTAAAACTTAACTTTCTGGGACACTTTAATTGGTCCTTTTTTTTTTAACATCTTTATTGGAGTCTAATTGCTTTACAATGGTGTGTTAGTTTCTGCTTTATAACAAAGTGAATCAGTTATACATATACATATATCCCCATATCTCTTCCCTCTTGCTTCTCCCTCCCTCCCACTCTCCCTATCCCACCCCTCTAGGTGGTCACAAAGCACAGAGGTGATCTCCCTGTGCTATGCGGCTGCTTCCCACTAGCTATCTATTTTACATTTGGTAGTGTATATATGTCCATGCCACTCTCTCACTTTGTCCCAGCTTACCCATCCCCTTCCCTGTTCCTCAAGTCCATTCTCTAATAGGTCTGTGTCTTTATTCCCGTCTTGCTCCTAGGTACTGCATGACCTTTTTTTTTTCTTCTTCTTTAGATTCCATATATATGTGTTAGCATATGGTATTTGTTTTTCTCTTTCTGACTTACTTCATTCTGTATGACATACTCTAAGTCCATCCACCTCACTACAAATAACTCAATTTTGTTTCTTTTTATGGCTGAGTAATATTCCATTGTATATATGTGTCACATCTTCTTTATCCATTCATCTGTCGAGGGACACTTAGGCTGCTTCCATGTCCTGGCTATTGTAAATAGAGCTGCAATGAATATTGTGGTACATGACTCTTTTTGAATTATGGTTTTCTCAAGGAATATGCCCAGTAGTGGGATTGCTGGGTCATATGGTAGCTCAATTTTTAGTTTTTAAGGAACCTCCATAGTGGCTGTATCAGCTTACATTCCCACCAACAGTGCAAGAGAGTTCCCTTTTCTCCACACCCTCTCAGGCATTTATTGCTTATAGATTTTTTGATGATCACCATTCTGACTGGTGTGAGATGATATCTCATTGTAGTTTTGATTTGCATTTCTCTAATGATTAATGGTGTTGAGCATTCTTTCATATGTTTGTTGGCAATCTGTATATCTTCTTTGGAGAAATGTCTGTTTAGGTCTACTGCCCATTTTTGGATTGGGTTGTTGGTTTTTTTGTTATTGAGCTGCATGAGCTGCTTGTAAATTTTGGAGATTAATCCTTTGTCAGTTGCTTCATTTGCAAATATTTTCTCCCATTCTGAGGGTTGTCTTTTCCTCTTGTTTATGATTTCCTTTGCTGTGCAAAAGCTTTTAAGTTTCATTAGGTCCCATTTGTTTATTTTTGTTTTTATTTCCATTTCTCTAGGAGCTGGGCCAAAATGGATCTTGCTGTGATTTATGTCATAGAGTGTTCTGCCTATGTTTTCCTCTAAGAGTTTGATAGTGTCTGGCCTTACATTTAGGTCTTTAATCCATTTTGAGTTTATTTTTGTGTATGGTGTTAGGGAGTGTTCGAATTTTATTCTTTTACATGTACCTGTTCTGTTTTCGCAGCACCACTTATTGAAGAGGCTTTCTTTTCTCCATTGTATAGTCTTGCCTCCTTTATCAAAGATAAGGTGATCATATGTGTGTGGGTTTATCTCTGGGCTTTCTATCTTGTTCCATTCATCTATATTTCTGTTTTTGTGCCAGTACCATACTGTCTTCATTACTGTAGCTTTGTAGTATAGTCTGAAGTCTGGGAGCCTGATTCCTGCAGCTCTGTTTTTCTTTCTCAAGATTGCTTTGGCTATTCGGGGTCTTTTGTGTTTCCATACAAATTGTGAAGTTTTTTGTTCTAGTTCTGTGAAAAATGCCAGTGGTAGTTTGATAAGGATTGCATTGAATCTGTAGATTGCTTTGGGTAGTAGAGTCATCTTCACAATGTTGATTCTTCCAATGCAAGAACATGGTATATCTCTCCATCTATCTGTATCATCTTTAATTTCTTTCATCAGTGTCTTATAATTTTCTGGATACAGGTCTTTTGTCTCCTTAGATAGGTTTATTCTTAGATATTTTATTCTTTTTGTTGCAATGGTAAATGGGAGTGTCTTCTTAATTTCACTTTCAGATTTTTCATCATTAGTGTATAGGAATGCAAGAACTGGTCCATTTTTAATACCTTTTGACATCGCATAATCATTGGTTTCCTTAGTAGGGAAAAGACGGCAGACACTTTTTGTTAAATATAAAATATTTTATTGTAGAACCTCTTTGAACACTTCAAATTGACCTTCTGTGTGATATGTACGGAGTCAGCACTGCACAATATGACCCCAGGTAGTATTCTAATATTTTAAACAGATCTTCTCCACCAGCTGCACCAGACAATCTCTTGGTTAACTTATGTACCTCCTTAAAGTTCCTGCTATCTTTATTTCAATGACCTTGAAGTTATATTCACTTCTGGCCAATTAAGCTGTAAATCAGAATTTCTCACTAATAGTGGCGCAATTATAGACTACAGTGAAATTGCTCAGCAAAGAGAGATTTCTGTATACATTTAGGCTTTGTTTATTTGCCAAAGAACAGACAAAATTAGAGCAACCACAGCCAGCTCTACTCCCTCACCCTTTCAAAAAAGTCTATCTGGAATATTTGCATTTCATTCTGTTTCTAAAAATATGTGTCTCATCCTATGTTATTTTGCATACCTTTAGGAAAATTGACTCAAAGATTAAATTTTATTAGTCAAAAAATAAGCTTATAGTATTCAACTCTGTTTAACCACGTAAACACAAAACCTTGTTAGCCAATGGTGTTTAAATATTGTTGCACCTTCATTAATGGTATTGATGCTACCAAAAACACCAGTTTGAATGGCTAATTGTTTTTCCATCTGAGGGATGAAACAGGCAAGCTGTGTTGAATTTGTTCATGAGATGTTCTCATTTACATTTGTCATTTGTGTGAGCTCTTGTCAACACAAACACCAAAATGGCAACTATCCACAAGGAGGTCAGAAATCTAAGTGAGCACAGGGTGATTATGGAGAAGTTGAGCACATTTACATCTCTCTATACTGAGAGAAGACGAAGAACACAGTTGGGAGTATCAACAAGTTTTAGCAAAGGCTGAAGTATCAAATGTACTGAGAACGTCTTCTATTTTTTTTGAAAAAGACTTCCTGAAAGTCTGTGATTCCATGAAATGTTGCTTTGCTGCTTTGCTGAAGACTGTCAGTCATTGAAATATATGACACAAGAACATCTACCATGAATATGTTTTTAATCTATATGTTATGGATGGTTTTATCACATGGAAGAACGTCCTTTTCTTAGTATGGAGAACATCTATGTGTATAATTCATCTTTTGGATTGTGACAAATATACTAAATTTGGACTGCTGTATAGAGTTAAAGATCACAAGTTTAGAGTTAAATATACATTAAAGAGTGCATTCAAGTCTAAAGTATTTTAAAATTAAAGAGACATTTAAAAGTTTCTTTTAAATTAATTATGAACCCTTTTACAAGTTAGTTATGTAAAAAACAAACAAACAAACAAACAAACCTATCAAGCAACTCATTATATAAGACACAACTTATTCACTTGTAAGGATAACACTAAACTTAATGACTATGCTATACAAATGATGTTATAATTGACATAATATTATAGAATAGTATAAAAACCTAATAATAACAGGACTTTTAGTTAGAAAAATGTGTCCTACTATTTCTTCAAGGATTACTTTAAAAATAGAATTTGGTTTTAGTAAATATTAATGTGTGTTTAGGGGGTCATTCAAAAATATGATTGATTATCTGCTTTTTTGGATTCCTCTTGATCACCTTTAAATTGTGAAATATAGTTTTACTCCTGGGTATTGTCCACTTAAATTATATTTACATTTATGTATTGCATGCCAAACCAATTTTTACTGTTTTTTTTTTTTTTTAGATTCTCTATGCTTAAGTCAAAGTATTCCCTCCATTAAACATCTCTGGTTAATCTAAAACATGAAATGCAAGCTATTTTAGTTACTCCATAATTGCTCAAAAATAGTCCTTTACTAGGTGCTCTAGGGGATACAACAATGAATCAAAAAACTTATCCTTTACAGAAGGAAAAGAGACCAATGTACCAATAACAGGAATACAGTGTAAAAAGCATAGCATAGATTGGGCAAATCCTCCCAAGAGGCCATTGAAAAAAGGTAATTTGCAGTGTGGTGTGGGGAAGGGACAGATCAGTAAAGAGGGAATCTAAGAAAGAGTTCCTAAGTTGAGCCTTAGTAAAGAAGGCTTTGATACAAGGAAGTAAACTGGTTCATGCATATTTTTGCAATGTTTTCATTATTCAAAATGGCATGAAGATGGCACAGGGAGTGGCATTGTGTGGTGAGAAAGGCTTGTCTGTGGATAGAAGCTTTGAGAAAGAACTTGGACAGGAACTATAGGTAGAGGGCTGAAAATGCCAGAATTAGTAGGATTTGTGAGTGAGCTTTACCTGTAGATTTTGGAAAGGTCTGAGGATTTTGAATGGATAATTACAAACGTACTTTAGAAACTTTAAATTGGCTTGAATTTTCAGTTTTGACTAAGACTGGCAAAGGGGTCATTTGCAAAACATGGACTAGAAGTGAGAAGCTGTGAAGGCCTATTTTAGGGCCTACTAGTGAAATTTTAAAAGGGGACACATTTGAAGGTATGACAGACAGAGTTCACATCAGAAGCATGTGAATTTGTGAAAGTATAAAAAATAATAAGTATGAGAAGAGAAGTCCCAAGGCAATAATTGTGAGAAAAGTTTTAAGGGGAGCAGAAGAGAGTAGATGTAGGAGTGAAGTTGTATGACGCTTTTTATGAGCCAGTCAAATCCTTCCTCATCTCCATGAAGCCACTATCATTAACCTCCATTATTAACAGAGTGTCCATTTTGTGCTGATAGAATATAAGAGTACCAAGCTAGGAAATAGACTGTCTGGTTTCAAATCCACAATCAACTCTGAGATTTTATATAAGTCATTGAAACTCTCTGAGCCTCTGTTTCCTCATCAGTAAATAAGGATAATAATTTCAACTTCACAAAGTGGTTTATGTTACTTTCTGCCTCCAGGGCTCCAAAGAGATCTACAAGCTTTAATACTTTTGTGTGATAAAGTTTTGTGTAATCTACACATTGAGGTTCACATTTGTAAAGAGAAAACCTCCATGCATGTCATGAATATGCTCCAGTTCCTCCTAATTCACAGGGCTATAAAGCTTAAATCACCCTAATAACTTCTGTCAAAATACGGTATTAATTTGTTCACTCATCCATCCAATCAATTAAACTATATTTATTGAGAACATACTATGTTTCAGCCACTGTGTTAAGGAAGAGTAACCAGCAAAGCTAAGGCCTCTGCCCTCATAAGTTTTAGGTCTTAGTAAAAGGAGAAAGGCAATAAACAAATGAGGAGGAGCCAGCCATCCTCATTTGGCTGGGAAGTGTTTTCCAGGAAGATCTTGATGATCAGCGTCTTCGTTCACATCCCAGTCCCCTCAGTTATGTGGTGCATCCTAAGTAATGTGTCTCTAATGATGCTAATCATAATCACTTATCTTCTTTTTGCCTCAGTTTTCTCATCTTAAAATTGTTTTACATGAGAAAATGCCTCTTAAGGTGATTGTGAGGATTAAAAGAGTTAATGTAGGTAAAGAGCATAGCATGTAGTGAATTTGGTGTATTTATGAATAATAATGGCTTTGAAGTTTGTACATTATTTCTTTTTGTACATATATGCATATATGTGTTTATAAATTGCATATAACTACATATATGTATTTACATAGCAATATGTATAGAATATGTAAGTATATAAATACACACACAGATAATGTATATATACATAACATATAGTATATATACATATAGTTAGAATTGATACAAGGTTAAGTTTGTTTTAATGCTATTCTTGCTTGTTTTCTAACATACTTTATTGAGACTAAAGAAAGTGACAGTGCTACAGCTAGCATTAGAATTTGCATTCAATACAGAATATGTTTGCATTAGTCAGGATGCTGCAGTAATGGAAAACCCTAAAAATTTCAGTGACTTAATGAAATACAGTTTATTTCTTACACATGCAAAGTCTGAAGCAAGTCAGACAGTCCTCCTACATATTGGTAGTTAAGTCATAATAAACAGGGGGCTTCCAAGGATACCCTAACAGGTGAAGAGAAGTCTTGAGAATAGTGGAAGTAAAAAGGTCAGATCCAAAAAGGGCTAGTCTTACTTCCATCCACATACCTTAGCCAGAACTCAATCATGTGACCCAAACTACCTGCAAGGGAGATGGGATAATATAGGTTTAGAGACTTTCCATGTGACCAGGAAGAAGAAATGTACGAATTCATAAAATTGCTTCTGCCAATGTACTGGTGAAGTGTGTTGGATACAAACTATAAAATGTATAGCTGTCACAGTGGAAAACAATTCTCGCGTAACACTTGCTTTAACAGACAAAGTAACAATCTACAAATCTCCCATAGTTGTATTTAGCTCTATCTTTCAAGATTATAGAGCAAAAATATTTATCTCGCATAAAGTTCTTTCTCTCCTCAACATCAATTTTTACCTATTTCTAATTGTTGTTCAGATCAGATGGATTAAAATAAAGCACACCTATATGTGCATTATAAACCATAATAACTTCAATGCAGTATAAAATGTGTTATTACTGCCATCATATGTTTGTAAAATATATTTATGTACAAGTACACACACACATACATGCACACAGTAACACACACTGTCTTATAGTAACTCTTAAATGGTTATCTGGCTCTCCTTTTTAACTTAACTGGAATATTTTCAAAAATCTCTAACCAGAAAGTGAAATCTTTCAGGGTGTATGGAGTTGCAAGAGACTGAGAATGCTAACCACATGGTCAGGTCTCAATAAATATTTGTCAAATGAGCAAACAGGGCCAGGTGATAGAAGAGATTTTGTGCCAAGCTGAGGAATTTGGATGTTATTCCACAAGGACAACCATAGGAAGTTTTTGAGCTGAGAATTATAGCAGGATGAAAACAGTAATTTAGAAATGTTATTATGTCACTGGATGCAGGAATGATGAGAGGGGATAAGCTGGAGAGGAAACTAATCAAGAAGCTATTGCAGTAATTCTATATATGAGGCTGGGCTTAAACAGTGGCAGTTGAAAGAAAAATAAGGAACAAATGCTGGGATGTTTTAAATAAAAACTAAGGAATTATTGAATGGTGAATTGTTGACCATACAGGGAGAAGAGAAAAATCAATTATTTCAAGATGCTGAACTTTGGAGCTAGGATAAGACTAACACCATTGATTGAGAGAGGGCTGCTTGAATGGAGTGGGATCATAAGAACTTACTTGTCCATTTCACAAGCAACTGCACTACCACTTACCAGTGATTCCTCTATCTGGAATATGTGTGAAAGGGTACATGTGCATTAATCATTTTGAATTAGATCTTTTATTCTATGCAACCTTCATTTAAAGAATATTAAACTTCATTTGGGGGGTTGAAATAACATTTTTAATATTAATTTAGGTTATGGGGCCACAAAACACTATGTATTCAATGCTTACATTCAAGTAAACAGTGCCATTCAAGTAAATAAGTATTTCCACCTCTAAATAATTAGTAATTAAATTAAAAGGAAAATATTTTAAGGAGATGTATTGTAAAATATGGTACACAGATTTTGTCATAACTAGACCTAGGCAAAACCATTGTGTGAGCTACTCTCCATCCCAAATTAAAATTGTCCTTAGTTCTTTCATTTTACTTCATTTATAGGGATAACATTTAGCCTGTGCTGATTTGTAAATTAAGAATGGAATTATAGTCTGAAGTCAAGGAGCCTGATTCCTCCAGCTCCGTTTTTCTTTCAGAAGATTGTTTTGAATATTCAGGGTCTTTTGTATTTCCATACAAGTTGTAAAATTTTTCTTCTAGTTCTCTGGAAAATTCCATTGGTAATTTGATAGGGATTGCATTGAATCTGTAGACTGCTTTGGGTAGTATAGTCATTTTCACAATATTGATTAATCCAATCCAAGAACATGGTATGTATCTCCATGTGTGTCATCTTTGATTTCTTTCATCAGTATCTTACAGTTTTCTGCATACAGGTCTTTTGCCTCGTTAGGCATGTTTATCCCTAGGTATTTTATTCTTTCTGTTGCAGTAGTAAATGGGAATGTTTGCTTAATTTCTCTTTCTGATTTTTGTTGTTAATGTATAGGAATGCAGGAGATTTCTGTGTATTAATTTTGCATTCTGCGACTTTACTAAATTCACTGATTAGCTCTAGTAGTTTTCTTGTGGAATCTTTAGGATTTACTATGTATAGTATCATGACATCTGCAAACAGTGACAGTCTTACTTCCTTTCCAATTTGGATTCCCTTTTATTCCTTTTTCTTCTCTGATTGCTGCAGCTAGGACGCCCAAAACTATATTGAATAATAGTGGAAAGAGTGGACACCCTTGTCTCATTCCTGATCTTAGAGGAAATGCTTCCAGGTTTTCACCATTGAAAATAATGTTTGCTGTGGGTTTGTCATATATGACCTTTACTATGTTGAGGTAGTTTCCCTCTATGCCCACTTTCTGTAGAGTTTTTATCATAAATGACTACACTACAAAGCTACAGTAATCAAGACAGTATGGTACTGGCACAAAAACAGAAATATAGATTGATGGAACAGGATAGAAAGCCCAGAGATAAACCCATTCACCTATGGTCACCTAATCTATGACAAAGGAGGCAAAAATATACAATGGAGAAAAGACAGCCTCTTCAATAAGTGGTGCTGTGAAAACTGGACAGCTACATGTAAAAGAATGAAATTAGAACACTACCTAACACCACACACAACAATAAACTCAAAATGGATTAAACACCTAAATGTAAGGCAGGACATGACAACACTCTTAGAGGAAAACATGGGTAGTACATTCTTTGACATAAACCACAGCAAGATCTTTTTTGACCCATCTCCTAGAATAATGGAAATAAAAACAAAAATAAACAAATGGGACCTAACTAAACTTAAAATATTTTGTACAGCAAAGGAACCCATAAACAAGACAAAAGACAACCCTCAGAATGGGAGAACATATTTGCAAATGAAGCAACTGACAAAGGATTAAACTTCAAAATATACAAGCAGCTCATTCAGCTCAATATCAAAAAAACAAACAACCCAGTCAAAACATGGGCAGAAGATCTAGACAGACATTTTTCCAAAAAAGACATACAGATGGCCAACAAACACAGGAAAAGATGCTCAACATAATTAATTATTAGACAAATGCAAATGAAAACTACAGTGAGGTATCACTTCACACTGGTCAGAATGGCCATCATCAAAAAATATACAAACAATAAATGCTGGAGAGGGTGTGGAGAAAAGGGAACCCTCCTGCACTGTTGGTGGGAATGTAAATTGATGCAATCAATATGGAAAACAGTATGTAGGTTTCTTAAAAAACTAAAAATAGAACTACCATATGACCCAACAATCCCACTACTGAGCATATACCCTGTGAAAACCATAATTCAAAAAGACACATGCACCCCAATGTTCATTGCAGCACTATTTACAATAGCCAAGACATGGAAGCAACTTAAATGTCCATCAACAGAGGAATGGATAAAGAAGATGTGGTACATATATACAATGGAATATTACTCAGCCATTAAAAGGAACAAAATTGAGTCATTTGTAGAGATGTGGTTGGACATAGAGAGTGTCATACAGAGTGAAATAAGTCAGAAAGAGAAAAACAAATATTGTATATTAACGCATATATGTGGAATCTAGAAAAATGGTATAGATGATCTTATTTTCAAAACAGAAATAGAGGCAGAGATGTAGATAACAAATGTACAGATCCCAAGGGGGAAAGGGGAAGTGTGGGAAGAATTTCGAGATTGGGATTGACACATATACACTATTGATACTATGTATAAAATAGACAACTAATGAGAACATACTGTATAGCACAGGGAACTCTACTTAATGCACTGTGGTGATCTAAATGGGAAGGAAATCCACAAAAGAGGGGATATATGTATATGTAAAGCTGATTCATCTTGCTGTACAGTAGAAGCTAACAAAACATTGTAAGGCAACTATACTCCAATAAAAATTAATTTTAAAAAATGAATGGAATTAATCTGACTTTTCCCTAATTTATCAATTAAATTATTTTGTTTGTCAAATTGCCTGTTTTGAACCAATCAATATCGAAACTAGCTCATCCAATAAAATATTTTATTTCAATTTTCATTCAAGTTAGTGAATTCCCACCAATTACAGAGAGATTCAGTACACAAACAGTTCTTTAGTGCTCTGTGAACTATTGAGATTATCCAAGGAAAATATTATGGAATTTATCCTTACTTCCTGATGGAATATGCAGAAAGAGGAAAGAAAGGTGTAAAGAAAAGAATTGTAAATTAAAACATTTCTGAGACTCAGGCTTGTTCCACATTAAGCCTCTCTTTCTGGAGGAATACCTTAGTTCATGGTGAAATACTTTTATTTCAAGTGAAATAAAGGTATTCTTGTAGTTCCATCTCATAACTTACTGAAAACCTATTTTCTCAATATTTTCTAACTCTTCCAAGTACCTGTTATCTAATAAAGTAGGTGATTATGAGTGAACCCATTTACTAGTTTAGGTGCTTTTTCCGCTGAAGACTAGAGAGAAAGGGAAGGGAAAGGCACGAACGTGTACTCCTTGCGTACATGATTGGAGTGAGTTCTCAGGAACCTTAAGAACTTGGTTCTTATTGTTCCCACTTTACAGATGAAGGAATTTAGGTTTTTTAATTAAAGTCATATAGTTTCTGTATTTCATTGAATCTAAATCAGTCTTGTTTTAAGATATACTGTTATTTTATACATCACAAAGGGGAGAAAAAACAGTCAATTAGAATACACCATTTGAAAAGTCATCCTTATTTCAGAAATATTAAAAAGTGAGCCCATGAGGGTGTGAAGTCAGCAAGATAGCAGAGTAGGAAGCTGTCTTCCTTCCCTGAAGAGACATATGGAGTTAACAAAAACTACAGACTAGGACACCTCTGTGAGAACTCTAGAGCCAAGTTGGGAAGCTATAGCACCTAGGCCACTGTAAAATGAAGATGGGATTCCTGCAAGAGGGTAGGAACATTCATGACATCCAGCCAAGCTGCTTCCCCACGTGACACAGTGTAGAGCAACTGGGAGGAAACCCCTCACACCTAGGCTCCTTCCTCAGGATGGAAACAAAAGAGTGGACCAGCACCCAATGTTCTGGATGGTCTGGGGGCTGCCCAAGGAACTGAGCTCTGTCTTCTCTAACTCAGGGTGGTTGCCAGAGCCCCACAGCCTATTGCACCTTGTGTTATACACAGATATTACAGGCTTTGACGTCTTTCTTAGAGTTTTTTATACAGTAAAATGCTAAGAGTTTTTATTACTCATTTTGATTCATCAAGTTTATTTTAACAATCACCTGAGGTCTGCCACCAGGGCTGTCCTGGGTGGGGAACAATGACAGAAATCTGAAGGCATCACCCCCAAAGACCCTAGCCTGATGACCCCACCCACCAGGCCCAGAATGAAGGGAATTGGGGCATCGCCTTTGTCTTTGGGTTGACACCACATTAGCTGGTCACAAATGTCTCTTTCCCAACACAACAAGAACAGGCACATTGCGCAAGTGTGAGGGCTGGGTCTCTCATCTGAGCCAGAAAGCTTCCCAAGGCTTTTTTGTCAAGTGAGGATACTGTATCTGGAAAAACTATGCCTTAAAGGTAAATGAGATTCCATATATATGTGTTAGCATACAGTATTTGTTTTTCTCTTTCTGACTTCACTCTGTATGACAGACTCTAGGGGACATATATACACTACCAAATGTAAAATAGATAGCTAGTGGGAAGCAGCCACATAGCACAGGGAGATCAGCTCGGTGCTTTGTGACCACCTAGAGGGGTGGGATAGGGAGTGTGGGAGGGAGATGCAAGAGGGAGGAGATATGTGGATGTATGTATATGTATAGCTGATTCACATTGTTATAAAGCAGAAACTAACACACCATTGTGAAGCAATTATACTCCAATAAAGATGTTAAAAAAACCTAGAAAATGGTACAGATGAACTGGTTTGCAGGGCAGAAATAGAGACACAGATGTAGAGAACAAACATATGGACACCTAGTGGGGAAAGTGGCGGTGGGGGTGGTGGTGGTGGTGGTGGGATGAAGTGGGAGATTGGCATTGACATATATACACTAATATGTATAAAGTGGATAACATAAGAATCTGCTGTCTAAAAAAATAAATAAAATAAAATTCAAAAATACGCAAAAATTAAAAATAAAAAAATGAATAAACATTAAAAAAAAAAAGATTAAAGAGAGCAGACACTGCCTTGTCCTTATGGAGTTCCCAACCTAAGGAGGGACCCTGACATTGAGCAAAAAACAACAGCAAAAATAAAAAAAAACAAAAATTATTTAAAAATAATAATAATAAATAATTTTAAAAAAAATAAGGTAAATGAGAAATCAAGACTTTCCAAGATAAACAAAAACTGAGGGAGTTTGCTACTATCTAAGAAGGTAATGGAGGTCCTGACTGGATGTGATAGATGTGTTAATTAAATAGATGGCAGGAGTCCTTTCACAATGTATACGTTTATCATATCACCACAATGTATACTTTAAATTTGGTTAATTATACCTCAATAAAAGTGGAAAAAAAATTTATGTTCTATTAGCTTCCTATGGTTGCTGTAACAAATCACCACAAACTAGGTTGCTTAAAACAATGCAAATTTACTCTCTTACAGTTCCAGAAGTCTGAAACTGGGCCAAAACTGAGATGTCAGAATTTGTTTTTTGCCTTTTCTATTTTCCAGGTATATGTTCCTTGGTTCATGGCCCCTTCCTGCATCATCAAAGCCCACCATACAGCATTTCAAATCTTTCTCTCTGCTGAGGTCATCACATCGCCTCTGTCTTTTGTAATAGAATCTCTGTCTGTCTCCTTCTTATGAGGACAATTATGATTGCATTTAGGGACCACCAGGAAAATAATGAAGGGCAGTTTCCCTATTTCAAGATTCTTAATCAAATTGGCAAAGTCTCTTTTGCCATATAAGGTAGGATTTGTGGGTTGAAGGGGTTAGGAACTGGATATATTTCGGTACGATTACTCCCTAACACAGGAGAGTTTTTATATATCTTAAAATTAGTCTTCCTAACAAATTCTAACATATTCATAGTGTTTTAAAAAGTATATAGTTTGCTTTGGCAGAGGGGGGCTTCTTTTAATCCAGTGTCCTACAAGAGCAAGCAAAATATTTGGGACAACAAAATTTTCCTTCTCCCAAGGTCATTCAAAATTTACTTTTCTCTTTTAAATCTCTGCACACGAGTTTCTCTGAAAAGACCCACAAATATAAAATTGATGCCTAGCCTCAGTGGTTGTCAGAGTATATAGACAGTTAATGAGGCTGCCAAGGAACAATACCTATCTGGTCATTTAACCACTTTCTTCTATAACTGCACCATTCTTTACATTAAATTACACCCAGAAAAATGAACCATACTAGCTATCTATCAGCAGCCCTTGGTTACATGTTGTTTAGTAGTTGAAAATCACAGGATTATTTTTAACAGGTGTTTAATTTTTGTAATTACCTGGAGTAGGCAATTAACTTTTTTTTCTGATTCCAGTAAGAATGATTATGAAAACACATCACAACTTCTTTCTTATGAAGTGTTGAGACACATTTGATTCCTTTACAGTGTTTTCAATTTTCATTGTTTAATTAAACAATTACAGAGAAGGCCACTTGGAGGACACAACAAAGGGGACCATGGATGACTTCAGAGTCATTCATTTGGCCCAATGGTGCTATTTTTAAAATGATCTGTGAGATTTCTGTTGTCAGCAAATGTCCAGCCCATTGTTTTCGCATTTCTGTCTTCAGGGGGTTAGCTGTTTTGCCAGAAGCTCCCATGGAGCTTTGCTGCAACACATCCCTCTGTTCAGGGCTCAACTGTCTCCATTAATGGCATTTTCTCACACAGTGCGGCTCCCTGATGTGTCCCCTTGTGTTTCATTTTTACTTTGTATGAAATGTACTGCAAATAGCTGTTTATGCTCCATCTATTTCATGGTGTCACACCTTCTCTTCGGTGTATTAAGGGCCTGAAAGTCTTCTATTAGCTATTTTCTACTTTAATTAGTTGCCTGCCACTCTTGTGTCTTTGAGCTATGTAATCTCCAATAGGTAGCAAGCTAAATTATCTGACATTTTCTTCATGTCAGTTTGTTTTAAAATGTGCCTTAACAGTTTTTAGCAGGCATATATTATCATTATGATAACATACCAATAAAGACTAAATATGCTTTCATGTCCACATAAAACATAAATACATCTACAAATGCACTTTTAAAAAATGAGGGAGAATAGCTAACAAGTTCAATGTCAAAAAGAAACTGGGTCAGAACTAAACAAGGTAAATTGTAGGTAAGGAGGACTTTTAGCAGAAATGAAAAACATGATCCTGGAATTTCTTTTCTGGAGAACAGGAATAATAATACCTATCTCAGACATAATATTCGTAAACTATCAGTGTTTTGTCTGGCAAATAGTAAGTAAGTGTCAACAAAAATTAATTATATTGTATGTCGTATGTCATGTTATATCATATCATGTAAATGTGTATAATTATTCATTTAATTCAACATAAATCTTTTTCGTGAGTACCATGTAACAGACTTATGCGTTTGAGTGCCTACTATGTGATTATATTTGGCTCATCAAGTATACTGATTTCAATTGACTCAGTGCCTAAGACATGAACCATGAACTTTTATTGAGCATGTAAAACTTGTTTTTGAGCAAGCCATGGAAAGGACCATTATGATTCTTGAATGCAGAGATTATGTCTCGTACACTAAATAAATTATATCTCTCGACTGTAACTGTTTATGACATTTTAAAAGGTTGTCCCAAAACCTATGGGATGCAGCAAAAGCAGGTCTAAGAGGAAAGTTTATAGCAATAAAATCCTACCTCAAGAAACAAGAAATATCTCAAATAAACAACCTAACCTTACACCTAAGGCAATTAAAGAAAGAAGAACAAAAAAAAAAACCCAAAGTTAGCAGAAGGAAAGAAATCATAAAGATCAGATCAGAAATAAATGAAAAAGAAATGAAGGAAACAATAGCAAAGATCAATAAAAGTAAAAGCTGGTTCTTTGAGAAGATAAACAAAATTGATAAACCATTATCCAGACTCATCAAGAAAAAAAGGAAGGAGATGGAAATCAACAGATTTAGAAATGGAAAAGGAGAAGTAAGAACTGACACGGCAGAAATACAAAAGTTCATGAGAGATTACTACAAGCAACTATATGACAATAAAATGGACAACTTGGAAGAAATGGACAAATTCTTAGAAAAGCACAACATTCCGAGACAGAACCAGAAAGAAACAGAAAATATAAACAGACCAATCACAAGCACTGAAATTGAGACTGTGATTAAAAATCTTCCAACAAACAAAAGCCCAGGACCAGATGGCTCCACAGGCGAATTTTATCAAACATTTAGAGAAGAGCTAACACTTATCCTTCTCAAACTCTTCCAAAATATAGCAGAGGGAGGAACACTTCCAAACTCATTCTATGAGGCCACCATCAGCCTGATGCCAAAACCAGACAAAGATGTCACAAAAAAAGAAAACTACAGGCCAATATCACTAATGAACATAGATGCAAAAATCCTCAACAAAATACTAGCAAACAGAATCCAACAGCACATTAAAAGGATCATAAACCATGATAAAGTGGGTTTTATCCCAGGATGCAAGGATTCTTCAATATATGCAAATCAATCAATGAGATACACCATATTAACACATTGAAACAGAAAAGCCATATGATCATCTCAATAGATGCAGAAAAAGCTTCTGACAAAATTCAACACCCATTTATGATAAAAACCCTCCAGAAAGTAGGCATAGAGGGAACTTACCTCAACATAATAAAGGCCATATATGACAAACCCAGAGGCAACATCATTCTCAATGGGGAAAAACTGAAACCCTTTCCTCTAAGATCAGGAACAAGACAAGGTTGTCAATTCTCACCATTACTATTCAACATAGTTCTGGAAGTTTTAGCCACAGCATTCAGAGAAGAAAAAGAAATAAAAGGAATCCAAATCCAAAAAGAAGATGTAAAGCTGTCACTGTTTGCAGATGACATGATACTATACTTAGAGAATCCTAAAGATGCTATCAGAAAACTACTAGAGCTAATCAATGAATTTGGTAAAGTATCACGATACAAAATTAATGCCCAGAAATCTCTTGCATTGCGATACACGAATGATGAAAAATCTGAAACAGGAGTTAAGGAAACACTCCCATTTACCATTGCAACATTAAGAATAAAATACCAGGCTTCCCTGGTAGTGCAGTGGTTGAGAATCTGCCTGCCAATGCAGGGGACATAGGTTCGAGCCCTGGTCTGGGAAGATCCCACATGTCACGGAGCAACTAGGCCCATGAGCCACAACTACTGAGCCTGCGCATCTGGAGCCTGTGCACCGCAACAAGAAAGGCCATGACAGTGAAAGTCCCTCTCACCGCGATGAAGAGTGGCCCTCACTTGCCGCAACTAGAGAAAGCCCTTGCACAGAAACAAAGACCCAACACAGCCCAAAAAATAAAAAATATAAATAAATTAATTAATTAAAATAAAAATGAAATACCTAGGAATAAACCTACCTAAGGAGACAAAAGACCTGTATGCAGAAAATACTGATGAAAGGAATTAAAGTGATACAAACAGATGGAGAGATATACCATGTCCTTGGATTGGAAGAATCAACATTGTGAAAATGACTATACAACCAAAAGCAATCTACAGATTCAACACAATCCTTATCAAACTACCACTGGCATTTTCCACAGAACTAGAACAAAAAAATTCATAATTTGTATGGAAACACAAAAGACCCCGAATAACCAAAACAATCTTGAGATAAAAACAGAGCTGTAGGAATCAGGCTCCCAGACTTCAGACTATACTAAAAAGCTGTAGTAATCAAGACAGTATGATACTGGCACAGGTAAACGGAAATATAGATCAATGGAACAGGATAGAAAGCTCAGAGATAAACCCAAGCACATATGGTCACCTTATCTTTGATAAAAGAGGCAAGAATATACAATGGAGAAAAGATAACCTCTTCAATAAGTGGTGCTGGGAAAACTGGACAGCTACATGTAAAAGAATGAAATTAGAATACTCCCTAACACCATACACAAAAATAAACTCAAAATGGATTAAAGACCTAAATGTAAGGCCAGACACTATAAATCTCTTAGAGGAAAACATAGGCAGAACACTCTATGACATAAATCATAGCAAGATCCTTTTTGACCCAACTCCTAGAGAAATGGAAATAAAAATGAAAATAAGCAAATGGGACCTAACAAAACTTAAAATCTTTTGAACAGCAAAGGAAAACATTAACAAGAGGAAAAGACAACCCTCAGAATGGGAGAAAATATTTGCAAATGAAGCAACTGACAAAGGATTAATCTCCAAAATTTACAAGCAGCTCATGCAGCTTAATATGAAAAAAACAAACAACCCAATCCAAAAATGGGCAGAAGACCTAAATAGACATTTCTCCAAAGAAGATATACAGATTGCCAACAAACACATGAAAGGATGCTCAACATCACTAATCATTAGAAAAATGCAAATCAAAACTACAGTGAGTTATCACCTCACTCAGAATGGACATCATCAAAAAATCTACAAACAATAAATGCTGGAGAGGGTGTGGAGAAAAGGGAACCCTCTTGCAATGTTGGTGGGAATGTAAATTGATACAGCCACTATGGAGAACAGTATGGAGGTTCCTTAAAAAACTAAAAATAGAACTACCAGACGACCCAGCAATCCCACTACTGGGCATATACCCTGAGAAAACCATAATTCAAAAAGAGTCATGTACCCCAATGTTCATTGCAGCAGTATTTACAATAGCCAGAACATGGATCAACTGAAGTGGCCATAGACAGTTGAATGGATAAAGAAGATGTGACACATGTATACGATGGAATATTACTCAGCCATATAAAGAAACGAAATTGAGTTTTTTGTAGTGAGGTGGATGGACCTAGAGTCTGTCATACAGAGTGAAGTAAGTCAGAAAGAGAAAAACAAATACCATATGCTAACACATATATATGGGTCTAAAAACAAAACAAAAAAAAACTGTTCTGAAGAATCTAGGGGCAGGACAGGAAAAAAGATGCAGACGTAGAGAATGGTCTTGAGGACACGGGGAGGGGGAAGGGTAAGCTGGGATGAAGTGAGAGATTGGCATGGACATGTATACTCTACCAAAGGTACAATAGATAGCTAGTGGGAAGCAGCTGCATAGCACAGGGAGATCAGCTAGGTGCTTTGTGACCACCTAGAGGGGCGGGATAGGGAGGATGGGAGGGAGATGCAATAGGGAGGAGATATGGGGATATATGTATATGTAAAGCTGATTCACTTTGTTATAAAACAGAAAATAACACACCATTGTGAAGCAATTATACTCCAATATAGATGTTTAAAAATTAATTAATTAATTAAAAATAAATAAAAAGTGAATAAATAAAAAATAAATAAATAAAAGGTTGTGTCTCTCCCTGCCTCTCTGAAACTTCCAAACACTGTTGTTCAACAAATTTCATTATATTCTCAAGATTTGAGGAGATTTAGGAGGCACCATGGTACACATGCTTTATATACAAGTTACTTAGATCACTCAAATATGTAGAAAACCTATGCACATTTACATTTATTGTAGAGAGCCATTAAAATGTCTACAGAGACAGTCCAATCTTGTGGAATGGGTTATTATGCCATACTCCTTTTCAAATGAATCTAAAAAGCTTTTACAGGCTGCCACTTTCACTGTTCCAGTGACTCCCCAATACTTATCCCACACAGTATGTGATTTTGAATTATGCCCATCAATGGTCTCCCTTCTATTTCTGCCTACCAAAAGCAAAATAAGTGACTTCTACTAATCTTTGCCAAAGAATAAAATAGTGATCTAAAAAGGTTCCTAACAGTAAGCACAGTTGTAAAATAGGGGCCCCTTCATCATGTGTCTTGTAAATTTTGGAACCTAAAGAACTAGAAATAATTTGTGTGTGTGTATCAAAACTAAGAGCTTGATGTAGGGTTGAAAGGGTCATTACATAATTAAGGATTTACAAAGAGCCATATACTATATCCACTGCATTCAACACATTTTATAAAAGTAACTAAATATTTCATTCTCACCACAACTAATGTTTTATAATAACTTTAAATAATTTAAATGGTGCAATGTAGGTGAAGAAACAAAATTCCATTGATGTCTTTTACAATGTAAGCTGTTAGGTTCTTTGTTGATAGATATAACATGATTTATCAAATTTTATTAAGGTCATTTCAAAAATCAAGTCAAGTGACTTAGCCAAATGTTTTAACTCATAGAACTTTAGCAAATTTTGAATAAGACTAATGTAACACAGGCAAAAAAGCAGGGCTGTTAAGAGCTCAGATTCAGTCCCTCACAGGCTGGGCTCAGGGTCTAGTCTACCTCTGTGAGCTCTGTGTCCATGAGAAAGGGACTGAATCTTTCTGTGCCTCTATCTTTAAACCTGCAAAACTGAGATAATCATCTTACAGCATCATCATGGGAATTACTAATTAGAGACTTATGAAAGGCTTAGAATAGAGCATGACACATACTGAGCATTTGATAAATTGCAACTTGTACTATTAAAACTACAGATAAAATAGATCTGTATCCTAAATCCATGTCATGTAACAGCAATGGCACAGTCACATAATCACAAATGTGAAAATATCATAAACATCATCAGAAAAAATCAATATCCCTACTCCCAGTGTTTATTCTAGTTAGTCCATATTTTTCATGGGACATACCAGAATCAAGTCACATTCCAGTCATTAAACTTCCTACTAATAATCTACGCTGTAACCTAAAATTGAGTTTTTTTAACAGAATATCATATTAGTCTCTTATCATATTACCACACCATCTTTAGCCTTTGACTCTTCTCTTCCTCTGGAATTGGAAATTGGAAAGTGAAGGCAAGAACAACTTCTGTTGCAATGATATCTGAGTACATTTTCTCCCCTTACTAAGGAAGATTGGAAATTTTATTTTCCAATTCACAGTGCAATCTTATTTGTACAACTGCTATGGGAGAGATTTGATATATGTGGATTTTGATATAGTCTATGACTACCAATAAATTATCATACCCTGTGTCATCATTTAGAAAGAATAAAAAATAGGCTAAAACATTGCAGTATGCGAAAAATTCTTCTTTTACCATTTTCCCCATAGTCAGAGCCCTACATTGTGGTTCATCGGCAGTGATTCCTTTTCAACAGGGTAACATCTTTGATGTTTGAGGGAAGAAGTGAAAGTTAACTTCCAATCCATCTGGAAACTACTATTCTCACTCCTCAGGAAAAAAATACATAAAAATCTAATCTAAAAATAGTCTTTTGAAAGAGAATAATTCTGTCAGGTTGTGCTCAAGTGTATTTGCCATTGAATTTTGAAAATATTCTTAAGTTTCATTAGGACATAATATATTTTCATTTTTCAATGCTGGGTGAAATATTATATCGAGTAATGTCTTTGCTAATTCAGTTATGGATTCCACAGGCTATAATCTTCCTTTGTACGTTTTAGTAATTCTAAATAAGCTCTATTTCTTCTAGGAATTATTTTCTAATATTCTTCTTTTTCTACTAAAGCAGACCATTTCTTTTCATTGAAGATCCATTTTGAAATGTTCATTAAATGTTGAATGTTTATCAGTAGCTGCCATCTCTGTGTTCCTAATTCTTCTTTGTGGCTTTCAACTTTCATTTTTCTCAATACAAACACTTTCAGATTTTTACTTTCATCTATTCTTTAAGAACTTGAAGGATGACAAAACCACTTTCAGAAAGCGCTGGGTCAGTAATATAAGGCATTTTTTAGAAGATTTTCTACCATGCATAACAGAGTAAAACAGGAAACAAGAGGAAGCAAACTAGAGTTGTGTGAAATTGCTCATTTATTCTTCTCAAGTAGTTTTCAGTTTTTCATGAAACTGCTGAAAAATTCACAAATTGTATTCCAGTGAGATGAATATTTGTTTGCCAAGTGTTCATCAAAAATTTCGTCTTCAGGTAAACATTGCATATGCATAAGACCTCCTGTTCCCAGGTGTGTTGCTAGTACCTGCTTGTTCACAGGCATGAAAATGGAAGCAGGGTTTTAAATATGCACAGCCTGGCTGGCTGGATAAGGAGAGATGCAAAGGGAGCTGGGAGTGGTGCTTACACTGCTGCAGGGGTGGGCATGCATTTCCCGCCTCGTCCCTTTTCCAAAATGAAGAGTTTAAGCTTCAGATTTTTTCTAATAGGGAATTTTTGTTCTGATATGCTCTTTCTACCTTTCTGGCTAATTTTATTGTGGGAAACCACATTCTATGTCAAAAATCTCTTCACTTTTATTCATAATAAGGAAAAGAATAAATGACCCAGATGCATTGGCTTTTTCCCAGCATTCTTTGTTTCCATGTATAACATTTTCTTTTGACGATAATGTGATAATTCATTCATTTCTTGCTTCAAATCGTAATTTTCTGAATGAACAACTTTAAATGCCATAGGTTCTTAATGGATCAGTAATATGACAGCAAGTATAGGTATCTGCTAGTTTGAAATACCACACAAAGGGTACTTTGAAATTGGTTTTCCTCTATGTGCATTTAAATGATATTAAAGCATTCCTTAATTTGGATGAGGTAAATTATCCCTTCACATAACTCTGACAGAGGCATTTGTAAGATAGGAGCCCAACATAAAACGCCATTTGGGGCCCCTATAAGTGGCTGAACTGAGAAGCAAATTTTCCTTTCTTTCATTCTTCTTTCCCTCCCTTCCTCCTTCCCTTCCTCTCTCTCTCCCTTCCTTCCATTTTTCCTCTCTCTTTCTTTCATTTATTTCCTAAAATCTCAAAACTTCTCATAACTGATTTTTAACCTTTACAAAAAGCAAAACAGGAAAAAATCCCTGTATAAACTGAGCAGATATAGGACAGTAGGAAAAGGTGTGCCCAGCCTCAAGGCTTTCAACTTTCAAATTGTATAATACTCTGTTCATTGGATTCACTAGGCCTTAGCCGGTTCTTGATGCCATTCCAAAGCTTTGAAACTTCTTTAAAACTCTTTGTCTTGATTTCCTATACCTCCTATCTACCAATGGATTCAGTTATATTCATCTGTGCATCTCATGAGTTGCTTATTGAGCATAACATAATAAGAGATTACTACACATGCACACATATGCACTGTCCTCCCAGCATATATGATGCATCTGTGTGAGCACGTGTAAGAAGTATTCATTCAGCCTGTTTTTTAGAATTTTCTGGAGGGAAGAGAGTTGTTTTTTTTTTTTTTTTTTCCATACATTTTTTGTTCATTAGGGATATATATGTCATTTTGTTTTACTATCAGATTTTAGAAATAATTTTTGAATATGAAAGTAAAATAGTGAATGTTTTTTAGTTAATTGTTCCTTTTAAAAATTTTATTGAAGTACAGTTGATTTACAATGTTGTGTTAATTTCTGCTAACAGCTAAGTGACTCAGTTATACATATATATATTCTTTTCATATTTTTTCCATTATGGTTTATCACATGATATTGAATATAGTTCCCTGTGCTATACAGTAGAACCTTGTTGTTTATCCATACTATATATAGTATTTTGCATCTGTTAATCCAAACTCTCAATACTTCACTCCCCCTAAAATTGTTCCTTTTGATATCCCTGCCTCTATTTCTCATTTTAAACATTTTATTTACTATTCTTCTCTTGTTTTAAGAGTGGCTAAGGCATATACACATTGAGATGGACCCCAAGTACCCTTCTGTAGACCAACAGGCCTTGGATGGTGACTATAGACCAGCAGTATGAATGAAGATAATGACAGTCTCTTGTTTTATACCTTAGAACACTGAGCTCTTCTAAATTAAAGGTCTAACCAAAATTATCATAAAGGGAATCATAACTTCCATGATGTGCTTTATTTCCTAAGTGGGCTCATAGTCAGAAAGATTTCCCAGGAGGTAGGATCAAATTATGAGATCCCTAGGAGTTTAAAGGATTTTTGTGGGTTGCATTGGTACATTTGCTCATTTGGAATTTTCATGTTTACCTTTACAATTACCTCAAAATATATAATGAATATCTGTTATATACCTTTACATTATTATATAAGCTAAGGTCACACTGGTGAAAAAGACACAAATCTTTCTCCTCAGGAAGTTTAAAATCTAATAAGTGAAAAGACAATTATGATGTGTGGCAGATACAGGGCATTGTGAGAGTCACCTGACTCAGCTGTGGGAATCAGAGTGCTTCAAACTGAGGAAACTTGTAAGAAGACTCAGAAGAAAAGCAGAGTATGGATAAGAGGAGAAGTAAATAGTGTACTCCGACAGGAAGCTATGATATGAGGATGGCAGTATTGAGAGATGAGTGTGGATAGGGACCAGTATATAAAAGGCCCATAGACCATAATTGCAATTATTTACTTTATCTCGGTGGTACTGAGGGACAGATGGTCATTAAAGAATTTTTAAGTATCAATTGGATATATATATACACACACATATATATGTATCTGTGTATGTGTGCATATATATATAATTATATGTGGATTTCTTGAGACCTGAGGACTGATCAAAGATGGAAAGACTGTTATAAACCTAAGTGAGTCCCCAGAATCATTTTTGTGCAAATCTCCAGCCCATTTCCACACTGTGCATGAAAGATACATTATGAATATTCTGCTATCAAGGTATTGGTTTCCCTTCTAACCTATACTCACAGGTTTGACTGCTAGTTCTGTGGAGAGAGCATGAGTTGAAAAAAAAAATATTGCTCCCACTTCCTACTAGCTATGAATCTGGGCAAGTAGCTTAGCTCCTCTTAATTTTAGTTTCCGTTCATTTGTTAATTTAAAAAAAAAAGTTTGGTAATTTCTCACTCATCTGGTATATGGTGTTGTAGAATATAAAATAATCTGAATAATTAGGTTCCATAGTATATTATTGCTGTGTTATATCAAAGGAATTTCTCAGATAAGGCTGTACCATGGCAAAAACCATGACAAGGATAACATAGTTTGTGTGAAGAATGATGCTGGAGCTGGTCAGCATGAAAACCCTTCACTTGTTTCTGAGTCATTCAGCAGCCATAGCAAATAATGAGAATGTAAGAATTTTATACAATTCAGAGATGACTCTGTTAGAGGTGAAAGAATAGTACTTTGAAAGACAAAGAATGAGGAAGGAGAGGGATAAAATTGAAAAGCACACCCTGAAATTTATTATTTCTTACAAAGCAGATGCCAGGGAGTATCATGCAGTATATGTAACAATAGGAAATAATGCAACTAGATACATCTCAGTACATTTTAAACACAGTATATATAACTGCTCCTAGATGGCATTCTTTGAGCATGTGAGATGTAAGGATTGTTCTGACCGTGCTTATCAATGCTCTCAGATGAGAACAAGGTTCATGTATTCTAGTTTATCTCAAAGGAAATGAAGACCACAACCCAAAGTTCTATTGTGCTGAGGTCTAATCATCTTTGTACCACAGACAGAAAAATATAATTTTATTAGCTTTGTTAATAACAATTTTATATTCTTATTTTGTGGGTGGATCTTTTAGCTTAACTAAAATAGTAGCATCCCAGGGTCACAAGGCTCTTCTTGGGAGATAGCAGACGTGCCCAGACTTTTCTGGTGAGTCAGTAACTCCAGAAGGTAAGCTTGGAAAGCCATGTGCATAAGAGCTCTGCAAACCACTTGTGGCCCTGTTTCCTACAAATTCTGATAGCCATTTCTAATCAACACATGTATCTACATTCTCAACTCTCAGCAGAAAAGCCTGATCAGATTCAGAAATCTCATAACTGTATCTGGCAAGGCAAGCATTACTTTCAGATGTTCCTATGTTCTGGTCTATCAATTAAATGTATTTTACCATTTAATGCAGACTCAACTAATTCAACTTTCTCAGGCTATTGAACAGGAATGTAAAGCCCCATTTCTTTAAAGGGCTGGAAGAAAGCACCAGTTATCATCCAGAATACCCGTTTAGTTAAAGTGATACCTAAACTTTACCAGACTAATGAATTGAGACCATTTCATAGGAATTTTATTCTACCTCCTTTATTTAATGCAGTATCCAAAATGTTGTACACTCCTTGGCTGCCTGGTATACATTTATTCATAACTCAGAATCACCGTGAACTCATTAATAGCTCTTCTCATTGTAAAATGGTACTTTCTGCAAACACTTCACATGGTCTATTATTCTACTCCATTTACATTTATGAGTGTCTTTCATGTGTCCATCCCATAGTGCTATGCAGACTTAATATAAAAGAAGATACAATAAATATTTAAAAGGCTAAATCAAACAAATAATTTTTTTGGTTAAACGTTACAAATCAACAGTAATTTTTAAGTTCTCATGCATAAAAGAATAAATTCCTAGCTGAAGAACAAGGTGTAGAAGGACTTGTGATCTATTAGAATCAGACTGCAATGTGGCAGGTGAAGGTCAGTGATTGTAAATTGTGACAGAAACACTTCCAGAATCAGAAAATCTTTATGTGACAAGTATGCACTGGGTCGGTACAAAAATGAAATTATATGGTTAGTAAAACACACACACACACACACACACATGAATGCACACACAACTTTACAGTAATCCAAAGGTCAAAAGTGTGATTTTAAAGCATAGAAAATCACCTCTTTATGGTTACCAGCATGGTTGACACTTTAAACATTTATACTGGAGAACCAATCAGTAGCAACCCAATTTTATCTGTACTAAATTCAGGGAAATTTGAAGACATTCATGCTTGAATATCACACAGACATTTATGCAAACATCAAGCTGCTTCATAAGTCTGCAGGGACTGGGAAGAATATCTGAGTACCGTCTGCATACATATGACACTGCAGTCCATGGCATTGAATGTTATTCGCTAAAAATATCTAAATATAAAGTGAAATAGGATTTCAAACAAGCCCCAGAGGAATCAGAAAGTAACTTGGCAAAGCACAAACCATTCCCAAAAGGAACACATTGAAAGGACAATATAGGGATAAAGAAAAGATCCAAAGCAACTCATGTTTATTCCAGAAAATTCAAAAACATAGAGTTCTGTCAAGGAATGACACAGTCAGCAGTATTCAAACTATACAAATAGCCTTAAGTAAGCATTCAAACAACAAAATACTATGGACAGTATATTCTAATCTAAATATCAGGGCCAATAGTGTGCACATTTAACATGAGGTGTTAAAATGATATCATAGGAAAAATTCAAGATTTATTGTCTTTGTCTAATGATGAAAAATTTAAGGTGTTCTTGATTTAAAAAAGAAAAAGAAAAAACAAAATAAGTGTTCAGGCTTCTAGATTCTATTGAATTTGTTTTGCCTTTATGATCATGGAACCTTTATTTAATGTCTCATTTTGGAATTTAATGAAAGATTTAAGATTCTTAAGGACTCTTAAGATTCCTTAAGAGGAAAGGTGAGTAAAGGTGATATCACTGTTGTACTGTCATTATCATTATCCTATTATCCAATACTGTAAAAATCTGGTAAGTTATTTTCCCATACACAGACCACCCATCATTTTTTTTTTTTTACATTTTACTCATGATTTGTTTCTTTCATAACCCTAATTGTCAAAATTTCCATGTTCCAAAAAAAAAAAAAAATGAACCTAATGGAGTTAAACCAGAAAAGAATTTATTCATGACTATTACAATAAGGGAGAGAGATTGAGCATAACCCTTCTGAAACAAAAGTCAAGAGGATTTTTAAATGCTAGGATGATTCATGATTAAATTATCTGTATTAGCTAATTTTCAATTATCCTATTGAAGTTAGATTCCCTACCCCATAGAAACTGCAAGAGAAGGGCTCTATCTTCCTTGATTACATGATTACATTTCAAAGGGATGGCTTCCAGGTCCTGGAGAAATACATTCCTGGTCTGTAAAACTGACAGGAAGCTGGGAAAAGTTTATATCTCAAAGGGGCAGAGAAAGAATTTCCAATTGCAATGTTTTTAAGGTCAATGTCCTAAGAAAAGGAAGAAACCTGTCTAAAGGTTAGTCAAGCTGAGAGGAATGTTAAGGCTGTATTGGTCAACCGTATGCATCTCTTAGAAAGCACCACTCAACTGCCCCAGAAGCTTCGCTCCTAGACAGATGACAGTTGGAAGTATTCCAAGTAGATTTTGATTAACAAAATAAGGATATACCAATATCAATAGCATAGTAAAGCAACCACCATTACATCACAGAATAACAGAAAAGTATGGTTATGTACACAAATGTACTCAGTGTAGTGTAATAAAACAAAATCGTATTTAACACCATCAACATGATGATGAAAAATGGATAAGCCTCATGTTCCTAAAAACACCATACATAATAAAAGGTGCTAATATTCATATTTTCAGATTTTAATAATGCTATTAATCTTCTGTAGTCAATAGTAATGGATGTAATATTTTATCATTTTAAACTTCTCAACCTTTTGATGTTGAGAACAGTGAATATAGTTCTGTACATAGACGACATACAGATTCATGTCTATATTGAATAAAAGAAACTAATTCTTGACCACAATTAGTTTTAAATGAATACTGCTACACCAGTGGGTAAAATGAAACCCACTAGATTTATTTTCTTTGCCCTGGGTCCTTTGTAGTAAAATACTCACATCTATATGCTCTGAGGAGCTTGGCAGAACACACCTCAATTAACATACCTTAATGACTCTATTTGGTGGTTACCAAATTAGAAATTTAAGCAATATAATGGAAAGAAGTCTTTCAGGTTAACTAAACCCTGTTGCTGTGGGTAAGCTCAGATCTTTTCAGTTTCTTTTCTTGAAACTGTGCTTGCCTGTAAGTTGCCCACCTGGCTGCTCAGGCTCTCCTTGGGAGAGGAATCCATGCTCCTTCCCAGAGGAAACTATTCAGTTGTCAACAGCTTTGTTTAATTTCCTCTCGAAAGAAAAACTAAAACTTTTTGGGAGCTTTTCCTAAGTCACTGCAGGTAGTTAACAGTTTGGTTAAAAATAATTAAGCCAATTAGTTAATATGAAACTTAAACTCCTTCAGATAGAACACTAGGCTCACAGGATAAAAGAGATTGCCTAAGTGGAAGGTTCTCAGGGGAGGCTTGGAGCCAGACCCAGCATGAGGTGCTTTATTTTCTACCGCAAGTCTTCACACTTCTGCAAAATTGTTGGAAGCCAGTTCCTCTGTGGGTAGTTTTGCTTATTCTTTTCTGCATGTAAGTTGTCCTTACCGGGAGTGCCTCTACTTGCTCCTAAGCAGATACCCTATAGCTAGCTCAGAGCATTAACAGAATGCAGAGTGAACTGAACACAGTGTGACAGATGCTTCCAGAAGGGACAGCCAAGGTAGAAACAAAAGACAAAGAATAAGTGAGATACACTGCAATTGCCTCTGATAAGGATAGAATTAAAGCTCATTCTTCCAGAATAAAGGAAAGGCCTATTCGATTCTGTTGATCTTATTTTTACTTCTGAACCATTTGAAGTAAATTGTTTAGCTTTCATCAGTCATAAATGTCTGTCAGGAAAAGGTAAGGTGTTTAGTTCCCAAATGTTACCTTAGTTAACAAAGACACAATGTTTCTTCTTGTTGCAGCTAGAAATCTAGCTCAGTCTCAAACTTTGACCTTCCTGTGTGCAGATACATTTATATACACTATATTTATGCATTCATTTTCCCTTCAGTATATATTTATTGACTGCCTTCTCTTGATCAGGCACACTGATACTGCAGCAGGAAAGGCAGAAACCCACATATTCTTGTCTATTCAGCCATTAGATTAAAACAATAATATAATTATATGAAGGTGATTGTTTTAAAACTCTTGATCCCAGGTTTAAGAAATTTGCTTTTTAGTGCCAAGTCTTCAATTATTATTATTTTTTTGCCAACCTGTATATAATAGATCCATAGGCAAGCAAGTAGTGATTCTTACCTGAGCATACCACCAAGATGGGGAGGTACTCATATTTCTCAGTAAGACTATATGCCTCTCTGTGTCTGTTTAACTGTCCACATTCATATACATGTGGTATACATTATAACCATCTAAAGTATGTCTGTAGAGTAAAATCAACTGATTTCCTTATAAAGGCTTTGAAATCATGCATAAATTAGAAGTATAAAGTCTATAAATGCAATTTATAATATTTATATGTAGATACCATATCCGATGATAACATTAATTAAACTACTATTTTATTTTCAGAAGTATTTCTGATATAAGCTATATTTATATCCCCAAAAGGTAGACTGCCCAGCTTTAAAATATAATAAAAATGTACTGTTATACTTCATCAATTTCTAAATGAAGATTTTGTATTCTTCTACTCTGACACCATAAAAATCAATTTTAAGGGCTTCCCTGGTGGCGCAGTGGTTGAGAATCTGCCTGCTAATGCAGGGGAAACGGGTTCGTGCCCTGGTCTGGGAAGATCTCACATGCCACAGAGCAACTGGGCCCGTGAGCCACAACTGCTGAGCCTGCGCGTCTGGAGCCTGTGCCCCGCAACGGGAGGGGCCGCGATAGTGAGAGGCTCGCGCACCGCGATGAAGAGTGGCCCCCGCACCACGATGAAGAGTGGCCCCCACTTGCCACAGCTAAAGCCCCCGCACGAAACAAAGACCCAACACAGCTAAATAAATAAATAAATAAATAAATAAATAAATAAATAAATAAAGTAGCTATTAAAAAAAAATCAATTTTAAAAGTTCTGTGTTTGTCTCAGAATTCTCCTACACATTTTTTATTAAAAACAAAATATCTACATCATTGAATCTGATTTAGAGTATGTATGTGAAGAAAAACAGAACACCCTGAAAAATATTTATCTTCTTCCAGCTATGTTTTATATGTCCCAACTTAGTACATATTAATTTTGAAAGCCAGAAAAAATATTGTAGTAATTTTAAATAAACAAATTTGGCTGAAACATTGCAGAGCGGAGCATAATGTATTTGGGGAAATAGCTACAGCCATTCCACAAATGAGTAGGTAAAGGCTCAGTGTGAAACAGTATTGAGATTTCTAAATAGATGTTTTGCCCAAGACTCCAGAACTAAGAATATCCTCTGTTGATTTAGTAATTGCAGAAAATTCAGAATTTAAGATAAACAAGGGACATTTTTTTTTTTTAGTTTATATTTTCACTCAAGATTTAAAAAAAACAGCTAGATTGTAACTGTTCTACAATCCAGCTACCTTAAAGGTAAGTGGTTTAAGAGTATTTCAGTGTTTAAGAGTATTTCAAAACATTATTTCTTCTTAACCTCTGCTTCACATTTCAGATTAATTTTTACTTCGTTCCCATTTAATATTAGCACTCTAACGAAATAAAACCCCTAGTTATTCTACCAAAAAAATGAAAAGCATTTATTGAACACCTACTGTGTACAAAGCATTTGAGAGGTTATATAAAAATATAGCACAAGCCCTCACCAAGCTTGGATTCTTTCTGGGAGGATTAAAAAAGCATAAATGAATATACATCAGAACCTAACACAGCATGTATAGGATCATAACACTGAGCAGCAATAACTACTATTAGTTAATTAGCAGTTATTGTTTTATGTTATAAGAAAATGTTTATTGTATATACCGTTATCTTACTTAATGTTGGGTGATAATAAAGAATTGAAAGAGCTAGTTCCTATCCTTAAAAATTCAAATCACAGAACACCTTAAAGGTAGTACTTAAGACACCACTTAAGCTAACCCCTCACTGTCCATGAAGAAATTGATGAGTCTACAATGCAGAAAATAGACTGCACATGAAAAGAAAATGACTTTAAAAACAAGTGCAAGAAAACAAATTAAAGTATACAAGATGTAATGTAAATGTGAAATATTTCATTAAAATGAAAAGATTCTGAAAATGGAAGTGAAAAAAACTAGGGGTGTGATTAATTAGGAAAATCTTTGAAAAAATTAGTTGAGATAGTACTTGGCATCTCGAATGCTGCATGAGAGTTGAGAGGCTACCACATATATTTGTGATGCCCCAAGTGGTGGCTTTGAAGTGGAGCCCAAATAATTATATAAAGTATATCACAAATATTTTTATTTTCACATAGAGTAGGTGAAAATCCCCAAGAAAAAGACAAAGGTTATGCATCAATCTGCACAAGGAAACGAATGTAAGTGCAAGAGATTTTACCAAAAATATAAAGCCAGTCACACAACTGATAATGAAAACACTAAGATCCATCAAATAAAGAAAAATAATTTCACAACAGGGGAAATACAATTGTCTAATGTACATATTATGAAATATCCAATCTCATTATTGATCAAAAATTTTTAATGTTAATGGAAACTGTGAAGAATTATTTATTTATATACTATAGTAACAATGAAATTCCATGATATTCAGTCTCAAGAATTTATGACGCTAGTAATCATTCAGTGAAGCATAATTTTGGAGAATTTCTATGGAAACCAATGTAATATTTTTTGTCAAAAAATTTAAAACTATATCTAATACCTTAGCAAGTATCCTTAGAAATTATTTTGAAAAACATCATTCAAAACTTCAGGCATAAAGATAACATTGTGACTTTACTTTTATCAGTACAAATTTGGAAACAACATTAATAGGAAAACTAAAATATTATGACTCAACTATTCAGTAAAATATTATGCACACATTAAATACTGTGTTTACACATTTTAATATGTGTATATTTATTGTCTCTACCTAGTGGGCTTATGAATGAATATTTTCTTCCTCCTTATATTTCTGTACCTTAAAAAACCCTTAATTGAATGTGTTCCTTATAGGATGGAAAGAGTTTGCTAACTTGGTAAGCAAAATATTTGTTAAGTGAAATCAAGTAAATTATTAATAGGCAGTGAAAGAATGGAAGACAAAGTGTGGAAAGGTGTATCCAGGTCAAGTTCAAGTCTCACTGTAACAGCCAACATAGAACACTCCAACCTGTGGCACTACAAGACAAAGGAGTTACTGGCCTCTTTTACCATGTTTCATGGTGACTGAGGTCCTAAAATGAGGTCATTGAGTCAATGTAAAATACCATTGCATCACTCTCAATGCCCCATTTAAAATCTCAGGAACATTCACCTGCATTTACTTTCAGAAATATGAGCTCGTTATAACACTTGAGAATAGCTCACACACATTTTCTGAGATTATGTGTTTGAAAAAAATGGGTATGTGTGGCAATGGGATATCCCCCACTCATTATTCAGATCTTTCAACACTTTAAGCTCTTGCTCCTATAGGGCCTAAGGCTGTTGGATGTATATTAATAGCTTCCAATATCCGTTTGCAAGAAATATTACCATTTCACTACACTAGGTATTTTCCACGTTAGTATCTTATATTGTAAAGCTAAATATAGCTTAGCTGATAGTTAAAATTATAGTCACAGTTATTTGAAAATTTCACTTGTACTTTGTTTATTCACAAAATCTTTGTTTAAAACTATAGTGATTTTAAACAAATTCCTTGTCTTTTAAAGTAAGTTTTATCTCTCAAAGCAATCAACTGATCATGAGCACATCAGCAATTGAACTCTTTAGTTTCTGGGAATAGTCAAGAAAAATTTTAAAAATATATCTGACCTGTGTCACTTGCATTAAGAATATCTGCCATGTCTCTAAACATGTGGAAACTGTGTTCATTCCCTTATAGAATTTCTGTTTAACCTCTTCATATTAAGTTGACATTAGCAGTTGACAGTAATGTTGTCACCAAAATGTCAAAGATCAACCAAACATCCTGATATCTGCTCCACAACAACGAACGATATCAACCCAGAAAAACGTAAAATTCCAGCCAGCAAGTGGCTTCGCATCTACTTTTTACAATGTGTGCTTTCAGGTTTGTCTCAAGAAAAAAAAAAAAAAATGCCAAGTAAGTTAAAAATGGTCAGTGTTCTTCTTTTCTTCCCACAAAGGAATATGAGCAGTAATTGATTTAAATATTTGGATATACAATGGCCAGATCCCTACTTTGTGGCCCATTAAAAGAGTAACTAAGTGACTATCACCTTTCTGTATGTTCCTCCATAAACCCAATAAAAATATAACCAATATGCATTGTTATTTCATTAGTATCAATTTCTTTAGAGTCATATTTCTTCTGTGTGATGTTATGGCTTCATTTGCCAGTTTGTCTTTATCTCAAATAAAATTAAATATTAATTGTTTCTTTAAAAGCATTTTCTTTACACTTGCCTTGATCATTAATGTATTCTTTATACATTCAACAAATAATTATTTGTAAATAATTCAATTCTGCAAGATAGTTGTAGCGAGGAGGAAAAGAATGTAAAAATGAATGAGGCAAATCCCCTTCATTAACAAACTCATAATTGGGGGAGGCAGATTACAGTGTAATAAGTTCCATAAAAAGGATATTCACAGAGTGCTCTGGGAGCTCATAGCCTGAGGATGTGAAGAGTACTTCCCCAGAGAAGGGAGAGCACTAGTTTGCCTCAGAAGATGAATAAGGGTTTTCTAGAAGGAGAGAGGAGGAAAGTGGAGGAAATAAATAGCAAAGTAAAGACCTTAAAAGAATGTGCTAGGCTGGAGAAAAGCTAAAATATGAGTATGTTGGAACTTAGAAAATTTGCTTGATAGTAATTAACACAATTGACTTTATATAGGAATTATTATTGGTTCTCTTTTCCAAAAGTGAGACTTTTTGGTCCTACTAGGGCCTCCTCAAACTGTTTCAGGAGAAACTCCTCCCTTCATTAACTGCTTACAGACACATATTTCTTTGGAAATCCTCAAGTTCTCTAGGTTTCTTTTCTTCCCTGAGATGTTGAACTTCCTTTCATCTTGATTGGAACCCTGCTCTTCTCATTCTTCACGTGCTTGGCTTCCTCTCATCATGGAATCTCAACTTACATGTCCTTGAAGTAGCAACCACATTACTCTTTCTCACATAATCATACTTTGTTTTCATCACAGCAACCATCACTTTTTGAAGTTATCTGTCTATTTCTTATTATTCTTATTATTTCTTATTATTTGTCAATTGCTATAAGGATATAAAATTTGTAAAGTCAAAAAACCAGTCTACTATTCAACACTAAAACCGTCACATATAAAACAGAGGCGGCCACATAGTAGGCATTATATGATATATTTAAAGAAAGATGCAAAGGAAAAAGCAAATGAAATGTATAAAATAAGAAAAATCAATCAAGTAATACGTCAGCATCAAAATTGCATTCTCCTCCCACAGCTTTTTAAGATTGGACTTCATCAAGAAGCACACAGTAAAAGAGAATGGAAGGACTTTGTGGAGAAAGAAATGGAAGTCTTATGTTTTGCAAATGCAGTTAAAAAAGCCAGTAAAATCTATGTATTAATATTTATTTCCACTTATATTCAAAGGTGGGTGAGCCCTGGTGATGTTGAGTTTACATTAACCTTACTTATATCACCAAATACTTGTGAGGTTCAAATGAGAAGTGGGTGTAAAAGTATCATAAAATGTAAGAGACTGCATTTCCTTGCCTTCTAATAGTAAAATAAGTAAAATATAGATTCTTCTGGGGTAGTAAGGAAGACCATTTAAGATACCAATTAATTGGATTACCACTGGTATATTTTCCATTACCATCTGATTCTTCTCAGTCTATGAATTTTGTCAGGAAAACAATAAGTAACAGAATTATAACAAATAGATCTTTAGTTAATCTTCAGAAAAGTGTTTGTATCATGATGAAAACAGTGTTATTTTTTGAATGTCACACATAATTGTGCATAGCCAAAGTAAATGAGCTAGTAAATGGGCTGGCATTAATAATTATACTGACATGCATGTAATATCAAGTATTGACTAATAAAATGACTGATAATTTTCAGATAATTAAATTTAAAAATATGAAAGAACTTTAAACAAACGTGACTTGTAGCTTTTATAATGTTTAATTAAGTACATGCTAAATGTAACAATAATTTATTTCATCAGTAAAAATGTGAATACATGTGCAAAATAAAATATTTTCAATAAGAATATTAGTATCATTGGGCTTTAGATGTCATTCTTTTTTAAAAAACGTTTTATTTTTTGTGGATATTTTTACCTTTTGCATATGATTTCATACTTCCATTAAGCTAAAGAATTAAGTAAGCTTTTAATCTTATTGCAGATTTACAAAACATCTCTATCACTGAGAATTTTGAAACAAATGAAAAAAAAAAGAAAAAAGCAACCTGGAAAATATTTTTAAGGTAGAAGAAGAAAGAAAAAGAAAAAACAGTCACAACAAAGAGGATCCTAAAAAGCAGACATCACTATTAAATATAATGTGGTATGTTTGTTGGGATATTGGAACTGAAAAAAGACAGTAGGAAAAAACTGAAGAAATAAGAATTTGGCCTTTAGTTAATATTAATGTATCAGTATTGCCTCCTTAATTGTGAAAAATGCACCATACTAACGTAAAATGTTAATAATGGAGAAAATTTGGAGTGGGGCATATATGAACTCTGTACTATCTTTGCAATAATTTTGTAAATCTAAAACTTTTATAAAATGAAAAGTTTATTTTAAATATGTTCATAGATTTAAAAGTGATCATTATACTGTCTACTCATTAAAAGATAAAAAATATTTGGTGAGTGATAGACTAGCAAATTTCAATCTTCATCCTACTCATCTTAATAGAATTTTTCTTTACAAATAAAGAACATTGGAATTATTTTGCCAATGAGTAGTAGGTACATATATAAGAAATTTGAAATCTAGTGTTGAACTTTTAATCTCAGAGAGCTACCAATAATTAAACATACATGTGCACACATAATACATTAAATATATTTTTAGGAAGGACTTCTATTTCCCCTGCTGAGTTATACGTCATATGATTTTCTGAAACCCTGGCTTAAACTGATTAGATGAGGTGTGGAAACCTGATCAAGGAAAATCCATCCATATTCTGGCCAGTAAATAGGGGGGTGACCTAGTTCAACAATATAAGCAGAGCCAAACAGATCTCCCTTCTTGGGAATAATTGACTATGAAATGAAAATAACATTTGTGCTTCTAGTAGTGGCAAAAATAATGCATCCTAGGTTGTCATGATGTGGAAGAACCTGGGGTAATCATTATGGGATATGGATGAGAAGAGCAATCAAGAAAACCTAAATACAAAAAGAGGAAAATAAAATAAATGCAAGAAACATGCTGGACATCCACAGGAGATGAGAAATAGAGGAGAAAGAGAAAAATAAAAAGAATAACAAGCAGAAGCTGCCTTTGAGAGAATGGCATCCTTTGCAAACAACTCTCTCTGTGTTTCTGCTTTGAGCACAATAAGGCCTGGATGTATTTTTATTTCTTTGTCTCATTTGCTTACAGTAAATCCCTCTTTTCTAGAGCAAGTAGAGGTCATCTCATGAAACTATCATCAATGGAACCCACCTAAACCAGACACCAGGATTATACTAGCCACTATGCATGCCTGTTGGAGCCCCTCTCTAGCCATAATACTTCTTTGTTCCCACTGGCACTAGCTGTTCTTTGGTTCTCTCAGAACCAAAGTATCATTATTTCCAATATTTGATCAGAGCCTTTAAGATAATCTTTACGTTTAAATTTGTAACATTGCAGTTGTTCAAAAATTACATTACCCTCTGAACTATTTTTAAATAATCCTGTCAGAAAACAACTTTCTCGTTACTGTATATCTCGGTGTCAAAGTTAAAATTACAAAGTATTGGCCTTTATAGTTATTCCTCATCAACAAACTAATTATTAATCATTTTTCTCACTGATCTTATATATAGGCAAGTTTCATCTAAGACAGTGAGAGACAGAAGAATCCTAGATCATCAGAGGATAAATATTACTGGGTGTTATTGTAGAAGTCTCATTATTGCACAGATCACTTCTCCTGCTGTAATTAAACTGTCTCTTAATTTTCTTTTCTTTTGACAAATCTCTAAATTTCATGAGGTCAGTAATGTTTTGTCTACCATTGTATTTTCAGAACCTAGAAAAGTAGCTGGTACAATGGTTGCTGAAAAAAATATTGAATGAAGAAAGAAAAGGTAGAAAGACAGTTATTCCTTTAGCCAACCACAACAAGGAGAACAAAAATCATAATAAAAGTAATAATAAAATGTCAGAAAACAGTGGAATAATGACTTTAAAATGAGAAGAAAAAATAAATATAATTTTATTTTATGCCTCATGAAATCATAGTTCAAGAATGAGAATAAAATACATTTTTAGTCAAAACAGAGTTTATGAAACATAGAAACAATATGAAGAAACTCTAAAAGAATTTATTTCAGGAATAAGAAAAATTATCTCTAGATAACATCTAAGGGGGTAAGAAAGAATACTGAGGAAAAAAAAGTCATAGACTTGTAGATAAATCTAAGCCAATATTAGGATTTTCTAATTTATGAGGTCTTAAAACAAGATAAATAAATACAGGAAAATAACATATAACAAGAAAAGAATTAAATTATTCCACAGTCTGCACTTTTTAAGAGAAATATAAAGATACAGGTTATCTGTAGTCCCTGATAAGTCTCTATGCTTGTTAAAGTTTGAAAGATTCACAATAACAAATAGAAAAATAGACACAAAATAAGTTTATTAGTTATGAATCTAATCACAATTAATATGAATGTATTAATAAATTACTAAAGTCGCCCTATTACAAAAACTACAGCTATGTACTATTTATAAAGACAAACTAAAATTGTAAAGATATTGCTGGAGTAAAAGCAAAAGATATGCCACTTGCAGCAAAAAATGCTAGTAAGGAATACTTTAAATACATTCTTTAAGTTTTCCTTAGTAACTGAACACTGATTTTCTGCAGCAACTTGTCAAATTTAAAACTGCATTTTCCCTACTCCTTTGCAGTAACTGTAACCAATGAAGCATAAACTGTGGCTTCAAGGAAATCTCTTTACTAGAGATTCACTCAGTTGGAAGGAAATGGTAGGACATGGGGGGACTGAAGGAGGAGGAAAAGCAGAGGCCAGACAGGATTGGTGCCCCTGAGGTGAGGGAGATGAGGAGATGCAGGTTGGAGGGACCCTCCAAGAAGAGCGGGAGAGGAGTGGAGGGCATTTGCCCTGCCCACTTGAGCCCAAGAATTTTGCTGGGCTCCCAGGTGAAGTCCCCTGCCCTCTAAGACCACAGCTAGGGGGCATGCCTGGGCCCCTTCTGTTCCTTGAGCCTAAACCCCACACCTCACAGCCCCCAGTGCCTTTTCCAGCCCTGTGGGTCCTAAGCATAGGCCCCAGCCACCACCCAAACCTCACCCTTTCTTAGGCCCTGCCCTCCACAGCCAAGACCTTTCCCCCCTTTTTTTTTCTTTCTTTCTTTCTTTTTTTTTTTCCCCACCTCCTCTTTTTCACTATTGTGGTATTGATGTTCCTTCCAGTTACTGATTCATCTATGTTTTTATTTTATATTCTTTCTAACATATCTGTTAGTTTCCTAGCCTAATTTTACTTTTTACTTTGTTATTGTTCTCTTTTTTTTTTCACCCCACACAGCTTGCAGGATCTTGGTTCACAAGCTGGGAGTCAAGCTGAAGCTCCTGCAGTGGGAGCTCCAAGTCTGAACCACTGGACTAACAGAGAACCTCAGGGCCCTGGGAATATTAACTGGAGTGAGGTCTCACAGAGGTCCTCGTCTCAGCACCAAGACCCAGCTCTACACAACAGCCTACAAACTCCAGTGTTGGAAGCCTCAGACCAAACAACCAGTAAGACAGGAACACAATCACACTCATTAAAAAAAAAAAAAAAAAAATAAGACAGCAAAAAAAATATGTCACAGAAGAAGGAGCAAGGTAAAAACCTACAAGATCAAATAAATGAAGAAGAAATAGGCAATCTACCTGAAAAATAATTCAAAGCAATGATAGTAAAGATGATCCAGAATCTCAGAAATGGAGAGGCACAAATTGAGAAAATACAAGAAATGTTTAACAAAGATCTAGAAGAGCTAAAGAACAAACAAACAGAGATGAACAACATAATAACTGAAATGAAAAATACACTAGAAGGAATCACTAACAGAATAACTGAGGCAGAAGAAGCAATAAGTGAGCTGGAAGACAAAACTGTGGAAATAACTGCCGAGGAGCAGAAAAAAGAGAAAAAATGAAAAGAATTGAAGACAATCTCAGAGACCTCTGGGACAACACTAAACGCACCAACATTCTAATTATAGGGGTCCCAGAAGAAGAGAAAAAGAAAGGGACTGAGAAAATACTTGAAGAGATTATAGTTGAAAACTTCCCTAACATGGGAAAGGAAATAGTCACCCAAGTCCAGGAAGCACAGAGTCCCATACAGGATAAACCCTAGGAAAAACACACCAAGACACATATTAATCAAACTAACAAAAATTAAATTCAAAAAGAAACATTAGGGCTTCCCTGGTGGCACAGTGGTTGAGAGTCTGCCTGCCGATGCAGGGGACATGGGTTTGAGCCCTGGTCTGGGAGGATCCCGCATGCCGCGGAGCAGCTGGGCACGTGAGCCACAATTACTGAGCCTGCGTGTCTGGAGCCTGTGCTCCACAGCGGGAGATGCCGCGACGGTGAGAGGCCCGCACACCGCGATGGAGAGTGGCCCCCGCTCGCCGCGACTGGAGAGGGCCCTCGCACAGAAACAGAGACCCAACACAGCCATAAATAAATTAATTAATTAATTAATTTAAAAAAAAAAAGAAACATTAAAAGCAACAGGGAAACACTAAAAATAACATAAAAAGTAATCCCCATAAGGTTATCAGCTGATTTTTCAGTGGAAACTCTACAAGCCAGAAGGGAATGGTAGGATATACTTGAAGTGATGAAAAAGAAAAACCTACAAGCAAGATTACTCTATACAGCAAGGATCTCATTCAGATTCAACAGAGAAATCAAAAGCTTTTCAGACAAGCAAAAGCTAAGAGAATTCAGAACCACCAAACCAGCTCTACAACAAATGCTAAAGAAAATTCTCTAGGCAGGAACACAAGAGAAGAAAAAGACTCACTAAAACAAACCCAACACAATTAAGAAAATGGTAAAAGGAACATACATATTGATAATTAACCTTGAATGTAAATGGATTAAATGCCCCAACCAAAAGACACAGACAGGCTGAATGGATACAAAAACAAGACCCATATATATGCTGTCTACAAGAGACCAACTACAGACCTAGGGACACATACAGGCTGAAAGTGAGGGGATGGAAAAAGATATTCCATGCAAATGGAAATCAAAAGAAAGCTGGAGTAGCAATACTTGTATCAGATAAAATAGATTAAAATAAAGACTGTTACAAGAGATAAGGAGGGACAGAATATAACAATCAAGGAACAATCCAAGAAGAAGATATAACAATTATAAATGTTTATGCACCCAATATAGGAGCATCTCAATACATAAGGCAAATGCTAACAACCATGAAAGGAGAAATTGCTAGTAACACAGTAATAGTAGGGGACTTTAATACCCCACTTACACCAATGGACAGATCATCCAAACAGACATTAAATAAGGAAACACAAGCTTTAAATGACAAAATAGACCAGATAGATGTAATTGATATTTATGGAACATTCCACCCAAAAGTGGCAGAATACACTTTCTTCTCAAGTGCAAACAGAACATTCTCCAGGATAGATCATATCTTGAGTCACAGATCAAGCCTTGGAAAATTTTTAAAAATTTGAAATCATATGAAGCATCTTTTCTGACCACAACGCTAAGAGATTGGATTCAGTTACAGGAAAAAAAAACTGTAAAAAACACAAACATATGGAGACTAAACAGTGCGCTACTAAATAAACAAGAGATCACTGAAGAAATCAAAGAAGAAATAAAAAATACATAGAAACAAATGACAACGTAAACATGATGACCCAAAACCTATGGGATGCAGCAAAAGCAATTCTAAGAGGGAAGTATATAACAATTCAATCTCACCTCAAGAAACAAGAAAAATCTCAAATAAACAATATAACCCTACACTTAAAACAACTAGAGAAAGAAGAACAAAGAAAACACAAAGTTAGTAGAAGGAAAGAAATCATGAATATCAGAGCAGAAATAAATGAAATATAAATGAAGAAAACAATAGTAAAGATCAATAGAACTAAAAACTGGTTCTTTGAGAAGATAAACAAAATTGATAAACCCTTAGCCAGACTCATCAAGAGAAAAAGGGAGAGGATGCAAATCAATAAAATTAGAAATGTAAAAGGAGAAATCACAACTGACACTGCAGAAATACAAAGGATTATAAGAGACTACTACAAACAACTATATGCCAACAAAATGGACAACCACGAAGAAATGGACAAATTCTTGGAAAGGTACAATTTTCCAAGCTGAACCAGGAAGAATTAGAAAATAAAAACAGACTTATCACAAGTAATGAATTTGAAACCATAATTAAAACTCTTCAAACAAACAAAAGTCCAGGACCAAATGGCTTCACAGGTGAATTCTACAAAACATTTAGAGAAGAGCTAACACTGATCCTTCTCAAACTCTTCCAAAAAACTGCAGAGGGAGAAACACTCCCAAATTCATTCTACGAAGCCACCATCACCCTGATACCAAAACCAGAAAAAGATACCACTGATGAACATAGATGCAAAAATCCTGAACAAAATGCAAACAGAATCCAACAGCATATTAAAAGGATCATACACCATGATCAAGTGGGACTTATCCCAGGGATGCAAGGATTCTTCAATATATGCAAATCAATCAATGTGATACATCACATTAACAAATTGAAGAACAAAACCCATATGATCATCTCAATAGATGCAGAAAAACTTCTGACAAAATTCAACACCGATTTATTATAAAAAACTCTCCAGAAAATGGACATAGAGGTATCCTACCTCAACATAATAAAGGCCATATATGACAAACCCCACAGCAAGCATCATACTCAATGGTGAAAAAAATGAAAGCATTTCCACTAATATCAGGAACAAGACAAGATGTCCACTCTTTTCACTGTTATTCAACATAATTTTGGAAGTCTTAGCCACAGAAATTAGAGAAAAAAAGAAATAAAAGGAATACAAACTGGTAAAGAAGAAGTGAAACTGTCACTGTTTACTGGTGAGGTGATACTGTACATAGAAAATTCTAAAGATGCCACCAGAAAACTACTAGAACTAATCAATGAATTTTGTAAGGTTGCAGGATACAAAATCAATGCACAAAAATCTCTGGCATTCCTATACACCAACAACGAAAAATCAGAAAGAGAAATTAATGAAACACTCCCATTTACCACTGCAACAAAAAGAATAAGATACCTAAGAATAAACCTGCCTAAGGAGGTGAAAGACTTGTATTCAGAAAACTCTAAAACACTGATGAAAGGAATCAAAGATGACATAAACAGATGGAGAAATATACCATGTTCTTGGATTGGAAGAATCAATATTGTGAAAATGACTTATACTATCCAAAGCAAATCTACAGATTCAATGCAATCCCTATTAAGCTACCAATGGCATTCTTCACAGAATTAGAACAAAAATTTTTACAATTCATATGGAAACACATAAGACTCTGAATAGCCAAAGTAATCCTGAGAAAGAAAAACAGAGTTCGAGGAGTCAGGCTCCCCAACTTCAAACTATACCACAAAGCTACAGTGATAAAGACAGTATGGTATGGGCACAAAAACAGAAATATAGATCAATGGTACAGGATAGAATGCCCAGAGATAAACCCATGCACATATGGGCACCTAATTTTATGACAAAGGAGGCAAGAACATACAGTGGAGAAAAGATAGCCTCTTCAATAAGTGGTGCTGGGAAAACTGGACAGCTGCATGTAAAAGAATGAAATTAGAACACTCCCTAACACCATACACAAAAATAAACTCAAAATAGATTATTAAAGACCTAAATGTAATGCCAGACACTATTAAACTCTTAGAGGAAAACATAGGAAAAACAATCTTTGACATAAACCACAACAAGATCTTTTTTGACCCACCTGCTAGAGTAATGGAAATAAAAACAAAAATAAACAAATGGACTTAATTAAAATTAAAAGCTTTTACACAGCAAAGGAAACCATAAACAAGATGAAAAGACAACCCTCAGAACGGGAGAAAATATTTGCAAATGAAACAACAGACTAAAGATTAATCTCCAAAATATACAAACAGCTCATGGAGCTCAATATCAAAAAAACAAACAATCCAGTTAAAAAATGGGCAGAAGACCTAAAGAGACATTTCACCAAGGAAGACATACAGATGACCAACAGGCACATGAAGAGATGTTCAACATCACTAATTATTAGAAAAATGCAAATCAAAACTACAGTGAGGTATCATCTCATGCAGGTCAGAGTGGCCATTATCAAAAAATCTAGAAACAATAAATGCTGGAAAGGGTGTGATGAAAAGGGAACCCTCCTGCACTGTTGGTGGAAATGCAAATTGATACAACCACTATGGAGAACAGTATGAAGGATCCTTAAAAAACTAAAAATTGAGCTACCACATGACCCAGCAATCCCACTACTGAGCATATACCCTGAGAAAAGCATAATTCAAAAAGAGACATATACCACAATGTTCATTGCAGCACTATTTACAGTAACCAAGACATGGAACCAACTTAAATGTCCATTGACAGATGAATTGATAAAGAAGATGTGGCACATATATATAATGGAATATTACTCAGCCATGAAAAGAAATGAAATTGAGTAATTTGTAGTGAGGTAGATGGACCTAGAGTCTGTCATACAGAGTGAAGTAAGTCAGAAAGAGGAAAACAAATACCCTGTGCTAACGTATATATATGGAATGTAAAAAAAAAAAAAAAAATGGTACTGGTGAACCTAGTTGCAGAGCAGGAATAAAGATGTAGACATAGAGAATGGACTTGAGGACAAGGAGTGGGAGGGGGAAGCTGGAGCAAAGTGAGAGTAGCATCAACATATATACACTACCAAATGTAAAATAGTTAGCTAGTGGGAAGCAGCATAGCACAGGGAGATTGGCTCAGTGCTTTGCAATGACCTAGAGAGGTAGGATAGGAAGGATGAGAGGGAGGCTCAAGATGGTGGGGATATGGGGATATATGTATGCGTATGGCTGATTCACTTTGTTGTACAACAGAGACTAACTCAGTATTGTCAAGCAATTATACTCCAGTAAAGATCTATTAAAAAAAAAAAAAAAAAAACCAAAAAGACTATATGGGGCCTGCAAAGACCAAAATATTTACTATCCATCCCTTTACAGAAAGAGTTCGCCAACCCCATTTTTAGGGGATTCTTTTTAAAATGCAATATGCACATTTAACCTATCAAATTCTTAATCAAAATATTTATCCTCTTTATGGATAAATCAAGGTCCTTAGGATATTATAACTCTACTTATCCCTTCCCACATACATGTTACTGTAGTCAGAAATTCTATTTTTATTTTTAAAAAAACTTCATTTTGAAAGCTACCATATGATCCAGCAATCCCACTCCCAGGCATACAGCCAGAGAAAAACATGGTTTGAAAGGATACATGCACCCCAATGTTCATTGCAGAGCTGTTTACAATAGCCAAGACATGGAAGCAACTTAAATGTCCATCAACAAAGGAATGGATAAAGAAGTGGGGTACATATATACCATGGAATATTACTCAGCCATTAAAAAGAATGAAATAATGCCATTTGCAGCAACATGGATGGACCTGGACATTACCATACTAAGTGAAGTAAGTCAGACAGTGAAAGGCAAATATCATATGATATCACTTGTATGTGGGCTCTAAAACAAAATTGAAACAAATGAACTTATTTACAAAACAGAAACAGACTCACAGACTTAGAGAATGAACTTATGGTTACCAAGGCGGAAGGGTTAAGGGGAGGGATAGATGGGGAGTTTGGGATTGACATGTACACACTACTATATTTAAAATAGATAACCAGCAAGGAAAAAAATAATAATGTATTATGAATAACTTTATGACAATAAATCTGACCTTAAAAGATAAGAAAAAATAAAGAAGCATCATGGTAAAGATGACATAAGAGAAAGAGATAAGGGACATTTTTTCATGGTAACTGAGGAGCTGCCATTTCAGCTTTGGGCTGCTTATCTCCAGACTTTATTTATGTAGGAGAAAGAAAAGCAACCTTGCAGTTCTCTTTGGGTCTTCTGTTACACACAACTGCACTAAATGTTAAGTGACATATCACAGAAATAATAATCAAAAGAATACTGATGTGACTAATTGTTATCAGATTATTCTGACTATCCATTGAAGCAAAATAAATCACTCCCCAAATAGTGACTTAAAATATAATTTTAGATTCTGTGGGTCAGTGATCCAAACAGTACACAGGGACAGCCTGTTTCTGATTCCTAACATCTGGGGACCTGGCTAGAAAATTTGAATGTCTGGGGCTGATCCAATGTCAAGGAGTAAGAATCATCTGGAAGAATCTTTACTCCCATGACTTGCTATTCACACGATATCACCTTAGACCTCACCTCCACGTGGTCTCCTCATGTTCTTCAGTTAAGTGGTCTCTTTCCTGTTCCTCACAGCATGACAGACGACAAGAAGTGTCACTGCCTTTTATAAACTAGTCTTGGAAGGCACAAAGTATTACTTCCTCCCTAAGCACAAATTTCCCAGATCAAGAGAAGGGAAAAAGACACACCTTCATTGGAAGGAGTGTCAAAGTCACATTGTGAGAGTAACACATGGGATGCAAGATATTGTTGCAGCCATCTGTCCAAAATACAATTTGCCAAACAGAGGAAATAGATAAGTAGTATCACAATGTAGTCATGAAATATTCAAGTTATAAGGAAGACACAATAATTCTAATCTCTTTAAATCAAATAATATAGCTTTAACAGTAATGAAGTAAAATTGACAAAACAACATGGAAAAATTGACAAATCCACCTTTAAAAGTGTCTCTCAATAAACTATAAATGAGATAGGAAAATAAATCAGTAAGAATAATAGAGATTTAAGTAACACAGTTAACAAGCTTGAAAAAATGGATACAAATAGGGCATTGCACAATATTGGGGAATGGACATTCTTTTCAAAGATGTAAAATATTGAATACACACTAGACCAAAAAATAATAAAATTTAAATGGATCTGTTTAATATAGATCATGTTCTTAACTCACAAAGTATTTCAGTCTGAAAAAATAACTAAAAGAGAAATTCATCAAGTTATAAGTTAAAAATACAATTCAAAAGAATTCATGGGTTAAGAAAAATATTCCATAGAAATTTTTTTTTTAAATTAGGACTGCAAATTTTTTAAAACTACATCATAATTTTGGGATTTAACTAAGAAAAGATGTTATACTTAAAACATTTTGGTAATTAAAAGAAAGACTACAAATCAAGTAGTTAAGTCATCTAACAGATGTTAGATAAAGGACAACAAAATAAAAACTCAGAAAAAAAGTAAGTAGTCTCAAGAGAAGAAGTAATTAATAAATTAGAATATAATAATGTAGCAAAACAAAGTTAACAAACCACTTGAGCTGTAAAAATTCTAATAAAATTGTCAAATCTGTGCCAAGATTAGAACAAAAACAGAATTGCAAAAGATGTGTTTGTGTGTGTGTGTGTGAGAGAGAGAGAGAGAGAGAGAAAGAGAGAGGGAGAAAGAAAAGAGGGATGTAGGGGGAAAAGGAAGGAGGGGGGAAGAGAAAGAAAGGGTGAAAAAAGATATATGTATCTATAGATGTAGAAGAGATCAAACAGTAAATAAGAGATTTCAATTTTATACCAAAAATTTAACAAAAGTTAAACAAAATGAACCTATTCTTATAAAATATATATATAAGTAGAAATATAAAATATGAATAATTCCATTAAAAAATTAAAGTAGTTGATAAAAATCATTCTGTAAAAATCACTAGGCTCAGATATAAAATATTACTGAAAAACCTTAAATAATACCTAAATGGTGATATAGCATTTCTTCTCAAATATGTCTCTACATTAAAATAATTTCTTATTAAATTCCAATAATATTTATGTTTGCTTTGGGGTTTTTTTTGTTTGTTTGTTTGGAGATAACTTGGCATGTTAATTCTAAAGGTTAATAGAAGAAAAATAAAGAACCAAGTATAGCCAAGAGCCTCATGAAAAAGTAAAACACATTGGACAAACCTGAATTAATAACTAGTAAGATTTATGTGAGTCAGGATAATAAAGCCAAAGTGGTACTGGGCACAAAAAAAAAGACAAATAAACAATAGGGCAAACAAAATGCATTACTGATCACTGTCAAAGAATGGGCTATCCAACTGGTTTTGGAAAACCTGGCTATTCACATGAGAAGAAATCATATGCTTACCTCACACTATTCTCAAAATTTAATTTCCAAAGATGGTATAGGGAAATTATATAATCACAGAATATAAAAAAGATTTCCAAGACAGAAGAGTACAAATCACAAAGAAAATATTGATAAAGTCTAAGTTAAATTGGGAGCTCAATTGATCTAAAATTGGAGAAAAGGAACACTGAAAAGAAAAGCCACATACTGTGATACTTTTGCAAGATATACAAAGGACTAGTATCAAGACTATATGAAGACCTCCTATAATAGTAGGATAAAGACAAATAACAATAGAAAAATAAAGTCTTGAAGTAGTTCTTAGAGAAAATTAAATGGCCTTCAAATGTTTGAAAATATGGTCAACCTCATTTGTGAACAGGAGAATGCAAATTAAAACCACAATGAGATATAATTACATCCCCAACATTAGCAAAAAAATCAAAAAAGCACACCCAGGTTTAGTAAAGATGCAGAACACAGGAAATTTCATCCAGAAATTTTCATATTATGCTGGTAGAAGTATAAATGCATACAATATCCTTTGAAAACAATTGAATATTACAATTAATGCAGTGAACCATCTGCATACCTGAAAAATCAGCAACTCCACTCACATGTGTGTACTAAGAAATATGTACATAAATTTTTACAATAGCATTGTTTAAAATTTAAAAAGAAAGAAAGAATGACAAAGAAAGAGACAAAGAGACAGGAAGGAAGGAAGGAAGGAAGGAAGGAAGGAAGGAAGGAAGGAAGGAAGGAAGGAAGGAAGGAAGGAAGGAAGGAAGAGGGAAAGAAAAAGGGAGAAAAGGAAAAATAAAGGAAAAAGCATAGAATAATCTAAAATTCCATTAACAGTGAAATGGATAAGCAAAAGTTATAGCAGGCTATATGCAGTAAATGTTATGGAACTACAATCACATGAATTATTATTAACATGAATAAATTCCACAAGCCAAAAATGGCTTGAAAAAGCAAGTTATATCCCAGCTGATTTACATCAAGTTCTAAAACATGTACAACTAAGCAATATGTTGTTTAGGAATAGGTACAGATGTGGTAAAACTATAAAGTAAATTTGGGAAACTATACAAACAGTATTTATGCTGGAGGATGCCTGTGTGCAATGGTGGCAGGGAATATATTGGGGAAGGGGACTACAGAGACTTAAAAGTTTATCAGTAGTGGATATGTTGATACTCAATTTTTATTATTCTTAATGCCTGACAATTGTAGATCACTCAAGTATTTTATTATAAAAATTATATTTACCTCAAGGCATTAATAATTTCATCAAAGTAATAGCCTACAAAATGATGCAATAATTACAAACCCACCTGCTTCCTGGCTTACACTATGTTACTTAGTTTCTTGGTGGGTTTTCAAACAGTATACATCTAATAATGGTTGAAGTTAAAGCAAGCATATGATTTTCTGTCTGTTTCTGATAATTTTATATTCCTCTAAATTGAAAAAATATATACACAAATTATATTAAATATGCACATTACAATATACATCCACATATATAAACATTTTTAAAGTGATGACTAAAATATTTAAAAATATACTTAAAAAAGTGTAAGAAAAAAGTGTAAAATATTTTAAAGGTTAAATAATTATAAAATACATAAAATAAAGCAAATATATACTTTCAATCAAATTTTAGTCAACACAAATAGGTATATAAAATCTATCCAATACAATTTTGGATAAAACAATCTGTCTGTGAGATTGTTAAAGTTCTTATATGCTGGGAATAAGCAGTGTAATACACCTTACTCATAGACAATAAATGTACTTTTGTCTTCAGGAAACATGATTTTTATTTATGAAATAATAAAAAGAAATTGTCTTTTCTTCATTTGTGTTAAACTTTTTTTTTTTTTTTTAATCTGGAGGATGGAGAGTAGAGTTAGTATGGATAATAGAAATTATTGGAAAGATAAAAATGAAGCAGACAAAACAGTAGGACTAGCTATATTTGCACTCTAGCTATAGAGGAAGTGAAGACTGGTACCTTAAGATAGTCTATCAGCTAAGCAAGTTGGAGTTGATGGGTGACTGATGGGCTGACATAACCAGGTCAGAGTGCTCTGCTAGGCTCTTCTAAGCCATAACAAGGAATTAACACAGACAGAGCCATGTGCCTCTCTGGAATGGGGGTAGGGGTTTGAGAAATAGCCCACAGAAAATAGGGTATGGAATCCTTTTTTTCTACTACAACTAGGTGAGCTAAAAATGGTAACCCAAATCTTTTTCTATTGAAAATATTCAGAACCAGAATTAAACTGGAAAATAAATAATTCCTGTCCTCCATTAAAACTTGAAAGCTATGGAATACTGGCAATGATATCAATCTATTAATATGAATACAAAAATAGAGTTTAGGGCAGAGTTTACCAACTAACATGTTTTAGGTATTAGTACTATGAGACAGTATTCTAAAATATAAGGATTTCAAGGCCACGTAGGTACACCCAATGGAATCTTGCAAGACATCTTCACATACTAATTTGTGAATTTTTGTGGTAAAGAAACATACATTTTTTTTTAAACAAGCATTTGTTATATTAACTTGGACAGTTTTTTTTTTTTTTTCTCTATAATACTAACATGTTATAGAAATAGTGTTTTGCTCAATCTATTGATACTTAAGTAACACTTGGCTTATAGTCAGAGGTTTATAAAAGAATCGAGGCATGAGTAATCTGTGCAAGTCTAGTTTTTGGAATATGACTTCTTCTGAACCTGAAACTCTACGAAGAAAAAAAAGTGATGAAAAGGACTAAGTGTCATTGAGAGTTGCAATTTTAATTTTCTGATAAAAGTTTAAAAAGTTTGAATCCAAGTAAGAAAGTATATACACACACATACACATATGTTCTGCTTTAAATATTTTTTGAAATAAGGTCGGATATTCTGTGGAAAAAAATATATATATATAAATATGTATTTATTACTAGGCACAGAACACACAAATACTGAATGAAAATTAAGTGGTCTCTGTCCTTATTAACTCTGTTCCACTATAGTGGGGGAGATAAATTTAAGAAAGCACAAAATTTAAAGACTCTAAAATTTAGTACATATATTAAAACCCTGCGATGATGTGATAAGCACAGTCAAAATGTAGATAACTAATCTGCCACCCCAACAGGAGTTAAGAACTTAGCAGCTCTCTCCCCATGCACATTTGTAAAGGAGCAGGAGAGGGGCTGACCAGAGAACAGGAATGAATTGTAGTTTCATTATATCTGAAGTATGGTTGTATGGCCTTTTTTCTGTACTATGTAGGAAATAAACAAACATAGGTCTTATATTGGGAATAAAAGAATTAAGGACATCTTTAGGTACAGTGGTTAAGGAAATCCTGGCTGAAAAAGAGACATTTTTCTGAGATGGAAAGGATGAGAAAAATCTAGTCATGTGTTGTTAGCGGTCAAATGTTGGCAAGGAGCATCTCAGGCAGAGAAAAACACCCATGGCTGGACAAATCTTGGCATATTCAAGAAAGAGAATATAACACGAGAGTGTCCAGTGAGCCATGAGTTTGAAGAAACAGGGAAGTCCAGATATGCAGCTGCTAGAACAGTATAGAAAGAAGTTCAGATTGTATTCTAAGTACAGTGGGAAACCCTCAAAAGATTTTAAGCAGCTGAGTAACATAATCGAAAGGACATTTTTGCAACAAACAGAAGCTTGGGTTGATGACAGTGAGTATGGAATCAAGGATACTACTCCATAGGCTGTTGCAGAAATCCAGGTAAAAATATGATGGTGGCCTTGATTGGCATGAGGTCATTTGCTGCCAGGTAAAAGAAAAGGTGTGTAAGGGAGACTAGAGCTGTAGGAGTGGGAAGAATGACATCACCTGTAAGAGTTGGAAAGCAAGCTTATTAGGAAATTGAAGTAAGGAAACACCAAGAAGAGTAATTGAATTGAAGCAAAGCAGCTGAGCTTTGCCATGTTCTCCATCAATCTTGGACTGTTGAGGTGAGGTCACTGAGGCTGAAATATCAGAGCTCATCCAGGTTTGGAGTTTGCTAGTACTGTAAGAAGGAAAAAAAAAAAAAAAAAAAAAAAAAAAAAACAGAGAAGAAATAGATTTGAGGGTATTTCTAAGAGAATAACTGAAGTAACATATCTTAGAATCTAGTTGGGCAAGAAAGGAAGAGAAACCAGAGGAAACAATGGAGAAAAATGACGATAATGAAAAAGGAAGGAATATTCTACACCCTCACACCCAGAAATTCATGAAGCTATGAAAGAAGAAATGATCCTCCACTTGAGACAGTTGTAAGGGAACAATATCTTCAAGTTTTAATTAAGGCAAAAAATGTGGAGGAACTCATCTAGTATATAGGCAAGGAGGCAAGGATGTATAGTCATGGAGCTAGTGTTCCAGAGGTGGGAAATGAATGGGGATTGGGTCTAGCTCAGAGACCTACAGGGTAATGTGGGAATGATTATCACTGTAAAAAGGGATGGCCAAGAAGGGAAGATAAGAATAATCATGATAATCACCGAGATGTGTGGAAATGCAGACCTACTGCTGTTCTCACAAATGCTTATGTCTGTTTATGAGACGGTATCTCTCTGATGTCTATTCATGCTCATGGGATGTTGCAAGCTCTCTCAGGGAGCTCCATGTGTGATAATAGCTCTTCTAAGCCGAAGTTCCCTGTGGCTAGGCATAAGGTCCCAGTGAGCTTACTAGAGGCTCCCTAGCAGCTGTTCACGGAAGTTTGGAACAACAAGTTTTTGAGGCTTTCCAAAGTTTTGACTCTCAAAGTTAAAACTTTCTGAATTCTTACTCCATCCCCTAATAGAAGGCTCCACCTACAATCTAATTTGAACTTATGATTTACCTATTGAAAGTAATTTAAAGATTACCCATGCATTGGTTCTTAAATTTGACTTACATCAAAATCACCTTTCGGAAATTCTTTCGGAAAAAACAAATCTTGCACTCCATCGAAAAATTCTTCATCATCATTTCTGGAGATTAATATATTTATATTTGAGTCAATATATTTAATAAAATTTCCCTGCAAGGAAACAATACACTTAATAAAATTTCCCTGCAATTATTGTGCAGCTAGGTCTACATTGGCCAACAATGGGAACTTTCAGCTAGATGGAATTTTTTTTTTAATTTTTATTTTATATTGGAGTATAGTTGATCTACAGTGTTGTATTAGTTTCAGGTGTATAGCAAAGTGATTTAGTTTATATAGATATATATACATATATCTATTCTTTTTCACATTCTTTTCCCATGTAGATTATTACAGAGTATTTATTGAGTAGAGTTCCCTGGGCTATACAGTAAGTCCTTAAGGTTGATTATCTATTTTATGTATGGTAGTGTGTATATGTTAATCCCAGCTAGATGGAATTTAAAATAAACTTTCATGATCTTGCTACTTCTACAGACAATCAATGCATCTAGCTTGACTTTCAGGAAAAAAAAAAACAGTCTATTTTGGTTTTGCCAAACAAAGTTTTAGAATCCTTAGTATAGGGAGTAATTAACAGTTTGGCATTCCTATTGAGAAACCAAGTATTCCCTGACTCTTGCCCACAGAGTGCACTGAAGATCCAGTGCACGTCTTCACCTCAATACCTTCCACATTGCATTCGATGATCTATCTGTATGTCTGTTTTCTCCTACTAAGTTTAATTTCATCAAAGATAAGAAAGTGGTTGCTCTGAGCTTTGTATTTTCACCATTTAGCACAGTCCCTGGTATGCACATTATTTCTTTGATGCTTCAATAAACTCAATTGTAAGACCTTGGAGTTAAGTGGGAAAGAAATGCAAACAATTAAAGTATAATTGGTAAGTACACACTGGAAATCCACATGAGATATTCTGCCAGCAATGAGAAGGAATCCCCAACTTAGGTTTGAACATGGGGTTGAAGACAAGAGAAGACTTCACAAAAGATGTGAAAGAATAAAATCAGTGTTTGAAAATTCTTTAAGTCAGTTTTTAAAACGTTCAAGTGAGAGTGGAGAAATGTGTCAATCAAGGATAGACATCTTAAATAGATAGGTAGGGAAATGATAAAAGTGAAGTATTGAAGAAGCACAAACTGCTGCTAGTGATAGCTTGGAAAGAGCCAGATTAAGCAGCGTGGCACTATGTTTAGGGTAGATTCTAAACTTTTATCTCCTTTTTTCCTGTTTTCTAAAAATGAGCATTTACCCTATCTTTTCAATACTAAGTCCTCTGCAGAATATCTACTCCTGAAACATGAATTCTTGATAGCAAAATGATGGGATTTGAAAACAGCAGAAATGAGCTTGAGCCCTGATTCCTCCACTCATTAGCTTTTGTTGCCACGAATTGAGTCCTTAAGTTTTTTTGAGACCCAGTTTCTGTAAAATGAGGATAACGAGTCTCGCTTTGTCACAGTTTTTATGAAGATAACATAAGAAAATGCGTGGTAATGTGATTAATAAACTGAAAATTGCTTCATAAATATAAAGTTCTCTTATTTTTATTCTATACTCATTCTGTGCCTGTTTCTTATGATATTTTGTCATTTTTCCTGGGAAAATACTCTAGAGTACATGCAATCATAATTTTGTGATAATTATCTAAATTAATATCTAATTATTTTATTCAAGTGTTCAAATAATTTTAAATTCAACACAAGTGATCTCAAGGACAAGTAGTATGGGCTACATTTTCTTTGGTTATGGAATTCATAACCAAATGAATTTATATTTGTAGAGCACATTTAACAATACTTCATATATCCACTTTTTTTTTTTTTTTTTTTAATTTCACTTTCTGCCTGAGGGAAAAAAAGTTTTTAATCTCTTCTTCTATGGACTTGAAATTTCAGGGAAAAAATATGTATATCTAAGTTGGTGAGACAGTAATAATAATCTTTGACATAATAATCCTCATTATCCATGAGAAAATAATTTTTTAAGTATTAATTTGTTCTTTCTATACATTATTTTTAAGGCTTACTGTCTACCAGGCAATATGATAAGTACAAAGGACACAGCAGTAGCATGGTAGAGACACTCAATGCCTTCGGGAAGCACACAACATATTGGAAAAGACATATAACTAAAAAATTATGTAAAATAAGATGAATGTGCATGGTGATACAAGAAAGAAAACCACATAGAGGCAGAGCCTGATATTTGAAACTTATAATCAAGGCAAACCATAGTAAAAAAGACAAGAAGTCAAGGCTTAAGATCTTAACTATGTGTCAAAGTCAACCACATGGGAGTCCCATGACATGTCACTTGCTTTTTAAATGCTATTTCCTACTGTATTTATCCTTAGATTATTTAATCTTGCTTTACTTTTTCTAATCAGGCTATCCTTATGTTCCTTGAAAGTACACAGGACTTAAATGGAGTGAAGGTAATTGACAAGCAGATGATATTGTTGGCATGAATAAAACAAAAATAAAATAAAGTAAAATAAAATAAAATGGGAATTCCTACTTTGAAAGGTACTTGAGACAATTACTCTAATATAAATAAATTAATTATTTATATCAATATTTTTTGAGAGAGGATAAAATCATCATTTCTTTGTTATGACCTTTAATAATGGATGAGGAATTTATAGAATTAAGCTTCAGCAATGAAATGGTTATATGACATATAATCTCACATACCTCCCAGTAATAATGGATTGTCGTAGAGTGGTCTGCTTCAGAGCTGTGTGGCTCTGAGATTGACAGTCATGCCTTGCCAAGCAGGTTAAATCTTAGAGTGCAGGTATCCACAACTGAGCCAAACTCAAACTCGGAAAGACTGTTTTGACAGCTCAATAAAGCCCTTGAAAGATTATTTGTAGAGGTTGTTATGATGATTAGGTCTTGCAATGTCACGTATTATTAGGACCATTTGTGAAATTTGGGGGTTTTGCTTCCTATAAATTGAAGTATTATTTATCAGAAACAAAGTAAACTTCCCAGTGGTTCGCCTATGTACTGAAACGGAACTGTTTCTCAAGAAGTGGCTTTCCTTTGTTTCATTCTTAGCCACAGCATAAAGGGACTTTTCTAATCAACATTAATGAAGCCACCTAACAGATTCTTTGCTGATATTTATATTTGATTTGATACGAAGACCAATGCTTGTCACACAGTAGGTTATTAGTGAATATATATTGAACAAATATATAAATATTCACAGAGCTACTTTTAAAAAAAAAACTAGTCTGGAAAAACGATGGCAAAAGCATATTCAGAGTATGAAAAGAATAGTGAATGTTGCAGGAGCAGTTAAGGCAGAAAAATTAAATAAAGTTTGATTTATTCTCACAAATAAGATTTTTTAAACCAGTGTCTTAATACTACTGTACTTCCTTTAGTAATGAAAAATGGCAAGGCTTTGCCTTGTCTCAGTACCCTACAGAAATGACAAGGAGCTCTTGCTACAAACCGCAAACAAAAGGATTCAAGACATATTACTGAGACAGTACCAAGCCAACCACTGACTCTATCACAAAAGGTATGATGACTAAATATGAAAAGGATTTTTGAAATAAGGGCCATATCTTGTCCAAATAATTACTGTATTAAAACCACTGTCATTTTGGTGGAGGGTTGACAGGTGAAATATCTCACAGATGACAGTCTTACCATATTACAGTTCTTCTGCTGTTGCACATTTCTCCCTTTGTTCCCTGCCTTGATAAAGCTGAACAGCAAAACATTAACACAAGCTTCAAAAGTTCAATTTCCATGTTATGTAACGTGTTTGACATACTAGCAATGCCCCGCTTCATTAGAGTTGATTATATTTTCTTTGAATTCATCCTCAAAAAATCCCATCTACAATCTGTAGCCCATTTCAAGGACTTTACATTCTTGTTTTCACTCTTATAATTTCTCACTGTGATTTTTTTTTCTTAATAAGAATCTCAAAAGAATCTACCTAAAGAAAGGCAATCCATACAATATGAGTACACCTTCTAGTAGTTTAGATCACCTGCATTTTTATTACAAAACATCAGAATATAAGGGCAAATGGCCAAATTGGATTACACTCAGGATTGCTGCTAGAAAATCACAAAGTCCATCATCATTACCAGTGGTAGAGTTAGAAAGACAATTGGAATTTAGAAATGTATTTTTTAATGGTGCATAGAAAAAATGCACAGTGTGCTAGGTATTGAATTTTCCCTGGCTTGGGAAAAGTTATAATCATTTCTAATTTTCTTTTATGTAACATATGACTATCTGAGATCAAGTAAATAGAAATTTCTAAATGTCAATGTATAAAATGTTTCATAAACAAGAGACACAGCCAGGAAGTCTGCTGTATTTCTGGAAATGTTCCCTACACTCTAAAGTTGACAAGGCAGAGGGCCGTTGCAGCATTAATTGCAACCCTCAGAATGGAAGAATATTTCTTTGTAATTAAGACTTTCTGAATTTAAAGAAATAGGATCTACATCAGCTTCTCTGCTTTTATGGTAAATTGTTACATAATAAATGAAATCAAGTGATTTAAATGGTGGCTACTGAACAGACACAGCCTTTCACAAACAGCTTGCCAATACTGCTGCATTGTTTGTCCCCAAGTACTTATACCTTCTCAACCCTACTTTTCCTGTGGCAAAGGAAATCCTGGAGGCTCTGCCAGAGCAGAGGTGCCAGTCACAGAGGCAGGGCTCCCTAAAGGACACAAAGCAAAGGACAATTGAAGTCCAGTCCCGAGTGGATGTTGGGATACTTTCAGAGAGCAACAACCAGACTTGAAGCAAAAGGCTTCCAGATGAGGATGGATTTAAAGGCACAGGCAGTTTCACTCACAGAAGAGGTAAGAAAGACTCCCTGAAAAGATGGTGGGCAGAGCAGAGAATGTCTTTTTATGGCTACTGCGGCAGCAATGTTCAGAAACTACACAGGAGTCAGCAGAGTCACAGGCTGAAAAAAAAAAATGTTATTCAACTAATACATACACTGGGAAGAAGGGAATATTACAGATCACCATGATTTATGATTGCATGGGCGCTAGAGGTGTGGAGAAGTTGGAAGAACATGAAAAGGACTGCAACAGAGATTCATCTTCCGCTTTCTTGCAAAGTGTGCACCAGGACTTTTCACAGCTGAGATAAGCTTTCCTCAACCCTAGCTGGAAAGACCAAGACTGGAGGTTAGCATCCAAGAATAAACTGATACTGTCCTGGTCTCCCTTGCACAGGCTAACCAACAATATTCCTTCTAGCATTTCTTTCATCAGTCTCAGTAATTCTGAGGAGATTAGAAAGTTCAGTCAAATGTGGCTTGTAGCAGCTGACCACACCTATATGCCATCTCAGATCCATTCTAAATGGGTTTTTTCCCACATTACACAATCAAAAGCTACCTGGTCCAATATCCATGTTCCCAACATCATCAGTCTCAAAATTAACACGTAGTTCCTTCCTTCCACTATCTGTCTGAAAAGGGTTCTCAGGTGATCAGTATGGCCTCCGATCTGTTGTAAGTCATTCCATTATAGGGCTACAATCACTGAAATATGACTCCTGGCACTGGGAGAGCAAATGGCCCCAGAGACCACAGCTCTCAGGCACCCAGCAAGTCACTACCTCTACATCACTGAGCAGTGTTTTGTAATCAACATTGAAACATTCCTGTAATACCTAAGGCTCATTTCTGGTACATCCTCATTTCTGTCATAAGCAAACAGCTGTCTGTGCCGCCTAACAACGAGTGTGAGCTGTGCTTCAGGTGCTACCCAGGACTCTGTCTAATGCTTTTATTCATTTTGTATCATCTTTCAAACTCAGACTCCCCACTCCACTAGAAAATCTCCAATCAGTGATGACTTGAGTATCTACATTCGCTTCTTCACAATAGTTCTCCGAATCAGTTGTCTCCAATATCAGTGGCTAAAATCAATCTGTGTTTCAGATTCCACTTATACAAGGACTTTAGCAGTTTGAGTTGAATTGTCTTATATGACAAATAAAAGTCTTTGTTCAAAAACTCTGATGTGGATGGAATACCATTGTTTTAGATTTTCTTTTTGGTTTTTTAATCAACTTAAATCTGACCCCAGAGTATTACTCCAGCTCCTGACCCCTTTTCCCTAAGGTTGCAGGAGAAAAAAGAAGGCTTGTTGTTACCCAGGAAAAGAAGAGAAGGCCTTGAAACTTCAGTCTCTTGTGAATGCTGAGTCTGACAGTCCTTGGAAGCTCAGTGGTACTGCTGTGTCTTTGCTAGGCACCTAATATTTCTTTCCAGAAATCATTACATTTATGGAATAAAATCCACACAAAATAATATTATTGATACTTTCAAGCTTGTTTTTGTAGTTACCATCTTTCAAACTTCTTCAAAATAAGAAATTGTACTCGTATAAGAAAAGAAATATATCTTGTCTAAGTTTCCCACTGCCCCCAGATTTCTGGTACAGTATTGGATACATATTAGGTACTGAATATTATTTTTATCAATGAAAAATTAATATTGAATTAAACACTACTAATACTCAATTCTGGATATTTTCAATTTGGTTGACACCTGCTTAATTCATTTTATGTTGCATTGCAATCCAGTGAAGCTATGATTAGCCTTTTTCTTTCTTCCAGAAGCATGAAGTCTCGTGTCCCAGACTGTTCTTAATTCAGTTGAAAAATGATTTATGCCATACGGTAAATGTGTCTGCATGTGTGTGTGCATTCACCTATTTAGGAATTGCTATGCTACACAGAGTGCAAAGTAATATATAACACAGAAACTGCAGTCTTACTGTGGGTTCGAAACCTGCCTCTACCATCTATTAGCTTTGTAAGCGTGATGATCTTAACTTCAATAAGCTCTTGTTTGAAAATTTTCAAAATAGTAATAATACCTATTCCATAGGGTTCTGGTCAGGAGTAAGTAAGAGGAATGCATATAAAGCACTTGGTGGGGTATATGACAGGTACTAAGTTCCTAACGAACATTAGCTAAACATATCTACCACTAGTCTTGCAGGAAAATGGCTTTCAATATTTTGAAAGCACAGTACATAATATAGTTAAATAACAACTAAGTACTTGATAAACTAAATACATTTTTGTCACAATATTTCTCTTACTATGTGTAATGAACTCTGGTATATTTTTTTCTCTTCCACTCTATTCTATACTTGTTTATATTATTTCATTTTTTTAAAATCTGAGCAGGACCCACTAAATTGATTTCATAATCCACTAAAATAATCCTCTCTGACATGAAGAAAAAAGAAATAGCATTCTAAAATGAATAATCATGATAATAGAAAATATTTTTTTTAATATTTAACATTGTGATAGTTTGGGTTCTGATGAATTTCAGGTTTTGTTTGTACTAGTGGATAAAATGCAGTATTTAGGAAGGGAATTTCAATGTCTGGCAGCAGATATTGCAAGAATGTATTTTTTTCTGAATGACACCCAGAGATTTTGCAGAGACAGGGATATTACAAAAACTAAAAGGAAGGAAAAAGGTAGAGAGAATTTTTTTTGTATTAAAATACATAATACTTGGCCTGAACAACATTGAACAGAGTATTTGAAATAAAAATTGCCTTAGAAAATCTAGAATGTTTACCAAAATGTTATAAACTGTTTACCAAAATGATATACAAATGTTTCATAATTAAAATAAATTATACATTTATACTTTAAGACACCACGCTGATCTCTAGTAAATTAATATTCTGGACACTACAAATGTGTTAATACAAAGTCGTAAATGTGCAGGTCAAGGAGTTCATTTGGTATTTCTCTGGGCATTAGCACAAAGGTACTTGCTCTTTTCAATATAGTCTGTAATTCTTATAAGTACTACATTTTCAGCTTTCAGTTAGGCTTTCAGTTCTTAGTAATTCGATGAATTTTCTTACCATAATGTTGTGCTTTTAATAATTTAGTCCCTGACTCCAGTCCTTGATTTTATGGGATGTTATCATGACATACTCACTGAATTTTAATATGCTTTTTCAAACATATGTATATATATATATCTTACAAACATTTAGCATTTAACTGTAGATATTACATGAATTAGAAGTGTTTCTAATCCTTTACTGCAAAAACTAAGTATTCATGGGATTAGATGAAAAGTATGAATTATAATTCTAATTTATTTATGAATAAAAGAGACTCAAAATTTCTCCTGTTTTTATTCTGAAAAAGCATGTTCAAAAGCTCCATGTCCTTGGTGAGCATTGATTTTTATTTCAAAATAAAATGCAAATGTAGGACTTCTCTGGTGGTCCAGTGGTTAAGAATCTGCCTTCCCATGGAGGGAACAAATGTTCAATCCCTGGTCTGGGAAGATCCCACATGCCGCAGGGCAACTAAGCCCATGCGCCACAACTACAGAAACCGTGCTCTAGAGCCCATGAGCTTCAACTACTGAGCCCACGCATCACAACTACTGAAGCAAGTGCACTCTGGGGCCCGCATGCTGCAACTACTGAGGCCCGTGTGTCTAGAGCCTGTGCTCTGCAAAAAGAGAAGCCACTGCAATGAGAAGCCTATGCACAACAATGAAGAGTAGTCCCCGCTCGCCACAACTAGAGAAAGCCCGCACAACGAAGACCCAACGCAGCCAAAAAAATAAATAAATAAAATGCAAACATAAGTTACATCATTAAATTTCAATCCCCCCAATGGAAGGAACTTTGGAGAAAAAAAAAATCCCAATTTAAAAATTCTTACTACCCTTTACTTTCCACATATCTCTTTTCCTAAAAAGCAAATCAGCTTAAAAGAACTAGTGATAGAAGTTTGATTTTGTAAAAACTGACAGAAGATATAATAAAAATAAAATGAGTGTTGAACATTTGAATGTACTTTGTAAAACCTTGAAATAAGCCCTTTCCAAAGGTTTATAATGGATATAAATAAGAATTATTTCACTTTTTTAGAGTTCTAAGGAAGGAAGCTGGTGGTTGAGATATAGTTACCAGGAGAAGTGGAGATTTCTTTAGAGTATCAGAAAATTTATGACAATTTAAAAAGAAAAATAATATCAGTTAGCATATAAACAACTTCTGATTCACTTGATTGCTAAAGACATTTCATGGTAAGGTAGTATGTTAAAAATAAGTGCTTTGTATTTAATTGGAATTCTACTGTTTAGCAAATTGATCTCTCTTAGACTAAGATGCTAAATAAACAAAACAACACAATAGAATATGAGTTTAAGTTCCAGCCAACGTGGAGTAGCCCCATTCCTCTCTTTTACTAAAACTATAACCTCTGTACATATAACAACAAACAAGCATAGAAAAACCCTGTAAGGTAGAAAGAAGAAGGCAAACTTCCTAGGAACCTCAGACCTAGGGGAATGACAGGGTATTGAATTCCTGGGGAGACCTTATTGCCTTGCATATATCCCTGACAGAATGCTACAGAAACTGCCAACCCAGAACTGCCAAAAGGCCTAGACAAAAATAAGCACCAAAAAAAGCCTGCTCTCTCCAGACAAAGGGCCAGAAAAAGGGTAGCCTAATACACTTAATACACCCATCCTACACCCCCAGTTTCAGCAGGGCCAAATGGGGGCTGATTTTCCACCCACCCTCTATGCCATAAAGCAGGCAGTGTGCTTCATCTAGGTAGGGTTGGCCAAGCAGAGAGCTAATCATTTCCTTACATTGTTGAGTTATGTAAGCTTGTAGTGATTGATTGGTTCCTATATGTTGTTTAGAGACTTCTATAGACTATAGCTTCTAATAATTGAATTAATCAAATGAACCTGTTATTTCCAAGTAAAAACCTAGAATACACAATGTTTTATTTAAACCCCAGTTTTCATCCTGAAGAATCCTGAGTAATAATTTTTCCAACTTTTATTGTATTGAAGTCAAAATCACATGACATTAAGCATGAAATAAATCAATAGTAACTTCCCTGACTTTCGGTTTCCATAAGAATACTTAATATTGTTGATTGGAAATGTCATAGCTATGTGAAATAAGGGGTTAGATTTCATTTTGGATTGCAAGTAACAGGAGATTAAAATACTCCTCTACTTGCCCCATCACTTTCACCTGACAAATATGTTTATATTGAATGTACACTATGTAAAATCAGTGTTTCATTTGCTGAGGATACAACAGTGAACAAAACAAAAGGAGCCTGTCTCATGGAGCTTATTTCTAAAAAAGAAAGCAGAAAATAATCAAGAAAATAAATAACTTACCTAGTATGTGAGATGTTGATGACTCCCAAGGAGAAAAACATATATAACATGGAATATAAATGTAAGGTGTTGGTTAAGGGAGATGTTTTCAGGTAGGGAAGGTTTCACTCAAAGTGTATCATTTGAGTAAAACATTATAGGAAATGGACAAGGTCAACTTTGTAGCTATTTAGAAGAAGAACCTGAAAGGGAAGCATGCCTGATACAATCAAGGAGCAGTGTCTAGAGTGGAGAACTGAGAGAGTGAGTAGTAAAATGTAAGAGTGGGAAGCTATGGGTATATGTTATATGGATTATCCTAAGAACTTTGACTTTAATTCTGATTAGCAACAGAAGAATAAAAATATTGAGCACAAGGGTGACATGATTGCCTCACTTGTTCGTAAGATCACTTTGGTCACTCTGTTGAGAATAGACTATAGCAGGGAGGGCAGAGGGAGCTATTCCAATAATTAGGCATGAGATGATCATTGATTGGACTAGTGTTGGTCTTATAGTTGGTGGGAATTCATTGAAGGCAGAGTCAATTAGTGCTGATAGATTGAGTTTAGAATTTGAGAATAAATAAAGGGCCTAGGCTGAATCCAGATATTTTTACCTGAAAATTAGGACTATGGAGCTTCCATTTACTGAAAAGAGGAGGACTATGACAGGAGCAGTGTTTGTTTGTTTGTTTGTTTGTTTCAGTGGTGGAAGTGGGTGGGATGGAGGCTTCAAAAGTGATGAAGAGGAATGAGCCAAGGAAGCAGAAAAAATAGCTGGAGAGGTAGAAGAAAAACAGAATTACTTGGAAGCCAAAATGAAGAAAGCATTTTAGGAAAAAGGATTGAGTGTTTAATGCTGCTGATATGCTAAATAAAGCGAGGCCAAGAACTGACCAACAATGTGGACATCACTGGTGACCTTGACATAGAGCAGTGGAGATGAAAGACTAATTGAGGTAAGTTCAAGAGGAAATTGGTAAAGAGGAATGGGAAATAGCAAAAATAGAAAATTATCTTAAGGACAGAGTGTCAACAACATAAAGAATAAAGATGATATAACCTCAGCTCAGGTTTTTCAGCCCTTCAGGCATGCCAGGATAAATGCTTCATGCATTTTGTTTCCTTGAATCTTTATAACAAACCTATGCAATAAATATTATTATCTGTATTTCATGGATGAGAAAACTGAAGTATATTAAGATTAGAAAATGTGCTTAAGATCACAGAGACCTAATTTTTAAGCACTACATTAGGCTAACAATGAGGTAGTGGAAAGGTATCATTTTAAATAGTTTTCAAATAGCCAAAACAATCTTGAGAAAGGAAAACAAAGCTGGAGGTCTCACACTTCCTGATTTTAGAACATATTAAAAAAACTACAGTAATCAAAACACTATGGTGAAGATGGTGGAAGAGTAAGATGTGGAGATCACCTTCCTTCCTACAAATACATCAGAAATACATCTACATGTGGAACAACTCTTACAGAACACCTACTGAACACTGGCAGAAAACCTCAGACCTCCCAAAAGGCAAGAAACTCCCCCATGTACCTGGGTACAGCAAAAGAAAAAAGAAAACACAGAGACAAAAGAATAGGGACTGGACCTGCACCAGTGGGCGGGAGTTGTGAAGGAGGAAGTTTCCACACACTAGCAAGCCCCTTCACTGATGTAGAAGGGGAATGGCAGGGGGGAAGCTTTGGAGTCATGGAGGAGAGCGCATCAACAGGGGTACAGAGTGCAAAGCATAGAGATTCCTGCACAGAGGATCAATACTGACCAGCACTCAGCAGCTAGAGAGGCTTGTCCACTCACCCACTGGGGCAGGTAGGGGCTGGGAGCTGAGGCTCCGGCTTCAGAGATTAGTTCCCAGGGAGACTACTGGGGTTGGTGGTGTGAAAACAGCCTGAAGGGGGCTAGTGAGCCAAAGCTAGCTGGGAGGAGGCCTGGGAAAATGTCTGGAACCGTGTAAGAGGCAAGAGACCATTGCTTCAGGGTGCGCTAGGAGAGGGGATTTATAGCACTGCCTAAAGGAGATCCAGAGACGGGCACGAGCCACGGCTATCAGCACGGACATGAGAGACGGGCATGAGACGTTAAGGCTGCTGCTCCAGCCACCAAGAAGCCTGTGGGCAAGCACAGGTCACTATCCACACCTCCCCTCCTGGGAGCCTGTGCAGTCCGGCATTGCCAGGGTCCCATGATCCAGGGACAACTTCCCTGGGAGAACACACGGCGCGCCTCAGGCAGTTGCAATGTCACACTGGCGTCTGCTGCCACAGGCTCGCCCCGCATTCAGTACCCCTCCCTGCCCCCAACCAGAATGAGCCAGAGCCCCCTAATCAGCTGCTACTTTAACCCTGTCCCGTCTGAGTGAAGAACAGATGCCCTCAGGTGACCCACATACAGAGGCGGGGCCAAATCCAGAGCTGAACCGCAGGAGCTGTGGGAACAAAGAAGAGAAGGGAAATCCTTCCCAGCAGACTCAGGAACAGTGGATTAAATCTTCACAATCAACTTGATGTACCCTGCATCTGGGGAATAACTAAATAGACAACAAATTACCCCAAAATTGAGGCAGTAGACTTTGGGATCAACGATGTATATTTTTTTCCTTTTTCTCTTTTTGTGAGTGTGTATGTGTACGCTTCTGTGTGTGATTTTGTCTGTATAGCTTTGCTTTTACCATTTGTGTTAGGGTTCTGTCAGTCCGTTTTTTGTTTTTTGTTTTTTTTACTATAGTTTTTAGTGCTTCTTATCATTGGTGGATTTGTTCTTTTGGATTGGTTGCTCTCTTCTTTCTTTCTTTCATTATTTTTGTTTCTTTTTTTTATTACTTTTAAATTTTACTTATTTTTAATAATTATTTTTTATTTTAATAACTTTATTTCATTTTATTTTTTCTTTCTTTCTTTCTCTTTCTCTCTCTCTCTCTTTCTTTCTTTCTCTCTTTCTCTCTCTCTCTCTTTCTTTCTTTCTTTCTTTTTTCTTTCTTTCTTTCTTTCTTTCTTTCTTTCTTTCTTTCTTTCTTTCTTTCTTTCTTTCTTTCTTTCTTTCTTTCCTTTCTTTCTCCCTTTTCTTCTGAGTCGTGTGGCTGACAGGGTCTTGGTGCTCCAGCCAGGTGTCAAGCCTGTGCCTCTGAGGAAGAGAGCTGAGTTAAAGACATTGGTCCACAAGACACCTCCAAGCTCCATGTAATATCAAATGGTGAAAGCTCTCCCAGAGATCTCCATCTCAACACTAAGACCCAGCTCCACTCAACGACTAGCAAGCTACAGTGCTGGACACCCTATGCAAAACAACTAGCAAGACAGGAACACAAACCCACCCATTAACAGAGAGGACACCTAAAATAATAATAAGGTCACAGACACCCCAAAACACACAACCGGAAGTGGACCTACCCACCACAAAGACAAGATCCAGCCTCATCCACTAGAACACAGGCACTGGTCCCCTCCACCAGAAAGCCTACACAACTCACTGAACCAAACTTAGCCACTGGGAGCAGACACCAAAAACAACGGGAACTATGAACCTGCAGCCTGTAAAAAGGAGACCCCCAAACACAGTAAGTTAAGCAAAATGAGAAGACAGAGAAACACACATCAGATGAAGGAGCAAGGTAAAAACCCACCTGACCAAACAAATGAATAGCAAATAGGCAGTCTACTTGATAAAGAATTCAAAGTAATGATAGTAAAGATGATAAAAAATCTTTGAAATAGAATGGAGAAATACAAGACACGTCTAACAAGGACCTAGATGAACGAAAGAGCAAAGAAACAATGATGAACAACACAATACATGAAATTAAAAATTTTCTAGGAAGATCAATAGCAGAATAACTGAGGCAGAAGAACACATAAGTAACCTGGAAGATAAAATAGTGGAAATAAAAACTGCAGACCAGAAAAAAGAATGAAAAGAATTGAGGATAATCTGAGAGACCACAGGGACAATATTAAACGCAGCAACATTCGAATTATGGGGGTCCCAGAAGATTAAGAGAAAAAGAAAGGGACTGAGAAAATATTTGAAGAGATTGTAGTTGAAAACTTCCCTAATATGGGGAATGAAAAAGTTAATCAATTCCAGGAAGGACAGAGTCCAATACAAGATAAATCTGAGGAGAAACACGCCAAGATACATATTAATCAAACTATCAAAAATTAAATACAAAGAAGAAATATTAAAAGCAGCAAGGGAAAAACAACAAATAACATATAAGGGAATCCCCATAAGTTTAGCAGCTGATCTTTCAGCAGAAACACTGCAAGTCAGAAGGGAGTACAGGACATATTTAAAGGGATGAAAGGGAAAAATCTACAACCAAGATTACTCTACCCAGCAAGTATCTCATTCAGAGTCCACAGAGAAATTAAAACCTTTACAGACAAGCAAAATCTAAGAGAATTCAGCACCACCAAAGCAGCTTTACAACAAATGTTAAAGGAACTTCTGTATGCAGGAAACACAAGAGAAGGAAAAGAACTACAATAACAAACCCAGAACAATTAAGAAAATGGTAATAGGAACATACATGTCACTAATTCCCTTAAATGTAAATGGATTAAATGCTCCAACCAAAAGACATAGACTGGCTGAATGGATACAAAAACAAGACCTGTATATATGCTGTCTACAAGAGACCCACTTCAGACCTAGGGACACATACAGACTGAAAGTGAGGGGATGGAAAAAGATATTCCACACAAATGAAAATCAAAAGAAAGCTGGAGTAGCAAATCTCATATCAGACAAAATAGACTTTAAAATAAAGATTATTACAAGCGACAAAGAAGGACACTACATAATGATCAAGGGATCAAACCAAGAGGAAGATATAACCATTGTAAATATTTATGCACCCAACATAGGAATACCTCAATACATAAGGCAAATGCTAACACCCATAAAAGGGGAAGTTGACAGTAACAAAATCATAGTAGGGGACTTTAACAACCCACTTTCACCACGGGACAGATCAACGAAAATGAAATAAACCAGGAAACACAAGCTTTAAATGACACATTAAACAAGATGGACTTAATTGATATTTATAGGACATTCCATCCAAAAACAGCACAATACACTTTCTTCTCAAATGCTCATGGAACATTCTCCAGAATAGAATATATCTTAGGTCACAAATCAAGCCTTGATAAATTGAAGAAAATTGAAATTTTATCAAGCATCTTTTCCGACCACAACACTATGAGCCTGGATATCAATTAGAGGAAAAAATATGTAAAAAATAAAAACACATGGAGGCTAAACAATACACTCCTTAATAACCAAGAGATCACTGAAGAAATCAAAGAGGAAATCAAAAAATACCTAGAAACAAATGACAATGAAAACGCGACAACCCAAAACCTATGGGATGCAGCAAAAAGCAGTTCTAAGGGGGAAGTTTATAGCAATACAATGCTACCTCAAGAAACAAGAAACGTGTCAAATAAAGAACCTAATGTTACACCTAAAGCAATTAGAGAAAGAAGAACAAAAAAGCACAAAGTTAGCAGAAAGAAAGAAATCATAAAGATCAGATCAGAAATAAATGAAAAAGAAATGAAGAAAACAATAGCAAAGATTAATAAAACTAAAAGCTGGTTGCTTGAGAAGATAAACAAAATTGATTAACCATTAGTCAGACTCATCAAGAAAAAAAGGGAGAAGACTCAAATCAATACAATTAAAAATGAAAAAGAAGTAACAACTGACACTGCAGAAAAACAAAGGATCATGAGAGATTACTACAAGCAACTATATGACAATAAAATGGACAACCTGGAAGAAATGGACAAATTCTTATAAAAGCACAACCTTCTGAGACTGAACCAGGAATAAATAGAAAATATAAATAGAACAATCACAAGCACTGAAATTGAATCAGTGAATAAAAATCTTGTAACAAACAAAAGCCCAGGACCAGATGGCTTCACAGGCGAATTCTATCAAACATTTAGAGAAGAGCTAACACCTATCCTTCTCAAATATTTCCAAAGTATAGCAGATGGAAGAACACTCCCAAACTCATTCTATGAGGCCACCGTCACCCTGATACCAAAACCAGACAAAGATGTCACAAAAAAAGAAAACTACAGGCCAATATCACTGATGAACATACATGCAAATATTGTCAACAAAATACTAACAAACAGAATCCAACAACACATGAAAAGGATCATACACCATGATCAAGTGGGGTTTATCGCAGGAATGCAAGGACTCGTCAAAATATGCAAATCAATCAATGTGATACACCATATTAACAATTTGAAGGAGAAAACGATATCATCATCTCAACAGATGCAGAAAAAGCTTTCGACAAAATTCAACACCGATTTATTATAAAAACCCTCCAGAAAGTAAACATAGAGAGAACTTATCTCAACATAGTAAAGGCCATATATGACAAACCCACGGCCTACATCATTCTCAATGGTGAAAAACTGAAACCATTTCCACTAAGATCAGGAGCAAGACAAGGGTGCCCACTCTCACCACTATTATTCAACAAAGTTTTGGAAGTTTTGGCCATAGCAATCAGAGAAGAAAAAGAAATAAAAGTAATCCAAATCGGAAAAGAAGAAGTAAAGCTGCCACTCTTTGCAGATTACATGATACTATACATAGAGAATCCTAAAGATGCTACCAAAAAACTACTAAAGCTAATCAATGAATTTGGTAAAGTAAAAGGATATGAAATTAATGCACAGAAATCTCTAGCATTCCTATACACTAATGATGAAAAACCTGAAAGATAAATTAAGAAAACACTCCCATTTACCTTTGAAACACAAAGAATAAAAAACCTAGAAAAAAAACTGCATAAGGAGACAAAAGACCTGTAAGCAGAAAACTATAAGACACTGATGAAAGAAATTAAAGATGATTCAAACAGATGGAGAGATATACCATGTTCTTGGATTGGAAGAATCAACATTGTGAAAATGACTATACTACCCAAAACAATCTACAGATTCAACATAATCCCTGTCAAACTACCAATGGCATTTTTCACAGAACTAGAACAAAAAATTTCACAATGTGTATGGAAACACAAAATACCCCAAATAGCAAAAGCAATCTTGAGAAAGAAAAACGGAGCTGGAGGAATCAGGCTCCCGTACTTCAGACTATACTGCAAAGTTACAGTAATCAAGACAGTATGGTACTGGCACAAAAACAGAAATATAGATCAATGGAAGAGGATAGAAAGCCCAGAGATAAACTCACGCACATTTGCTCACCTTATTTTTGATAAAGGAGGCAAGAATATACAATGGAGAAAAGACAACCTCTTCAATAAGTGGTGCTGGGAAAACTGGACAGCTATATGTTAAAGAATGAACTTAGAACCCTGCCTAACACCATACACAAAAATAAACTCAAGATGGATTAAAGACTTAAATGTAAGGCCAGACACTATAAAAATCTTAGAGGAAAACATAGGTAGAACACTCTATGACATAAATCACAGCAAGATCATTTTTGATCCACCTCCCAGATAACGGAAATAAAAACAAAAATAAACAAATGGGACCTAATGAAACTTAAAATCTTTTGCACAGCAAAGGAAACCATTAACAAGAGGAAAAGACAACCCTTAGAATGGGAGAAAATATTTACAAATGAAACAACTGACAAAGGATTAATCTCCAAAATTTATAAACAGCTCATGCAGCTCAATATCAAAGAAACAAACAACCCAATCCAAAATGGGCAGAAGACATAAATAGACATTTCTCCAAAGAAAAGATTCAGATTGCCAGCAAACACATGAAAAGATGCCCAACATCACTAATCATTAGAGAAATGCAAATGAAAACTGCAATGAATTATCACCTCATACCGGTCAGAATTGCCATCATCAAAAAGTTACAAACAATAAATGCTGGAGAGGGTGTGGGGAAAAGGGAACCCTCTTTCACTGTTGGTGGGAATGTAAATTGATAAAGACACTATGGCGAACAGTATGGAGGTTCCTTAAAAAACTAAAATTAGAACCACCATATGACCCAGCAGTCCAACTACTGGGCATATACCCAGAGAAAACCATAATTCAAAAAGCCACATGCACCCCAATATTCATTGGAGCACTATTTACAACAGCTAGGACATGGAAGTGAACTAAGTGTCCATCGACAGATGAATGGATAAAGATGATGTGGCACATATGGACAATAGAATATTACGCAGCCATAAAAAGGAACAAAATTGAGTTATTTGCAGTGAGGTAGATGGACATAGAGACTGTCATACCAAGCAAAGTAAGTCAGAGAGAGAAAAACAAATACCATATGCTAAGACATATATATGGAATCTAAGAAAAAAGAAAAAAAAAAGTGGTTCTGAAGAACCTAGGGCAGGACAGGAATAAAGACACAGATGTAGAGGATGGACTTGAGGACAGGGGGATGGGGAAGGTTAAGCTGGGACGATGTGAGAGAGTGGCATGGACTTATATATACTACCAAATGTAAAATAGATAGCTAGTGGGAAGCAGCTGCATAGCACAAGTAGATGAGCTCCGTGTTTTGTGACCACCTAGAGGGGTGGGATAGGGAGGGTGGGGGGGAGATGCAAGAGGTAGGAGATATGGTGATTTATGTATATGTATAGCTGATTCACTTTGTTATAAAGCAGAAACTAACACACCATTGCAAAGCATTTATATTCCAATAAAGTTGTTAAAAAAAATGTATGGTATTGGCATAAACACATTTATAGAGAAAGGCCAATGGAGCAGAATACAGAGACCAGAAATAAATCCTTGCAAATGTGGTAAATGATCTTCAACAAGCGTGTGAAGACCACTCAATGGGGAGAGAATCATCTCTTCAACAAATGGTGTTGGAAAACTGAATGTTAACATGCAAAAGAAAGAAATTGGACCCTTACCTTACACTATAACACAATTTAGCTCAAAATAGATTAAAGACATATAAAACTCATAGAAGAAAACATAGGAGAAAAGCTTCATGACATTGCATTTGGCAATGATTTCTTGGATATGACAACAAACATAGGTAGCAAAAACAAAAATAGATAAATGGGACTACATCAAACTTAAAAACCTGCACAAAAAGAAAACACTCGATAGAGTGAAAAAGCAACCTATGGAGTGGGAGAAAATAGTTGCAAGCAATATATGCGATAAATGGTTGTCAAGAGTTTAGCTAAGTCACTCCACTATGTTGCTGCCTCATCATCCATTTCCTTGGGTTAAGCAACCTGCAGACTCCTTAAACTGACACTAGATCCTTCATGAGAGTGCATGCCTTGTATAGCAGCCCACAGAGCCACAAGTGAATGTGATTTCTGATATGACTTCCACAACTGTCCTTGTGATCAAGTCTCTCTGCCTTCCAATGTCTTTGCCTTCTGGAACCCTTAGAAGAGACCTCAATGGAACATACCAAAACCCTGCCTTTTTTTGTTTAAATTGACCAATCCAATGTTAGCCCAGGAACCCCAAAGCACTTCATCCATGGACCCTAATAAAGATGTGTATCCCAAATCTTTTTTGTCCAGTTTTATTGAGATATAATTGATATACAGCACTGTGTAAGTTTAAAGTGTACAGCATAATGGTTTTAATTTCTCCTTTTTCATTTCTGATTTTATTGATTTGGGCTCTCTATCTTTTTTTCTTGAGGAATCTGGCTAATCGTTTATCAATTTCATTTATCTTTTAAAAAAGCTGGCTCTTAGTTTTGTTGATCTTTTCTATTGTTTTTTAAAGCTCTATTTCATTTCTTTCTGTTCTGATCTTTATCATTTATTTCCTTCTATTAACGTTGGGTTTTGTTTGTTCTTCTTTTTCTAGTTCCTTTAAGTGTAAGGTTAGGTTGTTTATTTAAGATTTTTCTTCTTTCCTGAGGTAGGCTTCCATTGCTATAAACTTCCCTCTTAGACCTGTTTTGTTGCATTCCATAGATTTTGTATCCTTGGGTTTTCATTTTCATTTACCTCCAAATATTTTGTGATGTCTTCTTTGATCTCTTCAGTGATTGATGTTTTGTCCAGTAGCATATTGTTTAGCCTCGGCATGTTTGTGTTTTTTGCAGTTTTTTTTCTTGTAGTTGATTTCTAGTCCTCACGGTGTTGTGGTTGAAAAAGATGCTTGATATTATTTCAGTCTTCTAAAATTTACTGAGGCTTGTTTCTTGGCCTAGCATATGATCTACCCTGGAGAATCTAGGGTAGAGTATTGGAGAATGCTCCATGTGCACTTGAAAAGAATGAGTGTTCTGCTGCTTGTGGATGGAATGTTTTATATATATATATACTAAGTGCATGTGTTCTAATGTGTCCTTTAAGGTCAGTGTTTTCTTATTGATTTTCTTTCTGCATTTTCTGCCCATTGATGGAAGTGGGGCGTTAAAGACCCTCACTATTATTGTGTTACTGTCAATTTCTCCTTTTAGGTCTGTTACTATTCACTTTATGTATTTAGGTGCTAATGTGTTGGGTGCATAGTTCAAATATATTTACAACTGTTGTATAGTCTTCTTGGGTTGATCCCTTGATCATTATGTAATGTCCTTCTGTCTCTTGTTGCAGTATTTGTTTGATTTTGCATGATGTAAATATTGCTACTCCAGCTTTCTTTTGATTTCCATTTGCATGAAAAGCCTTTTTCCATCCCCTCACTTTCAGTCTATGTGTATCTTTAGAGCTGAAATGAGTCTTTTGCAGGCAGCATATATATGGGTATTATTTGTGTATACATTCAGCCACTCTATGTCTTTTGATTAGAGCATTTAGTCCATTTACATTTAACTTAATTATTGATAGGTATGTACTTATTGCCATTGTGTTCATTGCTTTTAGGTTGTTTTTGTAGTCTTTTTCTTCCTTCCTTCTTCTTTTGCTCTCTTCCCTTGTGATTTGATGACTATCTAGAGTGTTATGCTTGGAATCCTTTCTTTTGTGCGTCTGTGTATCTATTATAGATTTTTGGTTTCTGGTTACCATGAGATTTATATATAGCTATTGATATATAATATATAGGTGATTATATTAAGTTGCTGACCTCTTAAGTTCAAACACATTTTAACAACCTGCATTTTTATTCCACCACCACATTTACTGTTTTTGACTTCATATTTTACATCTTTTTTGTGTGTGTATCTCTTAACTACTTATTGTGTATATAAATGACTTTACCACTTATGTCTTTTAATCTTCCTACTAGCATTATAAATGATTAATTCACTATGTTTTCTGTTTATTTGCTATTACCAATGAGATTTTTTTTTCCTTTCACACTTCTGATATTTCTGATTGTGGTCTTTATTTTTTCACGTAGAACGATCCCTTTAACATTTCTTGTAAAGCTGGTTTAGTGGTGCTGAACTCTTTTAGCTTTTGCTTGTCTGTAAAACTTTTGATCTGTCCTTTAAATCTTGCTGGGTAGAGTATTCATGGTTGTAGGTTTTTCCCTCTCATCACGTTATATATATTATGCCACTCTCTTATGGTCTGCAGGGTTTCTACTGAAAAGTCAGCTGATAGCATTATGGGAGTTCCCTTCTATGAAGCTTGTTGCTTTTCTCTTGCTGACTTTAATATTTTCTCTTTCTCTTTAATTTTCAATATTTTAATTACAATGTGTCTGTGTGGTCCTATTGGGGTTAATGCAGTTTGGAACTCTTCCTAGAGCTGGATGTCTGTTTCCTTTCCCAGATTAAGGAAGTTTTCAGATATTATGTCATCAAGTATGTTCTCTGCTACTTTCTCTTTCTTTTCTCCTTCTGGGACCCCTAACATGCAATTGTTAGTACACTTGATGTTGTATCAGAGGTTCCTTATACTGTTCTCATTTTTTTAGTTCATTTTTCTTTTTTCTTTTCAGTTTGAGTAATTTCCACCACTTTGTTTCCAGTTCTCTGATCAATTCCTCTGTATTATCTAATCTACTGTTGATTCCTTGCAGTGTATTTTTTTTTTTATTTCAGTTATTGTATTCTTCTGCTTTGTTTGGTTCTTCTTTACATTTTCTAACTCTTTGTTAAACTTGTCATTATGTCCATCCTTTCTTCTCCTGAGTTCCTTAAGCATCTTTATGATCATTACCTTAAACTCCTATCAGATAGATTTATCCCCACTTCACTTAGTTCTTCTTCTGGGTTTGTTTCCTTTTCCTTCCTTTGGAACATATTCTTCTGTCACTTCATTTTGCTTATTTTGCTGTTTTTATTTCTATGTATTTGGTAAGTTTGCTATGTTTCCCAATCTTAAAGAAGTGGTCTTTTGCAGGAGATGTCCTATATGTGCCAGCAATGCACTACCCTCTGGACACCTGAGCTATATACTCTAGGGGTTCCCCCTATGTAGGTTGTGTGGGGTCCTTCTGTTGCAGCAGGCTGACTACTGTTGGTGATGTTGTAGGTGTGGCTGGCTCCTAATCAGGTTAATTCCCAGGCCCTGCCTTATGTGGAGGTTGCTGGCCACTGGTGGGTGGGCCCAAGTCTTGGAATGGCTGGTTGTAGGCCTGGGGGTCCTGGATCTTGTGTCAACCTGTTGGTGAGCAGGCCAGTTCCTCACATGGCTGGCTGCAGGGTCCAAGGTGTCCTAAAGCTGTTGCCAACCTGCTGGTGAGTGGGGTAAAATCCTGGGGCAACTGGCTAAGGGGCCCAAAGTGTTTTGGATTTGGTATCAGCCTGATGGTGGGTAGGGCTAGGGACCAAGTGGTCCCAGAGCTAGTACTGGCCCACTGGTGGGTAGGGCTATGTCCTGGCCCAGCTAGCCACTTGGCCTCTGGAGTTTCAGTGCTGATCATCTGGTGGATGGTGCCAGGCTCTGGTGCTAATAAGACAGAGGATTTTAGATTTTAAGATTTTAAAATAGTGTTTGTCAGCACCAGTGCCCTCATAATGGGAAAGGTCCCAGAAATGGTTGTTGCCAGTGCATATGTCCCCAGGGTGAGTTCCAACTGTTTCCTGTCTTTCTGCGAGGATTTGCAAGATCGGCAAGTGGATCTGACCCAGCCTCCTTTCAAATTACTGTCCTGGGTCTCATAGTGTGTGAGATTTTGTGTGAGCCCTTTAAGCATGGAGTCTCTATTTCCCACAGTCCTCTACCTCCCCTGAAAGTAACCAAGCCCTGCTGGCCTTCAAAGCCAAATGTCTTCCTGGCACAGTATTCCTGGGCTGGGAAGATAGCTGTGGGACTTGGACCCCTCACTCCTTCAGTAGAATCTATGTGATTGTAATTATCCTCTCATTTGTCAGGTGCTCACCTGCGGGGTATGGTCTTGACTATACCACGTCTTTGCCCTTCCTACCTGTCTCATTGTGGTTCCTTCTTTATATCTTTAGTTGCAGAAAATCTTTTCAGCCAGTCTTTAGGTCATTCTTATCAGTAATTGCTCTGTAAATAGTTGAAATTTTGGTGTGTCCATGGGAAGAGGTGAGCTCTGGGTCGTCCTACTCTGCCATATTGGCCACTCCCCCCAAAATTATCTTTCTGTCTACACTTTGCTTTCATCTCTATATATGTTCCTTCAAGGCCTGCTAGTTACTTCCCCCAGGACCTATGTGTAATAAAATTCTCTATTTCAATTTATCTTGTGGTCTGTTTTTGAACCACTGCTTACCATGTAGCACCCTGTTCTCCACTTAACAAGTGTTAATTTGGTCGATTTGTAATAATGGTTCATATCTAAAATATTAAAGAACTCTTACAAATTAACAATAATAATCAATCCATCCATCAATCAGTCAGTCAATCACCTGATTTTTAAAAATGGGCAAGAATTGCTAGACATTTTTCCAAAGAAGATATATAAATGGCCAACAGGCATAGGAAATGATGTTCAATGTCACAGATTATCAGGGAAATGCAAACCACAATAAGTTATCACCTCATGCCTATTAGGATGAACACGATTTTTAAAAAAGGCAGAAAATAATAAATGCTGGCAAGGATGTAGAGAAATTGGAACCTTGTGCACTTGTTGATGGGGATGTAACATGGTGCAGCCACTATGGAAAAAAGTTTCCTCAAAGAAAAATTAGAACTATCATATACCCATCCCACTTCTTGGTATATATAAAAAGAAAGAGAATCAGTATCTCAAAATTATATATATAATATATATATATATATATTTATAAATATATATATTATATATACATAAATACATAATATATATAAATATATTGTATATGTATGTGTGTGTGTATATATATATATATATATATATATATATATATATATATAATATCAATGTTCATTGAACCATTATCCACAAAAGCCAAGAGGTGAAAGCAATCTAAAAGTTCACTGATAGACAAATGGGTAAAGAAAATGTGGTGTAGAAATAAAATAAAATTTTATTCTGCCTTTAAAAGGAAAATCCTGTATTTCTGGGAGAGGGGGACATGGGAGTTGTTGCTCATTGGGTATAGAGTTTCTGCTTTGCAAGATAAGAAAATTTTAGATATTTGTTGTACAACAATAGGCATGTAGTTAACACTACTGTAATGTAACTTAAAATGGATAAGATTGTAAATTTTATGTTTTTATCACAATAAAAGAAAAAATAAATACAATTTAACCAGGAGTAAATATGTTTTTTCATTGCATGCCTTTACTGTCATCTGAAACTGCTCAACTGTAATAAAAGCTTGCATTTACTAAATAATTTACCAGTGTTGAGTGCAAAGGAGTCTGACATAGATTGTTTATAATTCTATTCTACTAATGAGAAAATCAAGGTTTCGAGAATTATTTTGCCTGAACTGACATGTATCTTAAATGGTTACATTATTACTCAAATTAAGCACATCTGATTCCACATAAGCACTGAAGTATAGGATCTACTTTGTTGTTGTTTGAGTATTTTAGCTGGTCTGGAAAAACCCACAGGATGAACATTTTCCAGCACGGACTTCCTTGGTCTAGTAAATTTTAGTAATTTTGCCAAACTCATTAAGGTTATAACTATACATCAGTTAATTTTATTTACAATATATAATATGTACATACCTGCGGAATAAATGTAGATTTTCATAGCAGCAGTATGTCCTGAAATATTCTTCCTTTAATATAACTCATCTCATTTGACCCTGTCAGGAATGAAGAAAACTTTCCTCTAGAATTCTAAGTTCTTCTGACTGGTCTAAGAATTAAATTCACATGAGACAGATTAATAGGAAAATATCAAACTTAATTTTGTACATTTGAGAACTCCACATACATGAGAAGTTTAAAGTCAGAAGGGTAAAATGAGATATATACCTCATTCCTGAGTCAAACAATTTGGATGGGGACCTGGGGCTTCCAAGGACAGGATGGTCATTCACAGGACAATAAGAAGAGCAAATGTTTGGTAACAGTTTGCCCTGCCATACAGATGGGGCCACTTAGATAAAATTTACCTATGGTAATAACTCTGTCCTGGGAAAAATCCCCAATTTAAATTATTCTAGGTAGTTAAGGAAAGGGCAGTAGTTTCTCTTGAACCTGAAGGGTCTCAATTGCCTTTAGGTCAAAATAATCACCATGTAAAAGTGACACATTTTGGGGGAGGCTTGTTATGAACCCTACGACCCTCTTTACATCTCTTTGTCACATGGTATAGTTTGTGTGAGAAGACATGGATGATCTTATTTTGTTGATGAAGAAACTGAAGTTAAGAGAATTTGAAGCAACTGCGTTTATCAAGGTAAGTCTTTTGTAAATAGCAGAATCAAGAATAAAACACACAATTTCTCATTCTTTGTCCAGGCTCTTCTCAAAAAGGATGCTACCAGCTACCATTTGGCAAATTTACCCATTATTAAAAAGAAACTAGATGTTTCCGCAACGTTTCACATGGATTTAAAAGATTAAGCACATGCTTTCAGAAAAATTTCTAGCCTTGGGCTGCTTACGAAGCTACTTCTTTTCTCCTAGGAGGTTCTTTCTCATCTATGTTAATAATACTTGGACGAAGGAAATTTAGAAGCCTTCCTTTATATATTTAAAAACAAAACTCTATCCAGTGCCATTTATACACTTAATGAAAATAGAAATTACCGCTTAAATCTGTATAAAACCAAGGCATATTCTTTAATCAACCCTGTTCATGATATCCCAAGTTTTCCTTAGAATGTCTTAGATTTAAGTTTGTTTATTTATAATCATCTGTTGTTTTACTCTCTCCTTCTCTCTCCCCCACCATCCCCAAGTACCGGTGTTTCAGTGTAAATGACACCCTGTATCCTTCTGTTCACTTCTTGCTGCCTTAGCTCTGCTTAGTAATTTATTGTTCCCGGACAGTTCTGATTCTTTTGGCCTTCTAAATAGTAGATGTGCTTCCTCAGCTGTTTACATGATTCTCTGACAGTATTATGTGCATTGCAAGCCAACTAAAATGGGGCTTTAGCTTCTTAACTTCTTCTAATTATTCTGATTTGTACTGGTTTAAAGTCAATTGGACAGAGGCAGGCAGAAGATCAGTCTCAGCTTGTTTCTTCTTTTTTTGAAGATTGATCTTTCCTTCCTATCTGTGTCTTACAAGAACAATATGCATTTTATTCTTTTAATGTATAAGTAATTCAATATTTAGCTATCTTTGCACTGTATATAATCTCTTTTTTCCCCTTCAGCTTCTATTCTCTTAGTCCTTTTAAAATGTCACTTTAAAAAATATCCACGGGTTTATTGGAAGTGGAGATCTTATTGAAGACATAGGTGTGGCTTTTCTCTCTTCTCAGTTACATTCTTTAAAAAGTATTTATGGAATCACAATATGTAGAAAAAATAATAGAGTATGACCATCAGCTACTACAAAGGAGGAAGGATCCAAATTCAGCCAGAGTCTACTTAGGTCAATTACATTTTAGTTGGTAAAACTAAGACATAGAGGTTTCAGAAGAAATTGGGAGGGGAAATAGATGTAGAAGATGAAAATATATGTTTGGGAGAATGAGTTTTTGGTTATTATTCATCCAAACTTTAGAAAATGTGTGCCTGTGGAACATGAGTAAACCCTGTTTTTTTTTTATTTTCAATTTGTTCTTGATTAATTGTTTGCTATTGTTTTCTAGTTCTTCATTCTCCGTAACTTGATTATAAATAAAGGCTCAAAGAACCGTGTATGTGGACAACATCATATGTATAGTAATGACCTAGTGACTGAAGAGAAAACAAATGAATTAATAAATGGTTGTATATACTTTTTTATTTCTCAAAAATACGGTGTTGTTTAATTTCAAAGTGTAGTAAGTATAATACATGAGTCTAAGTAGTCTCTCCTCTTCAAAAACAATTTAAAACTTCAGAAATTTTTTTCTCATTCAACTAAGAACTTACACAAATACTACTAATAACTTGTCTTATACTGAGTTAAATTTTTTCTTCTTTTTAATAGTATATTATTAACATACTATCCTCTAAAAATAGTCTTGACATATATTGAAGATTAAATTCCTGACAAAGGAACTGTAATTTGAAATAATGATACTCACATTTTATTTTCCATTGGAACAAAATTATAACTGGAAGTCACATTCCTAACCCTGAATGGGCTGGATGCCCATTTTTATAGAAGTAGCCACAAATATATTTAATCAACTATAAATGATATACCTACATAATCTGAGGTTTCTAAAGGATATATACCTTGGGAAAGGCGAACAGCACAGCAAGCCATTATGTAAAATTGAATTTAATGTAATAGAGTGCAACAGAATACATTACAAAAGATTTAAAATAATGGACTCTATGTTGGAGCAGGTGAAACTTACCTCAGAGGCACAAAGCCCTGGCCTTCACACTCAAATCCAGTGCCACAGTACCTTGAGGGTTTGACCCCAAACTCCTCTGCCCAGGGTATTGTAGTCTTCTAGAAACAATGCTCAAGTCCACGGGAGCAGAGACTTTCTTTGAAAACCTCATTAGCAAATCTAGGTGACTCTGATCCTCAACCAGGATGTAAATACCTACAGGTGTCTGTGCCATCCCATCATGGTCTGTGTTTCCTCTCTCTTAACCTGGCCTCACAGTGCTTCTCCCTCCTTCACCTTTCCATGCAGACCTCTGGTTTCACTGAAGTTTTATTTAACATCTCTCCTTAAGTACAATCTCTCACTGAAGACACTACTAGCCCTGAAACACTCACAAGTGGAAGCTGCCTGAGGCTGGTTACCCGTTCATCTAAACCTTTTTGCTTTTCCTCTTGGCCACAGGTCCTCACAGCCCTTGCAGTTGGGCATGACCATGTGGCTGCATTTGGGTCAATGCATGTAGGAAAATTGTTGAGTGTTGCTTCCAGTCCCAAACCATTAAAAACCTCCTATGTGCCATCTTCCAAAGAATCATTCCCTTTACTTCTGATGGCAATGGGGACCACTCTAGGGAAGCCCTGGAAACCACCTGATGGGATGGTAATAGAGCCATAGTTGGAAGGAACCCAGGTCCCTAAATCATCTCTTGGAGGAAAGTTGGTCATTAGAGGTGATGACTGGGATAGTTACATGTATTCACATAAATAATTTTTTTATGTTAAGCCATGAAATTATGGATGCTTTTCTGTTATAGCAGCTAGCAGTGCCCTAATGAACGCATCGTTCATTTACCCACCTCATAGTGCCCAAGGACTAAGAGGAGCTTTTCATATGCTCTTTCAAAAAAAAAAAAAATCCTCAATGCCTTTAGGTTTTTACCTTTTCATCTCTAGTAAGTTTCACCTCCTCTCCTCTTCAGTTTCTTTTTTCATGGCCTCAGCTAGAATTTACCGTTACCCAAAACAGCTACAACTCTGACATTAAATTCTAACATCCAATTTTTATATCACAGCCTCCAGTTAGCTCAGTCATTCAGTGACTCTAACTTCTTTGCTTGCTTTTTGTCTTCATGCCATATTCACTCCTGGACTCCTCTACTTCCTTCCCCACTCCTTTGACTGCCTCATCGTCCAGCTTGGATTACTGTTCTGGCATGTCCCCCATCCTCTTCTCAGTATTGGCAGCTCCATTTGCCAGTTGATCCTCCTCAGCAGATTAGTGACACTTACCTGCATGGATTGGTGTCTCTATCAATTCAAGGTCCCTGATGTCAATTAAGCTCTCGATGTGCCTGGAGATAATTCCATGTTTTCCTAATCAATTTCTTCTCCTATTTGCCACAGCAGTTATTTCAAACCTCCTATATTTCCTTCAAATCTATAATATTGCCACCATGCCTTTCTCCTAGCCAGTGGCCTGTTCCTCACTTCACAGAGAAAACAGAAGTTACTAGAAGGAATTCTGTGATAACTTCCTGCGGTGAGACCTAAACTTAAGCCACATCTTGTCATAACAGAAAATGTCTTTTAATATAGTTAATCTTTCACCTGTGATTGATATCTCTAAAGGTTGCTAAATAAAATACAGGATTCCCAATTAAATTTGAATTTCAGATAATTTTTGTTTTTGTATAAGTCCCTGGAAATATTTGGTATATACTTATACTAAAGAAATATATTTATTGTTTACCTGGAATTCAATTTTTTCTAGACATCCTGGCTTTTTGTTTTATTTCTTTTACTAAATATGGCAATCTGATTTACTCCACTTCTATCCTTTATCAGCTTCTCACTAAATATTGCATTCTCTTTTGTGTCTTCAGTAAGCCAACTCTACTTCCCATTCCTCTAGAATATTTAGCATACTCACTCATCTCTCAAACTCAGTTATTCTCTGTCAACACCATGTTCTTCTCCAATGACTCCTTGTCTCTCTCCTGCCCTTTACAGCCTATTGGAAGTCGTGTATGCACATTGTTCCCTCTTCCTCACTTGACATTCAGAAATCTGACCACTATATCCACCAGTCTACTGAATTTTCTCTCCTCAAAATTAACATTAATTTTGCTAGATCATCTGGACACTTAGTCTTTACCTTACTTGACTTTTACATAACATTTGACACTAGTGCTCCTTGTTCCTTGACATTTCTTTCTGGGACATTTGTGACCCTGGAGTCTCCTCTTCTTGTTTCTGTACCTCTGAATCCCTTTCTTATTTCACGTTCAGGTTCCTCTGTTCTGCCCAGTTTTAAAAGGCCAGTGTTACCAGGCCATCTGTTTTGTTTTAGGTCCACTGTACTTGCAATCTCCCTAGAAAAGCATCTATCTCCAAGGCTTCCATCATCATTTCTAGTATAGCTGTAGCCCAGATCTTTCTCTTAACATTCAGAAGTGTGTTTTCCAAGGTCTTCCAGACATTTGTATTTGGATGTACCTCAGGATCATCAAATTAAATATGGCTAAAGCTAAACTTATAATCTCTACCTCCAAAATGTATCCTCTCTCATTGGAAGGCAGGAAGTAACTGATTTCATTTCTGGACACCACCCCCACCTCTTTCAAATCTCCGACTAATTAAACACAAAGCGTTAGGAAATGTATCTACTGCACATATTTCAAATCATGCCCCTTACCATTACTCCTACTGTCTCTACTCTTGGACATGCAACTTTGCTTCAGGTCCAGCTTCTCAAGTCATCCATACATGGCCTCCTTCCCCTGCCCCCGGGGAGACAAGGCCTCGGAATTGGCTCTTCTTTCCTGCTTGGTTCCTTTCACCTGCTCCTTAATGGGTAATGAGCAAGGTAGATGTTAACTTTTGATAAATCATGTTGTTACCACTCCATAGTTTGGTCTGAGAGGCCCTCTCTCTTCACTGCCTCACCACCACTCTGTTCTCACCAAGAGCTAGAGGAAAGTTCTCTTTGGCCCTGAATACAGCACTGTAGGTTTACCTTCACCCCACCTTTCACCAGAAGGTAGAAGTTTTTGTGATGCACTCTTCCAATAAGCACAGTCCAAACCCAGCTGTACTTCATCATTTGGCAGGCTCTTATCGATTATCAAAAACACAGCCCTTTTCCAGTGGTCTGCTAACTTAGAAAAACTTGAAGGACTTCACAAATCTAAAGCTTCTGGCACCACATCTGAGTGGTGCCACATTAATGTTCTTTCCCAGAGTTAAAGCATCCACCAACAAATAAGGTCCTTGTGGTGTCCTTGGGTTTATCTCCATACGGAGTGCCACACTTCACTCCCATCCAAGCCTTTATCCTATTTTGAAGCATAAGTGTAGCATCATGCAGAACTCTCATCCAAACTTCAACCAGGTGACACCATTTTGAGACATTATGTATGGCCTAGGATATTATTTTAAGGGCTTTTGTTCTGGATGGAATCTTTCTAGGCTATCTAATAAGATTCTGACAAGTATCTCCATCCTCTTGGAGAAGATATGGAATACTGAATGACTTTATTATTCTAGGTAACAGACAATACCCACTGTGGTCATATTGCAAAACTTCTCCATTGCTCTGAATGGATCTAAGAAGCCAACATAAACCTACAAAAACTTTCATCACAATAGCCACCTCCAAAATAGAGGCTTTCTTATTCTAGGTGGGTGGAGTAGGAAATCCTTGGCTAAAATCTGCTTTGAAGGACAAGGTCTCCTTAACCCACACCATATATTTAATATTTTTTCCTGTATCTTGGGGAAAAGATGAAAACATAAAATGATCAGATTAAACTCTGGTTCTCAAGTGAACTCCCAGAAAATCTTTGTATACCTTTCTCAGAAAGATGAATATCATATAATTAAGTGGAACATGTGAAGCTTACAAAGTTTGAGAATTTCTTGACCAAATGTGTGGCAGATTTTGTTTAGTGTTGCCATTAAAAAACAAGAGACCTGCCTTTGAAACTGCCTCAAAGATCTAATAGGGTGATGACTGGCTGCCTTCACTGTCAATCCTTGGACCTAAGAGAGTATTAACAATGTCCAGACTACAGGAGACACATTGGTTGCTAGCTTTCTGTTGTCCTAGATATCTGCTTCATAGTTTATTCAAAATAACTAAAAGTTAGGCCAACCGTAGAGAAAGGAGTTATTCATTATTTTGTCAAATACTTAACAGAGAGATATGCATAGAATAATGAGTTAAATGATCCATAGCTACAAAGATATTTCATAGATATTGACTGTACAGGTCCAAAAAAATATTTCTAGGATTTATCTAGTCTTCATTGCCTTTAACTATACCTGTTAGTATAAATCAACTATACTCTGATAAAAATTAATTAAAATATTTTTTTAAAATGTCTCCAGGCATTGCCAAATGTCCCCTTTGGGAGAGGGGGGAAATCATCTCAGTTTGAGAACCACTGTTTTATACAATATCTCATTAATGTGTGACAATAATCTACAATTCTCATGGCAGAGCTGCCCTCCCACATCTAAGAAGGGTCATATCCTTACTTGAAGGGCCTACTTCTTCCCATCCTCTACTATCTGTACCTCCAAATTGACACAGTAGGCTCTTTGCCAATCTACTGAAAGAATGAAGGAATATCACTGAAGGCCTTTAGTTACTCAAACCAGGCTGCTGTGATTTTTGTAGCCTATCATCCTCCTGGCCTTTCTAGATAACTAACAATACCTCACTAGAAAGGTGTCCATTTATTAAGAGAAAGACCAACAGCATGTATATTGTCTCTGTTCATTCCAAAAAACAACAAATACTGATTATAGTCACCAAGATTTGCAACCCAGTATTATGTCCAATCTGACGGTGATAAGGGAACATTAAATAAGGCAATCATCTAAGTCGACACTTCAAATGGTATCCTCTCCACCAAGTCCTTAAATGTGTCTGGTATAGCCCACTTTAACACTAGTTTAGTGAGTGGTGTATCCCAGCTGGCTGTCAAATTGTCTATGACTACTGCAAATTCTGAGTTTCTTTTTTTTCCAACCAGCCTTCTCGTATCATTCTACCTCCAGTCCTTCCAGACAGGTATTAATGTTTGTTGGAGTTAGCAAATTAAATTCAGAAGCATTTGCTAGTTGTTTCAGAAGAATTCAGAATGTCTGCTTAGTGAAACTCCTACTCAACTCCTGTTCAATAAATTACTTCAGAGGCTTGTGAATTACATCATAATCCACAGTTAGAAATGAGTGTCAGCACTGTTTTCTCACTGTGGTTAAACCTTTAAAGAGCCATTTCTCATCTTCTTGTAAATTCCTTCCAGAAATGATTATATCAACCATACCACTTCTCCCAGCAGTCCTTATTCCTAACTACTTTTCTATCAACATCTCTGAAAGGTGATGAGGTTATGGAGATGCTGAAACAAAGTACTTTTGAACTGCAAATAATAATAATAAAATTAAAAAGTAGCCCATGGACTTCCCTGGTGGTGCAGTGGTTAAAAATCCACCTGCCAATGCAGGGGACGCGGTTCGAGCCCTGGTCTGGGAAGATCCCACATGCCGTGGAGTAACTAAGGCTGTACACCACAACTACTGAGCCTGCAATCTAGAACCCGTGAACCACAACTACTGAGCCCGCATGCTGCAACTACTGAAGCTCATGTGCCTAGAGCCCCTGCTCCGCAACAAGGGAAGCCACCACAGTGAGAAGCCCTCGTACCGCAAGGAAGAGTAGCCCCCACTCGCCACAACTAGAGAAAGCCCACATGCAACAACGAAGACGCAGTGCAACCAAAAGTAAATTTTAAAAAAGTACCCCATGACAAATAAAGATTGTCTTCTTACCATCCTTAGAAATAGTATCTGGTAATATTCTTTAAAACCATCACTGAAAATTGTTATCTCTCTACAAGGCCACAAGAACATCCAGATTCCAGCTGTGTGTCTAGTGACTGAAATTCCAAATATATAATAATCTTTCTAGATTTCTTGGATAGTGCCCAGAATAGAAATAAACTTGAGAATTTAATATAATGTCATTTGTTAGCTTTTCTTTTATCTGGTCCTTAAATTATTGACCTTTAACAGAATGATCCTCTTGAATAGTCCCTAAAATGTCTTGAATACTGGCAGCTATGTTCATTCTGTTCTCATTGTTATCACTTATGTACCATTAATGGAGAAAGAACCATTGGTTCCCAGTTTATACCCTTCCCTGCAATTTTCCCTTTCACTTCTGCAATGTTAGGAAATCAGAGAAGTCGAAGTTATATAAATTTAATTCCAAAGCACCTCTTTTCCATCAGGAGCCTGACATGTTGGACTAATTGGAGACTGACTACCTATGCCATCTTACTTCTATTTGATGATGTACGTTAACCCAGAGGCCAGGTATGGAGAATTTAGCTAAACAGCACTTTACTCCCATCCAAGTTGGAATAGGACTTAATGAGTTCACTTATTTCAATCAAGCTTCCAGAGGCCTGACAGGTATCATAAAGGAACATGAGTCATTCATGTCATGACTAAAATATTACAGTGACCAGTGTCCTACTCTTTGACATTTCAACAATCCAGACAAATGTCCTATAAAAAAAACCCCTGGCCTTTAATATCAGACTGTATAGTCCATTATCAAAAAGGACTTTCCCACATAGAATCCAGAAGGATGTGTAAAGGAAGTATTTATTTGGAGCTCAAACTATTATAATTCTTATGAAGTCTACTCCAGGTGTAGACTTAGGAGTGCCTACTGCATCTTATCACATCAATATCTACCCTTGCTCCTGATTTTCAAATGCAAGTGAGACCTTGTTCTCCTATGGTAGCCCACAAAGCAACTCATACCTAAGCTCTCAGGAAGACCCACCTCCCCAGACTCCATACATTTCCTCTCTCATTTCCTCTTCCCCCACAATCCTGTCAATCCAAAAAGATTTCTTTTTCTACCACTTAAACATTACCACTTTAGAACAAAAACACCATCTACTCTCACTGAACTGCCATGATAGCCTTCTAATTGGTCTCCTTACAATCATTAGTGTTTCCTTATCATTTATTCTCCACAAAGAGGCCATATTCTTTTTTTGTTTTTAATATATCAGATTTTTCCCCTCTTAAAACCATCTGGTAGCTTCCCATCACACTTAGAATTAAATCCAGACTCTTTGCCAAAGCCTAAAACAGCCATCATGATCTGTGGTCCAGCCTCTCTCCTACCCTTCCCCTCTTCAATGAACTATGCAGTCCTTCCTGACTTTTATGTCCTTCCTGAAGCACACCTTGCTTCGTTCTCGAATCCATCAACTTTCCTCTAATGATGTTTAAGTAGTAGCTTCTCATTATTCAGGTCTCTTCCAAAAGTCATCTTCTTCTCAGAGAGACATCCTAGTAACTCTATCTAAAAGAGCACCCCCCTCCTTGCTTGACACCCTAATTCCTTCTGAGAAATTATCACCTTCTGAATTGTTTTAATATTTGTTAACTCCTTACAGCACAAACACTCTGTGATTCACCATGGTATCTCTAGCAACAGAATAATGTCTAGAATACGTTAGGAGGTCAATAAATATTTATTGAATGAAGAAGTGCCTTACTCCCATTCCTTGTCCCTGCCTTGTCTTGCCACTTAAGTGCTGGTGATCAGTTATTCTAATCTCCATGGGTTTTTTTGTTTACTTTTCTGAGTTTTTGTTTTGTTTTGTTTAGTTTCTTTCCTGGATAGGTGGAAGAAGATTTCAGATACAGGGAAGGGGAAGAAGTGAAGGAAGGAAGAAAATTCTCATTAGAATATTCAGAGTCTAATTGGGCTTTTTACAAAAAAAAAAAAGGTAAGCCTCTTAGCATATCTCTAACACTTTGTTATACTAAAAGAGTCTTAGTCTCTATTATCTGATTTTAATCGCACAACAAAAAGCTCCCATGAATTTTCTTGCTTGTTCAGTTAAGGATTCAAAGAAAGGAGATGGGGATTATCCTGTACACCCAGACCCCAGGCCCCCAGGCTCTAGATGGATGCCAAAAGGGAGAGTAGAGAAAAAGAAAAGTTGCTACTTCCTCAAAAGCTATTAAAAAAAAAAAAAAAACTGAGAGGAGACACTTGGAAATATTGAGAGATGTGGAAAAGAAAGAAGATAAGACAGAAAGAACTTGTTAAGTGGTGGACTTGGGTGCTGACTATGTGGAATCAAGGATGAATTCTAGGTGTCTTGCCTGAACTAGTGAAATCATTTTGTAAAAGAGGGATTTGGGGAATTAGTCTGTTAGGGAAATGGTTTTAAATACATGAATTTACATTTATGATGCCTATTAGAAACCTAAATGGAGATGTCAAGTAGGTGGTTAAAAGTATGAATCTAGATTAAAGTAGAAAGATTTTAAAAAGTTAATAAGCTATAGAATGTTTTGCATGCCAAGGGAATGTAAGATCATTTGTGACTATGATTTCAACACAATCCTGACCATCACTCTCATGTTAGAACACATTTCTAAAACTCTTTTTATTTCTCTAAAAGAAAATTCACATATAAAATAACCTACTATATATTATACATAATTTTGAAATATCTATAATGTCCTAGAGGAGAAGAGATGAAAGACTGAGTTTTGGAGATATTACTAATGCAAATTTAGAATTCAGAAATATAGAGACCTGGAATTCATTGGTGATTTTAAGAAAAGCTGATTGGAAAAGTGGGTAAAAATGAAAGCCTTTTGGATTTGGGTCATGAGAGACAGGAGGCAAGAAATGATGAGCTTTATTTTAAGAAAGACCAGAAAAAGAAATTGAATGGGATTTTGTTTTAAAATATTGTGATATTGTGGCATATTTGTATGCTCATATAAATAATCTTAAATAAAGGTTAATGAGTTAAAAAATTGAGGGGTAAGCCATAGAAATAAAGACCTTGAAGTAGGTGATAGGTGATGAAATCCTATGCCACAGGGAGGAATAGACCACAGACAGAAGGAAAGGGGTTTACTGTAACAGAACTGAGAATCAAAAACTGATGTGGATTTTATATTCGTTTTCTACTGCTACTGTAGTGAACAACCACAAAATTAGTGACTTTAAGCAACACATTTATTCTCTTTCAGTGCTGGAGGTCAGATGTCTAACATCAAAGTATCAGTAGGGCTACTTTCTTTCTGGATGCTTCAAGGGAGAATCCCATTTCTTTGCTTTCCATCTTCAGAGGTGGTCTGCATTCCTTACATCCCTCTAACCTCTCTCTTCCACTGTCACATCCCCTACTGTCTGACTCTGATTCTTTCTGTGGTCCCTCTTGTAAGGACCCTGCAAGTACATTGGGGCCACATGGACAATCTGGGATAATCTCCCCACCTTAAGCTCCTTAACTTGATCACACCTGCAATATCCCTTTTGCCATATAAGATGACATACCCAGGTTCTGGAGATTAAGACATCGATATCTTTGGGGAAAGAGAAGGGACATTATTCAGCTCACTACAGTTTTCTTCTGATAGTTTCTATTTTCCTCAATTAAAATAGTAAATGAGATCATCAGCTGAAACTGAGAATAAGGGAGAGATTGTAGGAAGTTTAAGGAGAAAAGAAAATGTATGAAAATAACTCAGAGAGTAGAAAAAAGAACTGATCAGGTAAATAATGTAAGAATGCTTGCTGTTACAAGGGCCACCTCAAATTTAGGTCTTATATTTAAAATAGCACCATTACCACAGTGGAATATGTCTCTAGTCTTATTAATCTTCTCAAATGCTAGTGAATAGTCAGAAAATTCTTGGGTTTAATAGTGTTGGGATTTGGTCAGTTTAGTATAACAGAAAGAGAAAGAAATCTAAGCTGAGTTGAAAAGGAAAGAGATAAGACAGAGTATAGGAAGTGGGAAAAAGATAGGGTCAATTTGTAATCAGAATTGGTGGGAAAATGTTGAAATGTGGATTCTAGAGTGGGCTGTCAAAGAGTGTACTATGCAAAATTACAATATTGAAGGTGTTAAAATTTTGGTAATAATAAAGTCTAGGCTGTGACCATGGGAAGGAAGATAACTACTCCATCACCAGCTGCTGTAGTGTATGTATACAGTTATGTAGCAAAACCATTACTAAAAGTAAACAAGCAAACACATGTGGGGAAGCAGGGATTTAGGAGAGAGCTGGATTTAAACTATAAAAAGAGGTAAATAGCATGCTTAGAGAAGAAACTGTATATATAGGTGTTATGCACTGAGTTGTGTTCCCCCAACAATTCATATGTTGAAGTCCTAATACCCAGCACTTCAAAGTGTGGCCATATTGGGAGATCCAGTCTTTAAATAGGCATTTAACTTAAAATAAGGTCATTGTGCTGGGCTCAAATCCAATATGATTGGTGTCCTTATACGAAAAGGAAATTTGGACACGGAGAGTTACAGTAGGAAGATCACGTGAAGACACAAGGGAGAAGATGGCCAACTATAATCCATTTATTCAGAAGAAACCAACCTGACCAACACTTTAATATTAGACTTCCAGCCTCTAGAATTACAAAAAACAAATTTCTGTTTTTTAAGTCACCCAATTTGGGGTACTTCTTATGGTGGCCCTAGCAAAATATACAATAAGTGATTTTACTCTGTCAATATGAGTTCCAGGGGGCATAGTGAAAGAGTTTGATGAGTTGAGATGGGGAATTGTGAGATCCTGAATCAAACTAGAAGAAGCTCAGAAAAAAAATGAGGATAAAAACGTGGTGATGAGAGGACCTTCCAGATGGCGGAGTAAGACGTGGAGATCACCTTACTCCCAACAAATACATCAAAAATACATCTACATGTGGAACAACTCCTACAGAACACCTACTGAACACTGGCAGAAGACCTCAGACTTCCCAAAAGACAAGAAACTCCCCACATACCTGGGTAGGGCAAAAGGAAAAGAAAAAAACACAGAGAAAAGAATAAGAACAGGACCTGCACATCTGGGAGGGAGCTGTGAAGGAGGAAAAGTTTCCACACGTTAGGAAGCCCCTTCACTGATGGAAACAGGGGATGGGAGGTGGGGGGAGCTTCAGAGACACAGAGAAAAGCACAGCAACAGGGTTGCAGAGGGCAAAGCGGAGAGATTCCCGCACAGAGGATTCATGCTGACCAGCACTCACCAGCCTGAGAAGTTTGTCTACTCACCTGCAGGGGTGGGTGGGGGCTGGGAGCTGAGGCTCGGGCTTCAGAGTTCAGATCCCAGGGAGAGGACTGGGCTTGGCTGTGTGAACACAGCCTGAAGGGGTTAGTGCACCACAGCTAACCGGGATGGTGTCTGGAACTGCCTAAGAGTCAAGAGACCATTGTTTCAGGGTGCACGAGGAGAGGAGATTCAGAACACTGCCTAAACGAGCTTCAGAGATGAGCGCAAGCCATAGCTATCAGTGCAGACACCAGAGACAGGCATGAAATGCTAAGGCTGCTCCTGCAGCCAACAAGAATCCTGTGTGCAAGCACAAGTCACTATCCAAGTCACCCCTCTCGGGACACTGTGCAGCCTGCCACTGCCAGGGTCCCATGATTCAGGGATAACTTCCCCGGGAGAACACAAGGCATGCCTCAGGCTGTTGCAAAATCACTCTGGCCTCTGTCGCAGCAGGCTTGCCCTGCATTCTGTATCCCTCCTCCCCCTGGCCTGAGTGAGCCAGAGGTCCCTAATCAGCTTCTCCTTTAACCCCCTACTGTCTGGGCGAAGAACAGACACCAGAGAGCAACCTACGTGCAGAGGTGGGGCCAAATCCAAAGCTGAAACCCAGGAGCTGTGTGAACAAAGAAGAGAAAGGGAAATTTCACCCAGCAGCCTCAGGAGTAGTGGATTAGATCTCCACAATCTACTTGACGTACCCTGCATCTGTGGAATACATGAAAAGACAACCAATCATCTCAAAATTGATGCGGTGGACTTTGGGATCAACTGTAACCTTGGGGTTTGCTGTCTGCTACTGACTAGTTTCTGATTTTTATGTTTAGCTTAGAATAGTTTTTAGTGCTTGTAATCATTGGTGGATTTGTTTACTGGTTAGGTTGCTCTCTTCTTTTTTTAAAGTTATTTTTATATTTTAATTTTTTTATTTATTATTTTAATAAGTTTATTTTATTTCATTTATTTTATTTTTTCACTTTCTTTTTTCTCCCTTTTCTTCTAAGCCGTGGGGCTAACAGGGTCTTGGCGCTCCGGCCAGGTGTCAGGCCTGAGCCTCTGTGGTGGGAGAGCTGAGTAGAGGACACTGGACCACCAGAGACTTCCCAGCCGCATGTAATATCAATCGGTGAGTGCTCTCCCAGAGATCTCCATCTCAACACTAAGACCCAAATCCACTCAATGACCAGCAAGTTGCAGTGCTGCACACCCCATGCCAAACAACTAGCAAGAAAGGAACACAACCCCACCCATTACCAGAGAGGTTGCCTAAAGGCATAATATTTCACCTACACCCCAAAACACACCACCGGATGTGGTCCTGCCCATCAGAAAGACAAGAACCAGCCTCATCCACCAGAACACAAGTACGAATAACCTGCACCAGGAAGAAAGTTAAGCAAAATGAGAAGACAGAGAAATACACAGCAGATGAAGGAGCAAAGTAAATACCCACCAGACCACACAAATGAAGAGGAAATAGGCAGTCTCCTTGAAAAAGAATTCAGAGTAATGATAGTAAAGATGATCCAAAATCTTGAAAATAGAATGCAGAAAATACAAGAAATGTTTAACAAGGACCTGGAAGAATGAAAGAGCAAACAAACCATGATGAACAACACAATAAATGAAATTAAAAGTTCTCTAGAATGAATCAATAGCAGAATAACAGAGACAGAGGAACAGATAAGTGACCTGGAAGATAAAATAGTGGAAATAACTACCACAGAGCAGAATAAAGAATAAAGACTGAAAAGAATTGAGGACAGTCTCAGAGACCACTGGGAAAACATTAAATGCACCAACATTTGAATTATAGGGGTCCCAGGACAAGAAGAGAAAAAGAAAGGGATTGAGAAAATATTTGAGGAGATTATATTTGAAAATTTCCCTAATATGGGAAAGGAAATAATCAGACAGGCCCAGGAAACTCAGAGAGTCCCATACAGGATAGATCCAAGGAGAAACATGCCAAGACACATAGTAATCAAACTATCAAAAGTTAAATACAAAGAAAAAATATTAAAAGCAACAAGGTAAAAGTAAAAAATAACATACAATGGAATCCCCATAAGGTTAACAGCTGATCTTTCAGCAGAAACTCTGCAAACCAGAAGCAAGTGGCAGGGTATACTTAATGTGATGAAAGGGAAAAACGTACAACCAATATTACTCTACCCAGCAAGGATCTCATTCAGATTCGATGGAGAAATTAAAACCTTTAGAGACAAGCAAACGTTAAGAGAATTCAGCACCACCAAATCAGCTCTACAACAAGCTAAAGGAACTTCTCTAGGCAGGAAATACAAGAGAAGGAAAAGACCTGCAATAACAAACCCAAAACAATTAAGAAAATGGTAATAGGAACATACATATCAATAATTACCTTAAATGTAAATGGACTAAATGCTCCAATAAAAAGACACAGAATGGCTGAGTGGATAAAAAACAACACCTGTATATATGCCGTCTACAAGAGACCCACTTCAGACCTAGGGACACATACAGACTCAAAGTAAAGGGATGGAAAAAGATGTTCCATGCAAATGGAAATCAAAAGAAAGCTGAAGCAGCAATTCTCATATCAGACAAAATAGACGTTAAAATAAAGACTATTACAAGAGACAAAAAAGGACATGACATAATAATCAAGGGATCAATTCAAGAAGATAAAAATTGTAAATATTTATGCACCCAACATAGGAGCACCTTAATACTTAAGGCAAATCTTAACAGCCATAAAGGGGAAATCAACAGTAACACAACAATAGTGGGGGACTTTAACACCCCACTTTCACCAATGGACAGATGATCCAAAATGAAAATAAATAAGGAAACACAAGCTTTAAATGACACATTAAACAACATGGACTTAATTGATATTTATAGGACATTCCATCCAAAAACAACAGATTACACTTTCTTCTCAACTGCTCATGGAACATTCTCCAGGATAGATCATATCTTGGGTCACAAATTAAGCCTTGGTAAATTTATGAAAATTGAAATCTTATCAAGCATCTTTTCCAACCACAGCACTATGAGACTGGATATCAAGTACAGGAAAAAAACTGTAAAAAATACAAGCACATGAGGGCTAAAAAATATACTACTAAATAAACAAGAGATCACTGAAGATATCAAAGAGGAAATCAAAAAATACCTAGAAAAAAAATGACAATGAACACACGAGGACCCAAAACCTATGGGAGGCAGCAGAAGCAGTGCTAAGAGGGAAGTTTATAACAATACAATGCTACCTCAAGAAACAAGAAAAATCTCAAGTAAACATGTTAACCTTACAGCTAAAGCAATTAAGGAAAGAAGAACAAAAAAAAACCCAAAGTGAGCAGAAGGAAAGAAATCATAAAGGTCAGATCAGAAATAAATGAAAAAGAAATGAAGGAAACAATAGCAAAGATCAATAAAACTAAAAGCTGGTTCTTTGAGAAGATAAACAAAATCGATAAACCATTAGCCACACTCATCAAGAAAAAAAGGGAGAAGACTCAAATCACTAGAATTAGAAAAGAAAAAGAAGTAACAACTGACACTGCAGAAATACAAACGATCATGAGAGACTACTACAAGCAACTATATGCCAATAAAAGGGACAACCTGGAAGAAATGGACAAATTCTTAGAAAAGCACAACCTTCCGAGACTGAACCAGGAAGAAACAGAAAATATAAACAGACCAATCACAAGCACTGAAATTGAATTGGTGATTAAAATTCTTGCAACAAACAAAAGTCCAGGACCAGATGGCTTCACAGGCGAATTCTATCAAACATTTAGAGAAGAGATAACACCTATCCTTCTCAAACTCTTCCAAACTATAGCAGAGGGAGAAACACTCCCAAACTCATTCTAAGAGGCCACCATCACCCAAAACCAGACAAAGATATCACAAAGAAAGAAAACTACAGGCCAATAACATTGAATGAACATACATGCAAATATCCTCAACAAAATACTAGCAAACAGAATCCAACAGCACATTAAAAGAATCATACACCATGATCAAGTGGGGTTTATCCCAGAGTGCAAGGATTCTTCAGTGTATGCAAATTAATCAATGTGATACACCATACTAACAATTGAAGGAGAAAAACCACATGATCATCTCAATAGATACAGAAAAAGCTTCTGACAAAATTCAACACCCATTTATGATAAAACCCTCCAGAAAGTAGGCATAGAGGGAACTTACCTCAACATTATAAAGGCCATATATGACAAGCCCACAGCCAACATCATTTTCCATGGTGAAAAATTGAACCCATTTCCACTAAGATGAGGAGCAAGACAAGGTTGCCAACTCTCACCACTATTATTCAACATAGTTTTGGAAGTTTTAGCCACAGCAATCAGAGAAGAAAACAGTAAATAATTAAAAGTAATCGAAATCAGCCAAGAACTAAAACTGTCACTGCTTGCAGATCACACAATACTATACATAGAGAATCCTAAGGCTGCTACTAGAAAACTACTAAAACTAATCAATGAATTAGGTAAAGTATCAGGATACAAAATTAATGCACAGAATTCTCTTGCATTCCTATACTCTAATGAGGAAAAATCTGAAAGAGAAATTAAGGAAACACTCCCAATTATTATTGCAACAAAAAGAATAAAATACCTAGGAATAAACCTACCTAAGGAGGCAAAAGACCCGTAGGCAGAAAACTGTAAGACACTGATGAAAGAAATTAAAGATGATACAAACAGATGGAGAGATATACCATGTCCTTGGATTGGAAGAATCAATATTGTGAATATGACTATACTCCCAAAGCAATCTACAGATTGCAATCCTTATCAAACTACCACTGGCATTTTTTACAGAACTAGAACAAAAAATTTCACAATTTGTATGGAAACACTAAAGACCCCAAATAGCCAAAGCAATCTTGAGAAAGAAAGACAGAGCTGGAGGAATCAGGCTCCCTGACTTCAGACTATACTACAAAGCTACAGTAATCAGGACAACATGGTACTGGCACAAAAACAGAAATATACATCAATGGAACAGGATAGAAATACCAGAGGTAAACCCACACACATATGGTCAACTTGTTTTTGATAAAGGAGGCAAGGATATACAATGGAGAAAAGACAGCCTCTTCAATAAGTGGTGCTGAGAAAACTGGACAACTCCATGTAAAAGAATGAAATGAGAACACTCCCTAACACCATACACAAAACTAAACTCAAAATGGATTAAAGACCTAAATGTAAGGCCAGACACTATCAAACTCTTAGAGGAAAACATAGGCAGAACATTCTATGACATAAATCACAGCAAGATCCTTTTTGACCCACCTCCTAAAGTAATGGAAATAAAAGCAAAAGTAAACAAATGGGCACTAATGAAACTAAAAAGCTTTTGCACAGCATAGGAAACTATAAACAAAACGAAAAGACAACCCTCAGAATGGGAGAAAATATTTGCAAATGAAGCAACTGACAAAGGATTAATCTCCAAAATATACAAGCAGCTCATGCAGCTCAATATCAAAAAAAAACAAACAACCCAATCCAAAAATGCGCAGATCTAAATAAACATTTCTTCAAAGAAGACATACAGATGGCCAACAAGCACATGAAAAGATGCTCACCAATACTAATCATTAGAGAAAAGCAAATCAAAAATACAATGAGATATCATGTCACACCATTCAGAATGGCCATCATCAGAAAATCTAGAAACAATAAATTTTGGAGAGGGTGTGGAGAAAAGGGAACCCTCCTGCACTCTTGGTGGGAATGTAAATTGATATAGCCACTATGGAGATCAGTTTGGAGGTTCCTTAAAAAAGTAAAAATAGAACTACCATATGACTCAGCAATCCTGCTACTGGGCATATACCCTGAGAAAACCATAATTCAAAAAGAATCATGTACCAAAATGTTCATTGCAGCACTATTTACAATAGCCAGGACATGGAAGCAACCTAAATGTCCATCGACAGATGAATGGATAAAGAAGATGTGACATATACATACAATGGAATATTACTCAGCCATAAAAAGAAATGAAATTGAGTTGTTAATAGTGACGTGGATGGACCTAGAGTCTGTCATACAGAGTGAAGTAAGTCAGAAAGAGAAAAACAAATACTGTATGCTAACACATATATGGAATCTAAAAAAAAAAAAAAATGGTTCTGAAGAAACTAGGGCCAGGACAGGAATAAAGACGCAGACGTAGAGGATGGACTTGAGGACATGGGGAGAGGGAATGGTAAGCTGGGACGAAGTGAGAGAGTGGCATTAACATATATATACACTACTTGATGTAAAATAGATAGCTAGTGGGAAGCAGCCACATAGCACAGGGAGATCAGCTCGGTGCCTTGTGACCACCTAGAGGGGTTGGATAGGGAGGGTGGGAGGGAGATGCAAGAGATAAGGGATTGGGGATATATGTATCTGTATAGCTGATTCACTTTGTTATACAGCAGAAAGTAACACAACATTGTAAAGCAATTAAACTCCAATAAAGATGTTAAAAAAAAAAAATAACTTGGTGATATTAAATGCGCTGGAAGACTTGGGCTTGTTTTTTTTTTTTAATTTATTTTTTATACAGCAGGCTCTTATTAGTTATCTATTTTATACATCTTCGTTTATATATGTCAATCCCAATCTCCCAATTCATCCTACCACCATCACCCCGCCACCCCCGCTTTCCCCCTTTGTTGTTCATACTTTCATTCTCTACACCTGTAAGACTTGGACTTCTTATGTTGACTGAAGAAAAGAGGGATGTATAATATAACAAGATTAACCCCGATGGTCTTTTATGGAAAGGAACTTACTCAAATCTATGTTATTTGAACTTTAGACCTAGTCTTTTAGATGGTCGACAGTGGAGAGACAAGAATTGTTATGGGTATAAGGAGTCTTATCACCTATGATTATTACTTCATAATATATTGCTAAAAGGATATCTGGTACAAAGGGAAACTCATATTTTTTTTTAATTTGGTGACATGGTTAAATAAAGAAGTGATATAGACAATATTTTTTGAAGAATTTTAGGACTAACCAATGCCTAGGGCTGCACGTCTGTCAAAAATAAATAAATAAAACAATAGAAAGGCTGGCACACAGTGCCAAGTACACAATGAACCCTTAATGAATGCTTACTGAGGTGACAACCATTGAATTGGTACCACAAGGAAATAGCCAGATTAAATAATGAAGAAATACTAGTAGTACAAAATAACAGAATGGTTAAGTTGGTTACTGATTTCACATACAGTTGCAAAGAAATGCATACAAAATCCCTAACAAAAGCAGCACAACATAGGAGAATAAAATCATTAGAAATCACAGACCCACTTTGTAGATAATGAGACCCAGCTTTATAATTGGGAGCCACATTTTCTGCAGTTTCCTGAGGGAAATTTTTATTAGCTTTCACCTGAGTTTATCGGCAAATACTTGACGACTCATATCTTAATAAGCAACAAAGTACAACCAATCAATAAACTGTTAAATGACAAATATTAGCAATTAATATTGAGTATAAACTATGGCCACATCAGAAGGTAAATATAGTCCCAAGTGTTGCTGCTTTACTTTAAGTACTGTTAACCTGTCCAGGTTTTAATGTTGTACTTGAAATAAAGTGAGTCTCAGTATAATACCCCAAGTATTAATTACTGCTTACTACCCTGACCAGTATATAACATTGTCAACAAAAAAGTAATCAGTCATTCTAATAAAGAAGTGAAAAATTTTATTCAAGCCAAATTGAGGCTTGTAACCCTGGAACAGCATCTCAGAAAGCTCCAAGAGTAGTTCTACTCGTTAGAAGGCAAAGCACAGTTATATAAGTTTTTTCAGACAGAGGGCTGTATGTTAAATGACATATTATTGACAGTTTACACAATACAGATCTGCAAGTACCAAGTGCTGGGTCATCGTGACCGCTTACAAGAACAAGAAGAAATGTTATCTTTCAAGGAGTTGTCTTGTTGGTGCTAGGAGAATGTTGCTTTTTATGGTTGAGCAGGTGTTTTTGTTGATGGGGAGATTTGGTTGATGCATAATACAGATACACAATGCACAGTGGGGAGACAGAGGAGACCAAATGACAGAGAAAAATTTTTAATGTTTATATTTTTCTAGCCTTGCCATAAAATATGAATTTTATTTTACAACATCAGCCTTTTGACATTGAAATTTTTAATCACTAGAGAAATTGACAACACTTTCTTTCGTGTTGAATGAGGTTCAGTTAGCTCCTACTTGAATGTATTATGTCTCTGTTTTGTTTACTATACATATATAGCTTGTACTTGTGCTGCTTTATTGTTTAGGACAAATCCCATCTTTTTTTTCCCTTTATTGCTATACATGAAAGAAGCAGTATATAAATTTCCTTCACGAATTTACCAATCAAATTTGTAAAAGACAAGACGAAGTTGTCCTTAAAATTTCTAGATGATTTTTTATGAATAAATGGTCTCCAAAGAGGAGAAATTATACTAATAAATGCAGTAAAATAAAAAACTACTCAGTTGTAGCTGACAACTATAGTGAATAAGTAAAGTTAAAATTATTCGAAATAAAACTGTTAATAGAAAACAAAAACTGCTCAGTTGTCCAAATCTGAAGTTAGGAACTTAGAGTAGTAAATATAAAATAAATAGATAAATAAAACTACTTTAAATTTCACAGAAGGATCATGGAGAATAATTAGAAAGAGGATGAGATATACAGACCTCCATCACATTATAATTTTGTAATTTAATTCACTAAGTTCTTCATCTCTAAAATGTGGACAGTAGTAAATTTGCTTTGTATAGTTTTGTTATGATTACATAGGATGGCATATAAGGAACTTTTAGAACAAAGCCTTAGGCATATCATAATACTCATTAAATATTAGTAGTATTAGTTGTTATTGTGATTTTATCATTGTAGGAGACCAGAATATGCCTCTGCAAAATATGCCTCTTTGACATAAGGATTGTTTTGATCTGATTATTTTGAAAAACAGTAGATACAGGATAAACTCTGGAAACAGTCTGTTACACTTTTGTAAGGGAATTCATTTTTAAGGATGTCTCTCTCACTCTACCAGGAACAGAAGGATGACTGTAAATCACAAGCAACTTTTTATCATTGGAGAAGGCGCAGACTCAAGTCTGCAAAACAAAGCTCACACTTGTTTACTGAACTATTTCTAGTAATCATCCCATGACTTGCCTCCTCTGCCCTCTTCTATGTTTTAATTAAAGATTGTATTTAAGCTCAAGTTCTAGCCACCTCTTTGAGTTTACTCATCCCTCAGTTTCTCCCGTGTGTGTGTGTGTGTGTGTATACACACACACACACACATATATATGATATACATATTAATTAATTTCTGTTTTTTCTTATTAATCTATCTTTTGTAACAGGGTCCTCAGCCAAGAACCTAAAAGAGTAGAAGGATAAGAATTTTTCCTCCCCCTACATCATTATTTTATATAATTTCACTAATATTTATTGAGCTTCCACTATGTGAAAGGGATTATAATAAAAAGCAAAGTATGAATGTTCAGAGTGGCAATCAATTTTAAAAGTTCAGGTTGAAATTTTAGCACCCAATTCTTCCCCCTCCACCATCTACACAACTCCAGTCTAACCACCTGAATGCAAAATTATACTCCTCAGCAATTTAAATTATGCCATTATTCCTTTGCTCAATTTTTATCACAGATTTAAGCTCTATAGTGCTAATAAACCTGCAGACACAGAAGTTCATAATTTATGTATGTATTTGATAGCCTCATCCCTGACTTCCTAGCCTCAAATCTAGGGTCTTAAACTGCCTACTTAGCTCTGTTAACGGATTTTAATCTTTCATATCAGAGAAGCCATTCAAATGTTCTTAAGCATTATCATCTTGGCACTTTAATTGAAATATATCTTTACATTTCAAAAAAATGGAACATAACAGTGAATAAAAGCAGCCCTTTATTCACACAGTGTATGCTAATGTTGACCAAACTGCTCTTGGTTTTTCAAAGGACTCTTGTGATTTCCTGGAATTTCCTGAACTCAGCACTTTGATGACCATGGCTATTTTAACTTCTTTGCTCTCCCAATTGCAAAGCAGCTTTTGACATTTGGATTTTGTGTTCATCTAATGGCAACTGCAATTAAAGATTTCCCACATCAATGAGCTAACTTTCTAAGGCCATTTCAAAGGGTGAATTCAATATTCAAATTGCATGATGCTTATTGATCTGTGCGCTACTATTTGTGTGACTGGAAACGTACTTATTAGAAATTTTCCTGACACTATTGATAAAAAATAGTGAACAGAACTAATTTCACTTAAGTATTCTGCATTCATTTGATGAGAACATAGCTGAAGCCAGATAATTCATTGATTAGTATTGGACATATATAGAGAAAGAAGACAACTCTCAGACTTGACAAACAGTGCTTAGTTTGAGAGAATGAGTATCTAAATGCATTTATAGATTACTGAAAGTGCAATTTAATTACTTCATAATCATTTTTGAAAGGTCTCCCAAGAAATTGCAGGTTTAGACAGCTTAGAAGTAGAAGTTTCCTCTTTAGCCCATGACCTCTAGTAGATTTAGGAACACTTGACACCCACCCTAGATTCACAGGCTACAAGAGAGGACTTCCTTTTGTAAGTCCTATGGACACTAAACACTGGGTTGTTATCCTGCTGCCACAAATATATTTTTACTAGATAGAAAAACATAAGACAAAAATAAAGTAAAACAAATCATACCAGAGCAATTTAGAGATGTTTGTTTCATTTACACTTGCCTTGAGATTATAGCTACCCATAAAGATTGGATTAGAGAATTATTATAATTATCTTGACAAGTGTGCCATTAAAATTTCCTCTTTCCCAAAACATCTATTCACTTAGTTTCCAACCTTTTTAAATAGTTTCTTCACTGCATACAAAAAAAAAAAAAAAAAGCCAAAAGTCATTTTGAGTTATTCAAAGGACAATTGGAAGGTTTAGCTTGGCTAACATTCCTTCCTAGGTTTAGTGTTTTTAATTGGCCAAAGTAAATAACTTTTAAAATTAATTTTATACATATATTTATGTGAGAAAAATGAATACATAATAATTATAATCACTTGGAAAGCAAAGGCTGCTGGCATTTCAGGAATCCTTTTCCTTGAATGAGGAAATGAAATCAAGTACATATCCTCAGATCCCATGTTTTGAACTTAATGCAAATGTGCTGGGAAAAAGCAGTAAAGATTTTCCTTATATTTAAGACAAATAGGAGGAAGTAAATATATAAAAGGAGGGAAAGACTTAGAGGTATACTCCTGCCTAATACTAGGCAGAAGCAAGAAAGAAGCTAATTTTTGGTGACCCTGTCTCTTCTAGCTAATAAATTACACAGTTGTTGAAGACATATCAATGGGCAGAGATCATTGCTGCTTTAATGTTGCTAAAATGTAGTACAACTATGTAATGTAACATTAAAGTAATTTATATAATTAGGTCTTCATATGGTCTCATAATAGTGTAGTTATAATTATCCCTATTTTATTGATGGAAATATTGAGTTATCAGAAGGTTCAGTGACTCACCTGGCCAGTCAGTGGCAGAAATGGTACTAGCAACAGATATTGTCACACCCAGTATATGACAATTCCATTGTACATATGTGGCAAACAGGCAAATTATATATATAGAAAAGAGACTACATAAAGAGAGGGAGGTGAGCAAATGTAAATAGAATATACAATTTGTAGTGAAATTTTTTCTGTTTCTGTGTGTGTGCATGTGTGCACAAGCACATATGTGTGTGGAGAGAGTATCAATTAGAGTAATAATTATGTGTCTTGTTCTGGAAACCCAGAGAGGAAAAACAAATCATCAGGACAATAAAATTAACAGCAAAAGGAGTTGCTTCATAAGTTGAATGGTAATTGCCATGAAATAATGGATACAATTCTGTTTGATAATTGCATCTCTTCTATGAAAGGACTACCTTATCTAGGTGATAATAATGGAGGTTTTTCAATGCATGGTTTGATTTTTCCTGATATGATTAAAAAACAAATAATGAAAAAAACAAATGTGAAGAAAACTTCACATCCAAGTAAGTAATAAACCATCTATCTAAATATCAAAATATAATAATTTCTGTAAATATTTGGAATCATATATGAAGAATTTATACACATTGTATTGAATATGATTATACATATTGTTTCATAAGTCCTTCATTCTAATACTTTTTATTACAACCAGATTTCTTTTTTTTTTTTTTTTTAACTTCTTTTTTGGAGTATAATTGCTTTACAATGGTGTGTTAGTTTCTGCTTTATAACAAAGTGAATCAGTTATACATATACATATGTTCCCATATCTCTTCCCTCTTGCATCTCCCTCCCTCCTGCCCTCCCTATCCCACACCTCTAGGTGGTCACAAAGCACAGAACGGATCTCCCTGTGCTATGCGGTTGCTTCCCACTAGCTATCTATTTTACGTTTGGTAGTGTATATATGTCCATGCCACTCTCTCACTTTGTCACTTCTTACCCTTTCCCCTCTCCATATCCTCAAGTCCATTCTCTAGTAGGTCTGTGCCTTTATTCCCATCTAGCCACTAGGTTCTTCATGACCCTTTTTTTTTTTTTTTCCCTTAGATTCCGTATATATGTGTTAGCATACTGTATTTGTTTTTCTCTTTCTGACTTACTTCACTGTGTATAAAAGACTCTAACTCCATCCACCTCATTACAAATAACTCCATTTTGTTTCTTTTTATGGTTGAGTAATATTCCATTGTATATATGTGGCACATCTTCTGTATCCATTCATCCGATGATGGACACTTAGGTTGCTTCTATGTCCTGGCTATTGTAAATAGAGCTGCAATGAGCATTTTGGTATATGACTCTTTTTGAATTATGGTTTTCTCAGGGTATATGCCCAGTAGTGTGATTGCTGGGTCGTATGATAGTTCTATTTTTAGATTTTTAAGGAACATCCATACTGTTCTCCATAGTGGCTGTATCAAGTTACATTCCCACCAACAGTGCAAGAGTGTTCCCTTTTCTCCACACCCTCTCCAGCATTTATTGTTTCTAGATTTTTTGATGATGGCCATTCTGACTGGTGTGACATGATATCTCATTGTAGTTTTGATTTCTCTAATGATTAATGATGTTGAGCATTCTTTCATGTGTTTGTTGGCAATCTGTATATCTGCTTTGGAGAAATGTCTATTTAGGTCTTCTGCCCATTTTTGGATTGGGTTGTTTGTTTTTTTGTTATTGAGCTGCATGAGCTGCTTGTAAATCTTGGAGATTAATCCTTTGTCAGTTGCTTCATTGGCAAATATTTTCTCCCATTCTGAAGGTTGTCTTTTGATCTTGTTTATGATTTCCTTTGCTGTGCAAAAGCTTTTAAGTTTCATTAAATCCCATTTGTTTATTTTTGTTTTTATTTCCATTTCTTTAGGACATGGGTCAAAAAGGATCTTGCTGTGATGTATGTCATAGATTGTTCTCCCTATGTTTTCCTCTAAGAGTTTGATAGTGTCTGGCCTTACATTTAGGTCTTTAATCCATTTTGAGTTTATTTGTGTGTATGGTGTTAGGGAGTGTTCTATTTTCATACTTTTACATGTACCTGTCCAGTTTTCCCAGCACCACTTATTGAAGAGGCTGTCTTTTCTCCACTGTATATGCTTGCCTCCTTTATCAAAGATAAGGTGACCATATGTGTGTGGGTTTATCTCTGGGCTTTCTATCCTGTTCCATTGATCTATGTTTCTGTTTTTGTGCCAGTACCAAACTGTCTTGATTGCTGTAGCTTTGTAGTATAGTCTGAAGTCAGGGAGCCTGATTCCTCCAGCTCCAGTTTTCATTCTCAAGATTGCTTTGGCTATTCAGGGTCTTTTGTGTTTCCATACAAATTGTGAAATTTTTTGTTCTAGTTCTGTGAAATATGCCAGTGGTAGTTTGATAGGGATTGCATTGAATCTGTAGATTGCTTTGGGTAGTAGAGTCATTTTCACAATGTTGACTCTTCCAATCCAAGAACATGGTATATCTCTCTATCTATTTGTATCATCTTTAATTTCTTTCATCAGTGTCTTAAAATTTTCTGCATACAGGTCTTTTGTCTCCTTAGGTAAGTTTATTCCTAGGTATTTTATTCTTTTTGTTGCAATGGTAAATGGGAGTGTTTTCTTAATTTCACTTTCAGATTTTTCGTCATTAGTGTATAGGCATGCAAGAGATTTCTGTGCATTAATTTTGTATCCTGCTACTTTACCAAATTCATTGATTAGCTCTAGTAGTTTTCTGGTAGCATCTTTAGGATTATCTATGTATAGTATCATGTCATCTGCAAACAGGGACAGCTTTACTTCTTCTTTTCCGATTTGGATTCCTTTTATTTCTTTTTCTTCTCTGATTGCTGTGGCTAACACTTCCAAAACTGTGTTGAATAATAGTGGTAAGAGTGGACAACCTTGTCTTCTTCCTGATCTCAGTGGAAATGGTTTCAGTTTTTCACCATTAAGAACGCTGTTGGCTGTGGGTTTGTCATATATGGCATTTATTATGTTGAGGAAAGTTCCCTTTATGCCTACATTCTGCAGGGCTTTTATCAAAAATGGGTGTTGAATTTTGTCAAAAGCTTTCTCTGCATCTACTGAGATGATCATATGGTTTTTCTCCTTCAATTTTTTAATATGGTGTATCATGTTGATTGATTTACGTATATTGAAGAATCCTTGCATTCCTGGGATAAACCACACTTGATCATGGTGTATGATCCTTTTCATGTGCTGTTGGATTCTGTTTGTAGTATTTTGTTGAGGATTTTTGCATCTATGTTCCTCAGTGATATTGGCCTGTAGTTTTCTTTCTTTGTGACATCTTTGTCTGGTTTTGGTATCAGGGTGATGGTGGCCTCGTAGAATGAGTCGTGGCGTGTTCCTCCCTCTGCAGTATTTTGGAAGAGTTTGAGAAGGGTAGGTTTTAGCCCTTCTCTAAATGTTTGATAGAATTCGCCTGTGAAGCCATCTGGTCCTGGGTGTTTGTTTGTTGGAAGATTTGTAATGACAGTTTCAATTTCAGTGCTTGTGATTGGTCTGTTCATATTTTCTATTTCTTCCTCGTTCAGTCTTGGCACGTTGTGCATTTCTAAGAATTTGTCCATTTCTTCAAGGTTGTCCATTTTATTGGCATAGATTTGCTTGTAGTAATCTCTCATGATCATTTGTATTTCTGCAGTGCCAGTTGTTACTTCTCCTTTTTCATTTCTAATTCTATTGATTTGAGTCTTCTCCCTTTTTTTCTTGATGAGTCTGGCTAATGGTTTATCAATTTTGTTTATCTCCTCAAAGAACGAGCTTTTAGTTTTATTGATCTTTGTTATTGTTTTCTTCATTTCTTTTTCATTTATTTCTGATCTGATCTTTATGATTTCTTTCCTTCTGCTAACTTTGGGGTTTTTTTGTTCTTCTTTCTCAATTTGCTTTAGGTTCAAGTTTAGGTTATTTATTTGAAATGTTTCCTGTTTCTTGAGGTAGGCTTGTATTGCTATAAACTTCACTCTTAGAACAGCTTTTGCTGTATCCCATAGGTTTTGGGTCGTTGTGTCTCCATTGTCATTTGTTTCTAGGTAGTTTTTGATTTCTCCTTTGATTTCTTCAGTGATCACTTCGTTATTAAGAAGCGTATTGTGTAGCCTCCATGTGTTTGTGTTTTTTACAGATCTTTTCCTGTAATTGATATCTAGTCTCATAACGCTGTGGTCAGAAAAGATACTTGATACGATTTCAGTTTTCTTAAATTTACCAAGGCTTGATTTGTGACCCAAGATATGATCTATCATGGAGAATGTTCCATGAGCACTTGAGAAAAATGTGTGTTCTGTTGTTTTTGGGTGGAATGTCCTATAAATATCAATTAAGTCCATCTTGTTTAATGTATCATTTAAAGCTTGTGTTTCCTTATTTATTTTCATTTTGAATCATCTGTCCATCGGTGAAAGTGGGGTGTTAAAGTCCCCTACTATGATTGTGTTACTGTCGATTTCCCTTTTATGGCTGTTAGTATTTGCCTTATGTATTGAGGTGCTCCTATGTTGTTTGCATAAATATTTACAATTGTTATATCTTCTTCTTGGATTGATCCCTTGATCATTATATAGTGTCCTTCTTTGCCTCTTGTAATAGTCTTTATTTTAAAGTCTATTTTGTCTGATATGAGAATTGCTACTCCAGCTTTGTTTTGATTTCCATTTGCATGGAATATCTTTTTCCATCCCCTCACTTTCAGTCTGTATGTGTCCCTAGGTCTGAAGTGGGTCTCTTCTAGACAGCATATATATGGGTCTTGTTTTTGTATCCATTCAGCCAGTCTGTGTCTTTTGGTGGGAGCATTTAATCCATTTACATTTAAGGTAATTATCGAAATGTATGTTCCTATTCCCATTTTCTTAAATGTTTTGTGTTCGTTATTGTAGGTGTTTTCCTTCTCTTGTGTTTTTTGCCTAGAAAAGTTCGTTTAGCATTTGTTCTAAAGCTGGTTTGGTGGTGCTGACCTCTCTCAGCTTTTGCTTGTCTGTAAAGGTTTTAATTTCTCCATCAAATCTGAATGAGATCCTTGCTGGGTTGAGTAATCTTGGTTGTAGGTTTTTCTCCTTCATCACTTTAAGTATATCCTGCCACTCCCTTCTGGCTTGCAGAGTTTCTGCTGAAAGATCAGCTGTTAACCTTATGGGGATTCCCTTGTGTGTTATTTGTTTTTTTTCCCTTGCTGCTTTCAATATGTTTTCTTTATATTTAATTTTTGATAATTTGATTAATATGTGTCTTGCCATGTTTCTCCTTGGATTTATCCTGTATGGGACTCTCTGTGCTTCCAGGACTTGATTAACTATTTCCTTTCCCATATTAGGGAAGTTTTCAACTATAATTTCTTCAAATATTTTCTCAGTCCCTTTCTTTTCCTCTTCTTCTTCTGGGACCCCTATAATTTGGATGTTAGTGCATTTAATGTTGTCCCAGAGTTCTCTGAGACTGTCCTCAGTTCTTTTCATTTTTTTTTTTTTTTCTTTATTCCACTCTGCAGTAGTTATCTCCACTATTTTATCTTCCAGGTCACTTACCCGTTTTTCTGCCTCAGTTATTCTGCTATTGATCCCTTCTAGAGTATTTTTAATTTCATTTATTGTGTTTTTCACCATTGCTTGGTTCCTCTTTAGTTCTACATCCTTGTTAAATGGTTCTTGCCTTTTGTCTATTCTATTTCCAAGATTTTGGATCATCTTTACTATCATTATTCTGAATTCTTTTTCAGGTAGACTGCCTATTTCCTCTTCATTTCTTAGGTCTGGTGTGTTTTTACCTTGCGCCTTCATCTGCTGTGTGTTTTTCTGTCTTCTCATTTTTTTATCTTACTGTGTTTGGGGTCTCCTTTTCATAGGCTGCAGGTTCGTAGTTCCCGTTGTTTTTGGTATCTGTCCCCAGTGGCTAAGGTTGGTTCAGTGGGTTGTGTAGGCTTCCTGCTGGAGGGACTAGAGCCTGTGTTCTGGTGGATGAGGTTTGATCTTGTCTTTCTGGTGGGCAGGTCCACGTCTGGTGGTGTGTTTTGGGGTGTCTGTGGCCTTATTATGATTTTAGGCAGCCTCTCTGTTAACGGATGGGGCTGTGTTCCTGTCTTGCTAGTTGTTTGGCATAGGGTGTCCATTACTGTAGCTTGCTGGTCGTTGAGTGAATCTAGGCCTTGGTGTTGAGATGGAGTTTTATGGGAGATTTTAGTTGTTTGGTATTACGTGGAGCTGGGAGGTCTCTTGTGGACCAGTGCCCTGAAGTTGGCTCTCCCACCTCAGAGACACAGCCCTGATGCCTGGCTGGAGCACCAAGAGCCTTTCATCCACACGGCTCAGAATAAAAGGGAGAAAAAATAGAAAGAAAGAAAGAAAGAAAGAAGATAAAATAAAATAAAATAAAATAAAGTATGATAAAATAAAGAAAGTTATTAAAATAAAATATAAGAAAAAGTTATTAAGAAAAAATTTATTAAGAAAATTATTTTTTAATTTTTTAAAATGAAAAATAAGAAAAAATTGTTAATAAAAAATTTATTAAGAAAAATTTTTCTTTAATTTTTAAAAATAAAAAATAAGAAAAAATTTATTTAAAATATTTATTAAGCAAATTTTTTTTAATTTATTAAAATAAAAATAAGATAAAAATTATTAAGAGAAAATTAATTAAGAAAACATGTTTTAATATTTTAAAATAAAAAATAATTAAAAAGTAAGAAAATATTTATTAAGAAAAAAATTTTTTAATTTTTTAAAACAATTTTTTTAATATTTTAAAATAAAATTAAGAAAAAAATTAAGAAAAAATTTATTAAGAAAAAAAATTTTTTAATTTTTAAAAATAAATAAGAAAAGAATTATTAAGAAAAAATTTAAGAAAAACTTTTTTAAATTTTTTAAATAAAAAGTAAGAAAAGTTTATTAAGAAAAAATTTATTAAGAAAATTTTTTTTAATTTTTAATATAAAAAATAAGAAAAAAATTATTATGAAAAAATTAAATAAGAAAAAAAAATTTTTATGTAAAAAAAACCAAAAGTGGACGGACTGAACCCTAGGACAAATGGTGAAAGTAAACCTATACAGACAAAATCTCACCCAGAAGCATACACATACACACTCACAAAAAGAGGAAAAGGGGAATAAATAATATATCGTGATCCCGAAGTCCACCTCCTCAATTTTGGATGATTCATTGTCTATTCAGGTATTCAACAGGTGCAGGTTCATCAAGTTGTTTGTGGAGCTTTAATCCGCTGCTTCTGAGGCTGCTGGGAGAAATTTCCCTTTCCCTTCTTTGTTTGTACAGCTCCCGGGGTTCAGCTTTGGATTTGGACCTGCCTCTGTGTGTAGGTCGCCTGAGGGCGTCTGTTCTTCGCTCACACAGAGCAGGGTTAAAGGAGCAGCTGCTTCGGGGGCTCTGGCTCACTCAGGCCAGGGGGAGGGAGGGGTACGGATGCGGGGCGAGCCTGCAGCGGCAGATCCCGGCGTGACGTTGCAGCAGCCTTAGGTGCGCCGTGCGTTCTCCCGGGGAAGTTGTCCCTGGATCACGGGACCCTAGCAGTGGCAGGCTGCACAGGTTCCCGGGAGGGGTGGTGTGGAGAGTGACCTGTGCTCACACACAGGCTTCTTGGTGGCGGCAGCAGCAGCCTTAGCGTCTCATGCCCATCTCTGGGGTCTGCACTGATAGCCACGGCTTGTGCCCATCTCTGGAGCTCCTTTAAGGGGCGCTCTGAATCCCCTCTCCTCGCGCACCAGGAAACAAAGAGGCAAGAAAAGGTCTCTTGCCTGCTCAGCAGCTCCAGACCTTTTCCCGGACTCCCTCCCGGCTAGCTGTGGTGCACTAAGCCCTTCAGGCTGTGTTCACGCAGCCAACCCCAGTCCTCTCCCTAGGATCCGACCTCCGAAGCCCGAACCTCAGCTCCCAGCCCCCGTCTGCCCCGGCGGGTAAGCAGACAAGCCTCTCGGGCTGGTGAGTGCTGGTCGGCACCGATCCTCTGTGTGGGAATCTCTCCGCTTTGCCCTCCGCACCCCTGTGGCTGCACTCTCCTCCGTGGCTCCGAAGCTTCCCCCCTCTGCCACCCCCAGTCTCCACCCGCGAAGGGGCTTCCTAGTGTGTGGAAACCTTTCCTCCTTCACAGCTCCCTCCCACTGGTGCAGGTCCCGTCCCTATTCTTTTGTCTCTGTTATTTCTTTTTTCTTTTGTCCTACCCAGGTACGTGGGAGAGTTTCTTGCCTTTTGGGAGGTCTGATGTCTTCTGCCAGCGTTCAGTGGGTGTTCTATAGAAGCAGTTCCACGTGTAGATATATTTCTGATGCATCTGTGGGGAGGAAGGTGATCTCCGCGTCTTACTCTTCCGCCATCTTCTCCTCCTCCTCAACCGGATTTCTAATATCATCCTTCTAAAGTAAACAGGTTAGAAAAAATTTTGTTTTCCTTAAGAAAATTTTCCAAAAATAACATGGTTTGTTCATGCATTCATTTATTCAATAATATTTCCTGAGTGCTTACCACATGACCAGCACTGTGTCAGGTTCCAGGAACATCAGGATCTAGAACATACTGATGGTGACTTCAGCCAGCAGCAGCTTGAAGCAGGATTTCGGTTCCCAGCCAGATTGAAGTTAGGCCACAGCAGTGAGAGCACCGAATCCTAACCACTAGACCACCAGGAACCAGTGGTCAGTGACAAGGCCCTGGCCCATCAGCTGTGCAGAAATGAATTTGCACATAGAGATGGAAAGTGTGAAGCAAGTAAAGTGTTTATTAGGAGGAAAAGTGGTATGTGTGGATAGACACATGGGCAGGCTCAGAGAGAGGTGCACCCTCATGGTAGTTTGAATCAGTTATATGGGGCATTTCTTCCAGGTTTCCTTTGGCCAATCATCTTCCTTTGCCTGGTTCTGTGTCATATTTGGTTTATCTCAGGGTCTTCCCATGTGTGCGTGCATCTTTTAGCCAAGATGGATTCTAGCGAAGAGACCTACGGGTAGGTTGACATCACTTACTAAGAGATGATACCCCCTCTATTTTTGACCTTCATGGAGGCTTTCTGAGCATGTGTAGTCAAGACGGTCTCTTTGACTTCGAGAATGAGGAATGTGTGGTCTTTTATCTCTTATCTGAGAGAAGCTTAGCTTCTCCTCCCTCCCGCTATTTTGGATTATCTGTCCACAGGGGATGAACTCCGGCTGTTCAGCCTGGGGCCCATCTATATCCTGCCTCAATACCATACCCACCCAAAGAAGCTGAGTAGACGAGACAGACAGGGAAACTCAAGGTAGCCCTGTAGTGTGATGTTTAGAATAACTGAGGGGGACACAGCATGCAAAGGACAGAGACTAGAGAGACCCAGGGAGACTTCCCCAGGGGATGACATCTCAGTTTTGGATCCCCCTGAACAAGCAGGATGTAGCCAAATAAATTGGAGTGTGTAGGTTGTGAAGGGGGTGAGTATGGTATTTTAAGCTTCTACAAGATATTCTTAAGAGGCATATTCAAAAATATTGGGTGCAGAGTGGCTGGATTGGGAGGGTCTGTATGTAACATACTTTGGCTGGAACGTAAGGTATATAACAAATATGAAATGAGACCAAAATGCAATAGGCAGATCATAAAGAGACATATGCATTATATTAAGGGAATTATTTTTATGAGAGTGTTTGTATATGTAAGATTCTACTCAATATGTGCCTTTTTGCCCTAAAAAAATTTATGTCAGTTAATTTGTACTTTGGATTTGATTTTGAAGCATCTTCTAAGATTATCAAAAATGAGAATCATGAAAGTCAAGAGGATCTCTTATTGGTCAGAAAAATATTTCCCATTGCTCACCTTCTCTGCCTCCCTCCCACCCCAAATGAGTGTTCCATAAAATTATCTCATTTTTATCGTGAAGGGTAGTTTTATCTTCATAAAAGATAACAAATATATGTCATACAGAATAGGGATTGATAATCTTTGTAATTTTATCTATGCTAATGTAACTACAAATGCTATTCATATTCCTTGTATGTCACAACAGAAAATACATAACACAGGTAGAACATTGAAAGTATAGTTACAAGTAGTCCTATACAACAAAACAGTTTACATTCTATTGTCGATGGAATATTTCTAAGCTGTTTGCTTGAATAATGTGTGAGGTAAAGCATTTGACATGCTAATCATATATTGCTTTAAAAAGTATTTCCTACTATTTTACTTGGAATTGGTTGTGTTTCAATTCCTTTGATTCTCCCCCTGCTTTTTTATTATAGAACCAGAAAAACAACTTTTTAAAATATTCTACCTGCAAGAGAAGGTGTCTCATCAGGCTCCTCTCCTCTTGTTTCCAAACCTCCACTTACATCCTTTACTGCTTCCTCCCTAAGGCAGGAGTTATTACTAAGGAGAGTGGCCAATGCCCAAGATATTATTTGGGAACATGTTTTACTACTAATGCTTTAGAAATCATGGGCCAAGTGCAGTTTTCAGATTATAGTGTTCAGATTATATCTAGGCAAGTTTTCTATCCAGACAATGGTTCTGTTTTTGTTTTTGTTTTTTAGGTTATTATTAGGAGTTTTAATAAGCTAGGAAAATGCTTACAATTTAATGTTAAGTTAAAAATGACAAAATTATATTTGCACAATGGTCACAACTATATCAGAGAAAACAAAAATAGGGAAAAACATGGCAAAATTTAGTTATCTTTGGGTAGTGAAGTTATGACTTACATTTCTATTTTTCTGTATTTTAATAATTGTTATTTTTGTAATAGCAACCCCTTTATTTGGGGCATTTTACACATTTAACGGATTTAATATCTCAAAAGTCCTATGAAATAGGGGTATCAATATCCCTGCTCTGTAGAAGAGAAAACTGAGGAACGGTGTTGAAGTAAATGTCCCATCATCACAGCGGTATGAATAGTGGAGCCAGTATTTGAATCCAGCAATCTGGCTGCAGGGACCTTCCCAACATCACCCATTCTTTATTTTTTTTTTTTATATATCTTTATTGGAGTATAATTGCTTCACTATATTGTGTTAGTTTCTGCCGTACAACAAAGTGAATCAGCTATATGCACACAACATATACCTGTACCCCCTCACTCTTGAGCCTCCCTCCCACCCTCCCTATCCCACCCCCCTAGGTGATCACAAAGCACCGAGCTGATCTCCCTGTGCTATGCAGCTGCTTCCCACCAACTATCCATTTTACATTTGGTAGTGTATATATGTCGATGCTACTCTCTCACTACATCCCAGCCTCCCTTTCCCCACTGTGTCCTCAAGTCCATTCTCAACGTCTGCATCTTTATTCCTACCCTACCACTAGGTTCATCAGTACCATTTTTCTAGATTCCATATATATGCATTAGCATACAGTATTTGTTTTTCTCTTTCTGACTTACTTCACTCTGTATGACAGACTCTAGGTCCATCCACCTCACTACAAATAACTCAGTTTCATTCCTTTTTATGGCCGAGTAATATTCAATTGTATATATGTGACAACTCTTGTTTATCCATTCATCTCTTGATGGACATTTAGGTTGTTTCCATGTCCTGGCTATTGTAAATAGTGCTGCAATGAACATTGTGGTACATGTCTCTTTTTTTTTTTTTTTTCTATCCTTTTAATGTTTGGCATAGACATTTTTTTTAAAACATCTTTATTGGAATATAATTGCTTTACAATGGTGTGTTAGTTTCTGCTGTATAACAAAGTGAATCAGCTGTATAGATACATATATTCCCATTTCTCCTCCCTCTTGCATCTCCCTCTCACCCTCCCTATCCCACCCCTCTAGGTGGACACAAAGGATGGAGCTAAAATCCTGTGCCATGCAGCTGCTTCCCACTAGCTATCTATTTTACATTTGGTAGTGTATATATATCCATGCCACCCTCTCACTTTGTCTCACTTACCCTTCCTCCTCCCCATGTCCTCAAGTCCATTCTCTACATCTGCGTCTTTATTCCTGTCCTGCCCCTAGGAGCGTCAGAACCAATTTTTTTTTTTTTTTTTTAGATTCCATTTATATGTGTTAGCATATGGTATTTGTTTTTCTATTTCTGACTTACTTCACTCTGTATGACAGTCTCTAGGCCCATCCACCTCACTACAAATGACTCAATATCATTTCTTTTTACAGCTGAGTAATATTCCATTGTATATATGTGCCACACCTTCTTTATCTATTCATCTGTCAGTGGACACTTAGGTTGCTTCCCTGTCCTGGCAATTGTAAATATTGCTGCAATGAACGTTGTGGTACATGACCCATTTTGAATTATGGTTTTCTTAGGGGATATGCCCAGTAGTGGGATTGTTGGGTCATATGGTAGTTCTATTTTTAGTCTTTAAAGGAACCTCCATACTGTTCTCCATAGTGGCTGCATCAATTTACATTCCCACCAACAGGGCAGGAGGGTTCCCTTTTCTCCACACCCTCTCCAGCATTTATTGTTTCTAGATTTTTTGATGATAGTCATTCTGACTGGTTTGAGGTGATACCTCATTGTAGTTTTTATTTGCATTTCTCTAATGATTAGTGATGGTGAGCATCCTTTCATGTGTTTGTTGGCCATCTGTATGTATTCTTTGGAGAAATGTTTATTTAGGTCTTCTGCCCATTTTTGGATTTGTTGTTTGCTTTTTTGACATTGAGCTGCATGAGCTGCTTGTATATATTGGAGATTAATGCTTTGTCAGTTTCTTCATTTGTAAATATTTTCTCCCATTCTGAGGGGTGTCTTTTCATATTGTTTATAGTTTCCTTTGCTGTGCAAAAGCTTCTAAGTTTAATTAAGTCCCATTTGTTTATTTTTGTTTTTATTTCCATTTCTTTAGGAGGTGGGTCAAAAAGGATCTTGCTGTGATTTATGTCATAGAGTGTTCTTCCTATGTTTTCTTCTAAGAGTTTGATAGTGTCTGGCCTTACATTAGGACTTTAATCCATTTTGAGTTTATTTTTGTGTATGGCATTAAGAATTAGAATCTGTAGATTGCTTTGTGTAGTATAGTGTAGTATAGTCATATTCACAATGTTGATTTTTCCAATCCAAGAACATGGTATATCTCTCCATCTGTTTGTATCATTTTAAATTTCTTTCATCAGTGTCTTACAGTTTTCTGCATACAGGTCTTTTATCTCCTTAGGTAGGCTTATTCCTAGGTATTTTATTCTTTTTGTTGCAATGGTAAATGGGAGTGTTTTCTTAATTTCACTTTCAGATATTTCATCATTAGTGTATAGGAATGCAAGAGATTTCTGTGCATTAATTTTGTATCCTGCTACTTTACCAGATTCATTGATTAGCTCTAGTAGTTTTCTGGTAGCATCTTTAGGATTTTCTATGTATAGTATTAGGTCATCTGCAAAGTGATAGTTTTACTGCTTTTCCAATTTGGAATCTTTTATTTCTTTTTCTTCTCTGATTTGTAGAGCTAAACTTCCAAAACTATGTGGAATAATAGTGGTGAGAGTAGGCAACCCTGTCTTGTTCCTGATCTTAGAGGAAATGCTTTCACTTTTTCATCATTGAGAATGATGTTGGCTGTGGGTTTGTCATATATGGCCTTTATTTTGTTGAGGTAGGTTCCTTCTATGCCCACATTCTGTAATGTTTTTTTCATAAATGGGTGTAGAATTCTGTCAAAAGCTTTTTCTGCATCTATTGAGATTATGGTATGGTTTTTATCCATCATTTTGTTAATATGGTGTATAACATTGAGTGATTTGCATATACTGAAGAACACTTCCATTTCTGGGATAAACTGCACTTGATCATGGTGTATGATCCTTTTAATGTATTGTTGGATTCTGTTTGCTAGTATTTTGTGAGGATATTTTCATCTATGTTCATCAGTGATATTGGCCTGTAATTTTCTTTTTTGGGGACATATTTGTCTGGTTTTAGTATCAGGGTGATGGTGGCCTTGTAGAATGAGTTTGGGACTGTTCTTCCCTCTATTTTGGAAGATTTTGAGAAGGGTAGGTGTTAGCTCTTCTCTAAGTGTTTGATAGAATTCACCTGTGAAGCCATCTGGGCATGGGCTTTTGTTTGTTGCAAGATTTTTAATCACAGTTTCAATTTCAGTGCTTGTGATTGGTCTGTTCATATTTTCCATTTCTTCCTGGTTCAGTCTTGGAAGGTTGTACTTTTCTAAGAATTTGTCCATTTCTTCCAGTTTGTCCTTTTTATTGGCATATAGTTGTTTCTAGTAGTGTCTCATGATCCTTTGCATTTCTGCGGTCGGTTGTTACTTCTTTTTCGTTTCTAATTCTGTTCATTTGAGTCTTCACCTTTTCTTTCTTGATGTGTCTGGCTAATGGTTTATCAATTGTGTTAATCTTCTCAAAGAACCAGCTTTTAGTTTTACTGATCTTTGCTATTGTTTCCTTCATTTCTTTTTCATTTATTTCTGATCTGATCTTTATGATATCTTTCCTTCTGCTCACTTTGAGTTTTTTTTTTTTTTTTTTTTTTGGTTCTTCTTTCTCTAATTGCTTTAGGTGTAAGGTTAGCTTGTTTATTTGAAATTTTTCTTGTTTCTTGAGGTAGCATTGTATTGCTATAAACTTCCCTCTTAGAACTGCCTTTGCTGCATCCCATAGGTTTGGGTCATCGTGTTTTCATTGTCATTTGTTTCTAGGTATTTTTCGTTTACTCTTTGATTTCTTCATTGATCTCTTGGTTTTTTAGTATCATGTTGTTTAGCCTCCATGTGTTTGTATTTTTTAGTTATTTTTCCTGTAATTGATATCTAGTCTCATAGCGTTGTGGTTGGAAGATGCTTGATATGATTTCAGTTTTCTTAAATTTAGCCAGTATTAATTTGTGACCCAAGACGGGATCTATCCTGGAGAATGTTCTGTGTACACTTGAGTAGAAAGTGTAATCAGTTGTTTTTGGATGGAATGTCCTATAAATATCAATTAAGTCTATCTGGTCTAATATGTCAGTTAAAGATTGTGTTGCCTTATTTATTTTCTGTTTGGATGATTTGTCCCTTGGTGTAAGTGGGGTGTTAAAGTCCCCTACTATTATTGTGTTACTGCCGATTTCTCCTTTTATGGCTGTTAACATTTGCCTTATGTATTGAGGTGCTCCTGTGTTGTTTGCATAAATATTTACAATTGTTATATCTTCTTCTTGGAGTGATCCCTTTATCCTTAAGTAGTGTCCTTCCTTGTCTTTTGTAAGAGTCTTTATTTTAGAGTCTATTTTGTCTGATATGAGTATTGCTACTCCAGCTTTCTTTTGATTTCTATTTGCATGGAATATCTTTTTCCATCCACTCACTTTGAGTCTGTATGTGTTCCTAGGTCTGAAGTGGGTCTCTTGTAGACAGCATATTTATGGGTCTTATTTTTTATCCATTCAGCCTGTCTTTGTCTTTTGGTTGGAGCATTTAGTCCATTCACATTTAAGGTAATTATTAATATGTATATTTCTATCACCATTTTCTTAATTATTTTGGGTTTGTTTTTGTAGGTCTTTTCCTTCTCTTTTGCTTCCTGCCTAGAGAAGTTCCTTTAACATTTGTTGTAAAGCTGGTTTTGTGCTGCTGAATTCTCTTAGCTTTTTCTTGTCTGTAAAGCTTTTGATTTCTCTGTGGAATCTGAATAAGATCCTTGCTGGGTAGAGTAATCATCGTTGTAGGTTTTTCCAGTTCTTCATTTTAAATATGCCCTGCCACTCCCTTCTGGCTTGCAGAGTTTCTGCTGAAAAAATCAGCTGATAACTTTATGGGGATTCTCTTGTATGTCATTTGTTGCTTTTAATATTTTTTCTTTGTATTTAATTTTTGATAGTTTGATTAATATGTGTCTTGGTATGTTTCTCCTTGTCTGTTTCCTGTATGGGACTCTCTGCACTTCCTAGACTTCTCTGACTATTTCCTTTCCCATGTTAGGGAAACTTTTCAACTATAATCTCTTCAAAAGTTTTCTCAGAACCTTTTTTTTTTTCTTTTATTCTGCTGGAACCCCTATAATTCGACTGTTCTTGTGTTTAATATCGTCCCAGAAATCTGTAAGAGTGTCCTCAATTCTTTTCATTCTTTTTTCTTTATTCTACTCCACAGCAGTTATTTCCACCATTCCATCTTCCAGGTCACTTATCTCTTCTTCTGCCTCAGTTATTCTGCTACTGATTCCTTCTAGAGTATTTTTAATTTCTGTTGTTGTGTTGTTCATCATTGTTTGTTCTTTAGTTCTTCTAGGTCCTTGTTAAATGTTTCTTGTATTGTCTCCATTCTATATCTGAGATTTTGGATCATCTTTACTCTCATTACTCTGAATTCTTTTTCTGGTAGACTACCTATCTGTGCTTCATTTGTTTGGTCTTGTGGGTTTTTACCTTTCTCCTTCATCTGCTGCATATTTCTCTGTCTTCTTATTTTGTTTAACTTACTCTGTTTGGTGTCTCCTTTATTCCAGCTGCTTGGTCATAGTTCATCTTACTTCTGTTGTCTGTCCCCAGTGGGTGAGGTTGTTCCAGTGGCTTGTGTAGGCTTCCTGTTGGAGGGGACTGGAGCCTATGTTCTTGCATGTGGAGCTGTATCTTTTCCCTCTGATGGGCAGGACTGCATCTGGTGGTGTGTTTTGGGGTGTCTGTGAGCTTACTATATCTTAGGTAGCCTGTCTGCTAATGGATGGGTTTGTGTTCCTGTCTTGCTAGTTGTTTGGTGTGAGGCATCCAGCACTGGAGCTTGCTGGTTGTTGGGTGGAGCTGGGTCTTAATGTTGAGATGGAAACCCCTTGGAGGCTCTTACCAATTAATATTCCATGGGGCCAGGAGTTTTCTGGTGGTCTGACATCTTGTACTCAGCTCTCCCACTTCACAGGCTCAGGCCTGTCTCCTGGCGAGAGCACCAAGACCCTGCAAGCAACATGGAGTGGAAGAAAAGCAAGAAGAAAAACAAACAAAAAACAAAAACAAACAAAACAAAAAAAGAACTCAAACAAACAGACAAAACCCCAAGACAAATGGTAAAACCAAAACTAAATAGACGATATCACATGAAGAAATATACACACATGCACTCACAAAAAGAAAAGAAAAAAAGGGAAAACAAAGAAGAAGAGAGCAACCAAACCAATAAAGAAATCCAAAAATGAAAACAAACTCTAAAAACTAAACTAACAAAAATATAAATCCAGAAACAAATCAAATGCAGAAAGCAAACTAAAAAAAAAGTAATGGAAGCATAAAAAAACACACAAAAATGATTTAAAAAAATGTAAAGACAAAGAAAGATGAAAACAAAAGAAAAAAATACAAAAGAGCAAAGTAGTGAAGTAAAAGTAGAATAATATAAAATATAGTTAAAAATGAAAACAAAGCAAAACAAACATGGAAAAACACAATATAATGAAAAAGTACAGTAGAATTTAAAAAAAGAAATAAAATACAAAATATATTAAAAAAGCAAAAAAAAAAGAGACAAAGTAAACAAAAAAGTAAAATTAAAAGAATAATAATAAAAAAGGAACAACAACAACAAAAAAGTAGTGATATTTTCCTGTGGCCTTAGCTATCAGTGTCTTTGCCCCCACAGTGAGCCACAGTCAATCCCTGCCTCCCCAGGAAGTCCTCCATTACTTCTAGGTAGTTCTCTGGACCTGCTGTGAGCACTGTGGGGCCAGGTCAGATGCTGATCTTGCCTTACTTCCATGTGTATCCGCCCCCAAAGTGCACTGTTGCCCCCAAAGCCCACAGTCTCAACTGTGGGAACACTTGTCTACTCAGGTATGCCACAGATTCAGGGCTTACCCAGCTGATTGAGGGGATTTAATCTGCTGCTCCTGAAGCTGCACAGGGATATTTCCCTTTCTCTTCTTTGGTCACATGGGCCCTAGTGTTCAGCTTTGATTTTGGCCCTGCCTCTGCATGTTGGCCACCCTCAGGGCTCTGTTCCCCACCCAGGCAAGAGGAGGCGTAAGCAGCAGCTGATTAGGGCTCACTTGCTCACTCAGGCCGGGGGTAGGGAGGGATACAGCACTCACAATTGGGATATGTGGGGAGTGCTTGCGGCAGCAGAGGTCAGCATGAAGTTGCAAGAGCCCAAGGCATGCCATGCACTCTCCTGGGGAAGTAGGCCTTGGTTTGCGGGACCCTCAGCAGTGGCTGGCTTCACAGGCTGCCGGGAAGGTGTTGGCAGGGAACTGCTTTGCACACAGGACCCTTGGTGGCAGCCTCTGGGGTCCGAGGTAACAACCAGCATTATCAGTAGGCATTTCCCTGCTGTCTGTGAGTGCATGGAGTGGGAAGCTCTTATGGCAGGTCTGCCCTTCTCTTCATGCAACAAAGGTCTCCTGCCTCTCCAGCAGGACCAGGTATTTTCCTGGACTCCCTCCCAGCTAGCTGTGACACACCAGCCTCCCGAGGCTGTCCTCTGCAACCAACCCCAGCCCTCTCCCTGGGGTCTGATCTCCAAAGCCCAAACCTCAGCTCCCAACCCCCACCCGCTTGTCAGCTGACAAGCATCTCAGGTTGGTGAGTTCTGGTCGGCACTGATCCTCCATGTGGGAATCTCTCTGTTCTGCCCTCCACATCTCAGTTGTTGCTCTCTCCTCTGAGGCTCCAAAGCTCCCCACTCCGTCCCTGCCATAAGGGGGCTTCCTAGTGTGTGGAAACTTTTCATCCTTCACACCTCCCTCCCAGAGGGGCTGGTCCCGTCTCAATTCCTTTGTCTCCTTTTTTTCTTTCTCTTTTGCCCTACCCAGGTACGTGGGGATTTTCTTGCCTTTTGGGAAGTGTGAGGTCTTCTGCCAGCATTCAGTAGGTGTTCTGTAGACGCTGTTCCACATGTAGATATATCCTTGATGTATCTGTGGAGAAAGGTGATCTCCATGTCTTACTCCTCTGCCATCTTGCAGGTCTCTCCAATGGTCCTGTTTTGACCACTTTCTTCTCTACATTTATTTTTTTTTTAGTTTATTGAGGTATAGTTGATTTACAATATTATATTAGTTTCAAGTTACAACATAGTGATTCAAAATTTTTATAGATTATACTCTATTTAAATATATTATAAAAATTGGCCATATTCCCTGTGTTGTCCAATATGTCTTTGTAGCTTATTGTATACATAATAGTTAATATCTCTTAATCCCCTATCCCTATCTTGCCCCTCTTCTTCTCCACCTTTCTTATGAGTAACTGTGGGGACCTGGACACAATCCCACTCATTTTAGATTCAAGGAAAGGTAATGGAAACAAAAAGTCTTTTTTGGTTGTCCTGTTTTAAGCAGTGTTCTCCAATTTAGCTTTATCACAGCTGTAACTCAGAGGTTGTTAAAGATTTGTTCAGCTATTGATACAGCAGCACTTCATTTCCCATTCAAACTGGGCTTGTAGTAAGTGTAATTCTGTCAGACAGAACCCCAAGAGTAGAGGAGTCCTCAATGAAAGACCAGTTATCATACAACAGACCAAGTAGCAACAGATCACATCTTCAAGCTGTTTTCCTAGTACTTAAAAGGTATTTTCCCTTATCTGTGATCATCATGCAAAAAGGTATCCACAAACTCACTCATTTATCAACATGTATTAAATATTTACTATGCCTTTATATACTTCCTATTCTTATCTATTCATTATATTCCAGACTCATATTTTCAAAATCTACTTGACATCTCAAATTCTATAACTGCTAGGTGGCATAAACATATCAACACCAGAAAGATCTGTCTTTCCAAAAACCTTCCCCATGTCAGTCATACTTGATTTCCCTTTTTCTTACCCTCACTCCTCATCTGATCCATTACAAATTACTCTTAACTTCATCTCCAAAATATACTTTGAATCTATCCAGTTCTTTTCTATTTTACTGTTGGCACATTACTCCAAGGCCCCATTAGTTCCCTTCTCAATGACTGCAATTGCCTACCAACTGATCTCGCTTCGTTAGAAGCAATTCAGCATTTTACTGATTAAAACCCTCCAATGTCTTCCAAAACCCTGAGAATAAATTCAAACTTGATATCTTAGCCTAAAAAAGCCTATATAAACTTGTACCCCAATCTCATGTCTTACACTTACCTTCCTCCTTGATTTCTGTGCCACAGACACACTGACTTTTTGTTTCTATGTTTAGAACATAAAAGCAGAATTTTAATCACCAGCCATTTTTTGGCCTATGCACTAGCTGTTTTCTCCACTAAGAAAGTTCTTGCCATCATGTTTTTCATCTTCATGAACTTGAAACTTATTTTATTTATTTGAAGTATTTTTTTATAATCTCATAAATATATTTAGGTAATATATTTTGCTCTAAATATCATCTTCCAATAATTTTGAAATTTATACACTAGAATCCACTTTTAACAATCTCTAATGTCTACTTTAATTTTATCTCTTAGCCATTTCCTAAAACATCATTATTTAAACTCCCATATACATATTTCAAAGGTAGCATTTTGCTTTTATTATTAATTGATTTGATATTTATTTATTTATCTATTTACATCATGATCATAAAATGTAACAAAAGTGATTGACAATATTGACAGTTACCAGTTTTCTTTGTGACTATATTTTTTAATGATCCTTTTTTTTAAGTTGGAGAATATTTGAAAAGTTCTAGTGTAGGTTCAAAAACACACATAAACACACATAGTAATATGGTATCTTATGCAGGGTTTAGAATCTATAGTTTGTGTGTAACTTAAAAACTAACAAGAGTCAGTATTGTTTGAAAATTCTTTGAGTGTTCCAGTTTGGTGACCTACAGAACAATACTGGAATAGAATAATGGGTCTTCTGATCAGTACAGAATGAAGTTATTGGTTTGCATTTAAAGGGTATCTTCTATTTTCTATTTTTTAAAATGTATATTTAAGCAATAGAAAAATATTAACTAACTCTGATAATATATGATGTGAGAAGAAATGGAGAAGTAAAACAAAATAAGTCTTCCATCTCAGGTTCCTTTGGGGAATGTTCATTGATAAGAAATTGGGCAGATTCATTTACGCTATTTAATTTGTTACTTTGGTCTCTCTGTCTCTTTCTCCCTCTTTCAGTCTGCATCGCCTGTCTCTCTCTGTCTCTACCAGTCTTTATCTTCAGATAGCTCTCCAGCAGGCCCCCAAATGTGTGTCAGATCAGATGCCTGCCACTCAGGCTGACACACCAAGACAACCAAATAAAGTCCCCACATAGAGTTCAGGTGCCCTTCAATAGACTGCTTCTTCACTGGACCTTGAGGTGGATGAGTCCAAGCATGTGACCCCTAAAGAGCCATTTCTCAGGTCAGATTGCTACAACCAGTGGGTCTCATGGGCAAGAGCCCTGTTGAATTTTCAAAGTTAGATGTTTTGGGGGTTCATCTCTCAGATACAGATCTTAAAAGTTGGGTTGCCTGATGTGGGGTTCAAACCCTTTGCTCCTCAGGGAAAAGCTCTGGATTTTGAGTTTCTTCAAATTATTAATATAGCTGTGTGTGTGTGTGTGTGTGTATATATATATATATATATGTATGTGTGTGTGTATATGTGTGTATATATATATATATATATATGTATATATATGTATTCTAAGCATATTTTCCCATTCAAAACTCTTCGTCTTATGTTTTGCTTTGCCTGATATTAAAATTCACACTTTTGTCAATTTTTTTGAACTTGATACATATATCTTTGACAACCTCTTATTTTCAACCTTTTTTTTTGTATATTTTATTTTAGATACAAAACTAGTTAAGAAATTATAGCTTTATTCATCTACATAGTTACTTTGCTGAACTCAAGAGGCTGTCTTTTCATGGTGTAATGTAGTTTTATTATTGTTACTCTTTTTTGTCTTTCTCTCAAATTGAAATTTATGTATCTTCTTGTCCCTTCATATAAGTTGCTCTTGGATTTTAAAATATATATTCAAATGTATATCTTCTATGAAAAACTTCAGCAAATCTTCTATCAAAATGTTTCATGTCTTTCAAAATCACTAAGAATCATAATTCTCTTTTGACATTACTGTTGGCAGAATACTCTCTAACAACCACATTCAGTTTCATAGATAGGTTATCAACATTTGTTACATATAAATATAACCAATCCAAGGGTAATATCACTTGAGGTGCTATATGCTGGGAGATATCTTTAGGCAGCCCTTCTGCTCAGCTTCTTTATGTGAAAAATGGGGTTCCAGTTCATGATGTTGACATAAGAGGACCCTGCACCCCCTCCCACAACACATTGAATGTACAGCTACAGATGGAACAACTTCCTCTGAAAATTACACATTGAGAGATGGAGAGAAACCCCATATCATTGCAGGTAGGGACACAATCTCACCATAAACCTCACCCACAGCTAAGTGAACTACAGTTGGGAGGAAACTCAAAACCCAGAACTTCTCCCTGAGGAGCAAAGGGTTTGAACCCCACGTTGGCCATCCCCAACTTTTATGATCTGTATCTTAGCGATAAACCCCCCAAACATCTCACTTTGAAAATCTAACAGGGCCCTTGCCCATGAGACCCACGGGGTTGTAGTCATCTGATCTGAGAAATGGCTCTTTAGGGCTCACATGCTCGGACTCACCCACCTCAAGGTCCAGTGGAGAAGCAGCCCATTGAGGGGCGCCTGAACTCTATGTGGGCACTTTATTTGGTTGTCTTGGAGTGTCAGCCTGAGGGGCGGGCATCTGATTTGACACACATTTGGGGGCCTGCTGGGGAGCTATTGGAAGCTGAAGACTGGCAGGAACCATCTTTGTACCCCTCCTCCGCCATGCTCCAACGTGCCAGTATCTCTTGCAATGGAGATTTCACACATGTCTAGTGCCCTGGTTCTTACTTCTGGTGCCCTGGGTTTTGCAGCTGCTGCCTGGCAGATGCCCCTTGGTCACCTACCTCTGGTAATCAAGGGGGCTTGCATTCCTGAGTCCCATGGGACTGTAGCAATCAGAGAAATAGTTCTTGGCAGGCAGCCACCCCCAGGGCACTGCACAGACTGAAACACACCCTCAGTCTTTCTGTGAAAGAGGCCTATTTGCTTGTTCTGAAGCTTCAGCCTGAGGGGAAGACTTCCAGTTTGGCTTACATCTAGAGGCCTACGAACCTGCTCTCAGGGACCGTAAGTCACTGCACACCATCTTAGCACCCTCTTTCTGCCTCACCCAGCTCACCGGAATCTCACAGATAGGAGCTTACACATCAGTCCCAATTTTTGTGACTGCCACCCAGGGGCACCTCTAGATCTCCTTGGCATTGGCGGCCAGTGGAGATTATACTTGTGGTCCCACACACTGTATATATTTGCATACTTTAAAAGCTGCTGCCTGAGGGTTCAGCTTCCAATCATCTTTAATCTAGGTGCTGACTGACATCCTCCCCTTTGGGACACTGACAGGTCTTGGCACAGCCTCAACTACTTGGAGCCATTGAGCATAAGATTGGCTGCTTGGACAACCACAAAGGGTTTAAGAGACAACCAAGAGCTAGGGCAAGGTTGAATGATAAGATTCATCTCCTACAGGAGACCACTTCTGCAAGATTGGGAGAAGTGGTTGTTTTGTCTAATGCATAGAAACCAACAAGGAGAGTCAAGCAAAATGAAGAAACAGAAAAATATATTTTAAACAGAAGAACAAGATAAAACCTTAGGGAAAAAATAATGAAATGTAGATTAGTAATTTACCTGATAGACAGTTCAAAGTAATGATCATAAAGATGCTCAAGAACTCAGGAGAAGAATGCATGAATACAGTGAGAACTTTCACAAAGAGATAGAAAATATAAGAAAGTACCAAATTGCTGTCACAAAGCTAAAGAGAAGAATGTCTGTAATCTCTGCCATAACACTTTCCTACTTGTGTTCTGGATGGTATTTTTCTCTGATCAGATTTTTCAATCGTATCCCAACTACTTTCTATTTTCTAAAGAAACGTTAAAATTACTTTATCCTAATGGTCTTCCACCCTGTTTTCCAGAATTAGAAATTAATGTGTGTCTAATACCTTTGTTGTCTTTCAATAAAGTTTGGAGTATCCTCTCTTTGTGGATGGCATAACACTGTCACACTAGAATCCAGACCGACAGAAAGTGTCCAGCGTCCTTTGTATTAGATGATGGACTCATAGATTTTCAAACTTTGAAGTAAATAAGGAGTTACCCAACACTCAAAGTAGAAATTTACAGCTTTGTTGATAGCCTGACATGCAACTACTTTGTGAATACTTTTTGTGATTGAAAAAAAAAAAAAAAAAAACTCCCCCTTTTTTTTTACAAAGCAGATGATATCATTTTCAACAGATGTAAATATAGAATGATTTTACCTTAACTGAGTTATCCATGGCCCACTAAATTTTCTTCTCATCAAAAACTCAATTCTGATCTGTTATCTCAATTCAATTCCCCTTCCACATGACAGTCCTTCAGTTGTTTGCAACAATAACATTACATATGTCAGCGATTACAAATATCAGCACATATGCTGTCACTTCCCCATACTGTGATCATATAATACAAACCATTTTTCTTGCTGAATTTAGATCTAACTTTAGAGTTCTTAACTAAGTTTTGTGGGCAGCTTCTGTCAATGGATGGTCAGTGGCACATATAATAATTTGTATAATTGTTGAAAATATTCACAGTCTCCCTCTGGGATGCTGACCCGATTTTCCCCCTCCCTGAAGGATGATTATAGTGTTAAATCTAACTCTGAAGTAGGTATTTGACTTAGTTTGGCCAATGAAATGTGCATGGAATTGAATATGTCACTTGTCAGCAGAAGCTTCAAGAAATAGTTGTAATTCATGGTTTGCCATGTCTCCCTTCACCTGGCTGCAGGAACGTCTCTGTCAGTGATATTCTTGCAATAAAAACCATGTTGAGAAGAATTGCAGAAACATGAACAAGAAATAAGCCTTTGTGTCATTAGTCACTGATGTGTGCCTGTTGTTTATAACTACAGCGTAGTCTATCCTCTCCTGAAGCACTGTGAATGCATTCACTCATTTATTCATTCATCAAACATGTTTTCATCTCCAATCATCATTAGGTTCTGGAGATACAGCAGTAAACAAGACAGACATGTAAGTTCTGTGTAGAACTTACATAAAAACAAGAAACCAATTTTTTAATGTTTTTAACACAAATAAAGAATTAGAGATTGAGATAAATGTAATGGATGGAACTAATTAAATGTCATAATAGAGAGAAGGGGAGTGGAAAGTTAGAGTCTGATTTAGATACTGTGTTTAAAAACCCTTCTGTAAAGACATGCAATTTATACTGAAGGTAGAAAAATATGAGAATTAACAAGCTATGAGAGATTTTGGATAAAGTAGGAATGGATCAAGGGTAGTGACAACATGGTCAAAAAGCTAAAGGAAAAAGAATGTGATGTATGTCAGATATTGAAAGGAAGTCAGTATGAGCTAAAGAATATTGAACAACTAATGTGTTCTGAGAGCAGTAGGAGTCAACTGCAAGACTGTAGGCAGAGATGTGATGTGCATATATGAAAGGTCACTCTGACTACTTTATGGAAAATAGAAGGGGCAAGGGTGGAAGGAGAAGGAACAGCTAAGAGACCTTTGAGGTAATCATGGGAGGCAATATGGTGACTTAGACTAGGGTAATAGCCATGAAGATTGTGGCCATATTAAAATTTTATTTTGAGAATGGAATCAGTTGGAATTGCCGATGGAGTAGAATAAAATTTGAGATTGAGGACAGAATAAAGAGTAAACTCTGTGTGCTATTTCCTGACAGACTGGCATAGGGACAGGTTTTAAAAGGTGTTATAGTGAGTGGAAATGGAGAATTCAAGTTTGGACCAATTAAGTTTGTTTTGTTCTGAAATGTTCACATGGATGTCTGGTAGGCAACTGAGTACATATGACTGAAGCTCAAGGGTAAAATCTGTGCTGGAGATATAAATGTGTGAATTATCACAACATAAATGCCATTTAAAGGCATAGATATGAATATAATTTCTTAGTAAAAGCATATAGAGAGAGGAAAGTGAGAACACAATATTGAACCTTGGACAACATCAAAATCCAGGAATTGAGTAAGGAGCAAAGCCAGTGAAGGAGACTGCAAAGGATCTGTTATGAGAAAGAGGAGAATGCATGAAAATGGTATAACGGGGATTATTAACTCTTTCCAAAATAGAGTGGTTTGTCACACTGCCAAATGCTGTTGAGACACCAAGTTAGAGAAAAATAGTGTTTATTAAATTTGTAACATTAGAGGCTCTTAGAGATTTTGAAAATAGTGACTGAAGGAAGAATCTGGACCAAGAGGGGTAATACATGAGTTACAGCCAGAGGCATGTGTGCCTCTCTTTAGCAAATTGAGGTTATTGAAAAAGATAGCAGAAATAGGAAAATTCTTAAAAATTGTTGTGCATCTATGGAGCGTTTTTTAAAGAATGCGAGTCACTAAATCTTGTTTCACACTGATAGAAATATCCTATAGGAGGAGAGAGATTTACGATGTACTAGAAAAAAATCATAGCCATAGGTATGAATCCCTTGAGATGATGGAAAATGATGGAATACAGAGCACACATGAAGAAATTGGACTTTAATGAGGTCAATCCGTTCCTTCATCTTTACATGACGGGAGGAAACAATGGCATTTCAGGGGCAGGTAGCTTTACAGACTGAGTGATGGGAAGATAATGACTTTGAGATTCCCTAAGTAAAGTGAGAGCAAAGTAGGAGTGAGTAAGAAGAGGGTGAAAGACTTTTAATAATAGGTGAGCAGGAATGAAACAATTAAGCAGGAATATCAAGCTGATAAAGAAAGTATAGCAGATTCAATGATCATTGATTTCAAGTGTGGCCGGTCAATGTGGTTGTGAATTGCCTTTGTAGGCTAAGAAAAGACAAATACTGTGTTTTATCCAGGGTTCTGGTTTGGATTTGGAGTATGACTGACAGAGAAAAGGGTAAGCAATAATAGTAAAACCACACCATCTAAACTACGGAACATGGAAATGAAGAGACAAGGCTGTTAGGTTGTAAGTTGTGGAGTAAAAGGATGGGATGTCTCAATGGGGCCAAAGGATTAGAGCTGTGGAGGCATTTGGGCAAGTGAGTTGGAATATTAGGATGTAAAGGTCAGAGTAAAAGTAGCAGTTTCTTGTGATACTGTGCACTACCCTGGTCTTAAATCTTCCCTGCTTCACCTTTTAATGCGACTGTGATTAATTTCGTAATCCCTGTTTCATGGTATTCTTTCTTCTTTGCCTCAACTGCTTTAGTTATTTTTATCCTATTGCACTGCATGCGTATTTATCAGTAATTTAAGATAATTTTTTTTGGAACAAAGCAAATCATCAACTAATTAATTTACATATTTCAAAATACTTCTTTCATGACATTGTTTCTAGATCTATTGCCATTTCAGTTCCTCTTCTCTGAATGGGTTCCATTTTTTTCAAGACTCAATAAAATGAAACATCAAGAATGAAGAATAATCACTTAGTAATAGGTTAAAGTGTCACAGTCAGTGATAGGAAGAGGTAAGGCGGAAACACAAGCCTCATGACTCCTGGTCCAGCATGCATATCTCTTGATCTGTACGGTAAACTAAGAATAATTGCAAATATTTACTGAGTGATAATCTTTTTGCACAGTGATGCTTAATACTTTACATGGTGCATTTCACTTATTTCTTACAAATAAACATGATGTAGATATTAGCCCATTTTAAAGAACGGTAAACTGAGGCTTAGGAAAATTAACCTGTACAAAGTCACACAACTAAGAAGTAGTGGAGATCTTATAAAACCTCAAGCAGTCTGAAACCACAGACCACTTTTCTTTTTCCTCTGTCCTACTTGCCTTCTATTCAGGTAAGCTCAGGTTGTATTTTCTGGTTTTAACAACTACTCATATACTCATATTGAGTTTATAATAACTTAAAATTTCTTGGTAGCCTTCACATACAATCTGTTTTTGTTTTTGTTTTTCTTCTCCTTGCACAATGCCAGAAACATAATAAGTACCTAATAAATATTTGATTCATTGAATTAGTGTTCTGTTCAATCAGCAAACTAAATAAACCCTGCTTCGCATATCTTCATTCCAATAATTAATTAAAACATTGATTAGAATGGGACTGGAGGCAGAGTATTGGAGAAACTTCTCTCCATCATTCTTCTAGTATGACTGTTTAGTCAACTATGTCAATTTTAAATTCATCTAATATGATATCTCTAATATACATTCTTCATCTTGTCCACAAAGATAATCTGAGAGGCTGTCAAAAATAATAATAAAGTTAGATTTTTTCCCATAATATTCACTTCATCTCTCTGCCTAAGAAAATTATCTAAATAGGAAGTAAAATTAATTTGATATTACTTATTCTTAGTGAACCTATGTTGGTTTCTATTAATCATTGCTACCTCTTCTGAGAATACACAATCCATCTTGATAATTATTAATTCCATTTTTATGTATATTTTGTTCAGAAATCATTTTTTACCCTTTTTGCTTTCCTTAATAGTATTTATGAGTAATATCTGTCTGTTAATATACTTAGTCTCTCTTTGTTTTCTTTTTCATTCCTTTGTATATGTGTGTGGCATAAAACTCTTCCATCACTAATTGAATTCAATTTTACTTCTTGTTTCCTTTTTCCGTAGATGACAAAGAGTTCTTCACACATATGTCTGGAATAGATCAATATAGATAGAATAATTTTGGGGTGCCAGTGAGGCCCTGATACTTCCCAAATTCTCTGAACAGATTTGCACACCATGGCTGGTAGCCCTTATTCTGACCCTAAGATATTTTCTTTTTGGTTTTTTACTATATGGGGTCCATAGAGTGGCATTTCTAAAACTTTGGAAATGGTAAATAGTAGATAATACTTGGGGACTTGACCCCTAAAATGAACACATAATCATGTATGTGTATAATTATGTTTAAAAGATTTGATGAGCAAAATTTTGCTGTACATGACTAAAGGTACTAGTATATTTCAAGAAGGACTATATCACAGCACTGGGAATGAGGATAGGGTGGGATTGGTCTATAAGGAAGCAAAGAAAAAGGAGGTTCACAAAGGAAAATGGCATTTGTGAGACCTTGACGCTATGTTCAACAGACATTCTTTTCCAAAAGACTTTAGATATCTCTGGTCCTACTGGCAAAATCATCCCGATTTGAGTTATCACGTTATCTTAGTCCTACTAGTAAACATTTCATTAATCTACATCCTTTTCTTCAATTCCTCAATTATAATGGAATTTTCTAAATCATGTTTAATACTATATTACATATTGCTTGTTAATAGGGACAAAATATGTTCATCATGTAAACATAAATATTCCCATTCTTGGAAAGTCATTTTTCATTGTAAACTAAAATTTTGATACTGGGCTAGAGAAAATATATCTTTACTAACCCATTTCATCTTACTGGGGATATTGCTATACTGGGAAATGTAGTGTAGCTGTGGGCCTAGTAAAATGAAATGTTTTGCTGATCACAGCAGTGCATCTAGAAGAGTTTTGTGATTTATTTTTCATTTATAGAATATGAGAGGAAGTGATACGTTACCAACGGTCCTGGGCAGATGAAATAGGTGCTCATTCTCCACATCCTCTCTTCCCCTTTGCCAGCAACCTTGGGAACCATGTATTCTACGCCGTGTAGCAATAAATGTGAAGAGGCAGGCAAAGTTCAAGTTCTAGTAGGCCATAAGTCCCTCACTAAGAAAACTAGATAAGCAACTACTGAAAAATACAAGCAGAGAGGTAAAGTAGCAGAGTATCATTTTAGAAGCAATACACTAGTTTTATGACCAATAGAAGGAGAATTAAGTGTATAGGATAATGTTATAATTTTGACTTGTGCAAATGAGAGTATAGCGTCATGCACTATTATGTAAAATGTGATATGGAAGGAAGGAAGGATCCTGTGTCAGTTTCCTTCAGAGCTGTTAGTTTATATTTTCATTTTCATCCTTGCTTTAGTCTAGTCCATCAGAAATTTCAAACCATTTTCAAAGGCAGTGTCAAAGCTAGTATTTGAACCAAGAGTTTTTTTTTATTCCAAGCTTAGTTGTCTTTTTAAAAAAATCATAACTCTACATGTTATTTGGTGGAAATATGTCACACATATTTTCTTATATCAATTGCATTTAATAGTTTATATTTTAAAATTCCAGAGAGCAAGAACTATATCCCACTGTTTGCTTTCCATCCCTTTGCCCAACCATATCCATAAGGTCATGCAAAACCTAGATCAGGGTCTCCCACATTTGAACCTTTACTAAACATTACCTTCAATTTTCATATGAATTCTGCAGCTCCAGCATTAGTAAAAAATATGTAAAACAATAAAACTGTTCTGTGAACAAAAACATCAGCTTTCAAACATCTTTTCTTTGTTGACATAACCTTAGGTTCAAAAACTTCATATGTAATGTTAACTGTGTCTTACAGTTTAAGCTTCAGTTATCTTCCTCCAGTTCTTCATCTGGTTTACCATAACTTTGAAATTAGACCCATTCTTCACCATCATTCCTCAGGGATGTCTCCTTTGACCTTCCAGATCAGGCCAACACTCCCCTTGTATATGATAGCCAAGATCCAGTTACCATCCTTTTGTAGCCATTATGAGAGATGGAATTTTCCATTTTCTTTTATGATTCTTTAATCACTATTTGTTTCCATTACCCGAATATATGTGCCTTTATTTTTTCTCACGCTAGTATCTCTCAATTTTTATCAGAACTGTTAGCACTTGAAGGAATTCATTAGAAGTGTGTCATATGAATAAATAAATGAAACATTTTGTTTTTGTTTTCTAAATCATCATTTTATATTATCTGAAGCTCATCCTCTTGTTTCCTCTTTGGGTTTTCATTGATATATATGTTTCTTGTTCTTCTGCTTTCAGCTGTTTTTACTGGACAATAGCACAGAAAAAATGTTCGGTGTAAATACTATTTAAATAATCCATAGAAATTCTATCCAAAAAATCCCCACAATATTTGCAGGCTTTTTACTCTTATTAACCTCAAGGGATCATTTAATTTCATTTAAAAATGTCATACAACAGCTTCTAGGACTCCACACGCAGCAAGTTATAGCAAAGTGACTTAAGCCATATTTTTATTTTCTTCTTCCTTTCAGGAACCTCCAAGACAAGAGGTCAATTTAGCCCCGTTTTATTCTTAAAAAAAGAATTTAGTGTTCTTGACAGGTGTCAGATTACAAGTCCTTAGGGACAAATGTTTCCTATTTGCCATCAGAGTATTTATAACACAGACAGTTGTACATGGTTTTCCTTTCTCTTCCCCTGTTCCTTACCTTATCCACAGACCTCAACCCTGACCCTCAGAGAGCAACTCCAGATGCAGGAGAGTAATTCAGTCTCCTGGCTACTAAATCACTGACTCTTTAGCACACTTTCTCTACAGGAGTGGCAGCAAACACCCCTTGTGATATACCTTGTGTGATGTTATAATTTGTTCCCTGTAAAGTGGATGGAAATGTTAAACACATTACACAAAAATTACTGAACAAGCATACAATCAGAACACCTTCAACATTTTGTTGTTGTCATCCATGTCATAATTGGTGCTTTTAAAATCATATTAAGTTTGTTTTAATGGCCTCAAAATTCAGTGTCAGAATTTTGGTATTTTTTCCCACTGAAAGTATTCTGATTTTAAGGATGAATAACTTAAAGCTGCTACAAACATAAAATAGAGTGGTCTACAAAAGATTTCTTTCCTCCCAAAACATTTTCCATGCATTGGTATTATTAGCCATTCTTCAGAATTTTCTGGGGAAGCTCCAACAACCTTTTAACAAATGTCTCAAAATAACTTCAAAATCTACAGTTAGTCTCATATCATGTATAGCAAACATCCTAGGAAGACTAGTTGGAGATGATCTCCACACACAGAAGATTGCCTGGGACCTGATAATGAGGACAACATCATCAGATTTAAAGATTTGAGGCTATCTTTTTATCAAAATGGGGGTCAATCTTCCAGTTCAATCCCAGCAAACTTACCAGCAATAAGAGAGGTGACAATTCAGCATCATTTCAGGCCAGCAAGAGTCGGGCCTAGGTAGCTCAGGATGGTGACCACTAAAGCCAGCACCTCCCATGGTAGGTTGTTATTCCCACCACCAGCCACATACTGCAGTAGACAGCTGGGAAGACAGTTAATCATATGGACATTCACCTTATTACCGTGCAGAACTTCATTCTGAGACTCGAACTCCATATTGACAGACTTTTCTTCAGTTCCAACAGTGAAAGGAAAAAGATGTTCCACCATACCCAGTGCTAGAAGATCCATATCTGACTCCCTGTACAGCACCAAGAGTACCAGTTTCATAGTCATCCTGGAAGGGCAGATTAAGAGTTCTTAAATTACATGAGTTGGTGACAGGATAGAATCCAATTCTTAAAGCTATATAGTTCCATGCTTACCAAATTTAGTGTATATACAAATCAACTGGGGACCTTGTAAAATTCAGATTCTAATTCAGTTGTTTTGGAGTGAGATCAGAGACTCTGCATTTCTAACAATCTCCCAGGTGATACCAATGCTGCTGGACCACAGAAGAACTTTGAGTGAAGAAGCAGATGATCTTTGAAAGCGTATTGCACCTGGAAATCTGAGAACTGGATTCTTCTTCCAGCCTTCAAAGAATTTGTGGCAGTAGAATTCATAAATGTGAATGTACTTTCATGAGCGGCCTGTGAGATAAACTGGCAATGGACTTCATATTTGTGGATGATCTTTCATGATCTAACAAAAGAAGAATCTTGCCCCTAGAGAACATTCTGTCAGGCTCTGAACATGTTTCAGAATGTAACAATAAGAAGCTTTATTTTTTTGCCAACATGACCAAAATCTAGGCAATGGTAATTCATCAGAGGTCTAGAGACGCATTGAAAAAATAGGAAAAGTTCTTTGGATAATGTCCCACTATCTCTTATATCATCATTTACTTGCAGTTGAAAATGAATTTAAAATTTTTAAATTTTTCTTTTCCTCATAGCAAAGGGGAAGAAAGACTTAGGAGTCCATGCCAAAGGTGATTGTCTTAGCTACTTTATGGATATTCAGTTCTTCCTTACATCTATATCAAATCCTAATAAACTAATCCCTTTAACAAAAAAAAAAAAGAAAGAAAAAAAAAAGGCTATATAGTTCCAGAAATGCTGTGGATGATTGATTTTGTATCCTTGTTCCAAGCATTTTAAAGCTTGGATCCCAGTATCTTGTCACCATTCCAACCAAAAACTGGCACAAAGTGCATCTGACTTTCAGTTGTAGACCATTTCCTCAATGTAATTACTGACATCTTTATTCATTTCCTCATATCTCCTCTGGGAATATGGAGGGAGTCAGTGTAATATATTAAAGAAAAAAAAAAACACTAACAGTGTGTGTGAAAGGAAGAATATTTTCACAGCACAATTCTGGCTACATTTTTTGATAGAAGTTTCATATTCACCATCATCCTCAGCAATAATCAAGCTAGCTCACTGACCTGTGTTTGTAAGCACGTTTTTAACAAAGGCCTTAGGTCCTAGGATCTCAGTAATGGCCTCATCGATGGTGCTAATCTCAAATTTCCCCAGAAGTATATCAACCATATGTTTAGTTTCACCCAAACCTAAAGTATATTTAAAGGATTTCCTTGCTCATCTCAGAGACCTCTCTCCCAAGCTCCTCATTTGTCCTCTTATTAATTCCATCACTTTTGTAGATCAAGTGGTCACTAGTGTCATTCATGTTAGACATGTTCCTAATGACCACAGTTTGAGGTACATCTTCTCCTTTCCCATCTTGGTTTGGATTTAGGGATGATTCCATGGTGCCTGGATTGTGGCTGAAGACATACTGTGAAAGTTTCATTTACACTGGATGTTAGAGAACACAATCTGTAAATAGCTGTTCTATTGAAAATTTTCTATTATTGCTTATTAAAATTCTATCATAATCCGCCTGTCTATAATATCTACAGTTTCTATCAGAAAATTGAAATTTTAAAAATAACCTCTATAGCATGTTTTAATGCTTAGATATCACCCTTTGTATCAGTCTGGAATAATTTCAAAGTATGTGAACACAGGAAGAAGTAAATATTGATTGAGCCCTGTCCTATGCGTCAGGCGTGATGCCAGGCACTGGAGATATAGAGGTAAGGCATTGTCCCAAAACCCTCCCCAGTGAGACTCATTTGTTTTCTTTCTTCATATATTACAGTGGCCTCACTTTCCTTCTTTTTCTTTACAGTGGATGCTAATGCAATTTGTACAAAAGAATTGATGAACATAGCAAAAGAGACAAATGGCAAAACTATTTAAGTATTCTTTCTTGCGCTGGCTTTTCTCCAAATGACAACTGATAATTAGGTAAGTGAATGAGACCATACTGTAAAAACTGATTTTCTCTGATTAAACTACTGTAAGCATAACGATATATTAAAGAGGGAACAACCTTACTTATTGATGCTCACTATCCTCTTGTTGAGTTATCATTTAGTATTGGGTAGAGAAGCAGCTAAGTGTACAAAGTTTAGGGTCAAATGAAAATTACCCGAAGCTTTATGGGTAATTAGCTTGGGTTATATTAGGCAAGGGAGTATTCATTAGTTACAATGCAAACACTGTGTTGTTACAAGACATTCGTATCCCGGCATGATTCCTAGTTCAGCCCTAATTACCTCTTCACCAGATGATCAGTTTTGCAGCTGGGTGAAGAGGAATCCTCAGGAAACACTGGCATGTCACCCTAGAAATATGGTAACTAACAGAGCAAGGGACTGAGCACAGCTTCACTATCTCTGAAGAAGAAAAGGGCTCTCTTTAGAATTCTTCTACCCACAGAGAGAGCTTGATGCATCATTTGAGTAAGCAGTCTTCTACATGTGTTTTGAGGGAGTTTGTAAGAGGCCTTTTGCTCTAAAATATCAACCCTGGTGATTGCACCATTACCATTTAGATTAACTTCCTCAAATATTGGATGTCGTTCAAATCAAGATCCACAAGGTAAAACCTAAATTCTGCCAGGAGACCAGTATTTTAAATTTGTGTCAGCTTATAGTTAAGGTGCCCATTTAAGAAGGGTGACCATGTACAGCAGTTTACCCAAGACAGTCTTGGTTTACACCCTTTGTCATGGCATAATCTTCAATAGTGCCCTATTCACTCTCATTCTGGGTTAGATGATGATAAATGATATAATCTCTAAATAAATCTAAAGTCTGGTCAGGATTTGTGGTTTCAAATAACAGGAACAACTCTGGTTAATTTAAGTTTTACACAAAAGCATCTGATTGGTTGAACTAAGACCAAATATTCAGCTACAGCTGCCAGAGATTAGGGAGAGCTTTTAGTCAGTGCTGCCTCCAAACAAGAGTTTTTGGGCAGACTAACCAAACCAGAAAAAGGGTTCAGAGTCTGACAGCTAAAAAAAAAAAACCAAAATTTTTCTTCCTTCTGGTTAATATCTGATGTGTGGAATTATAATTTGATGTGACAACGTGTGTCTCATAAGTACATAAAGAGACATCAGTTAAATGGGAGAACCCCAGACCAATAAATTTTTCCTTCTTCATAGTGTTGCCTAGAAACAACCCTTTACAAGTCTCATCAGAACACGAAGTTCTGTAAATGGTTAGATGCCCTAAATTTGTTGATAGATCATTCAGATCTATAAAGCCCTAGAAAAATGTAATAGTAAATATTTCTGGAAATTTTATGTTAATTACTCCATTAAACATTCATTTCCCTAATATATGAGGATTACCCTAGTGTTCTTGTTAGTATACTCATTTATTAGACATATGTGGTACCTTTGTAAAATACTATAGTTTCAAATTTTTAGCAATCCTTAGCTAAAAAGTGTTTGTGTGAAGATGCAGTTTGATTTTTAAATGCAAAATGTTGTTTTTATAAATTAATGACCACTTTATTGAAGATGGTGGAAATATTTAATTTCCTGTAAAAGTTTGGAAAAGGGATCAGAGACCACCAATGATACTTTGGAATGAAAACAAGCTCAATTCATTGATAGTAATAAAAAAACTTGTCCTGTGCTATACCAAATATATTGATAGAAAATAAAATTTAGCTTTTATTTAAACACATAATAATCATTTGTCTTATAATAAAATTGTTTAAAATACTAGTATACAATATTAAAATACACATTATACCACATTCAAGAAAGAGACTTTGATTTTTGTTTGATAAGGAAACACACGTCTCTCTCAGAATAATAATTTATCGAAGTTTCAACAAATGCACATTCATGCAATACACTCAGAAAACAAGGAGAAAATAAGACAGTATTAATCCCCAGTAATTGGAATAGTGATTTGGGAATTGAACAGCCTTCATTCTGCTTACTAATTCTTTATGTAACCATAGGCTGGCAGCTGAAATTCTGCTTACCTTAACGTCTAAATCAGTAGTATGACTGTTATATATCTTTTATTAATAATAAATCCTGTTCCACCATTAAACATGGCTTAACTTTAATTTTGAAGGCTTAAAACAAAAATAAAAGTGCCATATGTGGACTTATAGCTGGGCCCATATACAGTTTAAGATAAAACACATCTTTCATAAAAGCATTTTCTCTGGCAGCCCTATTAGAACTATGCTTAAACATTCTATGTCCTCTCTAAATGTTCTTCCTTTACCTTTATATTTCTTGACTGATGATGAAAACAAACTCCAGAGACATGTTAAGAATGATCCCCATATAGATTTTGCACTGTAAAATAAATGCCTAATCGCAGCAGGATTATTTGTAAGTAATCCATCCTAATAGAAGGGAAACATAAGAGTCTATCAATTCTGCCACTACAAGTCCTTTAGAACATGAAGGATTGCTAATTGTATGCTAAAAAAAAAAAAAAATTCTGAGAGTAATATTGACTCCCTTCAAACTGGGAACTGATGAGCTCCATGCCAATAAAATATAAACACTTCACAGTTTATTACACTGTTCACCTGAAAAAGAAACAAAACAATGTCAATATTAAATAAAATTTTAGCCAAAACAGGACTTACTTAAACATTTGGGATTATTATATTATGTTCAATATGTTTATATTATTCTAAGTCAAAAGTCATAATAATTTTACCAAATATTAAATGAAATAATCTTATGATTTTCAGGTGAGTATAGAGATGCACTTAAAAATGAAGTTAAATCTAAACAAAGGCATAGAATTTATTACTCTGGGTTACCACCAGCTCACTAACCAACTTGAACCAGTTACTAGAAGTTAGGCTAAAACAAATTCTCCCTAAGTAATTGAAGAAATAACTTATGATAAATCTTTATATACTCAAAGTAGCTACAATGTCAAAGCTCACAAACTTAAGTGGGTATAGCGATAAATACAGAGAAAGAGAAACAGCATAATTCATATGTATTCTATGTGTACTAAAAGCCTTTGTAATATTCTTTTTATCTATATGAATGGAAGTTCTTCAAGTTTTTACAGAACTTTACTATCTTTTTTCAATGAAAAGCTAAAGAACAAAATTACATACTTTTTAGGATGATAAAGCAGAGACATTAAACAGTATTTAGTATTTATTACCTATGTCATTAGCAAAGTTCTTAAAAGCCAAAGTCAGGATTTAAGAGTCCTGTGTTCCACGTCTTGCCACAAATACTAGAACATTCTATTCAGTAGATAATATGATGATTGCATGGTCTAATAATACCATGCGAGGCTGACTATTTGGTGAGTGATCACGAATTCAAACAGAAACTTTCCCATAGTGAATCCAAACAAAAACTTCCAGTTAAATACCTTTCAATTAAAACATGCCATTCCAGAGCCCAGTATCTATTTCAGAACTTCCTTCACTATGAATTTCCAAATCGCTTAATAGCTGATCTTATTCCAATTGCTTTATCCTTTTCATTTATTTCTTGGCCTATGTATATCTGAGATTCTAAATCTCTTAATTATACAAGTAGGATTCTCAAGGAGGATAAAATACAGTCAGAATTCATTCCAAAGATGCCGCTAATACATAACAGAGAGAACTAATGGGTATAGCTCAGAGACCTAAGCAATAATTACTCTTATGAATTATATTGTGTGAATAAAATATAGATGCATGAGTAATAATATATTCATGTATATATGATTTAAAGTAGATTTGTATTGACTTTCACAGAGAACAAATTATTTAAATTTTAAAGAAAACATATTGTGTGAAAAGAGTACTATTCTACACTTGTAAAGTCTAATAACATACCAGACCTACAAATAATTTTCTCTTGTTGGTATAGCATCAGGATATACCTAAATAAATAAATAAATAAATAAATAAAAGATAAAATACTTTTTCTCTTCTTTTTTACTTGTTTTTTATTTCTGTTTTTCTGCAAAACTGGACCCCTCCCTATATGTACAGTACTTCCAATATAGCCAAGACTTCCCTCTTGTGGCTGGTTGATGTCAATATATAACTCCTTTATGTTTTAAGTGACCACTTTCTTAAATTGTTTCAGCAAGGAAGATGAAAAGAACCAAATTGCATAGTTTAAGATACATGAAATCAAAAATAAATAATATCTAATTCCAGTAAGCTTATTAGATTCTCTGAAATACTTCAGATTTTAAAATAATCTAATTAAATTCCCAGTATTCTTTCTGACAGTTGATTTAAAACCTTTACATTCCTGAGTGTGGATATCCTTCTTCTGCTCCTGGCTCACACTTTTAGGGATATTATTTTATCAAAAGATACTTTAATGGTTTCTGAAATAAAATATTTCCTGTGTTTAGACTACCTTTTTCAGCCTTACTCTAAGTGGGAAAAAAAAAAAAAAAAGGGAGAGAGAACAATGTCCTTTTAATTAACATTTTTTCTTTGAAAACACAAAAATCTGATTTCCTCAAATTTAGAACTTATTGGGTAGAAATAAGAAATGAGAAGAAAAACTTTAACCTTTAGTTCACTAGCATATTTGAGTTAGAATAACAACTCCACTTGCAAACAACAGGTAAAATGCTAACTTTCAAAAAAAAATAACTAAAGGGAAATGAGAAATTGAAGACTCAATTTATGTGACTTACTTTACCATTCATATTTCAATTAATACTCGTATAACCCTCTGACTATATTACAATTTTCCATCTTGTAGATGAGGAAATTGCTGTTTCAATAATTTCCATGAATAAGCCCCAACCTGCACTGTTACACAATCCAAAAATTAATTGCTATATTAGTATTCCTAAACAATTTTCTCATTTTTATGCCTATATTTTTTTTCTATCTAAGCTTTACTTTTGACTAAAAATGAAGACTATTGAGATAAAGAGGTTAAATAGTTTGACTAAAACTACAGACAAAAATTATGGTCCAGTTATGAAATAAATCACATGGATTCTGTAACTCAAAAGAAAAATATTAAAGATACATCTTCTTTTTTGGCAATAAGCTTTATCTCAATCTACCTGAGATAACTATTTCTTGGATGCTGTGAAAAAACACCTATGCAGAGTGAAGTAAAAATAGCAGAGGTGCTTTAGCAGATGTGTTTGGTATGAGTTTCAAAAGCAGTCCGTTTTATGATAAGAGGGAATACAAAATTCTAAAAAAATAAAATTGCAAAGAACTGCAGGTAATATATTTGAACATTTCTATAAAACTAAAACTTAAGGATAGACACAATGCACTGAAAAGACTTTTGAATTATTAACAAGCTTGTCAGCATTTGCTATTTCAGTACAGGCTAGAAGGCTGGTTGCTGTGCCTCCTCTTTGATAAGGTTTAAGAAAAATCACTTTAATGGCAGAATTTCTTTGAAGCAATGTTTATACCATTGTCCATCACATGTGATGAATTCAAAAACATGATTATGACAATTTAGAAGACTTTTCCTTTTAATAATTGTTCTAAAAAAGGCAGATTTGAAAATAATGTAAAAATGAAATGTTTCTTCTGAGAATGAAAAATATCCTACAGGCATTGGTATGTTAAAAAAAAATAACTTCTTTAGAGTCACCTGGAAAGTTATAATAGATCATCATTGATTGTTCTCAAGTTTATTTTCTTTGCAGCAATCTGTTTCCAGTGATGCATAAGGAAATCCACTCTAGGAATGAATAATATGTAACAGGGGTTGAAGCTTGCCTTTATTAAAAATGTTATTTTCCCCTGTACTTTAATGAACAGGAAATGATCTAAGAAAGATTTCTCGCTAATGTTAAGAGATTTTAACTTAATACTTAACATGAAGACTTCCTTCAGAGCTGAACATGCTTTTTGAGCTTCAGATTGTTTGAGTTATCTTTAATTCTGTCAGAAATAAAGCATGAGATAGTAAAATTTGCTATATCTGAGAAAAACCATTTGTCTTAATTCAGTGTCATAGAGAATCTTTCGGAGAAATATCAAGGATTGTCAAATGCTGTTAAACCAATGGACCATATTAGATTTATACCATGATGCATACTTCTATTGAAAGCAATATTGTATAAGTAGAAAATGCAATAGACTTGGATACAGAAGACAAATCTGGCCATATATTTGTCATAAGGTATGCACTCATAAGTTCTCTATTCATTTCAATTGTCACAAAGTACCACATGCATCTTAACTAAACTCTCTATGGTTTCAAAAAAAGAGACATCTAATGCACACTATAATAATAGAGACACTTTTATAAAATAGGTCTTGTCTGCAAGGGCTCAACTAGACATTAGACCATGAAATACCTGAGTTCTTACTACTACAATAGCGACAAGTTAATTAGTGCATTCAAATTTCAGTTGAGAACTCTGTTGTGGTGGGAAAAAGTGTCTGTGTTTCTTTGTTTGTTTGTTTTGCCATACTTAGCAACCATATTTCAAGACTTCAACCTACTTATATAGTCTTGGCCGCTTAGGTTATCCTCCAAGTTATATTTTTTACAATTAAACCATCCAGACTTATAAAAGAAATATTGAGTCTGTCCTGCCCTCAATGGCTTAATCCATTTATTGAAAGAAACAATAGAAATAGTCTTAGAAAAAAATACTCTATCAAAAAATGGAAAATTGTAATAGACAAACTTGGAAACCAAACAGCTATGAAAAATACATCAAAGAAACTTTCATAAATGAATTTATGAAATTGTTATAAGTGAATTTTAGGAAATATTAATAATGCAGTAATTTAATATAATGTATTATATTTTCAAAATTTATTCAAGTAAATTGTGTCAGTTGTTTTTAACAACTCTTTAAGCTAAGATTTATTGTATCCATTTTAAATATATTAAATTTGTAAATTGTTGTAAGCTTAGACATATTAGGAGCAATGGAATAAGATTCTAGACTGATAGGTTTGCATTTCATAAAAAGTATGAAACCAGCTATGTGTTCCCTGAACAAGTATATGACATCATTAAAAAATACCAACATTATGTCTTTAAAGACTATGATATAAAATGACATTGAAGAAATTGGAAATGCTTATTCTCAAGAAAAGAAAAATTGCAGAAGATAGTGGCTGTTTTGTGGGATAGAGCTATTCCTTCTTTTTTCCAAAGGGCTGAATGATAATCATCAGGAATCAGTCACATGGAAGCTTGTGTGTGCTCAAATGTCTAACAATGTTTCCTAGAGGGGAGAGCTCCCCATCTCTGGAAGTATTCATAGTCTAAACATCTCAGAAAGAGCACAGAGAAAGGATTTCTGAACTGGAGTTCTAGAGTCAGAGTCTTGAGCTTGGATCCCAGTTCTACCACTGGGACAGTGAACTTGAGCACTGGAGGATAACGACAGTAGTTACATCATAAGGTTGTTGAGGATTAAATGAAATAAGACATGAAAATCACTTAATGCAGTAGGTTTCCATGTATAGTATGATAAGACATCAGTAAATTTTATGTATTATTATTTCACACACACATAAACCCCCGTCTGCTTACAAGGCATTTACAGATCAATTCTTATACATTAAGCAGTAAATTACCACCTAAAGTATAAAGACAAATAAGACAGTTTGATTTTGAAGAGCTCATTGTTCTCAAAGTAAATGAAATGCCAAATCATTTCAAGATGGCCTGACAGGTGCTAACCAGGAAGTGTGGGAGCAGAGAGGAGGCAGGCATTGGGCTCACTTGAATTTCTAAGCAGCTGACAGGAAGCCACACATTTTGGGTGTTTTTCCAAAATATTTAAATTGATAATTTCTACAAGTAGCTAACCTCACTATTACTTGAAACTTCATATGTAACTGTTAGAAAGTAGCCTGGTTCTCAGTAATGACTTCAAAATTTCTGTATAGAAAGGGCTGGAAATGAAGTTGAAAAGCAGAACTAGAGCATTTATCTGAAAGATATAGTCCCATAGCAAGCACATTAATTTTTAAATTACGATGTCTTGTTATTGGGATTGGTTTGAGAAAAGTGACAGAAATCGTGAAGATCATAAACCCCACAAGCTGCCCTTTGGTGCCACCACTGCCAGCTTTATACTACAAAACACAACTTTATCATTTTTGGCATTTCTTGAAATATTTTATTAAAACCTAAATTCAAAAAAAAAAAAAAAAACAAAACTGTAATTTTGACAAGACTACCTTTCTCTTGCTATAGTGCACTATTTAACATGACCAGGTTTTCTTTATGCTTGGAGAACCCTCTCCACTGGCTCCCTCTTTCAGGGTCTTTTCCATTTTTCAAGTACCCATTGAATACCATGTTCTCTGATTCTTCTTTAAAAATGGATCTTTTATGGAATGCCATACAAATATCATTCTTATGTTCTACCACAATTTTTATTAACATAGTTATTTTGTAGTTTTCTTATTTTCTGAGTCTTATTGATTGATGCATCATCACTCACAACCCCTAAAATTGTACTTTGCTCCATAAACATTTGTTAAATAGTGAAATTGAATAGCCCTTGCTTATCTCAGTTTAATAGTAAAAGAGGTAAATAAGTAGCTATAGCAAATATTAATAATTTTATGTAATTCTAGTTTTAAAAACTCTCACAATATAATTTGTGATCAAATAATGTGGTTCAGAAAAATGACTAGTTTTATACTTCCATCAAATTCCTTTGTCATGTGATTGTTAAGCTGCAACTCAGTAGCCAATATCCTGTGTTTCAGTCTTGCCCTTTGATAAAGCTTTATAAATTATGTGAATCATAGAAAATAAAAGGGTAAGTTGTGCATTATCAAAATCATAGAGCTAGCAAATAAAAGCAATTCATTGGCATATGATTTTGAGCTAAAATTTCATTATGGCTCCCATGTCATTCTAATATAGATTAGGGGCAATCAATTTTTTTCTTAGGTCATTAGTAGCTCCTAAGAAATATGTTATATACAAATTTTAAAATTATAAAACTAATAGAAAGGGATTAGTGAAACAAATATGTCTTAAAATTTTTAAAAATTGCATTGCAACAAACTGTTTAAAAACCTATTTCCCTCAAAGAAAATTTCCAATTTTGACATTTGGATGATTGAATGTCTATTTTTAATTCCTGCAGAGAATACCTATAACTGTGATGGCAATTTTGTGATGAGCCTTAGAAACTTCAGCACTTTAGCTAGCCTTAGGGTAAAGACAGCCAGTATGTTAGAATAGTATAGAAGTTTAGTAACAAAGCTATTTGCTCTAAGCTAGTAAATATATACCATTGTTTCTCGCTTTCACCTGCCTTGCCTGCACTCCTTTTTCCTTTCTCAATTTTTTATTCTAATTCTATTTTAGTTTAATAATGTTCACCTAAAGCAACACTTTTTTAAGTGAGTGGCATGAAACAGTAGTTCCATGATATGTTCTACAATAAAATGGAACTATAGTCATATAAGCCTGGAAAATACTACATAACCCATTACCCTTTAGAAATTCAGTGTGTACATTAGTATATTAAAAGTCCTGAGAAATCATACAGCAAAGAAATCTCTTTAACATGGTTAGTCAACATTTTTCAAATGTATTTGACTTTTACCATGTAACTTATTAGAAATAATAAGAATTGATTGTGTACCATAGACCTCATTAAGCACTTTACCTGCATTCTATCATTTAATCATCATAACCACTCTAGGAGATATGTACTATTATTACCCAGGTTTGCAGAGGAGGGAATAAAAACTTTGTTAAATTAAGAATTTGCTGAAATTGATAGAACTGGTAAGACTCAGGGCTGACTTGACTCAAGAATTCATGCATGTATTCACCATCCTCTTCTGTCCCAATATAATTACACCATTTTATAAAAGCTATTTTAGATTTGAGGGGAAAGGGAAATATAACAAGGGTAATAGAGAAGTTCTTGTTCAAATCATGTTTTTGCTTTGAAAAATACTATTTGAAGGAAAAGCATGGTAGCATTTTAACAAAGTTGTGCAATTATCTTAGCTCCAAACTAAAAAGAAAGCCCAAAGAACTCAAAAGTTCTTATTTATTCTTGATATGTAGTTCTCTGGGTTATACCAAAGCTCTTTAATAAGATTTTCACCTTCACTTTTTTCTTAGCTGCTTGATATCTGCTCCATTCTTTCTTTTCTTTTATTCATGTTTACCTTACAATTTTGGTATTTTGTTTACAGTTCATATTCACCAAGTGCTGAGTAATGGTTCAGTTGAAGGTCAAACTTAGTCTTCTCTGATGCTTCTGCTTAATACTTATTTCCTTAAATACATGTTTCCATTTAAAGTAAATCAAGCTCAACAATTAAAAAAAGAAACTAAATGATTGATTATATTTATAATTAATTCACATAATAAATTATCATGTTTTAAAGAGATTTGGGTATTCGGGTAACTTCAGTAAACTCTTTGTGTTGGATAATATACCAGATACAGGATAAAAATTAAAGTGAGATCTGGATTCTGTCTTCAAGGAACAAAGAATCTTGTGGTGAAAAAAGTTACATAACAAATAAAATTCTATTACTCTAATACAGAGAGTGAGAAGTAGAATGAATGGGATATGCATGGAGAATTAGGGTCTCACAGAAAGAAAATATCTCTCTCTGATTTTTGAAAGATCAATGAGTTAGCCATATGAATGCAGCTCAATATCAAAACAACAAACAACCCAATCAAAAAATGGGCAGAATACCTAAATAGACATTTCTCCTAAGAAGACATACAGATGGCCAAGAGGCACATGAAAGGATGCTCGACATCACTAATCATTAGAGAAATGCAAATCAAAACCACAGTGAGGTATCCCCTCATGCTGTTCAGAATGGCCATCATCAAAAAATCTAGAAACAATAAATGCTGGAGAGGGTGTGAAGAAAAGGGAGTCCTCTTGCACTGATGATGGGAATGTAAATTGATACAGCCGCTATGGAGAACAGTACAGAGGTTTCTTAAAAAACTAAAAATAGAACTACCATATGACCCAGCAGTCCCACTACTGGGCATATACCCTGAGAAAACCATAATGCAGAAAGACACATGTACCTCAATGCTCATTGCAACACTATTTACAATAGCCAGGGCATGGAAGCAACCTAAATGTCCATTGACAGATGAATGGATAAAGAAGATGTGGTACATATATACAATAGAATATTACTCAGCCATAAAAAGGAAAAAAAGTTGGGTCATTTGTAGAGACCTGGATGGACCTAGAGTCTGTCATATAGAGTATGTAAGAAGTCAGAAAGAGAAAAATAAATATAGTATATCAACGCATATATGTGGAATCTAGAAAAATGGTACAGATGAACCTATTTGCCTGGCAGGAATAGAGACACAGATGTAGAGAATGGACATGCAGACATGAGGGGGAAGGGGAGGGTGGGATGAATTGGGAGATTAAGATTGACATAGATGCAATACCATGTGTAAAATGGATAGTTAGTGGGAACATGCTGTATAGCACAGGGAGCTCAGCTTGGTGTTCTGTGATGACCTAGATGGGTGGGATGGGGGGTGGTAGGGAGGTCCATGAGGGAGGGGCTATATGTATACATATAGCTGATTCACTTTTTTGTACAGCAGAAACTAGTACAAGATTGTAAAGCAATTATACTCCAATAATAAATAATTAAACAAACATGCTGTGTTTGTCAAAAAAAAAAAAAACAACAACAATGTGATGAAGAATGGGATTCCATCAGAACAGCATTCACTAATTATAGATGTGAAAAATAGCAGTGTGTGTGTGTGTGTGTGTGTGTGTGTGTGTGCTTCTAAGTTTGAATAAGAAGTACCTCATGCTTGTCAGGGCATGAAGTGTAAACTATGAAATGATATCACAAGAGACTGCATAGGTAGATACACATCAAGCCATGTAAGTCTGTTGTGTCAAGAGATTTATGAAATCCACTGAATAATTTTATGCAGAGAACTAGCATGGTTAGACCTGCATTCTGGATAGGTTATAATGGCTTTAACCTGGGGAACAGATTTTCATGAAACATAACTGGTGATGAGACCAAACTGGACTTTTTCATGATTATACAGGTAAGAGATGATGAGGGTTTGAGTAAAAGCAGTGGTAATAAAGATGGAGGTGAGCAGATCAATTCATGCAGCATAAGATGGTGGATGGTGTACCTCTGATATGTTTGTGGGAAAGGTGTTATAGCCTGAATGTTTGTGCCCCCCCAAATTTATGTGTTGAAACCCTAACCCCAATGTGTTGGTATTTGGAGATGCAGTTTTTGAGAGGTAATTATGTTTAGAAGAGATCATGAGGGTGGTATCCCCAAGTTGGGATTAGTGCCATTATAAGAAGAGGAAGAGGAACCAGAGCTCTCTCTCTCCCTCTCTCTCTTTACATCATGTGAGGACACAGTGAGAAGATGGCCATCTGCAAGCCAGGAGGAGAGAGAGCTCTATGAAAAATAAATGTCTGCTGCCTAAGCCACCAGCTTTTGGTATTTTTCTACAACAGCCTAAGTTGATTCAGACAGAGAATGGGACTAAAAGTTGTCAAACTCAACTCCCCCATTTCTAGTTTGTGTGGAGGGCTGAATAATGGAGGCACAGACTAAAGCCAAGAAAAGAGAAGGAGCATTATGTTTGAAGGAAAGATACTGGGTTTTGATATGTGCGTACTGAATTGGAGGCAGGGATGTCTAATGAGAAATTTCATATATATAAAAGGTGATAGAAACATGACAAAAAGGAGGGAAAGAGGCAAAAGCTACTGCAAGACATAAGTATGTACAGATGCAGCTCAAAAACCTCCAACCGGCTTTTCCCTCTCTATATATCATACAAGGTAGGATACACGGTAATCTTGCCTTAAGCTAATTGGAAAATAATCAGATATTTTGCAGAATCAGCTTGCTCTTCTTGTGAACTTTCCTTTCCTTTGGTGGTACTTTAGTTTCCTGAGGGACGAAGGCCATTTTGGAGAAATGTTTATTGGATATAAGTAAGAAACTAAAAGAATCCCATGCTGGCTTCCCAATAACAACTGGGAAACAAGGGAGGAAAATATCTAAAGAGAAAATAATAAGTTTTCAGTGGGTATAAGTAAGAACCTTTTCTATTGCAAGAAAATAAAATCCAACTCACTTAATTTAAGAAAATAAGAGAATTATTTGGCTTGTATGACCAAAGACTCAGTGGTATCTGTCTTCAGGCATCGCTTGATCCAGGGTCTCCAACAATATCATCAGGAATCAAATACTACTCTCTTTCCCTGCTCTACTTCCCTCTAGAGGGCCTTATTCTCTTGTTACTTCTGTCTACAGTTGGGGATCCTAGTAGCTCCCCGCTTATATCATGTTAAGAATTCTATTAGGAAAAAAAATGTTTATTTATTTTGAGCTCAAAAGAAAATCCCAGAATTAAGCCTTATTGGCCAGGCTTGGTGCATGTGTTTGTCCCAGAACCATTATGTCCAGTGGAAATAGAATGTGCAGATTGGCCCAGCCTTTATCGTTGCCCACAGAAGGTGCTGGCAGAGGAGAGGGGGATACAGCACCACTGAAATGGGAGGAAATCCCTGACAGGAAGTCAGGTTCTGAATTAAGAAGGAAGAATGGACACAGGGATGGCAGAATCAATAGCTATCCACCAGAGAGCCTCACCACAACAATAACCAGCTTGGAAGGATGAACTGTGTGCCTGTGTGTTGAGTTTGTGTATATCCAGGTGTGCGTCCACATTTACAGTGAGAAGAGTCCACAGCAGCCTACTCCCTCCAAGTCTTTTTCATTTGGGAGATTTCTCCCTCACACTCACTAGATTTTAAAAGCTGGAGAAGATCCTCACCAGGTCCTGGCTTCTAATAATCATATCAGCTCTTAAGAAGACATCCCTGGGTAACTTCAATCCTGTCCTCCCCTCTCGCTCTCATTCAAAGCAAATAATGCCCTGTCCAATTTAGCATCAGAGAAACTTTCTCTATATTCATTCCCCAAACGTTTGGCACATCACAGGAAGTATACAAATGACAGCTTTTCAAAATGTGGGGAAAATGGTCAGGGACCACATAATGATCAAGACAATATGAAATTTAAAACCATTTTCCTATTGCCTCCTTTCCTTCACAAAGTCAATACACTCATTTTTCCACTCCCTCCCTAACTTCTTTGCTGTCTGCTCCCATTAAATTAACACAAAGACAGTTATCAATCATGCACAATTCAATGTGGATGGCGCTTAGACTGACAGTCTTGCTCTCTGTCCCTCTATAAACTGCTGAGAGTCAGAAGAACTGTGAAACTGAATTTTCATATGGCTCTGGAGAGCTGAAACTCTATCCAGAACTGGAAAGATAGTATTAATTTTTACTATATTTTAGTACAAACATGTAATATGTCAGTTAAATTATGTGTCAAATACAACCTAAGTATCAAAATACTCTATACAATTTCAAATTTATAAAATTATTTAACTTGCTAAACATCCAAATTTCAAACAATTTACTTTTAAACAGTACCTTTATAAGGAAGAAAAAGTTGAGCACCTTTACATACCATGCTAATAAGTTAGAAACCACCTACCACGTGGTCTTTACACATTGGGCACTCAATGGAGATGTGTTTTTGAATAGTTATACATAGCATAATTAGACTAAATATAGAAAATGAATGCATGCTCTGTAAAGGCAAATATTTTCATATCTACTCCCAGTATCCAGTACAGTGTCTGACACATAGTAGGCTTTGCATAAAAATTTGTTGAATGATCAAATAAAAGAGAATTCCAATTTATGAGATCTGGAAACAGAAACTGCAAATAGAGTAACTAATGCAAAAGTTCTTTGAAGACAACAAACCAAAAAACAAAAAAGGGGGGAAAAATCATCATGCTGAGCTTCAGCTACACCAATCTCAATTAATAATCAAGGTTCTATATCACTAGAGTAAAAATTTTTGAGAGAAAAAGTAAATTGCTTCCTGAGAGCTTCTGTAATGCTAATGCTAATAGAATCTTTAGACTCCATTGTTACACCGATGATTCACCTGTAAAAAGCAACCACACTTTTTTTTGGCCTTCATTATCAGCCCATTTCTGGCCTGATTTGCTTTAGATGATTTACACTCTGCTGCACCTGAACTGTGACTTTCCATATCAGAAAAGGGAATGAAAAATGAACAAAAGAAGGGGGAGGGGGATTGTAAGAAGAAAAAAAAAAAAAAGAGTGTAAAAAAAAATCTCAACATCCCACCCACCCACTCTTTATGCTTTAGGTTGAAATGTTAATTATTTGTAAGACTTCTCCCAGCACCTGACTCCTGCAAAATCTTCCATTGTCTTACATCCAAAGGACTTTACTTTATGGTGAGTGAAACAAAACCTATTTTGGTCTGTTTTGTTTTTCAAATTGTCTGCAGTCCATAGTAAGAGAGTTGGGGAATCCAGCTACATTACAATGCTCTTTTGGCATTCTTCACTGCAACCACTCCTTGTGGCAACAACTTAAGCTGGTCAGTTTAAGCCCTAAGCACATCTCTTGCCCATTAGTAGACAACTTTGATAATTTTTGAATAATATTAAACCATTCCAGAGCCCAGGAAGGCCAGAGAGAAAGCATTAGCCAAACCTTCATTTCCCTGGATAGCTAACATTCTGTCACTGCCACTGGGTACAAATGAAGTAGTGATGGCCTGTGGTCAATATGTGAATTGGAAACCAGCCACAGCACTTCATTTCAAAAGCAAAAGTACTCATATTCACTTTACCCAATGATAAGACAAGATGCATGGGGGTTTTTGGTCAGCCTCAGTATGTAGAGTGTGAGTTTACACTCAAACACCTGTAATCATCCTTTTTAAGACTCGTATTGAGAAATTGAATAGAGAGACTGAATTAATATAAATACTATTACAAATGAGGTGAAAATGGGAACCCCATTTTGATTTGCATTGATTTTGTGTTTTTATGGTTTCCCCCCTTGAGAAAACTAAGTCTATGATACTATGCACAAAATTGTCAACTACAAACTGGCCCTTGCCATTGGCACTTGCCATCTACCTCTACAAGGAATAAATCATGTGTTGCTGCAGCTGCTGATTTTCAACAACCCCTGAAAGGAGTTCAGGGTAGAGAGCAGAAATGAAGCACTCTGTGCTCTGGGAAAAACTGGCAGAACAGGTCTTCAGATAGTTAGATATTTTCAGGAGCTGATTTTATGAGCCCAATTCTTGTATCTCCTCATATCTAGAAAAGCACTAAAATCTTTCATGGTGACGACTGCTCCTCGTGACTAGCAGAAACCTTCTGCAAAAAAGTATGTGTTTGGTTGCATGTACTCCCCTTCACCAAAATCACATATTTACTGACCTTTCCCCCTACCTCTTTGGAGCAGTTTCTCAGAGCTATCTGAAATGCTGTCTCCCAGGCTGCAGTCCTCGTTTTGACCCAAATAAAACTTAACTCACAGCTCTCACGTTGTGCTTTTTTTTTTTTTTAAGTTGACAGTAAATGATGAGCCTATAGCCTGGTCGATACAGGCATATTGCTTTATATGTAGACAGCTATACGATTGGTTGCTATGCTAATGTAATAAAAATTTTTAAATTGCTTAATGCAAAACTTTAGATCGGACTCAACAAAGGATCATGAAAATTTCCCAGTTTAAAATCATTAATTCCATTCCCCTATTCTGAGTGAGTTCTGTTCTCTTCTCCCTTTTCTTTGATTATATAGCCTATCTCTATGGATGTATAACGCATGTGGAGTATTTCCTTCTGTGGAAGCTTTCTGACAGTGTTGGAATAACAAAATCCACCTTTCATTTTAATGTTTATTAATTTCTCCAGTCTCTCTCCCACGGAAAGAACCTGAAAAATCTCTGTAGAAGTATGAATTTTAAGAGAAATCAAGCTTACTCTTAAATAATTAAAAACTTCTGAGTGTAAGCTATATTTTAAAAATCCATCAAAACAACATCACTTCCTTTAATGCATTAGATTTTAAGAATTAAACCTGCTTTCCCCAGTCTTTCTGCACATTAGCATTTTTGATTGCTGGTTAGTAAACGTAAGCATTGTAATGGGTTCTTCTAAGATGATTTTTAAGACTCTTTACACAGCTACTTTGGCTTATCTATATTAGAAACAATGAAATCACCACACCTGCAAAAACTATACTATCTGTAAGGTAGTTAAAAACCAGCTTTGTCAGCATTTTGCCCAGTAATAAGGGAGGGAGGGAGAAGAAAAAAATTAAAATTCACTTTCTTGATTCAAGATCTATCTTCTTAGCAAAGTTCAAGTATACAATACATTAATGTTCATTCTCGTCACCATGCTGTATATTAGATCTCCAGAATGCATTCATCTTGCCTAAGTGAAACTTTGTACCCTTTAATCAACACTTCCTCATTTCACCCTCCCTCTACACCCCGGGCAACCACCATTCTACTCTCCGCTTTTATAATTTTGACTATTTTATTTTACTTTATTTTACTGAGATATAATTGATATATAACATTGTATTAGTTTTGGGTGTATAACATAATGATTTGATAAATGTATATATTGTGAAATGATTACCATAAATTTAGTTAACATCACCTCACACAGTTAATATTTTTCTTGTGATGAAAACTTTTAAGATCTACTCTCTTAGAAACTTTCAAATATACAATATAGTATTGTTAACTGTAGTTAACAATAATAACCATGCTGTATATTGCATCACTGGGACTTATTTGTCTTATAACTGGAAGCTTATACATTTTGACCACCTTCACCCATTTCACACACCCTCAACCCCCTGCGTCTGGCAGTCACCAATCTGTTCACTGTATCTATGAGTTTGGGTGGTTGTTTTTTAGTTTCCATGTATTTGTCTCTCTCTGTCTGACTTATTTCACTTAGCATGATGCTCTCAAGATCCATCCATGTTTTTGCAAATGGGATTTCCTGATATGCTTTCTAAGAGTCTGGCACCATGTAAGTATGTACTCAGTACAGGACAGCTAATATCAAAGCATGTAACAGCAAAAAATCATTTTATTGATTATTACTTTTTCCTTCCTACATTTTTAAGAGTATAATAAACTGCATTATACCATCTGCAAAAGAACATTAGTCTATGAAGAAAGGGCTAATGGGGAACTTTCACTGATACTTCTACTCACTTCAGCCCAAAAGGAATTGCATGCTATGCTTCACAGGTTACAAAGCACGGAGTTTACGGCAAAATTATATTGTGGGGACAATAATGATTTTGATGTGGAAAATAAATGCTTTAATTATTATGATTTGTATGCATGTGCCTTTTAATATTTTTTTTTACCTCAAGGTATTCTTAAGGTAATTTCTGAGATCTCTATCAGAATTTAAAAGGCAGGTGTAAGCTTAGAAATGAAGATAAATCCACAGAATGAATACAGTCAGTGCCAGTGCAGGGTCCTAGGTCCCAATTCTGTAAATACAAGTTGTCAAGGACTACTCAAGTACAATTAAGGCAAAAAAAAAGAAAAGAAAAAAAAAACTAACATAATCAAGAGTCATGAGTTAACAATATCGTAATGAGGTTAAAATGCAAATTTCACCCTGAAATATATAAATAAACTGAAAGAATGTAAGAAATAGGAGGTCACCACCATATTCATATTGCAGCAAAGTAGGGGAAAGTGGAAATGTACTAAGTGGATGGAAGAATCCCAAGGTGGTAAAAGGACAAGGCTGAATCTTAATAGTCAACCATGCCACCACTTACTCTCCCAACCCTAAACTTGAGTGATGTTACTACTTAGATTCACAAAAAGGATAGTCCTTGTTATCTCTAAAAATGAATTTTTAAGCTCTACAAAACATATGAAAAAAGAGAAAATATATTATTTATTCTGACTCTGGTCTCAAGCGAGCAAGATGGATTAATTCAACCATCTTTCGTAAATGTTTTTACGTTACATCAAACCTAAATGACACTCTGCTGTTGGCAACGTGTACCTGGGATCTCAGTTCTTCCTTTGAGTGGGCAAGTGATGATGAGCACATCATTATCTATTCCTGAGCCCCGGTATCCTCATCTACATACTGAGGAAATAAGATATGTGTACTTGCCAAAGAGAACTGCAGCAGGAATCAAAGGCAAAGCACATTATTAACTATTAGCAAACTGGTTAAGAGCAGACTCTGGATTGACTTGCCTTAGTTCTTATCCAGGCTGTATGCTTACAAACTGTGGAGCCATGGGCTAGTTATTTAATCTCTCTGTGCCTCAGTTTCCTCACCAGTAAAATGAGGATAATAATACTACTTACCTCATAGAGTTTTTGTCAGGATTAAAGGAGTTTATTTAGGCAAAGAATTTAGTGTCTGGCATATACTGCTATCTAAGCATTTGCTGTTATTACTATAGATATAATGTTGAGAATTCTGACAGATTCTTCTTCATACACAATGTGTATTGTTTACACTGAAGTTTAAGCACATATTCGAGTTCGTGGGAAAAGAGCTTGAAGAAAATGATTTAGCACAGCAAGAGTGAAAATGATCTTCCAAAACTAAGGCGATCATCAAAAAGTTCCCCAGCCTTTCATTACCCAAAACTGTCAATTTATTATATTTCAGTGCCCCATAATGACGGTGGTCATTATGTCTTGCTAAAAAGTAACTGCATCACATCAAACACCTCTCAAAGTTAATACAAGAATCTAAGTTACACACACACACACATATATATATATGTAGCTTTAGAGTAAGTATTTAGCTTCAAAAATATTTCCATATCTTTTTCAATAAAATCAGAAAAGAGCTGACTAGAATGATAATAAATAAATAGATAAATAATCAGAAATAATAGTTAATTGACAGTCAAAAATTTTGGATTGATGTCCATTTTATCTTAATGATTACTTGACTGTTGCTACATAAGACCAAGGACGAATAAAGATTTATCCACAGATTAACTTTTAGTTCCTCAAGCAGCAATAGCTTTGTGGGAAAAAAAATCATAAAAGAAGAAACAGGCCAAGTGATTTTAAGGAAACCTGCAATCATTTTCTACTATAAATAAGGAAAATTGAAAAGCTACAGGCTGTTTAGATTTACAAAAGAAAAGAATTGCATATAGATACTTTCATAAATATTTAAAATGTTATATGCATTCACAACAACACACAATACAAATTCATTTCACACATAAAAAGTCTGAAATATGAAATGTCAGGGTGTCATTTAATTCACAGCTATATGTGTATATGACAAGGAAGCTCATTTTATTTCTCCTCTTACAAGAAGGACACCGCAGTAGAATATATGGAAATTTCTAACATAGTATATTCATACCTCTAGACTAGCTTATGAGGAAGAAAAGCTCTCCTTGCTTTTGAGATCATCACAAAACTCAGTGACCTGTGAAGGTAAAAACTTACTGGATCTTTTGCTCTTGGAGCCACGAATCTGGTTGAATCTCTGTGATGTCATAAGGCACAAAGCATACATTTTTAAAAATTGTGCACCCTAGACATCTTCCATAGTCATATTTTCACTGTGTCAACCTACACAATTGCTTTGACCATAATAGCCATGTCATTGGAAAAGATGAATTTTACTTTCTAAAGACTTGGCTATAAAATATGAATGAACTGATTATGACAGTTGACTCAAAATAATCCACCCTCAAGTGGTAAATTATAGGATGAATGATCAAAATAAGTAATTTGCTTTTGCTACTAAGCAATAGCCACATATAAAGGGCAGGTACATCATTTAGTGAGCCACAAATATTAAGCTTTGAAAAGCTATCTTTTCCATTATCCTAAGGACTGTACTACAATTGGTAATTTTAAATTCCACTAAAACTGTTACGTGATGCTTGAGTTCATTATTTGGCAAGATTGAGTAGCAACAACTGGGAGACAAGAGACTCAAAGTTGACTCCGACTCTGTCAGTAACTCGGTCAGTATGACTATGAATAAATCACTTCACAGCTCAAGGCCCTTGATTGCTTACAGCAAAAAGAGGGGGCTAGACAAAAGATCTGGATTCTGATATCTAGTTTCTGAGACTAGACAAGATATTAAATTTTCAGTTTTCAACTCACAAATTTGTCATGATATTTCAAGCTGCTCAAAATGTGTTTATACAAAGAAAAGAAGAAAAGAAAAAAAGAAAAAAAAACATGGAAAAAAACAAACTGTGTTTATATTCCTAGGAATAAATAGGTTGGGAAATATGAGAATGAGGAAAAGAACATAAAAAATTACAGTGGATTTATTTATTCCATCCCCTCACACAAATACACATTTCCCCACCACCACCATTGTGGGAAGCTAGCCTCCAATGGCTTTATGACTATACGACATAATGTAATCCTCTTAAAAACCGGGATCACCATCAAGTTTTTTCTTCAAGCTGAGACTCAGTGATGATGGTCCAAAACTATTCCCAGCCAAAAGGAGAATTGAATCAGAGGAAAACAAGCCCCAGCACCAACTCTGCATACACACCCCAAGACTCAGAGAAGTCCCCACCACCCTCACAGTATAATAGTGTCCAAACCTATCCTTACTCTAGCATCCAGATTCAGACTTGCATGAAAACCAGAAAGTAGAGAACCGTTTAAAAAGACGAAAACCCTTGACTCTTTATTTCTAGATAAGTCCCAGTGTAGTATAGACCAGTCTCACCAATGGTGTTTAGGGGAGAAATCAGGGTTGGGCTTTAGTATGCTGAGATCCAGCTTTCTCAGGAGTCTGTGCCCAGACGTTTTCAAAAGTGTACTCTGTGAACTCAAAACACCTTCACAAAACCTGATCATCACTCTCCAGGTATCTGGGGCAACCAGAAAGGAAACAAAAGCCTGAATATAGAAGTCATGGATGTTTTTTTCTCTTTTAATACATACAAAATGCATTTCCTGTCATGAAAGAGGTAACAGTTCTCTTTATCCTTCAAACTTATCTGAAGCACTTTTCATATAAATAATTTGATTTCTTCATGTATCTGTGGATATCTTGTGCATAAAATGAATGTGTGGGGTCTTCATACCCTGTTTACTGAAAACAAGTCTTTTCAGATGCAACAATGAACATTCTGTTCCTTCCCTACCCATATTCTTTTTACTGCATACCTGCATTAAATCCCAACTATATTTTTGAAAACCAAATTTATTTGTGGAATTAATAATCTGAAAAATCACCCTCATCCAGCCTCATATTGGCCTTTTGTCTCCTTTGATAACGTCATTCATTACTCACTATCTTTATGGAATTCTCGCATACAGAGAGGCAGCATTATTCGTTTTTGAAATACCGGTGTGACTTAATTTCTCCACTAACTAGGCTAAAATAGAGAGATCTGGCAGATAGTAGATAGCGATAATAGATAGTAATAATAATAGTTAAGAGAGAATGGCAGATGGAAAATTTTGCTGAGCTGATATGAAGCTCTCATTAAGAATCTAATGCCTGCTCTGGAATGCATTGATTTATTACTTTCCAAACATGTGTTTGCTTTTTTTTTTGTACACACAGGCTGAGTTAAAAACTCTATAATTGACTGCTAATGAATGTTTTCTATTGAACCGTTGACCTTGGTGGTGTGACACACCTTGAGAGAGTGATCCACAAAATTCCTGTGCACCACTGAAAGATCATAGGAATATTTGCCTTTCATGTTTGTGCTCAGAATGGTATTTGATGAACACAAAGTCTTTAGAGATTGTTGGATACATTTGCTATTCAGAGTCAAACTGAAGTTTTTGGTGTTTTGTTTTGTTTTGTTTTAACATCTTTATTGGAGTATAATTGCTTTACAATGTTGTGTTAGTTTCTGCTGTATAACAAAGTGAATCAGCTATATGTATACATATATCCCCATATACCCTCCCTCTTGCACCTCCCTCTTACACTCACTATCCCACCCCTCTAGGTGGTCACAAAGCACCGAGCTGATCTCCCTGTGCTATGCGGCTGCTTCCCACTAGCTATCTATTTTACATTTGGTAGTGTATATATGCAAATGCCACACTCTCATTTCGTCCCAGCTTACACTTCCCCTTCCCCATGTCCTCAAGTTCATTATCTACATCTGCGTCTTTATTCCTGTCCTGTCCCTAGGTTCATCAGAGCCTTTTTTTTTTTTTTTTTTTAGATTCCATATATGTGTGTTAGCATACAGTATTAGTTTTTCTCCTTCTGACTTGCTTCACTCTGTATGACAAACTCTAGGTCCACCCACTTCACTATAATTAACAATTTCATTTCTTTTTATGGCTGAGTAATATTCCATTATACATAAGTGCCACATATTCTTTATCCATTCATCTGATGATGGACACTTAGGTTGCTTCCATGTCCTGGCTATTGTAAATAATGCTGCAATGAACATTTTGGTACAAGACTCTTTTTGAATTATGGTTTACTCAGGTATATGCCCAGTAGTGGGATTGCTGGGCCGTATGGTAGTTCTATTTTTAGATTTTTGAGGAACCTCCATACTGTTCTCCATAGTGGCTGCATCAATTTACATTCCCACCAACAGTGCAAGAGGGTGTCCTTTACTCTACACCTTCTCCAGCATTTACGGTTTGTAGATATTTGGATTATGGCCATTCTGACTGGTGTGAGGTGAAACCTCATGGTGGTTTTGATTTGCATTTCTCTCTCATGATTATTGATGTTGAGCATCCTTTCATGTGTTTGTTAGCAATCTGTATATCTTCTTTGGAGAAATGTCTATTTAGGTCTTCTGCCCATTTTTGGACTGGGTTGTTTGTTTTTTTGATATTGAGCTGCATGAGCTGCCTTGTATATTTTGGAGATTAATCCTTTGTCAGTTGCTTCATTTGCAACTATTTTCTCCCATTCTGAGAGTTGTCTTTTCGTCTTGTTTATGGTTTCCTTTGCTGTGCGAAAGATTTTAAGTTTCCTTAGATCCCATTTATTTATTTTTGCTTTTATTTCCATTTCTCTAGGAGTTGGGTCAAAAAGGATCCGGCTGTGATTTATGTCATAGAGTGTTCTGCCTATGTTTTCCTCTAGGAGTTTTATAGTGTCATGCCTTATATTTAGGTCTTTAATCCATTTTGAGTTTATTTTTGTGTATGGTGTTAGGGAGTATTCTAATTTCATTCTTTAACATGTAGCTGTCCAGTTTTCCCAGCACCACTTATTGAAGAGGCTGTCTTTTCTCCATTGTATATTCTTGCCTCCTTTATCAACGATAAGGTGACCATAGGTCCATGGTTATATCTCTGAGCTTTCTATCCTGTTCCATTGATCTATATTTCTGTTTTTATGCCAGTACCATACTGTTGTGATTACTGTAGCTTTGTAGTATAGTCTGAAGTCAGGAAGCCTGATTCCTCCAGCTCCATTTTTCTTTCTCACGATTGTTTTGACTATTCAGGGTCTTTTGTGTTTCCATACAAATTGTAAAATTTTTTGTTCTAGTTCTGTGAAAAATGCCATTGGTAATTTGATGGGGATTGCATTGAATCTGTAGATCGCTTTGGGGAGTATAGTCATTATCACAATGTGGATTCTTCCAATCCAAAAACACGGTATATCTCTCCATCTGTTTGTACCATCTTTAATTTCTTTAATCAGTGTCTTATAGTTTTCTGAATATAGGTCTTTGTCTCCTTAGGTAGGTTTTTTTCAGATATTTTATTCTTTTTATTGGAATGGTAAATGGTAAATCCTTAATTTCTTTTTCAGATTTTTCCTCATTAGTGTATAGGAATGCAAGAGATTTCTGTGTATTAATTTTGTATCCTGCTACTTTACCAAATTCATTGATTATATCTAGCAGTTTTCTGGTAGCATTTTTAGGATTCTCTATGTATAGTATCATGTCATCTGCAAAGAATGACATTTTTACTTCTTCATTTCCAATTTGGATTATTTTATTTCTTTTTCTTCTCTAGTTTTCATGGCTAAAACATCCAAAACTATGTTGAATAATAGTGGTGAGAGCAGGAAATCTTGCCTTGTTCCTGCTCATAGAGGAAATGGTTTCAGGTTTTCACCACTGAGAATGATGTTGGCTGTGGGTTTGTCCAATATGGCTTTTATTATGTTGAAGTAAGTTCCTTCTATGCCCACTTTCTGGAGATTTTTTATCGTAAGTAGATGTGGAATTTTGTTGAAAAATTTTTCTACACCTACTGAGATTATCATATGGTTTTTATCCTTCAATTTGTTAATATGGTGTATCACATTGATTGATTTGCATGTATTGAAGAATCCTTGCATTTCTGGGATAAACCCCACTTAATCATGGTATATGATCCTTTTAGTGTGCTATTGGATTCTGTTTGCTAGTATTTTGTTGAGGATTGTTGCATCTATGTTCATCACTGATATTGGCCTGTAGTTTTCTTTTTTTGTGACATCTTCGTCTGGTTTTGGTACCAGGGTGAAGGTGGCCTCATAAAATGAGTTTGGGAGTGTTCCTCCCTCTGCTGTATTTTGGAAGAGTTTGAGAAGGATAGGTGTTAGCTCTTCTCTAAATGTTTGATAGAATTCACCTGGGAAGCCATTTGGTCCTGGGTTTTTGTTTGTTGGAAGATTTTTAATCACAGCTTCAATTTCAGTGCTTGTGATTGTTCTGTTCATATTTTCTATTTCTTCCTGGTTCAGTCTTGGAAGGTTGTGCTTTTCTAAGAATTTGTCCATTTCTTCCAGGTTGCCCATTTTATTGGCATATAGTGGCTTGTAGTAGTCTCTCATGATCAGTTGTATTTCTGCTGTGTCAGTCATTACTTCTTTTTCATTTCTAATTCTGTTGACTGGAGTCTTCTCCCTTTTTTTCTTGATGGGTCTAGCTAATGGTTTATCAGTTTTTTGTTTTTTTTTTTTATCTTCTTAAAGAACCAGCTTTTAGTTTCATTGATCTTTGGTATTGTTTCCTTCATTTTTTTTTTTTTTCATTTATTTCTGATCTGATCTGTATGATTTCTTTCCTTCTGCTAACTTTGGGGTTTTTTGTTCTTCTTTCTCTAATTGCTTTAGGTGTAAGGTTAGGTTGTTTATTTGAGATTTTTCTTGTACCTTGAGATAAGATTGTATTACTCTGAACACTCGTCTTAGAACTGCTTTTGCTGTATCCCATAGGTTTTGTGTCCTCGTGTTTTCATTGTCATTTGTTTCTAAGTATTTTTTGATTTCCTCTTTGATTTTTTCAGTGATCTCTTGGTTATTTAGTAGAGTGTTGTTTAACCTCCATGTGTTTGTATTTTTTACAGTTCTTTTCTTGTAATTGATACCTAGTCTCATAGCGTTGTGGTCCGAAAAGATACTTGATATGATTTCAATTTTCTGAAATTTATCAAGGCTTGATTTGTGTCCCAAGATATGATCTCTCCTGGAGATTGTTCCCTGAGCTCCTGAGGAGAAAGTGTATTCTGTTCTCTTGGATGGAAAGTCCTACAAATATCTATTACATCCATGTGATCTAATGTGTCATTTAAATCTGTGTTTCCTTATTTATTTTTTTGGATGATTTGTCCATTGGTGTAAGTGGGGTGTTAAAGTCCCCCATTATTATTGTGTTACTGTCAATTTCCCCTTTTATGGCTGTTAGCATTTGCCTTATGTATTGAGGTGCTCCTATGTTGGGTGCATAAATATTTACAATTGTTATATCTTCTTCTTGGATTGATCCCTTGATCATTATGTAGTATCTTTCTTTGTGTCTTGTAAAATTCTTTATTTTAAAGTCTATTTTGTCTGATATAAGAATTGCTACTCCAGCTTTCTTTTGATTTCCATTTGCATGGAATATCTTTTTCTATCCCCTCAGTTTTAGCCTGTATGTGTCCCTAGGTCTGAAGTGAGTCTCTTGTAGATAGCATATATACTGGTCTTGTTTTTGTATCCATTCTTCCAGTCTGTGTCTTTTGGTGGGACCATTTAATCCATTTACATTTAAGGTAATTATCAATATGTGTGTTCCTATTACCATTTTCTTAATTGTTTTGGGTTTCTTCTTGTAGGTCTTTTCCTTCTCTTGTGTTCCTGCCAGAGAAGTTTCTTTAGTATTTGTTGTAAACTGTTTTGGTGGTGCTGAATTCTCTTACCTTTTGCTGGTCTGTAAAGGTTTTAATTTCTCCGTCGAATCTGAATGAGATCCTTGCTGGGTGGAGTAATCTTGGTTGTTGGTTTTTCCCTTTCATCACTTTAGATATGTCTTGCCACTCCCTTCTGGCTTGCAGAGTTTCTGCTGAAAGATCAGCTGTTAACCTCATGGGGATTCCCTTGTATGTTATTTGTTGCTTTTCCCTTTCTGCTTTTAATATTTTTTCTTTGTATTTAATTTTTGATAGTTTGAGTAATATGTGTCTTGGCATGTTTCTCCTTGGGTTTACTGTGTATGGGACTCTCTGCACCTCTTAGACTTGTCTTACTATGTCCTTTCCCATGTTAGGGAAGTTTTCAACTATCATCTCTTCAAATATTTTCTCAGAACCTTCTTTTTTTCTCTTATTCTCTGGGACCCCTATAACTTGACTGTTGTGTTTAATGTTGTCCCAGAAGTCTGTGAGACTGTCTTTAATTCTTTTCATTCTTTTTTCTTTATTGTGCTCCGTGTCAGTTATTTCCACCATTCCATCTTCCAGGTCACTTATCCATTCTTCTACCTCAGTTATTCTGATGTTGATTCCTCCTTGAGTATTTTTAATTTCAGTTATTGTGTTGTTCATCATTGTTTGTTTGTTCCTTTGTTCTTCTAGGTCCTTGTTAAATGTTTCTTGTATTTTCTCCTTTCTATTTCTGAGATTTTGGATCATCTTTACTATCATTACTCTGAATTCTTTTTCAGGTAGACTGCCTATTTCCTCTTCATTTGTTTGGTCTGGTGGGTTTTTACTTTGCTCTTTGATCTGCAGTGGGTTTCTCTGTCTTCTGATATTGCTTAACTTACTGTGTTTGTGGTCTCATTTTTGATCCTGCAAGTTTGTAGTTCCTGTTATTTTTGTTGTCTACCCCCAGTGGGTAAGGCTGTTTCAATGGCTTGTGTAGGCTTCCTGGTGGAGGGCACTGGTGCCTGTGTTCTCCTGGGTGGGGCTGTATGTTGTCCTTCTGGTGGGCCAGGCCACATCCGGTGGTGTGTTTTTGGGTGTCTGTGAGATTAGTATGACTTTAGGCAGCCTCTCTGCTAATGGGTCGGGTTGTGTTCCTTTCTTGCTAGTTGTTTGGCATGGGGCATCCAGCACTGGAGCTTGCTGGTCATCGAGTGGAGTTGGGTTTTAGTGTTGAGATGGAGATCTCTGGGAGAGCTCTTGCCAATTGATAATAGGTGGGGCTGGGGGGTCTCTGGTGGTACAATATCCTGGACTCAGCTCTCCCACCTCAGAGACTCAGGCCTAACACTCAGCTGGAGCACCAAGTCCTGCCAGCCACACAGCTCGGAAGAAAAAGAATGAAAAAAAAAAAAAAAAAAGAACAGATCCAACTGCAAACCAAATGGTAAAAGCAAAACTAAACAGAGAAAATCACACAAAGAAACATACACATACTCAATCAGAAAAAGAGAAATAGGAAAAAAAAAAAATTTAAATAAATTTAAAAAATTAAAATATAAAAGGAATTTTAAAAATTTAAATAAAGGAAGAGAGCAATCAAACTAATAAACAAATCCCCCAGTGATAACAAGCACTAAAAACTAAACTAAGATAAAGTTAAAGGCAGAAACAAATCAGATGCAGAAAGCAAATCCCAAGTCTACAGTTGCTCCCAAAGTCCACCACCTGAATTTTGGGAACATTTGTTGTCTATTCAGGTATTCCACAGATGCAGGGTTTATCAAGTTGATTGTGGGGATTTAATCTGCTGCTCCTGAGGTTGCATGGAGAAATTTCCCTTTCTCTTCTTTGTTTTCCCAGCTTCTGGTGTTCAGCTTTGGTTTTGGTTCTGCCTCTGCATGTAGGTCACGCTCAGGCATCTGTTCCCCACCCAGACAGGAGGGGGTTAAATTAGCAGCTGATAAGGGTTCTCTTGCTCACTCAGGCTGGAGAGAGGGAGGGGTACTGTAGTCATAATTGGAGTGCGGGGCGAGCCTGCAGCAACAGAGGCCAGCATGTCATTGCAACAGACTGAGGCATGCCGTGTGTTCTCCTGGGGAAGTTGTCCCTGGGTCATGGGACACTGGCAGTGGCATGCTGCACAGCCTCCCAGAGGGGTGTGGGCAGTGACCTGCACTTGCACACAGGATTCTTGGTGGCAGCAGTGGCAGCATTAGCGATTCATGACCATCTCTGGTGTCCGAGCTGATAGCCGCAGCTCGTGCCCATCTCTGAAGCTCGCTTAGGATGTGCTCTGCCTTCTGTGGGCACAAGGAGCAGGAATCCCCTCTCCTCATGCTCCCCAAAACAATGGTCTCTTGCCTCTTCGGCAGGTCCAGACATTTTCCCTGACTCCCTGCCGTCTAGCTGTGGCACATAGTCCCCTTCAGGCTGTCCTCACACAGCCAACCCCAGTCCTCTCCCTGGGGTATGACCTCTGGAGTCCGAGCCTCAGCTTCAAGCCCCCACCCACCCCAGTCGGCGAGCAGGCAAGAGTCTCAGGTTGGTGAGTTCTGGTTGGCACTGATCCTCTGTGTGGAAATCTCTCCACTTTGCCCTCTGCACCGCCATTGCTGCATTCTCCTCCATGGCTCTGAAGCTTCTGCCCTGCCCACCCTCTGTCCCCACCAGTGAAGGGGCGCCCTAGTGTGTGGAAACTTTTCCTCCTTCACAGCTCCCTTCCAGAGGTGCAGGTCCCATCTCTATTCTTTTGTCTCTGTTTTTTTCTTTTTTTCTTTTGCCCTACCCAGGTACGTGGGGATTTTCTTGCCTTTTGGGAAGTCTGAGGTCTTCTGCCAGCATTCAGTAGGTGTTCTGTAGCAGTTGTTTCACATGTAGATGTATTTTTGATGTATTTGTGGGGAGGAAGGTGATCTCCATGTCTTACTCCTCTGCCATCTTGAAGGTCTTCTGTATGATAGGGACTCCTTTCATCTGTATCTCCAGCCCAGATCACTCTTTTGAACCTTGTATGTCCAACCTTGCAGGACACCTCCAGTGGGATAGCCTGTGCACAGTAAAGCCAATCTACAGACACCAGGTTGTGGTGAAGGAAAGTGCAGATAATGCTCAAAAATCCCTTTTTGTTTTGTTTTTATATTTGTTTTTGTCATTTCATCTAATACTCTGAGGGAAAGTTATTTTTACATTCACAGACATTTAACAGAGTTGAATATACTGTATATGTTATTTTCCAGATATAGTAAATGCTGAAGCCTGTTTTTTTCTTTCTTTCTTTTTTCTTTTCTTTCTTCCTTCCTTCCTTCCTTCCTTTCTTTCTTTCTTTCTTTTTTTTTTGCAAAAACAGCTTTCATCTTAGGAATTTGGTTACATTACATTCTTAGCATAAAGCAAAGCATTCTGAAGGGTCTACTCATCTTTTATTTTAATACCAGTAGAAAAATGTTTTTTTCAAAGTTGATAATATATATTCACTCATTGAAATAGAGTTATTTTCCAGGCACACTCTCCCTCTCTATTTTCCTTTTGAACAACATGCACATTTTTTAAGACCAGCTGTAGAATAGTAGGGTATGAGAGCTAGAAAACATCTTGAAGCTTTGCTACTCCAACCACATCTTATAATATAGTTGCAGATAGTCTGTGACCATGAAAAGAATTTTTTTTCTACACTGTACTAGTAACAGGGTTGTATAGGGAGCAAGCAAACAAATGTTATCAAGTGAAATTAAATTTTTAACATAATGTTTAGCAGTTTTACACTCTATTGTATCATCCCTGTCCTAAGAGCACCTTTCTTTTTTAGACCCTTACCAACCAAATTGTTGCAGATCATTATTTCTCTGATTTTCTATAGTTCCTGCTCTAGAACACAGAATGAGACAGGTCAATACTAGCATGGCAAGAGGTATGCAAAATAAGGGGTAAAAGCCAAGAGAAAATCTTCTCAAAGGATTATTTCAGTTGAATTTTGGAAATACTGGATATCAAATAAACTGTTACATAGAAAGAGGCAATCGCTGATCTACCAAAATGCAAGTGAGAACTATCTTCAGATATTTTGAAACAAAAGAATTGGAATTAGTGAATTTCAAACTTTGGGGCAGAAAGGTGCTGGATGATGCTGAGGGGAGGAGGAACCCTGCTGGCTTCCATCGCTGAAAAATTTAAGCTCTTCTATCTCCCTGTCATCACCATGACAGACACAAGGGGAGGTTCTCTCCCCCTCACCTCCACCGTGTGGACTCTATTCAGGCTGAAGTCCGCCCTTATGCAACTGCTTTTTCCCCCTTAAGATTGCCTTTGATCTGTCCATTTTGGAAAAAAGTGGTGAAGAATGCAATGGGGGGAAGTAACGGTAGAGAGACACTAATGTGGAGATGGAGAGAGAATATGACATTATTTCTGGCACCAATTCATTTAGAGTCATCAGGACATCCTCAGCTGTATTTTATCCATCCTTTGTGGAGTTTTCCATGAGTTTCTCTGTGTTTTACTCCTTAATTTGATTCCACTGATTTTTCCCCACTCAGACATTACTATACATCAGATTGATGACTCCTGACCAGATTCTTGACAGAAATTACTAGTGGAGCCACTATAAATACCTCAAACGAAAAGGAAAAAATACATTTATTTGTGTGGCAAGGATTTCTTTACTGCTATTCATGAAGCTATCTTTAGAAAATTTTGGCAACTGACTTGCCAATAAGGGTGTCGTAAAATCTTTCATTAACTGGCTCCCCCACTAATTCTCTGCTATTGATGATGTATGTTGACTCCTTGAGTCTAGTAGTAGCTACATTGGTGGGTGTTTAATTGTTTGTTTTGGTTTATGTTTCATATTCCCACTATCATCAGCTCTCTTCTCATCTGTCTTACCCACTGTCCCTAGTTCTCTCTCTCTTCCTTTCAGCCTTCCAGCTAAGCATCTTATTCTATGCATCAGATGGCAAATTCTTTTTTCTATTTCTTTAGCTAAATAGGTTGATTCTCATCTCCACTCTATATCTGGGAAGACATTAGAAATGTGCCTGCGTTGGCAGAATGGATAGAAAATTATCTCTGCACTAGATGACAGACTGCACTAGATGTCAGTTTTCAACCTTGGTCATTTATCAACTCATTAACAGATCTCTGATGTGTCACTTTAAAGAATCTATCAGGAGACAGACCTGGAAAATGCAAACAGGAAACACTGTACAATTACTGGTTCTACCCAAGTATATCCTTGGCACACTACTTTTATATCCCTTCAGTGGGAATAGTTAGAATTCACAAATAGTGACTTAACATTTTAATGCACTTCTGTTTCCTTACAGTTTTTTGTGCCAAAAGGCACTTGGGGGACAAGACAAAGAACCAATTACTTACTGTACTAATGGAAAAAGCTTTGACTCTAAATAGGATTTACAGTATTAAAATTAATGATTAGCTATCAAGATGCTATAGAGAATATGAAAATAGATACAGCCATCTTGCAGAAACATGCAAATCTAAACACCTGCTGACTTCAGAACCATGGCTATACTTTGCGACAGGTTTAGTGCCCATGTCCCCTCACCACAGATCCAGCCCCTCTGTAGACTGTCAGTATTAATGCTGACGGCCCACCCCCAACCACTTTGCCTTTCATCACCTAAAGCTCTCAGACAGAAAGTGGTGACAGAGGCGGCCTGCATTGTATGTCAACAGATTATCAGGATGGTTAGTAATATTCCCTTGCTAGGAGCCTTTTTAAATCCCTGCACTGGCAATCCTAAAGCTCTGTTGATTTTTGTTACTTGCTGATAAGGCTTTTAATGGCCAAAGCCTGATATATTTTTAGATCTTTTGTCACTACGGGTCGCCTGTCACTCACTGAGGTTGAAATCAGCAGGCTATTAGTTTGCCTGATGTATAATCTCAAATCCCATGGAACAAGAGTTTGCAGCAAGTAGGCTCCCTGATTCGGAAATTTACTTTTGATTTTTATTCATAGAGCACTGTCATTTCTGCCTTTAAAACTAAAGTGAAAACATATCTGTCTGGAGCTGTGCTTAGAACTCTCTTAAGGAAAACATGTTTTAAAGCATCCTGTTATGTTTCATTAAAATGATATATATGTCTATTTGCTTAACACATCAAAATATAGCTCAAATATTTTAAAATTACTGGATGATTCTTTTTTCCTCCTAAGAGAGGTAATTAGAATCTCTTTTTAATTTAGATTGTAGCACTTTTTTTTAAACTAGAGGGTAACGAATCATCACATGGGAGAACTAAATTAAATATAGGGAGAAAAAACCTTCAGCATACCAAGAAATATTGGTCCAATGTCCTTTAAAAGATACGTTATGGAAACAATCCCTTGTTTACCGCTGAAGTGTTCTTTAACTGGAGGGTTGTGTTAATGGAAATAAATCTGTCTGCAGTCTCCCATTTGTAACTGTGGCTCTCCGTGTTTAAGCAGGAGAATGTAACAAGAGGAGAAGGGAGCAGGAAAGAGGACTTTGAAAAGATTTCACTGGAGTAGTTTACTGGGGAAGGAACAATTGTAAACATCCAGATGGAGTAAAGGAAACGTACAGGAAGCAGTCAACCAGGCAAATAAACACATGGTGAGTTTGACGTAGGAGACGAACACGTGGCACATCTCAGTTTCCATGAGAGTGGAAAAGAGATATCCTATTAAGGGTGTAACTTTTGTTTAAACAGTACTTTTTTAACTTTTAAATTACAAAATATTAAATTGCAAAATCCAGGTAGAGTGACATACTCTCAATGGTCTGCTTTAGGAAGATGTTTTAAAGCCAGGTTTGCCCCAGGATAGCAGGTGGCATAGTGGGCAGGACACGGGTGAGATAAAAAGGGTCATTGTGCTGAAATGCAGTGAACAAAACCCATGTGGAGGGACTTCTCTGGTGGTGCAGTGGTTAAGAATCCACCTGCCAATGCAGGGGACACAGGTTCAAGCCCTGGTCCAGGAAGATCCCACATGCCGTGAAGCAACTAAGCCTGTGAGCCACAACTATTGAGCCTGCACTCTAGAGCCTACAAGCCACAACTACTGAAGCCCACGTGCTCTAGGGCCTGTGCTTCGCAGCAAGAGAAGGCACCACAATGAGAAGCATGCGCACTGCAATGAAGAGTAGCCCCTGCTCGCCACAACTAGAGAACACCTGCGTGCAGCAGTGAAGACCCAATGAAGCCAAAAATAAATAAATAAAATAAATTAATTTTTAAAAAAAATACCCATGGAGAGTAGTATATCTTAACGCAAGGCATGATGAGGTTTTAGGATAAACAACTCAGTGGGATGAAAGATCCCTTTAAATAAAAAGTGCAAACAGGATTTGAAGACATTGAGTATGAAATGTGATGAGGATCATACACTAAAACTTCCTGGAAAAATAAGCCAGTTATAGCCTACAACACACGATCCCATCCAACTGTACATTTTCTTCCTGTTGTAAAAATATACATGCCCTTTCACTAAATCTTCGTTACTTCCTCCTACAGAACCTGCTTGTTTCCCAATGCACAGCTACCTCACTTTCAAGAGCTAACGCTTATCCATTTCACCAAAAGCTGAAGAGACACAAACGGAGGCATATGTTGTAGCAGCTCCAACACCTAGGAAGGCACAGGGCAAAGTAAGTCCTCAGCCAAGGAGTGAATTACTAAATGAATGAAAGCAAGGCAGTTACAGTGGTGGGTCGGCAATGGCAGAACCCAACCCATCCACTATGCTAGCCAGGCATCCTGTTCTCTCCGCTTAGTTCACTCTGATTTTCAAAGGAAGAAAATAATATGTAAGTTTGGGATGCTGCATAAACAGCATATTTTCCCCCCTCAGCATTTGTCTCTGAAACTCAGCACTACAAATTTCCTACTGGCTGTTTTTTTCCCTAAGCAGCTCTACCATGGCTCTATTTCCACAATAGCAAAATTACACTTATTAATGACAATTTTGATATTGCCAAAGCTAAAATTCATTTTTTTGGTGTTGCTTCTCTCTGACTTTCCCTCAGTTTTTGACAAAGTAGATTATGATTATACAGAAAACCTCCTTTTCTGCAGCCACATACCATTTATACTTCCTCAGTGTTTCCTTTGTTACTATTATTAGAAGGGCAATAGTTACAAAGGAAATACTGAGGAAATGGCAAGGGAGGTAGGAGACAAAATATATTATGATAAACGTGTTATTTTAATATAATTTATTTATATATATCTGCCTTGTAAATAATCCAGTGTGTGTATAATGGCCATTTTATGTCTATACACTCTAAAATATATAACAAATCAGACACATAGACATGTCATTGAAATACTGAAAATCTAAGTATAAGACCAAGTATATAACATGAAATAACTTGAGAACCATTACAAAGAAGATATTGTGAGGTTCAAATGTGTAACACACAAATGGTATGTTTCAGTATTTAAATGGTATAATATCAGGACTTCTTGAAGACAGGTTTATCTGTAAAGGTATCCCAGATGAGATAAAAATTTAACCATATTTTTCCAGAAAATGATGGAAATAGATTAAGATAAGCAAGGAATTTCTGTCGATAAGAAGGTTTTGTGTAAACGAAGTCACTAGCTTACTAGAAATTTAGAGGTAGAAGCAGATTGATCTAACATTTCTCTAAGCCCATTAATTATTTTTGAATATGATTTTTCAGCATATTATATTTAACCAGATTGCATATTTTGAGTCCCATTCCACTGAACAACTTTAAATGAAGGATTTGCTTTTTAATGAGGCATTTGCATTTAATCATAAATTTGGAATGCAACATTTTTAATTCCGTTATTTCCAGTCGAATAAGTTCTTTCAGGGCTTTATGCTTATTCTTTAGTAAAGACACAGATTCCTCAAAATATATTTCAAAAGTAAAAGATGAGAGAATTACTTATTTACAGAGAAACCTGGGAAATGTAGTACTTACAATAGCAAATCTATAGTTGTGTAATAAAAATTTACGAAATTTTATCACTAAACCATGTACAACAGCTTCAGAAGACTATGTTTAAAAGAAAGACAGAAACAAATCTTAGAAAAGTGATTCACAAGACTGCAGTTATTGGTAGAGAAAAGCTGAAGTACTGAGTAACGGATGAGTCAGAAGCAAATTTAGGAGTAGTACATCAAAGAGTGTTTTAAAAATTCATCATTTGGGGGAACTATAATCTACTCTAGCTATAATAAGTAAAAAGAGAAAAAGAAGAAAATATATCTCTTTAGAATTAAACTTTAACAAAAATCCTCAATAATTTTTAAAACTACCTGTCTCTTCTTTAATCACAGCTTTATTGAGATGTAATTTACATATCATAAGATTCACCCTTTTGAATTGTGCAAGTCAGTATTTTTTTGTATATTCAGTAATGCAATCAGCACTAATATTAGAACATTTTCATCGTCCCACACAGAAACCCCATATCCATTAGCAGTCACCCTCCATTTTCTCCCAATTCCTCAACCTGCCTTCCCTAGTTAACCCCTAATCTACTTGCAACCTCTATGGATTTCAATATTTTATACATTGCATGTAAGTGGAATTATGCAATACATGGTCTTTTGTGACTGGCTTTTTTTTTTTATTCAGCATGTTTTCAAGGTTCATGCATATTGTATTATAGCATATATCAATACTTCGTTTATTTAATTGTCAAATAGTATTCCATTGTATAGCCACCACAAATTGCTTATCTGTTGATCAGTTGATGGGCATTTGAGTTGTTTCCACTTTTTGACTATTAGGATGCTGTTATAAACATTTGTGTACAACTTTTAGTGTGGATATATTTTCATTTCTCTTGTGTACATATCTCGGAGTGGAATTGTCTTGGCTCTTCTTGGATGATAAGAAAATAAACAAGTATCATGACTTATATTTTAACTAAAAACAAAAGACAAAACAAAAAGAAACTTTAGATGTAGCTTGTGGCTAATACAATACCCTCCGGTGTTCTAGTTTTGTAATATTGTACAATTAAAATTGATAGTCTGAAGTATAATCTTCAGTCACTCTAGGGACATGAGATTGTCAGAAAGATATTGGATTATTTGTTTACCACATTATACTTAGTCAAGTAGAAAACTGGAACAACATTTAAAAAAATTTTTGCAACAATATGTTTGAAAGCAAAAAGTAATTGAAATTAACCCAATTAAAAATATAATCAGTTAAATGGGCTTTTTTTCTTTAAAATGGTGGTTCAATGAAAAATTTATTTGATAATGAAATTATTCAAAAAATTAAGTAAATTTAGATTGACATAATAGGATTCATGTCAACGATACTTGTGCTGTAACAGCAGTATCTAACCCTGAGTAAATAGAATCTAATGATTCCAGTGGGCTTAAAGCAAGATATATGAGGGGAAATGTGTTCCACATTGCTGTGGATGTTCTCAGATCAAAATGTGTCAAAATACAATATTTTCAAGTGATGTGTAGGATCAAATATGCAATTATTATTCATTCTGTTTGCATGATACCTGAAAAAAAGAATCATTCTATCCATTTTAAATTCAATATTATGCAGGGTTTATTTTTGTACTTTTTTAAAAAATAAAAATTGTGTATATTTAAGGCTATCCATCTCCTTGTACACTTACCTTTTGTTTTGTTTTGATTTGTGGTGAGAACATCTGAGATCTACTGTCTTAGCAAATTTTCATTGTACAGTACAGTATTATTAACTACAGACACCGTGCTGTTAATTAGATCTCTAAAACTTTTTTATCCTACAAAATTGAAACTTTGTACCTCTTGACCAACTTCTCCCCATCCCCACACCTCCCTGCCCCTGGTGGTGACTGTAGCAAGAAAATAACTCATAAGTTAAAACTATAAATTATTGTGGTGAATATTAAAGATTTATTTTGAAGGGTCCTGTTAGTTTTGTTTCTGACAAAAAGTTTAGTAGGATTCCTTGTTTGGTTTTATTAGCCTGGTTGCAAAGCCTGGCTGCAAATCACTGCTTGACTGCTTCCTGTCTGCAAAAGACACTTTGAGGGTTCATTTAGGGCTTCCACTCAGAGAAACCAAAGATTCAAATGACTTACCTGTTAACATGCAACGAAACTTATACCTCTCACTTTTAAACTTTACCTCTTTCATTCTTTTCGTCAGTGATTCTCAACTTTGCTTTCCCATTCAAATCATCTAGGAAGTTATAAAGATATAATTTCTGAGTCTCATCTGTAAAGATTCACATTTAATTGGTCTGAGATGTGTCCTAGGCATTAGGATTTTCAAAACTTACTAGCATGATGCTAATGTACAACCCATGGTTGAAAACCACTGCCTTTGCTAAACCCAGCCATATGCTAAGTTCCTCTACCTTCAAAGCTAAATGCTGTGCACAAAGTCACCCATGAAATTGTACTACAAAGCCATGATCTTAAAAAGGGCCTTCAACACTGTCTAACTGTGCTCCTCTAACTCTCTGATTGACTCACTCATGTTCTATCAAAACATGTTTTTAAAACTTGATGCAGACTTTAAGGCCCAGTACATATCAATTCATGTTTTGACTCTATTCCTAGGGAAAATGAAGCCATTAAAACTTAATCTTCCAGCTAACAAATGTTAAATCTTATAATATCACACCCATCTTGTTTTCCTTACTTCCTGTAATAATGGACAGGTTGTTCCTCCTTCTACATGAGGAATTCCCTTCACCTGTGCTTTCAATGTATCCATGCAATCCCATGGATCTATGTTTCTTCATCCCATGACATCCTATCCTGCCTTCTAGGGAATAGGTTATGTGTTCCCTTGGTGTCTTCAACCACAACTTGTCCATAGATCCTTCCCCAGTATTTTAATAAGCCTTTATTCAACCCCTACCTTCTAGTAACTCTCTGTATCTCTCTTCCTCATCTCATTAAATCCAATGGGGGTTTTACTCATATGTTACTTATCTCTCAACAGTGTTGAATATTTACCTTTGTTGAAAAATTCCCTTCTCTTGACTTCTATAACACAGTATTCTCTTGTTTAACTTCCTACCTCTCTGGTCTCTCTCTTCTTGTCTTTGTCTGGGCCCATGCTCTTCTAGCAAACCTGTGTTTATTGGCATTACACAAAACCCAAACTCTAGCCTATACTCTTATGACTCTATTCTCTCTTTATGCCCACAACTTCAGTTTCTACCTATGTACGTGTGATTCCAATATTTATATCGAGATCGACCAGACATTTCTATGAATACATTTTCTATTTTCACCTTTGAATCTCTAACATTTCAAGAGCTGGAAAAAGTCTAGATTTTACTTTGGTTGCAAGCTAACAACTTAGTTTGTTACAGCTTTCTGAATGCTGAGAGAAGACACAGGATTGATGGATCAGAGATTAAAGGTTTTATTACTCACAACAGAAGCAGTTGCCAGAGGGTCAGCAAATTTGGGCCAGTTTCTCTAGGCTTAATTCCTGGAGAGGACAAAAAGGAGCAGATGATACCTACATAAACAGTGAATTGTGTTAAAGGAGAGAAACTCAAGTCCAAGAACCCAGCACTGTTTGCACAAGCAGCAGACACATCTACCTTGCCTGGGATTGAGTGTGACCTGATAGGCACGCTTTGATCACTGTGACCTATTTAGTGACCTAGTGACAAGCATAAGCCTTGTAATCTGGAGCACTCAGCAAGAATGGGCAGACATGCTCAGGGCTCATGGAGGATGGTGTCCCCAACACAAGGTACCTTAAATTCTCTACAACCTGGAACATTGGACTTTGCTCAGTTTTATCAAACACATGCTTTTCTCTTCCACTGTAGGAGCTTTGCGAGGTGGAATTCCTTCTATGCCAGGCGTTCTATTCCCATTCTGGCAAAATGAAATGAATTCAAAGTAATCATTATTTGTCTGAAGAAGGTGGTAATAAAATGGAAAAGTGCTTGCATTTTTCTCTTCTATGAAAATACCAAACGTCTAGAAATTTTAGTCACCAGATTGAACACTCATCTTAACAATATATTATGCTGTTTGGTGTCATGTTGACATCCTACTGATGGTGTTTATGACATTTTATACCTTTATTTTGTTTTTTGGTGTACATTTTTTTTAAGTAAGAAACTTAAAAATAAATTAATAAACTGAAAAAGTGAACTGAGAGCAACAAGAAGGCAAAACTATAATGCAGTAGGGGGAAAGTAAATTTTATCTACAACTCCTATTGAAAAGGAGCTGAGATAAAAATTGGCTCTCGATTTAAATTCAATCCATAACATTTACCCTTTATATTTTGTGCCCCAACATTATGAAAATAACCTAGTCAATTGTTCCAGAGAGGTATCACTCTATTTCTTTCTCTCTTACCCAAATCGTTCATGCAAGTTTCTCATACTGTTTTATAAACACATTCCCAATGAATGGCCTAAAAACAGTGTGAAGAACATCCTGCCATTTTCTCCTTTCTAAAGAAAATCATTCTACTTCTGAATTTCCTCTGCAGTATCTCACAGGATAACTATACTTCACCCCAGGCTAAGCTGTGGAAATGGATCGTGAGCTTTTCCAACCTATTGTGACTCCTTCTACCCACTGCCTTAAATACAGACCCCTGCATGGGATGGTAAAACTGCACTGAGGCAAGAAAAGGATGTAAAATTAGTATACTTAGAAAGATGCAAGTCAAAGCAGCTTAAAGGAAACCCCTCTAATAATTCTTTTAAAGCCATAAAAACTGAATCAACAGCTCCCATTTAAAATGTGACTACCCACCATCTTGCCAATGTCGTAATATCTTGTTTGCTGACAATTTGCTTAGTAGTATTCTAGAAAGTTTATTTAATGGTATAATTTCTTTCATTTTCACTCACAGGTTTGTGATTTTTCAATGAGCTCTAAGAATTTCAGTAAATTATATATTTTGCCAGTGTAAAATGTCCTTTTAATTTAATATTTGCTGTCATTTTCACATTTAAAAATAGATCCCCTACTTTTATATTTGTACTTCAACCACTTTTGCTTGCTCCCATTTTACATTTTCCTCTAGACTGAAATTGATATTGCTGTCCCCCAGAGCATAACATGGCTTTACTAGCATTAAGACATAATTAAGAGACTGAATTCAGTGCTTCCTGGTTTTCTAATATTGGCTCTTTAAAATATAAATTTAGTTATGAGGTTCTGCCCATGAGGGGAAATACCAGTGACAACCCAATCAGTTTTGGGCAGTCAAGTTTCAAATAACAGTGGGGTTTCTGTAGTGGTTCTGGGCAATTTCTCTGCTGCCAGTCAAGAATCTTCCTTTAGTTGCAGCTTTTGTCAAATCCATCTAGAGACAGACTGTTGATTGACAATAGAAGATGTGATTCATCCATATGATGCCAGATCCTTGTACAAACAGCAAGGAATTTGATAAGCGACTTCATAATGGTCGAATTCTAATATTTGAATATTTTAACGTATACTTAACTAGAATCATATGTACACACTTCTTACCTAATGCTTGGCATTTAAAATAGAATGTGTTAATGATAAGGATCCAAGTTTTAGGGAAAAGATTAATAAAGATAAAGAAGTGACTTGAATTTAGAAGGGGAAAATTTAGTAATTCAAGTTACCACAGCTGAGGTGATGTTAAAGATGATGCACTAATGAGACTTCATCATCATAAGGTCCTGGCATCCTTGCTCACAAAGCTCATACTCACTGGTAACAACTATGCTCGTTTTAGAAATGAAGAGAAAAGGAAGAGAGCCTGAGCTTCACAGCATCCATTACAGTGATATCAATTACTCTACAACAACATGAGGGCCAGGATGACTCATAGCAAAGAATTTTTTTTTTTTAATTAGTGAATATGTCCCATATTGTTACAACCCAACTTTTAAAGCCACATCTTGCTATATGCATGTAGCCAGGATTCATTAATGCAGTGCTAATAGTACTCTAATCAAGATAAAACTTCTGCTCCTGGGAGCCCCCAAAGGTCTGCACTAGTATACACCTCCCCAATTATAATAATTTAGCGTGCTGGCAGGGTCCATGAGCATTTCATTGCACTTTTTTCTCTTCCTTCCCACTTGCTGCACTTAACCCATGAGGGGAACAATGTTCAATACTATCTATAAGTAACCCCATTACCCATCATTTTATGAGAGAGGGAGAAAACAAAATGATATGTCCAAAGTCTCCATACGTATACAACTTGAGACAAACTTGTTTCTATACTATGAGAGAATGAACCAGTGACAGCATTTTAAAAGTGATATAATTAAGAGGAAGAAATAGATAAACTTTATTTTGTATTAGATAGGGTTTTTTGTCCTATTTTACTTTGACATCTTCTAAACTTGGTTTCCAATATCACCAAAATTTTACTTGTTTTTTTAAATCATTTTAGAATCTTTTTTTTTTTTTTTTTTTAATCTATGGACTTAAGGAAGTTAGGAAAAACACAATTTTTTTCAATACTTGCTGACCAGTAAATATCAGCAAAATATTGTTATGCAACTTTGACTCTTTCCTGGAATTTTATTTTTTTAAATGATAAATAATAATTCTACACTTTAACCAAGTCAAATTAATTGTGTTGTGAAGTCAAATTGATGGCATTGCAAAAGAAAAAAAAAACCTGAAGAACTGATCCAAACAAGTATAAATTAAGTGTATTTATTGAGATTCAACATTTATCTGTGTACACATACATGTTTTGAATATATTTACTACATAATTTTCCTCTATAACAATCCATATCTAATCCATCTTTCTCGAAAATGAAGAATAAATACATTAAATCTTCTGCAGGAACACTGTGCCTTTATAAGTCACTAAATATATTTGACCATATGTTTTATTTATCAGACTCTTAATCTACATATTTTCTTAACTACTGAAGATGAATCATGAATTATACTGGCTGTATTATATATTTATATTCTATAGTATTTAGCAATTTAAGTAATTCAATTTCCCCACAGCTATGATAGCCATGATCTTAACAAAATAATTCTGTGTAATACTGTTTTATACTCTGTATTGTTAACTGTAACTCAAAGCCATTCCACTATGTCCCAAAGTTTTATATAGACCTTTGTGAATCAGCTAACTTTGGTTTGTTCTTCTGCCTTTCTCCCATGAATCTATGAGGTTGGACTGGGGACAGATTCAAATCAGAGCCATCAAGCTGGACTCAGAATAGTGAACCCCTCCAGTTTCAGAAATTTCCTAGGGTACATGCATCATGCCTGGGATCCTCTTTCTTTAGATACATTCTCCCCAAAGAGACTATTCAGTCCCTCTTGAAAAAAAAAAAATTTTTTTTGATAATCTTCTCTACCAAGCCCAGCTACTTTTGGTACTACATAATTAAGCTAAGTTTTGCTGTGAGACCTTGAGAAAATCATCTTAAATTTCTGAGTTTCATTTTAAAATGAAATAGTAATATTACATGATTTTATATACCTTCCCATTGTATTCAAGTAAATATATCTTTTATACTATATAGAAGTTTACATCAAGCATGAATACTATATTTATTTAACAAATGTTCTTTTATTATCACCATGTGCCTAGGCATGTTCTCGTCTCTGGTGACCTAGAGGGAAAAAATCCCTAAATTGTAGAGCTTATATTCAACTCTAGTCAGCATATTCTTGCACCCAAAACAATTCTTTTATTTTTCCCAGACTCTCCCTGATTAGGCGTTCAGTCACTATAGTCTGTGCACAAAAATCTCTGCTCACTGTAACCAGTATTTCTTAATAGTCCTTCTTGAGTAGAAAAGCTAACTTCAGACCTCACTTTGAAGTACCTAAGGAAAATAAGAGTATGTAAAAATAAACAGTAAATGTTTATGAAACAATCACCATCAGTATAAAAAGAAGCCATGACCAATCTGTTTGAATTCCAGAGTAACAGGTTTAAATTATCATTCAGCAACAACCAAAATCTCATATGTCAAAACATCAGTAAATAAAATCCCTAGATACATATCAACCTGAATTTACAGAACTACATTATAGTGGAATGACACTCAGATCCATTTTATACATATTTTTAATATTTCAAGAAGAATATAAGAATGTTATTAGCCTAGTAAATTGTAAGTGATAGAGCAGCCGTCTTATTCCCACTTAACATACTTTATATATCTTCTGCTCACTGACAGCTTCCTCTTTGGAATGGCTGCTTATGAATTATTCTGAAGCAAGAGGGCTGTCTCATCCAAAGATGCTCTTCTAGCTTTTCTTCCCTAGTGATGTAGTATGTGTCTACCTCCTGGACCTCTTTGGAATATTATAATTTTTACTATATTTTCCCCTATTATTTCTTTCATTCATGTGAGAGTGGAAGAACAAGTGAGCAAGGAAATTTTATGTTTCTTGAGGGGCAAAGGACACTTCATAGATCATGACGTAAAGTTGATAGTCTAGAGACACTAAACCAGAAACCTCCCCAAAGTTGTTAGTGGTAACTTCCATGGCTTATTAGATAGTTATTGGGTGTCAGTGGAAAATTGAGACAGAAAACATATGCTTAAAAAAGAATAGAGATTATTTTACTGTTTAAAGGTAACATATAAACACACACACATATATATAATCTAAAGAAATTTGAAGAACTTATGCACAAAAAAGTTATTTGGCTCTAAAACCCGTTTTTTAGAATATACAATGAAAATAATTCTATTATTCTGTAGGGAAAAAAAAAAAAAAGAAAGGGAAGGGAGATAGTGTGGTAATATGGAAGAGTACTTATTATATGCCAGGCACTTTACATGCAGTATTTATTTTATTCCTCAATATATATTTATAGCGTATATGCTATATGATGTTTATATGTTAAGAAATGAAAATCTAAATGGGAAATATATCTCATTAAACATCCTATAGTTAGTATGTGGTAAAGACTGCAGACTACCTCTTTGCCTCCACATTACTATCTCTGTAAGACAAGGTCTACCCTGTCTGTGTGACAGAATCCACGCCAGCTCAGAGCAGTGAAAAAGAAAGATGCACAATAGTCAAATCCTACACATAAACTTTGAGAGAAAAAAAAATTCCTTCATATGAAATATGAGGGAGAGAAAATGTCATATTTCCCTTCAAAGAAAGGGCTTTTGGTCTCAGGCTGCAAAAGAGGACTTGAAGTACAGGGTCAAAGGTGTTCATTCAGCCAGCAGTTTGGTGAGCCAGATATGCAGGCAACTTACTGACACTATGTTAAGAAAACCACTTTTCATATTTGGGAGTTTTCCAAAAGACATGAAACATTATCTCTTTACACATCTACACCCCGGAATTGATCACTTCTGCAATTGTTTTGAACATTAGCTAGTTGAAACCATTTCAGAAGCTATAGATTTTACTTAGAAAAAAAGTGCCAAGCCTCAGAATGTAATAGGTGTAAAATCCTCGCCAGCAACAAGTGAAAGAAACACACCCTAAATCCTGAGTTGAAGATCTTCGAGTAGGAATATCGTCCCAGTGTTTTCAGAAAATGAGCTCCAAGACCACTCACAACTGAATTCTTAAACCACGTAAGGAAGGAAAATGAGACACTTAAAGTTAGCAGCTGGCTCCCAAGTAGCAGTAATAGTAAATTTATAAATCAGATAACTTTGGCAAGACAGCTGCTTATTATTCTGAAAATTCTACAAATGCACCTCTGTGAACACATTCCTTTTGAAATCTTAGCAGAATTTTTCCTGTTGTATTTTTTTTAAATGTAATTGTAAAGGAGAGTTTTGAAATATTTTGAGCATTTAATTAATTATAAATGGTACCCATGCTTTGTTCAAAATTATACTTAAATTGTATTTTACAATGAATGTTTCAATATGTCAAGTGGTGCCCATTGGTTTCTTTTTCCAGCAAATCTTCATGAGAGTATTTTTTTTTGTTTGTTTGTTTTTAATCAGTCATCAATTTTATACACATCACTATACATGTCAATCCCAATCGCCCAATTCAGCACACCACCATCCCCACCCCACTGCAGTTTTCCCCCCTTGGTGTCCATACGTTCATTCTCTACATCTGTGTCTCAACTTCTGCCCTGCAAACCGGCTCATCTGTATCATTTTTCTAGGTTCCACATTCTAGAGTATGTTTTAATGACCTTGCTCATAAAATAGGCTCCTTCATGTCTGATAGAGTATTATTACTCTGAATGAAGAGATTCCTGAAGTAGTTAAACTGTCCACATTTGTGCTAAGTGCCTATTAAAACTGCTTTAGTCTTTGGGAACTACCTTTTGTTGTTGCTATTGTTGTTAGTGTTGTTATAGTGGTGGTTTTAATTGTTCACTGATAAAATAAGTTCTTAGCAATGAAAAGACATGAAGAAGGAAACAGAACTGGAGTGGGGGATAGACATGCTTTTTTAGTAAATTTTGCTCTCACTTCTCCCACTATTATCTTTTTATTTATTGAAATGGCTCTGTAGCTCAGCAAGGGGAAAACAAAAGGAATGAAAATTCATTTAAGTACTCTCTTTTATTTATGTTAACATTTAATCATATGCTGTTTAACAATTTACTAAATGTCTATTATGCACAGTGTTGTATTCTCAAGAGGATAAATAAGTTTCTGTCAGCACTTCTTTTATGAAATCCTATGTTGGTTGTGGATTTTAAAAATTCATAATAAACATTTCCTTCAGGAAGAAACCAAGAAAGGAAATGCTTTGACACTGTTGATAAGTGAGCTTGTAACTAAAGAAATGGAAAATAAACATGTGCATAAATATTCACTTTGTGTATGTGTGGAGAGGGGAGCGGAGAGAGAGAAGGGGAGAGACAGAGAGAGGATGAGAAGGTGATTAATTCCTGGATCTTCTGATATTCTGTGTGGTTTCAGTGTTAACATTCCCACAGTTATGTCACTAGTTATATTCGCAAAATAGAAATGGAAAACCAGATAATAGACCAGACAATGTCCAAGGTCCTGTCAGTTCCAAAGTTTTATTACTCTATTATATTAAGAACAAAATAGAATGGAAGATAAATGTCAAATAAATATCAAAAGGTGGAGAATGACAGTCTCTAGTCCTCTCATAATAGATATCCTACATCATTTGACTTACGTGAGAGGATACAGATACATATATGCATACGTACATACATACATTTGGAATTCATCAGTTCTAAGCAATACACTGAAAAGTAACAATTTGGTTGGAAGGGGCCTGAAATCCTTGTCTGCACATCTTAGTTATCAAAGTTATTTTTAAAGGGAATGAGAAGATTGATTGATTATTATTTGTCAAACACTCTTATAAGCCCTTGTCTATTAAATTACTTAATCTTTTAAACAGTCTTATAAGGTAAGTCTATTATGATAATATTCTGATTTTTCAGATTGAAAAAAATTAGAAAGGGCAGTTAGTAACTCACCAAGGTCACAGTAATCCTAAATGGCAGAGATGGGCTTCCCAACCAAGTAGTCAGTTTCTGAGCTTAGACGGTACACTGATCGAAATACACCTCTCAAAGAGGAGATTGTGACATGGATCTCTCATTAACCAAATGCAAAAGATCTTAATATATGACCATAATAAAATGAAGAACAAGATATTTTTCTGTCTATACAAAATACTTTCCAAATATGGAAACTTCAGAAAAAGATAAGGCAGAAAATAAACATCTTCTGTAAGTCCATGGTCCAGATGTAATAGTTAATATCTTGGTGAATATTCTTATAGTTACTTTTGGTTTTATAAAGCTCTGCTTTATCAATAGACTGAGCATTTCCTAATGTCATTAAATCTTCATTGAGAGCATGCTTTTGAATAGCCAATTAATTGTATCACAATTTATTTAATAATTGCTATATTTTGTAGATATAGGCATAGCAGGTTTACTCAGTCTTCCTCAGGAGCTTAATGAGATCTTTAATACTAAATTCATTAATCTGTTTATATTAGTTTTCTATACTGTATGATACATTATCAGAATTTTCATGGCTAAAAATGACACACATTTATTATGACAGTATCTATTGGTCAGAGACCAGACACAGCTTAAGTGAGTCCTTTGCTGTGGGTCTCACAAGACTGCTGTTAATATGTCCACAAGGCTGCTTTCTTTCTTTCTTTTTTTTTTTTTTTATTGGGGTATAGTTGCTTTACAATGTTGTGTTAGTTTCTGCTGTACAACGAAGTGAATCAGCTATACGTATACATATATTCCCTCCCTCATGGACCTCCCTCACACCCCCCATCCCACCCATCTAGGTCACCACAGAGCACCGAGCTGAGCTCCCTGCTCTGTATAGCAGGTTGCCACTAGCTATCTGTTTTACACATGGTAGTGTATATACATATATACAATGGAATATTACTCAGCCATAAAAAGGAACAAAATTGGGTCATTTGTAGAGACCTGGATGGACCTAGAGTCTGTTATACAGAGGGAAGTAAGTCAGAAAGAGAAAAACAAACACTGTACATTAATGCATATATGTGGTATCTAGAAAAATGGCACAGATGAACCTATTTGCAGGGTAGGAATAGAGAGGCAGACATAGAGAACAGACATGTGGACATGGTAGGGGAAGGGAGGGGTAGGATGAATTGGGAGATTGGGAAGGCTGCTTTCTTATCTAGAGGCCCCACTGGGAGAGATTTGCTTTGAAGGTCCCTCAAGTTGTTGGCAGAATTCATCTCCTTGCTGCTGTAGAACAGAGCTCTTGAATTTCTTGCTGGCTGTGGACCAGAGTCTACCTACCCTCAGCCACAAGAGGTCATCAGTCCCTCCTTGTCACGTGGCTCTTGCCATAAACAGTTCACAAGTCATTTGCTTCTTCAAGGCCAGAAAGAGAGTGAGAGAGAGAGCTGAAAAGAACAGCCTTATATAATGTTACATAATCATGGGAGTAACTTCTGTAACTTTTGCCATATTCTATTGGTTGGAAACAAGTCTCAGGTCCCATCTACGCTCAAGGGAGTGAGTGGATTACTCAAAAGCATGAACATCAAGAAGTGGGGACCCTGGCCCCCCACACTTGTATTCACTCTTCCCCAGAGCTTCCTTGGTATATAGAGTTGTCCAAGAAAAAGCATCTCAAGGACAAATCATTGCTGCAAGCGAGTACCTCTGTCTCAGTGACCTTTAATTTGAGACTCAAACAACTGTTAATGGCCTTGTTCAGGATGTCCCAATATGTGTGGCATGTCTCTCTGGACAGGCAACTCAGTGGCCCCCTCAGTCCTCCTCCGCTTCTCTGACCCTGAGGAATGCAATGTTTCACAGTGCCTTCAGGGCTCCCCAGGTCAGTTTCATGTAGAACATATAATTTACATCAGATTACACCAAATGTATTTTCAAAATCTGGTGGCAATCTATCCATTTCTTTTGTGTGTCTTAGCAGCAAGTACCCAGATTACAAATCTATACTGTTAATAGAGATTATGTGATTAACATTACCTTTTTTCCCCTCAAAGGCCAAATTTCTCCATACTAAAATATCTATTAAATAGACCATCTCTTTATTATTCATTCATTTGTTTATTTAATGAATGCTCTTGAGTTGCCTACTCTGGTTTAGCCACCTTGCCAAAGCTGAGAATATAATGGAGAACAAGATATGATTTCTGCCACAAAAAGGTGAGAATCTATTGGGGGAAAATAGACAAAAACAACTAGACAAAAAACGTGAATAATAATTAACCACTTGATGATGATAAGAGATATGAAGTAAACTAACAGGATGCTGTGTCAGAGAATAAGGTGAGTCTGATCTCATTAGTGCATCCCAAGCAAAGAGGCTTAGGTTGTATTTGTCTGGGTGCCACCTCAAAGTCTTTTCAATCCAGGTGTTCAAAGAGCTTAACCAAAACTGGTTGGGCAAAGGCCATAGCCTTTCTTCAGTTTCCCTAACCAACACATGGGCATGCATTGTTTTAAAACACAAAGTTATTCTGGATTCAGTAGTCACATAGGAAAAAAGAGATTATATGACTGTTCTTATTGCCACTCCTCTCCTTTAGAGACAGGGTTCTTTTATATGCTGAGACCTACAAAAAACAGTGTGAGTTTAGATAAGCTCTTCAGATCATTACTGACCTGCTTGACCTCAGCTTGGGCTGTACCACTGTCCACTCTGGAGAAGGTCTACAAGCACAGAGGGAGGTCACAAGCACTATTTCCAAATCAGTAAATATGCACCCATCCATCCCAATCATTTCACCCACTTGTCTTGGTGAAGGAACTTCAGGCTTTCTTTAGTGGGCTCTTTAAAATCTGAAGTGCTTAGAGAGGGGAAGGATAAATTAGGAGTTTGGAATTAACATATACATACTACTATATATAAAATAGATAATCAACAGGGACCTAATGTATAGCACAGGGAACTCTACTCAATATTCTGTAATAACCTATATGGGAAAAGAATCTGAGAAAGAATGGGTATATGTATATGAATAACTGAATCATTTTGCTGTACAGCTGAAACTAGCACAACATTGCAAATCAGCTATTCTCCAATATAAAATAAAAATTAAATTAAAAAAAGAAAAATCTAATGCTTAATTTGGGACAAAATTTAAGTGATATGGACAAGCAATAAAAGAAATTATCTGGGAAAATCATCCCTTACCAGAAATCCCATATCTTTATTTCTGTGCATTCGAGAAATTCATGAGTTTTTGACCCCCACACCCTTCCCAACACACACATTTCAAACCTGGTACGTGATATTCCAAGGCATAACTGAACAATTGTAACTTAACGATTCAGTAATATTGCTCAAGATATGATCACAGAAAAATCTTTAATAATTCCATTTGATAGTGGAAACATATGTAGAATCAAAATAACATAAGCAGTGAGGAATATGTAGAGATCAAGTGTTTCCTAAGAGAATTTTGTCCCATTGCAAATCTACACATTAATTTGGAAAGAAAAATTATCTTTACATTATTCAGGCTTTGCATTCAGAAACTTGATATAGCTCTCTGTTTACCTAAACACTTTATCTTTCCCAGTAAAGTTTTATAAACTTCTTCCTATAGGTCTTACCCATTTTCTTGTTAGGATTATTTTTAAATAATATATAAGTTTTTTTGGTTGCTATTGAGTATAAGCAATGGTTCCTATTATATCTTCTAATGGTCACCTCTGGTTGATAGCAATTGACTTTTGCACATTTATCTTATATTTGACCTTTACTAACTCCATACAATTTTGACAGTCTTTTAAATGGAAACAACATTCACAAAAGTTGTGTCAAAGGTCATTAACACTAGTTTAGATCTCCATTTTTACCAACTAGTTATTTCAGAGGATTTTAAATTTTTGAGTAGTTTATTTAAAGTTTTAGTATTATTTTGAGTTTTAGAGCATCTAAAGTTTTAAAGCATTCCTCAATTTCAACGTTGAGAAGAATACAGAGATTATTTTTGGTTCACCATAAGAATAAATTTTGTATATGTCCCCTGAGACTTTAAACATCTTTTTTTCTTTTCTCCCTCTATTTGGTCTTATGCTGCATGGTATATTTTTTTATCAATGTAAAGGTTCAGGGCTACAGAGATAAACAATTTAAAATTTTAAAAACTACACTTCCACCCACATTCTTTGATTGTAAACACCAAAACTGAGGTGCCCCTTTTGGTCCATCCCCTTAGATTTCTTCTCTCCACTTTCCTCACTTCTTAGCTGCATCACACTAGTTTAGCTACAAAATATTATTTTTAAAATATTTATATAAAATTATCATATCTACAACAATTATTGAAACTTGACAAAATGTTTAATTGGCAGTAATGTATATTATAAGCCCTTTTATATTATGATTCTCTATTTTGAACTTTTAGTTTTGTTTCTTCTCAAAATCCGGAAGGCATTGTGCTATATAATTTTGAGTCTTTGCATAGTTGAGAATTTCCTTTGCACGAGAAATGAGAGTGTAGAGTATACAACCATTTGCCTACAATAAATAAAAGACTCTAGCAATATACTGTTAATAAAAATGTTCAAGTATTTGCAAACATACATTCAGGATTGTACAGTATGTAGTATATTTTAAATGATTAGGCTTAATTAAGCTAAGTATAGCTATCTAATAATAGACAGAAGTCCTGGAAAAATTTTTTTCAAAGACTAAATGCTGTATAAAATCTATAAAAGTCTAGTAATGTCCTCTACTAGAGATTTTTATGAGGAACAAATGAAACATTTAACCGACTCCAGTCTTCCCCTCACGTTCTTTTGAGTAAAACACCTGTGGTTTCATCTGCTAAATCTTTGCTCAGGGTGATAGGTGAATACAGACTTTCTTCTTTTTGTACTTAAACATCTTCAGAAACATAAAGACCATTTGTACCCTAAGTTAGGTCACATACAAGTAAAGACTCTCCTGCCATGTAGCCCCACCCACCGCCCAGGTACATAATGCCATACTTTGATTTCCGTCTGACTTTGTTCCCTTGGCTTTAGTATATGGTTCTGCCTCTGTGATTTAGGCCACCCTAGAACTTGTCACTAGCAAAGACTCTTTATAACTGATTCCCACTTCTCTCAACAATTACACCCTGAAAGAGGTCAAAATGAATATTCCAGGGGCCTTACACATGCTGCCTGCTACATCGTCAGTCATGTGCATCCCAGATGTTACACTTTGGCAGAGCAGCACTTCTTTGGGGAATATTCAGGGCTGTTATTTTTCACTTTCTTAGCAATGAGGCAAACGAGGGAGGAAGTATCTTTCCTTTCATTTAACCTCTAGGTCTGTTTTGCTTACTTTGCAGTTGGAACAAGAGAAAGCATCTTAGAAAATGTATCTTTGATGGTATGACTAGTCTTTAGATAAAGCACTCCTCATATTGTTCAAAAATGCAATTTGTAGAAACGGGGAGCTTCTGTGGGAGAAATGAAGTAAGGAAGATCTTTCTTTCTCAAGGGATACTTTCTTTTGTATTTTCTCACCAGTCTCTCTCTTCTCTATGTTACTTGAGATGAATCCAGTGTGGGTTTCCACTTTGAAGGAGCCCTCCTTTATTGAAGGTAGAATGAAGAGTAAGGAGCCATGATATGGGCAGTTTAAGTGAGTTTCACTCTAAAGATTGGATTACAATTGCCAGATTAAATACAGGATGTCTAGTTAAATTTGAATTTCAAATAAACTATAAATACTATTTAACTGTAAGTATGTTCTAAATATTGCAAGGTACATACTTATACTTAAAAATCATTCATTTTTTAATCTAAAATTCAGTTTTTTTCTGTGTTTCTATATTTTTATTTTCTAAAACTGCCAACCTTAGATTGGACTAAAGGGCAAGAGTGACATGTTGCTCATCCGAGTTCGTAACAGTAGAACAGGAAATGTTATAGAGACTTAAAACCAATTTCCAATCCTGGTTAGAGACTGCATACTTGCATTTAGGGATATATACCTTTTAAATACCCATGGGGTCTGGAGAGGTGGACAAAGGAGGGGTGATTTACAACAGGCTTGTTGAGGCTTGGGAGATTAGAACCCAGATGAAACGTCAATACTAAAAATGATACTAATAGTCCCCTGCTTGCCCCGATTTCGCTTTAGGTAATCAATCTTGTCAATGGGAGGGATTAAGAATAAAAGTATCTGTTATCACACAATCCCCACCGCCTCAAAGCATGACCTGTAATGTGTATTAACATAAGTTTGGTAGAATTATGAAGTGGTTTTTAGTTTTAAAGAGAACACCATAGAAGAAAATAGAAACAGCTTGTTTTTTACAGGACACAAAGTTGTAGCAGTCTATCTCCTCTTTTTGAATGTCTTCCATCTCACTCTCTTTAACTAGACAGTCTTATATCTCTCAGGTCTCAGATCATCCACTGTAGATAACCTTCTACTTATCACCTCCCTCTTCCATTTTTGTGTCTCTCTCTCACTAGACTGAGAGCTCTTTGAGGACAAGGACCATTTCTTATTCACTTCAGTGTCTTAAGAACCTAGCAACCAGTGAAGCTCAAGAATTATTTGTTGAGTGAATAAAGAAGTAAAATCTGCAATAAAATTGTGTGAAAACAAGAACCACTCAACAGATTTTGAAGTAAGGAGAGTCATGAAATAATTCCAAAATGCACAATTACAAACCTTTAAATCAATATCAGAAAATCGCTAAACTAAGATTTAAGAAGAATTAGGTCATAAGACACTTCAAGTGTTTGAGCCTCACGCTAGAAAAAGTGGTGTATTTAAGCAGAGGTATGTACTTCAACTTCAGTGTGGACATTTCACTTACTGCTGTCTAGTCAAGTCCTCTTCTTGGGAACATAATACATTAAACACAGGTAGATATTTATCAAATAAGCTTCCTCAACTTAGGAATAAAATAAAGCAATTAAACTATATCACACTGCATGATTTAAGTCTCATTTAAATTTGAATGATTATTTATAGTTTGTGGCAATTTACAGTGCCACTATATTTTAGAAAATCAGTTTAAAAAATCTTTAAAATATTCATACCATTTAACTCAAAAATTCCACTTACAAATTAATTCAAGTATGAAAGCTATTTTATCTACAAAGAAACATGTCGATTCATTATATATTGCAACAAATCACAGGAAACAACCTAGGTAACCAGCAAGCAGAAAATGGTTAAATAAGTTTTAACACCTACGTTCAATTGGAAATTATCTAGTTATTTAAAATATTGTTTAGGGACTTCCCTGGTGGCACAGTGGTTAAGAATCCGCCTGCCAATGCAGGGGACACGGGTTCGAGTCCTGGTCCAGGAAGATCCCCCATGCCGTGGAGCAACTAAGCCCGTGTGCCACAACTTCAGAGCCTGTGATCTACAGCCCATGAGCCACAGCTACTGAGCCCGCGTGCCACAACTACTGAAGCCAGAGTGCCTAGAGCCTGTGCTCCGCAACAAGAGAAGCCACTGCAATGAGAAGCCCGCGCACCGCAATGAAGAGTAAACCCCGCTTGCCACAACTAGAGAACAGGCCACTAGAGAAAGCCCACGCACAGCAACAAAGATCCAATGCAGCCTAAAATAAATAAATGAATAAATTTAAAATATTGTTCAGAAAAACATGTTACACATGAAACTATTTGTAATGTTACATAATTAAAATAAAATATAACCAAAATGTAATTTATACAAAAAAAAAATCCAACAGGAATAGTAATTAGAGGAAGTAGAACAAAATAACATTTTAAAAAATGATTATTCAATGTTCTTTAAGTTCCAGTCATTTTTCTAAGTATTTTAAATATGTCAACTTATTTAAGTCCTTTAACAACCCCATGAAGTAAGTACCATTATTATTGCCATCTTACAAATGAGGATGTAAGTCACAAGGATGTTAAATGACTTGCTTAAGTCACACAGCCAATCAGTAGAAGAGACAATATTCAAACCCAGGCAGCCTAGAGCCAGAGACAACACTCACTGGCACAGCTATAATTATGTATCTAGGTTGGTATTTATCACTTTTTTTTCATTTTATCTATGCTGTGTCACATTTCATGGGAAATAATTATATATAGAAGTGTATTATCCAATACTGAATAACAATATCTAATTTTTAAATGAATGAAATTCAATAAATCAGAACTTCAAGACATTAAGATGGACAGTGCTCTTTCATCTGAACTTGAACTTCCCTGTTCTCTCTTACGGAGCAGTCTTTGGTACCCAGATATCTAAAGGCTGAGCAATGAGGTCCAAAATTGATGTTGAATTCTTCTCTCTATGGCAGATAGCATACCAGGGTATCATTTAATTGCAATACCAGGAGGGTAACTGAAAAACATGAGATCACGATGAAGCCATTAGTCTCGAGGCATAGGTGGAGATCGGCCAAGTGAAAAGGAAGTAGGTGTCTAAGTTAGATGGCAAGGGACACAATTAATAGTTCCCTAGATTTGCATGGGAGCTTCCTGAAGCTCATGTAACCACTTCCCAGCAGGTGTGCAGACTAATACCTGAGAGAGCAAGATGAGCTAAGGGACCTCAGCTAGTAGCTGGAAACAAGGTTGCTACCCAAGGGAGGAGAGGGATATGGCAATGCTCCCATACCTCCCTGAAGAGCGCTGCTCCATTTCCCTTGGTCTCTGCAAGGTGCACTATAAACACGCCCTGGAAATGCATCCGTTCTACTGTCATTTCCATCCTAGCGTGGCACTTCAGTGGCCTTGTTTCAAGCCATACTAAGTTCAAAATCCTCACACTAAAACACAATCTACGGACACTTTATTCCGGAATCTGTGTGTTCCAATGATTGAAACCACAAATGTGAGCACTCCCCTATATAATCCATCTTTCTTTTCTTTATTGTTTTCTAATGTACTTTGGCATCATCCAATCAAAATTATAACAGATGGCTAAGGTTTATCCTCCTCTACAAGATGAACAGACCTCACAATCTCATTCTAGACAAGAATGACTTTAAAGTGTCCAATCAGGTGAGTTATCAAGACACCTAGCTTTCTAGTCTCATTCATATGTTTCAGAAGCATTCCTAACTCCATTTCCCTATTTTTTTAAGTATTATTGAGTATTATCAAGGAGAAAGGATATCTGAACTAAGGTGTTAGAAGTAAAACAGTACAATTCAGTGTATATATTCAACACCTAAGCTAAGTGTTATCACAGTATCAACTTGCTAGAAGGAAATACCCCACTTGGAAATAATTGTCATATCACGTCCTCTTACCACCAAGTTCCCTTCACTTGATATTTTCTTAACACAAATAATGTGTATACATTGCCAAACACTTTAATCTTATTTTCGCTTGGTAACAGCTTGAAACAATGAAATACAATTATGATTTATTTTACTAAATAAATGACTTATCAAGTGCTATAGGACCAGTATTGAGATCACTCTCACAGGCCATTACAATTTCAAATATTGTTTCCTCACCCCCACCCATTAGATGGGTATATTGCAATACATGGCTATTATATATGTATATCTCTAAGAATTTTGTCTCATGTGCTGAAACAGATTTTAGGGTTGTTGTGTTTTATATACATAAACAGATTTTAGAGTTGTAAACCATCTTTGTCAAGTGCCTTATTGCTATAGAAATTAGACCTAAGCTGACACTATTTGCTCACAGTAATGCCCTATACAAACACAAATGCAGGTCGGGTGTTCTAAGTGACATAAGTACTAAATCTTGATAACTGCTGCAACATAATCCTGCTGTCTATTGAGTGAACTGTATATCAACTCTGGGTACACTTGGCTAAATTCTCAATGCGTGGCAATTATGGATGTGACCAAACTAAGCTCTTCTGGAACGTTTCAATCTTTATAAGCTTATCATCTGTATCTGAGTTTATTCTATGTCACAAGTTGACTGTAGCATTCATGAAAGGAAGTACTGCTACACATACTCACAATATTAATTCTACATCTTTCTTAATGACACTTCCCAATTAATGTTTAATACAATGTGCTAACACAGCCTTCACTGGGAGAGGAGGGCATCATAATGCTTGAATTCTAGCCACACAGTGGCTACTAATAGTCACGAGCCCTGTATAACCCATTTAACTTTTCTGGAGTTACTTTCTCATGTCTAAGCTATTTTGTAGCTCTCAAATCCCACGAGCACTTATATCTCTTCTAAAGCAAATTCTGGGTTTCTATTTTTCATCCAACAAATAATTTTTAACCCCCATTCCTATGCAAGCAATGCAAGATGTATAGTTTTACACATACTTCTTTCACAGAGATTACACACGCATATGCCAAGACATACACAAAATGCAAGAAATTAAAGAGGACTGTGATTAGTACCATAGGAAAGGTATATAAAAAATGCTCTGGAGTTTCAAGGAAAGAGCAGCAGACTATTTCCTACAGTCAACAAATATTAATAAAGGTCTACCAGATGACACAATGTGCTCAAGCCTTGGATTTCATGGATAAAAAGTAGGCCTGCTTCTAATACTTGTTCGGCTCAGAGCAAGAATATATAAATAGAGACCTCAATATCACATGCCTGAATATTTAGAAAATGGACTAACAAATTATTAAATAAAGTATGTTTCATCATCCTACCTTGATGAGCATAATTTCACAATGACCTGGAAGATTGGATTCATATTAGAATTCTCAGACTTCCTTGCCTCTGGCTTTCAGCCCTTACTGCTCCATCTTTTTCCCTTATTTTCCTATCTCTGGTTCTACTTCAGTCCTTTTGGGTCCTCAAGTGTCCTTGTGAGAACACTCCAGCCTGTGTATTCAAGATCTTTCAGTGAAAGCCAAAGCTCCCACTGAAAAACTGAAGAGCGTTTTAATACATAGCATAAAAAACATTCCAGGTAGAAAAAAATAATTATTAAAACCTTTGCTGGAAGGAAGTTTCCAGGCTTGGTTGCAGAATGTTGAATTGTTCAGTTTTGCTAGAGCTTCAGCAAAAGGAAAATATTAATGCTAAACCCATAAAAATAAGCCTAGATCATAATGTCAAAGGCTAAAAAGTTTGAAATTTATTTGGTAAGCAAAGAAGAGAGATTTGAAGGTTACTGAGCAGGGGTGCCATAATCAAAGCTGTACTTTAGGAAGATTAATTTGGCAGCCAAATGCAGAATGAGTAGATTAGAAACAAGACTGGAGGCAAAGAGAAGAGTTATAGCAATAGTTTAAGTAAGCAGTAATAAGACTGTTAACTAGGGCTAGGGTAATGTACAGAAAGAAAGGGCAGTGTGAGGCAGTAGGGAGAAGGAATTGACAGCCCCTGATGAACCACTGGTAATGGGAGGAAGAAGAGAGATAAATCAAAGAACATTCAGAGGTCTTGAGCTTCTGGGACTGAAAATGAATACTGGAAATCATCAGCAAGAAATCAGAAGGAGGAGCTAAATTGTAAGATGAAAATGATGAGCGGCATCCGTCTATGTTGTGTTAGCAACATTGGCAAACCTCCCCTCACGTGAAAATGCCATGGCAAACTTGGAAATGAAGGACTGGGGTTTGAAGCATCATCAGGAAATCACACACAGAGGTAAAACTCCTGAGTCCAACTTGTTTCAAATATAAACCATTTTTTAAGCAATTTCATTGTCCACAGGTCTTGAAAATTTTCTCTGGTTCATGAGTTAGTTCCTTGGTTTGTCAAGTTGATAAAAATATATGTGTCTTCTGTAAAGATGGTTATTTACAGAATTTAGGCCAGTTAATTCACTTTGGCAAGATCTGTTTTATAATCTATAGCAGAGCGGTTTCCTTTGTCAGGATTTGTTGATAACAGTCTAAGTTTCTTCCCAGCATAAATCATTTCCCAATATCACAATGCTTAGTTCTGTGAATGTTGTCTTTGTCCATGTTTAGACTTTCTGCCTTTGTCTAACTTAATGCTTACAAATAGTGAGTCTGTCCCTGGGGTGACGTACTCCCCTAATCCACTACAATGTGCCAGATGCTCTTTTTTGGCTATCAGGTGACACACCTATTGGATGATTATAAAGAGCATTTGTTTTTGCTCTCACTCATATTAGACACTATTATACATACAAACACACACACACACACACACACACACACACACACAGAGCTCATGATCTCAAGCAACAATAAAGATGAGTTAACAGAGCTAATGCTTTTCTTCCTGTGTTTGCCAATAACATTCTCTGATGCATCCTCTTCAGTTTTCCCTGATGTATCTCAATATTTCAGTCATTGGTGAAAATCTTAAGATAACTGCCACTAGTACCAGGATCAGGAAAGAAGTCTTCCTATGGTAAGAAAATGTCAGTCTTTGGACAAACAGAAACAGGAACTAGCAACTATGCTGAACATATTTTCTGAGAGGAACAAAAGATGTAAGCGGTAGTATTAAGATATTGCAATTGACTCCCTCTGCTTACCTCTACTTCAGACAAAATGTAGGGGCAAAAGCCTTTACCTCTATCAATGTCTCAACTTTCATAGTTGATAACTAGTCCTATATCTAAATAAATATCTAAATATGTAATAAGACTCCGCTTTAACATATACTTTCAACCCAGATAGCATGGAGGAATGTACAGCTAATACAGAGAGTAGTCCCCTAAGTATTACAGGGTGAATGCAGACTTTAAAAAGTAAAAATATAAATTTATATTTCAGTGTTGGCTTTCAGTTAACAAAAGTATCAAGCTACTGAAGGAAAGCATATGACTAATAAGAGAACATTTTGCAAAACAAAGTATGCAAGAGAGACAAATATAACAAAAAATATAAATAATATCAAAAACATGTTAACTAATGGCTTTTAGGTCTGCTGACTGCCTCTGGTCACCCACAGCCAACCAGGGTCTGAAAAGGAGCCACACATTCTCCTCATTGCTGCTGGAAGAAATGCTCTGGGGTTTGTACTAGTCTGACTGTTCATCAGAATATCAGCATACTTCTTCCATATCTTACAAATTTTGCCTTGTTCATTTCTTTATCTTTTGAATCCGTTACCAGCCACTCCCTGTTCTCCTTACCTGTATTCACCTATTAAAGTACTCAACAGGCTACATTTACTTCTCTAACTTCCCTAACTTCTCAGGATTCCCTTGGTCCTGAGCTTTAAATATACACACGTTTATTAAAATGGTGAGTTCAGACAAGCCACTAGAACCATGGATAAGTGAGGGCCAAGATTTTTTGACCAGAACTTATTAAGCAAAAGAAGAAAAAGTGGACCCAGGCAATAGATAAAATTTGATGAAAGAAAGAAACCAAGTTGGTGAGAAAAGCTTCAGTCACATGTCAGACTCACAGGGAAGGGGAAGACAAGGCTAAGTAACCGAGCCATTGAATAGCTAACACATAAGCCCAAAAATATGTTGAGACAAGAGTAGAGCTGGTTAAGTGGACTAGTCAAGGAATCTCCCTACAGAGGAGTGGACAGAGGTCAACAAATTCAAATGTGGAAAAATTACGTGTAAGCTAAGCCTCTAGTGGGACAACTCAGGACGTCCAGGAAATCCTTTGATTGGGGGAAATAAGTCATCATCTTCTTGAAAGGATGATTCTTCAGGAGATTCTCACAAAGACCCTAAAAGCCTTGAAAAGAGATTAATACACAGAAATGTCCTTAAGCATTATAAATTAAAAATAAATTAAAAGAATCACAGGTTTAGCTCCATTGAACACAGATATACAAGAGGCTACAGGCACAGAACAGCAAGGTTTCTTATTAATTTAAATGGGGTAAAATGAGAAATAAAATTCACAGTAGAAGACTCATGAAATAAAAATGTAGATTCTGAGCAAAGTAAACACAAGTTTACAGTCAGGGCTCAAAGCCTCCTGTACCTAGTCTCTCTTAATGCTATCTGCTCAGTGTCCTATTGTGTTTCAGTTTTGCGAGTTTGATCTTTAGCTGTGAATTTCCTCCTCCTGATGGCACTGAGGTAGAATGTAATGTTTTTTGAAGTCACTTCTTCTGGGTGAATATTTTAAAGTTAAGTCTGCATTATGCAGAATGTATAGGAGATTTTTACCAGTTTATAGAAATGCTTTAGCAATCACATCACATCTAAAGCACTATTAATGTCAATAGAAAGACATTGAGCCTGATGATCCACATGCATCTGCTAAAACTGCTGGAGCAGAATAGACAATAAAGAAGTAAAATGCAGTATGGAAAATCATCATGAGGCCAACAAGGTTGAAAAAATATTAGAATGCTTTGCTTTTGAAATTAGGTGTCAGTGACCTGTAGGATGCATCCATTTTAAAGAATAATATCAAAGCATGTATGCTGAAACTAGTATTTTGGAGAAAATACTTTTATTACTTGATGAAAATTTTAATTATTTGCTTTTGATTTTTTATGTAATCATGATTTTTGGTTTATAATCTAGTGAAAGGATGAAACACAACTACAATTGTTAGGATATTTAATAGATAAACATTAAGGAAGAATTTTGTTTCCAAGCTACTATTAGCACAAATCATAATTATTAGGTTAAATAAATATTATAGATGCATTCACAATTGCTAAGACATGGAAACAAACTAAATGTCCATTGACAGATGAATAGATAAAGAAGACGTGGTACAAATATACAATGGAATACTACTCAGCCATAAGAAAAGAATGAATTAATGCCATTTGCAGCAACATGGATGGATCTAGAGATTATCATACTAAATGAAATAAGACAGAGAAAGACAAATACTATATGATATCACTTACATGTGGAATCTAAAATATGACACAAATGAACTTATTTACAAAACAGACTCACACACATAGAGAAAAGACTTGTGGTTGCCAAGGGGGAGGGAGGATGTGGGTAGGACGGATTGGGAGTTGGGGGTTAGTAGATGTAAACTACTATATATAGAATAAACAACAAGGTCCTACTGTATAGCACAGGGAACTATATTCAATATCCAATGATAAACCCTAATGGAAAAGACTATGAAAATAATGTATATACATGTATAACTGAATCACTTTACTGTGCAGCAGAAATTAACACAACATTGTAAATCAACTATACTTGAATAAAATAAATTTTAAAAAATTGTAGATGCCTAAATATGGATAATGTATAAATTCAGATGGATTAAAGAGATAAAGTGTTTTTTAAGAACACTATATATTTGCTGGGAAAAAAAGATAGTATAACATCCTATTTAATTTTCATCAGTGATGACTGATCTTGGCATAAAATCAGTATAAAAATATTAAGGCAAAAGATCAATAGATAACTAAGTTTGAATAAATAAAAAATTATGATACAAAAGATAAACTCTATTAAAATACAATATAGATTATAAAGCATTGTTTCTTAATAGAAAATGTCTAAAAATATTATAGAAAAACACAGAAAAGAGAAAAAAAGCAAAAGATTTGAAAAGTCAATTTCCAAAAGAAAGAAAAATAACTCTACTAAAATATGAAAAAATTCTTTATCCTTTTTTTGTTACTAAAATTGCAAATCAAAATCTAAGCTAACATTTTGATTTGAAATTAGCAAAGATTTCAATATATAATAATGCCCATGTACATGAAGGAATGGAGATTATGAAACTTTATATAATTTTAGTGGAAGCATAAATTGGTGCATATTTTCCACAATTTGTCAATCTGTATTGATTCTTAAGTATTCATGGCCTTTAATCTTATAATTCAATTTAAAGAAATTTAACCAGAATGTGATTTAGAAGAGAAAACAATTGCACATAATCTACATAGCTAATGTTTAGAATGGTATTGTTTTTTGTTTTTTGTTTTTTTTTAAAAATTTATTTATTTTTATTTATTATTTATTTTTGGCTGTGCTGGGTCCTCGCCTCTGCGCGAGGGCTCCCCCTAGTTGCGGCAAGCGGGGGCCACTCTTCATCGCGGTGCGCGGGCCTCTCACCATCGCGGCCCCCCCCCCCCCCGTTGCGGAGCACAGGCTCCAGACGCGCAGGCTCAGTAGTTGTGGCTCACGGGCCCAGCCGCTCCGCGGCATGCGGGATCCTCCCAGACCAGGGCTCGAACCCTTGTCCCCTGCATTGGCAGGCAGACTCTCAACCACTGCGCCACCAGGGAAGCCCCTAGAATGGTATTGTTTTAATTTAAAATTTCAATTTCCTATTTTCTGATAGTAAAACAATCATTGAATTTCCCTTTCTTTCCTTGGCTATCATAATATGAAATAAAATATAATCAAAAGATAAACTTCAATCTTTGTGAAGCCAGAAGATATCCATAACCCTAAACATATTAAAGGTCAAAGAAGAATGCAGAAAGATGTTGAAAAAGGATAGCAAGGTTGCAGATCTCAGACAAAACCAGCAAAGTGTAGTTTTCCAAAGTAGATGGCATATACTGTTGGAAGAAATCCAGCAATCTGTTATTCACAAAATAAGGACAAGCTGGTGGCAGGAAGCTTCCCAGGCCTAGATTGGCAACAAGTTGATGCCAGAGAGATTAACTTGTATGAGGCATTTCAATGGTAAAACAATTTTGCCATTGAAAAATTGTTTTCTATTTTCCAGGAAGCAGTCTGTCAGCAAGGCAGAGCAAAAGAGAGAAATTCTACATTGTTGGCAACCCTACAGCTCCTGATCTCCTTGGACCAGTTGAAGATAAGAGCCAAAAATTTCACTTACATGTAATGCAGCTACAAAGGAAACTTCATTATGAACCAGAATACCTGGTAGAGTGAAACATGGCTCTACCTTGACCCCCATGTGATCCTCTTGCAAATACTGGTCCAACAATTTATTTCAATCAAATACACAAAATTTTAAAAAGAAACAGCTCCAGAATCTGGCTAAACTGTTTAGTGGGACGCTTTTCCTGTATAAGGCCAGTCTGTAAAGTGGGAGAGGTCTCTGCTTTGTCTAATGTGCAGACACCAACATACAGATCCAAGTAAATGAAGAATCAAACAAAGATGTTCCAAAGGAACAAGATAAATCTCCAGAAACTGAATCTAATAAAATGGAGTTATAAAATTTACCAGACAGAAAATTCAAAATAATTGTCATAAAGATGTTCACTGAAGTCAAGAGAATAATTCATAAACAAAGTGAGATCTCAACAAAGAGACAGAAAATATAAAAAAGGACCAAACAGAAATCACAATGCTAAAGAATGCAATAACTAAATTGAAAATTTCACTAGAGTAGTTCAACAGCAGACTAAATCAGATAGAAGAAAGGACTGGTAAACTTAAGAACAAGCCATTGGAAAAAAATTCAAAGGAGTAAAAATTTTAAAAGAAAAAAAAAAGAGTAAAGAAAGCTTAAGGAGCTTATGAGACAACATTAAACAGAAATGTATACATTATCAGAGCCTCAGAAAGAAGAGAGAAACAGAAAAAAGCAGAAAGATTATTCAAAAACATAATAGCTGAAAATTTTCCAAATCTGAGTGAGAAAATGGATAAAAAGATTGAAATCATATCAATATCTTTATTGAATACAATGGGGTGAAACTAGAAATCAATATCAGAAGGAAAACTGAATTCACAAATACACGGAAATTAAACAACACACTTTTGAACAATCATTGGGTCAAAGAAGAAATCAAAAGAGAAATCAGAAAATATCTCAAAATAAATAAAAATTAAAACACATTATACCAAAATTTATGGAATATAGTAAAAGCAATATTAAGAAGGAAATTTATTACAATGAATGTTTATTTAAAAAATAAGGAACATCACAAACAACTAAACTTTACATCTCAAGGAGCTCATGAAGAACAAAGTAAACCCAAAGTTAGTATAAGGAAGGAAATAACAAAGATTAGAGCAGAAATAAGCAAAATAGAAAATTAAAATTAAAAATAGAAAATTCAATAAAACTGAGTTTTTTTTGAAAATATAAACAAAATCACAAAACCCTTAACTAAAGTAATTAAGAAAAAAAGACAAATAAATAAAATCAGAAATAAAAGAGATGTCATTACAATCGATGTCACAGAAATAAAAGAATAATAAGATACTATTATAAACAATTATTCACCAGCAATCTATAACCTAGAAGAAATGGACAAATTCTGAGAAAAATACAATCAACCAATATTAACTCATGAAGAAATAGAAAGTCTAAACAGATCTACAACCAGTATGGAGATTGAGTGAGGAATCAACCCTCCCCTACTCACCCTCAACAATGATAAGTCCAGGACCAACTGGCTTCACTAGTGGATTCTATGAAACATTTAAAGAAGAATTAAAGCCAATTGTTCTCAAAATCTTCCAAAAAATTAAATAGGAGGGAAGTTTTCCAAATGCATTTTATGAAGTCAGCATTACTTTGTTTCCAAAGCCAAAGACATAACAAGAAAAGAAAACTACAGACCAGTTTCTCTGATGAATATAGATGCAAAAATCCTTAACAAAATACTAGCAAACAAAATCCAACAGCACATTATAATGATCGTATATCATGACCAAGTGGGATTTATCCCTGAGATGCAAGGATGATTCAACATATGAAAATCAATTAATGTGATACCCAATATTAACAGAATAAAGAATTAAAATCACATCATCATCTCAACAGATGGAGAAAAAACATTTGACAAAAATCAACACCTGTTGATAAAAGAATGTATAGAAGAAATGTACCACAACCTAATAAAGGCTATGTATGAAAAGTTAAACATTAGCATCATAGTCAATGGGGAAAAGCTGAAAGCTTTCCCTCTAAGATCTGGACCAAGGCAAGGATGTCCAGTATCACCACTTATCTTCAACATAGTACTGGAAGTCCCATTCAGAGCAATTAGGCAAGTAAAGGAAATAAAATGCTTTCCACTTTCCAAACTGGAAAGGATAAAGTAAAATCCCCCCTTTTAGCAGATGATATGATCTTATATAGGGAAAACACTAAAGACTCCATTAAAAAACTGTTAAAACTAATTAAAAAATTTAGTATAGATGCAGGATACAAAAATTAGCATACAAAAATCAATTACAATTTCTATTAGCAATTAACTATCTGCAAATGAAATTAGAAAAACAATCTCATTTACAATAGTATCAAAAAGAATAAAATACTTAGGAATAAAGTTAACTAAGGAGAAGAAAGACTTGTATACTGAAAAATACATGACATTGATGAAAGAAATTTTAAAAGACACAAACAAATGAAAAGACATCCCATATGTTTGGACTTAATAATACTGTTAAAATGTTCAGTGTCTAAAGTAATCTACAGATGCAGTGCAATCCCTATCAAATCTTAATGAATTTTTTTTACAGAAATAGAAAAAAGCAACTCATATAGAACCACAAAAGACCACAATCAGCCAAATCCATCCTAAGAAAAAAGAACAAAACTAGGGGTATCACACTTCCTGATTTCAAAATATGTTATACAAAGCTACAGTAATCAAAATAATCTGGTGCCTGCATAAAATTAGACCAGAGACCAATGGAACAAAATAGAGAGCTCAGAAATAAGCTCATAAATATATGGTCAACTGATTTTCAACAGGTGTAAGAAGGCACAACTGAGAAAGCACAGTCTCTTCAACAAATGGTTTCAGGAAAACTGAATATCCATATGCAAAAGAACAAAATTGAACCTTTATCTTATACCAAATACAAAAATCAACTCAAAATGGATTAAAGATTTAAATATAAGATTTGGAAGTATAAAACTTATAGAAAAACTTCATGAAATTGGTTTAGCAATGATTCTTGGACATGACACCAAAAGCACGAGTAAAAAAGAGCAAAAATGCATCGAACAAAATAGTTCTGCGCATCAAAGGAAACAATCAACAGTGTGAAAAGGTAGTCTATGGAATGGGAGAAAATATTCACAAACCATATATCTGATAAGGGTTAATATCCAAACTATTTAAAGAACTCCTACAACTCGATGGCAAAAAAACCAACTAAACTTAAAAATGAACAAAAGACTTGAATAGGCATATCTCCAAAGAAGACATACAAATGTCTCAAAAAGCATGTGAAAAGATGTTCAATATCATTAATTCTCAGAGAAATGCAAGTCACACCACACTGAGATATCACTTCATACCTGTTAGGATGGCTATTATCAAAAAAACCCCAAAAGTCAACATGTGTTGCTGAGGATGTAGAGAAATTTGAACCCTTGAACACTGTACATGGAATGCAAAATAATGCAGCTTCTATGGAAAACAGTAAAAGGGTTTCTCAAAAAATTAAAAATAGAACTACTGTATGATCCAGCAAGCACACTTCTGGATATTTATCTAAAAGAACTTAACTCAAGATATCAAAGTGATACTAGCACTTCCATGTTCATGACAGCACTATTTAAAAGAGCCAAGATGTTAAAGCAACCTAAGTGCCCATCCACAGATGAAATGATAATGAAAATGTGGTAAATACATACAGTGGAATACTACACAGCTTTTTTTTTTTTTTTAACATCTTTATTGGAGTATAATTGCTTTACAATGGTGTGTTAGTTTCTGCTTTATAACAAAGTGAATCAGTTATACAAATACATATGTTCCCATTTCTCTTCCCTCTTGCATCTCCCTCCCTCCCGCCCTCTCTATCCCACACCTCTAGGTGGTCACAAAGCACAGAGCTGCTCTCCCTGTGCTATGAGGTTGCTTCCCACTAGCTATCTATTTTATGTTTGGTAGTGTATATATGTCCATGCCACGCTCTCTCTTTGTCACATCTTACCCTTCCCCCTCCCCATATCCTCAAGTCCATTCTCTAGTAGGTCTGTGTCTTTATTCCCGTCTTGACACTAGGTTCTTCATGACCTTTTTTTTTTTTTTTTCCTTAGATTCCATATATATGTGTTAGCATACTGTATTTATTTTTCTCTTTCTGACTTACTTCACTCTGTATGACAGACTCTAACTCCATCCACCTCACTACAAATAACTCCATTTCATTTCTTTTCATGGCTAATATTCCATTGTATATATGTGCCACATCTTCTTTATCCATTCATCTGATGATGGACACTTAGGTTGCTTCCATGTCCTGGCTATTGTAAATAGAGCTGCAATGAACATTTTGGTACATGACTCTTTTTGACCTATGGTTTTCTCAGGGTATATGCCCAGTAGTGGGATTGCTGGGTCGTGTGGTAGCTCTATTTTTAGTTTTTTAAGGAACCTCCATACTGCTCTCAATAGTGGCTGTATCAGTTTACATTCCCACCAAAGAGTGCAAGAGTGTTCCCTTTTCTCCACACCCTCTCCAGCATTTATTGTTTCTAGATTTTTTGATGATGGCCATTCTGACCAGTGTGAGATGATATCACATTGTAGTTTTGATTTGCATTTCTCTAATGATTAATGATGTTGAGCATTCTTTCATGCGTTTGTTGGCAATCTGTATATCTTCTTTGGAGAAATGTCTATTTCGGTCTTCTGACCATTATTGGATTGGGTTGTTTGTTTTTTAGTTATTGAACTGCATGAGCTGCTTGTAAATCTTGGAGATTAATCCTTTGTCAGTTGTATCATTTGCAAACATTTTCTCCCATTCTGAAGGTTTTCTTTTGGTCTTGTTTATGGTTTCTTTGCTGTGCAAAAGCTTTTAAGTTTCATTAGGTCGATTTGTTTATTTTTGTTTTTATTTCCATTTATCTAGGAGATGGGTCAAAAAGGATCTTGCTGTGATTTTTGTCATAGAGTGTTCTGCCTATGTTTTCCTCTAAGAGTTTGATAGTGTCTGGCCTTACATTTAGGTCTTTAATCCATTTTGAGTATATTTGTGTGTATGATGTTATGGAGTGTACTAATTTCATACTTTTACATGTACCTATCCAGTTTTCCCAGCACCACTTATTAAAGAGGCTGTCTTTTCTCCACTGTATATGCTTGCCTCCTTTATCAAAGATAAGGTGACCATATATGCATAGGTTTATCTCTGGGCTTTCTATCCTGTTCCATTGATCTATGTTTCTGTTTTTGTGCCAGTACCAAACTGTCTTGATTACTATAGCTTTGTAGTATAGTCTGAAGTCAGGGAGACTGATTCCTCCAGCTCCATTTTTAGTTCTCAAGATTGCTTTGGCTATTTGGGGTCTTCTGTGTTTCCATACAAATTGTGGAATTTTTTGTTCTAGTTCTGTGAAAAATGCCACTGGTTGTTTCATAGGGATTGCATTGAATCTGTAGATTGCTTTGGGTAGTACAGTCATTTTCACAATGTTTATTCTTCCAATCTAAGAACGTGGTATATCTCTCCACCTATTTGTATCATCTTTAATTTCTTTCATCAGTGTCTTATAATTTTCTGCATACAAGTCTTTTGTCTCCATAGGTAGGCTTATTCCTAGATATTTTATTCTTTTTGTTGCAATGGTAAACGGGAGTGTTTTCTTAATTTCACTTTCAGATTTTTCATCATTAGTGTATAGGAATGCAAGAGATTTCTGTGCATTAATTTTGTATCCTGCTACTTTACCAAATTAATTGATTAGCTCTAGTAGTTTTCTGGTAGCATCTTTAGGATTCTCTATGTACAGTATCATGTCATCTGCAAACAGTGACAGCTTTACTTCTTCTTTTCTGATTTGGATTCCTTTTATTTCTTGTTCTTCTATGATTGCTGTGCCTAACACTTCCAAAAGTATGTTGAATAATAGTGGTGAGAGTGGGCAACCTTGTCTTGTTCCTGATCTTAGTGGAAATGGTTTCAGTTTTTCAACATTGAGGACAATGTGGGCTGTGGGTTTGTCATATATGGCCTTTATTATGTTGAGGAAATTTCCCTCTAGGCCTACTTTCTGCAGAGCTTTTATCATAAGTGGGTGTTGAATTTTGTCAAAAGCTTTCTCTGCATCTATTGAGATGATCATATGGTTTTTCTCCTTCAATTTGTTAATATGGTGTATCACGTTGATTGATTTGCATATATTGAACAATCCTTGCATTCCTGGAATAAACCCCACTTGATCATGGTGTATGATCCTTTTAATGTGTGGTTGGATTCTGTTTGCTAGTATTTTGTTGAGGATTTTTGCGTCTATGTTCATCAGTGATATTGGCCTGTAGTTTTCTTTCTTTGTGACATCTTTGCCTGGTTTTGGTATCAGGGTGATGGTGGCCTCGTAGAATGAGTTGGGGAGTGTTCCTCCCTCTGCAATATTTTGGAAGAGTTTGAGAAGGATAGGTGTTAGCTCTTCTCTAAATATTTGATAGACTTCGCCTGTGAAGCCATCTGGTCCCGGACTTTTGTTTGTTGGAAGATTTTTAATCACAGTTTCAATTTCAGTGCTTCTGATTGGTCTGTTCATATTTTCTATTTCTTCCTCATTCAGTCTTGGCAGGTTGTGCATTTCTAAGAATTTGTCCATTTCTTCCAGGTTGTCCATTTTATTGGCATAGAGTTGCTTGCAGCAATTTCTCATGATCCTTTGTATTTCTGCAGTGTCAGTCGTTACTTCTCCTTTTTCTTTTCTAATTCTCTTGATTTGAGTCTTCTCCCTTTTTCTCTTAATGAGTCTGGCTAATGGTTTATCAATTTTGTTTATCTTCTCAAAGAACCAGCTTTTAGTTTCATTGATCTTTGCTATCGTTTCTTTCATTTCTTTTTCATTTATTTCTGATCTGATCTTTATGGTTTCTTTCCTTCTGCTATCTTTGGTTCTTTTTAGTTCTTCTTTCTCTAATTGCTTTAGGTGCAAGGTTAGGTTGGTTATTCGAGATGTTTCCTGTTTCTTGATATAGGCTTGTATTGCTGTAAAATTCCCTCTTAGAACTGCTTTTGCTGCATCCCATAGGTTTTGGGTCATCGTGTCTCCATTGTCATTTGTTTCTAGGTATTTTTTGATTTCCCCTTTGATTTCTTCAGTGATCACTTCGTTATTAAGTAGTGTATTGTGTAGACTCCATGTGTTTGTATTTTTTACAGATCTTTTCCTGTAATTGATATCTAGTCTCATAGCGTTGTGGACGGAAAAGTTACTTGATATGATTTCAATTGTCTTAAATTTACCAAGGCTTGATTTGTGACCCAAGATATGATCTATCCTGGAGAATGTTCCATGAGCACTTGAAAAAAATGAGCATTCTGTTGTTTTTGGGTGGAATGTCCTATAAATATCAATTAAGTCCATCTTGTTTAATGTATCATTTAAAGCTTGTGTTTCCTTATTTATTTTCATTTTGGATGATCTGTCCATTAGTGAAAGTAGGGTGTTAAAGTCCCCTGCTATGATTGAGTTACTGTCGATTTCCCCTTTTATGGCTGCCAGTATTTGCCTTATGTATTTAGGTGTTCCTATGTTGGGTGCATAAATATTTGCAATTGTTATATTTTCTTCTTGGATCGATCCCTTGATCATTATGTAGTGTCTTTCTTTCTCTCTTTTCATAGTCTTTATTTTCAAGTCTATTTTGTCTGATATGAGAATTGCTACTCCAGTTTTGTTTTGATTTCCATTTGCATGGAATATCTTTTCCATCCCCTCACTTTCAGTCTGTATGTGTCCCTAGGTCTGAAGTGGGTCTCTTGTAGACAGCATATATATGGGTCTTGTTTTTGGATCTCTTCAGCCAGTCTGTGTCTTTTGGTGGGAGCATTTAATCCATTTATATTTAAGGTAATTATCGATATGTATGTTCCTATTCCCATTTTCTTAAATGTTTTGGGTTTGTTATTGTAGGTGTTTTCCTTCTCTTGTGTTTCTTGCCTAGAGTAGTTCCTTTAGCATTTGTTGTAAAGCTGGTTTGGTGGTGCTGAACTCTCTCAGCTTTTGCTTGTCTGTAAAGGTTTTAATTTCTCCATCAAATCTGAATGAGATCCTTGCTGGGTAGAGTAATCTTGGTTGTAGGTTTTTCTCCTTCATCACTTTAAGTATATCCTGCCACTCCATTCTGGCTTGCAGAGTTTCTGCTGAAAGATCAGCTGTTAACCTTATGGGGATTCCCTTGTGTGTTATTTGTTGTTTTTCCCTTGCTGCTTTTAATATGTTTTCCTTATATTTAATTTTTGATAGTTTGATTAATATGTGTCTTGGCGTGTTTCTTCTTGGATTTATCCTGTATGGGACTCTCTGTGCTTCCAGGACTTGATTAACTGTTTCCTTTCCCATATTAGGGAAGTGTTCAACTATAATCTCTTCAAATATTTTCTCAGTCCCTTTCTTTTTCTCTTCTTCATCTGAGACCCCTATAATTTGAACGTTGGTGCATTTAATGTTGTCCCAGATATCTCTGAGACTGTCCCCAGTTCTTTTCATTCTTTTTTCTTTATTCCGCTCTGCAGTAGTTATTTCCACTATTTTATCTTCCAGGTCATTTACCCGTTTTCTGTCTCAGTTATTCTGCTACTGATCCCTTCTAGAGTATTTTTATTTTCATTTATTGTGTTTTTCATTATTGCTTGGTTTCTCTTTAGTTCTTCTATGTCCTTGTTAAAAGTTCCTTGCCTTTTGGCTATTCTATTTCCAAGATTTTGGATCATCTTTACTATCATTATTCTGAATTCTTTTTCAGGTAGACTGCCTATTTCCTCTTCATTTGTTAGGTCTGGTGTGTTTTTACCTTGCTCCTTCATCTGCTCTGTGTTTTTCTGTCTTCTCATTTTGCTTATCTTACTGCGTTTGGGGTCTCCTTTTCACAGGCTGCAGGTTCTTAGTTCCTCTTGTGTTTGGTATCTGTCCCCAGTGGCTAAGGTTGGTTCAGTGGGTTGTGTCAGCCTCCTGGTGGAGGGGACTGGTGCCTGTGGTCTGGTGGATGAGGCTGGATTTTGTCTTTCTGGTGGGCACGTCCACGTCTGGTGGTGTGTTTTGGGGTGTCTGTGGCCTTATTATGATTTTAGGCAGCCTCTCTGCTAATGGATGGGGCTGTGTTCCTGTCTTGCTAGTTGTTTGGCATAGGGTGTTCAGCACTGTAGCTTGCTGGTCGTTGAGTGAAGCTGGGTCTTGATGTTGAGATGGAGATCTCTGAGAGATTGTCACCATTTGGTATTACATGGAGCTGGGAGGTCTCTTGTGGACCAGTGTCCTGAAGTTGGCTCTCCCAACTCAGAGGCACAGCCCTGATGCCTGGCTGGAGCACCAAGAGCTTTTCATCCGCATGGCTCAGAATAAAAGGGAGAAAATATAGAAAGAAAGAGGATAAAATAAAATAAAATAAAAGTAAGATAAAATAAAATAAAGCTATTACAATAATAAATAAGAAAAAATTATTAAGAAAAATTTATTAGGGAAAAAATGTTATAAATATTTAAAATAAAAAATAAGAAAAAATTATTAAGAATAAAATTTATTTAAAAAATTGTTTTTAATTTTTTTAAAATAAAAAGTAAGAACAAAATTATTAAGGAAAAATTTATTAAGAAAAAAAATTTTTTAAGTAAAAAAACAAAAACAAAAACTGAAGGACAGTACCCTAGGACAAATGGTGAAAGCAAAGCTATACAGACAAAATCTCACACAGAAGCATACACATATACACTCACAAAAAGAGGAAAAGGGGAAAAAAATAATATATCCTTCTCCCAAAGTCCACCTCCTCAATTTGGGATGATTCATTGTCTATTCAGGTATTCACAGATGCAGGTACATCAAGTTGTTTGTGGAGCTTTAATCCGCTGCTTCTGAGGCTGCTGGGAGAAATTTCCCTTTCTCTTCTTTGTTCTTACAGCTCACAGGGTTCAGCTTTGGATTTGGACCCGCCTCTGCGTGTAGGTCGCCTGAGGATGTCTGTTCTTCGCTCACACAGGACGGGGTTAAAGGAGCAGTTGCTTCAGGGGCTCTGGCTCATTTAGGCCATGGGAAGGGAGGGGTATGGGTGCGGGGCGAGCCTGCAGTGGCAGAGGCTGGCATGACTTTGCAGCAGCCTGAGGTGCGCCGTGCATTCTCCCGGGGACGTTGTCCCTGGATCACGGGAGCCTGGCAGTGGCGGGCTGCACAGGCTCCCGGGAGGGGCAGTGTGGATAGTGACCTGTGCTCGCACACAGGCTTCTTGGTGGCGGCAGCAGCAGCCTTAGCATCTCATGCCCTTCTCTGGGGTCCGCGCTGATAGCTGCGGCTCGCGCCCGTCTCTGGAGCCCGTTTAGGCGGCACTCTGAATCCCCTTTCTTCGTGCAACAGGAAACAAAGAGGCAAGAAAAAGTCTCTTGCCTGTTCAGCAGCTCCAGACCTTTTCCCTGACTCCCTCCCGGCTAGCTGTGGTGCGCTAACCCCTTCAGGCTGTGTTCATGCCGCCAACCCCAGTCCTCTCCCTGGGATCCGTCCTCCGAAGCCCTAGCCTCAGCTCCCAGCCTCCTCCCGCCCCGGCGGGTAAGCAGACAAGCATCTCGGGCTGGTTAGTGCTGGTCGGCACCGATCCTCTGTGTGAGAATCTCTCCGCTTGGCCCTCTGCACCCCTGTGGCTGCGCTCTCCTCCATGGCTCCGAAACTCCCCTGCTCCACCACCCACAGTCTCTGCCCAAGAAGGGGCTTCCTAGTGTATGGAAACCTTTCCTCCTTCACAGCTCCCTCACACTGGTGCAGGTCCCATCCCTACTCTTTTGTCTCTGTTGTTTCTTTTTTCTTTTGCCCTACCCAGGTATGTGGGGAGTTTCTTGCCTTTTGGGAGGTCTGACATCTTCTGCCAGCGTTCAGTGGGTGTTCTATAGGAGCAGTTCCACGTGTAGATGTATTTCTGATGTATCTGTGGGGAGGAAGGTGATCTCCGTGTCTTACTCTTCCGCCATCTTGCCCAGACCCCCACCTACACAGCTTTTAAAAAGAAGGAAATTCTGTAATATGAAACAACATAGATAAACCTTGAGGACATTATGCTAAGTTGAATAAGCCAGCCACAGAAAGACTGATACTTCCTGATTCCATTTGTGTGTGATATCTAAAATAGTCAAAATCATAGAATCAAAGAGTGGAATGATGGTTGCTAGGGACTAGGGAGAGAGTGAAATGGGGAGTTGCTGATCAAGGAACATAAAGTTTCAGTTTAGCAAGAGCTGCTATACAACATTGTACCTATAGTCAACAATAATGTACACTTAAAATTTTGTTAAGCAGGATGATCTCCTATTCAGTTTTCTTAACCACAATAAAGTGAAATTTTAAAAAATAAATAAAGAAAAAATGGTTCTGGATCCCAGTGTGGCTCTTTCAGCATCAACTCTAGAGAGGTGCTCACAGCTCCCTATACCTTACTGTATTTATTTTCTATTACTGTATAAAAAATCACCACAAACTCTGTGACTTAAAACAATATTCACTTATTATCTCACAGTCTTAAGTCCAGGTAAACTCAGCTAGTTTCTCTGCATAGCACTGAAATCAAGATGTTGACTGGGCTAGATTCTTATGTGAAGTCTCAGGGGAGGAATTCACTTTCAAAAACATCCAGATTGTTGGCAGAACTTATTTTCCTGCAGCTATCATTCTGAGGTCCCCTTTTCTTTCTGGCTGTCAACCAGAGTCCACCCTCTTGTCCTAGGGGCTGCCCAGATTCCTTGACTAATGGCCCTCCTCATCTTCAAGCTAGTAACATAACATCAAATCCCATCCATGCTTTGAATCTCTCTGACTTCCTCTTTTGCCGCCAGACAGAGAAAATTCTCTGCTTTTAAGGGCTTCTGTGATTAGATTAGACCCATCTGGATAAACTCCCTTTTAAAGGTCAACCGTGCTATTGTTATAGGTTGAAATATGTTCCCCAAAAAAGATATGTTGAAGTCCTAACCCCCAGTACCTCACAATGTGAATTCACTTGGAAATATGGGTCTTAAAAGGTTATCAAGTTTAAAATGAAGTTAAGGTGGGCCCTAATGCAATGTAAAAAGGGGGAATTTGGATACAGTGACAGACACTTACAGAGGGAAGATGGTGTAAAGCCACACAAAAAGAACTCCATGTGAAGACAGAAGCAAAAATTGAACTGAGGCAGCCACAAACCAAGGAATGCCAATGATTTCAAACCGGCACCACCACAACTTCCACCAGAAGCTGGGAAGAGTCAGGAAGGGATTCCACCCAGTCAGAGAGAGTATGCTCTGGCTAACATCTTGATTTCAGACATCCAGGTTCCAGAACTGTGAGACAATAAATTTCTGTTGTTCAAAAGGAAAAGAAAGGAAAGGAGAGGAGAGGAGAGGAAAAGACACAGTCAGGATTGCAGTGAGGACTTGGGAAAAGAGAGGTAATAAAAGTCAAAATTATCAAAGACTCAAAAGACAGTGATAGCTGAAAAAGAACACAGAACAAATGTAATTTTAAAACATTTTAAAATAACTTTTAAGAATATTATTTTAAAATTTCTAGAAATAAAAGATGACCCAAATATATAGACTGGAACATTGCATCATGTCTCAGAAAAAGCTGATCTTGGATCATCAATACTGAACCACATGCTGGTAAAAATTTCTGGACTTCAAAAAAAGAAAGAGAAAAAATTACTAACATTTAACTTCAAAAAGAGTGAAAACATGAATAGTTGTATAACCATTTAAGAAAGTAGAAAGGTCTTTGCTTTATAAAGAAACTGGTCCAAGTAGGGTTACAAATGAGTTTTACTGAACTTAAAATGAACAGCTAACTCCTATGTCTATGAAAACACTCAGAACAGAAAAATAGAAAGATTCCAAGTCTGTCATAAGCAACTAACATAAATCCAATTCTAAAAGCTGTTAAACATAACACCCAAAAATCAAAAGTAGACTAATACACATTTACAAACTAAAATAAAATATTAATAAATTAAATGTTAAATGAATTTAAAGAATAATACACCACAATCAACATAGTAATCCAGAATACATGGAAGGTTACAGTAGGAAATCTAGTAATAAAAATTTTGACATTGTTCAATGTCAAATGTTAACAGCTCCATGAAGAAAAATAAACAAATAAAGAAAAAAAGACACAACAAATTCTGATTCTAAAATGAAAGGAAAGTATGTAGGATCAGATAAAGTTTATCTATAGAAATTTATAAGGAAAACATTATAACCTGAAAAAATAAGAATAATCATATTAAAATTGGGATTATCATACCATCATTCACTATTTTAAGAGCAGTTTTGTAAAGCACAATAAAACTTGAAAAATAAATTATCATATGCTTATTAAAAAGAAAGGAGCCTAATGATATCTCTTATATGTGGAATCTAAACAAGGCTACCAATGAACTTATCTACAAAACAAAAATAGAGTTACAGATGTAGAAAATACATTTATGGTTACCAGGAAGTAAGGCGGGGGAGGGATAAATTGGAAGATTGTGATTGACACGTACATACTACTATATATAATATAAATAACTAATAAGGACCTACTGTATAGCACAGGGAGCTCTACTCAATACTCTGTAATGACCTATATGGGAAAAGAATCTAAAAAAGAGTGGATATATGTATATGTATAACAGAGTCACCTTGCTGTACACCTGAAACTAACACAACATTGTAAATCAACTATACCCCAATAAAAATTTTAAAAGAAAAGGAATCTAATTTTCACTATTTACAATGAGCTCAGATAGATTAAAAGGGCGACAAACTCATAAAAGCATAAAAAAAATTACAAAAAATTTGTGAACTGCAAATTAAAATAACACAAAAATTGGAATAGAAAAATTTTTCAAAGGTAGAAAAGAAAAAAATATTTTCTGAAATAAAGGAGAAATTTAATATGCACATCAAGGGAACAGCATCTCTTGGAAATATGTATGCCTAACAACTAGTATTATGACATGGCCTAGCAATGTTATTGGATTTAATATATTAAATAAAGAAGTCACCTATAGGAGGAAAAAACTAAAGTAAAAATGAAACAATAATCAAGTAGACAAAAAAGGACATAGAAGACTTAATAATATAAAAGGTAACATACATATTTGTGTATGAATGTATATATATATATTCCCTATTCTAAAAGCAGGATAATGTATGATCATTTCAAAGACACAAAAATTTAATTAAACTAAAAAATTGAATTTTAAATTTTGAAATATAGCTACTTCCTCTAGTTTTCAAAATCTGAGCATCTAAAAAAATTAAGCCTATCCCTTTATTTAAAAAAAAAGACCTACAGATGCTCTAAGGTACATTCTCCCTAGCTGCAGCAAGCTCAGTAAAACTACTTTTTTTCTTGGACCACAGGTGTATTTCTGGTGGTCTTTGGCTGTGGATTTTAATACCTGCCTCAAAGAAGTTGTTAAAAAGATTTATGTACATCCTTAATATGCAATAGTCTGCAATTTTAATAACATGGACAGATCTCCAAGACATATTTTTACACGAAAAGGCAAGTTGCAGAGCTGTATGAAAACTATGTCCAATTCATATTTTAAAAATAATTACATGTGTAAAAGAATTCACACATGTAAATGCATTGGAAATGTACTCAAATTTGAATATCAAATTTTCCAGGGGAGGAGAGAAGAGTAGAAAGATTTGAATAAAACTTAGATGTTTTATTCCATATATTTCTGGAATGTTTGGATATTTCAATAAAAGTATTTTCATTTATTCTGTGTTTAAAAATCAAAATACATTTTTGAAAGGATTATCTGACAAAGACCGAAGTTAGACATCCCCTAGAGCCAACTACTTTAATAATTATGCAACTTTTCCTGTTTAATTTTTTTTTTTCAAAAGCAGAGTAAGAAATAGTCTATAAGTTCAGAAGGAAAGGGGAGATACTGAAAGTATTTACCCCATCTACTAACTGATGGCTGAAAGAATACCTGCCTTTAGTTTAAACTTATTATTTCATTAAAATGTATAATGCTTTAAAGTATATAGCACTTTAAGTAATTGTTAATTATATTTAAAGGTGAACAATTTAGGGTTCCTTCCTCAGAAAGACACTGGGAAAATTTGAAATAGAGAGGGAGAACATCGAAAGAAAAGGAGGGAGAGTTGCAAGTCCCCGAACACCAAATATAAGCTCAGGTACTTGACAAAAATACCTAGGGTGTGAATTTTAAGTTAACACAAAGGACAGGTCTTCTTCATTAAAATATCAAGCGAAAGAATATGAATGCAGTTAAAGGCAGAAAAGAGTGTTGAACTCATTAACTACTTTCAATATTTTAAAATATAAAAATAAGAAGTAGGATTTGCATGCTTAAGTCAAAAAAAGAAGACATAAGGAAGAATAGTGATATAAACACTAATGTTGTAATAGACTTCAATAGGACCCTGATGTCCAGGTCCAATGTTTCACTGCCACTTAATACATTCTTAATTTCTGATGAATATCTTCCAAACAATTTAGACTCTAAATTTGACAAGCAACTAAAGACTGGAAATTTAAAATACCCCAGGAGCAACTGACCCAAGCATCTCATTCTCCAAAACAAAATAATGTTATAAATGTAAGATGTTAAATGTAAATCCAACACAAACTAGACCAAGACTTGAGGACACAGGGAGGGGGAAGGGAAAGATGGGACGAAGTGAGGGAGTGGCATGGACTTATATATACTACAAAATGTAAAATAGATAGCTAGTGGGAAGCAGCCGCATAGCACAGGGAGATCAGCTCGGTGCTTTGTGTCCACCTAGAGGGGTGGGATATGGAGGGTGGGAGGGAGACGCAAGAGGAAGGAGATATGTAGATATATGTATATGTATAGCTGATTCACTTTGTTATAAAGCAGAAACTAACACACCATTGGAAAGCAATTATACTCCAATAAAGATGTTAAAAAAAACTGCTCTAAAAAACTAGACCAAGAAATAATTATGTGCAAGTTTTCTCGTAATATAAAACAACGAGAAAGCCTGTCCAGGCTAGACAATCCAAACAAAAAATCATGATAGTCATAATGCAGTGTTACAGGGTCTTACATATGATTCACCTAAGTTTCGCCCTATTGATATATTTTCATTTTCTTAGGAAAGTGGGATATTATTTTCTAAAGGAGTAGATTTTATTAACTTCTTGGGGAGAGGGGAGTGTGTCTAATAAAAACAGAATTCTCACTAATCTAACTCACTCTTAGTTTTTAAAAAAATATATTTGGAGAAATATTAACATATTCTGCTTGGCAAGGAAGGTGAACAGGAAATTTAAACACCAAATAGCAAAGGTAACCAGATAACCTTTCAGGTCCCTTTCAACCCAGACAGTCTATGATTCCAAACCAAACCAGGCTGCAGTCAAAATGCAGACATGAATCAAAATCATCTGCTAGTATCAGACATCCCTTATAAGCTGAATTTTAGGTTTATATTCCTCTTTATTCAATTTAATCAAGAATAAGATTGTGTTTTGAATAAAAAATTAATAAAAACCTATTGAAAAACAAATGGTTTTATTCAGGAGAGATAATTCACAACTGGGAAATAAAAGAGCTCTTTAATATAGCATGATTACTGAATTTCATAGCCATCCAGAAAAAGCATCTCCATCTCACATCACTCATTTGCTTTTACTTGCTATTTTATATCTTGCTCAACTTTTCCAGCAAAAAATTATTATTTGAAACTCAGTGGCTTCTGGTGACAGGTCATTGGTTTTATAAAAGAAATTAATACATGTATTTTTGTCTATTGTCCCTGGCTTAATTTTATAACTTTTTTATTTTGCTACAATTCAAACTTACAGAAATTATGTTGAATAATACAAGTCCAGTATAGCATTTACTCAGGTTCAGCCACTCTACAATTTACCCCACTTCTTGCTTTATCATGCTGTCTATACAGACACATAAACACACACTCATATGCACACACACACACTTTTCTTTCTCTGTATGACTTGCAAGTTCATTGGAGGTATCTATCTACTTTATTCCCAAATACCTCTGCATGTATTTTCCGAAAGCAAGACACTCTCTTACATAACCACAGTATAATTATCAAAATCAGGAAATACTGTTACCTAAACTAAAGTTTGTATTCAAATTTGTCACTGACCCAATTCAGAATATGCATTGTGTTTAGTTGATATATCCCCTTGATCTTTAAATTAGAAGAACTTCTTCACTTTTGTCTTTCTTGACTTTGGTATTTTCAAAGAATATAGGTTAGCAATTTTATAGAACATCTCTCAATGTGGTTTTGTGTGATGTCTCCTCAAGTCTTGACTCAGGTCATGCATTTTCCTAAAACTAATGCCACAGTGCACCATATTAGGAGGCACCTGATGTTAGTTCTTTCCAATGTTAGTGATATGAAATTTTATTGTCTGGTTGTGGTGGTGTCCACCAGATTTTTCTACTGCAATGTTACTATTTTTCCCTCTTGTAATCAATAACTAATTTGAGTGTGGGTTGTGCTTCAATACAATGGAAATATTCTGTCTCTTCTCAAATTTTCACTCACTTACTATAGCATTCATTGATTTTCTAAGTTGAGGAAACTTCCCTCTATGCCTACTTTCTGCAGGGCTTTTATCATAAATGGGTGTTGAATTTTGTCAAAAGCTTTCTCTGCATCTATTGAGATGATCATATGGTTTTTCTCCTTCGATTTGTTAATATGATGTATCACGTTGATTGATTTGTGTATATTGAAGAATCCTTGCATTCATGGAATAAACCCCACTTTATCATGGTGTATGATCCTTTTAATGTGCTGTTGGATTCTGTTTGCTAATATTTTGTTGAGGATTTTTGCATCTATGTTCATCAGTGATATTGGCCTGTAGTTTTCTTTCTTTGTGACATCTTTGTCTGGTTTTGGTATCAGGGTGATGGTGGCCTCGTAGAATGGGTTGGGGAGTGTTCCTCCCTCTGCAATATTTTGGAAGAGTTTGAGAAGGATAGGTGTTAGCTCTTCTCTAAATATTTGATAGAATTCGCCTGTGAAGCCATCTGGGTCTGGGCTTTTGTTTGTTGGAAGATTTTTAATCACAGTTTCACTTTCAGTGCTTGTGATTGGTCTGTTCATATTTCCTATTTCTTCCTGGTTCAGTCTTGGCAGATTGTGCATTTCTAAGAATTTGTCCATTTCTTCCAGGTTGTCCATTTTATTGGCATAAAGTTACTTGTAGTAATCTCTCATGATCGTTTGTATTTCTGCAGTGTCAGTGGTTACTTCTCCTTTTTCATTTCTAATTCTATTGATTTCAGTCTTCTGCCTTTTTCTCTTGATGAGTCTGGCTAATGGTTTATCAGTTTTGTTTATCTTCTCAAAGAAACAGCTTTTAGTTTTATTGATCTTTGCTATTGTCTCCTTCATTTCTTTTTCATTTATTTCTGATCTGATCTTTATGATTTCTTTCCTTCTGCTAGCTTTGGAGGCTTTTTGTTCCTCTTTCTCTAATTGCTTTAGGTGCAAGGTTAGGTTGTTTATTCGAGATGTTTCCTGTTTCTTGATGTAGGCTTGTATTGCTATAAAATTCCCTCTTAGAACTGCTTTTGCTGCATCCCATAGGTTTTGGGTCATCGTGTCTCCATTGTCATTTGTTTCTAGGTATTTTTTGATTTCCCCTTTGATTTCTTCAGTGATCACTTCGTTATTAAGTAGAGTATTGTGTAGCCTCCATGTGTTTGTATTTTTTACAGATCTTTTCCTGTAATTGATATCTAGTCTCATAATGTTGTGGTTGGAAAAGATACTTGATACAATTTCAATTTTCTTTAATTTACCAAGGCTTGATTTGTGACCCAAGATATGATCTATCCTGGAGAATGTTCCATGAGCAGTTGAGAAAAATGTGTATTCTGTTGTTTTTGGGTGGAATCTCCTATAAATATCAATTAAGTCCATCTTGTTTAATGTATCATTTAAAGCTTGTGTTTCCTTATTTATTTTCATTTTGGATGATGTGTCCATTGGTGAAAGTGGGGTGTTAAAGTCCCCTACTATGATTGTGTTACTGTCAATTTCCCCTTTTATGGCTGTTAGTATTTGCCTTATGCATTGAGTTGCTCCTATGTTGGGTGCATAAATATTTACAATTGTTATACCTTCTTCTTGTATCAATCCCTTGATCATTATATAGTGTCCTTCTTTGCCTCTTGTAATAGTCTTTATTTTAAAGTCAATTTTGTCTGATATGAGAATTGCTACTCCAGCTTTGTTTTGATTTCCATTTGCATGGAATATCTTTTTCCATCCCCTCACTTTCAGTCTGTATGTGTCCCTAGGTCTGAAGTGGGTCTCTTGTAGACAGCATATATATGGGTCTTGTTTTTGGATCTATTCAGCCAGTCTGTGTCTTTTGGTGGGAGCATTTAATCCATTTACATTTAAGGTAATTATCGATATGTATGTTCCTATTCCCATTTTCTTAAATGTTTTGGGTTTGTTATTGTAGGTGTTTTCCTTCTCTTGTGTTTCTTGCCTAGAGTAGTTCCTTTAGCATTTGTTGCAAAGCTGGTTTGGTGGTGCTGAACTCTCTCAGCTTTTGCTTGTCTGTAAAGGTTTTAATTTCTCCATCAAATCTGAATGAGATCCTTGCTGGGTAGAGTAATCTTGGTTGTAGGTTTTTCTCCTTCATCACTTTAAGTATATCCTGCCACTCCCTTCTGGCTTGCAGAGTTTCTGCTGAAAGATCAGCTCTTAACCTTATGGGGATTCCCTTGTGTGTTATTTGTTGTTTTTCCCTTGCTGCTTTTAATATATTTTCTTTATATTTAATTTTTGATAGTTTGATTAATATGTGTCTTGGCGTGTTTCTCCTTGGATTTATCCTGTATGGGACTCTCTGTGCTTCCAGGACTTGATTAACTATTTCCTTTCCCATATTAGGGAAGTGTTCAACTATAATCTCTTCAAATATTTTATCAGTCCCTTTCTTTTTCTCTTCTTCTTCTGGGACCCATATAATTCGAATGTTGGTGCGTTTAATGTTGTCCCAGAGGTCTCTGAGACTGTCCTCAGTTCTTTTCATTCTTTTTTCTTTATTCTGCTCTGCAGTAGTTATTTCCACTATTTTATCTTCCAGGTCACTTACCCGTTCTTCTGCCTCAGTTATTCTGCTATTGATCCCTTCTAGAGTATTTTTAATTTCATTTATTGTGTTTTTCATCGTTGCTTGGTTCCTCTTTAGTTCTACATCCTTGTTAAATGGTTCTTGCCTTTTGTCTATTCTAGTTCCAAGATTTTGGATCATCTTTACTATCATTATTCTGAATTCTTTTTCAGGTAGACTGCCTATTTCCTCTTCATTTGTTAGGTCTGGTGTGTTTTGACCCTGCTCCTTCATCTGCTGTGTGTTTTTCTGTCTTCTCATTTTGCTTATCTTACTGTGTTTAGGGTCTCCTTTTCACAGGCTGCAGGTTCTTAGTTCCCATTGTGTTTGGTATCTGTCCCCAGTGGCTAAGGTTGGTTCAGTGGGTTGTGTCAGCCTCCTGGTGGAGGGGACTGGTGCCTGTGGTCTGGTGGATGAGGCTGTATCTTGTCTTTCTGGTGGGCACGTCCACATCTAGTGGTGTGTTTTGGGGTGTCTGTGGCCTTATTATGATTTTAGGCAGCCTCTCTGCTAATGGATGGGGCTGTGTTCCTGTCTTGCTAGTTGTTTGGCATAGGGTGTTCAGCACTGTAGCTTGCTGGTCATTGAGTGAAGCTGGGTCTTGATGTTGAGATGGAGATCTCTGAGAGATTGTCGCCATTTGGTATTACGTGGAGCTGGGAAGTCTCTTGTGGACCAGTGTCCTGTAGTTGGCTCTCTCACCTCAGAGGCACAGCCCTGATGCCTGGCTGGAGCACCAAGAGCCTTTCATCCACACGGCCCAGAATAAAAGGGAGAAAAAACAGAAAGAAAGAAAGCAAGAGGATAAAATAAAATAAAATAAAGCTATTATAATAAAAAATAAGAAAAAAATTATTAAGAAAAAATTTATTAAAAAAATAAATTTTTAAGTAAAAAAAAAAGGACGGACCGAACCGAACCCAGGACAAATGGTGAAAGCAAAGCTATACAGACAAAATGTCACCGAGAAGCATACACATATACACTCACAAAAAAAGGAAAAGGGGAAAAATTAATATATCCTGCTCCCAAAGTCCACCTCCTGAATTTGGGATGATTCGTTGTCTATTCAGGTATTCAACAGATGCAGGTACATCAAGTTGTTTGTGGAGCTTTAATCTGCTGCTTCTGAGGCTGCTGGGAGAAATTTCCCTTTCTCTTCTTTGGTCGTACAGCTCCCGGGGTTCAGCTTTGGATTTGGACCCGCCTCTGTGTGTAGGTCGCCTGAGGATGTCTGTTCTTCGTTCACACAGGACGGGGTTAAAGGAGCAGCTGATTCACGGGCTCTGGCTCACTCAGGCCGGGGGGAGAGAAGGGTACAGATGCGGGGAGAGCCTGTGGCGGCAGAGGCCGGCGTGATGTTGCAGCAGCCTGAGGCACACCGTGCGTTCTCCCAGGGAAGTTGTCCGTGGATCACGGGACCCCGGCAGTGGTGGGCTGCACAGGCTCCCACGAGGGGCGGTGTGGATAGTGACCTGTGCTTGCACACAGGCTTCTTGGTGGCGGCAGCAGCCTTAGCGTCTCATGCCCGTCTCTGGGGTCCGCACTGATAGCCGCGGCTCGCACCCGTCTCTGGAGCTCATTTAGGCGGTGCTCTGAATCCCCTCTCCTTGCACACCTTGAAACAAAGAGGCAAGAAAAATCTCTTGCCTCTTCAGCAGCTGCAGACTTTTTCCCGGACTCCCTCCCAGCTAGCTGTGGTGTGCTAACCCCTTCAGGCTGTTTCCACGCTGCCAACCCCAGTCCTCTCCCTGTGATCTGACCGAAGCCCGAGCCTCAGCTCCCAGCCCCCGCCCGCCCCGGCGGGTGAGCAGAGAAGCCTCTCGGGCTGGTGATTGCTGCTTGGCACTGAGCCTCTGTGTGGGAATCTCTCCGCTTGGCCCTCCGCCCCCCTGTGGTTGAGCTCTCCTCCATGGCTCCGAAACTTCCCCTCTCTGCCCCCTGCAGTCTCTGCCTACGAAGGGGCTTCTAGTTTGTGGAAACCTTTCCTCCTTCACAGCTCCCTCCCACTGGTGCAGGTCCCGTCCCTATTCTTTTGTCTCTGTTATTTCTTTTTTCTTTTGCCCTACCCAAGTACGTGGGGAGTTTCTTGCCTTTTGGGATGTCTGACGTCTTCTGCCAGCGTTCAGTGGGTGTTCTGTAGGAGCAGTTCCACGTGTAGATGTATTTCTAATGTATCTGTGGGAAGGAAGGTGATCTCCGAGTCTTATTCTTCCGCCATCTTGCCCAGCGCCCTCATTGATTTTCTAACTCTATCATTCTCATAATTATTAGTTGTCTTCCTTTGGTAAAGAATAGCTTTTCCTTCACAATTATTCACTCATTCATTCATTTATGCACTTATTTACTGTATCAATATGAGCTCATATAGTCTTATTTTCATCATTACCATCATTACTGATTCTATAATTTTATTAATTTGTCATTTAATTATTTAATGTATTACCCTTATCAATACTTCCATTGATACTTGAAGTGCTATCATGATTGATTTTGGTGCTTAATTTCCTGTATTTGGTTAGTGAGAGCCTTTGGGGTTGACTCCAGTGTCCCTTTGATATGTCACTATCTTTCTTTCTTGTGCAAGATAATGTTCCAGAATTAGTTTGCATTTCCCCATTCCAGCCCTGGAATCAGCTTTTTCATCAAGAAGCCCATCAAGAAGTCACCAATAAACATATTGGTGACTGGCATTTAGAAATCAAAATCCAGTCATAAGGTGAGCTTAGTTACTGCTATGTCATTACTTCTAAGCTATCCCAGCAGACAGTGAGGATATATGTGCTAAGTCATACATATACACATAATGTCTATAATTTTTTTCTCAACCTATGTATATCCATATATCTATATACAGATTTAGATATAGATATAGATATATAAAATATGTGTATGTATATAGTATATGTAGTTCATACTGATAAATCCAAATCCAATCCAAAACCACAGGTTCTTCTTGTCTTCACTTTTTCATTTTTGTAACTTCCCTCTCACTGACAAACCTGACTTCCATCATTGTCAGAATAATTGCTCATTTCCCCAAGCCTAGGATACATCAAGAGCAGTTTCAGTATTATTATTAATCCATACACCTGCAAAAAACAAACCTGCTAACTAGAGTTCAGGATTTATTATAATCCCTTTTTTTTTTTTTGGAGGGGGGGAACATACATTCAGAAAAATGCACTTCTTAAATCTATAACTTAGCAAGTTTTGACAAATAAACACTCCTATTTAATCGCCATACTCTCATGAGATATAGAACATGTCCATTACCCCCAAAATTTCCTTAGTATTCTTCTTATACAATCTTCCCCTCTCACTAGGTGACAAAAATTGGTTTTGTCTGCTATGGAAATTCATATAAATGGAATCATACATTATGTACTACTTTGTGTCTAGCACTTTTTGCTCATCATAATATCTATGAGATTCATGCATGTATTTTACTTAATCAGTAGTTTAATTTTCTTCCTGGGTAGTACTTCTCTCTATATAAATATACCACAATTTATTTTACCCATTTTCCTGTTGATATACATTTTAAATATTTCAAGTTTTTACTATTATGAATAAAGTTTCTATGAACATTCTTGAACAATATCTTTGTGGTTATTTATTGTCATTTCTTTTAGATAAATACAGTCATTTCTGCTATAATGTCACATACATGTTCTTAAAAATTACCATGCTATGAAAAATTGTGCAGTAATAAAAGACAGGGCTTATGCGGAAAATGAGTTTAGGGGCACGACACTCAATACTGTTGTCAGTAAAACATAACAATAACAACAACAAAAAAACCCTTATGAAAACAGTTAAACTGTCTTATACACATTTAATGACTAAGAGTACAAAAACTACAAGTATGGATCTCATTTCTCATGAAAAAGAAGATGGCTTGTAGAAGTGGGCATTCAAAGGGTTGCAGTTTGAGAGTTATTTTAAGGATTATCAGAAATAAGAAGAAAAGCTGTAATACCAGATGTGGATGGGTGTGGCTCAGAACACAGGGATGAATTGTGAAGTAACTTGTAGGTGTTTGATATATATGCATATGTGTATTTGATTTATGTGCATATATTTCTATACAGCTCATTTCAGCTGAACTTAGTGTTTTCTGCACTGTTTTTCACTGACAAAATTATAAATAAACAAGTAAAATATGTGTATTGTGCTCAAATTGCTCCCTAATATATCAATGGCATTGAATAAAATTTGCATTTTTAAAATAAGCATTATAGCAGAACTGACTGTACCTAGAAACACATTTGCTGAGTCCTAAGGTATGTATATATTTAACTTTATAAGAAATTGCCAAATTGTTTCCCATATCATTTGTACTGTTTTAGACTCCCACTAGCATTGATTTCATTGATTTCTGCTATTATTATTTTATTCTTTCTATTTATTTTAAGTTTAATTTGCTCTCTTCTTTCTAGCTTCTTAAGTTGGAAATTTAGATAATTCATTTTAAACTTAATTAAATGTCATCAATTTCCTTGTAAATACTGCTTTCGTTAACTCCTTACATATTGTGATATATCGCATTTTCTTTATCATTCACTTTGAAATATTTTCTAATTTTCTTTTCAGTTTTTTTTTGATTCATGTGTTATTTGTGTTATTTATAAGTATGTTGTTTAATCACCAACATTAAAACAGTTCCAAAGACCTTATAATTGATTTATATTTTGGTTTTGGTCATATATCATATGTGTAAGACTTCAATCTTTTGAAATATACTGAGGTTCTTTTTAGAGCCCCAAATATGGTCTATCTTAATAAAAGTTCCTTTCATACTGAATAAGTGTGTGTATTATAAATATTTAGGATGTCAAGTACTGTAAATATAATTAAGGTCAAGGTGGTTGAAGGCTTGTTCACATCTATACCATTACTGACTTTTTGTCTGGTTTTTCTAACAGTTACTCTCCGTTTGTCAGATTGGGTAATGTATTTTGATCCATTTTCAAGTTCACTGATCCTGTATTGTGCTATCTCCAATTTACAAGGTCATCTTGTGAGTTTTTCATTATCAGTTTGGTAATTCTAAGTTCTAGGCTTTCCATTTGGTTCTCTTTTATAAGTTTCATTTCTCTGTTGAAATTCCCCATCTATTTTATCATTATGAATACATTTTTTCCTAAGCCCTTGAACATATTTATAACACCTGTTTTAAAATTCTTTCATGCTAACTTCAATATTTTGGTCATTCATGATCAAATTCTATTCACTGCTTTTATCTTGAGTATAAATGGCATTTTCTCATTTCTTTCCATGTCTAGGAATGTTTAATTATACACTGAATATTGTGATAATATAAAAGTGTTGTTTCTTTTCTATCAATTGGTTAAATTGAATGTACCCAAACTTCAAATTCTCTCTGTCTTGCAGGGAGCAGCAGCTGAAATTTTTACCCATTTCTTTCAGCCTTCTGGTTGTTGCTTTTTGCCAGAAAGTTGGAGTGTTCCTTGAGAGTTTGAGTGGATAAGGTGGAGGTTATAGGCACATTTTGGAACTGATCTTTCTGTGGATCTCTTATTGCCAGCATTGTCCTCCTTACTTTTCAGCTGCCCTGGAAGCTCTAAACTTCTTCTAAAAGACACTAAGTTTGAAGATTTTTGCTTCATTTCTAACCTCCATCAGATGAAAATTTATGTAATTTGAAATTTTACCCATCTAATTCCCTTGTCTTAAGTTTAAATTCTCCCCCAATTTCTGCCTGTTTCAATCACTCTCATTGCTTTAGAATACTTGTTCTTAATTTGTTCAGAGATTATAATTGTTGTCCAAGAGCCTTAGTCAGGAGATTAATTCAAGATGGCAGAGTAGAAGGACGTGCGCTCACTCCTTCTTGCAAGAGCACCGGAATCACAAGTAACTGCTGAACAATCATCGACAGGAAGACACTGGAACTCACAAAAAAAGATACCCCACATTCAAAGACAAAGGAGAAGCCACAAAGAGATGGTAAGAGGGGCACAATCATGATAAAATCAAATCCTATAACTGCTGGGTGGGTGACTCACAAACTGGAGAACACTTATACCACAGAAGTCCACCCACTGGACTGAAGATTCTGAGCTCCATGTCAGGGTCCCCAACCTGGGGGTCCAGCAATGGCAGCAGGAATTCCAGAGAATCAGACTTTGAAGGTTAGCAGGATTTGATTGCAGGCCTTTGACAGGACTAAGGGAAACAGAGGCTTCACTCTTGGAGGGCAAACACAAAGTAGTGTGTGCATCAGGATCCAAGGGAAGTAGCAGTGACCCAGTAGGAAACTGAACCAGACCTACCTGCTACTGTTGGAGGGTCTCCTGCAGAGGTGGGGGGTGGCTGGGTCTCACCGTGAGGACAAGGACACTGGCAGCAGAAGTTCTGGGAAGTACTCCATGGCGTGAGCCCTCCCAGAGACCACCATTAGCCCCACCAAAGAGCCAGGTAATCTCGAGTGTTGGGTTGCCTCAGGCCAAACAACCAACAAGGAGGGAACCCAGCCCCACCCATCAACAGTCAAGTAGATTAAAGTTTTACTGAGCTCTGCCCACCAGAGCAACAGTCAGTTCCACCAACCACCAGTCCCTCCCATCAAGCCTCCTAGATAGCATCATCCACCAGAGGTCAGACAGCAGAAGCAAGAAGAACTACAATCCTGCAGCCTGTGGAACAAAACCCACATTCACAGAAAGATAGACAAGATGAAAAGGCAGAGGGCTATGTACCAGATGAAGGAACAAGATAAAACCCCAGAAAAACAATTAAATGAAGTGGAGATAGGCAACCTTCCAGAAAAAGAATTCAGAATAATGATAGTGAAGATGATCAAGGACCTCAGAAAAAGAATGGAGACAAAGATTGAGAAGATGTAAGAAATGTTTAAAAAAGACCGAGAAGAATTAAAGAACAAACAAACAGAGATGAAAAATACAATAACTGATATAAAAAATACATTAGAAGTAATCAATAGCAGAATAATTGAGGGAGAAGAACGGATAAGTGACCTGGAAGACAGAATGGTGGAATTCGCAGCCACAGAACAGAATAAACAAAAAAGAATGGAAAGAAATGAAGACAGCCTAAGAGACCTCTGGGACAACATTAAATGCAAAAACATTTATATTATAGGGGTTCCAGAGGAGAAGAGAGAGAGAAAGGACTTGAGAAAATATTTGAAGAAATTATAATGGAAAACTTCCCTAACAAGGGAAAGGAAATAGCCACCCAAGTCCAAAAAGCACAGAGAGTCCCAGGCAGAATAAACCCAAGGAGAAACACACCGAGACACATAGTAATGAAATTGACAAAAATTAAAGACAAAGAAAAATCATTGAAAGCAACAAGGGGAAAAATGACAAATAACATACAAGGGAACTCCCATAATGTGAACAGCTGATTTCTCAGCAGAAACTCTACAAGCCAGAAAGGAGTGCCATGATATACTTAAGGTGATGAAAGGGAAGAAGCTACAACCAAGATTACTCTACCCCTCAGGGATCTCATTCAGATTCAACAGAGAAATCAAAAACTTTACAGACAAGCAAAAGCTAAGAGAATTCAGCACCACCAAACTAGCTCTACAACAAATGCTAAAGGAATTTCTCTAAGTGGGAAACACAAGAGAAGAAAAGGACCTACAAAAACAAACCCAAAACAATTAAGAAAATGTGATAGGAACATACATATCATTAATTACCTTAAACGTGAATGGATTAAATGCTCCAACCAAAAGACACAGACTGGCTGAATGGATACAAAAACAGGACCCATATATATGCTGTCTACAAGAGACCCACTTCAGACCTAGGGACACATAAAGAATGAAAGTGAGGGGATGGAAAAAGATATTCCATGCAAATGGAAATCAAAAGAAAGCTGGAGTAGCTATACTCATATCAGATAAAATAGACTTTAAAATAAAGAATGTTATAAGAGACAAGGAAGGACACTACATAATGATCAAGGGATCAATCCAAGAAGAAGATATAACAATAATAAATATATATTCACCCAACATAGGAGCACCTCAATACACAAGGCAACTGCTAACAGCTATGAAAGAGGAAATTGTCAGTAACACAATAATAGTGGGGGACTTTAACACCTCACTTACACCAATGGACAGATTAACCAAACAGAAAATAAATAAGGAAACAGAGCTTTAAATGACACAATAGACTAGATAGATTTAACTGATATTTATAGGACATTCCATCCCAAAACAGCAGATTACACTTTCTTCTCAAGTGCACATGGAACATTCACCAGGATAGATCACATCTTGGGTCACAAATCAAGCTTCAGTAAATTTAAGAAAATTGGAATCATATCAAGCATCTTTTCTGACCAAAACGCTGTAATATTAGAAATCAATTGCAGGGGAAAAAAAGTATAAAACAAAAACACATGGAGGCTAAACAATATGTTACTAAATAACCAAGAGATCACTGAAGAAATCAAATAGGAAATTAAAAAATACCTAGAGACAAATTACAAAGAAAACACAATGATCCAAAACCTATGGCACACAGCAAAAGCAGCTCTGAGAGGGAAATTTATAGCAATACAAGCCTACCTCAGAAACAAAACCTCAAATAAACAATCTAATCTTACACCTAAAGGAACTAGAGGAAGAAGAACAAACAAAACCCAAAGTTAGTAGAAGGAAAGAAATCATAAAGACCAGAGCAGAAATAAATGAGATAGAAACAAACAAAACAATAGCAAAGATCAGCTGGTTCTTTGAGAAGATAAACAAAATTGATAAACCATTAGCCAGACTCATAAAGAAAAAGAGGGAGAGGACTCAAGTCAATAAAATTAGAAATGAAAAAGGAGAAGTTACAACAGACACTGCAGAAATACAAAGCATCCTAAGAGACTACTAAAAGCAACCCTATGCCAATAAAATGGACAACCTGGAAGAAATGGACAAATTCTTAGAAAGGTATAACCTTCCAAGTATGAACCAGGAAGAAATAGAAAATATGAACAGACCAATCACAAGTAACAAAATTGAAACTGTGATTAAAAATCTTCCAACAAACAAAAGTCCAGGACCACATGGCTTCACAGGTGAATTCTATCAAACATTTAGAGGAGAGCTAACACCCATGTTTCTCAAACCCTTCCAAAAAATTGCAGAGGAAGGAACACTCCCAAAGTCATTCTACGAGGTCACCATCATCCATACCAAAACCAGACAAAGATACTATAAAAAAGGAAAATTACAGACCAATATCACTGATGAATATACATGCAAAAATCCTCAACAAAATACTAGCAAACAGAAGCCAACAACACATTAAAAGGATCATACACCATGATCAAGTGGGATTTATCACAGGGATGCAAGGGTTCTTCAATATACGCAAATCAACCAATATGATACACCATATTAACAAACTGAAGAATAAAAACCATATGATCATCTCAATAGATGCAGAATTAAGCTTTTGACAAAATTCAACACCCATTTATAATAAAAACTCTCCAGAAAGTGGGCATAGAGGGAAACTACTTCAAAAAAATAAAGGCCATATATGAGAAGCCCACAGCAAACATCACTGTCAATGGTGAAAAACTGAAAGCATTTTGTCTAAGATCTGGAACAAGAAAAGGATGTCCACTCTCGCCATTATTATTCAACATAGTTTTGGAAGTCTTAGCCAAGGCAATCAGAGAAGAAAAGAGATAAAAGGAATACAAACTGGAAAAGAAGAAGTAAAACTGTAACTGTTTACAGATGGCATGATACTATGCATAGAGAATTCTTACAATGACACCAAAAAACTACTAGACCTAAACAATGAATTTGGTAAAGTTGCAGGATACAAAATTAATGCACAGAAATCTCTTGCATTCGTATACACTAATGATGAAAAATGTGAAAGAGAAATTAAGGAAACACTCTCATTTACCATTGTAACAAAAAGAATAAAATACCTAGGAATAAATCTACCTAGGGAGACAAAAGACCTGTATGCAGAAAACTATAAGACACTAATGAAAGAAATTAAAGATGATACAAACAGATGGAGAGATATACCATGTTCTTGGATTGGAAGAATCAATATTGTGAAAATGACTATACTACCCAAAGCAATCTACAGATTCAATGCAATCCCCATCAAATTACCAATGGCATTTTTTACAGAACTAGAACAAAAAGTCTTAAAATTTGTATGCTAACACAAAAGATTCCAACGAACCAAAAGAGTCTTGAGGGAAAAAAATGGAGCTGGAGGAATCAGACTCCCTGCCTTCAGACTATACTACAAAGCTACAGTAATCAAGACAATATGGTACTGGCACAAAAACAGAAATATTGATCAATGGAACAGGATAGAAAGCCCAGAGATAAACCCACACACCTATGGTCAACTAATCTATGACTAAAGAGGCAAGGATATTCAATGGAGAAAAGACAGTCTCTTCAATAAGTGGTGCTGGGAAAACTGGACAGTTACATGTAAAAGAATGAAATTAGAACACTCCCTAACACCATACACAAAAATAAACTCAAAATGAATTAAAGACCTAAATGTAAGACTGGATGCTATCAAACTCTTAGAGGAAAACATAGGCAGAACAGTCTTTGACATAAATCACAGCAAGATCTTTTTTGATCCACCTCCTAGAGTAATGGAAATAAAAACAAAAATAAACAAATGGGACCTAATGAAACTTCAAAGCTTTTGCAAAGCAAAGGAAACTAAAGACAACCCTCAGAATGGGAGAAAATATTTGCAAAAGAATCAACGGACAAAGGATTAATCTTCAAGATATACAAACAGCTCATGCAGCTCAATATTAAAAAACAACAACCCAATCAAAAAATGGGCAGAAGACCTAAATAGACATTTCTCCAAAGAAGACATACAGATGGCCAAGAAGCACATGAAAAGCTGCTCAACATCACTAATTATTAGTGAAATGGAAATCAAAACTACAGTGAGGTATCACCTCACACTAGTTAGAATGGACATCATCAGAAAATCTACAAACAACAAATGCTGGAGAGGGTGTGGAGAAAAGGGAACCCTCTTGCACTGTTGGTGGGAATGTAAATTGATACAGCCACTATGGAGAACAGTATGGAAGTTCCTTAAAAAACTAAAAATAGAATTACCATATGACCCAGCAATCCCACTACTGGGCATATACCCAGAGAAAAACATAATTCAAAAAGACACATGCGGGGTTTCCCTGGTGGCACAGTGTTTGAGAATGTGCCTGTCAATGCAGGGGACACGGTTTTGAGCCCTGGTCTGGGAGGATCCCACATGCCGTGGAGCAACTAGGCCCGTGAGCCACAACTACTGAACCTGCGCGTCTGGAGCCTGTGCTCTGCAACAAGAGGGGCTGCGATAGTGAGAGGCCCGCGCACCGCGATGAAGAGTGGCCCCCACTTGCCGCAACTAGAGAAAGCCCTCACACAGAAACGACGACCCAACACAGCCAAAAATAAAATAAAATTTAAAAAAAAAGACACATGCATCCCAATGTTCATTACAACACTATTTAAAATAGCCATGGAAGCAACCTAAATGCCCGTTGACAGACGAATGGATAAAGAAGTTGTGGTACATATATACAATGGAATATTACTCAGCCATAAAAAGGAATGAAACTGGGTCTTTTGTAGAGACGTGGTTGGATCTAGAGACTTTCATACAGAGTGAAGTATGTCAGAAAGAGAAAAACAAATATCATATATAAATGCCTATATGTGGAACCTAGAAAAATGGTACAGATGAACTGGTTTGCAGGGCAGAAATTGAGACACAGGTGTAGAGAACAAATGTATGGACACCACGGGGCAAAAGTGGCAGGTGTGGTGGTGGTGGTGGGATGAATTGGGAGATTGGGATTTACATATATACACTAATATGTATAAAATGGATAACTAATAAGAACCTGCTGTGTAAATAACTAAAATAAAATTCAAAAATTCAATACAAAAAAAAAGAAAGAGCCTTAGTCAGAGCCAATTTAGTCTACTTTTCTTAGTATCAAATCTTATCACTGATTAAATTTTAACTTATTTATTAATTTAGTCCAACATATACTATGCTCCCACTATGTTTCAGATATGTTTCTGTGCACCAAGGATGCAAAGAATATAAGACTATAACGTAGATCTTTATAGGCGGGAAGTCATAGTATAGAACAATTATTCTGACACAATGCAATAAGATAAATTAAGGGAGTATTATAGGAGCACAAACGGAAAACTCATAGGTATATCTCTGTCTCTTATCTTTCTTCTTCAAGTTCAGTAACACTTTTCCGCTTGAGATAATTCTAAGTCATGAAATTTGAGTATTTTATTTATGCCATGATGACTAGGGAGTTCCCTAGAATTGACTTGATCAGGATAGACTCTCAAAAATGTTTAAATACATTAATGTGAGAAATTGTTATGATTGAAGTTTGGTTGGTTGCTTGGTTGGTTGATTTAATAACTAGTCATGTTAGTGGTCTGGTGGGTAATCATCATGTAACTTATTTTAGAACATACCACTATTTATAAAAGAAAAAAAAAAAAGGAAACTACTTAAACATTCAATAAATTTAGGCCCAATAAAAAATCTTAGAAGAAACTTTAGGAGACTCTATTTACAAGATTGATAAGATCTTTCCAAACTAAGAAATAAAATATAGGTATTATAAAAATGTTTTTATGCAAAATATATTAAACTTGCTAGACATGTAACAATTTAGAAAAAATTGCAATGCAAATGACAGATAAAAGACTAACTCTCTGGAATGAATAAAGAAATTTTGCAAAGTGGTTACAAAGAGCTTAACAACATACAACATACAAATGAAAAAAATATGAGCACACAATTCACCAAAGAGCAAATCCAAATTGCTGATAAACATGTGAAAACATGCTCCGTGTTTATAGGTGTCAGGAAAGTATGAATTAAGTAAAAAAGACAGCCACTTAATGCTGAGTCAGAATGTAAAATGTACTCTCATACATTGTTGCAACAATTTTGGAAAGTAACCCTGCAATATCTGCTAAAATTCAAAATGTACATGCCCTTCATTCCAACAATCCAGTTCCTGGGATTTGTCTCATATAACCGCAGCACCAGGAGGTAAGGATAGATACACAGAGGGGTTCATCACAGTGCAGTTTTATAAAAGAAAAGAAAAAGAATTTTGAGGTTCGTTTTCGTAAACTCAGAACATTCCCTAATGCTATCAAAGTCAGTGGTTTAGTCACGACGTTCTAGATTCAAAGTCTTAGTCAGCTGATGCACTACATAAAGTTAACCCAATACGTAAAGCAGATGACATCAGATAACTCACTGCATAGACTGAAGCCAATTAGGGGAGGAGCAAGGCAGTAATATTCTACAACTTGGAATGGTCTGTGAGGAGCTCTATTTGAAATTCAGTACTCTATTTGATCACCCCCTAAATCGGCCTAACTGATTTCCTCTATACTATCGTGTCTTTTTATCTTAAACTCCTCTTAGACAGGTGCTGAGTTCCTCTCCCCACCCAGGACCTATCACAGTGCTTGCTGCTATATATGATATTAATAAATGTGGGTTATTTATTGAGCTGAGGAACTTTATAGTCTGTGTTATTGTCTGAGATGCTCAGCTGAAAAATATATTTGATGTCCTTTAAAACGATATGAGTGACAATCGTAATCAATTTTGGTGTGAGCTCCTCAAATGCCATGATGGATTCAGTTAGGTATCTGAATATGGACAACTTCCTACAAGTTTACATTATAAACAGGAAAACATGTCACAAGTCTTTGTGAAATTATAAAATATTACTCAATGAAGTTCTGTGATAACTTTTTTCTAATCTCAGAAAGTTTTTATTTTTCAAATTGTCTAATTTTTTTGTGTTTTTCCCCATTATTAGGTCAATGAAGAATAGCAATATTTAAAAGATGCAGTTCTTTGAAAAGCTTTCACAAAAGAAAGCATTAAATAAAAAGACTTTAGCCAAACATACTGACAAGATTATAGTAGCTCACATAATCTAACTTGCATTTACTCTGTAATTACCTAGGAAAAGGTGCAGAAGTATAATTCACTCATGTCGCAGCATAACAAACAAAAAGATATGTGATGAAACCATGAACTAGGAGATAAAATTAGTCATTGCTATTCTTGTACTTTCTGATGCCACCAACACCAACCAAAGCAAAGGCAGAATGTCACTCACAGTTTCATTCTTTGTGTGCCCTTTCCAGTAGTACTTTCTCCCTCACCTCCTCTGTGAAACAATTGTTCTTCTCTTCCTAATAGGATAAAGAATGCATGTGAATTCATTGCAAACCTTAGACAGCCTTAGCGCACAAAAATATCTGAAATTTGAGTAGCATCACTGCAACACTCTGCAGTGCAAGACAAAAATTTGGGAAAAAAGAGAAAACAAAATTAATTAACTTGTGATCTTATACCTTAGAATAATTAATGATGGAGTTCAAATTAAACCATCACCCATATAGGTTCTCATTCTTCCATGATTATATTATCACATATTAAATTTTAACTAATAATTACTAATTCTGGAAAATATAAAGAGGGTTCAGTGAATATCTTTTTGCTGGCTTTCATGTTTAAATGAGACTGTGTTCAAAAAATTTAATGAAAAACCCTACTCAATATAGTTTTCAAATATTTCAAACATTCAGAAATGCCACACAAGACAATAATTTTGACTCTGAACCTGTTCCTTCACTTGTGAAATAATATCCATACCATAGATTATTAGAAATAGTGAATACAATTGTACATGTAAAATATCTAACTCAGCATTTAAACCATAGTAAGTAATCACCAAGTTTAGATTCCCTTTACATAGTTCAGGTGGTCTGTTTGAATACTATATTGAATACAGTAATAAAAATAGAAAATTATAAAAATAGTATTATAAATATAAATCTGTACAGGTTGGACATAGAAATATTTATAAAAATAAATTCCTTATCCATTGAAACTTGGAAGTACCTCATATAGGAATACACAAGAAGTACAAAATCTATATTGCTCCCCATGGGTGATCTATTTTCTGCTCAGACCTTAAATAGTAGATATCCTTCCAATTAAAAGCGAGGAATAATGCCATCATTCTTATTTTACAAGGATAGAATGGACAGGACAGAAAACAAAGGCAACTGGCTAGAAAAACCAGCATTTAGATGATAACATTGATGTTTTTTACCAAATATGTATCCCAGCTCTGTCCTTCTCTATCAGAATATCTAATAATGGGAGGGAAAAGGAGGAAAGAGATAAGGAAGTTATAGTTTTTGTTTTTTGTGTTAAAAATCTCTAGAGCTTCAGCAAAAAAATCCAAATATACTTGATAAGATAAACTAATGAAAGATTATTTGGGGAATCTTTATGGCATTCTTAAGCTATTTACCTATATTATATTATATTATATTATATTATATTATATTATATTATATTATATTATATTATATTATATTACAGGTTCATAACTTTCTTGAAATATGGACTTATAAAAAATATAATGAAAGCTATGGACCCTCTCCGTTTAAAGGAAAAGAATATCATATAGATCCAGTGGGTTCATAGACCTTCTAAAGCCCATCCATAGACTCTTTCTTATTCCCTAGTCTTAGGTTTATGAATTCTTGATGTATAGGAATTAACTAAAACATTGATGTAGTCATCATTGGATTAAAAGTTTTATTTCAAATGCCCCTAATTCTTGGACCCCCTGAGATCCATGAAGTACAGATTTTTTTATGTCATTTTTCATTTTAAAAATTACATTGTTGCCTCCAAATAAGTATTAGTACATTTTAAATAAGTTCTTGTTGATTGAGTAAGTGGATAAATTAACACTTACATTATTCTATTTACATTGACTCAAGGTTCAAATAATTTTCTTGTTCTATGGATTATAACAAAAACAATTTTAAAATTACTATCCAAATCAGCACTTTGAAAGGAATAGCAACAGAACATTGTGACCTTTATCAAATTTGTCTTTTGTAACCTTTAGTGAACGCGTGACAACCAAATATTTCCTGTAAATAGTGATACAAGGAAGTGACATTTCTCATAGACAGTGGTAGACTGAGCATAATGTGGCATAAACAGAGGAAGAGCATCTGATTTTCACAGTACCGGAAGAAGAATGAGTCCAGGCAGAAACAAACTAAAAGTATTGTCCTGGCTCTGTTCGGTATGGTACTCAACAATTCTTTAGTGAAAAGAAACTGCAAGTTTATACCAACTCCCCCATATACATAGAGGTAGACATAAACATAGACACAGACTTACACATATACTTGTACACACACACACAAATATGCACACATGCACACACACATATGACTATGCCATAGTCTATCAAAAGTCACTCTTCCATTCTCTTGGGAACTTTTTTTAAAAGAGAGAACTAACAGGAGGATGTAAGAACTATGAGATAAAGTGAATGGTGGAGGAAAAGAAGAGTTTATTTTAATAAAACTCTGAAAGAAAAAAAAAAATGTGAAGGAAAGTTGGACTTAGATGTGAACTTCTGCTCTTGTTAAAAATGATGCAACAGGGCTTCCCTGGTGGTGCAGTGGTTGAGAGTCTGCCTGCCGATGCAGGGGACGCGGGTTCGAGCCCTGGTCCGGTAGGATCCCGCATGCCGCAGAGCAACTGGACCCGTGAGCCACAACTACTGAGCCTGCGCGTCTGGAGCCTGTGCTCCGCAACGAGAGGCTGCAACAGTGAGAGCCCCGCGCACCGCGATGAAGAGTGGCCCCTGCTCGCCGCAACTGGAGAAGGCCCTCACACGGAAACGAAGACACAACACAGCCAAAAATGAATAAATAAATTTAAAAAAAAAAATGATGCAACAATAGCCATGTGTATAAGGAATGATAGCATCTGGACAGAGAGGGTCTCTAAGCGATGCTGAAATAGATAACACTGCACATTGAGGAAGGACTTGTAAAATCCGTATTTGGAATATGCAATATATTAAAGTATTACCAAAGCTGAATCCAGAGCATGATCCCTAGAACAATCATCTCACTACAGGTGAAACCGGACACGTCTTCAACCTTCGCTTGTTTAAGGACAGCAGCAGTGCAAATTCACCACAGTACTTCTTGATGCTTGGGTGTGTCTGAGCTCAGGTGCATCTGAGTCATTGAATCAAGATCCTAAGTCTTCATCCCAGCTGCCTCAGAGGCAGAAAAGATGAGGACTGCCTTCTGATGCAGGGAATTAAAAAATATAGAGAGAGTGTGATTAAAAGATGCTAAGTGACAAAATATGACAAATACCCACTATTGAGCTCAACTCGCAGAACACTGCTCTCACAAGCCTTAGTTCTGCCCAGGTTTGCGATTCTCTAAAAGGTGTTATGTGGGAACAAAAACAAGTCACTCTAGAAAGAATAATTCCTTAGTGATAGGACTTCACAACTCTTTTCTCAGCAGCAACTTTATTTCGCCCTGTTACAGTGGCTCTTTCCCTCTGTGTTTAAACATGCTTATTTCTCTCTCTTCAATTAATTAGCACATAAATTAGTAAATAATCCTTCATTTGACTAATCTACCCTTCCACTGTTCTCTATTTCTCTTTCACTAATTGTAATTGTTTTTTAATTCTACTGTCGCTGTTTTTAGTCCTTCTTTCTAGGAACTCCTTGTCTCTTATCTCCACCGTTTTGTAGTAGCTACACTCCTGAAAATCACAGTCAACCAGTTCTTCATTAAGTCCTCTGGTCTTTTAGGCCCACATCTTCCTTGACTTCTCTGAAGCACAGGGCATGATAAATCTTCTGGAAGCTCTTCCTGCATTCCTATTCCAGAATTCTTCCTATTTTCCTTCGCTTGATCTGTCATCTGTTTTTGCATTCTTTATTACTTCATCTCTGGTGTCAGCTCCTAAAATTCTGTCTTCACACCTCACTTTTCTCTTTATTATCTTCTTCAATGAGGTCACCCCACTCACTATTTCACATTCACTTGTTCATCTACTACCTCATTTATTCATCACATATTAATTGATTGACTACTAGACGGCAGGCACTCTGCTAGGACCTGGTGATCAAAAAAGTGAATAAGACACAGGCCCTGCCCTCAAAGAACTCAGTGTCTTTTAGGAAGAGCATGTAACAGAGACATCTGTTATGAAATAGAGCAGAAAGTGCATAGATAAAGCCGTGCACTGCTTTGGCATCATCTAAGAGATGGGAGGGGAATGTAGACAAAGGCAGGAGCGAACTCCCTAGAAGAAATGACAGTATCACTTTCCTAAGGATGTCTTACCCTTGTGTGTCTGCATCTCTGCCACTGTGCAACTTAGGTCCACCTTTCTTCCTTCTTGCTGGATACCTGCCCCACAATGCCTTTGAAGAAATCATGTTTAAAACTGAACTTTTCATTCTCATTCCAACATTAATTTCCCTTCATTTTCTAATTCATGGTGATAGAATCAATGTTTATTTATCCAGACCAGCTCTGAACCTCTGGGTCCTTGTGGACTTGTCCCTCTGCCTCCCTCTTGACATCTGCTTTTTCACCAAATTCTATTGATTCCTTTTTAAAAACAAGTGTAGTACCCGGTAGTAGTTAGCAACATAGGCTGGGTTCAAATAAGAAGAAAAAAATTCACTTAACTCTGCAGCTGTATACAGATTATTTTTGTGTCTCAGTTTCTTCCTCTTTAAAATGGGGATAATGGTTCCTACAACACAGCATTGTTGTAAAAAATAAATAAGATGATATCCTGGAACATATCAAGTATTGATCACACATCACCTATTGTTACTCTTAATTTCTATGTTGTCCATTTCTCACTTTTTCATTCCCAGTGTCTTAATCCTGGCTCTGAATTTAAATCATTCACATCTGTGTAAGCATCTTATTGAATGAACTGAACTCCAGGCAAGCTCACAAAGTCACTTGATTCTTTTGTCTCACTGTCTCTTCAAACTCACTCTGTAGAGTAATTCTGTCCTTGTCCTTTGATATATTTCAGTCAGATTGACTAGCTTTTCAGGTACCTTGACTCACAAGAACACTTCATTCTGGTACTAATAACTCCAGTTCAATGTAATAATCAAAATTCTAAGCTCTTATCTAATCTGGAGCTTTTCCCACAACCAGATTGATAGCACTTCAAATCTGTAAACCTATACCAGGTGGGGTGAGGTTTGGTGGACTTCATTGTTCTGTAGTCGGCCAGCTCTTGCCTCGACCCAGAAGTTACTATTGTTGCCCCTTCCAGGGTTAGGCCCAAGGGAAGAAAGAGTTAGGGGCTGGAAATTTGGTGATCTATGTTTGGATCCTCTGGCTTATAAGAGGACATTCAAAACTGATACTTTCTCTCTGGGTCTTTCAGCTCTTCTGCAGTAAATTTGATATAAGTGGTTCCCAGGGGAAGCCCAGCATAATGCTCTCTTTCAGTCATTGGGCCTCAGGCGGCACCACTGCTCTGATTGGTTACTACCTCCTTCTCACCTGTACCTCAGGCACTCTCAAGGCCTCAGGCCAACACCCTCCCAGAGGTCCAGCTGACTTCAAGGAAAACACCTGCAACCCTTCCCTACACCACTACTTTGGGCTCACTTCCAAAGCATACCTGACTCAATCTCTGTCTCTCTGTCTCTGTCTCTCTCTGTCTCTATCTTTCTCTCTCTCTCGCTATTCCCCCCCTCCTCCTTCCACCCTCACTCTCAAAACTATGCCATCTTACACTGATAGCCACAATCTCTCATCTTAAGATTTCTCAGATATGTATAAAAACATTCCCTTGGATTCCTCAAACCCCAGAAGATAAATATCAAGCTCTTCAAAATGCCCCCTTGAAGCTCTTCATGTTGGGTTTAAGGGGAACAGAAGCATCTCAGACGAAAGAGGAAGTGCTCTGCGTTTTAACAATGCCTCCAAAGGAATCCTAACCTCCGTTGCCATCCTACGAGGCCCTAGACCTACTTTATCCATCCCTGGGAGAGGGGATGAGCCTAACAAGGCAGTCTGGGGAGAGTTCCTTGATAAGTGCTATAAGCAAGTCATACAGGCACTTGACATCCTTTTTCTCAGTCTTAGAACTTCATGACAAAATCAAACAGTAAGAGCTCCATTTTCACATCCTGGTAACCTGCATTAGTCTATTCTATACTTTTCTCTCTGCCTACAGTTTTGTCCGCATCAACCAGGTGGATCTCCCTCAAGTACTGCTTTATAAATCCCCCCAGATTCAAAACTGCCATTGAATCCCACCACCCCCTTCTACTCTTATTTGAGCTTCAGACCTTTTCATGCTTGGCTCAACTATAATACTTAAAAATAGGATCCTTTCCCAAATGGCTCTTGAATCATTAAGCTTTTTAATAACTAAGAGAGAAAAATCTATTAACAATTAATTAGAGTAAATGAAAGGGGACTCTCTCTGCCTAGGTGAAAGCAAATGGTTCATGTTTAAAGACTTACTAAAGTACTTCAAACTGTAAGACAGGCAATCAAAAAAGGTGGAAATATTTTCTTCCAACTGTGACCAGAAATGATTAAGAACTTCTCTCCAGATTAGAAGGGCAAATAATGAACAACATTCAGCCCTGAATAAATTAATACATATGTATATATTTTCTTAGTCATAAAGAGAATCTATTGTAGCTCATCTGTAGATTAGAAAACTAGAATAATACATAAGTTAGACTAGCTACATTCTTATTTTAAAAAACTTTATCATTTTTTTCAATATCAAAAAATATTTTTTAGACACCAACTCTTTGTATGTTACACTTATTGAAAAGCACCATGCAAATGATACATTTTAAATATTGTCCATGTGGAGAATGTTTTCCTAATAAAGAATAATATACTAAAGTATTCAGGAAAACTGATGAATTGAGAAGCATTTTCATCAATTAATAGATTTCAAATTAGATAAGATGGTAAGAGTCTCCTTTTTAATTCAGTCTGTGGCTTTCTAAATTATTTAATAGGAGGAGACTGACGAAAGGGAAAAATACAGAGAAAAAAAAGGGGGTGGGGGGGAGATGTCCTATATTCCTGGTTCTAATAAAACCTAAAAATGCAAAAGTCTGAAGTTATCTAGAAACAGATGAATTGCGATTCTTATTTTTGATGAGTCATAATGTTCAAGAGGAGGGGTAACTGAATATAGAATGAGGTTTTTCTAATTTCTTGATATTATCCTAGAGGTCTTTTAATATATTACTTATATCTTTTTTTCCACTTGAAGAAAGAAATGATCTGACCTCTAAGAGGCACATTTTCAATAAATTCCATATAACAGCAGGAGAGAATGCAGATCGAAAATGCAGTTCCAGCATCTTGCATTTTAAAAAGCTTTTAAAGCCTGTCTCATGCATTTGTCTTTCAACAAAGATGAATACGCAAGACACCTCATAGTCTACTCTATTTGGTAAGGCAGTGATAATGTTAAATCAATGGCACAATGATCAAAAATGAGAACAGGATCAATATTCTGATCAATTGAATTGCTTTAGATATTAAAAAGTAATTATTCCAGAACAAGTCTGCATTGGCAAAAATAAGAGTATGTCTGCCTTGTCTAATCATTTCCACTTTAAATATTAAAAAACTCAGTTCACAAATAAAATAACAAATTTTGAAGAATTGTATTGAGCACAAAGTTAGCCAAAAATGTATCTGGTACAGATAAAAATACATTTATATTCTTCCATACATACCTCTGAAAGGGGAGATTTCCCCCCCAAGATCAAGTTTAATAATAAATTTCTAATTTATTATTTCATTTTTTAATAAAAAGCATGCATTTGAGTAGGAAAAAAGAAAGTAGGCTGAGGTCATACCCTCAGAGCCAAACATAAATCAGAGCTGCTAGGCGGCCATCATAAAGCATTGATTTATAGCTGCACAGTAGGTAGAATTAGAATTGGTCCCTGACCTTAAGGAATTTGCATTCTAGTTAGAAAGCCAAACTTAAACATATGAAACAGTGTGAGAAGACTTACGAGCAAAATAATGTAATGAAAGCTAACTTTTATTGGCAGCTTACAATGAGCCAGATATGTTTGTAAGCACTTTGTATGTTGCAGTGGATTCTGTTGGTGTGCTGCCCAGAACTGCATCAGTGACACGGTGCTCCCAACACCCAGCTGCCATATGCGTTGGCTGCAAATTGCTCAAAGCTCACTATTTTCCAGAAAAATGCCCTCCTTAGAAAGGAAGCCAATGAGCCTAGGAGTTTATGCGCGGTGCCCTCCCTGGACCAAGCTCCAGCCAATGACTGACACAGAAAGGCCACCTTCACCCAAGGTAGGGCCAACTCTGTGATGTCATTTGTGGTTCATGGTTCCCAGTGGGATAAGGCTGACATTAGTCTCCTGCTGAGAACCTGTCTTTGCTTAGTTTTCTCCCCCTGCCCCTTCCTCCTCCCTCTCTGTCCTTTCTTTGAGATCTCTCTCTCTCTCTACAAATCATTTGCACACTAAGCTCTGCCTGCAGCTCTGTTTCTCAAAACTCAGACCTAAGACACATAAAGGCTAAGACTCATTCAACCTTATAGAGAAATTACTACTATTATACCCATTTCATAAATGAGAAAACTAATGCACAGAGAGATCAAGAGCATGGATAAGGTCACCCAGCTCATAAATGGTAAATCTTGGCTTTGATGCCAGGCACTGTTGGCTCAAGAGATCATGCTCTAAACCTCTATATTCCATGCTGTGAATGTTTGCCAGGTGAAGGCATTCCTATAGGTGGCAGAAAGAATGCAGGATTTAAAATAAGGAGACTGATTTTAATGTAAGTGCTTTAACCTCCTGGCCTTATGATTTTTGAGTTTGTAACTTGATTTTACAGTACATATTTGTAAAATAGGAAGAATAATATGAAGCTATTGGGAGGACAAGATGAGATCAAGCATGTGAAGTACCTGGCCTAGAGTAGGCCTTTAAGAATGGTAGGAAAATTTTAAATTTGAGAATACCAACATTGCTTTGAAAGCATGCAGCACTTTTCACCTTATAAAATGTTTTATTTAATATCTCTTTAGTTGTCACCATAGCCTCGTGACAAAAATATTATTGGATATATTTTATTGATTATAAAAATTGAAGCTTGGGAAACTCTCAGACTTATTTGACAGAACCAGGACTCAAAGTTAAGATATCTGAGAACGATTCCAGTATCTTTATCTTTATACCACAACTCCTTAAAATAATAAATTATAATTTGAGGATACTCTAGTGATTACTAGCAAATCTTATTTTATTCCTCTCTTGCCTTCTGAAGTAAATACCAACATTTTGAAAATGGTGAGTGGCATTATGTCCACAGGAATTAACAAAGGGGACAAAAAATGTAAGTGAGGTCAGGGAAACAGTTTCAGGAGACACTCTGTGAAGGACAGGACATTTGAGCTCAATTTTTATTTATTGAACAGGGAAATATTTGCTGAGTACCTTTTGTATTTCAAGCACTTTTCTTTGGAAAGACAAAGATAGATGGTGGTAAAGAAACACCATAACCAGACGCAGGGTCAGAAAGAAAAGAGCATCTTCAAGAAATAGGAGTAATATATCTCAGGAATCTGAGAAAGAATCATGGACCATAAAACTGGAAAGTTCATTTGGGACAGATCACTGGGAACAGGGAGAGTCCGGGTTAGGATTTGGAGGTTGGAGGAGAGCTATTGAAAGCCATTGAGAGCTACTGAGCATTGTGGGTAGTTGTGACATGATGCGAGCTTTATTTGAGGATCTAAATCAGTGAGATGATGCATCTGAGAAAGTAGAAGATGGAAAGAAGAAGACGTATTGAAACCCTAGCAAGGAATTAAAGGAAGGAGATGTGAAACTTTCAAGTGTCAAAGTAACAGGATTTGTTGATTGACCAGCTGCAAGGGGATGAGAAAGAGGAGAAAGTCCAAGATATCTTTGCAAACATTTCATTTTCACAACTTAAGGATTAAGAAAAGGTCTAACCGAAGACCTTGTCCTCTTTTGAATTCTACCTCCCTCAGTTAATTGCCAGCTAAATAAACATGTGCAAGTCCCTTTTCCTGCTTCTGTGACTGCATCTGTATTATGGGGTGAATAATTGTGCCTACCTCCTCTGATTGATGCAAACAGTAAATGAATCCTAACAGATGCACCTGCTGCAAAGGGGTGCTCAGAAAATATTCCATTATTATGACACACTTTGACACAAAGAAAAACACAGGAAGACATGATTTACCAGAGGAAGCAAGACTTTGGCATGAAAGGCTGCTACTGTCAGAAGATTTCGATTTGTTTTCCAGCATTGCCTTTTAGTTTTAGAAATTTTTTCCCTATCATTCCTTTGCTTGATTTTTATGATTGCCCAAAAGGAAGAGAGACTAGTCTTTTTAAATCCCTAAATTAAAATGCCATATAAGTAAATCACCGTCAATAAGATCAATTAAATCATCCATTTATATACTAGTATAACAGACACATACACCCACAACCTCAGAAACTCACACATTGAAGCTTTCCCCACTTACAGCCTCATTTCCCTGTGGCCAAAAGCAATGTGGGTTAACTAATGTTGGCAGAGAAATGGAAAAATTAAAATTAAAAGTGTGACATTTAATGTTATTAATGAAAAATTTAGAGTAATTGACACAATCCAAGGGAATCAGGAATATCTGAATAACAAACTATGTAAAGTTAAAAAAAAACACTTTTTTGTGACCAGCAATTGTTCCTTTCTAACGACATGATGAGATCAGTAGGACACTGGTCTTCTGAAACTGTACTAGTTTTCATTATCTGTAGCTGATTCTCAGTAAGACCTTAAGACAATGAGCCATCCTTTCTGAAACTCATAGTTAAATACCATGGAATAAGTCTCTATGCACCCATCCCCATTTATATATTCTATTAGCTGACCTATTATTGATCCTTCATTTTTTAAAAGACTTTCATTTTTAGAGCAGTTTTAGGTTCACAGCAAAACTGAGCAGCAGAAGCACAGATTTCCCATGCACCCTCTGCCTCCACACATGCATAGTGTTCCTTGTTATCAACACCCCCTCCCCAGTAGTACATATGTAACAACTGATGAACTTACACTGTTATATGTTTATCACCAGAAGTTCATAGGTTACATTAGAATTAACTCTTTTACTATATATACACATATATATATTTTTTAAATTAATTAATTAATTAATTAGGCTGCATTGGGTACTAGTTGCGGCATGTGGGATCTTTCGTTGTGGTGCGTGGGCTTCTCTCTCGTTGTGGCATGTGGGTTCCAGAGCGCGCAGGCTCAGTAGTTGCTGTGCATGGGCATAGTTGCCCTGCGGCATGTGGGATCTTAGTTCCCTGACCAGGGATCAAACTCGCATCTTCTGCACTGGAGGGCAGATTCTTAACCACTGGACCATTAGGGAAGTACCTAGAATTTACTCTTGATGTTGTACATTCTATGGGTTTGGACAGATTTAATATGACATGTATCTACCATTATAGTACCCATAGAGTAGTTTCATTGCCCTAAAAATACTCTGTGCTCCTGAGCCTTCATTGTTTCTATTTACATTTCAGTCAGGGTTACTGCAGCTGTCTCAGGGAGACTACTCCCTGAATCCATAGAAATAGTTTTACAAATAATATACTTAAGATAAGGCTAAAGATTGATCAAATGAAACCTGTATCCTATTTTTTGAGCTTTGTGAATGGTAAAAAAATACATATTCTGCATTTTCTCTTATTTAATATAAATTAATTAAATTTAACCTAAATATAGTGAGCCTCATGTATGTACGTTATAACAAAATCTTTTCAATATCGTAGGAGAATTGTGCTTAGGAAGCAAACCGCAAATCTTACCTGAGGCTTCATGTTTTCTACAAGATTCCAAAGAAATTTTCAAGCAGATATTCAGTACTAACTAATAATGAAACACTGAAAAAGAAAATACAAAACTGTAACACATAATATTGTGAAATCTTATCCGATACTTACAATATCACCTTCACCCCAAAGTTGTGACAAGCAAAAATGTCTCCAGACATTGCCAAATGTTCCCTGAAGGATAGAATTGCCCTTGGTTTAGAACCACTGAAGATACATAAGACAAGATTAGCTTTTTCAATATCTCTCCTAGTTTAGGGAGGAAAATGTGACCCAGTTCTAATCAATGAGATGTAAGGAAAATATGATGAAAAAATGCTGGAAATGAATGTCTTCCCTCAGGAAAGCCCCCCTTTTTTCTGTCTTGGTCACTGCTTTGCTTAGAGCTGAGGCTGCCATGTTTTAAGCATGAGAAGAAAGTCAAAAGCATACCTGGCATGCTGATCCAGAGCCCCAGTGCTCTGAAGCTCTTGCTCAAAGCCAGCATCTACCTATGTGCAGACTTCTAGCCATGAGAGAACAACAGTCCTCTACTACGCTGCACACTTTTGTTAGGTGCTGTCTTTCATGCAACTGAAGATATCCTCACTGCATGTCTGTAAACAAGCATCTTATTGTCTTTGAAACTCCATTTTCACAATTTTTAAATGTGAGTAATGTTGGCAACTTGCAGGAATTGTTGAGTGGATTAAAAATAATAATAATAACATGCATAGAGCAGGTGTGTCTGGCACATAAATTCCAGGCAGTGGTAGCTGGCATTAATAATGGTTCAGGAAATGGTAGCTATTGTCATTTGACATGACATCATTTGACAAATAATAATGCCCTTTTAATTCTTTCTCATTCCTTCTCAATAATATCCCAAATTAGAGATCCTAGGACACTAGACTGCACAAAGTCCTAAAATGGCAATTCTTAATTGGAATTCAAAGATAACATTCCTGAAGATGAACTTCCTGAAACAGTATTCAAAAAATGTAGGGACCTCTCTAGCGGTCTGGTGGTTAAGACTCTGAGCTCCCAGTGCAGGGGACACGGGTTGAATCCCTGGTCGGGGAACTAAGATCCCACATACCACACGGCACAGCCAAATAAAATAAAATTATTAAAAAAAAAAATTTTAATGTAAATATCCTACATTCTTGCACTCAGGACAGAGTCCATTGCTTTAATCAGTCTTTCAAGGGGCTCAAAAGAGGTTGACTCAAAAACGATTGATCATCAGCACTGAGGAGCTTCTTGGCTTGGTAGTATTACTGTAGGTAGTTCATGTAAATTCTCTGCTTTTGAGGAAAAATGTTTCAAGAAGTTTAGTGGGAAAAGAAAATATGCCTATTACAAACTTACAACTTGGGTGGCCTGATAGGAAGGAGGAGGCAGGTTCTACAAACACAGGAGCGATGTTAGCTTTTGAAATAATACAGAAAACGTCTCTTCAAGAAATTGCCCTCAAATACTGAGTGCCACAGAAAAGCCTCTTTCTTTAATGGATCTCAATTCTTATTAAAAGATAAAACTGGGAGGTGAATGCAAGACTCTCCTCCTGAAAAGAATGTATTTGACCCTCCTTGGAAAATACAATAAGAATATTGAATTCTATAAAATAAGAACAAACCTAATTTGGATTGAATTTGCCAGGAAAAAGTCATGCTTTCCTGACTAATGCACCCATTTTTCTGCTCTGTTATATACCCAAGGATTTAAGATAATTGACCACAAGTTTAGATAGCCTTCAAAAATATTATAAATAACTCATCTTAAAAGTAAACCTTCCTTTGAAGAATTAATCATTTTTCCTTTTATAAATCTGCCTTTGGGAAAAATACACTTTTCTTCAGAAGAAGCTATGGAAAGAAATGAACACAATTAGAGAGTGAGAGAGAAGACTAGAGATGGGACAGGATGATGAAGAGAAAAGCCAGTGATCAACCATGGGAAATGAGTCTAATCACATGGAACACCTGTGAATCAGTTGTCCCGTTGCAACAAATGAAGACTTGATAGGATTAATTACCTTATACAGATAAGAAAGTTACTTCCAAAAAATACCTTAAATGAGAATGTAAAATTAAATAAACTTAATTTATGCATGAAATTAAATACATTCACTGATATATTATTACAAAGTGCCAATTCAAACAGGTAAGTGGAATAGCAGAAACTTTCATGTTCTTTTTTGGGATTTAATACAGTTATCTGGCATGTACCTTTGCTACACACTGCATTGCCTTCAACAATGCAACAGCCTGTTCCCCACACCATCTCCCTAAATGAGACTTGTAAAAATTCCCATAATATCACTGACGGTCACAGTCAAGTAGCAGAGATTCTAACTTTTTTTAGATCTGCAATCAGAGATACCTCAGGAATATTAACCGACTCAGCCCTTCAACAGCAATTATCCTTATTAAATAAAATCTGTATCAGCTGAATCTTTAGCACTGAAGAAATGAGAACTGCTGTGGCAAATCTGCAGTGTAAATCCATGGCAGTAACTGATTTTTGCAGGAGAATATTAATCAAGAAAAGTTTTAACTTTATCAACTCCACTAATGAAAAGACATTTTCTGTTACATATCACACAAAGCCTGATGGGGTGAAGGAGTGCAAGCCTTAAGCCTCTAGATTTTAGCTGATGTATTACTTCTCCAAATTCACAATGCTTTTGAAGTGCCTCAGCTCTTAAACCAAGGAACTTGCACTACAAAGAAGAGAGGCACAGTGAAATTAACTTTTTCCTATCCTAGTAGATGGTATTATTTTTCTTGTCTTAGCACCTTCACATGACAGATGTGTAATCCTGAGGGAGACATTTTATACAAAGACCTGAATGGCTAATTTAGTGAGCAAACAAATTGTGACACATATCTTCTGCTCCTTTAACCCATCATCAGCAACTCTAATCAAGCTAGTCTGTTCCTAAGCTAGGACATTGCAGTTGCAAGTTTTTTCTTGCAGTTGTATTATTTTCTTTAAATAATGCCTGAAAGACAGCAGAACAACCATACTGTCAAAATTCAGTTTCCAAACAAATCAAATCTCAAGATAACATATCCTCTTCTCTTCCTCTACTACTGTTGCATGTTTCTCTCTCTTTTTTTTTAAATTGAAGTATAGTTGATTTACAATGTTGTGTTAGTTTCAGGTGTACAGCAAAGTGATTCAGTTATACATAGATATGCTTTTTCATACTCTTTTCCATTATCATTTATTACAAGATACTGAATATATTTCCCTGCACTGTACACTAGGTCTTTGTTTTTTATCTGTTTTATATACAGCAATGTGTATATCTGCTAATCCCAAACTCCTAGTTTATCCCTCTCATACCCCCTTTCCTCTTTGGTATCCAGAAGTTTGTTTTCTATGTTTGTGAGTCTGGCATATTTCTCTTAACCTCAGTAAGCAATAGATCTTCATCTGTGAAATGACAATCATAAAACTGCCCACCTCCTAGGCTTAGTGTGTTTATTAATTGAGATGGTGTATATAAATCCATCAGGATGCAGTGCCTGACATATATCAAGTGCACAATGCACATTAGTTTTTATTATTGTTTTTTTCTTGAGCAGAATTTTTGAGGGGAAAAATGATTATCTTCACAATTTCCCACTGTGATCACAGTTTTTATTTATATGTTTTGAAAAATAATCAGTGGGAAGAAGAAATAAATTGTATCTACACGTGTTTACTGAGAGATGTTTTGTCTGTGCTAAAGTTCACAGAAGGATAATTCACAAAGTATTGATGTGCTTCTCATTGCTTATAACGCCCTGGAGGGCAAAGCAGGTGTGATATCAAGGATTGCTTCTCTACAATGGGGCAAAACTTTCTTACCACATCCTTATCTCCCTCACTCCCAACAACTGGTTAGGGGAGAATTTGGAAAGTGGTTGGTGAATGCAAGTTCTGATGTTTGAAGGAGCGCTCTGGAAATCCCTCAGAAACAATACCAGATTGATAAAGTAATGCAAGTAATGAAGTAAATGGAGGAAGATGACAGGGTGGTCAGTGGGGGGATAGGAGAGTACATGGAGGAGCCCAGGATACAAGTGTTCAACACATATTTAACTAACGCTTATTATATGCCAACTATTGTTCCAGGCACAAGATTATGGGAGAAAGGGTAGTCAAATGCATACCAAATGCAACACTTATCCTTGATAAGATCCAAACTGACTGGCATGTAAAAACAAGAGGATGTATTTGTAACTAAGATCTTAATGTTAAAGTACAATGTGCAGATAACAAAAGGTGCTTGTCAAATGTATTAAGAGGTATGAACTATACAAAGAAGCAAGTCATTTCCTGGGAGAGTGGAAAAGAGTGATAATTGAGCAAAATGTTAAAGGTTAGGTATTGCTTTATTTAGTAAACAAGGAGGGAAGGAAGATTTCAGTGAGAGGATGCAAGATGGGCTTGATGGATCTGGACATGGTATATATAAGAGAGATTGAGAATCAAGTTAGAAAGCCAAGGTTGGGTCCCAAATTCTGACACTTTCTATCTCATGTCAAGGTATCAGGCCTTCATCTGGTGAGCAGTGGGGAATGACTGTACATATTTTAGCAAAGAAGTGACATGGTTGTACATTTGTTTTAGAAAAGTACTCAAGCAGCTGTGGGGAGGGAGGAATGAAAAAAGACACCACTTGAGACAGGAGACTGCCTAGAATCAGACCAAAGTGGTCCAACAGAGGAAGATGCTGGCTTGAGCTGAGAAGGAGACATGTCTGAAAGCTACATAAGACGGAAAAAAAAAGAAGAAAAAATGGGTTCAATGGAGACTCAGAGTCAGGCTCAAATTAATGATGAGAGCAAAGCCAGATTGGTCAGTTAGACATACTGACATTTGAATGAGACACACACAAAATAATTCACTGAGGCTTTTCCAAAAGAAGAATATCTTCTCTTTTATGAAGTAGCTTAAAAACACATACTGCTTACTCCCTTTGTTTCTGATTCATTCTTTCAGCACTTGCTAACTGCATACTGTTACGTAAAGCTGACAGAGCCATTACTTACCAATACTTCCTATCTTTCATCATGTGCCAAGCACTGTACAAAGAGTTTCATAAATATTAATGACTGGGCCACAAGGTGCCCAGACATTTGGTCAAACAGTATTCTGTGTGTTTCTGGATAAGATTAACATATGAATCAGAAGACTGAGTAAAGCAGATTGCCCTCTCTAAAGTGGGTGGCCCTCATCCAATAAACTGAAGACCTGAAAAGAGCAACAATGCTGAGTAAGAGGGAACCTCTCCTGCCTGTTTGCTGGAGCTGGGACATCAGTCTTCTGCCCTTAAACTGGAACTTACACCCTCAGCATCCCTGGTTCTCAGGCCTTTGAATACAAATGAAACTATACTGTTGGCTCTTCTGTGTCTCCGACTTGTTGACTGCGGATCTTGAGACTTTTCAGCTTGCATAATTATGTGAGGTGATTCCTTATAATAACTATCTTGGTTCTGTTTCTCTGAAGAACAATTAACTAATAAAATGTATTAATTTACTCCTCGTAAAAATCTTTTAAGGAAAGTCCAGTCATCGTGATTTTAAGATGGAGAAAGTGAAACACAGAAGGACACACAAGATAAAGCCTAAAGTCAAACACGGGCACCCCACCCAGAGCTTCAGAGCCTCTGCTCTTAACTTTTACACTGCACTACACCACCTGTCCTCAAGGATATACATTCAATGACAGGGGCCAAGAGAGGGAGCATTCGTTTTTGAAGACAAAATTACACAAATAATTATTTAAAGTTGTGACAAGAGCCACAAAAGGAAACTCTAGGGTAATATAAGACCATATAAGACTCTGCCTGTTCTGGGGTTCAGGGAATGCCCCTTGAGAAAGTCCTGCTTTAGGAAAAACTGAAAGATACACAGGACACAAGGCAAAGGCAACAGCATGTTTGAAGACCCCAGAAGAGAGGGTCAGAGTGGCTGATGTTAGGTGGGAAAGGATGGGGGTGTAAGAGGAATCTGGATAAGTAGCCAAGAGGCAGGTGATTCTTGATAAGGAGTTTTAATTTCTTGCTAATATCAATGAGAGGTTATTGAGGGGATCTAAGAGGCCATGGATTGTAATAGAACTATTGGCATTTGAAAAAACCCTCACCTTTAGTGAGACCTGGGTCAAAGTGGGGTAAATGGTGAAGAAAGGACACATTAGGGGGCACTGCTGTAGTTTAAATGATCTTAAATACAGTAAAACGTGAAAGACTAGGAAAATGATCACATGCTTGAATGCCTTGCAATGTAAACTTCCATTAAAAATTCCTAAATGGTTAATCTACATTTCAGTGTTTATCTCCCCAAGAATAAGAAAATTTGTGGGCTGGCACTAGCCCATGGAGCACACTTGGATTAGTAGAGTAGGAAGACAGCAGTAGAAATGAGAGAAGTGGATGGGTTTGAGACCTATTTACATAGTAAAATGGATAGTACTTGATGAATTATCGGATTGGAGGGTTTGTATTGAGGTAGAGGGAACTAGCAAGATTGAAAATCAGATTTTTGACATGAGCTGTTGAATGAATCATGGACTTCTCTACTTAAAGAGGAAACATTGGGGGGAAGGTAGAAGGTGGAGAGAAAAGAGAATGTACCCAGATCAGAGGTGTTGATTTTTCAGTGACTGAAGATTTTGAGTGGGCAGTACGATATATGGGTTTGGAAGTTCAAACATGACATAAATGAAAAATATTAATAATAATAAATAATAATGTTGATAATAATCATTTATAAATAATAACACATTAATAAAATAATAATACCTCTGTTTGCATGACAATTTCTTAAGAAATTTAGACAGTTAATTTTTACCATGGTATAGGTACTACTTTTAGTCCACTCTACAGATGAGAAAAGTGAAGCACAGAGAAGATGAGTACAGTTGACCCTTGAACTCAGGGGTTTGAACTGCACAAGCCCACTTGTATAAGGACTTTCTTCAATAGTAAGTACCACAGTACTGCACAATTTGAGATTGGTGGAAACCACAGATATGTGCAGATATGGAGGGCCAAGTATAAGTTATACTTGGACTTCCAACTGCATGGAGGGTCAGTACCCCTATCCTCCACATTGTTCAAGGGTCAATAGTAATTTATTCAGAGTCTCACAGCTGGAAAGTGGATGCCCTGGGGTATAAAAAGAGCAATCTGAGCCCTACACACTATTTTTCATCCAGAATAAACAGCTAGATAAAAAATATAAGTTTGGGCTTCCCTGGTGGCGCAGTGGTTAAGAATCCGCCTGCCAATTCAGGGCACACGGGTTCGTGCCCCGGTCCGGGAAGATCCCACATGCCGCGGAGCAACTAGGCCCGTGAGCCACAACTACTGAGCCTGCGCGTCTGGAGCCTGTGCTCCGCAACGGGAGAGGCCGCGACAGTGAGAGGCCCGCGCACCGCGATGAAGAGTGGCCCCTGCTCGCCGCAGCTGGAGAAGGCCCTCGCACAGAAACGAAGACCCAACACAAACAAAAATAAATAAATAAATAAATAAAAATAAAAAAGAATCCTCCCCTCTGGCCAGTTTTGTTTAAAAAAAAAAAAAAAAAATATATATATATATATATATATATAAGTTTAAGGTATGAGACTGGGTCCTAACAGGGCTCTGTCTAAGCTTATGGGCAAATCATGAGCTATAACATTTTGTTGTTCAGCTTTGGGGTTTCCAGTATTTAGGAGTGAAGGCTAGTCAGGATCAGTAGGCCAGAGGCATAACACTTACTATCCTTTTCATGGAGCAGATGACTATAAACTTCAAACATGAAATTTTGAAGGACGGAAATCAGAGATTAAAACATTTCATTTTTTTATTGAACTGTAGTTGATTACAATGTTGTGTTGATTTCTGCTGTACAGCAAAGTGACTCAGTTATACATATATACATACATCCTTTTTTACATTCTTTTCCATTACGGTTTATCTCAGGATACTGAATATAGTTCCCTGTGCTATACAGTAGGACCTTGTTGTTTATCCATTCTGTATGTAATAGTTTGCATAAAAACATTTCATTGTAATTACTTGGCATCAGTTTCCTTCTCATGTACTGTCTCATAAACATGTAAGTAACAATGCAGCACTGTTGACGAAAAATATTGTTAGACGTAGATTCAACTTAACTTTGACATTTTAATATATAACACTGGTAGCTCACTCTTATTTATTAAGTAATACTGAGAATTTATAGCAATTGTCAATGGAAACTGGGTAGCAGTTAGGGTGCAGGCTGTCAGAATTAATGCTCAGGCAATAGCAGATAGGTCAGGCTAAGGAGAGGGAAGATGTGCCAAGGCCCCAGGTAGGTTAGGGGTCAAAACCAAAGGACAAAGGTAGGCAGCCTTGACTTTGGGTTTAGACCAGTATGGGTTTGAGTCCAGAAGATCAACCCGAAATCTGTCCAAGGGACAGGAGGCCAGATGGGTGCACATAACCTGTAGCTGAGAAGAATTCACAATGATCTATATCAATCCAACCAAAAACAGCATCTGGAGGTCCAAATGGCAGACAGTCATCCTAGAGAAAAAAACAAAAAGGATAGAGTATGTCAGGGAGTGATTTCTAATCACTTTAGAAAGACAGTGATGAGCAACACAGGCTTTATATCCAAAAGGCTTGTGCTGACTACTATCGGCCACTTTTTTTTTTTTTTTTTTAACTTTGGGTTTGTTTATTTATTTATTTATTTATTTATTTATTTATTTATTTATGGCTGTGTTGGGTCTTCGTTTCTGTGCGAGGGCTTTCTCTAGTTGTGGCAAGCGGGGGCCACTCTTCATCGCGGTGCGAGGGCCTCTCATTATAGTGGCCTCTCTTGTTGCGGAGCACAGGCTCCAGACACGCAGGCTCAGTAGTTGTGGCTCACGGGCCTAGTTGCTCCGTGGCATGTGGGATCTTCCCAGACCAGGGCTCGAACCCATGTCCCCTGCATTGGCAGGCAGATTCTCAACGACTGCACCACCAGGGAAGCCCCTATCGTCCACTTTTTACCTACTTAACCTTGGACAATTTACTCAAGTTCCCTAAACTTCACTTTCTGCTTCCCAGAGTTGGTAGACAACCAAGAAAACAATGTACATACAGTGTTATGCACAATATGTGGGATGTTCTAATAATCAAGAAATGTCCCTTCAGGCTGATGAACATCATAATGATGATGATATTCAGAAAGGATGAGGTAGGCCCCCTGCTTGTGAATCATAATGCATTGCTAAAAGATAATATATAGATATTAGAAGGTCCTTTTTTCTTCAGTCTCTTTAACGAGGATTTTCTTTTTACCTTTGGATAATAAAAATGAAATTAAACTTTGGTAAAATGAGACTGCCTTTTTCAGATCAGTCCAGCTGTCCCTACAAAATTATTTAGTCAAGACTGACCAGGGAAGAATATGTCAGAATTTTCCACCCTACTGTTGGGTAAGATGTAGCATAACTGACACTGAACTATCTAAGGTCTGGAAGTCCATGTGCTTTGAATAAACCCTGAGTCTCCCTGTCTCCATACTTTTCCCAAAGCTGTAGCCTTTCCCTAAATCCTCTGTGTTAGGCCAGTAAATATACCTGGGTGACTATCTTATTTTCTGTTGGTATTCCAGTATCTAAAGCTAACCCCAAGATCCCCACCCTAATTTGCTGTGGATTGCCATTAATCACATACCCACTTTGATTGCAAGGTAAGCTGGGGGTATGGCAAGAATTAACTTATATGGAATAAAGTGTGGGACCTGACAAAAAATGTGAGAAAACAAGGTAACTTGCAGGTAAGAGGAGCTGAATTTTACAACTGACACTGAGAGACAGAGTCGAAATAGAGCTCCAGGGAATGCAAAGCGGGGGAAATTCTTTCAGGGTATTGAGCAGACAATAGGACTGGGACCCAGCAGGCTGACTCAGCAAGCTGTCTGGGAATTGAAAATGAACCCTGAAAGGTGATGGAAAAGTTGGAATGCTCATTGTTTTCAAAAATAATTTGTGGAAATTTCAGCCAATTTGTGGAAACAGTCTGACACTTCTCGGCTAAGTTAGGGTATAAGGGAGATTAATTCTGAATCCTTCTTGGCCTATACATGGAGCTTCAGGTTTACTAGTGTGTTAATTTCCATGTGGAGACAATAAAAGGGGAGCAAAACCTGGACATTTCTGGATATACTTTTGAAGTTTTAAAATTTGGAAAAGACAGGGTAAAGGGCAATTCTTGCTAGCTCCAAACTTCTTGTACACATGCACACAAATACAGTCACACACTCATTCACATACTCATAGTATCTTTCACTCTCTCTCACACACACACCTACACAGATACATACACACACACCCTTTCTAGATGTTTATGATGATTCAGATCAAGTGTGAGGTTATTAGATTCTGTTCCTGGCTTTCCCTTCAGCTGTCAGCCTCAAAGATAAATCATCTTACTATAAATTCTATCAGAATAATCTTTCAAGTTATTAGAATTGTGATTGAAAAAATTGTGATAGAGTACATCACTGTTTATCAAAACAGTTGACAAAGATTCTCATGTAGAATGAGAATTAAGGAAGGCTGTAGTGATAAAAGTTCTTTGAAAGAAGAAAGGCCAATGAATTAGTAACTGGTTTAATACCATATTCAAAGAATAATTACAAAGAACATCAACAACATTTAGCTTGGGAATCTGAACTAAACTAAAGTATAATCTGTGATGTTTATTAAAAGCCTTATAGCTGTGGACAACTTCACTCCTCGAAGTCTTTATTTCCTTAACTCTATAATGGGTATAAAAACAACAGCAACAGTAACAGTAACCTTCTTTATATGGTGGTTATGGTTAAATGAAAGTTTATTAAAAGTTCTTAGCATAATGAGCTATCTTTCTTGGCTCAATTTTTAAAAAATCTTTTGAGTTTTGCTTCTCAAAGGTAAAACATATCACCTTGAAAAGATGTCCATTTGATGGAGATGATATAGAAAAGAGTCAAATATCAGATGGGTGATTGGATGAAAAAACATTAAGATCCATCAGCTTATGAGTCTACAATTCCATCCCCAAATTATTACACAGTTGTGGTTAGAGGGATCTTTCAGCAGATGGCAGGTGTCATGTCACTGGGGCTGAAGAGACTAGGAGTGTTCCACAATGGAGCAGTTAGAAAGTCTTCTGCTCAAGTAGAAAACTCCTCCACTCAAACTGGCTCAGTTAATAAGAAAATATAATTATTTCAACCATAACAATCCCAAAATAGATAGGAATAGTTGATTTAGTGCTTTAGAGATAGTATCCAGGAAATTTACTTCTTCTTCCATCAGCAGGGTAGCTTTCATCCTAAAGTGAGTTTTCCTCATGGTCCTAAAATGGCTGCCAGCAACAACTGAGGAAGCATGCTTTCTGTTTCATAAGGTTTTCCCTTTCAACTATCCTTCCCTTCAATACAATTGGGTCATTTAAGGATATAAGCTCAAATTCACCTCCAGAAGGTTAACAGTCACCTGGGGATTTCCAGGCACTGACTGGCTTATACCAGTTAAAATGCACTCTTGGATGAGTAAATGGAATCAGCCTTGCAGGAAGCCTGTGACTATGAAAAGTAGAGGTCAAGACCTGAGGCAAACAGATGTTTTTAGAAAGAAAGAAGAAATCAGTGACTTCTAGCTAGGCAACAGGGCTCATTGTAGGTGATAATTTCAGAAATAAGACGTTGGGTAAGAAAGAATCAACGCATACCCTAAAACTAAGTAATCTTTGGAATAAGAACAAAATAAGGAAAGAATTTGGTCAAGTTTAGAAGGATACAGGATATAGAAGCAGGTGGACAGTATCCAGATGTTTATATAATTATTTTCAGCCCTGAGGCTCTTCATGTAAGAGTAAAAAGATAAAGAAATAATGCAACTTAAATAGTGACAGGCACATATTAGGCACTTAATATTTTTTTCAGTACATATTATATAACTGAAATAGGAAGCATTTTTTCTGAGTGCTCACTTTGTGACCATGTTAAGTATTCTGTATACATTATTTCATCAATAGAAATTTTTGACTGACTGAATAAATAATGAATGAATCAATGTATTAGTGAGACAATACATATACAGAGGAAATACTACCAATCATACCTCATTCAAGTTTCGCCTTTCTGTAAAGTTGGTTTAGAGAGGTTGTTAAACATAAACTGGAACATGAACTTGGCTATTGAGTAGCCGACAAAACTTGTGATAGAAACACAACGCTGAAACCCAGATAGAGAGTTAGAGGAATCTGCGGTAATTTGGGGATATAGACCATAATAATACTCTAGAACATTTTACAACGTCCCCACAAAACGGAAACTTTCCGATCAGTTTGCATGATGGTTAAAACAAAAGGAGAAGAATATTCAGTCGAAAGAAAAGTTTCATTTAAATACATAAGTATTTTTCTCACTGGAAAAGTCAACAAGATTTTATAGTGAGACCTTAACAGTTCTTAATAACTGGGTCCTTTTTGTGATTTGGACTTGAATCTATAATAAATACCATATAATACACTTATACACTTATACCAACTTTGGTAAAAAGCAGAATATCAAAGGAAGGCATATGCACATTATATCCACAACGTCTGTTCTTCTGGCTCTGGGGCCCTCTTGCTTTTTCTTGCCAAATTCTATCTGTTCTCTGTCAATGTCCACTGGTAGTCTGACAAAGTGCTGGGTCTGCATAACCCACAGCAAGCAGTACAACAGTTCCCAGAGCACATTTCTGACAGATTTTCTTCCCCTCCAGTAATAAGGCTTGTACTACATTTTATGCAGAGGGACATAACTTAGTTAATATTTCTAGAGCATTTTGAAGATGAAAAGAACCATATACAAAGTTTTACTATTAATTTCTGTTGCTGTAAGGATCAAAATAAGCACAGAAACACATTAAGCTCAACTCATAGAAGCATTAACGTGTTGTGGAGCTGGTCAGGATGCCTGACAATGACAAAACATTGCATTTGCCTTCACATTTGATGAAACGAACAAATCAGTGTTCTGGAAAAAAGTTGACATTTATTGTAGTCATAATTTGCATTTTTAACAGGAGTTCCAACTACTTCTGTTTTCTAGTTGAGGTTGGAAACCCACATTATTAGCTAATACCTACATTCCTAAAAGAGTTTCTTCATTCTGACAGCAGGTAATGCTTTCACTCTTAAACAAAATGTTAGTTACAGTTACCTTCTCTCTGAGATTTAGATTAAATTGGTTCAAACTGTAGGAAATCCAAATTTGTAAAATTTGGAGGATTTATGTTTCTTCTTTTCACCTCTGATTAAGTTCTAACTTTTGAAAAAACCTCCCTATTTCTATCCTCACATGCCACAAGTGTTTGCTGATATTAGATCAGGAAATTCCACCTATAGTCTTCAGTACAACCCTACTCTTTGATTGTTACAATAGCCCCCAGTCTTGCTCTGGCAGTGCACTAACTTATTGCTTTTAACTATTTTAAATTCAGACAAAAGACTTAACTTAGGCCTTTGAGGATATTCTGTCTGTTCAGTTGAATTCTGTGTTTTCACCTTGTCTACTTTTACTGTTTCATCTCATTTTCCTTTAAAGTACTATCTGTCAATGTATCTTTGTTTTATTTATTTTCATGCACCTTTTTATTCTTTCCTTTTCAAACGTGAAACAGGATGTGCCAGCATAAGATGAGAAGTCAGGTTCATTGCTACCATATGCCAGAACAGTACAATCAATCCCAATCAAAAGTGGGCTCCTTGTTGTACGATAGTGTCACCTCATTTCCTGAACAATTCAGGTGTATCATGATAGAGGTAAAAGTGCATAAGATCTAGGATGAGAAACTTTACTTAATCTCTGTTTAGACCCTTGTTAACTGTGACCTCAATCAGGAAATTAACTCCCTGACTGTGAAATGAAGACAATGATTATGGCTCTACCTACTTCATGGGAGGGTTGTCAGGATCAGGTAAAATCATGGATCTAAAAGTGTCTTGAAGACTGTTAAGTAACTGTTGCTCATTTGAGAAAGTCTATAAACCAAAAAGCTATAGTTTCAATGTCACTGGAAATTGATTAATTCTCCCACTTATCTCTGGACCAAAGAAAGGACCAAGTGGGAAAGTGTAGAGAAGGGCGGCACTTCAGTGAACAGTAAGCGAGACTGTGTGAGGACAAAGCCGAAGCAAACACAACAGGGTGCTGGGCGCAGAGTGGAGAAAGAAACGGGCAGCAACAGCTGAGCCACTGGATCTGGCTTAGACTGACATTAGCCATACCTCAGGACTTTTCAGATAAGTGAGCCAGCACATTCTTCATTTTAATTCTGGTTTTAGTTGGATGTTTTGTCCCTTACATCTCAAGGAATCACAACTGACAAAATGTATCTGTTAATTGTGGGTACAAAAGTATTATTTCAGGTTCTTGGATTTAGAAAGATAAATCCAAATAATTTCACTTGAGAGGAGGGTTGTGTTTGCTAAAAGCATATTTAAAAATTGCAAATATGTTCAGACAACTCTTAATTTAGACAGGGTGAATGAGAACCTCCCTGGGGACGATTATCCTTTGGAATGCTATAGAACTGGGTCCCTCAACAAAATATCCTTTATGAGAGGAATGTGGGTCTCAGATGAAGCTATTCCATTGTTGACCATTGCTAAATATCTACCCAATTTTTCACCTTGTGCTTTGTGGAGAAATTTTCACCTTACTGGGAAAATATTTGAGAACAATGTAAGCCTTTGTCAGCAGTATTGATCTACAGTTAGGCTTTGATTCTATAGACGGGAATCACTATGGGCCAAACTATGTGATCTCAGCACAGATCTCAGGCTGTGAAGGTTCCTTCAAAGTTTGAACCATACCACTGTGAGAATCAGAGCAGGTAGGAACATCCTCTCAACATCAAATTCCAATCAAAAGCCAAGAAAGAGACTTGTGTCCTAGCCCTCTTTCTTTTTAATATATGTCAAAATAATTTGATACAGCTTTCAAATGATCTGAATGAATATCTTCCTGCCACAAGAAATGAGAAGACAAGCACCTACTTCTGTGCTGATGACATGGATTTCTCATTAGGTTTGAGGAGCTGCCTTAATAAGCCACTAGCCTGCTGGCTAAATACTGTCAGTTTAATATCTACTGTGCTAAAACCAAAATTATTTTTGACAGACACTCCCAACCTGCAGATAAAAAGTGTGAGTGAAGTCCATCCAACAGGATTATTAATTTAGCTGTCTGGGCTAGTGGTAGGAGTGATACAACTTGCAGTTAGCAATCCAAGAAACTCATAAACATTAATTTATTACATCTTTGTTGAAAAAAATAGATTCCAAGTGCTAGATTCTGTGCTTAGAAGAATCTGAAGCTGCTTAATGATGAAGATTTACTCCCTGCCCTTAAAAAACTTATATTCTAATGCTGAATGCCAAAATCATATAGGTTATCTAGAGTCATACTATGGTATAGACACTAAGGGGAAAAAAAGTCACTCTGTTGAACACTTACTTTGAACAGACAATAAGTAGCAACAAATTATATGCCTTAGTTTATTATAATATACAAGTTCAACAAGTATCCTTGACTAACATGAATCTGACCCTTTATTTTAGTAATTTTCTTTGTATATGTTTCTTATTTCAAGTATCCTCAAATCTCTTTGATGTTATTTTAAATATTTTGAAGAATGGATAAGGTATTTTGTATCTCTGCCTAACAGTATCCCTTACATAATAAGGTCACCTCTTGCATGTCTTACATTCTATTCAGTAAAAACTGAATGAACAAAAAAACTTGTTACAAACAAGGAAAAAGGCAAAAATACAACTCACCTCATGGGTGGAGAAGGACCAGCCATCAGGTTTAGTATGAAATCATTTGGGAAAGTGGTGTTTGACAGAATCTCTCATGATATTTCTACATGATATTCAACACAGGTAGACTCATAAATGGCTGAACAGAGTTGACTCATGAACTATGTTCAATCTAGAAACCAACCTCTAAGGGCAAGACCAAGAAGGTGTCCTTGGTCTTGTCCTGTGCAGTGCTTTTAATCACAGGTCAGATGAAGCCATAGAAGCCATATTTAGTATATTTTCAGGATGCAATAATCTTAGTGAAATGGCTAAATTTTTGGATAGCAGAAACATGACATTTAAAGTTTTCATTCAAATTTCACATATCCCTGTTTGATTCAACAATTAAGTACAAAAATTCAGGCTGGAAGAAACTGTAATTGCTTGCAATTTGAGTAAAAACATGGAATCAGTAGGAGCCATTCTAAAAAGAGGAACAAGGCTATAGTGTGAGCCGCCTATGCCTTTAGTTCATGGAGTTAACAAACTCAGCAGTGAGCAGGGAATGGGGGCATGGGTGGTAATGGGCCCCAAAAAACATGTCTATAAAAATGCTGAGAATGTGGAATATTTAGCTCGGGGAGAGGAGTGCCTGATTGAAATCTACAAATATTTGAAAGTCTATTTTGTGTAAAGGGAAGTAAACATTCTAAACATTTTCAGAGGTTAAAACTAGGATCTGTGAGCAAAATTATAGAGAGGCAGATTATATCTCCATTTAAGAAAGACATTTAAATGATAGAGACTGGTAAATGTATTTCCTTAAAAGAAGAGAGCATTGGGAAAACTTGATAAAATGTTGAATGACCATTTGTCAGGACATTGTGAAAAAATGTCTTAATTGTGATAGAAGTAGGACTTCATAACCCCTATTTTTTTTAACTCTAAAAGTTCATGGTTCTATATTTTGCATAATTCTTGGTATATCACAGGTCTCATATAGGTATCTGCCTACTAATTTTATTATCTTAAGTACTAATAAGTATGTGTCTCTTTTTTAAGGAACAGATCTTCAGATCTTACGTCCCTATTCCTACATGGTATTTGTTTCTATTCCTTAGGAAGGGGTTAGTTATGCTGGAAACACATGGTATTAATAGATCCTTAGCAACTGATAGAACGTCCCTGTAACAAAAACAAAACAAAACAAAACAAACAAAAACATAAAAACAAGTTGGAGTTAGGAGTCTTCAATAATTTGAATAATAGATTTCCATGCTTAGAGTAGGGACTGATGGGGTCTTTTTTCCAAATTAATAAAAATGTCTAGAGACAATAGCTTTTTATTTCAATAATCTCTTTGATATTTGCCCTAACTGAAAGCCACATTGACATTAAGTTCTTTGACATGAAACAATCCATGCCCTTGGCTAATGTTTTTATTCACTTCTAGGATTATTTGCCTAAAGAAAGGCTTTGTAATCCTCAATACTTTATCAATTTTTACCATTACATCCAAACTCTATGTTCCATACTCTGGAATACTTTCTTCCCAATCATTCTCCATCTGACAAACTCCTACTCATATTTCAGTACCCCACTCAATTTTCCCATCTCCTATGAAGTTTTGTCCAGCTAATCTATTGGAAATGTTTACCCCAGCTTTCTCACTAATAACTTCCTTCATATCTTTATTATAGCTTTTACTATGCATTATTTACATTTTAGCCTCTACATTTAGAATAAGAATACTTTCTACAAAGAAATTTCATTTTTTCATTTTTTTCTCCTCTTTAGAACCCACTGGGGTATCTGGGACACTGCAGAAAACCATGAGGAGAGATGGCTGAAGCAATACATACAGTGGATAAGCAGATAAAGAGATTAAGAACAACTCACTTGTAGGAATTATGAACTTAAAATTATGACAAATGTATCATTACATGGTATAAATACATACCTAAAGGAAGTATGGTAAACAGAATGTCTGTGACTGAAACTAAGGTTCAATGCTGTGGCATTATCCACTCTCACTTACAGCAGTAGATTAATTATACATTATCACCTAATTTGTATGATTCTTGGGAGGATGTTCACCTAGGAAAATTGTACAAATAATAACATTTAACTTGCTTTATGTGTCAATTTTTAATTTTTTTTTCTAAAAAGAAGATAACTAACAAAGTTCAGTAATTCTTAACTTCTTTAATGCCAAAGATACTGTTTGTTCATCTTTGCATCTCACCCCTTATATATAGTAGAAGCACATAAATGTTTGTTGAATGCATTAATGTATTGTTATACATTCTGTGAGATTCTACTTCTGTTATTAAAAATGTTTTGTTAGATACCTCCTTTCAAATTACTAGATTCATAGATCAAATATTAGATAAGCAATATGATTAGAATTGAGTGTGTGAAAAAAAATCCCTAAATTCTGAATTATGTGTTCTTCAATATACCAAATTTGGAGCTTTACTCATAATATTTCTTGATAGTCAGTGGTCCATATTACTTACATTCTAGTCATTGCTGCTTCTCTTTGTGTTTGATATTGGTCAAATTTTGACTTCCAGATGATTGTTTAAAAATGCCTATTCATATCAATTACCTAAATGAGGAGAAGGTATAGTTTTTCAGATAGAATCTCCCGATTTTTACACAAAGGTGAAGCTGATGGGTAACAATATAACTAAAAATTTTAACTCCTTATATTTAGATTTGGAAAAAAACTGTTATTTGCTCTGAGTGGATCCTAGTAAATATTAATATCTTTGAGCACTTCTAAATTCAGTGGAAAAACAAGACCTATACAGATGGGTCAACAAATTTATGTGACAGTATTGATTAAAATTTCACATATTTCACTGCAAAAATGAGCAATGTTTCATGATGAGAATATTATTCACAGAACTATGCTATGGTGGTGCATACTTTTTTTCTCAATAAGAACTTTGCCTAAGCAAATGCTGTCATTTGAAATGTAAATAGTAGGTGCTGTATGAGACTACCTGTTGAATTGGACACAATCTGATTCAAGAGTATTTTAATCAGTGAAATATGTGGAACAGGAGTATAACACCCTTATGGTACCAATGCATTCGGTGTTGTTCAGGCAGTGGTACTGTTGTATGTTGTTGATTACTGAAGTGAGAGGTATGCCACATGTTATGTGTTACTTTCTCAGCAACTGAAGAACACTCTGTTATAACAGAGATGAAATTCTAGGTCTCCTGAGCAAATCACATGACTCTCACTTCCTTAACACTTATAACACATGTCACAAATGGATTTCAACTGTATCTCACACTTCAAATACACTTTATAATTTTGTTTATACATTTAAGCCATAAAGTGTTATAAAACAAATAAAAGGAACTGTGCTTATTAAGATTACAGAGATAAATCCTAGGTAAAGGAAAATCTACATGGGCAAACCAAAGAACATGTCTCTATTCTAGGTCTAAAGCTGGTGTTGAAAACTGAAGTGTTCCTGTGTAGATCTTCTATATTTTGACATTTTGCATGTGCCTTTATTCCTATGTATTTGCATTGTTTAAGGATTTTAGTACTTGGAGATGAGACCTTGTGTGCTTTAAATTCTTTGCCAACTTCTTACAACATAAAGTTCAGAGAGGGAAATTGACAACACAGTCAACAATAATAGGTATGTTCTGAATTAAATGACTTTAGAGATACCAAACGCTATGTATTTCTTATCTACTGAACCCTTATAAAAATTCTGTAAGGTGTATCTTGTTATCTCTAATTTACTTATAAGGAAACTGAGACTTTGAGTGGTTGAGTAACTTGCTTGATGTCACACAAGGCTGTGAAAGAATTTGAACCAGTTCTACTTTCCTTACTGTTATGAAGCTATGCTCTCAGCCCAGTGCTATGTCTGAAAGTAATGTAACAAAGGTGTGTGAAAGAGTATTCCATTCTAGTGCTGCTTAATATTGATTTAAAGGGAAGGATAAAGTATCCCCAATTCTTTTATGTAATTGCAAATGTGTAAGATTGTTTATTCCATATTTATTGACAGGGCAATACTGAAAAGAAAAAAAAAAAAGCAGTGAAAAGGATGACAGTGAAAAGTTAATCCTGGGCCTGTAACCATCTTGAGAAAACTCTCTGTCTAGCTTTCAAGTCTTTTGAAAGCTTTAACAACAATCAAATGACACTCCACAACCAAATTGGCAGTACCTTTCCTGGATGATCTTGTTAGCGCATTCCTGAAGGGCATCCTGACCTATGTTGCTCCAAGTGTACAAAAAGCATCAATTTTCTACCCTGATTTTCTCTGATTATTGACAATTTTCTCTGCTAGGAACTGTATGGATGATGAGACAAAACTCAATGTGATTGGCCAGATTAACATAGTGAGAACATCCCGGTCAATCAGCATGTACCTCATTTGTATTGTTCTCTCTCATAATTCATGAAAAGATATCCTGAGATAGAGGAAAGAATGTTCATACAAGGTAGAAAGCATTTCCTTGTTTGGTTTTACCAACATCAAGCCTTGTAGTATTTGATGATAAGAATCTAAAAATCTTTTTTCCCTGTCCCCGTTACCAAGTCTCTTTCTAAAGTTTTTCCTATCCTTTCCCACTTGGAAGCAGCAGTTTTTATTTCATCAATGAACATGGTATAATTATTTAATATTTTTAATCTCTTTTTGCTGTAAATTGTTTATTCACAGAAAAATGAGCAGCCATAAAAATCTTGGAAAGATCATTTCAAAGGCATAGGCTTCAAATTTATTTTGGGATATGATTACTTATTTGTCAGTAAAATAGAAAACTGTATTTATAATTTAAGATAACTAGTAGGAAATACTGTCATTTGATAACAGTAGAGAGTGTTCATTTCATTATAAATATTCTAACTTTCGCAAAGACCTTGGTCTTAAAATAGTGTTGAGTTTGGAAAATGGCCAGGAATGTGTTTTAAAACCATGGGAATATAAAACCTGAAAATAGATAATAATGCTTAATGTAGACTAATGCTTGACTACACAAACTAGTAAACTGTATCTTTGAAATAAAATACCATTATTCATAAAATGGCTGCATAAGTCAACTCAGAGTAGTGACAGATAGATGGCACTCTATAAATTCTTTAAAAACAGTGAATTTCTATTGGCAATTAATGCCAAGCTTATTCTGCCTACAAAAGAAAACATTAAAAATGGCATACTCTTGGGTGCCACCAATGTCATTATTTTTCTTCAGAAATGCAATTGCAAATCAGCTTCTAATTCTCACCAAAAATATCTGCACATATTGCTTATTTTACCTACATAAATATTACCTAAAAGGATTCTGGGAAGTTTAGATAACTGGAAAAGAAGGATATATTGCACTTAAGAAGTCTTCTTGAGAATTATTACCTAGAAAATATTATTCAAATAATTTTCTGATTTCCAAATTGTATCTAAAAAATTTATATGAAACTTCTTTCTCTCAACTACAAAGGTCACCTATTAGATCGAATGTTGAATCAAGAATTAGAATAGCTGTATTTTCATCATGTTTGCTTTTTTTAGATTAATTCATCTTTCATTGTATTATTACAAAATGATAATATTTGTGAAAAAAATTTTTAAATACCAATTTACAAACTTTTGATATCTATAATATCTTAAAATCTTTGTAAAGTTTATATTTTTGTTTGACTGTATTATTTTAGAAGCAATATTTTGGAGATAGTAAATTTGATTTTAGGGACATATTTTGACAGGGTGTCTCAAGAAATAATACTTGAAAAATAAACATTAGTTTGCATGCTGACATTAACACATGAACTAAAAGCTGTTTGAAAAGTTATTAAAGAGTAGTGACAAATACAGTTTATCGAGTTGATTGGAAGGGTCTTGTACGTGTCACTGGGACTGATGTTAGGTCCCGTTGGGCTCTTTTAACAACTTCATCAATGATCAGGAGGAAAGAAGAGACAACCTGTTAATTAAATCCTTGGCGCCATGTAATCCAAGAATCAATCTATAAAAGGTGTCAGCCCAAAGTACTTAGTTCAAATATGCTCAGTAATAAACTTGAAAGCACACAAAAAAAGGACTGCTACAGAATTTGTATTTCAACAACAATGTCGATAGAATAATGTTTAACATTATATTGTGAAGATACCATTTCTTAAAATATCAAGAAAATTGGACAAAAGTGACTTTTTGCTTAAATTTCATCAATATTCTTCATTTTTTGTTTGCCCATAGAGATGAGAGCAATAATTTTATAAGGTGTTCAGAGCAATAGCAGACAAATAGTTAAATTCAGGCTTAAACCATGAAATGAATTTGTCCTCAGCCATCTGCTTTTCTTTGCCGCTAAGCACTTTGAGTGCTCACTGCGGAGTCAGCTTTACTTCACTCTTCCAAGAGCCAATCCTGACTCTGTAGCTGGTGGACACCAAAGAAGTTCTGTCCAATACTCTAGAATGAGATCGACAGCCCAGACCCCGTCTGTTAACATGGGTCTAGCCTTACAGCTCACTTGTAGAATTGAGTTTCTGTCATCTTCCTGAGTCTAATTTGAAGATTTTTCCCACCTTTCTCCCCTGTGTTAGCTTTAGTCCCATCTTTATAATGTGACCAGTTTTCTAGTTCATGTGGCATGAGTTTTTCCTTCTTTTTACCAGCCATTCATTTTCCTCTCACCCCAGGAACTGGAGATTTCTGCGTCTGAATCCCAAATTCTGCTTCATGCTGACACCTCTGACACTATTTACCTGGCTGCTTGTCTGCTTCCCTGAGTGTCAATATACTTAGTTTCTCCAGCATTGTATTTTTCTGTGTTGTATCTCCTTGCTTGTGGAAACACTCTATTATTCAATCTTTCCAATAGCAACAGCTTGCTACCACAAATGATGAGTAATATATATGTAGCTGTAATTAATAAAATTCAGAGAAACAAAATGCCTCTCTATTTTTAATACAAAGATAGTGGTGTGAGGTTTATTTCACAATTATCATTAATAGTACATATGAATTTAAAAGAGAATATCCCACATTAAAGAAAAACAATCCTAAATTAATGTAACATATTTAATTGCTGTTAGACAAATCTCATTTGTTAATTTCATTAACAGAATAAATTCATTGTTTTTTATTTTAATCTAGACTAATTTTGTAATGTTCTAGATATTTCTGTTTGGGGCAAGTTTTCATCATATTCAGGGATTTTTTAAAATAATAATTGGAATTTTGCACTCAGTAGAATGCTAAGTATCAGTGCTATTTTTAAAATGATAATTTAATAGTGATAAGTCTGCTTGTTGGAAAATAAAGCAGAAGAAATATTACATTGCTCACCAGTTCATGCTCCACATAATAATACCTGGGCACCTGCCACTGTATTCTCATACTTCAGCCATGCACACCTGCGTGAAGAGACCACTTCTGGCCTTGGATGTGAAGTGTATAAGATGCCTTTTGTTCTCTATTAAGCTTCATTCTTGGAACCCTTTGCCTGTTGCTCAAATGCTTTATGAGGCCAATTCTTTTCCTTGCCCAGACACACAATTCCATTCTTGAACTTTATTCCCATATCTAAGGAATCCCTGCTCTACCTTCCAAAATTCTTGATTTTGTATGCAGTGGTGTGCTAGTAAATATTTGACAACCAGCTCTCCAAGGGGAGCAAAAGCCCTGACTTATAGCATTTACCAATTTTAATGCAGAAATGTCCACCAGAGACAAATTCAAGCTACAAAGAGTCTTCCTAAATGTAGAACCTGGACATATATAAGTTATTTATTGCTGCATAACAAATTATCCCCAAACTGCACAACTTAAAAAAATACACATTTATTGTCTCACAGTGTCTGTTGGTAAAGAATCCAGGCATGGCTGTGTTGAGACTTCATTGGAGACCAAAGTACTGGCTGAGCAAGGAGGCACTTCTAGATTAATTTACAAGATTGTTGAAAGAATTCAGTCTTCTTAAAGACATGATTTTCTACTCATTCCCAACTTGATGAGTCCTCTTCACTAGAACCCTTGCCTACTTGAGTTAAAGACAGGTCAGGAAGGGCAGTTGATCTCGTAGAAGCTGGACCTCCTGGATGGAGTTGTCCAACTCTTCCTCTTACACCTGAGTCTCAGTAATGTGACAATGAATCCAAAAGGTAATATGGACTCTCAACCCCCAAAAAACCCCAAAACATTTTTTCTGAAGGTGGTAGTCTAAACCTGATGACACTTAAAGCTGAAGATATCTTTCATTCCCTACATTCAATTATCTTAAATTCATTTTTTTAACAGTGATGAATCTACCTAACTCTGGTCACCATTGTTAACTTTAACTTTGTTTTTGCTTCATGAGACAGTTTTCACATTTTTTTCTTTTTAAACATTGTTTGACCGCTTATAACTCTTCTCTCTGGGTTTCTGTGATCCAACACTTTGTTTTGGTGCATACTATGTCTCCCTATCATCTTTCCTCTGTCTCTTTCAGGGCTTCCTCTTCTTTGTTTGCTTTTAAAAGTTGATTTTCTAAGGATTTCCTTTTTGGCCCTTTAATCACCTTAATGTACACATACTTCATAAGGTTTATATATTCCACATAAGCTGATTGTTCTGAAAGTTTTAATTAGCTCAGGTTTCTCTTCTGAGTTGAGGCCTTTTCATGAATGTTTACAGTATCTTTATTCATAATCACTAAAAAACTGGAAATAACACAAAGAAACTGCTGATAATATGAAACAACATCCCATGGATCTCAAAAGCATGATGCTAAGTAAAAGCAGTGAGACGCCAAAGGTTCTATACTGTACGATTCTATTTATATGACATTATAGAAAGCAAAGGTTTAAGGACAGAAAACAGCTAAGTGTTTATCAGATGTAGGAGATCTATGAGAGAGATTTATTGTAAAAGGACTTACATATGGTGATGAATGTATTCTTTAACTTGGTTTTGGTAGACGTTATATGACCACATATATTTGTCAAGACTTACAGAACTATACTTCCCGAAAAGAGTTGTTTCTATTTCATGTAAATTATATTTTAATAACCTTGGTATTAAAAAACCAAAACATCAAATGAATTCAGATTTGTTATCTTCTCCCTTAATATTTTCCTATACGTATATTTTAAATGTCAATTTATACCAATTACCTAGTTATATAAGGAGAAATCTAGAGTTGCTTTTGATTCTTCTCTCTTCCTAAAATTCCACACCTGGTCCATCACCAAGTCCAGCTAATCTAAATTTCTAAAATATGTCTTCAAATTCCTCCCCTCCTTAGAGGAAGTGACCAGACTCTCAACTTCTCTGACTTAACTAAAGCAAAACTGTTTCAGCCACAGCAATCAGAGAAGAAAAAGAAATAAAAGGAATCCAAATAGGAAACGAAGAGGTAAAACTGTCACTGTTTGCAGATGACTTGATACTATACATAGAGAATCCTAAAGATGATACCAGAAAACTACTAGAGATAATCAATGAATTTGGTAAAGTAGTAGGATACAAAATTAATGCACAGAAGTCTCTTGCATTCCTATACACTAATGATGAAAAATCTGAAAGACAAATTAAGGAAACACTCCTATTTATCATTGCAACAAAGAGAATAAAATACCTAGGAATAAACCTACCTAGGGAGACAAAAGACCTGTATGCAGAAAACTGTAAGACACTGATGAAAGAAATTAAAGATGATACAAACAGAAGGAGAGATATACCATGTTCTTGGATTGGAAGAATCACATTGTGAAAATGACTCTACTACACAAGGCAATCTACAGATTCAATGCAATCCTTATCAAACTACACATGGCATTTTTCACAGAAGTAGAACAAAACTTTTCACAATTTGTATGGAAACACAAAAGACCCTGAATAGCCAAAGCAATCTTGAGAAAGAAAAATGGAGCTGGAGGAATCAGGCTCCCTGACTTCAGACTATACTACAAAGCTACAGTAATCAAGACAATATGGTACTGGCACAAAAACAGAAATATAGATCAATGGAACAGGATAGAAAGCCCAGAGATAAACCCACACACATATGGTCACCTTATCTTTGATAAAAGAGGCAAGAATATACAATGGAGAAAAGACAGCCTCTTCAATAAGTGGTGCTGGGAAAACTGGACAGCTACATGTAAAAGAATTAAATTAGAACACTCCCTAACACCATACACAAAAATAAACTCAAAATGGATTAAAGACCTAAATGTAAGGCCAGACACTATCAAACTCTTAGAGGAAAACATAGGGAACACTCTATGACATAAATCACAGCAAGATCCTTTTTGACCCACCTCCTACAGTAATGGAAATAAAAACAAAAATAAACAAATGGGATGTAATGAATCTTAAAATATTTTGCATAACAAAGGAAACCATAAACAAGACCAAAAGACAACCCTCAGAATGGGAGAAAATATTTGCCAATGAAGCAACTGACAAAGGATTAATCTCCAAAATTTACAAGCAGCTCATGCAGCTCAATATCAAAAAAAAAAAACAAAAAAAACAGCCCAATCCAAAAATGGGTAGAACACCTAACTAGACGTTTCTCCAAACAAGATATACAGATTACCAACAAACCCATGAAAGAATGTTCACCATCATTAATCATTAGAGAAATGAAAATCAAAACTACAATGAGTTATCACCTCACACCTGGCAGAATGGCCATCATCAAAAAATCTAGAAACAATAAATGCTGGAGAGGGTGTGGAGAAGAGGGAATACTCTTGCACTGTTGGTGGGAATGTAAATTGATACAGCCACTATGGAGAACAGTATGGAGGTTCCTTCAGAAACTAAAACTAGAACTACCATACGACCCAGCAATCCCACTACTGGGCATATACCCTGAGAAAACCATAATTCAGAAAGAGTCATGTACTAAAATGTTCATTGCAGCTCTATTTACAATAACCAGGACATGGAAACAAAGTGTTCATTGACAGATGAATGGATAAAGAAGATGTGACACATATATACAATGGAATATTACTCAGCCATAAAAAGAAATGAAATTGAGTTACTTGTAGTGAGGTGGATGGACCTAGAGTCTGTCATACAGAGTGAAGTAAGTCAGAAAGAGAAAAACAAATACTGTATGCTAACACATATATATGAAATCTAAAAAAAAAAAAAAAAAAAAAAAAAATTGTTATGAAGAACCTAGGGGCAGGACAGGAATAAAGATCCAGACCTACTAGAGAATGGACTTGAGGACGCAGGGAGGGGGAAGGGTAAGCTGGGACGAAGTGAGAGAGTGGCATGGACTTATATATACTACCAAATGTAAAATAGATAGCTAGTGGGAAGCAGCCACATAGCACAGGGAGATCAGCTCGGTGCTTTGTGAACACCTAGAGGGGTGGGATAGGCAGGGTGGGAGGTAGGGAGACTCAAGAGGGAAGAGATATGGGGATATATGTATATGTATAGCTGATTCACTTTGTTATAAAGCAGAAACTAACACACCACTGTAAAGCAATTATACTCCAATAAAGATATTAAAAATAAAAAAATAAAAAATAAAGCAAAACTGTACTGAAGTCACCTCTGGAATAACAAGAATCCCCATTCCTACTTTCATCACTGGGGCTCGTCTGGATATTGCCAAAATCTGGCAGAATTCATGATCTTTTTTTTTTTCCCCAAAAAAAATCTTTGTTTTTATATCTATATGTATTAATGTCCTAAATGCACAGGCAAAGTTTCTGAAGCAGAATAAATTATTGTCATTTACTTACAACAAATAATAAATGTGTAGTTCTCTTGTGTCCCAATTTTTACCTCTAGGGAATATGGTGAAAGCTAGATAAAATTCTACTCATAAGGCATCTTTACTGTAGGGGAAGAAATGAAAAAACTTAAATCTATGCATTTATACAAAAGAGAGACAGCTGCTGCCTCCCTTCCTGAGAAAGTTTCCTTAGAAATGTGAGGGAAAGGATCCTGGGTTCTAACCTTTTGGAATGTAAATAAGTTCTCCAGGAGAAAGGTAAAACTCTTATATCCACAACCCAGCGGTATCGCCTCCATCCCAGGTCTCATCCCCACTTAAAATATAAGCACATGCTTCCAGAAAGGTCAGTATCTCTGGATGGTTTCTCACTATCTACTCAGTCATAATTTAACTTCAGGTTTGTCTTTTAGTTCAGATCCCAAGTTTCAGTAAAATTTTCTCAGAAAGCCCTGGCTGTGCAGAAACATAAGAATATTTTCTTCACAGTCTCACATGCTTCCTCTCTTTTTTTTTTTTTTTTTAACATCTTTATTGGAGTATAATTGCTTTACAATGGTGTGTTAGTTTCCACTCCACTTTATAACAAAGTGAATCAGTTATACATATACATATGTTCCCATATCTCTTCCCTCTTGCATCTCCCTACCTCCCACCCTCCCTATCCCACCCCTCTAGGTGGTCACAAAGCACCGAGCTGACCTACCTGTGCTATGCGGTTGCTTCCCACTAGCTATCTATTTTACTTTTGGTAGTGTATATATGTCCATGCCACTCTCTTACTTTGTCACAGCTTACACTTCCCCCTCCCCATATACTCAAGTCCATTCTCTAGTAGGTCTGTGTCTTTATTCCCGTCTTGCCACTAGGTTCTTCATGACCCCTTTTTTTTCTTTCCCTTAGATTCCATATATAAGTGTTAGCATACAATATTTGTTTTTCTTTTTCTGACTTACTTCATTCTGTATAACAGACTCTAACTCCATCCACCTCACTACCAATAACTCCATTTCATTTCTTTTTATGACTGAGTAATATTCCATTATAAATATGTGCCATATCTTCTTTATCCATTCATCCAATGATGGACACTTAGGTTGCTTCCATTTCCTGGCTATTGTAAATAGAGCTGCAATGAACATTTTGGTACATGACTCTTTTTGAATTATGGTTTTCTCAGGGTATATGCCCAGTAGTGGGATTGCTGGGTCGTATGGTAGTTCTAGTTTTAGTTTTTGAAGGAACCTCCATACTGTTCTCCATAGTGGCTGTATCAATTTACATTCCCACCAACAGTGCAAGAGTGTTCCCTCTTCTCCACACCCTCTCCAGCATTTATTGTTTCTAGATTTTTTGATGACGGCCATTCTGACTGGTGTGAGATGATATCTCAGTGTAGTTTTGATTCGCATTTTCTCTAATGATTAATGATGGTGAACATTCTTTCATCTGTTTGTTGGCAATCTGTATATCTTCTTTGGAGAAATGTCTATTTAGGTCTTCTGCCCATTTTTGGATTAGGTTGTTTGTTATTTTGATATTGACCTGCATGAGCTGCTTGTAAATTTTGGAGATTAATCCTTTGTCAGTTGCTTCATTTGCAAATATTTTCTCCCATTCTGAGGGTTGTCTTTTTGTCTTGTTTATGGTTTCCTTTGCTATGCAAAAGCTTTTAAATTTCATTAGGTCCCATTTGTTTATTTTTGTTTTTATTTCTATTTCTCTAGGAGCTGGGTCAAAAAGGATCTTGCTGTGATTTATGTCATAGTGTGTTCTGCCTATGTTTTCCTCTAAGAGTTTGATGATGTCTGGCCTTACATTTATGTTTTTAATCTATTTTGAGTTTATTTTTGTGTATGGTGTTAGGGAGTGTTCTAATTTCATACTTTTACATGTAGCTGTCCAGTTTTCCCAGCACCACTTATGAAGAGGCTGTGTTTTCTCCACTGTATATGCTTGCCTCCTTTATCAAAGATAAGGTGACCATATGTGCGTAGGTTTATCTCTGGGCTTTCTATCCTGTTCCATTAATCTATATTTCTGTTTTTGTGCCAGTACCATATTGTCTTGATTACTGTAGCTTTGTAGTATAGTCTGAAGTAAGGGAGGCTGATTCCTCCAGCTCCAGTTTTCATTCTCAAGATTGCTTTGGCTATTCGGGGTCTTTTGTGTTTCCATACAAATTGTGACATTTTTTGTTCTACTTCTGTGAAAAATGCCAGTGGTTGTTTGATAAGGATTGCATTGAATCTGTAGATTGCTTTGGGTAGTAGAGTCATTTTCACAATGTTGATTCTTCCAATCCAAGAACATGGTATATCTCTCCATCTATTTGTATCATCTTTAATTTCTTTCATCAGTGTCTTATAATTTTTTGCATACAGGTCTTTTGTCTCCTTAGGTAGGTTTACTCCTAGATATTTTATTCTTTTTGTTGCAATGGTAAATGGGAGTGTTTTCTTAATTTCACTTTCAGATTTTTCTTCATTAGTGTATAGGAATTCAAGGGATTTCTGTGCATTAATTTTTAATCCCGCTACTTTACCAAATTCATTGATTATCTCTAGTAGTTTTCTGGTAGCATCTTTAGGATTCTTTATGTATAGTATCATGTCATCTGCAAACAGTGACAGCTTTACTTCTTCTTTCCAATTTGGATTCCTTTTATTTCTTTTTCTTCTCTGATTGCTGTGGCTAACACTTCCAAAACTATGTTGAATAATAGTGGTGAGAGTGGGCAACCTTGTCTTGTTCCTGATCCTGGTTGAAATGGTTTCAGTTTTTCACCATTGAGGACGATGTTGGCTGTGGTTTTGTCATATATGGCCTTTATTATGTTGAGGAAAGTTCCCTTTATGCCTACTTTCTGCAGGGCTTTTATCATAAATGGGTGTTGAATTTTGTCAAAAGCTTTCTCTGCATCTATTGAGATGATCATATGGTTTTTCTCCTTCAATTTGTTAATATGATGTATCACGTTGATTGATTTGTGTATATTGAAGAATCCTTGCATTCCTGGAATAAACCCCACTTGATCGTGGTGTATGATCCTTTTAATGTGCTGTTGGATTCTGTTTGCTAGTAGTTTGTTGAGGATTTTTGCATCTATGTTCATCAGTGATATTGCCCTGTAGAAGACCCAGCTTCACTCAAAGACCAGCAAGCTACAGTGCTGGACACCGTATGCCAAACAACTAGCAAGACAGGAACACAGCCCCATCCATTAGCAGAGAGGCTGCCTAAAATCATAATAAGGGCACAGACACCCCAAAACACACCACCAGATGTGGACCTGCCCACCAGAAAGACAAGATGCAGCCTCATCCACAAGAACACAGGCACTACTCCCTTCCACCAGGATACCTACACAACCTTAGCCGAGATTAGCTTAGCCACTAGGTTAGCTTAGTCCCCAACCTTAGCCACTGGGGACAGACACCAAAACAACAGGAACTATGAACCTGCAGCATGCGAAAAGGAGACCCCAAACACAGTAAGATAAGCAAAATGAGAAAACAGAAAAATACACAGCAGATGAAGGAGCAAAGTAAAAACACACCAGACCTAACAAAGGAAGAGGAAATAGGCAGTCTACCTGAAAAAGAATTCAGAATAATGATAGTAAAGATGATCCAAAATCTTTGAAATAGAATAGACAAAATGCAAGAAACATTTAACAAGGACCTAGAAGAACTAAAGGGGAACCAAGAAACTATGAACAATACAATAAATGAAATTAAAAATACTCTAGAAGGGATCAATAGCAGAATAACTGAGGCAGAAGAACGGATAAGTGACCTGGAAGATAAAATAGTGGAAATAACTACTGCAGAGTGGAATAAAGAAAAAAGAATGAAAAGAACTGAGGACAGTCTCAGAGACCTCTGGGACAACATTAAATGCTTCGTCTCTTGCTCTATAACTCCCGGTGTAGGATTAGTAAACTCCTCTGAGTCCTCATGTCTCTCTCTGAATAATCCCTACACCTCCTCACCTTAACTCTAACCTGGATATGCTTTGAAGTCACGAGTTCTCCTTTAGCCCTTTCAAGCAGATGTTCTTTTTCTCAGCCTCAGGGAAGAGATGGAGTAATTGTCCTTCTTGTTCTCCTGCTTCTTCCAGATCATTTCTCCCCTTCCTGCCTGCAAAATTCTGCTCATTGAAGTACAAACCATTTTAACTATTTTACCAGTTTTCCACTTCAATTCTGCCATCTTCTGACCTATCAGCTGTTCTTCTTCATTCAGTTAAAACCCTAGCTTTTCTTTCCATAGCCACTTCTGCTGTTGTTCTGTAACGAGTAACAATCAAATCTCCTTTCTAGGCAACAGGGAAACAAGAGTGAAGAATCAAGATCTAATATAAATCTCAAACCAACTCACTGACAATGTTCCCACTATGGCCCAAGCCCCATCCATAATTCTTCTGGAATTCTGAAGTAACTTCCTTACTGATCTTCCACTCCTGCCCCATCCAATCATTCTCCACACGGAAGCTAAAATGTCATTTATCACACTGCTGAAAACATTTCCGTGGCTGCTCCTTTCACTTAAAACTTAGTACAAACTTGTCAGCATGAACCAAACCTGCATGACTTGGCCCCTGGTCACCCTTCCACCTCAGGGCATGACACTTGCTCTCTGGATCTGTAGCTGCAGCTCACTGTGCCACAGGCTACAATGTCTTTCAGTTCTTACAGTACAGTAACTTCATACCTTGTGCTCATCTTTGGGCTCAATTGTTCTATCTGAACACCTTTCCTTTGGATTTTTGTCCTTCAGTGATAAGATTAGATATTTCTTCTTCCAAAAGGCTTTCCACAAAAAAAAATTTCACCTCCCCCTATTACTCTCAATCATAGGACTCTCTTTATTTATTTCATTGCATTTATCACTAAATAAAATTTCATTTATATATGTTCACTTGTTTCTTATTTCTGTCCTCATCAGAATGCAAGCTCCATGAAGGCTGATATAAAACTTTGCCATGGTCATGCAGTAGCTGTATATTAACTGGGATACAGTGACCCTCAACAAATACCTGTGGAATGAACAAATGGTCTCTCTCCTTTCTCAAACCCATCTCCATTCAGCCAATAGAGGGATAACATTTTTGAGTGGTTCCTAAAGTTTAGTAATTGTTTATCCTCATCACATGTCAAAGGTAGAGCTCATTTCCCCTTATTCCAAAAATTCTTAACTATACAGGAAAGCAAGAGGTGACATCCTCCTTGCCACATGCATAATCGATCACTTCCAGATGTTATACAGGCAAAGGTAATTTGAATGAATCCTACAAAAATTTCTGAAGCATTGCCTCTTACTTCTATCCCCACACTCTCCTACTGTTTGAGAATCAGGAATTCTAGGCAAAAATTTGACTTTGTGGCTTCCCTGTTGATAACCTGTAAGCAGTTCCTTAAGGTGGCACACATGGTTATCAATGATCAGATCTATGTTTATGTCACCAACTTAATAATTCCTGTCTCATCCTATACCCTACAGCATTACAGAGCTCTTTTCATATATGTGTGTGTGTGTGTGTGTGTGTGTGTGTGTGTGTAAAAACACATAAATATCTTCAGTAATTTAACGGTTTTGAGTAGCTGAACTTAACAAATCATTTGCTCTCCAGGTAGTTTGATTCAGTCTCCCAAATGGTCATGTTAAGAGTATTTTATTCATTGACTTTTGGATCACTTACTAAGCCACCATAAAACAACAGATTTCTCAGTTACTATCCCTATCCCCCACCTCATTTCGCTTCACAGCAAGAGTATTTTATTCCTTAGGGGTGAGAGTGGGGGAAAGAATGGTTATTTGGAAAAACTCCCCTAGTAATTCTTTATTGCTCTGCCTTACTTAAAAATTACCAATATAGACTCAACCTTAACAGACACATATATTGGAACAAACTACAAGAAGCAAAAAAAAAAAAAAAAAGGCATTTTGCATCAGGATTTGAATTTAGTAATTAATTTTATCTGGCCAGGTAAATTTTCCTTCCAAATTTGTTTAACTTAAGTAGCTGCCCCTCTGTTTTGTATCATCTGCCAAGATTAATTTATTAATTAGACAAATATTTATAGAATGTCTATAATGTGACAACCATTAGGCTATGTGCTGGTGATATAAATGATGAGCAAAAAGTACACAGTCCCTATTCTCAGTGAGTCTGAATTCTAGTAGGGGAGTCATATATTAACCAAATAATCACAGTGATGTTGTACGGTTATGAATTGGATAGAGGTACTGAGGGAAATAATCACAGTTCTGTGAGGAATTATATCACATATATCTGATTTATACTGGAAAGCAAGTAAAGCTTCCTGAGAAATAATTGGCTATGATATTAAGAATGAATGAGTTAACATACAAAGAGGGAGGAACTGAGCAGAAGTGAGAGGGAGAAGTGAGAGGGAGAAATGGCGGAAATGAGCAACCAGATCCCAGGGACTCAAGGTCAATGTAATGAAAAGCAGAGACCAAGATCGGAGACCAGAGACTGCAAGGGTAGCAAGAAGTCAGCTACTGGGGCCTTCCCAGCCATTGTAAGGACTTTAGTCTTTATTTTTTTCTAAGGTTGGTGATATCGCATTAAAATTTTTTAAGCTTGGTGAGGGTCTCCATGATTGGTATTTTAAAAATACTTGTTGCAGTAAAAGAATATATCACAGGGGAAAAGTCAACTGTTATTGGTTAATTCTATATTCTAAGCTGTGATGAATAATTTTATGTGTCACCTTCTCTAGGCTAAGGGACACCCAGATAGCTGGTAAAGCATTATTTCCGAGTGTGTTTGTGAGGACATTTCTGGATGAGATTAGCACCTGAGTTAGTAGACTGAGTAAAAAAGATTATCTTCACCAGTGTGGGTGGATGTAGTGCCGTCCACTGAGGGGTTAAATAAAGCACAAAGACAGAAGAAGGACAAATTTTCTCTCCCTTTGTTTAAGCTGGGACATCGATCTTCTTGGGCCCTTGGATATTAGCCTTCCTCGTTCTTGGGCCTTTGGATTCAGTCTGGAACTTACATCATTAGCCCCCCACTTCTCACGCTTTTGGACTTGGACTGAGACTTACATCATCAACTTCCCTGATTCTTCAGCCTGCAGACGGCAGATCCTGGGACTTTTCAACCTCCATAATCACATGAGTCCATTCTTATAAAAAAATCATCTTATATACACACATATGTATATCTTATTGGTTCTATTTCTCTGAAGAACCCTGAACAATATACATGCAAATTACAAGCGTATTTTGGATTATCATGGTGTTGTTGAAGATAAAGGGAACTGGATTGATCATGAAATATTTAGAAAAGAAAATAGAATGGCTTTGCTATGGCAGTTGAAGGATTTAGGGATTGCTCCCAACTTTCTTGTTTAACAATTAAAGTGTAATAAATGTTCTAAACTGGGCAATAGTTTGGTGATAAAGAGTTTAATTTTGTACCTGATGACTTTGAGATACTTTGAAACAGTCAACTAGCTAATGTTAAGTTGGCACTCAGGCAGTAAGTTCTGAAAATCATAGAAGAGGACTGAGGTGGAGATATATATTTAGGGATCATCACTTTATATGTGGTAACTAAGTCTATGACATGAATGAGTTTGCTTAGGAAAAGAATATGGCATAAGAAAAGCAGGAATAGTAGACTAAGCCTTAAGAAATTTCAACTTTACAAGCCAGGTGGAGGAAGATGAGGCTGACAAGAAAGAGAAAGAAGAAGGCACTTAGGCAGCAGAAATCCAGGACAATATGATGTTAAGAAAGGCAAAGGAGGAGGAAGTTTTAAGAAGGATATAGTCAGCATCATTAAATTATGCTAGAAGGCCAAAGTAGTAGATAACTGAAAAGTGCCCATTGAACATAGAAACATGGAGATATTTAGTGATGTAGTGCAAGTTCTTTTGAGGAGTAATGGTGTAGAAGTTAGACTGAAGTGAATTAGGAGTAGAAGGTAGAGACATGCAGACAGCAACATAGATAATTCTTCAGAAAGCATGATTACAAAGAAAAAAACAAGTGAGAAAAGATATCTGCTGAGAAAGCAAGAGGAAATGTGGGAATTATGAGGTTTGATGACAGTGGGGAAGACTTGAAATAGTTTTTGTTGAGATTAGAAGCCAAAGAAACTGATGGGTAATGAATTTCTGGGCAAGATTAAGAGTCAAGCTGAGGTTATTGATCATGAATTTATACTGATACTAACTTTCTCTGTGATGTGCCTCCAAGACCCAGATACTCAGGTAGGCATGAAAAAAGATGATAGTAACATTTAACCTGGTTTAGAGTTTTCCAGGGGAGGCAAGAAAATGAAAGATGAGTAATTCCTTAAAGTAATAGGAAGATTATTGCTGAAAGTTGGATTCAGGATAAAGAAGATGTGCTATACATATACAAAGGAATATTACTCAGCCATAAAAAAGAATGAAATAATGCCATTTGTAGCAACAAGGATGGACTTAGAGATTATCATATTAAGTGAAGTAAGTCAGACAGAGAAAGACAAATATCATATGATGTCACTAAATGTGAAATCTGAAAAAAATGTACAAATGAACTTATTTACAAAGCAGAAATAAACTCAAGACATACCAGTGGGGGAGGAGGTAAAATAGGAGAGTTTGGGATTAATATATATACACTATTATATATAAAATAGATGACCAACAAGGACCTACTGTATAGCACAAGGAAATATATTCAATATCTTGTAATAACCTATAAGGAAAAAGAATCTGAAAAACAAATATATATATATATATATATATATATAGATATAGATATAGATATAAAACTGAATCACTTTGCTGTACACCTGAAACTAACACAACATTGTAAATTATACATCAATTAAAAATTGGTTTATAAAAAAAAGCAGAAGAAAAATAAAGAAAGTGAAGAAGAGGGATTGAGGAAAATTAAAATGTCAGTTGACTGTGGAGGCCCTAATGTGGTGGAAGTATGATGATTGTAGAAGCAGTGATGTGTAGACTAGAAAGAGAAGAGGTGATAGTAAGTTGGGGGATTTCATTAGTGATTTTGGAAGCAGAGCAATTTCAGCTGATAACAAGATGCAGGGTGAGACTGTGGAACAGCCTGTCTGAAGTAAATGGAATGTGCATGTCACTGGAGATTGGAGGTGAAGAAAATGAGGGTCTTGTACTGGAACATTGTCTATGTGAATGATGAAATCAGTCAGAATAATTGTAGGACTTTGAATGTGGGGAAGACTGGGAGTCAAAAGGCTCATTAAAGTGTCTATTTAATGAGAAAGAGTGACAGAGTTTGGTGAATGACAGTGTGAGGCAAGGGAGAAAGTTAAATGGTGTGAACATGAGAAGCACAGAACTTTCTAGAAAATCATAGAGAGATAAATGTATTGACATGCAAATAAGAAGAGACAAAGACCCTAATCCTATGGCTGACCTTGGGTTTCGAATTTTGAAAGAATGAAAAACCACCCCTTGAAAAAATTATGATGGAAAAAGTATCATGGTAATGCTCTCTTTTCTGTTAAGGTAAGGAAGCAGATAGACACTTGGAGAAGAAGATGAGGACATAAGGAGTAATGACTATGAAGCAGTGTTTCCAGGGGCATAATGAAAGTGTTTAAAAGAAAAAGAAGAAAATGGAACCAAGGGTAATGAATTCCAAAGCATTCTGGGGATGCTAGTGAGAAGCATAGCCCAGTACTTTGGTCAGTGACTGATGAAAATTGTGTTAAGAGAATGATGATTTCACTTTCAAAAGACTTTGGGATAAGCACTAACCCTGAACCTAGTGACCAGAGTGACTAAACCTCTTCATTACCTGGTGATTTTAGTACCAGTGACTGCTGGTGGAAAACCCAGAAATGACAGAAATTCTAAGTCAAGTTTGAAAGTTAAAGAAATCCCAATAGTTCCAAATTACATACACTAAATGTGGCTATAGATTGCCTCTAAGAGAGTTGTCCTGGAATGGCTTGATGAGATAGATATGGTCCAAAATTGTGAAGGTTAGGAAGACTGAAATAAGATGAAGAAAACTGATTATTCAAGAAAAAGAAGAAACAGGATGTAGTAAACTGTCCATTTCAAGTATTGCCCTCTTAAGAGAAACACAGCAAAAACAATAAAAAGACTTGGATGAAAACATCTTTAATTTTCAAAGAGATTTAAGTTTGCATTTTTTTCTTCTTAAAACTTGTATTCATTGTATAGCACAAGGAACAATATTCAATAACTTGTAATAAACCCCTTCAGGATCTTCCTACTCCACCATCTTGGCCACCTCCCACAAAAGAGACTTTCTTAATGGCCTTGAAAACATAAGCTGTTATAGTTTGAACTGCCTGTGGAGAAGATCATAGCAGGCAACTGCAGGTAGCCTCTAGGAGCTGAGAGCCTCAGTTCTATAACCTCAAGAGATTGAATTCTACCAACAACTTGAATAAACCTGGAAGAAGACCCTGAGCTCCAAATGAGACTGCAGCCCTGACAACACATTGTGAGACCCTTGATGGCCACACGCTGACTCCTGACAAACCCATGGAAACAGTGAAATAATTTATAGGTGTTGTTTTACATCACTAAATTTGTTAGGTAATGATAAAAAACCAACAGATTTGTGTTTTGAAAATTGATTTCAAATGGTCTCTAATTATTCTGTTTGGTTGGAGAAAATCAAAGCAACTTTGAGAGTTCATCAAAGTCTTTTTTTCTCACATTGCCTACTGAAAGCTTTTCATATTGCAGCATAAACTGTGTGTTTGCTTGTGCTCACATCCTGATGACTTTGGGAGTAAATTCAGTTATGTATATACATAATTATTAATGCTTTAAGAAACTGTAAGATGTGTAAAAATCTGAGAAATCCTAAACTACAAGGTAATCAATAGCACAATAAATAAAAAACCCAGAGGAAAGGAGTCATGGGGTCCCAAAGTAAAACAGAATTTTGGAAATAACAGATTAAAAAGTTAAACGATAATACTGGTAAATCATTATAATATTTGAGAACTACAAACAAAATATCTCCAAAGCCAAATACAAATTCTAAGAAGCCAAAGTACAGATGACTCTAAGGAAAAAGATACTTTCCAAGTGCTAAATAGTCTTAATGTACTGTCAGTAGTGTCAACAATATTATAACTACCATTTACAACTATTTGCTATGTGCCAGGGATTTTACACATTTCATTTCACTAAATTCTTTCTATCAGGACTATATAATACAGGTATTATTACTTGCATTTTATAAATGAGGAAATAAACCTTAAACAAGTTATGCAATATTTTCAAGATCAGACATATGGTAAGTATCAGAATGGAGAACCAAACCTAAGTCTCTCTAATTCAGAAGTTGATATTTTAAAATCTATTCCAAACTTCTGCCCAATAATACAACAGTTTGTATATCGAGAAATTCTCTCTTCATATATTTAACTTCTCACACTGTTAACTTGACTCTTTATGTTCTTTTTTATTTGTTTGTTTCAGTAATATACATGAGTCAGAGAGACTAGGTTATGCTTCTGTAAGAAGCAAACCCCAAATCTCAGTGGTTTATAGCAACAAAGTTTTTTTGCTTTGTTTTGTTTTGTGTTTTGTTTTTTGCCTTTTGACTCTGCATGTCCGGGTTGCCTGCAGCTCTGTTCCACATCACCAGGCTGACAGAGCATCCTCTATATGAAACATTTCTGGTTGTCATGGCAGAAGGATAAAAAATAAAAAGAACAAAGCAAATTGTGAACTAGTTTATATGGTTTTCAACTAGAATGACATCTACTCTTCTCATATTTCATTGTTCAAAGTAAGTCACATGATGACATCTATTGTCAACAGGACATAGAAATATATCCCTCTTTCAGGATGTGGCAGCAAATACTTGTGAACACTAATACAATTTAAAACAAGGTACTTGTATATTCTACGTCTTTGAATATTTGTAAATGTTTATATATCTGAAGAAAAGCAAGAGAGAATTTTATTAAATATAAAATATACAACAGACACATAATCAAAACATAGACACAAAAATCAGGAGTTAAGTTCTAAACAAACCTGTATAACTTTTTTTTTTTTTTTGTATAACTTTTAAAAATTGCTAGGCAGAGGGCAGACAGCAGAAACAAGGAGAACTACAATCCTGCAGCCTGTGGAACAAAAACCACATTCACAGAAAGATAGACAAGATGAAAAGGCAGAGGGCTATGTACCAGATGAAGGAACAAGATAAAACCCTAGAAAAACAACTAAATGAAGTGGAGATAGGCAACCTTCCAGAAAAAGAATGGAGGGAAAGATTGAGAAGATGCAAGAAATGTTTAACAAAGACTTGGAAGAATTAAAGAACAAACAGAGATGAACAATACAATAACTGAAATGAAAACTACACTAGAAGGAATCAATATCAGAATAATGGAGGCAGAAGAATGGATAAGTGACCTGGAAGACAGAATGGTGGAATTCACTGCTGCAGAACAGACTAAAGAAAAAACAATGAAAAGAAATGAAGACAGCCTAAGAGACTTCTGGGACAACATTAAATGCAACAACATTCGCATTATAGGGGTCCCAGAAGGAGAGAGAGAAAGGACCAGAGAAAATATTGAAGAGATTATAGTTGAAATCTTCCCTAACATGGGAAAGGAAATAGCCACCCAAGTCCAGGAAGCACAGAGAGTCCCAGGCAGGATAAACCCAAGGAGAAACATGCTGGGACACATAGTAATCAAAAATAAAAGACAAAGAAAACTTATTGAAAGCAGCATGGGAAAGATGACAAATAACATACAAGGGAACTCCCATAAGGTTAACAGCAGATTTCTCAGAAGAAACTCTACAAGTCAGAAGGGAGTGGCATGATATACTTAAAGAGATGAAAGGGAAGAACCTACAACCATGATTACTCTACACGGCAAGGATCTCATGCAGAATCAAAAGAGAAATCAAAAGCATTACAGACAAGCAAAAGCTAGGAGAATGCAGGACCACCAAACCAGCTCTACAACAAATGATATAGGAACTTCTCTAAGCTGGAAACACAAGAGAAGAAAAGGGCCTACAAAGAAAAACCCATAACAATTAAGAAAATGGTCGTAGGAATATACATGTCGATAATTACCTTAAACGTGAATGGATTAAATGCTCCAACCAAAAGACACAGGCTTGCTGAATGGATACAAAAACAAGACCCATATATATGCTATCTACAAGAGACCCAATTCAGACCTAGGGAAACATACAGACTGAAAGTGAGAGGATGGAAAATGATATTCCATACAAATGGAAATCAAAAGAAAGTTGGAGTACCAATACTCATATCAGATAAAATAGACCTTAAAATAAAGAATATTAAAAGAGACAAGGAAGGACACTACATAATGATCAAGGGATCAATCCAAGAAGAAGATACAATAATTATAAATATATATGCACCCAACATAGGAGCACCTCAATACATAAGGTAACTGCTAACAGCTATAAAAGGGGAAATTGACAGTAACACAATAATAGTGGGGGACTTTAACACCTCACTTACACCAATGGACAGATCATCCAAAATGAAAATAAATAAGGAAACAGAAGCTTTAAATGACACAATAGACCAGATACATTTAATTGATATTTATAGGACATTCCGTCCAAAAACAGCAGATTACACTTTCTTCTCAAGTGCGCACAGAACATTCTCCAGGATAGATCATATCTTGGGTCACAAGTCAAGCCTCAGTAAATTTAAGAAAATTGAAATCATATCAAGCATCTTTTCTGACCACAACACTATGAGATTAGAAATGAATTATAGGGGAAAACACCTTAAAAACACAAAAACATGGAGGCTAAACAATACGTTACTAAATAACCAAGAGATCACTGAAGAAATCAGAGAGGAAATCAAAAAATACCTACAGACAAATGACAGTGAAAACACAAAAATCTAAAACCTATGGGATACAGCAAGAGCAGTTCTAAGAGGGAAGTTTATAGCTATACAAGCCTACCTAAAGAAACAAGAAAAATCTCAAATAAACAATCTAACCTTACACCTAAAGGAAGTAGAGAAAGAAGAACAAACAAAACCCAAAGTTAGCAGAAGGAAAGAAATCATAAAGATCAGAGCGGAATTAAATGAAATAGAAACAAAGAAAACAATAGCAAAGATCAGTAAAGCTAAAAGCTGGTTCTTTGAGAAGATAAACAAAATTAATAAACCATTAGCCAGACTCATCAAGAAAAAGAGGGAAAGGACTCAAATCAATAAAATTATAGATGAAATAGGAGAAGTTGCAACAGACACCACAGAAATACTAAGCAGCCTAAGAGACTACTACAAGCAACTCTATGCCAATAAAATGGACAACCTGGAAGAAATGGACAAATTCTTAGAAAGGTATAACCTTCCAAGACTGAACCAGGAAGAAACAGAGAATATGAACAGACCAATCACAGGTAATGAAATTGAAACTGTGATTAAAAATCTTCCAACAAACAAAAGTCCAGGACATGATGGCTTCACAGGTGAATGCTATCAAACATTTAGAGAAGAGCTAACACCCATCCTTCTCAAACTCTTCAAAAAATTGCAGAAGGAACACTCCCAAACTCATTCTATGAGGCCACCATCACCATGATACCAAAACTAGACAAAGACACTACAAAAAAAGAAAATTACAGACCAATATCACTGATGAATATAGATGCAAATATCCTCAACAAAATACTAGCAAACAGAATCCAGCAGCACATTAAAAGGATCATACACCACGATCAAGTTGGATTTATCCCAGGGATGCAAGGATTCTTCAATATATGCAAATCAATCAATGTGATACACCATATTAACAAACTGAAGAATAAAAACCATATGATCATCTCAATAGATGCAGAAAAAGCTTCTGACAAAATTCAACACCCATTTATGATTAAAACTTTCCAGAAAGTGGGCATAGAGGGAACCTACCTAAACATAATAAAGGCCATATATGACAAACCCACAGCAAACATCATTCTCACTGGTGAAAAACTGAAAGCATTTCCTCTAAGATCTGGAACAAGCCAAGGATATCCACTCTCGCCACTATTATTCAACATAGTTTTGGAAGTCCTAGCCATGGAAATCAGAGAAGAAAAAGAAATAAATGGAATACAAATTGAAAAAGAAGAAGTAAAACTGTCACTGTTTGCAGATGACATGATACTATACATAGAGAATCCTAAAGATGCCACCAGAAAACTACTAGAGCTAATCAATGAATTTGGTAAAGTTGCAGGATACAACATTAAAGCACAGAAATCTCTTGCATTCCTATACAGTAATGATGAATAATCTGAAAGAGAAATTATGGAAACACTCCCATTTACCATTGCAACAAAAAGAATAAAGTACCTAGGAATAAACCTACCTAGGGAGACAAAAGACCTGTATGCAGAAAACTATAAGACACTGATGAAAGAAATTAAGATGATACCAACAGATGGAGAGATATACCATGTTCTTGAATTGGAAGAATCAATATTGTGAAAATGACTATACTACCCAAAGCAATCTACAGATTCAATGCAATCCCCATCAAATTACCAATGGCATTTTTTACAGAAGTAGAACAAAAAATCTTAAAATTTGTATGGAGACACAAAAGACCCCGAATAGCCAAAGCAGTCTTGAGGGAAAAAAATGGAGCTGTAGGAACCAGACTCCCTGACTTCAGACTATACTACAAAGCTACAGTAATGAAGACAATTTGGTACTGGCAGAAAAACAGAAACATAGATCAATGGAACAAGATAGAAAACCCAGGATATACCCAATCACTTATGGTCAGCTAATCTATGACAAAGGAGGCAAGGATATAGAATGCAGAAAAGACAGTCTCTTCAAAATGTGGTGCTTGGAAAACTGGACAGCTACATGTAAAAGAATTAAATTAGAACACTCCTTAACACCATATGCAAAAATAAACTCAAAATGGATTAGAGAACTAAATGTACAACCAGACACTATAAAACTCTTAGAGGAAAACATAGGAAGAACCCTCTTTGACATAAATCACAGCAAGATGTTTTTTGATCCACCTCTTAGAGTAATGGAAATAAAAACAAAAATAAACAAATGGGACCTAATGAAACTTCCAAGCTTTTGCACAGCAAAGGAAACCATAAACAAGATGAAAAGACAAACCTCAGAATGAGAGAAAATATTTGCAAATGAATCAATGGACAAAGGATTAATCTCCAAAATATATAAACAGCTCACACAGCTCAATATTAAAGAAACAAACAACCCAATCAAAAAATGGGCAAAAGACCTAAATAGACATTTCTGCAAAGCAGACATACAGATGGTCAAGAAGCACATGAAAATCTGCTCATCATCACTAATTATTAGATAAATGCAAATTAAAACTACAATGAGGTATCACTTCACATCAGTTAGAATGAGCATCATCAGAAAATCTACAAACAACAAATGCTGGAGAGGGTGTGGAGAAAAGGGACCCTCTTGCACTGTTGGTGGGAATGTAAATTGATGCAGCCACTATGGAGAACTGTATGGAAGTTCCTTAAAAAACTAAAAATAGAATTACTATATAATCCAGCAATCCCACTACTGGGTATATACCCAGAGAAAACCGTAATTCAAAAAGACGCATGCACCCCAATGTTCATTGCAGCACTATTTACAATAGCCAGGTCATGGAACAACCTAAATGTCCAGCGACGGATGAATGGCTAAAGAAGATGTGGTACATATATGCAATGGAATATTACTCAGCCTTAAAAAGGAACGAAATTGGGTCATTTGTTGAGACGTGGATGGATCTAGACACTCTCATAAAGAGTGAAGTAAGTCAAAAAGAGAAAAACAAATATCATATATTATAGTATATATGTGGAACCTAGAAAAATGGTACAGATGAACCAGTTTGCAGGGCAGAAATTGAGACACAGATGTAGAGAACAAACATATGGACACCAAGAGAGGAAAGCCATGGGCGAGTGGGGATGATGGTGTGATGAACTGGACGATTGAGATTGACATGTATACACTGATGTGTATAAAATTGATGACTAATAAGAACCTGCTGTATAATTAAATAAATAAAATATAATTCAAAAATTTAAAAAAATACAAAAAAATAAAAACAAACAAAAAAAGTTGCTAGCACATCAATGAATTGAAAAAAACAATAAAACAAATTTAGAACATATATATATATATAATATATGCTCTATAGAGCATATGCATATATGCATATAGAGCATATAGCCATATATATATATATATCTCCACAAGAATCGAAAGATCCCTAAAACTATTTTTACAACTTCTGATAGCAAATCGGAAAATATGATTGAAAATGATGACATTTTAGGTAAATAAAAAACAAATTAAATCTGACTCAAAAAACCTGACTATTCTAAGAGCTTTAAAAAGAAATTGGAAAGTTACAGGAGAACTAACCCTTGAAACAAAACACTTCATGGAAAGAAAATTATGGTGAAATTGATTTTTAAAAATAATTTCAAGGCATTTTAAATGCTCTGTAGCACATAGAAATAATAAATCATCATAAAGGGAAGGATTTCATCAGGCTCCTAAAGACCTCTGCATCTTTCTAGAAGATGAACCCCGTGTATATCATGACCTGGTCTCTGTCACCATTTGAGCATGGTACTCTGACAATCCCTTGGCACTTTTGTAGCTCCTCATGACATCATGATGTTCAGACCCAGAGTAAGAGCACTCCTGACTGTGCCAACCACTCTCACAAGGGAGACATTTTTTATTCATTTCTCCAATTCCAATTTATCTTGAAAATTGCCAGGATTGTTTACTAGCTCAAATGTGGGGTTTTAATTTGTACCCCTCTTATACCACACTTTACTGATGTGGATTTTTTCTCCATTAGATAAACCTATTAATGTCAGTGATATCACCAATGTTATAATTAGACCCTGTCATTAGTTGTATCTGCTCTACTGAACTGGTATCCAAAGGTGCACTACAATTCAGTTAATTGGAGTGAAACATTGCATTGCTATTTTATGAAATGTCTTAAAGTGGTGATGCTTTCCATTTTATTTCTAAAGATACTGGATGTCGTTGGAGCTTGTTTCAGTGCATTTTTACTTTTAAATTTAGGAATGTGTTATTTACCAAAGGATGTTGATTAAAATTTTCAATGGTGAAATACCAGAAAACTAGAAAATAAATGGGGATCTCTAACTATTTGAATTATAGGTCACTGCATTGCCTATCATGCAGTCATCATTCAACTTTAGTTGTGACTGAAAAGTCTGTTTTTTTCCCACATATTCAAGTTTGATATCAGAAATAATAAAGACATGATCCAACTGGACCTAAATGTTTCATGTCTGGCTGGGCTCTGGCACATAATGTTGTCTGAGGATTGCCAGGACCCTGTGTTGTCATAAACTTTAGGGTGACACTTAGGTATGTGGGATAACCATAGGAAATCTTGATATGGGAGCCACTTTACTGGTTGCTTTGAGAAAGGACTCAGAGCCCATTGTAGCTGTCCAGTGCTGAAAGAGGATACAGAATGTAGTCATTTTTTGGCACACTGGCCACAGAGTGACATCCTAAAAATGACAAAATGGTTTGGCCCAGGTCTAAGTCCAAACTATATCCAACGTGATTGAAATCCATTCATTTGTAACACATCCATGAATTCAATTTTTCATAGGCTTCCACAGGCAAATAATATTATGCCATCCCTGCTTCATCCCACCTTTCCCAATATTTGAATGACTAACTTCTTAAAACCAACTTAAGAGGTTTTGTTTAAATAACAACAACAAAAACAACAACAAAATAGATTACACAGATGCCAGATGTATAATGGAGAGAATTCAAATAAACAGTGAAAATTGTTGGGGAGGCTTGACCTCCAAACTAATTTACCACATTGACAATCAGCGATGATGCTTTCTGCAGCCCTGAAAAATTGGAGGCCTTGGATGACACTTCGAGACTGTGTTCAGTTTCCCAGAATTTCCCAGGACTCCACCGCATACAGAGGATCCAGTAATCCCCTTCACTCTCACCTCAAAACTGATCTTTCCTCTTGGCTCTCTGTTGTAGTTTAGACTGCTGCCTCAATTCCTACCTTTCAAAAGCCATGGGTCTCAATGTGGGTGTGTTTTGTCTTTACTCCTTCAAGAGACACATGTTGCCAAAACAATCTGTGTACAGATCAGAGGGAGAAGTTCTTTCCATTGACTGGAAATGGAAACTCTAACTCTAATCTTGTTATTATTAGAGACCTCTGATAATCTTCCTTACCTGTTCTCCACCATGCCTCTGTATCGCTTATATTAAAATTTTGTTTCATGTTCATTTGTTTATTCAAAAGTTATTCACTGAGTACTACTATACACTCTTCTAGATGCTTCAAAAAAAGACATCGGGGCTTCCCAGGTAGCGCAGTGGTTGAGAATCTGCCTGCCAATACAGGGAACATGGGTTCGAACCCTGGTCTGGGAAGATCCCACATGACACGGAGCAACTAGGCCTGTGAGCCACAACTACTGAGCCTGTGCGTCTGGAGCCTGTGCTCCGCAACAGGAGAGGCCACGATAGTGAGAGGCCCACACATTGCGATGAAGAGTGGCCCCCACTTGCCGCAACTAGAGAAAACCCTCACACAGAAACGAAGACCCAACACAGCCAAAAATAAATATAAAAATTAATTAATTAATTAAAAAAAAAAGATCTAAAGAAGAAATGCATGGCGAATATCTTTAAAAAAAAAAAAAAAAAAAGACATCAGGATAACAAAGTCCCTGTCCAGGAACTCAAAAACTTTCAGGATCTACAGTTTCCATGATGTGTTGACTTTATAAACCAGGAGACTGAAATCACTCCTAGATAGACCTCTCCACACATTTACCTCTCCACACATTTATCTCTAAAGCCATTCAATGCTCTTAGAAGGTGAAGTCATTTGCTACAATGTAGACTGATGGTCTGATGTGGTAGAGAAAGTGTTGGAAATGAAATTAAGCAATCTCAGTTCATATTTCATCTCTCCCATTTTCTGGCTATGTGACTTGAACAGGTCTCAGTTAAGTGGTTGCTCCTAGGTATGAGTGTCCTTACCTGTGTAATTATTATAATGATGCCCTACTTTTAGGACCATGTGAAACTACTTCAAATACCTCATAGAATTATCAAACTCAGAAACCAACAATGATAAAACATTGTCAGCTCATCTATAGACCTTACTCAAATTTCATCCCTTATCCCACTAATGTCCTTCATAGCAAAAGAAAAAAACATTTTCTGGTCCAAAATCCACTTCATAATGATACATTTCATTTAGTTGTCAGGTCAGTTTAGTTTCCTTCAATCTGGAAAAATTTCTCTATATTTCTTTGTCTTTCTTAACCTGGACATTTTAAACAATATAGGCCACACCAGCCACATGGGGGATCCCTAGGCCATCTGTGCTTCTTATCAACTGAATAAAATCTGGGGGCTTCCATGTCCCATTTGGGGTTTGAGAAATCACTAGAATGACTGACAGAACTCTCTTCTCACAACACCCCTGACCCACTATATACCCTACATAAGAACCCTTATTCATATTCAACTCAATGTATACATCTCCTTTTTATGATCCTTTTCTTGACCCTGGACAGAATTCATCATTCTGTGCTACTTTGAACCTAGTCATGAAGACTTCTCTTAGACATTTTGTTGAAATTTTAGTTTAATTGTGTATATCCCTTAAAAAATTCTTACCTCCTTGAAAAAAAAAAAAAAAGAAGAAGAAGAAGAAGAGGAATGTAGGTCAATGATTTTGTAGAATGTCTTTAATTTTGGTTTCCCCAAGGTTTTCTCATGATTAGACTCAGTTCAGTTTTTGCCCTTTTGGCAAAAATAACACAAGAGTGATATTGTATTCTCCTCATTGCAACATGTCAGGAGGCATATGAAGTCAATCTGTCCCATAAATTGTGATATTAACTTTATCACTAGATTAAGATGGTGTAACAGGCAACTCCATCTGTAATCAATAAGTACCTTATAAGGAGATCTTCTGAGGCTATGTAAATGTCCTATTGCTTACTACACTTATATCCACTAGTTTTACCATACAATGATGATTTGTACATGAAACAGTTATTGATATGAAAGCTGCCAAATGGTGATTTTCTGATTCCTTCTATATTTATTAGATCATACGTTAGCAGTCATTATTAATTGTGAATAAACTAATATTTAATTGATGTATCTAAGTTAAGAGAAAGCACTGATTTAAACATTAGAGGAAAATATTTTATGTATTATATACATCTTTTTACTAGGTAATCATTCTCAAGACAACATCTGATTGAAACATAATTCTAAAACTGCATTAAAACTCCAGCACAAAGAACACTGAATCCTAACAAAACTGACAGTCTCTAATAGGAACCAGGAGGCAAAACTACCAAGAACACGATTAGTTAAATAATCTGAGTGCACCTGAGAAGTAAGAGAATGGTATCTAGATAAATTCACTAACATGTCATCAATTCTTCTTTCTTTTTAAAGTCTCCCTGCTTCTGAAGAAATCTCTAAGTCTATCTTTATTGTGAAGCTTAAAAGAAAATTGAAGAAATCACTTTATATTTTTACAATTAGATTTGTTATCAGCACAATAGTAGAGAAAGAGAACACTCTTCTTCACTAAGAAAATATGTGGAGAAATTTCTTCAAAGGTGATTTTCTAAATGCTTGGGAGTTCAGGGTTTTTTTTTAAATTGTAATTTATGCTTTTACTCCTGAAGGCCACTATATTTTGGCTTTTATGATACCACTTTACTTCTAATTCTCAACACAAATTTTCTGAACAACACAATAGGGTGTTCAATGAGTGATAAGAAAATGTGAAAAGTGTACTATATATGCAGGATTCTCCAGGGAAACAGAATCAATAGGAGATATATATTTGGAGAGAGCTAGAGAGAGAGGGAGAGGGGGGAGAGAGAGAGATTGATTTATTATAGGAATTGACTCACGCAATTATGGTGACCGTGAAGTCCTACAATCTGCCCTCTGCAAGCAGGAGAACCAGGAAATAAAATTGAATACAAGACCAAAGACCCAAGAACCAAAGTGTCAATATCTGAGGGCAGGAACAGATGGAAGTCCCAGCTCAAGCAAAGAGAAAGACAACTAGCCCTTCCACCATCCTTTTGTTCTATTCAGCCTCTCAGAGGATTGGATGATGCTTGTCCACATTGGGGGGTGAATCTCCTTACTCAGTCTACTGAATCAAATGCTCAACTCTTCCAAAAACACCCTCACAGACAAACCGAGAAATAATGTTTTACCAGCCATCTGGGCATCACTTAGGCCAGTCAAGTAAGTTGGCACATAAAATTAACCATCACATTTACTATTTTATGATAATGGGAAATTTATTTACTTTTTGGTTGTAGAGCAAAGTTTTACTGTTATGGACTGATTGAGAAATTAGTAAAAAGTCTAAATTTCATATTAATTGATGATAAATTTACAGTTTTCAAATACTTATTTTTAAACAAACCAATTTTTCCTGCTAAATGCATTTTGCTGCCTGTACAGATTATAGATGATTTTGGATAAGTAGATCGAGTAAAGCTCTAGTAGTCTAATAGTCAGGAGACCCAGCATCCAAATTCAGCTCAATACTAATTAGTTATGTGATATTGGCTTAGTTAATAACCATCACTCACCCTGCTTATTTATCTGTAAAAGAAAAGAAGTGGATAATATGATCTCTTGAGGGTTTTTCAGACCTAAAATTCTTTCATTCTAAAGAAAAACTGTTGTGATTTTGATTATATTTCTAATTAGCACATTGTATTCAAATGATGTTGTTCTACTTTGTATATATATCAAACCACTTGCTCCTTACATATATTTAACTTAACTTCCTATGTCTATTATTTTTAATAGATTACATATGTGTAACTTCAGCCTAAAATATCATTAACTCTGCATTAGTAATGGTCCAAAATAAAATATCACTAATTCAAATTATCAACATCCAAATCACGAGATTCTACTATGCATGTTTTTTTCCTATGTTAGTAAATATTTATGTTACTCAACTAAATCTTTCCCTCTTTCTTTTTCTCACCAAACTGTCTCTGATTATAATGCTGCTTCCATGAAAATTTGCTTTCATACAGGGGCTTCACAAATATTCTAATCTGCCTGATAATTCCCACAATATCATAAAATGCATTCTGGTGAATATTTTATTCTCATGTGAGTTTGATAGGTATGAAACAATCCCTTCAGGTTCTGATGTTTCTAGAATACTGGCAAAAATCAAGTTTCTATACCACTGGATCAACAAAACTATCATACCTAGGCCCTGATAAATTCATCCAGGGATCTTGATGAGATCTGATGGTTGAAGTCTGATATTAGAGAGTCAATAGACCTTGCTCCAGTGATGACCCCACCTCACCATAAGTTTCTCTTGGATTGTGTAATTTCCTACTTCTACCTTGGGCATTTTGCAAGCTTCAAGCCAACTATCAAAGTTGTTCAGGTAAAAATGGGCTCTTGTAATTTCAGACCTAAGTCTTAGGGATTTACTTGATAGAAAAATAGTGTTAGATAAGAATCACCAATCAGAAAATTCAGCTTTTCCCATTTAAATATTAAGAAAATGTGAGAAGGATACAATCATAATGGCAAACACCTAATTCCAGGTCAGGAATTAAAGTGAATGATGGAACAACTAGAGCTCAAATTATTAAGTTATATCCAATATCCAAGCTTATCTAATAACTTATATGCCTAACACCAGAACCTGGAAGCTCATCTCTGTGCACACAGTCTGAAGAACTATTTCACCTCAAATGATGGATATTTTCCATTTAGAGAAGCTTTACATCTAATTTTGAGTTAGCCTTGTCAGAATAAGTAGACATCCTCATTCTGGACCAAACTTTTCCTGCCATGCTACTTTCATTACTTGCTTTAGTTTACTCTATATTCTGCATGTATGCATCCAAGTAACAACAATCACTTGTCTGGAAGCAGGGTCTTTGTCATATATTACTAAAAGGAGTAGGGATATGTTAATAGTTCAAATCATGTTAAATACACCCGCTGTTGACATGGTATGGCTCTCAGCTAGATGCAACCATATTTGTTCCTTCTGTTTTTTTTATTATTTATGTCTCAGGATGCCTTCCATCTCCAATATGATAGCTCTGTTTCTATTTTAAGAATAGCACAAGTGTATGAACACACTCCAAATATATACTCATATATCTTAATAGGTAGGTAGATGATAGATAGATAGATAGATAGATAGATAGATAGATAGATAGACAGATATCCCCTTATTCATTTTGTCTCTATGTTTTGCCCTTTCTCCTAAGTGCTTTTGTGTCCCTTAAAACAGATTAAGGGAACTATCAAATGATTAGCACTGTCCCTACATAAATCCTAGAGTTTCTTGTCCTAAACCATAACAGCTTGCTCTTTTAAAAGATATAAAGTTCTATAACTTTCTTACATGGAGGTTCACCTGGCTGAAGCTTGGACTTGAGACTTTTTTCCCAAATCATTTCCCTTTGGTTCCCTGTACTCTACTTTCTTTTGCCACTAATACCAAGACCCGGGACAGACATTTATTTTTTTATTTTATTTTATTTTTTTTTCAAAAAGAAAATAAATTTAATGGATGCCCAAATATCTGAAGACTAACATGTTTGCCAGGATTGTGATAATGGTATGTGGACAGTGGAGGAGTTTCAGGGTAGTTGCAAATATTAAACAAGCTTCAGATCTCTACATGATGAAATGGAAAGAGTATTGGACCAGGAGTTAGAAGACCTGGGTTCTGGTCTGGGCTCTGTTTGAGTCTCCCTCACTTCCTTCTCTTTTCTTATTGTTTTTAATTGTTTTATTGAAGTTTAGTTGATTTACAGTTTTGTGTTAGTTTCAGGGTGTACAGCAGAGTGATTCGGTTACGTGTGTGTGTGTATATATATATTCTTTGTCAGATTCTTTTCCACGATAGGTTACTACAAGATATTGAATATAGTTCCCTGTGCTCTACAGTAGGTCCTTGTTGGTTATCTGTTTTATGTATACTAGTGAGTATATTTCAATCCCAATCTCCCAATTTATCCCTACTCCCTTCCCCTTTGGTAACCATAAGTTTCTTTTCTATGTCTGTGGGTCAATTTCTGGACAGACATTTATTGAGTGACTCTGTATGCCATGTACTTTCCAATCTCATTTCAGTTAATATTACTAACAAGCATACCAGGTAGTGAAAATTATCCATATTTTACATGCAGAGGCAGTGAAGATGAAAGAACAATAGCTGTCCAATGCATCAGAGCTAATCGATAGCAGATTTTGATCTGCCAGACTCAAATGTCTATGCCCTTCCACTGTAACAGACTGCCTCACAATGAGAAAGCTGTCTGCATGCTTTAAGTCTACCTGTGGTATCTCACAAAAAACCAGAGCCAACAGTATCTCAAGATTTCACTTCATCTGTTTCAGATTTAATCATCTTTCAACATGGTGCACATTATAGGCAAATAACTATAGTGTGTGTGTAAAAAAGAAAAGCCCTGAATTTTTAGGATGTCCCTTTTAATGATTATTTTTGGAAAGCATTGTCATAGAAGAGGTTTGACTGAGTGTAGTTGCATTGATTACATGCTAATTGAATTAGCACAGTACACAAGTAACTTTGTGCTTTGGGATGGCTCTGGGAATGACCCTCTGATTTGGAGATTGCCATATGTCTCTGCCTGAAAGGAAAGAATGATGTCTGAGGTGGTTGTGGATAGACAATGACCTCATTAATCATTGTGATGGAGATATGGGCTGCTCCTTACAGTGACTCATTATAGAGTGCATCAAATAATAAACACTGACAACTAGCTAGTAGTGAATGAAGACTGACAGATGGTCAATAAATTCAGAACTGGCATATCTTTGTAAATTGACTGTGGGTTTGAAGGCTTGCAGTGCCTTTTACCACAACTTTAAATCACTATAGCTGTCTCCCAGATTAAGTAATTAAAATTTAAACATGGAAAGTTCTAATATTTGAGAATGGGATATTTCCTACTTTCTCATGCCACTGAAATTTACCCAATTATTTTTACTTGAAGAAAACCATTTTTAGTGTCTCTGAAAAGAAAAAAATACAGTAGCTAAACTGCAGATACTTTTCTATTAATGCCATGAAAAGTCCACATAAAATAAAAATATAGCCACAGAATCCAGGAAACATTTTCCTGCTAGAAATTGTTTCCCATCTAAATATGCAAAATTTTAAAAAGAGAACAAATGAATAGCTTGAATAATGTGTGACCCTTTATAAAATGCATTTCACAAGTCTAGATATTCTTCCACGTAAGATGTAGTTACTACGGGTGATATAGTTTTCTCTTCCCACAACTTTCAAAATTGCATGAGTCTCATTCTAGTGGTTTTGGAAGATTTATAAAAGACATGCCAATTTCAAAGCCCAGGGCGGTGCATTCAATGAAGGCCACAAACCTGTCTTCTGTGTCTGTTGTGTTCGGGCAGCTGCACAGTCATTTTCCTGTGATAGCTCTTCTGCACAAAGCATAGATTATAAAAGAAATCTGTCCTCAAGAATGATGAGAGGGGCTTCCCTGGTGGCGCAGTGGTTGAGAATCTGCCTGCCAATGCAGGGGACACGGGTTCGAGCCCTGGTCTGGGAAGATCCCACATGCCGCGGAGCAACTAGGCCCGTGAGCCACAACTACTGAGCCTGTGCATCTGGAGCCTGTGCTCCGCAACAAGAGAGGCTGCAATAGTGAGAGGCCCACGCACCGCGATGAAGAATGGCCCCTGCTTGCCGCAACTAGAGAAAGCCCTCACACAGAAACGAAGACCCAACACAGCCAAAAATAAATAAATAAATTAATTAAAATAAAAAAATAAAGGAATAAGAATGATGAGAAAAATGCTCATTCAGTTCATTTTATTAGTGGCAAGCTTACATTTAATAGCAACATCATATGTAAGCACCTAGAATATACCTTTTTTCCATGGAGTTATGTACTGAATGTCTTCTATTTGCCCCTCCAGACATACATTGCCCCCTGTCTGTTAAGGGTTGAACTGTATCACCCCAAAAGATGTTGACATTCTATCCCCAGTGCCTGTGAATGTGGTCTTTTTGGATATGTGGTCTTTGCAGAGGTAATCAAGTTTAAAATGAGGTCATGCTGTATGAGGATGGCCCTAATCCAATATGACTGGTGTCCTTATAAGAAGAGGACACAAATACATGACAGGAGAACATCACGTGGTGACAGAGGCAGAGGTCAAAGCAGCTGCCAGCCAAGGAACATCAAGGATTATGGGCAACTCACCAGAATCTGGGAAGAGGCAAGGAAAGATTCTCTCCTCTAGGCTTCAAGGAGAGCATGGTCTTGCCAAAATCTTGGATTCTGACTTCTAACCTACAGAACTATAAGATAATACCATTCTGTGGTTGTAAGCCACCTGGTTTGTAGTTCTTTTCAACCCTAAGAAACAGATGCACTGTCCATCCTGCTTTGTATCCATCCAGGCTGCAACAATGAGCTTCTCACAACTGGTTCAGTTAGGCCAAAATAAAATTCTAGCAGGAAATTCAGGGGCAGTGAAAGAGTGAGGACAGGTATTTATTCCCAGCTCCTTCCTGCTAGTTGTTTTGACTAGGCCATTTCTCCCCCTAAGGCCACAGTTATCCCTCTCCATACACCTATGCTTTCTGGGTCTGGAACTGCCTATTCCTTTTCCCCTTCAGGCTCCTGGGTGGTAGCAGTTGCCAACTTTTACCATCTATACTAAGTACCTATTGCTTCATAAGAAATTGGGCTAGGGTTAGGGTTAGTGGCTTCAGACAACATATATTTATCATCACAAAGTTTCTATGGGTCAGGAATCAGGCACAGCTTAACTGGAACCTCTGCTTCAGGGTCTCCCAGAAGGCTGAGATCAAGGTGTTGACCAAGGCTGGAGCTCATCTGAAGGTTCAACCTAGGAAAAATCTACTTCAAATTCATTTACATCGTTGTTGACTGTTTTTAGTTCCTTTTCAGCAGTTGATCCAAGGGCCTGTATTTCTTGCTGGCTGTTGACCAGAGACCATTCTCAGTTCCTTGACATGTGGGTCTCCTCAACATGACTACTTGCTTCATCAAAACTGACAAAGGAAAGTGTTTGCTAGCAACACAGAAATCAGAATCTTGTGTAATTTAATCATAGACGTGGCACACCCTCAAAGTAAAGATATTCTATGGATTGTAAACAATCTAATCAAGAGGATGAGATTACATAAGTCAGTGTTTACCACAAAATTGGGATCACTGGGGATCATCTTAGAAGCTGCTGACCACATCTCTTGTTTTATTCCTTAAATCCTGCCCACACCTTAGTAAATGGTTCCCTCTATGTGTGCCATCTGTTTCCTTCCTCGATGCTGACTGATACGAAGGGTGATAAAGGGAATTTAATCACTCTTCTTTCTACTCACTGTGGTGAATTATTTTTCATTTTGAATAATGTGCTGGTTTCCAAGATTCACCAAAACTAAAGAAAGCTATGTAGATTTGACAGTAGCAAGGTAAATCAGTGCCTCACATTCTCAGCATATGCAGTCATCCAGGACAATAGGGTCTATACATTTAACATTTCATCTGAAGCAAGGAATAAAACTTTTTTTTTTCTGGACTGATTTGCATGTATGTCAGATTAGACCAAAGAAGAACTAGATCATGAGAAATTGTGTAGGATATCAAAGACCAGGGTAGGGCTTCCCTGGTGACGCAGTGGTTGAGAATCTGCCTGCCAATGCAGGGGATATGGGTTTGAGCCCTGGTATGGGAAGATCCCACATGCCGCAGAGCAACTAGGCCTGTGAGCCACAACTACTGAGCCTGCGCATCTGGAGCTTGTGCTCCACAACAAGAGAGGCCGCGACAGTGAAAGGCCCGCGCACCACGATGAAGAGTGACCCCTGCTCGCCGCAACTAGAGAAAGCCCACACACAGAAACGAAGACCCAACACAGCCAAAAATAAATAAATAAATAAATAATTTTTTTTTTTAAATGAAGAAATCTATGATGCAGAATTTTAAAAATTCAAGGCTGAAGTCATTTAAAAAAAAAAAAAAAAGACCAGGGTAGATTCAACAAGTATGTGAGCAGAACAACTGAAAATATAGTAATAAAATCAACATTAAATATGATCATGGAGAGGACAGAGTCACAGTTGGAGGGACAACACCTAATGTCACTTCCAAGTGATAAACAAAGACTGTAAACAAGTAGAGGGTCAAGAAAGGAGGAGGTGAGAATGTCCAGAGAAACCTTAAAATGGGCAAGGCTGGGAGGTGTGCAGGACACGGCTGTCAGTACAACAAGAAAAGAAGCCTACTTGCATTTGGAGCAAGGGAAGCTGGGTTAAAGACTCTTGCACAGATATATAAGGTCTGTGCGGAAGAAGCAAGCATATTAGTAATTCTCTTTTTAAGAAAATGAGAAAAAGGTGGTTTAATTTTCCTTTTTTTCCCTCTCTATTTTTATTTATCAAGTAATAAAATATTACAAACATAGTTTCAAGGATGTAATACCAAATCAGAAGCAGAATTGGGGATTATAGATCCTTCCTTGCTCTAACACAAACATCCATTTACCATGTGGTACAGAGCAATTCACTTAATCATTTTTCACTTTCATTTCCCCATCTATAAAATGGGATAATAACAGCTACCTTGCCTACATCACAAGAATGTTGTGAAGTTTAGAAGATAAGGTAATGAATGTAAAAGTACTTTGAAAAGTAAAAAGTATCAAATAAGTATTATTAAAAATATTTTTCAAAACTCAATCATGTGGCATATATTTATGACAGTGATAGGTCTCAGCAAAGCATCTCTTCACAGGCATCTCTAAATTTTGTTATTAAAATTTCAAAAGCAAATAATTTCTTTACTATGCTTATGATTGGGCTATTTTGGTAACTATTGAACTAAAACATATAATATATAAAAATATATCAACTTAATGGCACTAGAGAATTTTCCCTTAAGATATAATTCAGTAATTCATATTGTGAAAAATGAGGGTAATGTTTTAATATTTCCTGACATAGTTTTCTTCTCAGTAATTAGATACCTCCCTAGGAAATGTTATCTTGAATTGAGAAAGATACGATATAGGAAACATTCCTGAAGACAAAAGAAAAGGGGGGAGAAGGGAGGAGTAGGAGTTTTATCCAAGGTAGAGGACAAAAAGAGAGAGATTAAAAGAGAAATGTTAATCCTCATTTTTTGCTCTCCTAGCATGTGTGAGTAGAAAGGAGGTATGGTAAAAAGACACTAGACAGTTTATGAGGAAAGTAACCTAAGGAGATCAGGTCCTGTAAGGGATTGTATGCCCTACTGGGCAGATACCACCTAGAATGTCTCCCACCAACATGAACAAACCATTGCACAGAAGAGATGGTGGGATGTGTGTAGGGAAAGGAAGATCTGGGATTAAGGTCACTGAGATTGCCAGGGCTACTGTGAGATGTGATATAATAACAGGGGACATTGGAAGTAACTAGGAAGTAAAAGCTAGCCTGCCTACCACGGGACACTGCCAGAGGCTGAGATGAAAAATGTAAGCCAAGGGCAAAAGGAGAATTTGGTTGAGACTAAGAGAATTCATAGAAAAAAGGAAAGCCTAGGAGAGGCCAACTCAGCCCAGGAGGTACTCCAAGTGTCACCAAGTTTCCCAGCTCTTCCCAAAATGATGGCTGGAAGCCCAATGAGCAGATGGACAAAAGACCTATCACAGAGGCGAACAATGAAACCAAAAGTCCACACAAGGACCCATGCCTAGATTCAAGCTCTCCACCCACACACTGAGAAAGGCCACAGAAATCTCCCCCTCCAGCCTGTGTTGCACTTTGTAATATTTCCCAAGGAAAAAACACCCCCAAAACAGGGTGAGCTCTGTATTGACTCAATATGGATCCAAAAGGAGAAGGGCTTAAGCTAGATGACACTCAGATACATTTACTTAGTAAGTTTATATTTCATCTAACACTCTATGGATGGTGGTTATAAGAAAGTTCAAATCAGTTACAGATAAATTTTTGCACAGCTGGGTATTTGTGTACAAATTTCAACTTTGCCACATTTCTAAACCTGCTTCAACATATACATTTTAAAAGAAGTATCCCATTTCAGATCCAGAAAGAATTTAACCACTCAACAGGAGCAAACATAATTTTATTTATTTAGTTATTTTTTAACATCTTTATTGGAGTATAATTGCTTTACAATGGTGTGTCAGTTTCTGATTTATAACAAAGTGAAACAGTTATACATATACATATATCCCCATATATCTTCCCTCTTGCGTCTCTCTCCCTCCCACCCTCCCTATCCCACCCATCTAGGTGGTCACAAAGCACTGAGCTGATCTCCCTGTGCTATGCGGCTGCTTCCCACTAGCTATTGGTTTTACTTTGGTAGTGTATGTATGTCCATGCCACTCTCTCACTTCGTCCCAGCTTACCCTTCCACCTCCCCATATCCTCAAATCCATTCCCTAGTAGGTCTGTGTCTTTATTCCCGTCCTGCCCCTAGGTTCTTCATGACCTTTTTTTTTTTTTTTTTAAGATCTCATATATATGTGTTAGCATACAGTATTTCTTTTTCTCTTTCTGACTTACTTAACTCCGTAGGACAGACTCTAGGTGTATCCACCTCACTACAAATAACCTAATTTCATTTCCTTTTATGGCTGAGTAATATTCCATTGTATACATGGGCCACATCTTCTTTATCTATCCATCTGTCAATGGGCACTTAGGTTGTTTCCATGTCCTGGCTATTGTAAATAGAGCTGCAATGAACATTGTGGTATATGACTCTTTTTGAATTATGGTGTTCTCAGGGTATATGCCCAGTACTGGGATTACTGGGTCGTATGGTAGTTCTATTTTTAGTTTTTGAAGGAACCTCCATACTTTTCTCTATAGTGGCTGTATCAATTTACATTCCCACCAACAGTGCAAGAGGGTTCCCTTTCTCCACACCGTCTCCAGCATTTATTGTTTGTAGATTTTTTGATGATGGCCAGTCTGACCAGTGTGAGGTGATATCTCATTGTAGTTTTGATTTGTATTTCTCTAATGATTAATGATGTTGAGCATTCTTTCATGTGTTTGTTGGCAATCTGTACATTTTGTTTGGTGAAATGTCCATTTAGGTCTTCTGCCCAGTTTTGGATTGAGTTGCTTGTTTTTTTGATATTGAGCTGCGTGAGCTGCTTGTAAATTTTGGAGGTTAATCCTTTGTCAGTTGCTTCATTTGCAAATATTTTCTCCCATTCTGAGGGCTGTCTTTTTGTCTTGTTTATGGTTTCCTTTACTGTGAAAAATATTTTAAGATTCATTACGTCCCATTTGTTTATTTTTGTTTTTATTTCCATTTCTCTAGGAGGGGGGTCAAAAAAGATCTTGCTGTGATTTATGTCATAGAGTGTTCTGCCTATGTTTTCCTCTAACAGTTTTATAGTGTCTGGCCTTACGTTTAAGTCTTTAATCCATTTTGAGTTTATTTTTGTGTATGGTGTTATGGAGTGTTCTAATTTCATTCTTTTACATGTAGCTGTCCAGTTTTCCCAGAACCACTTATTGAAGAGGCTGTCTTTTCTCCATTGTATATTCTTACCTCCTTTATCAAAAATAAGGTGACCATATGTGTGTGGGTTTATATCTGGGTTTCTATCCTGTTCCATTGATCTATATTTCTGTTTTTGTGCCAGTACCACACTGTCTTGATTACTGTAGCTTTGTAGTATAGTCTGAAGTCAGGGACCCTGATTCCTCCAGCTCCATTTTTCTTTCTCAAGATTGCTTTGGCTATTCAGGGTCTTTTTTGTTTCCATACAAATTGTGAAATTTTTTGTTCTAGTTCTGTGAAAAATGTCATTGGTAGTTTGATAGGGATTGCATGGAATGTGTAGATTGCTTTTGGGTGGTATAGTCATTTTCACAATGTTGATTCTTCCAGTCCAAGAATATGGTATATCTCTCCATCTGTTTGTATCATGTTTGATTTCATTCATCAGTGTCTTATAGTTTTCTGCCTACAGGTCTTTTGTCTCCTTAGGTAGGTTTATTCCTAGGTATTTTATTCTTTTTGTTGCAATGGTAAATAGAAGTGTTTCCTTAATTTCTCCTTCAGATTTTTCCTCATTAGTATATAGGAATGCAAGAGATTTCTGTGCATTAATTTTGTATCCTGCTACTTTACCAAATTCACTGATTAGCTCCAGTAGTTTTCTGGTAGCATCTTTAAGATTCTCTATGTAGAGTATTATGTCATATGCAAAGAGTGATAGCTTTACTTTTTCTTTTTCTATTTGGATTCCTTTTATTTCTTTTCCTTCTCTGATTGCTGTGGCTAAAACTTCCAAAGCAATGTTGAATAATAGTGGTGAGAGTGGGCAAACTTGTCTTGTTCCTGATCTTAGTGGAAATAGTTTCTGTTTGTCACCATTGAGGACAATGTTGGATGTGAGTTTGTCATATATGGCCTTTATTATGTTGAGGTAAGTTCCCTCTATGCCTACTTCTGAAGGCTTTTTATCATAAATGATAATTTATGATAATTGAATTTTGTCAAAAGCTTTTTCTGTATCTATTGAGATGATAATTTGATTTTTACTCTTCAATTTGTTAATATGGTGTATCACATTGATTGATTTGCATATATTGAAGAATCCATGCATTCCTGGGATAAACCCCACTTGATCATGGTGTATGATCCTTTTAAACTGCTGTTGGTTTCTGTTTTCTAGTATTTTTTTGAGGATTTTTGCATCTGTGTTCATCAGGGATATTGGCCTGTAGTTTCCTTTCTTTGTGACATCTTAGTCTGGATTTGGTATCAGGTTGATGGTGGCCTTGTAGAATGAGTTTGGGAGTGTTCCTCCCTCTGCTGTATTTTGGAAGAGTTTGAGAAGGATAGGTGCTAGCTCCTCCCTAAATGATTGATGGAATTGGCCTGTAAAGTCATCTGGTCCTGGGCTTTTGTTTGTTGGAAGATTTTTAAAACACAGTCTCAATTTCAGTGCTTGTGACTGGTCTGTTTATATTTTCTGTTTCTTCCTGGTTCAATCTTGGAAGGCTGTGCTTTTCTAAGAATTTGTCCATTTCTTCCAGGTTATCCATTTTATTGGCATATAATTGCTTGCAGTAATCACTCATGATCCTTTGTATTTCTGCATTGTCAGTTGGTACTTCTCTCTTTTCATTTCCAATTCTATTGATTTGAGTCCTTTCCCTCTTTTTCTTGATAAGTCTGGCTAATGGTTTATCAATTTTGTTTATCTTCTCAAAGAACCAGCTTTTAGTTATATTAATCTTCGCTCTTGTTTTCTTCACTTCTTTTTCATTAATTTCTGATCTGACCTGTATGATTTCTTTCCTTCTGCTAACTCTGGGGGGTTTTTTGTTCTTCTTTCTCTAATTGCTTTAGGTGTAAGGTTAGGTTGTTTATTTGAGATGTTTCTTGTTTCTTAAAGTAGGATTGTATTGCTATTAACTTCCCTCTTAGAACTGCTTCTGCTGCATCCCATAGGTTTTGGGTTTTCGTGTTTTCATTGTCATTTTTTTCTATGTATTTTTTATTTCCTCCGATTTCTTCAGTGATTTCTTGGTTATTAAGTAGTGTATTGTTTAGCCTCCATTGTTTGTATTTTTTACATATTTTTCCTGTAATTGATATCTAGTCTCATAGCATTGTGGTCAGAAAAGATACTTGATATGATTTCAATTTTCTTAAAAATTGATTTTTAACTGTTGATTTCCCCTTTTATGGCTGTTAGCATTTGCGTTATGTATTGAGGTGCTCTTATGTTGAGTGCATAAATAATTACAATTGTTATATCTTCTTCGTCGATTGATCCCTTGATCATTATGTAGTGTCCTATCTTGTCTCTTGTAATAGTCTTTATTTTAAAGTCTATTTTGTCTGATATGAGAATTGCTACTCCAGCTTTCTTTTGATTTCCATTTGCATGGAATATCTTTTTCCATCCCCTCACTTTCAGTCTGTATGTGTCCCTAGGTCTGAAGTGTGTCTCTTGTAGACAGCATATAGACGGGTCTTGTGTTTGTATCCATTCAGCCAGTCTATGTGTTTTGGTGGATCACTTAATCCATTTACATTTATGCTAATTATCGATATGTATGTTTCTATTACCATTTTCTTAATTGTTTTGGGTTTGTTATTGTAGGTCTTTTCCTTCTGTTGTGTTTCCTGCCTAGAGCAGTTCCTTTACCATTTGTTGTAGAGCTGGTTTGGTGGTGCTGAATTCTCTTAGCTTTTGCTTGTCTGTAAAGCTTTAATTTCTCCATTGAATCTGAATGAGACCCTTGCTGGGTAGAGTAATCCTGATTTTCAGTTTTTCCCTTTCTTCACTTTAAATATGTCCTGCCACTCCCTTCTGGCTTGCAGAATTCTGCTGAAATATCAGCTGTTAACCTTATGGGGATTCCCTTGTATGTTTTTTATTGTTTTTCCCTTGCTGCTTTTAATATTTTTTTCTTTTATTTAATTTTTGATAGTTTAATTAGTATGTGTCTTGGCATGTTTCTCCTTGGATTTATCCTGTATGGGACTCTCTGCACTTCCTGGACTTGATTAACTATTTCCTTTCCCATGTTAGGGAAGTTTTCAACTATAATCTCTTCAAATATTTTCTCAGTCCTTTTCTTTTTCTGTTCTTCTTCTGGGACCCCTATAATTCGAATGTTGGTGCATTTAATGTTGTCCCAGAGGTCTCTGAAACTGTCCTCAATTCTTTTCATTCTTTTTTCTCTATTCTGCTCTGCAGTAGTTATTTCCACTATTTTATCTTCAGGTCACTTATCTGTTCTTCTGCCTCAGTTATTCTGCTGTTGATTCCTTCTAGAGAATCTTTAATTTCATTTATCGTTTTGTTCATCATTGTCTTTTTTGCTCTCTAGTTCTTCTAGGTCCTTGGTAAACGTTTTGTATTTTCTCCATTCTATTTCCAAGATTTTGGATCATCTTTATTATCATTATTCTGAATTCTTTTTCAGGTAGACTGCCTATTTCCTCTTCATTTGTTAGGTCTGGTGGGTTTTTACCTTGCTCTTTCATCTGCTGTGTGTTTCTCTGTCTTCTGATTTTGCTTAACTTACTGTGTTTGGAGTCTCCTTTTTGCAGGCTGCAGGTTCATAGTTCCCGTTGTTTTTCTGTCTGCTCCCAGTGGCTAAAGTTGGTTCAGAGGGTTGTGTAGGCTTCCTGTTGGAGGGAACTAGTGCCTGTGTTCTGGTGGATGAGGCTGGATCTAGTCTTTCTGGTGGGCAGGTCCACGTCTGGTGGTGTGTTTTGGGGTGTCTGTGATCTTATTATGATTTTAGGCAGCCTCTGTGCTAATGGGTGGGACTGTGTTCCTGTCTTGCTAGTTTTTTGGCATAGGGTATCCAGCACTGTAGCTTGCTGGTCGTTGAGTGGAGCTGGGTCTTGGCATTGAGATGGAGATCTCTGGGAGATTTTTGCCATTTGATATTACGTGGAGCTGGGAGGTCTCTGGTGGACCAATGTCCTGAACTCGGCTCTCCCACCTCAGAGGCACAGGCCTGACGCCCAGCTGGAGCACCAAGACCCTGTCATCCACACAGTATTTTTAATAATTTAAATAATTATTAAAAAGAAAATTTTTTTTAAAGTAATAAAAAAAAGAAAGAAGAGAGCAACCAAACCAAAACACAAATCCACCAATGATAACAAGTGCTAAATACTCTACTAAAAACAAAAGAAAACAAAAAATGGATAGACAGATCCCTCAGACAAATGGTAAAAGCAAAGCTATACAGACAAAAATCACACACAGAGGCGTACACATACACACTCACAAAAAGAGAAAAAGGAAAAATATATATATATCATTGCTCCCAAAGTCCATTGCCTCAATTTGGGATGATTTGTTGTCTATTCAGGTATTCCACAGATGCAGGGTACATCAAGTTGATTGTGGAGATTTTATCTGCTGCTCCTGAGGCTGCTGGGAGAGATTTCCCTTTCTCTTCTTTTTCACACAGCTCCTGGGGTTCAGCTTTGGATTTCACTCCTCCTCTGCATGTAGGTCTCCTGAGGGTGTCTGTTCCCGCTCAGACAGGATGGGGTTAAGGGAGAAGCTGATTAGGGGGCTCTGGCTCACTCAGGACTTGGAGGGAGGGGTACGGAATGTGGGGCGAGGTTGCTGTGGCAGAGGCTGGCATGACATTGCCACAGCCTGAGGCGAGCTGTGTGTTCTCCCGGGGAAGTTGTCCCTGAATCACGGGACCCTGGCTGTGGCGGGCTGCACAGGCTCCCGGGAGGGGAGGTGTGGATAGTGACCTTTGCTTGCACACAGGTTTCTTTGTGGCTGCAACAGCAGCCTTAGCGTCTCATGCCCGTGTCCGGGGTCCGCGCTGATAGCCGTGGCTCGTATCTGTCTCTGGAGCTTGTGTAGGCGGCGCTCTGAATCCCCTCTCCTTGCGCACCGTGAAACAAAGAGGCAAGAAAGTCTCTTGCCTCTTAGGCAGTTCCAGACCTTTTCCCGGATTCCCTCCTGGCTAGCTGTGGCGCACTAGCCCCCTTCAGGCTGTGTTCATGCAGCCAACTGCAGTCCTCTCACTCAGATCTGACCTCCGAAGCTGAGCCTCAGCTCCCAGCCACCGCCCGCCCCAGCAGGTGAGGAGACAAGCCTCTCAGGCTGGTGAGTGCTGGTCAGCACCATTCCTCTGTGCGGGAATCTCTCTGTTTTGCCCTCCACACCCCTTTTGCTGGGCTCTCCTCCGTGACTCCGAAGCTTCCCCCCTCTGCCACCCAGTCTCCATCCACAATGGGGTTTCCTAGTGTGTGGAAACCTTTCCTCCTTCACAGCTCCCTCCCACTGTTGCAGGTCCCATCCCTATTATTTTGTCTCTGTTGTTTCTTTTTTCTTTTGCCCTACCCATTTACATGGGGAGTTTCTTGCCTTTTGGGAGGTCTGAGTTCTTCTGCCAATGTTCAGTAGGTGTTCTGTAGGAGTTGTTCCACATTAGATGTATTTCTGATGTATTTGTGGGGAGGAAGGTGATCTCCACTTGTTCCTCTTCCGCCATCTTGAAGCTCCTCCCTCAGCAAACATAATTTACATTAACATGTGCCTTGCTGAGGAATGACAGATTCTGAAATTAATTTATATGTGTACCATGGTACATTATATGTGACAAATGCTCAAAGGCACAGGGCAAGTGTCCTCAAGCAATGGTGCCCTCCTCTTTGGGATGAGATATCACCACTGTAAACCAAAGGGCAAAGGAAGTGCAGCCCACTATTATTTATTTTATAGTTCACAGGCTTTCTGTACAATAAGGTATTCATAATTTAAATAGAAATTTTGAACTGGAATTCCAAGTCTGCCTTGAGAAGAAGTGCATGTTAGAACAATATAAATAGGAAATAGTTTAAAGGACTTGGCTTAACTTCCTATTTTCACTTCATTCAAAAATTCTTCTTTATGGGGGCTTCCCTCGTGGTGCAGTGGTTGAGAATCTGCCTGCCAATGCAGGGGACATGGGTTCGAGCCCTGGTCTGGGAAGATCCCACATGCCGCGGAGCAACTAGGCCCGTGAGCCACAACTACTGAGCCTGCGCATCTGGAGCCTGTGCTCCGCAACAAGAGAGGCCGCGACAGTGAAAGGCCTGCGCACCGCGATGAAGAGTGGCCCCCGCTTGCTGCAACTAGAGAAAGCCCTCGCACAGAAATGAAGACCCAACACAGCCAAAAATAAATTAATTAATTAAAAAAAAAAACACCCAACACTGACCAGCTTAAACTGATTAAAAAAAAAAAAATCTTCTTTATGAGACATGTAAATATCAGAAACATTTGGAATACTGAGCAGATTTTTGAAAATCTGAAGCAAAGGAGACCATTTATTGAAAATGGGAAACAAATGTCCAATTCTGGTAACAAAAAGTCATATTAGTAATCTTGTTATTCAGATACTTGCCATTTAAAACATCTTATCTTCAGAAGCCCATAGGAAAAAGAGAGTTAATATTATCCTATTTTTCAGAAAAAAATGTGTGCTTAAATTCTTAGAAAATACATTAAAGTCAACTTAGAATATGTATATTTGCAGACAATACCAAAATTACAACAAACCACACACACAAAAAAATGTTTTGACTTTCTGGTTGATCAGTGGTTTCAGTGCATGAGGTCAAATAATTATTTTCGTTGACTTTTTCCTTTAATGAACAATTTCAAGCATAGTGTTATTGACATTTATCATAAAATCTACCAGTTTATTCAACCAAAGGCAAGAATCCTAGTGATTTCTTGTTGATACATGAAATGTTTTACAATAGTAACCATCTGTACTTTCCCTCAAGCAGCTTCATGTTTTCCCAAGGTCTGGTCATAATTACTAGATTTTCAGAAATAGACCAGCAGAAATGAGTCTTGGATATGTCAGGCTAGAAATCTCTACAGAGAGATGAAATTTTTTGATTTCAAAAATACTCCACTCTATACATTTCTGTTTCTTACAGCAGGAGATGGATTATGGCTTAACACTCAACCAGCATGTCCAGCCACAAACTCTCTGTGACAGAGACAGAGGTTTACGGTACAAACATTTTTTTTAAAATCACTCAATCCATCTATTTTCTCCCTGAGAGTTTTTGAAACATCCAGCATCTACCTTTTGGGTCAATCTCTGAAATCAGTGACATAATTGGTTTCTTGATTTTCAGTTTCACAAACCAGATATTAGATTAAGAATGAACATCAGCTGCCAGTATATTTTGGTAGATTTTGCATCCTTGAGAACATTGCTAATAGTTTGTAACATAAATTTATAAAAGTCATTTTTAATTTTTAATATATATGTGTATATATTCACATGACATTCGAAAAGTAAGAGAGCTTGAACTTGCCTGTGTCTACAGCAACCAGGAGTGCCCACTTTTGAAATGATTTCTAGCCCTGAATGAATTTTAAAAGAATTAGTAGGTAGGTTGATGGAGAACATGTAGCTGAATTTGATAAAAATGGTTGATTCAAAAATAAATGATCATGCTTACTTTATAAAATTTCTTACACTTGTAGCTACTTCTGGTTTCTGTCTTGCATCCCAAGTTGCATAGGAAGTACCCAAAATATATTGGAAATAAATTTTCAGCAAGTTTGGGATAATCTATTTCCTGGCTGGATACTCTAAATATTTTAATTTTTCTAAAAATTCATGTATAAGTCACATTCATACCCCAAAATTTATAGTCCCTGAGTAGCAATAATTCCTGCTTCTGCCACTGACTTACAACCTTGACAACTCCTTCCTTATTTATTTTTTTACTGTCATGAAACTTAACACTGCGGGCTCTGGCAGGAAGGTAATCCCCCTCCCCACCGTTATTTTCTTCTCCACACTTGGAATTCACAAACAAGGTTGATTTAAAAATTGGTATGTATGTGGCTTATCACACAAGATTCTGCTGGCTGACTAGCAAGAAAACTTAAATATGACAAAATATCAGCAGTGTGATTAAACATAGAAGTGAAATGAGAACATACTCGCTGATCCTCTTGAAAATCATATTCAGCTATGCAACATTATCAGAAAAGTACAGACAAAATATCTCTGGTAGGTCACTCTGTTATAGTTTGTTTAATTCCAAAGAATATTTTTTCTGCTGAAGAGCAGTCTCCCATATTGGTCATTTCCTATGTCTAAGGTTGTTAACCTTAGTGCACAGGTGACTTTTAGGGAGCAAAAAAGGAAGGACAGTGTAGAATGTATTTTTGCTTTATTATTATCAATATCAATTACTTGGCAATTGATATTTTCTATAAATATCCATACTTCTAAATGGATTCCTTTCCAATTATAACTTTGCCAACTGAGACTTTTAGGGCTATATAAAAGTATGATAAAAATGCCTGTGTATCAGGAATTCTGTTTTGTGTTGTTATTGTTGTCTTAACCATTAAGACATAGTAGAGTAGAAGACAATGGTTAGAATCAGACTTTATTGTAATAAATTAACCTCATGCTCCTCAGGAAATTATTTTTTTTAATTTCTTGTTCTTTCCATGTATTAAATAAATTTAAAAGTAACCATCACTTTCAGTAGAATGTGGTGTGTGTTTTAATTGGTTAATGTAAATGAACGTTGAGATCTTAGAAAGTTCTAGGGAAGTATCATGTATGATGTCATTTTATCACTCCAAAATTATATGTTCATATTTTATTGTATCCCAGTAACTGTTTAAAATAAAGGTCTAAAGCAGTGGTTCTCAAACTTCATCAGAATCACATAGAAAGCTTGTTGAAAAGCAGAATTCTGGGCCTTACCCTTAGTTTCTGATTCAGTAGGGCTAAGGTGACATCTAAGAATTTGCATTTCTAACAAATTCCCAGGTGATACTACTAGTCAAGTCACCTCACTTTAAGAAATACTGACCTAGAGAATAGTTTTGTTTAGTGAACACATAAAATGGTAACCACAAAATATATAAAGGTGACTATAGAGTAAGATAAACTTACAAATGCATTTGTCTCTCTCTGTTCATTTCAACGTCAATTTTTGGAAGCTTTGCAAAAAAGTGGTTTGGACCATCGGAAAAAGTCATGCAGCCTGGTTTGCTTAGGTGAATTACGTCCTTAACAGGAGAGATGTCTGGCCAGATGGCTACATTAGACCATTGCACCATGAATTGTGTTTTCCCCAGCACACAATAGCTAGTAGTCCAGCTAACTCAATAAAAACAATATTAACATTTTTACATTATCCGAAGATCACATTGCCATTAACATCAGCCTCTGTGAAAGGTATCCCCAAGTTGGAAGTTAGCCAAACTCCTTCAGACAATCTCAATTTACAGCACAATGTAATTTGGAAGTGGCCATATGGCAATAAATATGGCTACAAAATATTGCACAAGCCCTTGCTCAGCCTTCTTGAGTGACAGAGAGAACAGAGCATCTAAAGATTGCCTTAATGGTACTCTGTCTCTCTCTCTCTCTCTCTCTCTCCCTCTCTCTCTCTCTCTCTCTCTCTATATATATATATATATATATATATATATGAAACATATTACCGTAGTCTTTGGTTCTATAGCCACAGAAAAATAAACATTCTTTCTGAAATTGAATAAACAAACATTTTATCACTCTAGTCACTTTTAATAAACAAATCCTTGTCTATGCTCAGTAAGATATAAGTGATAGAAATAAGGGAGAGGATTACAAGCAGGGTTTTTTTCTATTGTGTAACTGGTCACATTTTCTTCTACAAAAGAGATTGCTTACACCATTCTCATGTATTTGATGAAACAAAAGAACTAATGCTGACAACATTAAAGCAGAAATATTTAAAACCTGATAGAATCTGAAGTGAAGTCTGTTCCTATTTTTCCCTCTGCTGTATACGTCAGTTAGGAGACTATAGTGGACTTCTCATAATAAAAACTAGCTTTTCTATTCTCTTGCCTTTTAGCATTATCCTTCAAGTACAGCCACCTGCTCAGACAATCAATGTGACTTTCTATGACTTCTCAGTAAATGAAGCTCACTCCACTAACCCAAGGGTACTGTCAATCTAAAATATCAATATGAAAGCTTAAATTGCACATTTTATGATCAGCCAACTGTACTTAGGCAGTGGCCGTATTTAGAAGAGAGCCATTTTCTTATCTTTTAAAGTCATATTCTACTATGCCCTCTCACCAATATTAGAAACCCATCATTTTGCATATTAAATGCAACATTACTAAAAATGCAGCAGGATGAACTGGTAGCTCTATTTCTACCCAAAGGAATTTCAGAGTTGTTATTTCTTTCAGACAAAAATCTCAAGAAAATAACATTAAGTATTTTTAAAGTGTCTTCATAGAAATGTGGCTGAAGAATATGAAATTAACAAGTCTATATCCCATGTCACTAGCCCTATGCTAATTCTGGCAAGTGTTTCTTAATTAAAAGACATTTCTTTTCTCAATATGTTTATATCAGAGATTGTCTACTTTTTTGGGGTGGCAGGGATTAAAAAGCTATCATCTGACTCCTTTTGGCCTTTTGTGAAAGGCACGTTAGGTCTACTTTACATTCTTTAACAATTTACCTATCCTGTGTGAATGAGAGAGTTTGTCAGATAGTTCCCCAAAGACAGAACATTCTGCCTTGATAAGATTGGATGGACATTAAATCAGATGGTGGTATTTTAATTTTTATTTTCCTCTTTACCTAAATCAATTTTTAATTATCCATCCAGCTTGCCATAACAAGTGAGGCCTAAATAGAAGCTAAATCATTGGAAAAATAGACCACAGTATAGCTAATATTGTACTTTCCACCATCTTAAATGTGAAATAGTTCTGACTACATTGGTAGAAAAAAAAAACAACTCAGAATTACCTCGGGCAAGGTTACTGTCCCCACTGTAACTCAGCTGCTATTTCTTGCCTGTCACAACACTGACCTTAGAAAGTTTCCCTTTGGTAAAAATGAAAGCACAGGAGGAAAGAGAATTTTTCAACAATGTCATGAGTATAACACATGTATGAGATATTAGACGAAATGCAGTTCTGATATAATAAAATAAATACTAAATTTAAAAGCAGAAGACCAACCTGGTTTTGTTACTAGGATCAATTCTTTGCTATTTATGGAAGTCTCCCAACTTATGTAAGCTTTAGTCCTCATATCACAAAAAGGGGAGGGTGAACATATACTGCCTCCTTCACAACATTGTTTGAGGAATCAAAAATGATGTATTTTAAAATACTTTTGAACTATAAAATCTCTATATAACTGTTAGGATTTTTTGACCACCACCCACCCCCCCACCCCCCCGCCAGCTCAGTTTCCCCTTGTTTTCTAAGAGGAACAGTCCTCTAGACAATCTTGAAATTCAACTTATGGCTTCAGTGACTACCCGTGCCCTGCTAACTCCCATATTTCCACTTCTTGTTTGAAATTCTGTCCCACTCCAAACCAGCTGGCCACCATACATCTCTACTCTAGAGCCATTCTTTGCTTCTTCAAGATCCACCTGTCAAAATCAGAAAGTCACTTTTCTCCCTCTTAAAATCTGCCAATTTTCTTACATTCCCCTTCTCAGCTACCGGAACTTGGTGACCACTATTATCAATGTTCTCTTTACTCCATCATCTTTATCCAGCTGGTCACCAGCCTTGATAATTCTGTCATTAATACTGCCTGGTGCCATATTTTTATATCAATCACTATTGACATTGTTAAGGTTCAAACTTTCACCTCTTCTCTCTTGAATTGAGGGAAATATATTTCTAACCGATCTTATTTTAGTCTCCTCATTCCACCTACCTCATCCCTCAACAGTACTGCCTAAATTATTTCACTAAAAACACCATCTGATTAGATTATCCCTTGTTAATCTGCAATCCTCTTGAGGGTGAAATTGGAATTCCTCCATGCGGAGTTCCCAGATCTAACTTCCTTCTAGAGCTATCTCCCCTCCAGCTCCTCATCATTCATACCCTAATTCCCAGTCATGGTGGAACTGGAAGTTCTCTAAATGTGCCTCAAGTTCCACTAAGCCTTTCCTTTCCACAGGCCTCTCCTACTCCCTGAAAGTACTTTATTCTTTGCCTCTCTTTCTTGAAGAATTATTAGATCCATGCTCTTCCAAGAAGCTCTGTTTCAGACTGAGCTTAGGGTCTCCCTCTGTGCTTCCAGGTCACCTTTGTCGGTCATAACACACTAACAATTTATAATTATTGCTTTGTTCTTTGTCTCTCTCAATTAAAACATCAAGTATTAATTTTTCTTTTAATATCTAAATTACCAGTGTCATTCTTGCCCAAAACACAGTAGATGTTCAAGAAATGATTGCTGACGAAGCACATTTTTCCTAGGCATTTGTCTTTCTTATTCTTTGATTTGTTGAAAAGTCACTAAAATATTGCAAACAACTGAGCTAATGGTGCCTATTTTAAGAGCAGCAATTGTACCTACTTGCCTTCACATATCCCAAAACAAAATTTTGCCATTAAGTTCTCATATATTTATAGAGTTAGATATTCCAATCCTAGGGAAACATGTTGAATTTTTTATCCAATTCTGTCATAGTGATTCCAGTTATAGGACCGCTATCTTATTTCTAGGACATGGAAATGAAAATTACCAAATAACTTTGTCTCATTCCGAGCAGCAGTAAAGGCTGAGAGGGACTTTTTTGAAGAAAGATGACTCAATGTATTAAAATCGAATCTGACATTGGAGATTTCTTCAATGCTTAAGAACATTTATCTTTTATCCATTAATCTTGCAAGTCTAAATGATGATAAATTTAAAATGTGATAAGGCCTCTCTTGTTTAAAAAGATACGTTCCATACTAAATATGACTGTGTTGTTTCATATATTTTCAGAATTTCTATACAAAAAAAAATTGTGGTTTTTGTTTTGTTTTCTTTTGGTTGGTGTCATAAATGGTGGTAATTTCTAACTAATTGTTTCAGAACAGTGGGTCTATCATAAAGAAGACACTTTTTAAAAGCAACTCCTTTTCTCCAACAAATGATATTCAAAAAAAATAAAGTAAGGAAAAGGAAGCCAGATAGTATGGAAAATTCTTCTTCAGTGTCACAAACATGTCAGCTGTTACAGAAACAGGAAGGCAACACGTAATTAAAGTGGTTCACAAATTACACTATAATTGACTTAAACAACTTGAGGTCAAAGCTCAAATTTACTGATTGTTTTCTATAAATGGTTTTCTTTATGTTTCTTCCTCCTTTTCATCCTGTGACCACACCCACTTTACACTAACCAGATTTTCCTACTAAATTCTGCTCCCTCCAATGAAAATAAATATATTTATGCTAAAAATATATTTATGCTAATTCAATTTATTCTCTTTAAAGACTCTTTGGGGAAAAGTTCACTTTCCTTTCTTCTTAGAAAAATAGAAAATGTTTTAAATAAATTATTTTACTATCATCACATGTTCAGGGTTTTGCGCTCATGCAAAAAGCTGAACTCCACAATAACTTTTATTTTGTAGCAATAAAAGATAACATGGAATATGCTGAAGTTTTTTCAGTAATGTTTTTTAGGTAAAGTACAATTAACTGGGTTTTAGTAAAATTCTTTCCAAAGATCCTTTGGCACTCCTGTCACTAGACTTTTTATTAAATTCCCTGCTAGTTAAACAATAAGCCAACAGCTAGATAGAAAATTGCTAATGTGCTAAAATAATCACCTAAAAGATTTTCTGATTAATAGTCAAAATGCCCTTTGAAGTGAGTTGTTGGTACTACCATTGCCAGTTAAAGATAAAGATATGGGTAATGAGCCTAATCCCAAAATATTCAGAAAACTCAGTCCCCTACTTCTTAGTTAAAGATGTAATTATCTCAACAACGCCTGCAAAATAAAATAGAATTGACACAATTAGAAATAAGTCAGAGCATAGACATTTAAATATGTAATTTTTTCTGTAACATTTGTATACCAGCCCATTATTAATAAAAACAAGAATAAAAATATTCACAAAATAAACCTCAACTATAAACTTATAATAAACAATTTTGTTTTTACACTGGCAATTATTTATGTATAAACTAATTCTCTATCTTCATACGTTCAAGTGTTAGTGTTCATGTACAAAACTTACATTAATTGAGATTTTAAATTACTGTGTTTGATAATGTGGATCTTTGGAGCTTCCGTGATATATGTTATCATAAGCATACAACACGACCTCAGAGAGATCTTGCAGCACATGTCTATGATGGCAGAGGAGAAAGGTAGTATAATTCAGAAATGGAAAGAAAAAGAGAGAGAGAGGGAAAGAGTAGCCTTAATTGTTTAGATCTCTTTGAAGTGAAGAGCTAAACTTATTCATTGCTTTTAAAGTGATTTGCAGAGAGAGAGAGAAATCATGACACAATAAAAACAGATACTCTAATTTCAATGACTCTGGCATTATAAACCCCCAAACACCTGCATATTCTTTGGACTGGAATAAAGGGCATGGCATTACACAGAAATCTAAATCTCTCATAAGATAGCCATTTACCAGAGATTAATTAAATTGCAATAGAAGTAAAGCTCTACTTGTTTACAGAATAGGTCTGATCTAAGATCAGTTTCTTGGATTAAAAAAAAAAATTATTTTATGAATCAAAGTAAGAAAAAACAAATATATTAGGAGTTAGTCTAAAATTTTTGTTGAAAAACAATCATCATTTTCTGGTAATGATAAACACATATAAGTGGTGCTCTTTCCCTTTTATTGATGAATTGATACATTCAGAATCTTCTTAAAATGTCCATAAGACACCCACAAACATTTATTTTACATCTTCTCAAGGAAACATTCCCTGACCATCACATCTAAAATAGCCACCCTACCACCACACACTCTCACCTCACTCTTGTACTTCTTTCCTTTTTCTTATCACTATTTTAAATTTTCTTCTCTCTTTTAACCTGCTTATTTATCCATCTCCCATTCCCCAAGAGTGCACACACTATAAACGTGAGACTATGTCTAACTTGGTAAATTTTGTACCCCAATTCCCTAGTATGTGCCTGCCTTAGTAGCAACACAATGAGTTATTTAAATTTCTTTTTCACATATTCACTCACTAATTAAACATTTGTCTTTTGTTATAATATCATGATGAGTCTGTATAAAGTCAAATATGTCTTCATGTCTGAATGTAAATTCAGACATACAAACCAAGGTCCTTGAGTTCTTTTCATTCTTGGTGTTTTTCCTTTATGAAGGTTCTTCCGTGGTGTCTGGAATGAAATTCATTGGCTGCAACAGGCTCTCATGTGAGCCCCAGGCTCCTCCCTGTAGCCAGCGGCCAGGCTGACCACTGGGGAGAGGCGTATGCACCGTCATGCATAGGAAAGTAGCTTGTAAACTTCTCCTACAATCAGCACTGAGAAATGGCTGGGGCTGCTGTCTCCAGACTCCTTTACAGTGACTCTTTCTTCCCTCCTGATCTTTAGACCCCAAGAGAAACATGAAGAAAAAAAGAGAGCAGAAGAAGGAGGAAGGAGGAGAGAAAACACAGCTGAGGAAAAAAGGTGTGGTAGCTTTCCCTAAACCATCAATTGCCAGTGTTTCTTTTGTCAGAGAGAAAAAGAAAAAGGGCCAGACTCTGCCTGCTTAAAGCTTTTGTACTTCTGCCCAGACTGGGGAAAACGATGGGATTAAATAAAAATGCCAGCGATAACAAAAAGGAAATCTTCCCAATAGTTTTCCTTGCCTGAAGGATGAACTGCTTGAGGCGCTGACCTCCCTGCCTGTCTCAATGAGGTCAAGAAACTGACTGTCACTCCTACAGTTATGATTAACAATGCTCCCGCTGGTGACGTATTTCTAACCACAGTCTCTGGAACGCAGTGAGACTCAGTTGCCTGGTGGTGTGTTGAGTCATTGCTCTGGCAAAAGATCTATTTGTTAGAGCTACAGGCTTAGCTTTCAACAAGCCACCCTCTTGATTCTTTGCTACAACATCCTATCATGAAAGAACAGAAAGCCCAGTACAAAGAATGACGACTAAGAAGGATAAAACATTAAATCAATTTTAAAAAAGCTTTTGTACTGAACGGCAAAATGCAGCATAATGAATAATTAAACAATTAATAATATAATCCTCTTAAAAGCACAGAACCACTATGTGAGAAGATTAAGTGTTTAACAGTTTCCAGTATAATGCAAATGGTAAGGATGAGCCTTTTTTTTTTTTTCCCACTTTTTAGGGTAATAGAATTGAAAGCACATTTCCAGATTTTAATTAAATATTATTAAATTTTCAGTAATAAGCCGGCAACAACAATGAAGTAATATGGAAGGATTATCAAATACAAAGGTAAGTACACAGTAGCAAGCAGCTAACATTTCTTGGTTCTTTTTATATAAAAGGAGGTTACTTGAAAGGGTGCAATCTATTTCTAAGCTGCTATGGTGCACATCACCAAACCTCAAGTTAAACGCTAATCTGTGGTAATGACTGTAAGATTGGGATTTAGATTGGTGTATTTCAGTGACAGTCAAATCATGGAAAAAGAACTGGAAAAACAACAGAGAATAGATGCAGAGCTATAAAACAAAGTCATTGATGCATCCAAATTCCATTTTGCTCTTACATTCTCAAATCTACAGTTAATAATCTCCATGACCAAGTATCTGTGTTCCTATGAGTATATTTTTTACTATTTCTTAAAGTATCACAAGTATGGATTATCTTAACTCAGTTTCCCCAGAAGAACTGCATAACAGGAAGATTCATGTGCAAGTGATTCATTAAGGAAGTTCTTCCAGGAGAAATAGTGAGGCAGTTGGAGAAGGAGCCAAGCAATGTAGTTTTTAAATGAACCCCCAGCTCAGCCAGAGTCTGCAGGCAGCTCTGGAGCATAAATTACACCACAGACTTTGCCCTGGCCTCTAGCTAATTAATTCCAGCAGCCCAGGGTTGAAAGCTCCAAAGAAGGAGCAGAACATTCAGAAGTGGCCCTGGGCAGTACAGGGGAGTCCAGGGCTCTAGGCTGAACACCAACAGTATCTCCACAGTGTTGTACTAAAGAAACATCTTTGCTTATGATTATCCATGGACTAGTTTAACTGTATAGTCAACTACATTCTAAATTTAAAATGCTGGCTAAGTGAGCCTTGATTCCTATATTCCATGTGCTTCCACTCCCCATGGCTGACACCTACATGAAGATTTATCCCCTGGATCCATTCAGACTTCAAGCAAAATGGATTTTTGAAACTGGTAGTATTTTGCCTGACATTGTAGAATTTGGCCCCAAGTTACCTTGGACCCCATTCTGAAAACTGAGCGATATTCCTAAAACTCAACCTTAACATTTCCTCATTGTTTAGAGTGTATTGCATAGAACTCAGTCCTACTAAGAAGAGAGTTTCACTGCTACCATCTCTCCTCTGAACTCTGACCCTAGACTCTAGACTTATAATCTTACCACTTCCTATTTGGTTACTTTCCATAAAATCCCAGTGGATTTGGTCCACATATACGTTCTTAAGAATGCAACATCCAAAATCATTGCTGCTCTCCACTGGCACAGCCTCCAGCTATCAGGTCCAAATTCCAGATTCCTTTCCTCCTGTATCTGTAGCTGGAGCTATAGTTTTAGACCATTAAGTTAAGGCAAAATTCAGTCTTCAGCGGGTGTTTGAAGTCCAGAAAATGGTGGGCAAGATGAAAAAACATGATCATTGAGGCAAAAAAGAATCAAAAGCATAGAAAGGACCAGATGCTTGAGAAGACCAATTTGATGGGAATTCATAGATTCTATGGGATAAACCAGGCAACAAACCCAGTGGGAACTGAGGAGACAGAAGTAGAGGCAGGAGGTTCACAGCTGATTAACATCTTTACAGCTTGGAGTTCTCTTCAGAGCTCATTCCCATCTAGGACACATCCCTTGGTTTTGAAGTTACAGCTCCTTGAGACCAATCTCCATGTGATGTAGCTGAGAGGTCTTAAACTTCAAATCAGAAAGATCTGCACCCTAATTCCAGTTCTTACATTGTCAGCTGCATGAACCTGTGCAAAATATTTATATTATTTGAATTGTAATGGGGAATATAATATCCCATTCTTAGAAATATTGTGAGGATTAAATAAAATAATGGAGGTCATGGCACATTGTTGGCTCTTCCTGTGTGCTGTTCCCTCCCTGCCCGCTCACCCTTACAACACCTCTGGAGCCCTCTGGGTAGAAAGTATCTGGGTTTCATGTAGTGGCGGTAGGAGAAAACAGTCATATGATGGGAGGTAGAGGGTGTAAAGCCAGGTCGACCTGCCATTCTTCCTAACTAAGCAGGTACTCCAACCAGCTCCAACTCCAGCAGAGTCTGGTACCCACTCTTATGAGCATGGAATCTTCCAAGGTGAGGTGAAGCAAAACCCATGATATACAAATTTGGAAAAGAAGAGAAGGAGGAGATATAGAAAGCAATCAAGTCATTGAAGAAGTTAATTTATATATATATATATATATATATATATATATATATATATATATATATATATATATATATATATATATATATGCCAGAGACTGTGCTGGATATTTTACATCTCATTTGATCCTCACAACTCCTGCAAAGTAAGTGTTAATATGATCTTTTATAGGTGAGGACATTGAGCTTCATAGAGGTAAAACGCTTGTCCAAATTACATAATGAATAAGTGATAATAAGAGGTTTGTTTATATCCACATCCCAGATCTCATCTGTGATTCATCGTGATCCTTGTTTGGACAGGCAGACAGGGCTGAAATGTTGTAAGGACTTTTTTTAACTTTAAAGAAACGTTTGTATGTTTGTTTTTAATGGGTGATAGTAGATTTAAATCACTATGATATTTAGATTCCACTGGATACATTTAGAAGGCTGATGGAATGCATTTTAAAATGTCATGATTTAAAATGTACTGAAAATCACATTATTTACAATTGTTTAACCTTGTCATGTGAAATTGTTAGATGTCAACTTAAAAATGTGCAAGGAGGTACATAATTTTTCAAAAGAGTATCCACTTCTCTACATCAGAAGTTCTTAACATGGGATGGACATCAGGAGTTTAAAGTAGTGGTTACAGATGCAGACTTAAGAGTCAGTCTTGCTAATTGAGTGACATTGGGCAAGTGACTTAAATTCAGCCCAGTCTATTTATCTGAAATGGGGATATCCAGTCTCAGTGGTTGTCAAACATTAGCATACACCAGAATGGCCTGGAGGTTTTATAAAAACTCAGACTGCTTAACCTCCACCCCCGAAGTTGCTGATTCTGGAGGTTTGAGCTGAGGCTCCCAAATTTCCATTTGTAACAAGCTTCTGCGTAATGCTGATGCTAACCACACTTTGAGAAGCTCTGACCTGTTTCATAAGGTCATCGTGAGGATTTGAGAAGTTAGTACATAAAGTGCTTGGAATCACACACACTGGCACATAATAGGTGCTAATACATATTAATTAATTAGTATTATCTGTTAGGATTGGATTCACTGTAACAGAAAATTATACACCAGTGGGTTAAACAGAAAGGAGTTGATATATTTTGTTTAACAAGAGATTCTGAGTCAAATCATCTAGAGCTGGCACTGAAACAAAACAGGACACTTTGGGGTTCCTGGGCACAGAAAACTTGCCGTGTCCCCCGTTTCTTATAGGGAACAGACTCCAGCCTCCATGATCTTCCCTGAGTTCCAAAGGACAGATTTCAATAGCTGTTAATCTGGGAAGGGAAGGGATGCAAACACAAGGGAAGGGCAACCAAGAAACAGTAGTGCAGTCTTGGGGCAGGGTCCTGGTTCCACCTCAAGTGATACACATAATATGTCTTTAAGCTCTTTATAGAATTAAAACTCAAAAAGTGGAAGATGTCAACATTCTTCATTCCAGAGACTACCTGAGGCCAGACTAAAGGAACCAGAGAAGTTCATCAAGATTACCTGAAACCAGATTAGAGGAGCGCAGGCTCTGTGCACACTCTCATCTTGTCAGCAACCCCACCCTTAAACTACTGCTATAAAACTTTTCAATAAATCCTCCCAGGTTGGGACACATAGTTTTCGAAGGCAGAAGCCTGCTGTGTCCCCCTCTGCCTGGCAAAGCAATAAAGCTATTCTTTTCTACTTCACCCAAAACCCTGCCTCCGAGATTCAATTCAGCACCAGTGCACAGAGGCTGAGCTTTTGGCATTAGCACCACTGTTGAAGAATGTCATCAAGTTCCCTGTCTTCTTGCTCAATTATCTTTGTTCCATGGCTTTCATCATCTTGTATACATAATAGCTGCTTCTCCTCCAGGAATCTTGTCTATAGATGCCTGTTGCTATACACTTTAGCCAAAGTTGCCAGGCTCTTTCTCAGCTCTACATTTGCATCTGGGAAATCTTTCCCCTCTACCTTGTCCACCTAAGACAACTCTGACATTTGCTGCTTCATCATCTCATTTCCTGATCTCCTTTCTTAGGCAGAATAGAATAACTTACTGGTTTATTACAAAGGATATTAAAGGAAATGAATGAACAACCAGATAAACAGTTATATAGGGCCAAGTCTGGAAAGGTCCTGAGCACAGAAGTTTCTGTCCCCATGAGTTTGGGATGCACCACCCTTCCAGCAAGTGGCTGCATTCTTGTTCACCAACCTGGAGGCTTCCATATAAGGACTTTGATATTGCCCTTACACTAAATGTATTCTGCTACAAGTGACCACAGATTTATCCTAGAATTTTGATTGAGGATGGATAAATCCCTCCAAGTTTAACTATGTAATGATCTATAATAAACACAACAGTGAACCAGTTGGATGTTGGGAAAATATGGGAGAAAACAATCCTAGATGTCATACATGTGAATATAATGAGTACTTAAGCATCATAGAAATTCTATGGATTTAGAAGATTTATTTATCATGGAGAGTACAGTCCTAGAGTAGAAGTAGTAAAAAGAAAAAAAAAAAAAAATTGGGTGGAGAAAGTGAAACAAAGTCCTCCTAAAGCCAAGTTTCCCTGCCGTGTTTATGATTAACTTCTCTATCCAAAACATTATCCCCACCCTTGTTCCCCTCAGTATTGAGGAATATCAATGAAGAGCGGGATTAAAACCAAGCAGGACCCTGTGGGACCCTACCAGGTACAAAAGCCCATCTGTATCTCAGTTCCTTGTCTGAAGAAAAAGGCTTTAGTCTCCCAGGCCTTCCCTAAGTTCCAAAAAGCAGACTGAAGCTGTTACTAATTAGAGAAGTGATGGAATTGCAGAAACAAAGAAAAAGCAGTAAAGCAAGATAGTTTGAACAATAGTTCAGTGATGAAACAGAGTCCTAGTCCTAGTCCTAGTAACATAACAATCTGATGCATATCTTTGAGCTGCTCTGCAGAAACTAAGACACACACCTAGGTGGAGAATGGTGACTACAAGCTGATCACAAGCAGTAGACTCCAGACTGGTTGAAACCAGAAGATTGATGATTAAGATTACAAAACATTACCCGTTACCTCACCATCAACCAATCAGAAGAAGGTCCACAATCTGCAACCCTCACCCTAAATGTTGCCTTTAAAAACCTTCCCCTGAAAGCCATCAGGGAGTTTGTGTCTTTTGAGCATGAGCTGCCCATTCTTCTTGCTTGGTGCCCTGTAAATAAAAGTTGTACTTTCCTTCACTAAATGGTGTCTGTAGATTGGCTTTGCTGCATGACAGGGGAGTTCTGTTGAACCCAAGTTCTGTTCAATAACAGAAGTAATTTCCAAAATTTCCAACCATGTCATTTTACCACAATGTCTGGGATATAATGCTGAAATCCTCTATCTCCATCCAAAGTTTTCAGTACAGTCTCAATCTCAATTTCTTTTTATTTTTTAAGGAAATGCAAGTCCAATTTCTAATGATAACTAGTGGAGAAAACTGATTTGCTTTTAAGGAACTATTTTTCAAACCAAATTGTCTGGCATTCATTTATACACTAATGAAACATAAAAGTTCGGTTCTCAACATTTATCTACCCCATGTTGACATTTGAAACCACTTTAAAGGAAAAGTGTATCATATTTGAATGTGAAGAAAATTGGAACAGGTGTGAAAAGGTTAAGACCTCAGAGCCTCTTTTCTAGAAAATTAACATTATTCTTAACATTCACTCTTTAAAGAATGAATGGCAGAGGACTGTTGTGAAATGGAATTTGTACATCAGATGCCATCAAGAACTTTGAAGCCTTTCTAAATAAACCAAATTTGAATGTGATAAGAAGTGGAAGAACCCAAATATCTGTTATTACATCTGGATTATCCCAGGCTTCCCAAAATTCAAAGTAAGAAAGCCAGGAAATATTACCAGTAAAGGATGTGACTATTTTTGCCAGGTAGAGCTGATTAAATTCTTTCCCCGAGGAAAGACTGATATTGAGAGAAAGCTAACACTTCGAGGCAAGTAACATAAATAACAAATTTATTCAAGTAACACTCTTTATTGGAGACTCTATTTGGTCTTTTTGCCCCAGTGCACACGTGTGGATGCACTCATGCATGGTCCCCTGAAAGCCAAACCATACAACAGTCCACCACACAGCAAGGCAGAGGAGTCATCCCAGGAGGCAGATAGCTGTGGAAGGAACAGCCAGAGGAGAAAAGCCCATTGTTTCTCTCAATCCAGCTGCTACTCACTTTCCAAACCTAAACACAAAACTCGCTTAATGGCTGTGGAACTCCCTTTTAAATGACAGAGTAGATACCTCAATCTCAGCTAAACCTAATTTTATGTTCATTTCACTTTGCTGCGGCATTTTTTTCCTTCTATGCTGCATTTGTCTTGAACAATCACCAAACTGGCAGATTCTGACTAGCTTGTCAGAAAGGAAAAGGAATTTATGTTTCATATGAAATTAATCTAATCAGGACATTTATAAGAAGACCAAGCCAGACTAGTTTACAAATGAACAATAACTGAAGGCGAGGAATTTTAATCTCATTATAATATGACTTTCCAAAGCCTAGGACACAATTGTTTAATTCTTTGTTAACTCATTGTGTTTAAATTTACTGTGTCTTATGGTTTTCAGGGAAAATAAGGAAGCTGAAAATCACCTTATTCCAATAAAATAGGAAGCGGGGGGTAAACCAATAATAACCTTTAATACTGTGACAAAAATAGCCTTCATAAAACAAGGATAAACATCATTGCAGTCTAATTTACCTCTGCATAAAATGTAAGCTAGAATTCAATGTGCAATAAAATATTAGTATCTTTACTGCCAATATAATCTTAACTAATCATTTCTTATATTATTTCTGCAATTACAGAAAGTCATCTACATGAAATTTGACTGAATATGGTTAGCCAAACAATGGAAATGACATTACTGTGGTTTTCCTCTCTTTCTGATTAAAAATATTTTTTTTCACTAATGTTCTCATGCATTCTTAAACTAGTCCCAAACAGGATCACCCTCTACTCTTTTCAGAATGTCACCAACCCAAAACAGTTTTCTTCTTAACAATCCCCTTCTTTGTGATACAAACCACATTATTCAGAGGCACTGTAATTATCCAAAATGAGCTTTAGTACTGCAAATTACTTCAGCACCCCTATGATTTATCTTTAGTAAACACACTTTATAATATTTATATTCCCATTAAAACTGCCACTAATAATGAGTTGACAGCACGGAAATATTTATATGATACAACATGGACAAATACCGGATGCCCCAACAATAGTTACATTCCTTGCTCTTCCTATCATGTTGGGAAAAACCAAACCTTGGCTTTTTGCCGTGTTTATAAAAATACCTTTGAAAATGGCTCAGCACATTGCACTTCACATTTGCAACCCTTTCCTTTAAAAAGATGGCATTCGTCTGTACTTATGAGGTCTGGGTTATTGCTTTTTCACATTATGCATCATTACTCCGAGTAGGTGTCTTATCAGTAGCTCCAGTTGCTGTGGAGAAGATTGGAATTAAGCACTGGAAGCTTTTTATTTATTTTACATGCTTCATTCGTACAAGATTTTCTGCATATAAGCTTCTTTGTTCAGCTGAGAATTGGCTACATTGCCAAGGCATTGTAAAATTTACATCTTGCTTTTTCTCCTGTATTCTTTCCAAAATTGGATTGAAAACAAAGTATAGTTTTTAATTAAAGCTCTGACTGACAATAGACATTTTTTTCCCCTAAGCATTGGCATTTCTGATCAGTGGTGAGGTTTTATAAAAGTCTAACAGGAGTTGCTCACAACTTAACTGTAATCAGCCTTCAAGCAGTTTAGGTGTCAGCTAAAACCTATGGTATTCCTGACAATATTCATTTAAAAGTAGCCAAAACTAAAGTTGATCTAACGATGATTAACAAGGACATGAAGAAATCTGAAGTAAATTTACTTTCTCCTTTTAACATCGTGTAATTCAGAGTGATTTTCCTGCTGATTTTAACAGAGAAAAACTGAAAGAAATGTTTCAGTTCTTTTTCTCAAGCAATTTCAGAATAGACTCTTGATTACCATTTTATTACTTATTTTGAACTAAGATGGCCTATTTTATCTTGATGTGGAGTCCAAAAATCAACTTTTTGGTCTCCAAAATGTCTTAATGGCCTAAATGTCTTCAGTCAGGCCAATAGCCTGCTCATTTGAGCACAGGTTTAAGAAACCCCAAGATCATAGTAAACATTGTTATCTGATTTGAAGCTAAGCTAGTCAAGAAAGAAGGAGGTCCATTTTCCCATTTGTAAAATAAAATTTGTAAACACTCATCTAATATGGGAAAAAACTTTACTTTTCTCTTTGAAACTATCTGGTCTTTGACTTCTGTGGTACCATGAGTTTCTCCTCTCTCCCTGGGCTGTCTGCCCTCTGCACCCAAAATTTAGATATTAAAATTCCTCAGGACTCAGTCCTAGCTCTTTTTATTCTCTCACCATACTTTCCCCTCAGCTACTTTGGAAAGTACATTTAAGATTGGTCCAATTATCTTTATTTCTATTGCCACCAACCTATACAAAGATGCCACTGCTCTTAAAACTTTCATGTCTATCGTCCATCAATTCCTACTCTGTACAATAACAAAAATGATCTTTTAAAAAATATAGTGAACTTCCTGTCAACCTCCTATTTCAATCTCCAAATGATTCTGCAATGTTACAAATAAAAGCCAAACTCATTGCCAAGACCTACGAATCCCTTCATGATCTGACCCCCTACCTATCTTATCAAATTTAACTTTCTTTGCTCACTGCATTTCAACCACACTAGCTTTCTTCCTCTCCCAGAACAAGCCATCTAACAAATAGCCTGAGGCTAAGCTATATCCTCTATCCAGAATGCTTTATATTCTACTTTTAGCCAGCATAGCTCCTCTGAGCTCCCCAACCTGAGCTCAGAACTCCTCTGAGATTCCTTTCCTAACCATTTGGTACAAAGTGTATGCAAACACCCCTCCCGCTTTATTCTTCTTCACAATTTATTTTATCCTTTATAATAATTATAACAATTATGTTGCTTACATTTTTATTGTCTTGACTTTTTCATTTATTATTTTAAAGTTTCTTGATTTTATTGTTTAGTGCTCTATCCCTAATCCCTGACATGACATACAAAACTTATAAGTATTCAATGGTCCTGCACATTATTTTGTTTTGTTTCATATTGTTTGATTCATGAAATATGAAGAAGTTATTGGCAACCCCTGATGGCCATCAAAACGTCCTGACTATTATTTCAGTGAAAGAAGTGTCTAAAGGAAAGCAAATAAGGCATTTTCATCAGGCAGAACAAAACTGGTGTCCAAAAATACTGCCAAAAAACAAGAAAAAGTTGAGGTGCAAGAAGAAATGAAAAACAAAATAACAAATAAAAATGGTAAAATTATAGGCATCTCTACATAAATATTGACTGTATAAAAGATAAAAATTAGAATACATGACAAATATATCAATTACCAAATTAAATGTAAAGAAACTAATAATAATTTAAAAATTACCGAGAAAAGTAACAATTTAAAATAAGTATGCAATCAATAACATGATCTCAAAATATATAAATTTATTGAATAATAAAACTACAAGGAGAAAGAGCCAAATAATAGTCAGTTGGAGATGGCACATATAAACTCAAGAGAGATATAGAGAAAAAATTTGACTCAGTGGATATCAGAGCACCCTACACTGTTCTTAAATTCTTCTAAGAAAAGTAGAACAATTATAAAAATTGAACAATATTTCATGCCATAAAGTAAGTGCCAGTAAACATGAAAGGAGATCATAGGTGTATGTTCTTTGACAACTATCAATAATTAAAATATAATTAGAAAATCCCTACATGTTTAGACATTATAAAAGTATATGTCAAAGGAAATCAAGAGAAATAAGGAAATATAATGAACTTACTGAAAATGAAAATATGACATATCGAATTCTGAAAAGTACAGAATGTAAAAGGAAATGTATAGCATACATTTAAAATGAAGAATGAAGAATGACTTAAATGTAATGTTTTAAGCATCCATCTTAAGAAATTATAGAAAGAACAGCAAAAAAGAAAATAGAAATAGTGAAATATTAATAAAAAGAGCCAAATTAATGATAATGAAATAAAAGGTTAAATATAATAAAGAAAAACAAAGTCAAATTAAAAAATATATATATACATATGAGAAGATTGATCAAGAAAACAATAAAGAAAGGATAATTACCTCATGTCAGGAATAAAATTGGGAAGAGGGCATAAATAAGATCCTACATATATTAAAAAGGTAACAAGTATATATTACAAGCAACTTTATTCCCATAAATTTGGAATTTAGAATAAACCTCCTTGAAAACTCCTAGAAAAGTAAAACTTACAAATTTTCCAGAAGAAATAATAACTGAGATGAAACTGAACCAGTAAAAAAGGTTTCTTCAAAACAAACTCCAGGCCCAAGTGGCTTTACTAACAAGTTCAAGGAGAAATTCATATGAATCTTCCACACTTCCAAAGAACTGAAAAATATGATAAACTCTAATCAATTGTATCAGGCTGGTATTTCCTTGATATCAAAACCCACTAAGGAAAGTATAAGAGAAAAATTTAGCCCAATCTCATTTTGAACATAGGTGCAAAAATCTTTAAAAATCATTGGCAAATTGAAGCTGGCAATTGGCTAAAAAGGATAATTCATTATAATCAAGTTGCCTATACCAGAAATGCAAGGTTATTTTAACATTAGAAAAGCAATGTAATTGGCCATATTAACAGATAAAAAGGAAGAAAAAAAAACTGTAAAAAAAAAAAAAGAAAAAGAGAAAAACAGAGAGAGAAGAAAATAACTAGGTCATTATATCCCAAAATGCAGTTAAGTGTGGATGATATTAATTATTTGTTATTACACAGTATATTTGCTTTTAATAACTTTCTTTGAATTATTGCAAATAATCTGGGTTTTATTTTTCATATATTATAATAATATTAGATTTCCATTTCGAATATGTTAATTTTAGTAAAAAAAAAAGTTGATTTAGAAAAAGGTAGCAAATTAAAGGAAAATAATAGTACCAGTATAAGAGACACAAACAGTGTAACTTGTGGTAAATTCTGAACAATGCAAAGAGGAAGAGAAAAAGAACCCCAGCTCTTAGGAAAGAGCTTAGCATGTGAGGAGAACTGAGAGGAGTCAGAAAGGACAGAGCTCTGAGGGAGAAAGAATAAGTGTTGGCAGAGGACATCAGTAAGTGAGAAGAGAAATGAAAAGGGAAGAATGCTTTGAGAAAATCTAATTTGGAAGAGGTGGAGGAGCAAATGGCAAGGAACCGAGAAGGAATTAACATGAAGGCAGGAGGAGACCAGGGTAGTATTGCATCATGGCAGCCAAAGGAAAACTTGTTTCAAGAAGAGATTGATCAGCTGTGTCCAACAGTGTTGAAAAGGCAAGATGAAAACCAAAGAGTATCAATTAGATTTAACAACATCAATACCATTCATGTCCTAAGCAAGAGAACTGATCATGTCTAAAGTCTCTGAAACATCTTTGGACTTTATATGAATGAAAAAATAGGCTTTATGCAGAAGATAGGCTTTAATCTCTCTCCAGTGTTATGGTTCAATTCTTCAGAGAAGTATATTCTTCAGAATGTATTTCTCTGAAAATGGATTGCATAAAAGAATCATAATTTCTTATATATATTACTAATTATTCATGATTTCCTTTGACAGCAAAGTAACATCCCTTTACTAGATGTTTGATTCTGGGCAAGTTGTAGATCTGTCTGAAGTTCAGGTTCCTCTCTGCTAAGTAGGGGAAATTATACCTACAGTACATAATTTTTCTGAGGTTAAGGATAATGTACAACCAATGACTGACATAAAGCAGATATTGCTAAATAGCGTGGATTCTCATTCTGTTCCAGTAGGACTCCTTTCTCTCACCACTGTGTCCCATTCCCCTTCCCTAAACCATTAGGAATAACTGAGTCTAAAGATTTCTCCTTCAACATCACACGCTTACCCATGGGGTTACACAATTAATTCCACATAGGATCAGTATTCGACTACAAAGCAGTCTGTTGAATGTCATAGATTTCCAAAAATAATCAATGCTCAATAAAATACCTTTAAAAACTGTAGGCAAGTAGCTCACTTCTCCAAAAAGCAGATCCCTTAAAACACACTGCAACTCCATGAAACTCATGAAATTCTATTTCCTGAGATTAACATTCAACAGATGCTAGATATGCTGTAAACATTGTTTAGAATATTACAGTTATTTTAGCTTATGCTTTTTAGGAGAAATCACATTCACAGAAGCACATTTATAGAAGGCTGGTGAAGACAATGCCGTGTGTAATAAATAAAATTGTTGTTTTTGCTCTTGACAGTGAACACTTATTAAACACTCACTAAGTACTGGAGCTAATGGAAATAAATGTGAGTTAACACATTTCTTCTCTAAAAAGACATTTTTCAACAACTTGATCTTTTCTAGTATTTGGGGTAGGCAAGGAAAACTGTATCACATAAGAGAACAATCAGTTATCAAATGTAATTTTTGCAACAGCCAACATTTTTAGATTATATGAACACACACACCACTCACAAACACACCACACACACACACACACACACACAAAATAAAAACATCTGAAATAGACAATCTTCTATTATTCTAAATGTGCTCTCTGACTGAGACCTGGTATGCCAGCCTGAAGAAAATTATTATAGCCTAGATATTAACTCCTAAAAATAGGGAGCTACAATGGAATCACTTGGAGGCTAAAGAGTGGGCAAAACTTCTGTCACAATAATGGTCCGGCATGAGACACATTTGTCCAGATTGCCATGTCATGGTAGGGTGGTGGTATGTGGCAGACATCCCTGACTGTGTCACCAACCTGGACTTCTGGTTTTTTGTTTTTTGTTTTTTTTATTGTAAGTTGTAATGTTGTTTTTGTTGTTGTTGTTTTTAACAAGCCTCTTTTTCTGTTTCTTTCCCTTCTCTCCTCTCTGGCAAATTTCTCAGGTTCCTTTGAGAGACTGTTCCTCTGAGGTTGTACCAAAGAAAAGGGTGGCAGCATTTGTTGAAGCAGAACCTACAAGTAAAAATTGCTAAAGTGATCTGAAATGAAAATGCCAGAACTGTGGCCCTTGGAAATTTTGCAGTCCTTGTTGAGTGACTGTATGTGTGAGTACACATTTCCTACTGCAACCTACTGAGTTCTGATCATTTGCCAGAGTCTAAAACTACTTTCTCTGAGTTTTTGCTGGGGCTATAATGCATTGCCATCTAAATTTGTGTTGTAATTCAGCTGTTTGCTGTCTTGTAATTAGGTGTGTTAGTAGAATTTGTTTGTGTATTTATCAGACTTGCCTAAGACTTTAAGTAAATCTTTTTGTAGAGTTCAATATTGTTAAAAGAAATTAGTTAAAAAAAAATAAATAAAATATCTTATTTAGCGTACAGACTTTGCACAGGTACAAATGGATAACTGCAAAATTCATTTGAAATCACAAAGTGAGGAGAAGGAATTGAGTGATCCAAAATGTGCCTCTATTTTAAATTCAGGTATAATTTTCATACAGTAAAGTACATACACATTAAATATTTAACAAATGGATACACTCAATTTTGTAACCCACAAGTCTATTATAATAAGAAATATTTCTATCATCCCAGCAAGTTCCTGCATACCCCTTCCCACTCAATCCTCCCTAAACCTGTCCCCACTAGAGGCAACCAGTGTTCTGATATCTCTTGCCATAGATCAATTTTGCCTGTTCTAAAATTACACTGAAAAGTATGAATAAACACTTTTATAATTGACATTTCACTCAGCATAATGGTTTTCAAAGTAATCCATGTTTTTATGTGTACCAGTAGTTCTTTCATGTTACTGCTAAGTAGTATTTTATTGTATAAATTCAAATTATTTAGCCATTCAATTGATGAAAATTTGGGTTACTTCCAGTTTGAGGCTATCATAAATAAAACTGCTATGAACATTCTTATACAAGTATTTTTGTCAATGTCTGTTTTTATTTCTTTTGGATAAATATTTAGGAGTGGAATTGCTGAGTCATATGGCAATTACAACTTTAAAAGATACGCCAAGTGGTTTTCCAAATTAGTTGTATCATTTTTACACACCTATTACCAACGTATTAGAGTTCCAATTGCTATAAATACTTGTCAATATTTAGTCATTTCAGCCTTTTAAAATTTAGTTATTCTAGTAAGCATATACTATCAACTCACTGTGGATTCAATTTTCATAAGCTGATCTCAGGTGGCCTCGACCTGCAGTGGCTTGAAGCAGGGTCTTGGTTCCAGGCCAGAGATTGAGGTCTGGCAGCAGCAGTGAGACCACCAATTCCTAGCCACTAGACCAGTAGTCAGTGACAAGGCCCTGGCCCTTTGGCTTTGCAGAAAAGAATTCCCACAAAGATGGAAAGTAGTGAAACAAGTAAAGTGTTTATTAGGAGGAAAAAAGTACAGTACCTATGGATAGACACACAGGCGGACTCAGAGAGTTGTGCCCTCATGGTAGTTTAAATCACTTATATGGGGCATTTCTTCTGGGTTTCCTTTGGCCAATCATTTTGATTTGCATGCTTCTGAGTCCGTATTTGGTATATCTCAGGAACCTCCCATGTGTGCATGTGCATCTCTTAGCCAAGATGGATTCCAGTGAAGAGGCCTATGGGTAGCTAGACATCACTCCCCTTTTGACCTCCAAGGAGCTTTTTAAATGGGAAGGTCTCCTTGACTTTGAGAATGAGAAATATGTGGTCTTTTATGTCTTATTGGGGCAGGTCTTAGCCACTTCTCTCGCTCCTGCTATCTCCATCTTGGAATATCGGTCCACAGGGAACGAACTCCAGCTGCTCTCACCCTGGGACCCATCTATCTCCTGCATCAAAGCCTAATGACTAATGATGATGAATATTTTTTCATGTGCTACTTGCTTATCTTCCTTTGTAAATGGTAGTTCAGTTCTTTTGCCCTTTTACTAAAAAGTGCCTTTTTTTTTCTTTTTTTGGGGGGTGTAGGTTTTTGGGTTATTTTTGATTGATTTATAAAAGTTGTTTAGATAGTCTGATGTAAGTGCATTGTATTGCAAATATGTTCTCCCAGTCTTAGGCTTTTGAGGAGCAGAGATTTTTAATATTTATGAGATAAAAATGATCAATTTTTTATTTTAGTTATTGCATTTTTGAGTTTCAAATTTCCATTTTTTAAGTTTCTATTTCTCTACTGGGATTTCCCATCTGTGTATTCATCATGTTCATTCTTTCCTTTAAAATTTTAAACGTATTTAAATTACTGTTTTAAATTCTGCTTGCTAATTCCAACATCTCTGTAATCTCTGGGTCTGTCTCTACTATTCTTGTTCCCCTCATTACAGAACAAAAAATTTCTTGCTTCTATGCCTATGTAGTAATGTTTTATTTTAAGCTAAACATGGACGCTATGCTGTTGAGAGTAAGAGTTGTTTTTTTTTTTTTAATATTTCTTTAGAAAGCATTACTTTGGCAGAAAATTAATTAAATAGTGGATCTCCTTGATTGTTAGGATAGACCTGTATTATTTTTTATTTACAGTAGTGGCCCACTCCTAATATATAAACTTTCAGAGATCTACATTGAATGCCATGGTGTTTAGCAAGGCTCTAGCTAGTCAAAACCCCTATGTCTCTCAGAAATATGTGACCTCCACAGTCTATATTTCCTTTCACAGTTCCCCAGTTTTTCCTGTGCACTCACAGCTTAATATTTGGTGAAAAACTTTAAAATGATTCCTTGGCAGATTTCTTTCTTTGAACGGTTCCTTTTCCTCTGGTCCTCATTTCTACAAATTTCATCCCATTTAGTGGGTCTGAATTCCAATTTCTGTCTCCTAAACTCAGGAAGACCATCATGCTCTGATTGGGATCCACCTCCCTTCTTTGTAATCTGGAAACTGCCTCTGAGAGAAAGTAATGGTGATTATGGGGTTCACTTGGTGTTTCTTTACTCTCAGAGATCACAATCTTGTGTCGCCTCTTGTTGAATGTCTAAAATAGTTGCTTCGTATATTGCGTCCTGTTTGATCACTGTTTATATTGAGTGGGCTAGCCCAGGGCCAGTTACTCTGTCTTGCTACAGTAAGAGTCCCCCAGATCTGTTATTTATGAAAGTTAATATGCATTGTTAACATAAAGCACGGATACTTACTACTCAGTAAAAGTCAAGACATATATAAGGACTTCAAAGTTTTTAATAAAAACTTTATTTAAAAATCCCTGCTTCCATGAGGCTAAATTCCCTGGTTTCATCAAGCCAACACATAACAGATTCCAGCTGCATTATGCCTTTAAGCTAAGTGAATTTTCAAAGATAATGTAAGCAATTTTAAAAAAAGGCATTAGCAGTTAAGAATCAAATACATTGTATATGTATACACTCTTAAGAAAAAATCATATGAAATGTGATTTTTTGGAAATCAGATCTGAGATAAGCTATACATGATATTTAATTTTATTTCTTTTCCTCTATGGGCAGAACAGTTCATGTATGAACATTGATGGGTAGATGGATGGATAGATAGATAGATAGATAGATAGATAGATAGATAGATAGATAGATAGATAGATAGAGATATGAAGTCGAAGGTAAATTTTCTGGACTTTTGACCCTGAATAGCTTAAACTAGATATATGCCAAGTTTTCCTTCACTGAGATCAAGTTGTTTCACATCCCCCTTCTATGTGTACTCACCGCTAACCCTTACCACACACACACACACACAGACACACACACACACACACAGACACACAAATGGCCTTGTGAAGGCAGACCCACCCATCACTGTCTTTGCCAAGGATATAGATAGGCAATGCACATAACAAAATTTGGTTAAGTGCTACATCCATTATCATGTTTGTCACAATTTCATCATGGCTTTATGTCAGCTGTTTTTTATATATATTATATATACATATATATATATATATATATATATAGAGAGAGAGAGAGAGAGAGATGATAGAATTATCTCTGGACACAATTATCCTTCTGGATTCTGATATTTTTGGAATTCTTTCAAGGTCTTTTAAAATAAATAATCAGATCTTAACTTTCCATGAGTGCCGAGAGGGGTGAATTTGGGATCAGTGTTTCATTCAGTAATAAGTTGATAGAAATGTATTCTTGTTATTGGTATGGAGCAAACTCTGCTCCTGTACTTACAAACCTTGGTAATGGTAGCAGGTGAGGGAGGAGGTAGACATAAGGAGCAACAGTGATTACAAAAGCATATAAAGCTTCCTGGACAGAGGACAAAAAAAAAAAAAAAAAAGTAAAACTGGATCATGTTAGGGAAGAAAATAAATTCAAAAACTCTTTTACCAAGAAACCTTCAAAGGAAGAAATGAATAAGTTAAAAGATGAGCAGAAGCCAAAGAACAGAATAGCAGAGCACAAGAAAAAGATAGGGAATGAGGAATTCCTTCATCTAGTTTAAAGTCAAAATGGCCCATTGGGGAGGAGACCTTTAAGTGTACAGCAGTGAACCAAACATATATGCATACATGAGGAAAAAGGGGCAGTGTACATGTCTCCTTAATTTTCACATACGGTTAACTCACTAATGTAAAGGTGATCACCCACTTCAAATTTCTAGATTAAATCCCTTGCCTTTTCTTTATCAGTCTGCAGTCTTTATTTCAGGTGATATACAGATATCCACTCCAGTCCTTGTTCCATGGTCTGTCCATGGTGCCTCCTGATGGTCTTTTATGCTACCCAAGCAAGGTAAACAAATAGCACACTATATATATGTGGACATATAACACACTAAAAAGCTGGTTAATATCATTTATATCTCAATTTTAAAATAAATAGATAAAATTTTAGAAAAGAAAATTATAACAAGGAAAAGATTAAGAAATTGAGGCTAAAAGAATTTAAATAATCTCTCTATACTCACAGAGCAAGGAGGTGGCAGAGGCACAGTTCAGACCCAGGTCTTTCTGTTGTGCAAGGTCATATTCTTTCCATTGGCCTTATTCTCTTCCCTCTTGTTCTGAATATTTTGGAAGGGGAGTAGGTGGGTAGGTGACCCTTTCCAAAATTAAACATTGGCTTATGCTTGTACAAAATGTCATATATAACATGAGACAATGTCACATTTGTTATTCTGTAATAGCCTTTAGTCAAAAATGATGAAATCAAATGAAACTAAAGACTAAGTCATATTATATCAATAAAATATCTAGTGCTTTATCTAGTATCTGGTTCCTCTTCAACAAGTGTCCAAAATCCTACAGAGCTTTTGTAAACTTATTAGTGAAAGAAATATTTCCCCCAAATTCACCCTTCTTAGGACTCAGAGAAAGTTAAGATCTGATTATTTATTTAAAGAGACCTTGAAAGAATTCCAAAAACATCAAAATTTAGAAAGATATGATTTATCACTGAGAAGGCAGTATAGTCTAAGAGGTGCCGTTGACCTAATTTTGTACTGAGGGGACCAGAATCTTGATGGTAATATTCACTAAGCGTGCATCCAGGGCTGATGTTAGCCACTGTGCACTGTTATGATGGTACTGATTGTTAAAATATTTAAATATTTCCATTCTGATAGGTAAATATCAGCTGCAATAAACAGTAACATGAATTAAAGATATAAATTCCAGCACATCTGGTTGATTTTAGAAATCCAATACACACTGCAATCCCAAGACATTTTTCCTAGGTCGGTCACTCTGCAAAGAGGTGAGGGCATGCTCCAAAATCCTATCATTTATTTTACTTTATTTTATTTTTAATTTAATTTTATTTATTTTTGCCTGTGTTAGTTCTTCGTTGCCACGCGTGGGCTTTCTCTAGTTGCAGCGAGCGGGGGCTACTCTTTGTTGTGGTGCGTGGGCATCTCATTGCAGTGGCTTCTCGTTGCAGAGCACGGGCTCTAGGCATGTGGGCTATGGTAGTTGTGGAACGTGGGCTTCGGTAGTTGTGGCACATGGGCTAAGTAGTTATGGCTTGCGGGCTCCAGAGAGTAGGCTCAGTAATTGTGGTGCACGGGCTTAGTTGCTCCACAGCACTTGGGATCTTCCCGGACCAGGGCTCAAACCCGTGTCCCCTGCATTGACAGGCAGATTCTTAACCACTGCTTCACCAGGGAAGCCCCTATCATTTATTTTAAATATCAGGGAGTTGTATCATGGTAAAAATGTTTTGGTGTGGATGTTTTGTATTTTTTATGAGACGGTCAGTCAGGTGCAGCCACAAGAGGAGACAGAGAAGAGGCTCAGGAAAAACAAAGTTTATTGTACTATAGATCCTAGAGACAGAAGGCTTTGCATGTCATGCAGGGCCACATAGGAAAGCACCAGGGCAGTCAGGAGGCAGAAAATAGGAGTGAGGGGAAGGTTTAGACCAGAACCTTTATTGGGTTTCTGTGGGAAAGGCAAGACAGAGCAGAGTAAATAGTTTAGGACTGGCTAGCTTGAGTATTTCTTCAGAGTGCTTTGGGCTACAGGGCTGGTCCCTAGTTGCCTGACACCTAGCCCTGGGAGGATAAAGGCAGAGGGATATTGCCTCCTGGGGTGCCAGAGCCACAAAAAAGAGGTGCTGTGGATTGGGTAGTTTACATATCAACATGCACCTGGCTGGGGCCTTTCCCATTTTTAAGAATTGGCTGGCCCTGGGATAGGCAGTCTTTTCACTAGCCAGAAAGGTTTCTTAAGATGTCAAAACACCATAATATACAAAAAAACAAAAAATATTTACAATACAGTGAAAGAGAAGTCTACTGAGCCAAACTAAGGAGAACCTGTTTCATGAATCTCCACAAGATATGGCTGCCCATAATCTTCCCAAGAGGAGAAGCAGGGGCTGTGCTCAGGGAATGAGTGGGGAGTCTACTGGGGCTACAATCAAAGGCAAGTGCTGCAGTGGGGTCTCCAGTGGAATTTTTAAAAAACACTGCATTTTTGACAACTTACTTTCTATTGGGTAGTGGCCGTCTTTTTGAGTTATGCAAGGTCAACTCGGGGGTTACCCAAAAACCTTCCAAAGCACATTTACTAGTTGGAAGCATAAACACTCCAGGGAGTGACAGTGAATCTCTAGCTGTCACACTCTCCTAAATTTGTCTCAGATCACCCCTGTTACAGAACTCAGGTTCGACTGCTTGCCACTAGAAAGCTAATACTTGCAAAGGAAAGCTTGCTTTAATCAGAAGGTCGGTAATCTGGGGAGAAAGCAGACTTGTGTCCTCAAAACCAACTCCAAAGATTCTGCTCAGCCATGACAGTTTTTAAAAAGAAAAGAGGAAAAGAATCTCAGTGAATCATCAAGGCAGGAGGTCAAGCTCTACGTCATTTTCCATTGTGTGCAGGCTGGCTGACTCCTCATGATCTTTCTTCAGATGTTATCTCATCCACGTGGTCTGCCTGCAGGATTGCTAAGGGAGCTGCTGGAGTAGAGAGCTGGTCATTCTTTAACTACTTAATTCTTCATTCCTACTTCTTTTAATCTAGGAAAAGAATCAACAGGTTAGGCAAGGCATTGTGTGCATTTAGTAGAGCATAAGTCAGGAGTTAGGTTAAAAGGTTAAATGTTACCTAGTGATCTCATTTTCATAATTAAAGTTTAAGGGGAACAGAAACCAGCAAACAGGAAAGGGGCAAAAGAGCTTCTTACATCCCCATCTCACTTCCTCTCCATGCCTGCCAGTACCCTTATTCCTGGGAATATTCCAAGCCTGCATGTCTTCAGGTAAATAGGCCCTCTACCATGACCATTGGTAGCTGCAGTTTTCACTCTTCCTCTTTCTCTTCTTTTCACCTTATATTTATGTCTCAGTTAATAACTTGGCATCCATCAGTCACCACCTCACCACTGGAACTACTTTCTCCTGATTCACCCACAGGGTCTACAGCTGTCTCATGCTCCTGGGGAGAAAAAAAGGAAAAAGCCCAGGCTCCAAAACCCAGTATCAAACTGTTCCCTCCCCCTTCTTGCTTGTCCACTCCCTCTTCTCTCTTTCTCCCTCTGGCTCATGTTATTTGAGCATTGTTTATTTGACTAACCTACAGAAAGAGAAAGGAGAATAAAAAATGAAGGGCAGAGACTTGAAGAGCACTGTGGGGAGAGAAAGCTAACCTGGGGAGGAGCCTCCATGTGTCTGAAAGGATTTGCAGCCACTGCATGATTATATAACTAAATGGGACAATCACTGCACCAGATTGAAGCATGACTCTGTCATCATTTAACTAGGAACTATATAAACAAAAGATCGTGTCACAAATTACTAACTCCAAGACTACTTCTGGCTGGTATGTTTGCTTTGTCTGACAGTTGCCTCTAACCTCTGTGCTCTTGGTCTTATATATATACATTTGACAATAATTAGAGGAACATTTTCAACTCCACTGATGGAAGCAATCAGTTTCTAATTAGGAATCTGTTTGAGAATCTATTTGGTAAGCTGCTGTGTTCTTGTCACTTGTTGAAGACACATTTGTTCCTTACCCATTAACTATTTCTAGCCCTTTCCTCCCTAATGTCAAAGCCCTAAAACTCTGAGGGTGAAGAATCTTAATATACTTAATTTTCTATTTTTCCTGGAAGCTACTACAGGCTCAAAAGGAAGTGTACTGGAGGGTGCCTGGAAACATTTTTCTCTCTGATAAAAGCATATCTGCGAAAATAAAAGCTTCAACACTCTCTCCCACCCCAATCTTCAACCTTGCTTGCTATTTTTAATACAGTGTAGCCTGGGAACTGAGGCTTGCAAACGCTATAGCTTCTTTAATATATATATATTTTTTAAATTTATTTATTTATTTATTTATTTTTGGCTGTGTTAGTTCTTCGTTTCTGTGTGAGGGCTTTCTCTAGTTGTGGCAAGCGGGGGCCACTCTTCATCGCGGTGCGCGGGCCTCTCACTCTCGCGGCCTCTCGTCGCGGAGCACAGGCTGCAGACGCGTAGGCTCAGTAGTTGTGGCTCACGGGCCTAGTTGCTCCACGACATGTGGGATCTTCCCAGACCCGGGCTCGAACCCATGTGCCCTGCATTGGCAGGCAGATTCTCAACCACTGCGCCACCAGGGAAGCCCTGCTATAACTTCTTTAACCAGGAAGGCAGACCAATGATGAACTATATAGGTGACAAATAGAAAGACAAAAGAGGCCTGGATTTTGAGCTGCTAAACCAACCAGAAACAAGTTACCTACAGACTTCTTGTTACATGAAACTATAAATTTCTTTTGTCTTCAATGACCCCCCCTTTTTTTTCCCCTGATGTGTTGTCACTTGTAGGTGAAGGTATTCAAATTTAAACTTGAAAGTATCTCATAAGGACCTAAGGCATGGTAAAGTATCCTATCTCCATGCATTCTGTCCTTAGCTTCTCTTAATAGACCATAAATAAGAGATAACAATTACCCCCAGAGGGAGCTGTGGAACTTGAAAGGATCATGGAAATTCAGGAATGGCAGGGATTGTTCCCTCTCTTCTGCCTCATCAGCACTCTTTTCTACCATGTTGCTCCTGGGAAGTCACTGAGCTTATGTTCAAGCTTTCTCAAGACAGAAAACTCATTACCTCATGAAGCAGCTCAGTTCTCCCCTTCAATTTTACTCAATTTCCCTACCAGACCACAGAGTAGTACATTATAAGAGAGAAAGAAGAATTTGGTGACATTGATTCTTTCATTAATGCACATTTGAAAAATGCACTGGTCTACAATGAAACCAGTTGAGACTTGGGTGAAGATAATGTATTGAATAATTTTATATTTTTCTTGTATTTTATAAATCATTAACACACTTCTTTTTTTTTTTTCACACACACACAGTGTATTTTATTTTTACAAGAGATAAATAGACTGACACGAAGCATTGTACATGGATGACCACAACAAAAGCAACAATGATTGCAATTACCAAACCTGAAACACACTCATACTATGTCATAATATTGACATTCAGTCCAGTAATCCTCCACTGTAACAGCTCCTTTACTTTGCAGTGAAAATTGATTTGTATATTCTTTGCCTCTGAGTCCTTGTGGGATTTTTTTTTTTAAATTCAGACAGAAAGTCACAAAAATTATACTCATCCTCATCAGTTCACTCAGTCCCATGTAATTAATTTTTTTTTTCATCTTGATCTTTTGTTAGCACTTTTTTGAGTTCATCAGTTTTTCATTAGAGTTCTGAAAATGCTTATTCATTCAGTTCAGCAGTACAGTCAGTTACCAGAAACCTGTACTTGTCAGAGTCTTTTCCATGAATTTCTTGAAGATGAAACCCTTTAATAGGAACATATTTGCAAAAGCATCAGAGTACACCCAGAACTGTCTGTAAATGAGAAAAGACTTAAAAATGACCAGTTAAAGATTTGATGAAAGTTCATAATAATGCAGTTGACAAGAAAATTAGTTATTTCTGAGATATACATTTTAAAGTAGTAACTAGGATTATTACTTATAACATTATACCAGAACATATAAGATTTTTAGAAATTTCATGTAATGTCTGAAACATTTATATTAACATATTTCCATACATATTTCCATACAAATACAAATATAAGATTTTTAGAAATTTCATGTAATGTCTGAAACATTTATATTAACATATTTCCGTACAAATAACCCAATGAAAGTTTAGTATTAGTTGTTTTGTTTGTTTGTTTTTTTATACTGCAGGTTCTTATTAGGAATCAATTTTATACACATCAGTGTATACATGTCAATCCCAATCGCCCAATTCAGCACACCACCATCCCCACCCCACCGCAGTTTTCTCCCCTTGGTGTCCATATGTCCATTCTCTACATCTGTGTCTCAACTTCTGCTCTGCAAACCGGCTCATCTGTACCATTTTTCTAGGTTCCACATACATGGATTAATATACGATATTTGTTTTTCTCTTTCTGACTTACTTCACTCTGTATGACAGTCTCTAGATCCATCCACTTCTCAACAAATGACTCAATTTCATTCCTTTTTATGGCTGAGTAATATGCCATTGTATATATGTACCACAACTTCTTTACCCATTCGTCTGTTGACGGGCATTTAGGTTGCTTCCATGACCTGGCTATTGTAAATAGTGCTGCAATGAACATTCGGGTGCATGTGTCTTTTTGAATTACGGTTTTCTCTGGGTATATGCCCAGTAGTGGGATTGCTGGGTCATATGGTAATTCTATTTTTAGTTTTTTAAGGAACCTCCATATTGTTCTCCATAGTGGCTGTATCAATTTACATTCCCACCAACAGTGCAAGAGGGTTCCCTTTTCTCCACACCCTCTCCAGCATTTGTTGTTTGTAGATTTTCTGATGATGCCCATTCTAACTGGTGAGAGGTGATACCTCATTGTAGTTTTGATTTGCATTTCTCTAATAATTAGCGATGTTGAGCATCTTTTCATGTGCTTCGTGGCCGTCTGTATGTCTTCTTCGGAGATATGTCTATTTAGGTCTTCTGCCCATTTTTGGATTGGGGGGTTTGTTTCTTTAATATTGAGCTGAATGAGCTGTTTATATATTTTGGAGATTAATCCTTTGTCCGTTGATTCGTTTGCAAATATTTTCTCCCATTCTGAGGGTTGTCTTTTCGTCTTGTTTATGGTTTCCTTTGCTGTGCAAAAGCTTTGAAGTTTCATTAGGTCCCATTTGTTTATTTTTGTTTTTATTTCCATTACTCTAGGAGGTGGATCAAAAAAGATCTTGCTGTGATTTATGTCAAAGAGTGTTCTTCCTATGTTTTCCTCTAAGAGTTTTATAGTGTCCAGTCTTATATTTAGGTCTCTAATCCATTTTGAGTTTATTTTTGTGTATGGTGTTAGGGAGTATTCTAATTTCATTCTTTTACATGTAGCTGTCCAGTTTTCCCAGCACCACTTATTGAAGAGACTGTCTTTTCTCCATTGTATATCTTTGCCTCCTTTGTCATAGATTAGTTGACCATAGGTGCGTGGGTTAATCTCTGAGCTTTCTATCTTGTTCCATTGATCTATGTTTCTGTTTTTGTGCCAGTACCATATTGTCTTGATTACTGTAGCTTTGTAGTATAGTCTGAAGTCAGGGAGTCTGATTCCTCCAGCTCCATTTTTTTCCCTCAAGACTGCTTTGGCTATTCGGGGTCTTTTGTGACTCCATACAAATTTTAAGATGATTTGTTCTAGCTCTGTAAAAAATGCCATTGGTAATTTGATAGGGATTGCATTGAATCTGTAGATTGCTTTGGGTAGTAGAGTCATTTTCACAATGTTGATTCTTCCAATCCAAGAACATGGTATATCTCTCCACCTGTTGGTATCATCTTTAATTTCTTTCATCAGTGTCTTATAGTTTTCTGCATACAGGTTTTTTGTCTCCCTAGGTAGGTTTATTCCTAAGTATTTTATTCTTTTGTTGCAATGGTAAATGGGAGTGTTTCCGTAATTTCTCTTTCAGATTTTTCATCACTAGTATATAGGAATGCAAGAGATTTCTGTGCATTCATTTTGTATCCTGCAACTTTACCATATTCATTCATTAGCTCTAGCAGTTTTCTGGTGGCAGTTTTAGGATTCTCTATGTATAGTATCATGTCATCCGCAAACAGTGACAGTTTTACTTCTTCTTTTCCAATTTGTATTCCTTTTATTTCTTTTTCTTCTCTGATTGCCGTGGCTAGGACTTCCAGAACTATGTTGAATAATAGTGGTGAGAGTGGACATCCTTGTCTCGTTCCTGATCTTAGAGGAAATGCTTTCAGTTTTTCACCATTGAGAATGATGTTGGCTGTGGGTTTGTCATATATGGCCTTTATTATATTGAGGTAGGTTCCCTCTATGCCCACTTTCTGGAGAGTTTTTATCATAAATGGGTGTTGAATTTTTTCAAAAGCTTTTTCTGCATCTATTGAGATGATCATATGGTTTTTATTCTTCAATTTGTTAATATGGTGTATCACATTGATTGATTTGCGTATATTGAAGAATCCTTGCATCCCTGGGATAAATCCCACTTGATCGTGCTGTATGATCCTTTTAATGTGTTGTTGGATTCTGTTTGCTAGTATTTTGTTGAGGATTTTTGCATCTATATTCATCAGTGATATTGGTCTGTAATTTTCTTTTTTTGTAGTGTCTTTGTCTGGTTTTGGTATCAGGGTGATGGTGGCCTCATAGAATGAGTTTGGGAGTGTTCCTTCCTCTGCAACTTTTTGGAAGAGTTTGAGAAGGATAGGTGTTAGCTCTTCTCTAAATGTTTGATAGAATTCACCTGTGAAGCCATCTGGTCCTGGACTTTTGTTTGTTGGAAGATTTTTAATCACAGTTTCAATTTCATTACTTGTGATTGGTCTGTTCATATTTTCTGTTTCTTCCTGGTTCAGTCTTGGAAGGTTATACCTTTCTAAAAACGTGTCCATTTCTTCCAGGTTGTCCATTTTATTGGCATAAAGTTGCTTGTAGTAGTCTCTTAGGATGCTTTGTATTTCTGCGGTGTCTGTTGTAACTTCTCCTTTTTCATTTCTGATTTTATTGATTTGAGTCCTCTCCCTCCTTTTCTTGATGAGTCTGGCTAATGGCTTATCAATTTTGTTTATCTTCTCAAAGAACCAGCTTTTAGTTTTATTGATCTTTGCTATTGTTTTCTTTGTTTCTATTTCATTTATTTCTGCTCTGATGTTTATGATTTCTTTCCTTCTGCTAACTTTGGGTTTTGTTTGTTCTTCTTTCTCTAGTTTCTTTAGGTGTAAGGTTAGATTGTTTACTTGAGATTTTTCTTGTTTCTTGAGATAGGCTTGTATAGCTATAAACTTCCCTCTTAGAACTGCTTTCGCTGCATCCCATAGGTTTTGGGTCGTCGTGTTTTCATTGTCATTTGTCTCTAGGTATTTTTTGATTTCCTCTCTGATTTCTTCAGTGATCTCTTGGTTATTTAGTAACGTATTGTTTAGCCTCCATGTGTTTGTCTGTTTTACGTTTTTTTCCCTGTAATCTCATAGTGTTGTGGTCAGAAAAGATGCTTGATATGATTTCAATTTTCTTAAATTTACTGAGGCTTGATTTGTGACCCAAGATGTGATCTATCCTGGAGAATGGTCCGTGTGCACTTGAGAAGAACGTGTAATCTGCTGTTTTTGGATGGAATGTCCTATATATATCAATTAAATTTATCTGGTCTATTGTGTCACTTAAAGCTTCTGTTTCCTTATTCATTTTCATTTTGGATGATCTGTCCATTGGTGTAATTGAGGTGTTAAAGTCCCCCACTATTATTGTGTTACTGTCGATTTCCTCTTTTATAGCTGTTAGCAGTTGCCTTACGTATTGAGGTGCTCCTATGTTGGGTGCATATATATTTATAATTGTTATATCTTCTTCTTGGATTGATCCCTTGATCATTATGTAGTGTCCTTCCTTGTCTCTTGTAACATTCTTTATTTTAAAGTCTATTTTATCGGATATGAGTATAGCTACTCCAGCTTTCTTTTGATTTCCATTTGCATGGAATATCTTTTTCCATCCCCTCACTTTCAGTCTGTATGTGTCCCTAGGTCTACAGTGGGTCTCTTGTAGACAGCATATATATGGGTCTTGTTTTTGTATCCATTCAGCCAGTCTATGTCTTTTGGTTGGGGCATTTAATCCATTCACGTTCAAGGTAATTATCGATATGTATGTTCCTATGACCATTTTCTTAATTGTTTTGGGTTTGTTTTTGTAGGTCCTTTTCTTCTCTTGTGTTTCCCACTTAGAGAAGTTCCTTTAGTATTTGTTGTAGAACTGGTTTGGTGGTGCTGAATTCTCGTAGCTTTTGCTTGTCTGTAAAGCTTTTGATTTCTCCATCAAATCTAAATGAGATTCTTGCCAGGTAGAGTAATCTTGGTTGTAGGTTCTTCCCTTTCATCACTTTAAGTATATCATGCCACTCCCTTCTGGCTTGTAGAGTTTCTGCTGAGAAATCAGCTGTTAACCTTATGGGAGTTCCCTTGTATGTTATTTGTCATTTTTCCCTTGCTGCTTTCAATAATTTTTCTTTGTCTTTAATTTTTGCCACTTTGATTACTATGTGTCTCGGCGTGTTTCTCCTTGGGTTTATCCTGTATGGGACTCTCTGCGCTTCCTGGACTTGGGTGGCTATTTCCTTTTCCATGTTAGGGAAGTTTTTGACTATAATCTCTTCAAATATTTTCTCTGGTCCTTTCTCTCTCTCTTCTCCTTCTGGGACCCCTATAAGGCGAATGTTGTTGCGTTTAATGTTGTCCCAGAGGTCTCTTAGGCTGTCTTCATTTCTTTTCATTCTTTTTTCTTTAGTCTGTTCCGCAGCAGTGAATTCCACCACTCTGTCTTCCAGGTCACTTATCCGTTCTTCTGCCTCAGTTATTCTGCTATTGATTCCTTCTAGTGTAGTTTTCATTTCAGTTATTGTATTGGTCATCTCTGTTTGTTTGTTCTTTAATTCTTCTAGGTCTTTGTTAATCATTTCTTGCATCTTCTCAATCTTTGCCTCCATTCTTATTCCGAGGTCCTGGATCATCTTCACTATCATTATTCTGAATTCTTTTTCTGGAAGGTTGCCTATCTCCACTTCATTTAGTTGTTTTTCTGGGTTTTTTTCTTGTTCCTTCATCTGGTACATAGTCCTCTGCCTTTTCATCTTGTCTATCTTTCTGTAACTGTGTTTTTTGGTCCACAGGCTGCAGGATTGTAGTTTGTCTTGCTTCTGCTGTCTGCCCTCTGGTGGTTGAGGCTATCTAAGGGGCTTGATGGGAGGCTCTGGTGGTGGGTAGAGCTGACTGTTCCACACTTCTTTAAAGATGTATTTATTTTATTGTATTTTTTAATAAATAAATTAATTAATTTTTGACTGCGTTGGGTCTTCCTTGCTGTGTACGGGCTTTGTCTATTTGCGGTGAGCGGGGGCTACTCTTCGTTGCAGTGTGTGGGCTTTTCATTGTGGTGGCTTCTCCTGTTGCAGAGCATAGGCTCTAGGCACACGGGCTTCAGTAGTTGTGGCACATGGGCTCCGTAGTTGTAGCTCATGGGCTCTAGAGCGCAAGCTCAATAGTTAAGTGCATGGGCTTAGTTGCTCCGCGTCATGTGGGATCTGTCCCAGACCAGGGATCGAACCCACGTCCCCTGCCTTGGCAGGCAGATTCTTAACCACTGCACCACCAGGGAAGTTCCGTTAACACATTTTTAATTGATTTGAAAGTAAAGAAAGTGAAACAAGATTAACATTAGATAGTAAATATAACAACTAATACAGTTAATGTTATTAGTAAAGCAGCCATGCTGCACTCAAATTGTTAATTAATAGGATGTTAACAATAGAAGACAAAAAGAAAACAAAAATAATTCATAAAAGGTAAACAAAATCATTATGAAGGAAGTGGAGATAGACTGCTATAAAAATATCAAGGAAGAAAAATGTGGGGGGAAAAACTACATATTTAAAAATGTATATAACTAATGTAATATTAAACACAAATATTTGTCTGAGTATCAGTTCAGAACTTGGCTTGGCCCAGAAATTTATGGTCTTAGGGGATTCATGCATTTATTTATTTTTAAAATGTTTTCCAATTTATTTTGACTCAAAATAATCAGAAGTTCAAAATAAAATTTGCTGAATTTCCTTTGTTATGAATTTTATTTTGATGTTTGCTCAAAAGGCCATTAAAATGTGTTCAGTGATTGATGGGCTGATTTGGAATTTCTTGTGTGCCTGTAAAGTCACATTGAGATATTGCATTATTCTAAGATTCCAAAAAATTTTAACAAAACTTAATAGAACTATTCCAGTGTAATTCCATCAAGTATGAGATCGCAAAATTGCAGTATATCTTTAGGCCATAGACATGAACCATACTGTATGAAAATAGAAAACAAGCTCAAGAATTGTATAGTATAGTCATTGATCTTACAAAAGCATCTGTCTGCCAGAGCAAAGCTGAACCTGCACACCAAACAGCCTTATACTTATTTAGTACTCTCTCAATCTTCTAAGACGCATGCACATATCTTTTAAATCTGGAATAAGATTGTGTCATTCTAGACGATAAAATTATCTCCAAAATACATATTGTAAATTACTTGTTTTGGCAAAGGAATAGACAAGATAACTTGTATTGCATTTTTCTTTGATTATTTGCGTTTTATACAAAAACATCCCGTTGAATGGGGGAAAAATGCAAGCAACATATTCAAGGTCAAGTATCATTAATAAATGTTTATTTTCTCAAAGAGGTTGTACATGTAAACAAAGCCTTGGAATCCCACTAGTGTCCAGTAAGTACCACAAAATACATTAGGCCATCTGTTTTGCTTTATCTTTTTAGGACTAAAATTTCAAAGCTAAAATCTGCCTCTAGTGTCCTCCAATTGCAAGGCAACTGTTACCATGCTAAGGTGTAATGTGTCTACAAACAATCTGTTTCATGACCTCACGATTCACTTATATAGAGGAGTACTAATTTGTCACAAATTGTGTTGTTAGCTTAGAATTTCCAAAAGTAACATCTGTAAAGTTTCATTTTATCATGTTTTATGAGAATTTTCATTTTCAGAATTTTGCTTGCCATTATTCCAAACAAAATTAATAACCCCTGGAAAACATAAAGTGGAAAGCTAGGTGCCATGTGGTAGGTATTTTTTGCTCATTTTGTTGACTATACCATGAAAACAAAAAGGTTAAATTTGTGGCTAAGTACTGCCCAAACCAACTTTGAAAAATGTCACCTCCAGGAACATCACTTTTCTCTGGTTGATATCCCTTTACATTCTAATTTGAAAATCAAATGAGCATTTCTAGGCTAGGGTGTGCCAGTGGGTTTATTTTTAATTGGAAAAAGAACTCCTCTTTCTTAAAAGTCAGGTAATGATTTCAATGTGTTTCTAAGCAAGACCTGAATAAAATATTAGACAATCATGCTCAAAAGCTATTAGTGGTTTTCTAATCTAATACACAGGGAGGTCGTTTTGAAAGTAATTGGAGTTTTCTTTATTTGTAGCTGTAGAACTTGTGGGAAATGTACCAAGTATACCATTTTTTTGAAGTTTTCATCAGGCAAAGTGCTGAGTTTCAAGTTCTTTACATGTGAATAGGAAAAATATTCCCATGTATTAACTGATAAATATAACACATGAAAGATTCTGTAGAAATAAATACACAGTATTCATAAGATAAAATCTAGACCTGCAGAGAGGAGAGATATGCCTTTTTACTCTGTTTCATTTTTCAACTACTAATAATAGTCTGTTATTCTAGGGCAGGATCTTATAATCATTATTATAATTCTGGAGCCAAACTCAAAGGGTAGAATGCAATATGTTCTCAGGTAAAAAGATTTTAATTGAATTAATCAATGGAAGCATCAATTTGGAATGAAACTTAAATCTACACTTTTTCAACATTGACTGAAAGTCTTTGCTAACCATGTGATTTTCTTGTCCATAGTACATAGCAAATGCTTGCATAGGAAATTACTAAACATGGAGAAATGAGTACCTTTTATTTAGAGAAAGAGTTCTCTGATTTAAACCAAAAAGTGCAAACAATTGAACAATGTTGTGTGACAGAATGAGGCACTGTTTCTATCCTCTGAAATCTTAGTACCAAATGCTGAATTTCCTTGGGTATGGAGAGGGCAGAGTATGTTGGGTTCATGTTTTTAGTTGATAACTTTTGACATTTGTGTTAAGTTTTAGGATGAAGGAAGAGAATCAGACAAAATGCCAAAACCCCAACCATCACAACCTTAGAAATAGGTCTCTGATCCCCCCAAAATAAGCCCTTTCAAGAATATAAATCCAACTGTGCTCTCAAACTGTAGATTTTGCATGGTAGAGGCTCAATTAGGGGAGAATGACTAGGATTTACTTCCATTAGCATACAAAAACTCCATTTAAGGAACATTTAAATGGTGAGAAAAGAATTGCTTCCCCACTGCATCTTTAAAAGGGCACGGGCACAATATTTCTTGTCCTGCTGATAATCATTTTTTTTCTTCCTGTTGTTCATCCATTCCCTGCTTTTGAAAACTAAGTATCTTCTTTTTCTTTTAAGAAAAGAGATGGGAAATATTCAAATAAATCCTAATCACTTGACCTAGGGACAAATTATAATGACCACCATTTTAAATATAATAAACATAACCTAAAAAATAAGAACTTGATCCATTTTCAATATAAAGTGATGTTGTATTTTTCAACACTTGCAAGATGCATTAAAATATGTTCTCCTTAAGAGATTTCAAATTCATTACCAGGCAGTTATGTTTTCTCTTTAGTTTTAAAGGCAGAGCTGACAGTGCTCTGAATAAAAATGAAAAGTAAATTCCACAATCAGAAAAATCTAGTAGGTATGAGCCCTTGTTCCATGGGACTTGAGATTATACATTAGGCAAACTAATAGCCTGCTGATTCAGACTTAGTGAGTGCCAGGGTGGTTAAAGTAAGAAAAAAAAAGCTAAAAATATAAAAATATATTGGGGTCTGGCTACCAAGAGTCTTATTAGCCAGATATAAAAATCAATATAAAGCTTTTGAATTCTCAATTTTGAGATTTTTAAAGAACCTATAAAGGGAATATTATTTGTCTTCCTGTTCACCTATTAAAATAAAATAGAAGTTGGAGCTCTCCTCCTCTTCTGGCTAAGAACAGTATGAGAATCACTTTAGATAAGGCAAATGCTGCTTCAGATCCTTAATCTCTGAACAATTCTTCATTCATTACCATGTCACCCACTCAGTTAATGGTAAGATTATGTCTGAATTTCAGAACTAGAAAGGATCTTGGAGATCATTTAATTAAATGCTTAATTTTATATTTGAGTAAAGTGAATCAACATTGTAAGTCAGCTATTTGGTAGTATAGCAGTCACAAGTAGAATTCAAATCCTGTGATTCTCCATCAGCAGTTTTTGGGGTTTTTTTTTCTCCTGCCCATCCATCATACTTAATAGTAATGTTGCTTTGTAAACCAAAATCAGCGGCCTTCAAACATTTTTGATATAAGGTGAGAAATATATTTCACATCAATACCACATACACACACACACACACACACACACACACACACACACAAAGAATGGACAAAAGTGTCTTGAAACAATACTTACTACATATGATACATCAAGGAATTCTTGGTTCCTTTCTGTCATATGCTATTCTATTTATTTTTTAATGGTGATCAAGACCCAATAAAATAATCATTTCACTATTCACTAATGATCATGACAGACATTTTGAAACAGTAGCCGTAGTCTAACTTTTCTGTTTTCTTGTCTTCAAAGAGACAAAAGAACTTTACTTGTAACTTGAGGAATTTATTCCAACAGTCTAACAGGCACCAGAGTAGCGCACATGCCCTCCACGTGGAGGGAGACCCTCAGCAAAAGTGACTGTGCTGATTTCACTCATTGTGCTGCCTCTCTCATATCAATATTCCCCCACTACTGTTTGTTCAAGTAGCACTCTGGCCCTTCCAGTCCGGAAGAGGATGATCTGTAGAAGAAGGTTTATTTCCCTATAACTGCTTCCACTTTCTCAATTCCCTTTTCCTGGGCAGAAACATTTGCATTCCAACCACGAACGACAGAGATGTTGGAAAATCAGAAGTTTTCACTGTAATTTCTTTTCCTCTCACAAGTAAATTGGGTTTCCCACATTCTGCTGGATAGTTCTGTTTCAAAAATCCTTGAATAGAAACCCATGTGTTTCTTTAATTTTGTTGCCCCATTCCATGGATCATGGGCAAGCCATTCTTCCATCTAATTCCTCTCTCTAAAGCGATGATGGGGAGCCCCATAGAATATGTACAAGTCCTTCAACTCTGTCTTGGTACTCACTTGCCAGTTCCTTACCCACCCTGCTCCCTGCATCTCCTCCTGCCTATTCCCATTCTCTCTCTGTCTCTCACGCACTCATATTCTGTCTGCCTCACATGCAAACATACACATCCCCACAGGGGTACATGCCTGTATCTGTGCAAGCTGACTTGGCTCTTCAGGTAACACAGGTATGTTCACCACCACCGTCACCACATCCCCATTTGCCATACCTCTGAGTACACACATAAAGGCCCCCAGGACCACCATGAGCCAGTCCAGAGATCAAGTGACCCTTATATACTTAATTCTTTCTATTGCCTACTTCCGTGATTCTGTTCACTTGCTTTCAACCAAAACTTAAGCAAAAGCCTCATGTGAGAGTGAGGGAGAGGAGGAATCCTTCTGGTTTAAGAGGATACTGAATTCATAGATTGGCTTTGCCTCTTATTGGCCTACCCTCCCCGACCCTTCAGCCTCCAGCACTACCAGGCTGCCTCAGATCCTTGGAATAGTTTAAAAACCTGAGGTCTCTCCCCAGTGCTCTCAGAGGCTACTAGAAAAAAATATACAATATTCTGATGATCTGAAATGGGGATAGAAAGGAGAAAATAAAAGGAAGAGAAGTAAAGGGAAATGAATTTCTCACTAGATGTTGGATAACACCTGGAAGATCTAAGAACAAAGCTAATGCTGAAGACTTTATCACAAATATCATTGGCTGTTTTGTTTGTTTTTATCCTCATATCAGATTGTTTTTGGTAGTAGTCACTCAAGTGGTGAAAGGGTCTTCAGAAAGATAGTACTTTATTATGACAAATATCACTCATGGTTAAGCCATCTCTACAACCCTGAAGCAGTCATGAACCCTAAAAAGAACAAGACAAATTAAATTAAAAGGGATAAACACACATTGGACCATGGTGCCCCTTGGCAAACAAGGCATCCTATCCTCCCTAGCTGAAATTATTTTTCAAGCAGTAAGGGAGTAGACTGCTGTGAGGCTCTCTCTCTGCTCTGCACAGCAGTTATAGAGATCGTAGGTGATGCTATTCCAGCCTCTGAATGGTCAGAGAAGAATTTCTGCTTCTTCACATTTGACCTCATGAATCGACATCAGATGTAACTGCAAAATAAAAGCTGGTGGTTGCAAAGCTTTCCTACTGCTCCAACCATCCAGATGATCAACCTGGTAATCTTGATTTTAGACACTCTAGACTTAAAGTAGCACAGCACCCATAGCTTCCTCCCCATAGTCAAAAGAACCTGTTTAACCCAGTTGTACAGTATTTAACAAAGACTTACCATTGCTGTGAAAACTACATAAGCAAAGGTGTGGACAGAAAGGTTTCTTGATAACATTCTTATCTCTCTTATATGCTTTTAGTTAAATATGGATGAAAACGTTTGCATCAATTTACAATGTCAAGCCATTACCAGGATGGATTCTTCTCACTGAAGGTGGGTGAAAGGTTAAACAGTGAGAAATTTGGCAAGTCTTCTTGGCCAATCTCCTTCAACGATCTGTTTCAGAAGCCCTTCAGTTATTTGTGTTCTGCTTTCAGCCTCGCCATTTGTTTGAGGGTGATGAGGCACAATTGTGACAGGTTAGATAAGGTGGCTGTCTGCACGTTCCTCAGCTCAACTGAGGCAAAAAAACAGAACCAATAACGTCTGTCAATCTGAGGTGCTGTAAATAAGTGACACAGAGGCATCTGTGCCCAGGCAGCAGAGATTTAATTTAGGCCTAGGAGCTCTTGGAGGAATGTTGAACAGTCTCCCAGATTTATAAATTGTTTTCTCTAGAATGATCCAGCCAAAGAATTCGAGCTTTTAACTATGGCTTCCTTAGTCCCCTTACCCAGTAAAGAAAGTGCCTTGGATTTGTTATAACAGCAAATTGGTATGTGCTAAACACCTTTAAAGACTTTTAAATATCAAAATCACTTCCACAAGACCAGTTACACTTGAAAGCCAAAGATTTTATGCAAACACTTCAGAATGTGTGCATTTAATGTGGCAAACATAATGCAATCACTGCATTTGAGAACAGCAATGTCATTTCCATTTCCCCCTTTAAAATGTGTGCTTTATGCATAGACAGTTCACATGAATATTTGTGAAAGGCTTGGTTCCTGAGCAATTACTTACTGAAAAGTAGACAAATGGTGTCTCGTTACTTGTGGCTTTTGTGGCTAAATCTAAACTCCTGAGCTGAGCAATGGTTGCCATTCTGTGTAGTGTGATAACAACGCAGATACAGAAGATAGCAACTACTTAGAAACTGTCCCCATGCTGGTCTCCAGTGACACAAATTCATTTCCTATAGGTATTGTATTAATCTGGGGTGGGAGTGGCAAGGGGTGTGGCAGCTTCAAGCAGGACTTCTTTCCTTGTCTTCTTTTCTTCTTTGAAGAAATAATTCAACAAAGAGACAGAAATTGTGAAGGAGAAAAAGCATTTATTAGAAGCAAAGTACGTGTGGAAGAATACACAGGCAAACTCACAGAGTGAGTTGCACCCAGGGGGTGGCTTAGATTGCTTATATGGGGGCAGTCTTCTGGGTTGTCTCTGGCCAGTCATCTTGCTTGTGCCCCTATTTGGCCTGACTCAGGGCCCTCCCTGGTGAGTGTGCGAGCATCCCTCAGTCAAGATGGATTCCTGCATGAAGGTTTCTGGGAGGTTGGCAGGACATATTATGGGTTGACAGCTCTTCCTTTTTTTGGCCCCTCCCTAGACTGAGGACCTTCTTTGTGTATTGTGTCAGGCTGGGAAATCCTCTTGACCACAAGAATGAGAAAAATGTGGTCGATTTGTCTTCCACCCAATCACTGTTCTGCTCCTGCTGGTCTCTTATTTCAAGGTGTCAGCAGGAGACTGGTTGCAGCTGCTCAGCCTGGGGTCCATCATCTCCTACCTCAGTTATGATTCAGCATCACAGTAGAACGTGAAGACATTTATTCATTCAAGGAAAACTTACAGGTTTTCTTTGTTTTTTAGTTGTACCACCAACTGTGAGATGGATTTCTCTTAGATGGAGTGAAAGTCAAGAGGCACTGATGAAAAAGCGACCCTGGAAATTCCAACTACAGAGTTCTCAAGTTTTCTACTCAATATTTGATATATGTAAATGATAAGGAATGCCATGAATCATTTTCACAAAATAAATCCTTAAAACCAAAAGAGAAAATTTTGTTTACCGGGGTTCGTTTTAGGAAGAACTGTGTATTTGTTGGAAGAAATAGTTTGATAGGTAACTTGGGTTGAGGGTGATACCACAGGGCAAGTTCAGATAACAAAAGCTACAAAAGTCCAGGGTGAGAATTCATGACACAATTGAAGAGAGGAATTCATGACACAACTGGGGGATGCAGACCAAGAAGGAAGGAGAAAGAAATAATGTGGAGAGCACAGAGAAAGGAGGTGGTGGATTCTATGCATAGCAATGAGTGACCATGTCATTTTTAAGTAAATTTGACAAATATCCTAAAAGGTTGGTGTGAGTGAATTTCTTTTTGAAACTACATGAGAAGCTGAATTCTACATTCTGTACTAATTTTGAGCAAAATATAAGTGCTAAGTCTGGACTCAGTAGCTGATATGTGAAATGTGATATGATTTGTTGACTCTGTGCCCAGGAAACCAGCAGGAATATTTTACCCAGCTTGGAATCCTAAAAAATAAGAGCTCATGTCTAACACACCCACCAGAAATTAAAATCTAGATAAGTTAAAGAACTCAATATAAAAAATTACTCCATTAAAAATTGACAAGAAATTAAGAAAATATTTTCTGATTACCAGGTGAAGAGAGAATATTTTGCAAAGCAAGGTGAAAGGAAAAATCTTATTAAGATGCTTGAAGTGTATGAATATTAAATATTTTTAAAGTTTAAAAGGTAAAACGCTAATTGGCAAAGACCACTATGAATATGACAAATAGTAAAAAAAAATACTCAATAAAAAGCCTTCTGTAAATCAATGTGATAAATGCTAACACTTTAATATAAACATGAGCAAAAAAATCAATTCTAGAGAGCACAAAAAAGAAAATAAGAGTACTTAATGAGTGTATAAATGCTGGAATCCTCAATGTGGTGAGAATGTAATGAGACGAGCAATCTCATAAACTGCTGGTAGGCCCATGAGTTGGTCTAGCTTTTCCTGAAGGTATATACATTCAGAGTCTCCCAGTAAGCCTGTTCTTGTGATTCTATCTCACTGAGATTATTAGAAATATGAATACATGTTAGTGTAAATATACCAGATATTATATTATTTATTACAGAAAAAAATTCAAATTATTCCAGGTGTCCAGGAATGGTTAAATAATGATGTCACATACTCATGATGGAACATTATGCAGCTATTAAAATGATGACGTTTTCAAAGCATGATCAATGACATGATAAAAGGCCTATAATATACCATGAGGAGAAAAAATGTCAAATACAAAATTATGTATATACTAGAATTCCTATGGTCTCTCTTTGTCTCTCTTTCTTTGTTTATACTTAGATAAAGAAAACAGACAAGAGATATATATAAAGAGAAACACAGGAAACATAAATCACAGTTATATGTGGATTCTTAGAATAAGAGGTTTTCATTTGCTTCTTCATGCTTTTCCATATTTTTCACATTTTCAAAATAAGCATTTATTTCTTTTGTGATTTTTACTTTTGATCATTCTTTTACCAATCAAAAAACACTATCCTCTTAAAGCACAGAGTAAATAGGAAAAATACACTCTAAAACTAAGAGATGCTAAAGTTGGGATGTACCTAAAGAATAAAGTCTTTCTTGATTTTCTGTAGTACCACCATGCAGTGTGAGAAAAGAGCTGAAGATTGCTATTGTATATATGGTTGCATTAGAATAGAGACTCCACAAAGTTAAACTTCATCATTAAGTATGGAATGGCTTTTAAAGTATATGTAGCTAATATATATATTATATATCTAAAATATATATTATATATAATTATTATTACAGTATATTATAATATATTATATATAATAGGTATTATATATAATATATAAATTTATGTATAACTTTACATGTATGTGTGTGTCTGTGTTTGCCAAAAAGTACACTACTGGCTTTTAAGTGAATTGATACAATGGATTGAGCAAGACAAAATTATATTGGAGCCTCTTTGCAAGTTCCAAGTTCATTTGTAGTTACCTTACATTTGAAGCCCAGTTAACCTTAACTGATGGGGATCCTATCATCGTAGGCTGTGCTTCTGCAGTTTCTGAAGCCCTAACAGCCTAAGGCTGTGTAGGTATAAAGTATAAAGCAACTGGCATAGTCAAAACCCCAGGCAGAATAAGCTGAGGTCACAATTGTTGGGATTGACATCAATCCCACCTAAGCCAGAAGAGTCCAGTCTTGTAGCCTCTGAAAACGTTAAGCTGCAACTAAGTTTGTTATTTCCGATCTCTGTTTTCCTCAACCCATTCCCGCCGTATTCCTCATGATTTTATTTAGACTATTAATTTTTTTTCAAAGCTCTAACCTTTCACTCTTAAATTTCCCATCAGCAGTTAAGTGGGCAGAAGTTTTCTCCCATAAAATCAATACAAAAAATAGTTAAATGCAAAATCTTCTATTGACCTCACATGCCTTCCAGCAAACACTGGACCTCTTTGCTCGCTTTCCAACAAAACATCTCCACAAACTTGTCTATAGTTCCTGTCTACATTTCATTTTCTCCCAATCACTCCTCCATCAAATGACCTTCATGTGGTTAAATCCAAGAGATATTTTTAGTACTTATCTTCTTATATATTTAATCTTGATGCTCCCCTATCCTTCTTTCTTTTTTGGAAACACTCCCTGCCCTCAGCTTCCATAATTTTGGGCTAAGTTTCCTAAATTGAGCCATTCCTGCTGTCTCCTTTATATGATCAAACTTCTCTGCCAGATCTTTAAATGTTGGCTTGGGTCTGGATACTTTGCTTTTTAAATATAAGAATCTGCCCTCTTCACCCTGGTGATTTGATTCATGTTAATGGCTTTAATTATTACCCTATTAGAATTTTACCAAGTTTTATCTCAAGCTCTAGCCATTTCTCTGAGCTCCTATTTTAACAGGATATTTAAAAGATGCCTCAGAACTACGCCAAATTCATGATCTATCACACCCACCACACTCACCACCACTACCCATAATTTCACTCTGTTCTTATGTTTTCTCTCTCATTGAATGGTACCACCTCATTAAGCTGCACACACCATATACTTAAACATTATGCATAATAGATCCTTCATTATTTCCTTAACCGACGCAATACCCAATCTGGCTGATTTTTGCCTCCTAGAATGCATCCATTTCTTCCCACCTTTACCATAGCTTGCCTGGTCTCTTTGCCCTCACCCTTGCCTCCCTCCAATCTGCTCTGCATTTTGCAACCAAGATGATATTTTCAAAATGCAAGTTTGATCACATTATCCTCTGCTAGAAACCCTGAAAGGGGTTTCCATTAGTTCGTTAGACATCTTTTATGTGTTCTAAGACACCATTCACATTCATAGCCCTTGCCTCTCTCTCCACTTCCTGTGTCACCATTTCTGTCAGCTTTTTGTACTCGAGACATGTTAACCTTCTTCTATATCTTAAAAATGGCATGATTCCCCATTCCAGAGTACATGCTGTTTCAACGCCTAACTGAAATGCCTTTCCAAGACACCTCATTGCTATTATTTAATTCTTGCTCAACTTTTAAATCTTATCCATATATCATAAGATCTTACTTTCATATATCACTTATGTTGCCTTTTAAAACTAAATCTCCTCCAGCACAAACCAAGTCTCACAATACCGTCACCTTTCTTTCAGGGCATTTCTCACAGCTGTGATTTTAAATTATAGCTACAACCCTTTTATTGCCTAAACATATTATGAATGAAGGTGTAAATAATTAATCAATTAATATGTACTAGGTACTGGGGTGGCAATAGAGATTTTAAGATAAATAAATCCGGGTTCCTGCTCTCCTTGCTGATGGGAAAGAAACCTAGACAAATAATTAAAGGCATAATGCAGCATGAGAAGTATTATAATAAAAAATGTACCACACAAGTTTGTGGAGTGGAAGATCCAATTAATTTTATGTGGAAGGGACAAGACAGGCAGGCTTCAAAGAAAAACTGACATCTGTGCTGGACTTTGAAGGATGATATAGAGTTAGTGAGGTAAAGACACTGAGAAAAAGAGATCCTAGGCATAAAGAACAATATGAACAAAGTCTAAAAGGAACTGTCATGCATGTCAGGTACAAGGGAATTGGCATGAATGCTTCATTGTGTCTGGAACATGTGGTGTTTGGAGGAGAGTGATGCAAGTTAAGTCAAAAAGATAGACTAGGATAAAACTGCCAATGAACTGAAATACTATGCAAAGGACCTGAGACTTCACTTTTTTTGAACATGGTTGCATCTCCTTCTCTCTTTCAGGTGATCTGTGGTATTTGCAAAAGGTAATGAGTGGTAATGTGGGAAGTGAAGCTGAGAGGGATTGCAATATGAGAGGCAGAGAGACCAGTAGAAACCTACCACAACCATATGATGAAGTTGTAATTAGAGCAATAGCAATGGAATGGAGAGAGTTTTGAAAGTGAGATAAATGTGATCTGGTGACCAACTGGAATGTACACCAGGGACATGATGAAATAAAGGAAGAGTCAGAGATGTCTAGCTGGGTGACTAAGTGGATTATGAGAACATTTACTGAGACAGTGGACACATTAGGAGGAAAAAGTGTTTGTGGGGACGAGTGCCACATTTTTCTGTCTTTTTAGAGCATACAATCTAATAAAAGAGAGACACACTATCACAACCTATACCATGAAAAAAATATGCAGGAAAACCTTGTTTTTCTTAGCAGTTGGAGAGAAAGAGCATCTTAAGGAGAGCCCATCATTTGTTCATGAAGTGTTTTGATAAGTCTTCTTAGAGTCTGGGCTGATAATTAAGATTTTCAGGCCTGGGAACCAACTACATGGAATTTTGATCCAACAGAGGAGGAATGTAGGAAGAAATTTAGATAATTTGGGGAGGTGGGGAAAGATTGAAAAGAGGGGAACATAGTAACTGGCATCACAGAAAGATAGCCAGTGGATATTTGGAGGTGGAATGTTTGTGTTATGTGTGGTACAGACTTTTCCTCAGTTTCTCCTATGAATTCTTCAATAAATTCCTCATTTCCCACTAATGACTTGTGAAGTATGTTTTCTTTGGGGAGAATGCAAAGAAATACTCAAGGTTGTTTCATGCTTGATGCATGGAGAAATCAGAGGATTTCAATGCAATTTAAAAACCCTAGACCATTACTCTAGGAGGTGGATCAAAGCAACTGACAAGGGATTAATCTCCAAAATATACAAACAGCTCATGCAGCTCAATATCATAAAAAACAAACAATCCAATCAAAAAATGGGCAGAAGATCTAAATAGACATCTCTGCAAAGAAAACATACAGATGTCCAAAAAGCACATGAAAAGATGCTCAACATCACTAATTATTAGAGAAATGCAAATCAAAACTACAATGAGGTATCACTTCACACCTGTCAGAATAGCCATCATCAAAAAATCTACAAACAATAAATGCTGGAGAGTCTGTGGAGAAAAGGGAACCCTCCTACATTGTTGGTGGCAATGTAAATTGGTACAGCCACTATGGAGGACAGTATTGGAGATTACTTAAAAAACTAGAAATAGAACTACCACATGACCCTGCAATCCCACTCCTGGGCATAAACCCAGAGAAAACCATAATTCAAAAAGACACGTGCACCCCAATGTTCATTGCAGCACTATTTACAATAGCCAGGACATGGAAGCAACCTAAATGTCCATCAACAGAGGAATGGATTTAGAGGATGTGGTACATATATGCAATGGAATATTACTTAGCAATAAAAAAGAGCAAAATAAAGCCATTTGCAGCAACATGGATTGACCTAGAGCTTGTCATACTGAGTGAAGTAAGTCAGACACAGAAAGACAAATATCATATGATATTGCTTATGCGTGGAATAAAAAAAAAAAAAAAACGAACAAATAAACTTCTTTACAAAAAAGAAGTAGAGTCATGGATGTAGAAAACAAACTTATGATTACCAGAGAATAAGGGGGAGAGGGATAACTTGGGAGACTGGGACTGACTTATACTCACTACTATATATAAAATAGGTACCTAATAAGAACCTGCTGTATAGCACAGGGAGCTCTACTCAATACTCTGTAATGGCCTATATGGGAAAAGAACCAAAAAAAAAAAAAAAAAGAGTGGATAGATGTATATGTATTAATATAACTGATTCACTTTGCTGTACACCTGAAACTAACACATTATAAATCAACTATATGCCAATAATTTTTTTTTAAAAATATGACCTTTAATAAATAAATAAATACCCTATAAAGTTTAAAGTAGTGCATAGAAGCATAGAATAGGATAAAGTAGGAAAAGCTCCTATTGGATATTTCCTGAGATGGAAGAGGACTTTCTGTGGAAAGGGATACAGCATGAGCAAAGGCACAGAGACCTAAAATGGTAAGTAATCTGGGATGATTAGGGGTGTAAAGCATAAAAGAAAGAGGAATACTGGGAAATTATTGAAATAATAATTTCAGACCAAAATTTTCTTTTCAAAATAGAGTCTATATTCAATTTTTCCCAATAGTATTTGGGAGTGGATTTATGCTACTTCCTATCTAGTCCCTTTAAATATTTTAAAATAAATACTTATAAAAAAGTGTAAGGAAAAAAACGATGACCACATATAAGGCAAACAGAAGTTCAACTGTTCTTCACCATTCTATTGTTGAAAAAATGTTTTGAACATGCTAAGTCTCTTATATTGATATATACCACTAAAGAAATATTTTAAACAAGGCAAATAAGAAACAACCATGTATATGGGATCACCATGCCCTCCTGGCATGCACACCACTGATTATTTCATGTAATAGTCCTATGAAAAAAGGCATGTTCTTGGTAAAATTCAATGCTTAGTAATCAAAGTGAAAGCTCTGTCTCTAGGCTGAGGAAGAATTTGCAGAATCTGTAGTAAGAGTACTCGTAATCATGGATTTCCTCTCCCTTTATTAGAGTTGCTAATGCTGGTAATGCTTAATATGACTTTCTTCTCAGGGCCAAATCTCAGTCTCCTTCACTTTACAGGGTAGATGAGTAATTATGTGTGACTAATTCTGCAAAGGTCTCATAAAAGATATAAAGTTTAGTATCATTACATTCCCATTATTCTTTAATAATTATTAAAACAAAGGAATATACCTATTGTAGATGGCTCAGTGGACCTTGTGTCTCCTTCCTCTGCATCTGTAATGAATTGAATAGATTTTATATTTTCAACAAATCAATTGCCTATCCCATAATCTACATTATTGTTCTCGTAGAAAAGATGAAATGCTATACTTCTTCTGGGCAAAGTGTGAGATCACATTGAATAAGTGCAGGGTTTTATGCAAATTATTCTACACTCATGAAACAGAAACATATCACTTAATATCAAAGTTAAATTAGCCAAAAAAATCATTATTTAAAAAAATTTTCTTCTCTCAATTTTAAAACCCAAGATTATGAGTGCACTTATGAATATGGTTCTTCCTGCATACATAACATATAAGGGAAAAACATTGCTCCATCCACAAGTCGCTCAAAAAATATCTCTTTTACTCTTTTTCAAAACATCAAGGACTATGATATCAATTTTTCTTCTTTTCTCTTCACGTTACAGGACTTCTTGGCTGCTGTACACATTTTGGCAATTCCAACACATTGAATCTAACGCCTTCCAAAAATCCTTAGTGAAAGTGAACAGTGACTGTGTAGGAAGGTTTTTTTCACATTTCATTTTGGACATCCGCTAGCTCACAAAAGATAAGCTGAGTTTGAGAATCATTTTATTAACATTACTTAACCATGTTTCAGAAAGAGTTTAGTCCAACCACACCAACCCTCTGGGAAATCAGTTAGTTAACCTGTGAGACCAGGCTAATCATGGTTTATTAAGTGTCTGTGGCCCTGTTTAAAACCTGCATCACTGAAAACAATCCACAACCCTTACTATTAAACTTATAGCTGTCATGAGACTGGCTGCCTCAAATACCTGGCAGATACACGTAGAGCTCACAGCTCTCACCAATTCTCACCAATTATATACCTGTATCCCACAGGTATAGCCAGACCACTACAAAGACCACATTAAAAAATAATACTAGAAAACCTTCTTGAACGATTATTAGTTATCCCTGCTACTATTTTTTAATTCTTTTAATAAAGTTATTTTCATAGCCATGTCAAAATTTACGACTTCCAAGCATAAAATATACCTGAAGTTAAATGCTAGTGCTATATTCAAGAAAATTATAGTCCTGATTCACAGTGAGTTTTCATTAGTTCAGCAAATCTCTCCAAGCACAAATCTAGAAGGTGTTTTGATGCGGTGCCCTATTTCTCAGTAGTAACATGTCCGTTCTCATTAGGCATATAACAAACTGTATTGCAAGACATTTTAAGTCAACAAGCATTTTGACATAACCTGGTATCAGGATGACAGCTGTTGTAAACAAATGATTCTTAAGGAAAATACAGATAAAATTAACCACTACTGAAAAAGAAAAAAAAAGAATTATAATATTTAAAAAAAATTAGCAGACATAAAATTCACTGTGTTTATGGGTAGCTGGTTAACTATTCTCTTTCCACAAATATTAGCAAATCTCTGACTGTAACGACCCATGTTCTAATAGTTAATGCTCCTTCAAATACTCCTCCCACCACCTTTGGTAATAAATGTTTTCAGCCATCCAAAAAGCAGAGAAAATATTGACATATATTTTATTTATCACACAAAAATGAAAACAGTGAAAAAAATAAATAAAAATTAAAACAGCCAGATACAAAAAATTCCAGCTTCTGAATAAGTTTTCTTTAAAAAAAAGTTTCCTATACTACTGCCCTTAACCCTTCATGTCCCCAAACATGTTTGAATAAATGTAGCAACAGACAGCTAAGCCACACAAAGTGTTAGAGAAAGTGTCCCACAAAAGAAAAAAACTACAGAATGAAATGAGAATAAAAAGAGAGAACAAAGAGACATCATAGGTTATCTTCATAAAAACAACTGTGTTAATTAACCTTCAATAGATATCAACATTTGCAATTATTTTAAAATGCATGAGTGTAAAACAAAAGTTAAATTATGACTCTAAAAAATACTATTATGAAATTAATTCCTGCAAAATTTTTGTTTTTAAAATAGCAACAGGGGTCTCAGGCCAAACAAACAACAGCGAGGGGACCCAGCCCCACCCATCAGCAGACAAGTAGATTAAAGTTTTACTGAACTCTGCCCAGCTGAGCAACAGCCAGCTCTACACACCACCAGTACCTCCCATCAGGAAACTTGCACAAACCTCTTAGATAGCCTCATCCACCAGAGGGCAGACAGCAGAAGCAAGAAGAACTACAATCCTGCAGACTGTGGAACAAAAACCACATTCACAGAAAGATAGACAAGATGAAAAGGCAGAGGGCTATGTACCAGATGAAGGAACAAGATAAAACACCAGAAAAACAACTACATGAAGCAGAGATATGCAACCTTCCAGAAAAAGAATTCAGAATAATGATAGTGAAGATGATCCAGGACCTCAGAAAAAGAATAGAGGTAAAGATGGAGAAGATGCAAGAAATGATTAACAAAGACCTAGAAGAATTAAAGAACAAACAAACAGAGATGAACAATACAATAACTGAAATGAAAACTACACTAGAAGGAATCAGTAGCAGAATAACTGAGGCAGAAGAACGGATAACTGACCTGGAAGACAGAATGGTGGAATTCACTGCTGCAGAACAGAATAAAGAAAAAAGAATGAAAAGAAATGAAGACAGCCTAAGAGACCTCTGGAACAACATTAAATGCACCAACACTCACATTATAGGAGTCCCAGAAGGAGAAGAGAGAGAGAAAGGACCAGAGAAAATATTTGAAGAGATTATAGTCGAAAACTTCCCTAAGATGGGAAAGGAAATAGCCACCAAAGTCCAAGAAACACAGAGAGTCCCATACAGGATAAACCCAAGGAGAAACACACTGAGACACATAGTAATCAAATTGGCAAAAATTAAAGACAAAGAAAAATTATTGAAAGCAGCAAGGGAAAAACGACAAATAACAAACAAGGGAACTCCCATAAGGTTAACAGCTGATTTCTCAGCAGAAACTCTAAAAGCCAGAAGGGAGTGGCATGGTATACTTAAAGTGGTGAAAGGGAAGAACTACAAACAAGACTACTCTACCCAGCAAGGATCTCATTCAGATTCGATGGAGAAATCAAAAGTTTTACAGACAGGCAAAAGCTAAGAGAATTCAGCACCACCAAACCAACTCTAAGACAAATGCTAAAGGAACTTCCCTAAGTGGGAAACACAAGAGAAGAAAAGGACCTACACAAAAAACCCAAAACAATTAAGAAAATGGTAATAGGAACATACATATCGATAATTACCTTAAATGTGAATGGATTAAATGCTCCAAACAAAAGACACAAGCTTGCTGAATGGATACAAAAACAAGACTCATATATATGCTCTGTACAAGAGACCCACTTCAGACCTAGGGACATACAGACTGAAAGTGAGGGGATGGAAAAAGATATTCCATGCAAATGGAAATCAAAAGAAAGCTGGAGTAGCAATACTCATATCAGATAAAATAAACCTTAAAATAAAGAATGTTACAAGAGACAAGGAAGGACACTACATAATGATCAACGGATCAATCCAAGAAGAAGATATAATAATTATAAATATATATGCATCCAACATAGGAGCACATCAATACTTAAGGCAACTGCTAACAGCTATAAAAGAGGAAATTGACAGTAACACATTAATAGTGTAACATTGGGGGACTTTAACACCTCACTTACACCAATGGACACATCAGCCAAACAGAAAATTAATAAGGAAACACAAGATTTAAATGACACAATAGACCAGAAAGATTTAATTGATATTTATAGGACATTCCATCCCAAAACAGCAGATTACACTTTCTTCTCAAGTGCAGACAGAACATTCTCCAGGATAGATCACATCTTGGGTCACAAATCAAGTCTCAGTAAATTTAAGAAAATTGAAATCATATCAAGCATCTTTTCTGACCACAACTCTATGAGATTAGAAGTGAATTACAGGGGAAAAACCTAAAAAACACAAACACATGGAGGCTAAACAATACGTTACTAAATAACCAAGAGATCACTGAAGAAACCAAAGAGGAAATCAAAAAATACTTAGAGACAAATGACAATGAAAACACTACGATCCAAAACCTATGGGATGCAGCAAAAGCAGTTCTAAGAGGGAAGTATACAGCTATACAAGCCTACCTGGAGAAAAAAGAAAAATCTCAAATAAACAATCTAACCTACACCTAAAGGAACTAGAGAAAGAAGAACAAACAAAACCCAAAGTTAGCAGAAGGAAAGAAATCATAAAGATCAGAGCGGAATTAAATGAAATAGAAACAAAGAAAACAATAGCAAAGATCAATAAAACTAAAAGCTGGTTCTTTGAGAAGATAAATAAAATTGATAAACCATTAGCCAGACTCATCAAGAAAAAGAGGGAGAGGACTCAAACCAATAAAATTAGAAATGAAAAAGGAGAAGTTACAACAGACACCGCAGAAATACAAAGCATCCTAAGAGACTACTACAAGCAACTCTACGCCAATAAAATGGACAACCTGGAAGAAATGGACAAATTCTTAGGAAGGTATACCCTTCCAAGACTGAACCAGGAAGAAACAGAGAATATGAACAGACCAATCACAAGTAATGAAATTGAAACTGTGATTAAAAATTTTCCAACAAACAAAAGTCCAGGACCACAAGGCTTCACAGGTGAATGCTATCAAACATTTAGAGAAGGCCTAACACCTATCCTTCTCAAACTCTTCCAAAATATTGCAGAGGAAGGAAAACTCCCAAACTCATTCTATGAGGTCACCATCACCCTGATAACAAAACCAGACAAAGAGACTGCAAAAAAAGAAAATTACAGACCAATATCACTGATGAATATAGATGCAAAAATCCTCAACAAAATACTAGCAAACAGAATCCAACAACACATTGAAAGGATCATACACCATGATCAAGTTGGATTTATCCCAGGGATGCAAGGATTCTTCAATATAAGCAAATCAATCAATGTGATACACCATATTAACAAACTGAAGAATAAAAACCATATGATCATCTCAATAGATGCAGAAAAAGCTTTTGACAAAACTCAACACCCATTTATGATAAAAACTCTCCAGAAAGTGGGCATAGAGGGAACCTACCTCAACATAATAAAGGCCATATACAACAAACCCACAGCAAACATTATTCTCAATGGTGAAAAACTGAAAGCATTTCCTCTAAGATCAGGAACAGGACAAGGATGTCCACTCTCACCACTATTATTCAACACAGTTTTGGAAGTCCTAGCCACAGCAATCAGAGAGGAAAAAGAAATAAAAGGAATACAAATTGGAAAAGAAGAAGTAAAACTGTCACTGTTTGCAGATGACATGATACTATATATAGAGAATCCTAAAAATGCCACCAGATAACTACTAGAGCTAATCAATGAATTTGGTAAAGTTGCAGGATACAAAATTAATGCACAGAAATCTCTTGCATTCCTATACACTAATGATGAAAAATCTGAAAGAGAAATTATGGAAACACTCCCATTTACCATTGCAACAAAAAGAATAAAATACCTAGGAATAAACCTACCTAAGGAGACAAAAGACCTGTATGCAGAAAACTATAGGACACTGATGAAAGAAATTAAAGATGATACCAACAGATGGAGAGATATACCGTGTCCTTGAATTGGAAGAATCAATAATGTGAAAATGACTTTACTACCCAAAGCAATCTACAGATTCAATGTAATCCCTATCAAATTAGAAATGGCATATTTTGCAGAACTAGAACAAAAAATCTTAAAATTTGTATGGAGACACAAAAGACCCCGAATAGCCAAAACAGTCTTGAGAGGAAAAAAAGGAGCTGGTGGAATCAGACTCCCTGACTTCAGACTATACTACAAAGCTACGGTAATCAAGACAATATGGTAGTGGCACAAAAACAGAAGTATAGATCAATGGAACAGGATAGAAAGCCCATAGATGAACCCACACACCTACGGTCAACTAATCTATGACAAAGGAGGCAAGGATATACAATGGAGAAAAGACAGTCTCTTCAGTAAGTGGTGCTGGGAAAACTGGACAGCTACATGTAAAAGAATGAAATTAGAACACTCCTTAACACCATACACAAAAATAAACTCAAAATGGATTAGATAACTAAATGTAAGACCGGACACTATAAAACTCTTAGAGGAAAACATAGGAAGAACACTCTTTGACATAATTCACAACAAGATCGTTTTTGATCCACCTCCTAGAGTAATGGAAATAAAAGCAAAAATAAACAAATGGGACCCAATGAAAGTTAAAAGCTTTTGCACAACAAAGGAGACCATAAATAAGTCGAAAAGACAACCCTCAGAATGGGAGAAAATATTTGCAAATGAATCAATGGACAAAGGATTAATCTCCAAAATATATAAACACCTCATGCAGCTCAATATTAAAAAAACAAACAACCCAATCCAATAATGGGCAGAAGACCTAAATAGACATTTCTCCAAAGAAGACATACAGATGGCCAAGAGGCACATGAAAGCTGCTCAACATCACTAATTATTAGAGAAATGCAAATCAAAACTACAATGAGGTATCACCTCACACCAGTTAGAATGGGCTTTATCAGAAAATCCAGAAACAACAAATGCTGGAGAGGGTGTAGAGAAAAGGGAACCCTCTTGCACTGTTGGTGAGATTGTAAATTGATACAGCCACTATGGAGAAGAGTATGGGGGTTCCTTAAAAAACTAAAAATAGAATTACCATGTGACCCAGCAACTCCACTACTGGGCATATACCTAGAGAAAACCATAGTTCAAAAAGACACGTGCACCGCAAATTTCATTGCAGCACTATATACAATAGTCAGGTCATGGAAGCAACCTAAGTGTCCATCGACAGACAAATGAATAAAGAAGATGTGGTACATATGTACAATGGAATATTACTCAGCCATAAAAAGGAACACGATTGAGTCATTCTTAGAGACGTGGATGGATGTAGAGACTGTTATACAGAGTGAAGTAAGTCAGAAAGAGAAAAACAAATATCGTATATTAAGGCATATATGTGGAACCTAGAAAAATGGAACAGATGAACCGGTTTGCAGGGCAGAAATTGAGACACAGATGTAGAGCACCAACGTATGAACACCAAGGGGGAAAAGTGGTGGGTGGGGAGGGGTGGTGGTGTGATGAATTGCTAGATTAGGATTGACATGTATACACTGATATGTATAAAATGCATGACTAATAAGAACCTGCTGTATAATAAAATAAGTAAAATAAAATTCAAAAGTTAAAAAAAAGAGAAATTCTTACCAGAAAGAAAAATGATAACAAATCAACAAAAAAATAGCTGAAAGCTTTCTTACTGACATAATTTTTCATTATACTCAAGTGACAGCCACACCTACTAAGACAGTCTCTTATTTATTCAGGAAACATTTTTAAAAGCCTACTGTGTGTCAGAATCTGTTCCAGGCACTCTTATCAAAAGAAAATGTCTATAGATACATATCTCTTTTTCTGTAAGATTAAGTTTTGCATATTTGATTTCTTAAAGAGGGCTCAAAATACATTAATGTGATATACACCAGAAACAGCATTTGCTGAGATAGGCATGTAATGTGTGGATTTATTCACTGTGAATAAGAAGTGAGGAGACCAGAGAAATATCAACCTGGCACCAAGAATCTATACTGGCTGAATGTACCCCAAGACCACAAACACAAGCAGAATCAGGAAAGGAAACCATTCTTAAGTAGCAACACCATGCAAGAAAGAGACAGAGCAAAGTACATTTATAAGCATGAAGATACCATCATACTTCCAGCTGTGATAGGACTGTAATTATGGCTGTTTTGTTTAATGTTGTTTAACTTTCATCTCTTTGTGTGTGCTTCCAAAATTATAATATTAGAAAGTTGAGTCAAACACAAATCTATTGAGCATCATTATAGTCATTGAGTAAAGTATTTTTGCTTCTTCAACAACTACTAATAACTCTCAAATATCATCTCAATGAATATGACTATTAAAAGTTGGAGGTTTCTAACTCTCCTCCCCACTGGATATTTGACCACCCCACTTTACGCCCCATTCAATAGCACATAACACATTACTGCACTTCTTCATAAATCTGTCTTGTTTGACATGCCATGATCATCTGGAGAGTAGGATCCTTGTCTTATGCAACTTAGTACCCACTGTGCATGGCACATAATAGGATTTCCTAAATAAGAAAGAAGAAATTTGTATTTGAATTTGATATTTAAGTGATCAAAGTCAGAAAAGCAAATAAGACGAGTATTAGTATATTTTGTTTCAGAAAAATCAAAGTTTGATTTAAAAATATATTTCTCATTAGTATGGCTATGGTTCTGTTGGCTAATGTTACAAAGTCTATACCTTTAAATTCTGCCTATATAATTAGTGCTCAGCATGATGCAAAACAAGTCACTCAAACTCTCTATCCCTTAGCAGTGAAACGTATTCTAATTTACCTTACAGGAAGGTTGGGAAAAACCAACTATGAAGCAAATTATAATATAAAGTCTATATAAAGATTAATGGGGAGGACTCTGACTTATAAAAAGTGATTATAATGAAATAAAATCATTCTGGATTCAACAGAAACTTAAAACAGAAACAAAGCAGCTGTAGAAACAACTTCGAAGTTATTTCAATTACTATTTATCCTAATAATATCCAGATCATAGTTGATATTTATTCTTCTAGTTGCTGCATACATTTCTGAGATTACCTGTCTAATATGCCTTATGTTGTAATAATTAATAAACCTTTGAAGTTATTAAGCATATTATTTATTTTAAGATCCACAACTCTGAAACAAGACAATAAATTTATCAGCTAATGAAGAGATATTATTTAAAGTGGGATATATTTGGAGAGCTATAAATATCCAAGGATCTTTGGTACAAATATCAAGCTTCCATAAAAATAGTACAATGAATACCATATTCCGTTTACCTAAACTCACTAATCGTTTTAACATTTGACCACAAGTACTCTATGTCTGCACACACACACACACACACTTTATTTTTTTTGCTGAGCCACTTGAAACTAAACTGTACATATTATAATGTTTATCTCTAAATACTAAATACTCCACCTTGTATTGTCTAAGAAACAGGAAATAAGAACATTCTCCTACATAACCACACTACCATTAACACACTCAAGAAATAAACCATTGATACAACTTTAGATAATACAGTGTTTCTTAAGTTACTTGTGGAGAAGGATCAGTATTCCTTATTTCCAGTCAACTGAGAAACAATAGTTTAATGAAATAAAATTTTAAAATTACTAAAAATAAGCAGGCACCTATATATCACAAAAATGTCAAATTACTATAGAAATTTCTAATTGTCTACTCAATTTTGTACTTATGTCCTTGTGGAATGATACATATCAATTCACTGATTGGCACTGCCTTAAGGACCACACTTTGAATAGCACTATTATGATACTGAGTAAATATTCAAATGTCCCCACGTACCCCACCAAGTACATTTATGATGTGACCCAGTCAAAAATCATGTATCTTTATTCTCCTTTAATCAAAGAAAGTGGCACTTCTTTTTCTTTCTCTTTTTGACATTTATGGGAATGGTATTCAGAAACCAAGATCTGGGTGCTAGACGTGTTCATAGCTAGTGCATGTTATACTTTTCAGGTAAGCACAAAGGAACTGACATTTTAAAAAAATTCTCCTCTTACCACCCCAAGAATTAGATAAAATTGTTTCACACATGGAAATATCAAATATGAACTCTATGAGAAAACATTTACTAATGAGAAATTCTTTTTTTTAAGTTTTATTTCATATTGGAGTATAGTTGATTCACAATGTTGTGTTAGTTTCAGGTATACAGCAAAGTGATTTAGTTATACATATACATATATCTATTCTTTTACAAATTCTTTTCCCATATAGGTTATTACAGAGTATTGAGTAGAGTTCCCTGTGCTATACAGTATACAGTAGGTCCTTGTTGATTATCTATTTTATATATAGTAGTGTGTATATGCTAATCCCAACCTCCTAATTGATCCCTCCCCCCAACTTTTCCCTTTTGATAACCATAAGTTTGTTTTCTAAGTCTGTGAGTCTGTTTCTGTTTCGTAAGTAAGTTCATTTGTATCATTTTTTAGATTCCACATATAAGTGATAGTGTCTGATATTTGTCTTTCTCTGTCTGACTTACTTCACTTAGTATGATAATCTCTTCTCTGTCTGACTTACTTCACTTAGTATGATAATCTCTAAGTCCATCCACGTTGCCGCAAATGGCATTATTTTGTTCTTTTTCATGGCCAAGTAATATTCCATTGTATATATGTACATCTTCTTTATCCATTCATCTGTTGATGGACATTTAGGTTGCTTCCATATCTTGGCTATTGTAAATAGTGCTTCAATTAACATTGAAGTGCACATATCTTTTCAAATTATGTTTTTTTCTGGATATATGCCCAGTAATGAGATTGCTGGATCATACGACAGCTCTATTTTTGGTTTGTTAAGGAATCTCCAATGCTGTTCTCCATAGTGGCTGTACCAATTCACGTTTCTACAAATAGGAGGGTTCCTTTTTCTCCATACCCTCTCCAGCATTTATTATTTGTAGACCTTTTGATGATGGCCATTCTGACTGGTGTGAGGCAATACTTCATTGTAGTTTTGATTTGCATTTCTCTAATAATTAGCAATGTTGAGCATCTTATCATGTGCTTTTTGGCCATCTGTAGGTCTTCTTTAGAGAAATGTCAATTTAGATCTTCTGCCCATTTTTTGATTGGGTTATTTGGGATTTTTTTGATATTGAGCTGCATGAACTCTTTGTATATTTTGGAGATTAATCCCTTGTTGGTCCCATCATTTGCAAATATTTTCTCCCATTCTGTGGGTTGTCTTTTCACTTTGTTTATGGTTTCCTTTGCTGTGCAAAAGCTTTTAAGTTTAATTAGGTCCCTTTTTTAAAATTTTTCATTACTCTAGGAGGTCGATCCAAAAAGATACTCCTGCAATTTATGTCAAAGAGTGTTCTGCCTAGGTTTTCCTCTAAGAGTTTTAAATGAAAATGTCATATGCATTTAAACACTTAAACACTTATAACTAGACCAACATTGCCATAGCTTTTGGAATGAAGTTTATTATTCATAAAGGTATACAATCTTGTATAGATCTTTTCAGGAGTGATATTTTCACACTTTCCTAATCTCCTCAATAAGAAGTGATGGATCTCTCTTTCCCGACATCCCTAAGATGATGTTGTTTTGTAATATCTCATGATACATAGTACACTGTTTCTTAAGCTGTGAATACTTCTGGCTATTGTTCATCTAACCTCTTATTTAATTTTCACCTTTGAAAAACATATTCCTTAATTTCTAAAAGTATCCACATTCTATATGGAAATGGGAGTAACATTATTTTTTCATAGGATTGATGGAAGGATTGAATTTTCATGGACTAACCTTATAAACTATGACTTTAAGTTAAAAAAAAAAGAGAGAAATATCCAAGATCTAGTTAGGGGTCTTTTCAATATCCATAAATGTTTGGGATTCTGAGAATACAGAATTCAATCAAGGTTAAAGGTTTTTAGCATAAGGCAGAAAACACAATTACATATCCTGTCAAGTTATGACCTTTAATCCTACTCATGAAGATAGTTAAATATTCTAAGAGAAATTTTTAAAAATGCAAAATCCAATAAAGTGATCAACTTGGGAAAATTGGCAGACTTTCATGATTCCATCAAGACAGAAGTTAAATTGGAGATTTGCGTTACTTGACCACTGGATTTGTGAAATATGAAGCCTAGGATATAGTCTCTGTTAATAAAAATACAGAGTATTTGATAGGGCAGTTAATACAAAGAACACCTTGGACATCTGAAACTCCAGGTTATACAATAGGCCAAATTCTCAGACACTAGGAAACTTCAGTTATCCAAGACAATAATTTTTTTCCTGGCAGTAAACATTTTTCAAAAGGGATATAATTGATATTAAATATGGACATGTTTAAAAGTAAATACAGCAGAGACTTCCATTCAGCTCCAATTCTATAAAGAAATGGGAAGTTATAACTCCTGCACTCATAACAAGAAAACCTGGACAAACTGCGAATCAGTTACTGTTCTTTGACCAATAAGAGAACTGAGATTATTGAACAAGCTGCCACCCTGAAATCTGGAAAGACAGGCAAATTCATAAAGATACTATCAATTGAGAGTTGCATATCTGGGGCAGAAGCCAGTGGAACCATAAAATGGTAGGAACTCATAAAGGGTAATTTTAAATGAATTGCAGGAGGTTGAGTGTGGACTGGAGTGAGAATGAGAAACTCTTGGTGGCCACAGTCACAGGAGGACATCCTCACTTTCATGGACTTATCCTCCAGGTGCTCCTCCAAGTTCTCAAAGTGTCTTGAGTCTCTGAAAGAGGGGAGAGGAAGAGTAATGTTGTAAATCATTCCCAAAGCTTTCTCCATAAAAAAGCCTACTCTCCAGAGGAAAGAAATTTGCCAAAGCACAATTCTGAAGTTTTATCCCTGTTGGGGGAAAGGAATTCCTCCCTATTCCATGCCGCTTCAACCTTTTAATCTTAGTGAAGTAGGGAAAGAACACAGTCAGCAAGGAAAATATTAAAAGGCTGAAGCCAGAAGAGGAAGTAGGAGTTGGAGGTAGGGGTGGAGGGGCTGAAGGGAGTTACACCACTGGAGAAATGTTCATAAAAGTCACAGAGCCAAGACACAAGCACAGTAAAGAAACTAAGATTGATCAGCTTTAGCTTAAATCATGCAGAAGAAAATAAATAATAAAAATTAGAGCAAAAATCAATGAAATTGAGAGAGGGAGTGGCCACAATGACAGAGTAGGAAGACCCTGAGCTAACCTTGTCCTACAGGCACACCAAAATTACAACTATTGCAGAGCAACTATTGCAGCATTGTTTACAATAGCCAAGATATGGAAGCAGCCCAAATGACCATCAATAAATTAATGGGTAAAAAAGATATATATATATATATCTTATTATATATATACACACACATATATATCTTATATATATAAAATGGAGTATTATTCAGCCATAATGAAGAATGAAATCTTGCCATTTGTGACAACATGGATGGATCTAGATGGTATTATGTTAAGTGAAATAAGTTCGACAGAGAAAAACAAATACTGTATGATTTCACTTGTATGTGGAATCTAAAAAACAAAACAAATGAGCATACATAACAAAATGGAAACAGAGTTATAGACACAGAGACCAAACAAGTGGTTGCCAGAAGGGAGAGATGTTGGTGGAGGAAAGAAACAGGTGAAGGAGATTTAGAAGTACATGCTTCCAGCAATCCCACTCTTGGGCATATATCCAGATGTATATCTATAATATAACATATATCTATAATTTGAAAGGATACATGCACCCCTATGTTCAGAGAAGTACTATTTACAATAGCCAAGACATGGAAACAACCTAAATGCCTATTGACAGATCAATGGATAAAGAAGATGTGGTACATATATACAATGGAATGCTACCCAGCCATAAAAAAGAATGAAATAATGCCCTTTGCAGCAACATGGATGGACCTAGAGATAATCATACTTAGTGAAGTAAGCCAGACAAAGACAAATACCATATGATATCACTTATATGCAGAATCTAAAATATGACACAAATGAACTTATCTACTAAACAGAAACAGACTCACAGACATAGAGAACAGACTTGTAGTTGCCAAGGCAGATGGGGGTGGTGGAGGGGTGGATTAGGAGTTTGGGATTAGCAGATGCAAACTTTTATGTATAGAATGGGTAAACAAGATCCTACTATAAAGGACAGGGAACTATATTCAATATCCTATAATAAACTGTAATGTAAAAAATATGGGGTGGGAGGGAGGCTCAAGAGGGAAGGGATATGGGGATATATGTATACGTATACCTGATTAATCTTGTTGTGTGGCAGAAACTAACACAACATCGTGAAGTGATTATACTCCAATAAAAATGTGAAAAAAAAGAATATGAAAAAGATTATATATATATGCATAACTGAGTCACTTTGCTGTACAGCAGAAATTAACACAACATTGTAAATCAACTATACTTTAATCAAATTAAAAAAAAAAAACCTTCCAGTTGCAAAATAAGTGATTCATGGGTATGAAGTGTACAGTGTGGGGAATATGGTATATAACTATGTAATATCTTTGGATGGTGACATATCTTAACTAGACTTATCATGGTGATCATTTTGAAATGTATAGAAATACCAAATCACTATGTTGTGTAATAGGAACTTACATAGTGTTGTAGGTCAATTATACTTCAATAACAAATAAACAAACAAACTCATAGAAAAAGAGATCAAATTTGTGGTTACCTGAGGTGGTGTGTGGGGAGAGGAAGAACTGTATGAAGACAGTCAATTGTACAAACTTCCAGTTATAAGATAAATAGGTACTAGGGATGTAATGTACAATATGAGAAATATAATTAATAGCTACCGTATGTTACATATAAAAGTTGTAAAAACAGTAAATCCTAAGAGTTCTCTTTTTTTAGGAACACTTTTTTCTATTTCTTTAATTTTGTATCTATATGAGATGATAGACGTTCATGAAACTTATTGTGGTAATTATTTCATTATGCATGTAAGTCAAATCATTATGCTATACACCTAATTTCATACAATGCTATATATCACTTATATCTCAATAAAACTGGAAGAAAAGAGAAAATCTAAAAATTTTTTTAAATTAAAAAAGAAATGAAATTGAAAATAGGGAACCAATTTATAAAATTAACAAAACAAAATCTAGAGGCCCACACACCGCGATGAAGAGTGGCCCCCGCACCACGATGAAGAGTGGCCCCCCTTGCCGCAACTAGAGGAAGCCCTCACATGAAACGAAGACCCAACACAGCTAAAAATAAATAAATAAATAAATAAATAAATAAACAAAAAACAAAATCTAGTTTTTTGAAAAGATCAGTAAAATTAATAAACCATTAGCCATGCTAACCAAGAATATAGAGAGAAGACATAAATTACCAATATAAGAAATGAAAAAGAAATTTACATGGATAATAAAGTAACACTATGTACAAATCCAGGGCCACAAATTTTATTACTTAGTTGAAATGGACCAATTCTTTGAAAGATACAAAATACCAAAACTTACCAAAAAATTGATAACCTAAATAGGCATATATTCAACTGAGAATTAAATCAATAATTAATGACATTCCAAAAAAGAAAGCGTCAAGCCCAGATGGATTCACTCATTAAATCTACCAAATATTTAATAAAGAAATAAAACCAAGTCTCCACAATCACCTCCAGAAGATAAAAATGGGATAAATGCTCTCTAACTCATTCTATGAGGCCAGTATTACTTTAAAACAAAATGAGATAAAAAACGTTACAAGAAAAGAAAATTATAGACCAATATTTCTTGTGAACATAGATAAATCCTCAAGGAAATATAAGCAAATCAAATCAAAGAAATTGATATATAAAAAGAATTATACACCATGACCAGGTGGGATTTATTCCAGGTATGCCAGGCTGGTTCAACATTTAAAAATCAGTCAATGTAATCTTTCATATCAATAAAATAAAGAAGAAAAATCATATGATCATATGAATTAATGCCAGCAAAAACACTTGACAAAACCCAACACCCATTCATGATAAAAATCTCAGCAAACTATAAACAGAGGAAAATGTCCTCAATTTGATAAAGACCATCTACAAAAACCATATAGCTAACATAATACTTAATGGTGAGAAACAGGATAATTTTCTCCTAAGATTGGAAACAAGGCAAGGATGTCCTCTCTCACTTCTATTATATCTCATGATGGTTTTAATATGCATTTCTCTAATGGCTAGTATTGTTAAACATATTTTCATGTGTTTATTTGCCATTTATATGTCTTCTTTGATGAAGTGTTCTGTTCTTTCACCCACTTTCTAATCAGATTTTTTTGTTTTTTTACTCTTGAGTTTAGAGAGTTTCCTGTATATTCTTAAAGTAATTATTTACCTAATATATTATTTGAAAATATTTTCTCCCATTTGGTGGCTTGCCTTTTCGTTGTCTTAACAGGGTCGTTCACAGAGCAAAGGTTTTTAATTTTGAGGAAGTCCAATTTATCAATTTTTTTATGGATTATGCCTTTGATATCATGCCTAAGAATTTGTCAACTAACACGAAGTAATAAAGATTTTCTACTATATTGTCTTCTAAAAGTTTTGTAGTTTTCTCTCTTACCCTTAGGTCATAATAATCCATTTTGAGTTCAGTTTTCCATAACATGTGAGGATAGGCCAAGGTTCATTTTTTTGGCTATTGACATCCAATTATTCCAACACCATTCCTTAAAAAGACTCTCTTTCCTCCATTGAATTACTTTACACCTTTGTCAAAAACTGTAACTTCAGTTTAACATATAGAATCTTAATAAGCATTCAATTTAAAATACAGGTCCAAAGCAAGTATGTGTTGTATTCGAATATTTAAGAGAACTTTGGTTTGCTACATTTAAAAGAATTTTTTCAGGGGAAGGGAAATTATATTTTTCTTACTTTTTTTCCTTTTCTTTTTTCCTTTTATTCAGTTTTAGTGAGATAACTCATGTCCTATTAACAAACAGGAATTATAAACATTTAAGATGTACAACTTGATGATTTGATAAGTCCTTGAAAGTTTTATTTGTTAATCAGATAATTGACTAAAGGGAAATTAATCATATTAAATGTATAAATTCAGTTTAAAATGTTAAAAAGTGATTAACTAAATGTGTAAATGATACCAAATACTATTAAAGTCCCCTCAAAGTGATTGCTAAAATTTTCTAGACATATCAATAGGATAACTACTCACAAAAGCTGTAATTACTTACTTAAAGATGAAGTATGTCATTTGAATTTATAAGTTTGGTAAACTGAATTTTAAAAACAAAAGTAACATCTATTAGAACATCTAAAATTAAAAAAATTATGGCAGTACCAAATTCTCAAGATGATGCAGAGAAACTGAATTCTTCATATATTGCTATTGGGAATGTAAAATGATACAACCACTCTGGAGAAGAGCTTGGCAGTCTCTTACAAAACTAAATATGCATTTACCATATGATGCAGCAATTCTACCCTTGCACACTTATCCAAAAGAAATGAAAACTTAGGTTCATGTGAAAACTTGAATACAAATGCTCATAGCATATTTATCTGTAGTAGCCAAAAACTGGAAACAATCCAAATGTCCTTCAACTGATGACCGGTTAAACAAGTTATGATACATCCATACCATGGAATATTACTTAACAACAAAAAAGGAACGAACTCTTGAGAGATGTAACAACTTGGATGAATCTCAAGGGAATTATGCTGAGTTTTTAAAAAAGCCAACCATAATAGATTACATGTAGCAAACTTTCATTCATATAACATTATTGAAATGACAAAATTATAGAGATGTAGAACAGATTAGTAGTTGCCAAGAGTTAGGGACTGGGAGCATGAGTAGATAAGGAGACAATATAGATGGCAGCATGGAGAATCCTTACAGTCTTGGAGCTGTCTGTATCTTGACGTGGTGGCAGTCACACAAATCAACACATGTGATACGACTGCATAGAACTATAGACACACACATGCCAATGAGTGCATGTAAAATGTGAAATTTGAGTAAGATCAAAAGATTGTATCAATATCAACATCCTGTTGTCTTATTGAATTCTAGATTTGCAAGATGTTAAGACTGACAGAAGCCAGGTGAAGTATACCCAGAATCTCTCTGTATTATTCCTTAGAACTGCATGTGAATCTACAATTAAAGTTTTAAAAATATAATTAAAAAGAAAAGTAAATCTCTGAATAGTCCCTTCTGTGTACACACAAACACACATACAAACAAAATCCCTTATGGGCATCAAAAGAAAAAAAAAAAGCCTTACACTAGCATAAAAATATACAGAAATTATTTAGAACAATGGATAAAAATATATTATTCATTTAATAGATTATATCCGCTACTGCTATCACTGTTACTACTACTTCTATAAATGTTGTCATTAATTTAATATTTTGAGCTGGCATTTGCTGTAATGCCTGATACTCTTCCTTCAGATATCTTCATGGCTAACTTCCTCACTTTATTTAGGTATGAGAATTTTACCACAGAAAACATCACTTCTTTGACCAACCTATCTCAAATAACCCCGCCCTCTCTTTCCACCCTTTATTGTTCCCAAGTCCATCCCTTTTTCCTGATTTACTTTTCTTCTTAGCACTTGTGATCAAATGAAATATTGCATATATATGTGCTTACTTGTTTATTCTCAATCCCCCTCCTCCTCCTACAGAAGGCAAGCTCTACAAGAGCAGGGTTTCATCTGGTTTTGCTCACTCTTGTGTTCCCAGTTCTTACAAATTGCATGATATGGTAGAGGCTCAGGGACTATTTATTATATAAGCAAATGTTGCAATAAACTGATGAGTGAATGCTGATATTAAATATAATGATGCAAAAGTTAGTTTTTCTCTATTTTTAAGTAACAGCTTCTGATGTATGAGAATGCTAGAGAAGATGTCTTAGAAATCTCTTACCAAATTTTTATTAAAATACTCATAAAACTATTTGAAAAGAATCTCCTATGCACTTCAATGACAAAAAAAAAAATAAAAATAAGGTAATGCTGCTTTTTTCCAGGATTGACACAATTTTCCTTATGCCTTATTCATGAAATAGAACCCCTTTTGGAACCTGCTCTCTTAATGTAACTTCTCTGCTTCCACTAGTTATTCAAGCTAATTGGTTCTTGGAGTCCCACCTCTTGTGTGGAAACTCAGTTGCCTCAGATCAAATTTGCATTTTGCCCTCAGGTCTCTTACTTGAAGTTCCTTTATGCCTCTTTATGCAGGAACTTTGGAATTCATCACACTCGAAAGTGTAAGCACCCCCATCTTTTCCTCCCAGGATGTCTGCTAGCCTCTTTATGTTCCTTAGAAAGAGGAAATGGCACTTTAAAAAATATCTGCTGGGCACCACGACTGTTTCAGGAGTGACACATACTAACTTTCCTTCTGCTTCAGTTCTTAAAGGAACATCTTTTCCACCCAGGTCCACTGTGAAATGGCTTACAGCAACTCTTCCAATGAATCCATGTGTCTGACTCTACATTCAAGGATGAGTAAGTAGGAAAAAAATTGCATAGGACCTATGGAGGAATACAAATACTTATGATTTATTGAATATTCTTAAAATGGTATGTGTGTTTCAAGATATTAGAAGGATTGAGGCTCTGACAGTAACCAGACAGCAAAGTGAAAGTAAAACAACTCCCACTCCAGATTATGCCAGATATACAAAGGGATGCAGGAAAACCTACTCCATGACTCCTGGAGACCTTACACTTAGAGACAGCAGTCAAATAGGGATGTGAGGAGGCTGGTAGGAATGCTGTAAAATATAAGGCACCCAAAATAATGTAAATTCTAGGCTACTAGTAGCTGGCCCCATTCTCTACCTAGCTCTCCATTCTCAAAATGCCCAGAAGGTGATGTGAGGTTGGGTAGTACATGAATGACTCTTGATCCATTGTGACAATGTAGGTCAGTTTTATATGGTAAGTTTCACTATCTTTATATCCTGACCAAAAAACATAGTTTTTCATTAAACTCATAACAACATGACCTTACAGTTTATGAATTTGCATTCTGGAACCAAACTTTTGTGTTACTGTGGACATTTTACTATGTATGGAGGCAGCTCTCCTCCATGTCTAGTTGGAAGGAAGGGATGGTGTGAGGAAGACAAGATGGTCTTCAACAGAGCTAATCAAGGCATTGGGGAGTGTATTCCAACAGTTGGGAGCCCTAGAGAGCCAGGGCCTGACTCATGCACACAGCAGTCTGTGAACTGAGTCTGATTCTCACCCAGACAATGCAGAGGGCTGGAGAAGGGCTGGCTCAACTCACTGGGTGGCAGGGTGTTGGGAGTGGCCTATCTCCCTGAGTTCATCAGAGGAGAAGAAACTGAGCCTTCCCTCAGAACCAGATGTGGGCCATATGGGAGAAAAGTCTGGCATGGGTTCATCCTACCTCCAGTCTTTTTTTTTTTTTTTTTAACATCATTATTGGAGTATAATTGCTTTACAATGGTGTGTTAGTTTCTGCTGTATAACAAAGTGAATCAGCTATACATATACATATACATATATCCCCATATCTCCTCCCTCTTGCTTCTCCAGTCTTAATAGTGTTGCCTGAGGGTCTTTGGAGACTACAGCAGAAAGATGCAGCAAGAGCAAAAGCAGGATACCAGGTGGCCTCTAAAACAGAATCATAAGCCACCACAGGACTGAGATTCATCCTTTAGGGAACTGCAAGAGAGGAGGCAGCAGCCAACCTCTGAACTGAAGCACCCATTAAACACATCACAAGAAAAGAAAGGTAACTCGGAGGACCTGCCAAGGCCAACAATCTAAGTCACAAAACCAAGCAAAACTGTCCTATCCTCTTAATCTCTTTCCCCACTTAACCCCAGGCAGAGTGAAAGAGCAGAAAGGGGGCACAGGTGGAGAATCTCACCTTCCCTGTTATAGGTCTCTAGCCCTAAGCAGGTCTAAGCTACAGGGTGGAAGATTAAGCTACAGAACTTAGGAGTTCCAATTATTATACAGGATGAGACATTCCAATTATTTAATTGAGACAATATTTGTGACTTAAAATCTCTGCAGAACTGTGTCTTATCTAAGACTCTGCCTTATTATCACAGTCCTGCTGGAGTCTTCTTCCAGGGAAGGAGAAAGTAACCCTGGCTGAATGGGCAAGACAAGAAAATAAAGTTGTATTTTGATGCAATTCAACATACTGGCTACACACACGTGACTTCAGTTACTCCTCACAGCATCTTCAAAAGTTAGGCATGTGACTTGTGCAGCTGTACAGGGCTCAGAAGGGCCCTGTGCTTGGTTTAATGCTCAGTTCTTGCTGTCTTAAAACTTTTACTAATTTTAGAACAAGGGGTAACACATTTTTACTTTGCACTTAACTCTACAAATAATGTAGTTGGCTCTGCAAAGAGCTTTTGGGAAGCAGACCATGCTGAATTTCTTGACCTAGATTGGAGTTATATGACATTAACTTTAAACAATTTTTTATACTGTGCATATTTCTTATGCAATTTTCTACATGTATTTTATATTATACAACTCTAAAATGTTAAAAATAAATCCTTTCTCAGGAATAGATTTATTCCACGAAATGGGGAAAATTTTAATTTCTGGCTTATGTTCTCAATGATATATAAAAGCATGCTTCTATCAAACAGACAAAAATAGGAGAGTTAATCTAAATTTTTAAAATTTAAGAATTGAAATAAAATCTCTACTGGAAGCACTCATGAGCAGATTTGACACAGCAGAAAAATAAATTTTGAAGGAGACAAGGATAAGCTTGAGGTGTAATCATACAATTCAGAATGAAGACATAGGAAAGTGAGAAAAGATAATAGAAATGGAGGTAAGATGACAGAGACTCAAATTATAAATTTATGGTCATCTCCAAAGAAAAAAGTGTATCAAAGTCAATTATAATTTTAAAAATCTCTCCATAGTAGAAAAGGAGCTGAAACCAATAGAAACAAAGAAGTGTCACTGTGTTCATGGCAAATTTAATAAGCAATGTTGTTTCCTGTTAACTTTATTCTTTGAATTTGAAGAAAATAAAAGTGATCTTGAAATGTTATAAGTTGAAAAAAAAGGTAATCTTCCACGAATTAATGTATAATCAAGAAAGTTTCTATTTTTGTTTGTTTCTCTGCAGTAAACAATAGAGAAATGTTTTTGGGTTTTGGCAGTAGAGATATAGGGAGGTGATGACACAGAAAACATGGTAACCAGTCAATTTGCTATTCATGGTTGAAAACAAAATGATAACCTCAGAACTTCGATATTTCAGAAAATATACTCAAATACTTCTATGAAAAATATTACTTTAAGGATGTTAATTAATCCACTAGAAAATGGATCAAATTTAAAACTCTATCATTGGGAAGTCCTGGTAGTATGGAAAAGAACTGGCAATAAACGCTGAAACTAACAAGAGAAAAAACTTGAAATCACTAATCACTATTACGAAAAAGATTGATGCTGATAAATCTAAATAATTGGTGTAAATATGGTAACTAACATAGGACACAAATGACAAAATATGCTTCAACAAAAGCACATTTTTTCCCTTAAATAACAGGGCCTACAACCCCAGATTAAACTAACAAAAAGTACATAAAGAGGGAAAAGAGCAAAAGTACTATACTTCTTACTTTTCCATAAAATGGAGTTTAGTTGCAATATTTAGTTTTCATAATAACATCACAAATACAACTTTAAAAAATCTATGAAAATTGTTAAACTTGCCACTGATAAAGTTAAAATCAAGTTCTCCATTTTCCAAATTATTGTAAAGGATAAGAGTATACATTTTTTATGCAGTAGAACACAAAAAAGGACAAACAGCTTGGCTAAAAGAGGCATAAAATTAACATATCAGACCCATAAAAATAATTAGAATCAATTACAATAAAGTTAAATTCAAGATGAATCATATGGTTCAAACAAAAATACCCTCCCTCAGGCCTTGGAATAGTTCTAAATGACTATTTTTTCAGAGGAAATACAGTAAAAAATACATGACTGTATAGAAAATTTTAAAAAGCAAAAGACTATAATAATACTGTCCAGTCTTCTTGATGTACACAGATGCTAAAATTGTAAATGAAGTAATAGGGAACAGAGGAAAGTCAAATCTAAATGCCCCTAGCTTATTTCCTCTTCTTTTTGATAGTTCAGCAGAGAATTGGCTCAGGAGACCTGAATCCCCTCAAAGGAAGAACAAACAGCTATCAGCCATGACTTTCCAGGGGTCCCCTTTTCTAGAAAGGCCCCTTCTAGATCAGGGAGCTTCCATTCTTACACACTCACATAGATTATCCCTGGCCTTGTGGGTGAATACACAGGGCAAGACCACAGCTAGGCTTCCATCTACTGACACATGAGCCTCCCTGTACTAAGAGCCTGCTATGCTCCCGTAAGTTGTGGAACAGTGAGACTCTGGGTGATCTGCCAGTGCGGTACTCTTCTCTGCTAGTAAATTTCCTCCCATGTTAAATCTACTCTACGTTTGATAATGATGTCCATGATTTCTTTGCACAACAAGGATAGACGTCAACAATTTATTATGCCAAAGGACATTCATCTGAGTAGTGAAAAGTGGATTAAGTTTATAAAATTGATTAACATCCTTGTCACATAAAAAGGATAAATAACAAAAATTTGTACTATCCCTTTAATGGGATGGCAAAAAGGCATTTGATAAAATATGTCCATTTATAATTATAACCCTTTCAAAAAGACAAAAAAAATGGGTTCAGAGAGTTTATTTCAAAACAACATCTAGCATCATACTCAGTGGGGAAAGTGCTAAAGTCTTTTCCTTTCAAATCAGTAGCAAAGGAAATAAGATTTCTATCTAACTCAAAACTAGTGATATTTAAGAAATTCTTAACAATTTCACAATTTATAAACCAAAAATAAGTGAAACCATAACAGAAAGAAACAGGAAATAATTTTTAGTTGTAGAAATTAGTATGCAGAAGCTCTAGAAAAGTAACCAATTGAAAAATAGAATTCATAGAGGAATTCAGCAAAGTGGAAGAGTAAAAGTTAGATTAAAAAAAAAATCAGTTCCAATTCTATATACCAAATTCAAGTTTTCCCATTAGAAGTAGCAACAAAAATTAAATAGGCGTTATCCAAATGAGAAAAATGAATGATCTAGAGCAGCTGTCCCCAACCTTTTTGGCACCAGGGACCGCTTTCGTGGAAGACCATTTTTCCACGGACAGGGGAGGGGGTGATGGTTTCGGGATGATTCAAGCGCATTAAGTTTATTGTGTACTTTATTTCTATTATTATTACATTGTAGTATATAATGAAATAATTATACAACTCACCATAAATGCAGAATCAGTGGGAGCCCTGAGCTTGTTTTCCTGCAACTAGTTTGTCCCATCTTGGGGTGATGGGTGACAGTGACAACCGAAGTGTGTTGCTTATGTCCCGTCTACTCTGTAATCTCGTTTTGGTTGCTGTCACTGCAGAAAACCGTGCCTCACAAAGATAGGATGTTGGAAATGGAAACAGGTTTTTCAGTGCTTTTGTGGCAATCTCAGGATATTCTGCCTTGACTTTAATCTAGAATGTATGGAGATTTGAAGTCGTCTCAAACATACTTTTGAGGGCACCATCATTTGTGATCTCAAGCAGTTCGTCCTCTTCTAGCACGGACAAAGTCGATCCACCTGACTTATTCACCAATTGGTCGCGGATCCATTCCGTCCCGGTTTGAGGGTCTTTTGTGGTTGGGAAGTAATGCTCAAACTCTTCTGAAAGCTGAGTTAGGTGGTCATGCACCAGATGGGAGAAAGAAAGCCCTGGCTCAGTCTCTTTCAAAATCTCTGATCATGTTTGAAACATGTCAAAAATCCCAATGTTCACTTGTCGCCCCCAGAATTCCAGTTTGGCTTTGAATGCAGCCACTTTATCTGCCGACTTGAACACAGTTGTCATTCTCCCCTGAAGTGACAGATTGAGTTCATTGAGCAGGTTGAATATGTCACACAAGTAAGCAAGTTTTTTGACCCATTCTGTGTCACTGAAATGTGCTGCCAGTGGTGACTGTTTTTCTAAAAGAAATTTCTGGAGCAGCTCTCGTAACTCAGAAACTCTGGCCAGTGATCTACCTTTAGAAAGCCATATCACTTCTGTGTATAAGAGAAGACGTGTGTGCTCTGCGTGCATCTCCTCACAGAGCTGCGTGAACAGACGTGAGTTAAGGGCATGTATTTTAATGTGGTTGATAATTTTAATCACATCCTGCAAAACGTTATTAAGTTCAGGTGACATTTTTCTGCTAGCCAGCATTTCTCTTTGGATGACACAGTGTGTAGACTCTCATTCCGAAGCGACCTCTTTGACCCGAGTAGTGAAGCCAGAAAGCTGTCCAGTCATGGCAACCGCTCCATCTGTGCATACACTGACACAAAATGACCAATTCAGTTTTCCTGCTATGTAATCATTCAAAGACTTGAGTAGTTTTGCAGCTGCATTGTTGGTTGGCAACAAAAGTACACATAACATATTCTCATTCACATCCTCCTGAAAAATATATCGCACAGAAACAAGCATTGTTGCCTTGTTGTCAACATCGGTAGACTCATCAACCTGGATTGCGTACCACGGTGACTCATTAATCCTTTCTAACAATTGTGCTTCAATATCCTCTGCTATTTCATCAATTCGTCTACTTACGTACGGTGCTAGCTGAAAAAGACATGTGCCACCTTTTGAACTGCAGCCTCTCCTGAGAGTTCACAACAAATGTACTTAGCAGCAGGCAGGATCAACTCTTCACCAATAGTAAAGGGCTTCTTAGCTTTAGCAATGCAGTTAGCCACTAAGGATTATGCTCTCAATGAAGACACATTTGATGAAGTGGTGGTCCTCAATAATTGCTTCTGTTCTTCCTGTTCACGTTTTTTTTCTTTTGAAGAACTCCAAAGGCTTGTCTTTTAATGCAGGGTGCTTGGTGTCCCATGTGGCGAAGCAGTTTTGAAGGTTTCATGGATAGACAGTCACCACATATTATACAAAGCAGGCTTGGAGAATGTGAATCACCTGTTGCAATGAACCTGTAATTGAAGTAGTACTCTTGGTATTTTCTTTTAAATGCAGCTTTCTTTTTGTTGGCAGTCTTAGAGTCTTATGCTGTCTCATCATTGGGCCTTTCCCCCTTTTCAAAGCAGCTCTCCAGCGACGTTTGTTTTTTATTCATTTTGGCTAGAGTTAGCTTGTGGGCTTACCAAAACAGTGACTGAGACAAGTGCGCAGTGCAGGAAAGAGGCATGGATAGAAGTGGTAAATAAAATAATGGTCAGGCCACCCACGCGTGGACTAAGTGTCAGATTCTGACTTAAAGCCTGCCACCCATGCAGCTGTACAACTGAAGTACATCAACTCACTTGCCACTATAAGCCATGGCCTGGGGTTTGGGGACCCCTGACCTAGAGACAAAACTGAAAAAAAAAAAGAAAACAAACACATTTATATCTAAGGAAAAAAAAAGTATATCCATTATTTTTTTATACTTCTCGATAGCGTCAAGATTTTAAATATTCCAAAATTATAGGTTTAATGTGACTGGAATAAAATTGTAACAGGATCCGTTTTGAATACTGAGGAAATAATTTAAACCCTATCTGTTAGAATATCTGGTGAGAACCTCTTTGAAATGTTAAAAAAAAAATAGCAAACCATATATTTAAAACAAATTGTATGATTATAGTAATTAAAACATTGGTCTACTTTTATACAAATAAGCATACAGATTATTGTAAAAGAGAAGGTGACTGAAAAGGAATTATATTTACATATATGATAAAAGAGACATCACAAGTCAAGGAATAATGAAAGGATCATCCAATAAATGGACCTGGGGGGAGCGGGATTCATGCATATCTTCAGCTTATACCACACAACATAATTTATTCTTGATGAATTACAAAGTTAACTTTTAGTAAAGAAGATCAGAGAAAACTGATCTGAATATTTATCCATTTTTGAAGAGAGACTGATTTTTCTAATTAAACAAACACAAAAAGAGGAAATAATCCTACATTTAACTCAATAAAAATAAAAACTTTTCATGTGAAAAAGTTAATAGGATCTGGAAGGTAAATAAAGATTGGGTTCAAATTTACTAAGAGGCAATAAATAGAGAGGTAATATCTTTATAAACCTCACTATTGTTTTAATTTGCATTTAAAGATCAGCACTTTCTTACATGTTTACTTAATAGTTGTAATTCTACACTATGTCTTACCTGTTTGTTTACTTTACCATGTATCTGTTAGAGTCCTAATATTTTTCTAATCATTTCACACTTGTGAAAAATATTTTTAATAAATAAAACAAAACAGGTAATACTTTTAGTGTACAGAATTAGACAAGCACCAAGCACCCTAGTTATCAAATAAATGTAAGCCAGAGCTACAGTGAAAACTGTTTACTTGCTAAATTAGCAAATTTTTTGAAAAGATTAACCCCCAAAACTGGCTTGGGTAAAATAGAAATTTTCTCTCATTCAAATTTGGTAACAGAGGAAGTTTGAAATTACAATTAGGAGAGCAATTTATAATTATAGGCACTACTTATAAATTGTTATAAAAATGTTAATGATAATAAGCTCATATTCTAAAAACAAGTAAACAAACAATCCCAAAATATTGAGAGGCTATTTAAAAATTTTCTAAATAGGCTGTAGATTCAGCAGCACAGGTATGAGAAAGCAAATTACAGCACTAATACAGGAAACTCAGTACTGTCATTAAAATGATGATTATGAAGATTACATAACAGCATGGAAATACTTACGATAATTTTATCATAGGAAAACACAAAAGCAAAATACAAAATGAGCATAGTAGTAAAAGAAAAAAATAGAAAGAAATGCACTAAATCAAAAACCTAGTAGTTTATTTTCAAACAATTAAAAGAAAGTCCAGTTCCTTTAAGTTATAAACTTATAGTTGCTACTCACTAATTAAAAGTATTCAGGTCTATTGAACTGATTCCACTCCATTCCTCATTCAAAAATAAGACACACCTTACTCCCATCTCAGGTGGGGCTGGACCTTGGGGCCTGGGGAGGGAGGATTACTTAACTCTATTTCCTGCCCCTCTCCCTAGATTGCTAACTTGGGACTGAGGATCCTCTGCTCTTGGTGTCCCCTCACCCTCTGAAGTGGTCCTCTTAGGCAGAATAATTTTTTTTAATAGATTTGACTTTTTAGAGCAGTTTTAGACACATAGCAAAATTGAGTGGAAGATACAGAGATTTCCCATTTACCCCCTGTCCCCACGCTTGCATAGCCTCCCCCATTATCAACATCTCCCACCAGATGGTACATTTGTTACAATTGATGAACCTGCATCGATACATCATTATCACCCAGAGTCCACAGCTCACTCCTGGTGGTAAACATTCTATAGGTCTGGGCAAATGTATAGCAACATGTATCCATCATTACAGTATCACACAGAGTAGTTTCACTGCCCTAAAACTATTCTGTGCTCCACCTATTCATCCCTGACTCCTAATTAGGCAGAATTTTTTTTTTCTTTTTTGGCCCTGCGGGGTACAAGACTTGTGGGAATTAGTTCCCTGACCACGGGTTGAACCTGGGCCACAGCAGTGAAAGCACCAAGTCCTAACCACTGAACCACCAGGGAACTCCCAAATTAGGCAGAATTTTATTCAGCAATTTCTCTTTGTGGTCCCATGTGGTCCACAGGAAATGCATCTTCATCCTTTGCCCCATGGGGATTGCAGTAACCAAGAGTGGCATTCTACTCCCTCTGCCTTGCCCTTGGGCTTGAGACATGAATGGAAGGAAGCCACCAAGAACACTCCGAGCTGCTGGAAGCCCACCCCTCCTGACTTGAGGTGAAGGAGGCAGCATCATCCCTCCACTCTGTAGGAGGCTGGGAGCCACACAGTATAGCTTCTCTCTCCAGAGAGGTCTTGAAAGTCACTCTCTCTCCATTTTCTTCACCCTTTTACATTCTTGAAACAAATGGTCGAGGGTTTGAGAGCTATTAGGATCTTGGGCCACCACTCTGAGCATTACTCTTAGTGTTTCATCAGGTCCTTTAATTTTAACAAGCTGTCTCAAACTCATAAATAGCACAGAGAAGCCTGACAGGTCCTAAATGGTCACTTCAGTTTACTTTAGTCAGTAAAAATAAACTTCTAGGGGCTTACCTGGTGGCGCAGTGGTTGAGAATCTGCCTGCCAATGCAGGGGACACGGGTTTGAGCCCTGGTCTGGGAAGATCCCACATGCCGCGGAGCGACTAGGCCTGTGAGCCACAATTGCTGAGCCTGCGCGTCTGGAGCCTGTGCTCCACAACAAGAGAGGCCGCGATAGTGAGAGGCCTGCGCACCACGATGAAGAGTGGCCCCCACTTGCCGCAACTAGAGAAAGCCCTCGCACAGAAACGAAGACCCAACACAACCATAAGTAAATAAATAAATAAATAAAATTTAAAAAAAAAAATAAACCAATATTGGTACTTATTAACTAAAAGGCCATTCTTTAAAAAAACAAAAAAACAAAAAAAAACTTCTAAGTAATGAAAACAAGAAAAGATAACTCAATCAGGAATTGAAACTTCAAGATCTTCTGGAGCCCCTACTACTTTTATGCCTTGGTCAGTGTAATTCCTGAGCTTCTGCTCCTTCATCTGAAATTGGAATAATAAATAACAGCTGTTCTACTTCTTCAACCGGATGTTATCATAAGCAGATAATTTGTTTACTACAAATATTATAGCAACATAAGCTAGCCTTATTATAACAATTGGATATTTCCTAAATAGAAACATTCCAATGTATTCTGTTTTCTTCTTAATATGTGTGAATTGCTTTGCTCTTGGAAGTGGGTGGAATGATCAGTAGTGAAATAATCAGAAGTGAAAACCAAAGTCAAAATTTACTGTTACAACTGACTCATTCAGGCTTATCAGAATATCCACCAAGCGTTAAAAAACAAAACAGAACAAATTACCTGTTACCATTTGAAAAAAGAAAAAAGAAAACTTGTGAGAGTTGTTTTTTTTTAACCAAAATTAGCAAAAATGAGACATAAGTTATCTGAAAACAAAAACACCTCAAAACTTTTCTTTTAATGAGCATAAAAGACATATTGCTGGGGTTAGACACTTCAAAAACTATTGAAATGAGTTTAGTGTTAAAAGAAGTTTTTCTTTGAAGATCACTGCTTTTATTCAGATTCAAATGAAATTGTTTATTTTAGTTAGACAATGAATTTCTTCCTTAAGAGTAATTTCCCTGTGAAGTAATTTTTAACTGTGGCAATTTATATCTAATGTTAGAACAGAATGATAATAGAGGCAATTTGTTCTAGGTTTTCCTGGGGTGGTTCCCTCAAGCTGGGAATCCTTGAATGCCCAATAAAGTGCTAGGGTAACTGAGGGCAGAAGGAGTAAAAGCTTGACCCCTGCTGCCTGCACCTCCATCCCTTTTCCATTTCCCTATCTCCCTCCCTCCCCATCTGCTCCCTAACAGCGCGGCTCTAGGTATGGATTTGAGCATTGCAATAAGTGTTAAAGTGTGTAATTCTTCCTTAAGGAAGAACCTCCATTCTAAGGGGTCTTCAAGTCATTGGAGAGCAAATGTTTTTGGGCAAAGTGGCCTCTGGAGCTCTTTGCCTGTTAAATTCTCACTCCCCCACACCTCACTGCCCCTTGGCACGTAGACCATTCAGTTCAGCAAATAGATTTGCCTTGTTTACAGCGTTCACTCACAAGGCATCAGCCCTGCCTTTCCTGCACTCTCATCTTGATTTATGCAGACATCTTTGTAAAACAGAATAACAAAACAAAGTAGCATTTTTATTTGGGTATCTTTAAGCAAAGCAAATATTGAAAGCTAATAATGGTATACCCCCAATTATTTCCTAATAATATTTCCTAATAATGGGGAAATTATATTATATTATATATAATATGTGTAAATATACATATACACACATACATATACATATCTTTGGAAGATATATATGTCTTCAGATAAAGATTAATAAAATAATTTTGAAATGGGAGTTAAATAACAATAGTATTAGTAATGAAGTATGATAGTTCAATGGAACATGGAAATGTTTAGACTGGTTTTGACAGAATTATACAATTTTAATATTAAAAAGTCATTCAGGTGGATTAACCAAGATGGCAGAGTAGAAGGATGTGCTCTCACTCCCTCTTGCGAGAGCACCAGAATCACAACTGTCTGCTGGACAATCATTGACAGGAAGACCCTGGACTTCACCAAGGAGGATACCCCACGTCCAAGGACAGAGGAGAAGCCACAGTGAGACGGTAGGAGGGGCGCAATCAGAGTAAAATCTAATCCCATAACTGCTGGGTGGGTGACTCACAGACTGGCGAACACTTATACCACAGAAGCCCACCCACTGGAGTGAAGGTTCTGAACCCCACGTCAGGCTTCCCAACCTGGGGGTCCGGCAACGGGAGGAGGAATTCCTAGAGAATCAGACTTTGAAGCCTAGTGGGAATTGATTGCAGGACTTCGACAGGACTGGGGGAAACAGAGACCCCACTCTTGGAGGGCACACACAAAGTAGTGTGCGCATCGGGACCCAGGGGAAGGAGCAGTGACACTGGGGGAGACTGAACCAGACCTACCTGCTGGTGTTGGGGGGTCTCCTGCAGAGGCGGGGGGTGGCTCTGTTTCACTGTGGGGACAAGGACTCTGGCAGCGGAGGTTCTGGGAAGTGCTCCTTGGCGTGAGCCCTCCCAGAGTCTGCCAATAACCCAACCAAAGAGCCCAGGTAGGCTCCAGTGTTGGATTGCCTCAGGCAAAACAACCAACAGGGAGGGAACCCAGCCCAACCCATCAACAGTCAAGTGGATTAAAGTTTTACTGAGCTCTGACCGCCACAGCAACAGTCAGCTCCACCCACCACCAGAGCCTCCCATCAAGCATCTTAGATAGTCTCAACCACCAGAGGGCAGACAGCAGAAGCAAGAAAAACTACAATCCTGCAGCCTGTGGACCAAAACCACAGTTACAGAAAGATAGACAAGATGAAAAGGCAGAGGGCTATGTACCAGATGAAGGAACAAGAAAAAAACCCAGAAAAACAACTAAATGAAGTGGAGATAGGCAACCTTCCAGAAAAAGAATTCAGAATAATAATAGTGAAGATGATCCAGGACCTCGGAATAAGAATGGAGGCAAAGACTGAGAAGATGCAAGAAATGATTAACAAAGACCTAGAAGAATTAAAGAACAAACAAACAGAGATGACCAATACAATAACTGAAATGAAAACTACACTAGAAGGAATCAATAGCAGAATAACTGAGGCAGAAGAACGGATAAGTGACCTGGAAGACAGAATGGTGGAATTCACTGCTGCGGAACAGACTAAAGAAAAAAGAATGAAAAGAAATGAAGACAGCTTAAGAGACCTCTGGAACAACATTAAACGCAACAACATTCGCATTATAGGGGTCCCAGAAGGTGAAGAGAGAGAGAAAGGACCAGAGAAAATATTTGAAGAGATTATAGTCGAAAACTTCCCTAACATGGAAAAGGAAATAGCCACCCAAGTCCAGGAAGCGCAGAGAGTCCCATACAGGATAAACCCAAGGAGAAACACGCCGAGACACATAGTAATCAAAGAGGCAAAAATTAAAGACAAAGAAAAATTATTGAAAGCAGCAACGGAAAAATGACAAATAACATACAAGGGAACTCCCATAAGGTTAACAGCTGATTTCTTAGCACAAACTCTGCAGGCCAGCAGGGAGTGGCATGATATACTTAAAGTGATGAAAGGGAAGAACCTACAACCAAGATTACTCTACCCAGCAAGGATCTCATTTAGATTTGATGGAGAAATCAAACGCTTTGCAGACAAGCAAAAGCTAAGAGAATTCAGCATCACCAAACCAGCTCTACAACAAATGCTAAAGGAACTTCTCTAAGTGGGAAACACAAGAGAAGAAAACGGCCTACAAAAACAAACCCAAAACAATTAAGAAAATGGTCATAGGAACATACATATCGATAATTACCTTGAACGTGAATGGATTAAATGCCCCAACCAAAAGACATAGACTGGCTGAATGGATACAAAAACAAGACCCATATATATGCTGTCTACAAGAGACCCACTGTAGACCTAGGGACACATACAGACTGAAAGTGAGGGGATGGAAAAATATATTCCATGCAAATGGAAATCAAAAGAAAGCTGGAGTAGCTATACTCATATCCGATAAAATAGACTTTAAAATAAAGAATGTTACAAGAGACAAGGAAGGACACTACACAATGATCAAGGGATCAATCCAAGAAGAAGATATAACAATTATAAATATATATGCACCCAACATAGGAGCACCTCAATACATAAGGCAACTGCTAACAGCTATAAAAGAGGAAATTGACAGTAACACAATCATAGTGGGGGACTTTAACACCTCACTTACACCAATGGACAGATCATCCAAAATGAAAATAAATAAGGAAACAGAAGCTTTAAATGACACAATAGACCAGATAGATTTAATTGATATATATAGGACATTCCATCCAAAAACAGCAGATTACACGTTCTTCTCAAGTGCACACGGACCATTCTCCAGGATAGATCACATCTTGGGTCACAAATCAAGCCTCAGTAAATTTAAGAAAATTGAAATCATATCAAGCATCTTTTCTGACCACAACGCTATGAGATTAGAAATGAATTACAGGGAAAAAAATGTAAAAAAGACAAACACATGGAGGCTAAACAATACATTACTAAATAACCAAGAGATCACTGAAGAAATCAAAGAGGAAATAAAAAAAATACCTAGAGACAAATGACAATGAAAACACGACGACCCAAAACCTATGGGATGCAGCGAAAGCAGTTCTAAGAGGGAAGTTTATAGCTATACATCCTACCTAAAGAAACAAGAAAAATCTCAAGTAAACAATCTAACCTTACACCTAAAGAAACTAGAGAAAGAAGAACAAACAAAACCCAAAGTTAGCAGAAGGAAAGAAATCATAAACATCAGAGCAGAAATAAATGAAATAGAAACAAAGAAAACAATAGCAAAGATCAATAAAACTAAAAGTTGGTTCTTTGAGAAGATAAACAAAATTGATAAGCCATTAGCCAGACTCATCAAGAAAAAGAGGGAGAGGACTCAAATCAATAAAATCAGAAATAAAAAAGGAGAAGATACAACAGACACTGCAGAAATACAAAGCATCCTAAGAGACTACTACAAGCAACTTTATGCCAATAAAACGGACAACCTGGAAGAAATGGACAAATTCTTAGAAAGGTATAACCTTCCAAGACTGAACCAGGAAGAAACAGAAAATATGAACAGACCAATCACAAGTAATGAAATTGAAACTGTGATTAAAAATCTTCCAACAAACAAAAGTCCAGGACCAGATGGCTTCACAGGTGAATTCTATCAAACATTTAGAGAAGAGCTAACACCTATCCTTCTCAAACTCTTCCAAAAAATTGCAGAGGAAGGAACACTCCCAAACTCATTCTATGAAGCCACCATCACCCTGATACCAAAACCAGACAAAGACACTACAAAAAAAGAAAATTACAGACCAATATCACTGATGAACATAGATGCAAAAATCCTCAACAAAATACTAGCAAACAGAATCCAACAACACATTAAAAGGATCATACACCACGATCGAGTGGGATTTATCCCAGGGATGCAAGGATTCTTCAATATACACAAATCAATCAATGTGATACACCATATTAACAAACTGAAGAATAAAAACCATATGATCATCTCAATAGATGCAGAAAAAGCTTTCGACAAAATTCAACACCCATTTATGATAAAAACTCTCCAGAAAGTGGGCATGGAGGGAACCTACCTCAACATAATAAAGGCCATATATGACAAACCCACAGCAAACATCATTCTCAATGGTGAAAAACTGAAAGCATTTCCTCTAAGATCAGGAACGAGACAAGGATGTCCACTCTCACCACTATTATTCAACATAGTTCTGGAAGTCCTAGCCACGGCAATCAGAGAAGAAAAAGAAATAAAAGGAATACAAATTGGAAAAGAAGAAGTAAAACTGTCACTGTTTGCGGATGACATGATACTATACATAGAGAATCCTAAAACTGCCACCAGAAAACTGCTAGAGCTAATGAATGAATATGGTAAAGTTGCAGGATACAAAATTAATGCACAGAAATCTCTTGCATTCCTATACATTAATGATGAAAAATCTGAAAGAGAAATTATGGAAACACTCCCATTTACCATTGCAACAAAAACAATAAAATACCTAGGAAGAAACCTACCTAGGGAGACAAAAGACCTGTATGCAGAAAACTATAAGACACTGATGAAAGAAATTAAAGATGATACCAACAGATGGAGAGATATACCATGTTCTTGGATTGGAAGAATCAACATTGTGAAAGTAAGTATACTACCCAAAGCAATCTACAGATTCAATGCAATCCCTATCAAATTACCAATGGCATTTTTTACGGAGCTAGAACAAATCATCTTAAAATTTGTATGGAGTCACAAAAGACCCCGAATAGCCAAAGCAGTCTTGAGGGAAAGAAATGGAGCTGGAGGAATCAGACTCCCTGACTTCAGACTATACTACAAAGCTACAGTAATCAAGACAATATGGTACTGGCAGAAAAACAGAAACATAGATCAATGGAACAGGCTAGAAAGCCCAGAGGTAAACCCACGCACCTATGGTCAACTAATCTATGACAAAGCAGGCAAGGATATAGAATGGAGAAAAGACAGTCTCTTCAATAAGTGGTGCTGGGAAAACTGGACAGCTACATGTAAAAAATGAAATTAGAACACTCTTTAACACCATACACAAAAATAAACTCAAAATGGATTCGAGACCTAAATGTAAGACCAGGCCCTATAAAACTCTTAGAGGAAAACATAGGAAAAACATTCTTTGACATAAATCACAGCAAGATCTTTTTTGATCCACCTCCTAGAGTAATGGAAATAAAAGCAAAAATAAACAAATGGGACCTAATGAAACTTCAAAGCTTTTGCACAGCAAAGGAAACCATAAACAAGACGAAAAGACAACCCTCAGAATGGGAGAAAATATTTGCAAACGAATCAACGGACAAAGGATTAATCTCCAAAATATATAAACAGCTCATTCAGCTCAATATTAAAGAAATAAACACCCCAATCCAAAAATGGGCAGAAGACCTAAATAGACATTTCTCCAAGGAAGACATACAGACGGCCATGAAGCACATGAAAAGATGCTCAACATCACTAATTATTAGAGAAATGCAAATCAAAACGACAATGAGATATCACCTCACTCCTGTTAGAATGGGTATCATCAGAAAATCAACAAACAACAAATGCTGGAGAGGGTGTGGAGAAAAGGGAACCCTCTTGCACTGTTGGTGGGAATGTAAATTGATACAGCCACTATGGAGAACAATATGGAGGTTCCTTAAAAAACTAAAAATAGAATTACCATATGATCCAGCAATCCCACTACTGGGCATATACCCAGAGAAAACCGTAATTCAAAAAGACACATGCACCCGAATGTTCATTGCAGCACTATTTACAATAGCCAGGTCATGGAAGCAACCTAAATGCCCATCAACAGACGAATGGGTAAAGAAGTTGTGGTACATATATACAATGGAATATTACTCAGCCATAAAAAAGAACGAAATTGAGTCATTTGCTGAGAAGTGGATGGATCTAGAGGCTGTCATACAGAGTGAAGTAAGTCAGAAAGAGAAAAACAAATATCGTATATTAATGCATGTATGTGGAACCTAGAAAAATGGTTCAAATGAGCCCGTTTGCGGGGCAGAAGTTGAGACACAGATGTAGAGAATGGACATATGGACACCAAGGTGGGAAAACTGCGGTGGGGTGGGGATGGTGGTGTGCTGAATTGGGCGATTGGGATTGACATGTATACACTGATGTGTATAAAATTGATGCCTAATAAGAACCTGCAGTATAAAACAACAAACAAACAAAACAACTAATACTAAACTTTCATTGGGTTATTTGTATGGAAATATGTTAATATAAATGTTTCAGACATTACATGAAATTTCTAAAAATCTTATATTTGTATTTGTATGGAAATATGTATGGAAATATGTTATTATAAATGTTTCAGACATTAAAAAAAAAAAAAAAAAAAAAGAACTCATTCAAAATTATCCTCACATCTTGCACATGAGGACCCTGAATGATGAAAATCAGAACAAGAGTTGAGGTCTCTTCACTGCTGGCCCATCGCCTGTATGTGTGTGTGTGTGTGTGTGTGTGTATGTGTTTTGCAGAAGATCACACACCTTTTAGGTTTTTTTATAAATCTTATTGGGAAATACTTATTGCAATTGTCAACCTGAGACCTAACTGGGCCATTGTTAACTCCCTTAAGAATCAAGAGAGATGAACAAGAGTGAAAGCGCCTGGTTCCTTCCTCCTGCTGACCACATCTTCCCCATCGTATAACTGCTGACACCCATCTTGGTCCCTTCACCACCTCAGGAGTCACAGCTCAGGGTTTTGACATGAACTAGAGGACCCCATTTTCCCTTCAAGTTGTAGCACTAACTACTCTAGCCACCTAATTTCTGGGTGTGCTTCACTGCTTTACTCCCTGCTCCTCGACCACTGTATCCCCTAAGTCTGGCTAAGCATGTAGGCCTTGGCCCCTGTGTTCTGGAATCAGCCAAATAAGTTTCTCCACAGAAAAAACAAACCTCAGCTTCTCATTAGTTGTCCCACTGCCATTCCCATAAATAATGCAGCTTCTTAGAGTAACCGGGCCAGGTGCCACCTAAACACCATGATTGCCACCTCTCAGGGGCAGGGGACCTCTGTGCTGCTGCCCACATGTTGCTACTCTACCCAGGAATTGAGACACTTCTGGTACTTCGGGCTACAGATACCCACTAAACAGGAAACATTGGGCCCTGAGGGAGATTCATCTTTAAATCCTGAGGAGAAGCCCAAGTCTCCAAGGCAATTTGATTTTCCCTCCTGATATGGGAGACATGGCCCAATACACAACAGAGGCCCTATGAAAGGCCATCACCCTGAGGGAACTTAAATCCTTCAACTCAGAATTCCACGCTTACTCTTCTCCCCTCCCCCACCCACCTTCCGATCAGCCCTGGAGCCCAAGGAGTAGTCAAATGAATGAATATTTACAAATCTCTTTGTTCAACTAAGTTCTTCATGTGATAATGGTATAAAATTGGCTTCAGGAATAATAAACAGCCATTTTAAGTAAATATTTTTTTCATTTATATGTCATATGTATTTTGATATCTCTTTTCATTATATACTTATGTATTCAGAAATTATGCACAAAAAGATGAAATTATACATTGGGCAAACTAAGAGAAATTAAACCTAAAACTATAACCACATTTAATTTGTTACCAGGGGAAATAAAGGAAATCAAGTCTTAGGAATCAAATCCCCTGAATTTAAACTCCATCTCTACCTAAACTTTGCTTGCTCTGTGACCTGGGCAAGCTATTTAACTTAACTGAACCTAGTTGTTGTCAAGTGTAAAGTGGAGATAATAATAGTACCTACTGCACGGAGTTGTTCTGTAAATAAGTTGGTGCATGAAAAATACATAACACGCTATCCAGCATGCGTGAGCTTGTAGGAAATGTGCACTACATTTCTAAAAAGAGCATGGAGGCGAGTATTTCAATTATAAAGAAAAGGCTGTTAAGTAAACAATCCAAATGTCCTTCAGTGCTTGAATGATTTAAAAAATTGTGGTCCATCATATGGAATACTACTCAGCAATAAAAAAGAATAAACTATTGATAGAAACAACAATGTGATTGATCTCGAAGGAATAATGCTGAGTAAAAAAGCCAACTACATAGTCTTACATACTGTATGATTCCACTTATGTGACATTCTTGAAATGACAAAATAATAAAAATGGCGAAAAGACTAGAGCTTTCCAAAGGTTAGGGGAGGACAAGGAAGTAAAGTGACTTTGGCTATAAAAAGGTAGCAAAAGAGATCCTTGTGATGCGAATATTCTGTATCTTGACTGTGGTGGTGGTCGCACAAATCTACAGATATGATAAAATTGCAGAGAACTAAATACACACATTGACACACAAATGAGTTCATGTAAGACTGATGAGATCTGAATAAGTTCTGTAGATTGTATCAATGTCAATTTCCTGGTTGCAATATTGTACCATAATTATGCAAGACTTTGCCTTTGTGGGAAATTGAGTGAAAAGTCCATGGAATCTCTGTATTATTTTGTGCAACTGTATGTGAATCTGCAGTTATCTCAAATCAAAAAGTTTAAAGAAGGAAAAACGCTAAAATAATTTTCTGGGGCTCCTCTTTGGTCTTTTGTTATTCAAAAAGGACACCTAAGAAAAATCTCCAAATTAAAAAAATATGGATTGGTAAAAGTTTATTTTAAAGTTATTGAAAATCCTTTAAAAAACATAAGCTTAGAAATGATAGGTAAATAGATGACTTTGTCAACTATGTTTTTCTTTCGAAAAGGAAGGAGTAAAATCAGTCATTCATTGACAATTTACTTGCAATACTACATAGATCGAGTTTTGTTAGTTATTGCTGACTTTTCTTATTTTTAGCCACCAAATCTGAAAATAGCACATCCTAGACTTCTGACATCTATTATCTAGGTGTCTAAGATCAGTTCTGCTTGGGAACTTTACACACACACACATGCACACACACACACAAAAAAATAAAGGGAAGTCAGCCAGAAGTTAGGAGGAAATGGGAGCAGGAAACAGATTTTGTTTGTAGGTGTCTTTCCTGCCCTTCCCACCTCATTTACTTTCAATGCCAGACATTTCTTCTTTGGTCTTCACTTCCCCAAGTTATTTACCAGTTTCTAAGCCTGGGTCGTGTAAGTCATCAGGGAAGGAAATGCTGACTACTGATGTTTACCTGAGTAGCATCAGCCAGGCTGAAGCAACATGTACCCCTGTCCTGTGAGTATTCTAGAGAGCCTGGCATTTGCCTCAGTGCTGTTTGCTGGACAACTTCTATTCCCTTGCTGCTGTGATGTTCTGCATTATTAAACATTCACCCATTTGTTTACAAGTTTTCCATCTCATCTATGACAACAGCAAAAGATCTCTGTATGTCCCTGTGTCCCGCAAGTCCCTTATTCAAGCAGTCATAGACAGGCTGGTGCCAGGAAATCCTCAAAGCCTCCACTGCCAACATCACATTGACAATAACAAATTGTGTACATCACTGTTGAAAAACAGGAGGAAATGTGCTGTTAGTTTAGAAAAAAGAAATCACTGTCCTAACTTTTCAACTTTCAATTAGTGGAATTCAAAATGCCTACTAGAACAGGGTTTTTCAAACTACTTGAATTGAAGAACAACTTGCAGACTGCTACATCTATAAAATTCAATGAAATAAATTATTAGAAAAGTTAAAAACATAAAGATATAAAAAAAATACAGCCTCAAAATGTTACTACTAAATTAACCTAGAATTATTCTGTCAAACTGCTATAAAAATTCTCTCTCAATTTCTGTATTAATTTCAGTATAAATATTTTATAAGCCAGCACTTGTCCACCAACTACATTTTGAGTAGCACTGAACTAGAGGACATTCTGTCATCTGGTCATCCTTCCTCATTTCCTTAATGCTTTTCAATACTCACATTTAGACCACTCCTCTCCACTTTCTTTCCTCTGCTGCTGCTCTTGGCAAAGATAGACTATTTGAAAAAGCCCTCATATCTACATGACCCTCCACATGTGCGTATTGTCTCACTTAATAAAAAAAAATTGCAGGTCCGGATTTATTAAGCTTGATGTTTGACCTTTACTCTCTCAATGGTTAAAAGGACTCTGTAAGGTAGTAATTATTTCAGGGAAATCAAAGTAAGTCAACTTGTAAGTTGCAGGACCAGACATTGAATCCGGAATTTTTTTCAAAACCTGAATGTTTTCTATAACACTTCCATCTTCTACTATCATGTTCTAAGGTGATTACTGTGCCTATGTAAATCAATTTGATGTGTAGTTATCTGCATTTTCTAGCATAAAGAGCTCAGTATTTTTTTAGAGTTCCTTCCATTGCTATTTAATTATTCATTTATGCATTTCTTTTCTCCCCCAGAGAAAGCATACTCTCTTCGAAGGCAGAGGTTTTGCCCATTAACTTTTTATATCTTCCACAGCATCTAGCACAAGACATAAATCAACATTCAGTAAATATGAAATAAGGAAACAAGCATTAGTTCTCTTATTGTTAGTTGAAAACTTATATATGCATAATATAATATTTTCAGAGAGAACTGAAATAATACTTCAAAGCAAAAACAATATTTTAAATACAGAAAGAAAAATATGACAACATAATTTTAATTCTCTTTGATGATTAAAAAGGCCTTCCAACATCTTAGAAATCAGTTTTTATTGCCTTGGCAAAATATATGTACCAGAGCAATTACAGTTATTTGTTTTTTCCTTAATTTGGACTATCATAGTTATTTAACGAAGCATTCTGGAGGACGCTGAAGACAGGGCTGAATTACCCCTGATTAATAAGGACCCTTAGTCAATAACAAGAATACCCGAGTTGTTAGACCAACCTCAAGAAGCAACTGATGACCCAAGTTGGATAGTTTTACAATGTACACTGCCATCTTGGACTTGCTTCTAAGTTGACAGAATTTCTATATCTGCTTTAAAAGCTTTCTACTTTTTATTTTGCCAAAGCCTCTTTAAATATTGCCTATGCGTACTGAAGCTTTTTCAAACAAATCAGAGCTTTTTATAGCTCTAAAGCAGCTGTGAAGACTTTACATTTTCACAAAGGGAATAAAAGATGGAGGCTGTAAAGAGTGGCTTATGGGAGTCTTTGTACTTACAAATAAAATGTCTTAACAAGCTTATTAATATATGCAAAATAATGGGAAATGATAAAAACTACAAAAAATAATTTACTATCTTGACCAGTGTACTTATATCAATGGATTCTGTCTACTCCTGTGAAGAAAAAATAAAATAATTAACACTAATGCTCTAAAATCTCACACATTAGAAAACTATATACTTATGTTCCTAATTTAGGTTCTAGGCACATTTTAATGGATCGGGTTTATATATAATTATATAATTTCAATTTTTTCTAATATTCTAGGCAAGCTTGAAAGTTACAAATTATAATATATACCAAAGGTAAGTAAGTTTGTGAAATTTATGATGAACCTATTACGTCTTATAAAACCCTCTTCATTCATAGTCCAAGTCCTGAATAATCATGAGGAACATATGTTTCTAAGAAAAGCATGCTATTTTGCTAGGTATTTAATTGCATAGTAGGTATTTAATCCCTACTCCCAACTTACCAATATTAATATTTATCAGCAAAAATTGACCATTACATTTTATGTTCTTGATGGGTATGAAAAACTCCTCATGACATAATATATATGTTCAGGAAAAGTAAACATTTAAATCAATAACAAAATATAAGAGAATTCCTTAAAGGGCCCAAACTGTTCATTGACCATATCATGGTTAGATAGACCTTTATCAGTTCTGCATGTTCTATAGCTCTTTCCAGAGATAAATGAAACATTACCCTACTCTATTTCTTCTTATATGAAAGTGTATACCGTATGGCTAAATGGTACTTAATGAATCTCATGAGCATTTATTGAATGAATGAATGAATGAATGAATAGGTGAATGAAGGACTGAGTAAAAATACAAATACAACTATGCCTAACCAGGACTCAGTAGAGTGTTATGTAGTGGTATCCAGCATGGTGATTTCCAAACTCTAGGCATTAAATAAGGATTTATTATTTTTATTAAGCCAACATGGTTAACATTCCTTACCCTTCCAAAAAATACCATAAAGAATTTGTTCATTTTATATTAGTAATGTTTCCCTGCATTCCCTATTTTTCACATCTAGTGCCTGCTCAATTTGAAGGAGTTTTAGCTTCTTCCATAGGCTTTCATAAAGATCACCTCCATTATGCAATGAGTCTATTTTTCCCTCTTCATTTTACATGTTATAGTTTGAAAAGCTGTGTTTAACAAACAACAACAAACAGACATATCAAAATAGAGCAAGCAAGTGTAAGTACAGGATCGAAGCCTTAATCCCTCCAAGGCTGTAACAGAAAATAAAGAGCCCAGAAAAGAACATCAACCCTATCACCCCTGGTTTGAGCACAGAGGGTAGCACTGAACAGCATGGCTTCTGCTCTTGGACTGCCTGGATCTGAATCCCAGCTTCATCTCTTTCAGCTTTGTTTCAAAGGACAAGTAACCTCTCTGTGCTTCAATATTTTCATAAGAACCACGTGGAAAATAATAGCATCTACCCCATAAGCTTATCAAGAGAAACAAGAACATGCCTACAATAAGTAGTCAGCCAACATTCACTATTACTGTTGCTACAGGAAATCCATACTCTTTCTGGGAAGTAGACATTTTAAAATTATATGTATTTTTCCAGTATAATTTGCCCTAAAGTTGATTTGTGAATTAAGTACTTTTTCCTTTTCTAAAAGTAATGTAGATTATAATTTTGAATTTAATTCTTGTTGTGGCATTATTTTAGGCATGTTTGTGCAGGGTGAGGGTAGAAGGATTATTCCTAATGAAGATCCTTTCCTTGACAAAAAGGAGTCATTTATTTCAGATGGCAAGAAACTGGCATAGACACCCTTTCATTTGCCTTTTGTTCCATCTTGCCATCCCTCCACCCTCCATTCCCCCTTCATGCAGGTTTTTCCTGTTCTCATGATGTTACTTCAATAAAAAAACATGATTAAAACTAATTGTCACTAAAGTATTATAGGTATGTGACACTTCCCATAATGCTTGCATTTTAAAAGAGAGCTTTCTGTAACAGTCATGCTTAATATATTGTGTAAGCCTCAACTTCAGTGAAATTTCAGTCACTGAGGCATCAACTACAATACAAAGAGGTAATCTGAGAGTATATAGGGGCAAGTACACATTTGACAAAAAGCAAGAGAAGTGAACCTAAAAATGTTGCCCTGGTAAGTCTAATATCAAGAGTAAAATAATAAAACAGGCCCAAAGAGATGAAATTTGTCAAAATCTAGAGGATGATGGAATCATGAGCAATAAGCAGCATGGTTTTATAAAGAGCAAATCATGCCCGACACAGTCAATAGCTCTTTTCAGCAGAATGACAAAATTAGAGGATGAAGGAAATCAGGTAAATGTTGCCTATTTGCACTGTCACAAAGCATTTAAAATTGTCCCTGCAAATTTTAAATTCAACTGTAGATAAAACTGATTCAGCTCTGAATGCTTTCTAAAAAGGCCTGAAAAAAAATGTAAAATGTCATACATAATGACAATGGGGGCCGTTGTGGGATGCTGGAGTTAATAAGGCTCATTCACTACATTTCCCACACTGATGAAAGGGAAAAAATACATCAGAATTGTGCATAACATGCTTAGTGAATAGCAGATTTAATGGAACACAATTAGGAAGATTTTAAAATACAATGGGTAATCTAAAAGGATCCTAAGTGAGATCCAAGAAACAGCTATTTCTAAACTAAAATAAAACAGACTGAGCTAAGGGGAAAGCCCTCAGGACAAAGAATCAAGAAATCCTGATTTGTGTCTCTTTCTACCTTCTCTAAGTGCAGATTCCCTGACTCATTTACTGTCTGGACTTCATTCCCCAGCCCTGACTTCAGGACTGAATAGGATGCAGCAGGAACCTGATCATGCCCACTGAGTACACTGACTCTTTGACTAGAACTTGATGGGACAAATTTATAGACACTTTCTCACTCAGACACCCCTGTTCTCAGTTAAGAACAAGTGCAGTCTTGGCTCAGAGATTCTCTCCTGGCCCACAGTTTGAACAGAGAAGGAGAGACACAAGTAGTAAATAACTACAGGGCAATGAAATAAGAGTAATAATGCAAATGTGTAGAAAGTTCTAGAGCAACTCAAATCAAATAATGAGACTATCAGAGGGAATTGGGTAAACATTCAAAGAGGCAACATTTGAACTGGGCCTGGAAGGCCAGGCAGAAGAGGGGCAGGGATTGACGTAAAGCCCCATAAAGGCACAGCAGACTTGGGAATTCTCCTCATGGATACAAAGAGAAGGATGACTGTTCAGTCTAGCACAGAACACTGCTTTGAAGAGTAGATAGAATGGCCCACGTGACAGAATTTTGTAAAACATTATATAAATATAAAAAAATTTAATTCTATTATGAGCAGTTAAAAATTGCTTTGAAATATTACCCAGTAGGAAAAAGGGAGGTGAGGCTTAAGCCCAACACCATGAACATGGCAGCATTAGTATCACCCAGCTGTAGCCACCTCTCCGACTGCTTCAAAATCCTGAGTAGGGCAGGGAGAGGCCTCATGCAGAGCGGAGCTGAGTTTTGTTATGGGTACACATCCTCCAAAACAGAGCATGACTCACGTGTGGGATATGAAACCACCCACAGATCAGCATGGATTTACAGGCAGCAGCTGCCACCATCCTCCTCTGCAGTTATGTTCCCTGTGAAGAGGGGTATCAGTGTTCCCATCATCTAAGCTAAATGCTTGGAATCACCTTTGATGTCTTCTCTCTGTGCTGTGATTTCACAGTAACTCATCATGTTTCTTGTCCTCATCTTTTAATTTCCTTTCATGCCAGCACCAGTAAATCTACCATTGCACCTGAACAATTACAAGGTCCCTTACCTGGGGTCTTCTAGCCTCTCTCCCTTCTCCAGTCCATCCTCCACACCAACTTGGCATATTAAAATACTGCTTTTGTCCTGTTGCATTCTTATTCATAATTCATCAACAACTCCCAATTGCTTACATCAGTGATTCTCAAATTTCATCTGCAGGAAAATAATATCTGATATTTGCTTAAAATTAAGATTCCAGTATGCTCCTTCTCATTCTGATACAATAGTTCATTTTTTAGTGAACAAAAATTTAGTATTAGGTTTTTAAAAGTTTTTTAAATTATTTATTTTTTTAAATCGAAGTATAATTTACGTACAGTATTGTGTTTGTTTCAGGTATATAGCAAAGTTATTCAGACATATATATACTGTATACACATATTCATGTATGTATTCTTTTTTGATTATTTTCCGTTATAGGTTATTGCAAGATATTGAATATAGTTCCCTGTGCTATGCAGTAGGTCCTTGTTTATCTATTTTATATATAGTGGTTTGTATCTGCTAATCTCAAACTCCTAACTTATCCCTCCCTCCCTCTTCCCCTTTGATAACTATGTTTGTTTTCTATGTCTGTGGGTCTGTTTCTGTTTTGTAAATAAGTTCATTTGCATTGATTTTTTCAGATTCCACATATAAGTGATATCATTTGATATTTGTCTTTCTCTGTCTGACTTACCTCACTTAGTATGGTAATTCTAGGTCCATCCTAGTATTAGTTTTATTATTAAGTGCTTTGAGGACATGCTTATAAGAGAGATCAGCTCTTCTTAGGTGCTGGACCTGAACTTTATATACCTGTTACCAGCTGTCGTTTACCATCTTTTAAACATATTCACTTTATTTAGGCATAATTATAAAAAATAGGAATATAATATATAGTTTATCTGTGTTCATAATGCATATCTATCTATCCCTTTATCTATCTAAACCATAGTACTATATGAATAAAGTACTAGCTGAAATGTCTTTCTGCTGCCCAAGGGGCTACTAACTGGTCCAAGGATATCTGTTGAAATGGTTCACGGATGTTAAATTCCATATAGTCACGTTCAAAGGAAGCTTGATTCATGGTCCTAGAATCTCACAGTTTAAATAAGTCTCCAAAATTAACTTTTCCTGCCAGGAAGGGAGGACTGTCTTCCTGAAGAGAGTTAAGTCATGAGATAACGATTTCTTTCCCCTTTCCTCATGTGCTGAGGTTAGTAGTGGCAGAACATTTAACTTATTTCTCCCATCATGATGCTCCATGCATCAGTCCCCAAACTGGAGACTTGTCCCTGCTTTCTGTCTGAAGGTGGTAAAGTGATCAAGCAGCAAATGTACTCTATGTGGCTGAGAAATGGTCAGGAGAAAGAGAGTGAAAAGGGAGACCTGTTACATGGGAATAGCTTAGATTCCCAGAAATTAGCTCTCAAGTAGTCGTACATCTGACATGGTGAAAAGAATGCCACTTTAAGTACCTGGGACCTATATCAACTTCCCAGGCACAGCTGGAATGAGAAGGGCCTAAATGCAAGGGGTTTTAGGGACTATGCCATCTGTGGAAAAAGGGAGAAGGAGGCCGTATCTCGGTGAGTTCATCAGACCAGGTACTGAACCACCAAGTTCCCCAAAGAACCGCCAAATGAACCTCATGAAAGATCTTGCCTTTGGGGGCCCGCAGTCCAGAAAGAACCAAAGGCCACTTTGGTTAGACAGTTGTATGACAATTACCTAAATGGACTCTCCCTTCCTGAGGCCACTAACAGAGACTGAGGCTGAGAGAGGCCTGACACTCTCCTAGGCCATCAGCTTTAACAATTTAAAATCAGCTTCTCCACAGTTTGTAGAATCTCTGCTTTGTCTCCTCGAGAGAAGGCATTGAATTAGAAAGTTCACAATACTACCTAAGTTGACTGACCCAAACTAGAAGTCCTAGAGTGTTATAGGATAAGAGTATCATTTATCAGTAGGGATATATGTATATGTATAACTGATTCACTTTGCTGTACACCTGAAACTAACACAACATTGTAAATCAACTATACTCCAATGAAAATTAAAAACAAAAAGAAAGTATGAAAATATAGTCAACTGGCAACTTTAAGTCTGAAACATAAACATCTGTTTACGATAGTCTAGTTTTTAAAAAAGGATCATAAACATAATATAAAATTAAAATAAGGCAAATTTAATTCCAACATATGTATTGATAACTCTTTTCATTTTTGAATTATTGTAAGTGCAGCATGATATGAAGAAAAAAGCTTTGGATTGCAACCAAATAATTGAATTCTAGTGTCCACCAAAATATTTTTTAAAAATGAGGTGAGTGATGTAACCGTTATGAGCCATAGTTATTTTTCTGTGAATTAAGAGCAGTAATTATTGTAGTACCTACCAAAAACAGGTTATTGAAACAAATGAGATATGTAATATTATCATCCATAGTATTATTAGACTTTTCAAATTCACTATTCAAATCTCAATTTTTAGTAGAGATATTAAAAATGAAAATTCCATACAACACCAAATCTTATTTTACTCATTAAATGTTTTTGACAAGTTGATCTTTCACAACATTTTAGGGTATTTATCTAATACTTAAACCTAAAATTTCTTAACCAAATGAGGGAATTGAACTATGTGTTTTCTAAATTTCCCTTCAGCTCTTAAGATTTTTGTGATTCTGTCTTTTCCCTTCACTCTTAGAATACCTTTTATTAAAACTGTTAACAGTATGAGCATAGTCTCATTTCAGTTTTCCACCAGGGCTAATGAAGAGTAAAAAAAATAAAATGGAAATAAAAATCTAGAAAGGGGAGAAACAAGAGGACAAAAATTTGAAGAGAAACAGTCTGAAAAATCAGCTAAAGAAATAACCAAGAGTTACCTTTCTGTTCATCTTGATACAGAATTCTATAAGATATATTTCACATAAATATTGGCTTGCCTGAAACAAACAAAATTTTAAAAAATGATTACAAATGAAGCTGAAATGTTCATGGATAATGAGACAGGAGGTGATTTTCACTTTCTGATTTAGATATTATATGAAGGAATCACCAGCCAGAGATAAGATAGTTAAAGAACTTCACTTTACCTTTTGTGAATTTGAACTGTCTAGAGAGAAATAATTCCTAGGAGTCAGTGTCTTTGCAACGTGCTGTTGTGGCATAAGGCATTCTCCACTTTTCACTTTTCCAGCAGGCTGAGCTGAAGCACTGCTGGAACAAATCATTACAGCAGAGCCTGATCCAGCATTTGTGATGCTTCATTCCCAGCAAGTTAGTGTGTCCCTTGGTTCAAGAACAGGTAATGGGTTACAAACACCTGGTATTGCAAGGGTTTTGATTTTGTCCACAAACACTAAATTACCTATGTATACAACCCAAATATTGATGTTAAATAACTTGTAAAGGAAACATGGTAATGCAGAGATTGCTAAAGTAATCAGGCAGGAAGTGAGGGAGACCAAAGAGAGAATTTCACATCAGAAAACTGTTCACTTTTCCCACTGAGGCTAAAGTAACCACGAATCATTTTAATTAATCTGCCATAAACGTCACAGCCTAAATGAGTTCAAAGGATTTCAATTCAATCCATAGTCCCTCACAAATACCACCATGAACCAGAGTCAATGCTGCAGCCTTAAATCTGAGAGACACGCAGATAAGAAGACAGGTGTATGCATAAAAGAATAAAGTATAGTAGAAACCAATTACAGCAAAGTCGTTTTTCTTCCATAAGAAAAAATTTTTATTATAAAAAGAAAAATTACTACAGAGAAGGGAACTGATTTCTCTAACGATTGAAGTATCTACATATTTTCTTGATGAAATGAATTTCACTCAGGGTGAATTATAAATAAATTGTCCAGCTTGCCATGAATATTATAGTTGTACAAAGAATTGTACCACCTGCACTGAAAGATATATTCACCACCTCATGTCCTAAACAATCTGATGTAATTAATGGGGCAGTTATAATTAATATGGTGTTTTCATATCTAAGATTAAATATGCAGATGGTGACAAAAGTCTAGGGTACACCTGGTTCCAAACAAGAGCCTGACAAAGGCTTGCTTGCTTGATTTGTTACTTAAATATGTGACAGGGTACAGAGATCTAATATGTAATTTTGCATGTGAACATCACCACCCAGGTAATCCTACTGTGGATATCCTTATATTTCAGTTCCATGGTATTCTTTCTAACCTCAGCAGATTGCTTTGGGTGGCAGCTGAACACATAAGAACAGCAAAGATGTATTATTAACAAAAATCTGGCTTATTATTCAATTATCAATGGCTGGTTGAACACTCAAAATAGACTAAGTATGGCTTTGAATAAGTATGCAGAAGTTTTCAAAATGTTCTAAAATAGTAACATCACAAAATAAAGTTTTTCAGGATTTTTTTTGTATGTGCTAAGATATATCTGTCTCTTTCTCATTCAACATAACTAAGACCATATTGTACCAAAACAGACTTCAGGTTGTTGATATTGCAGGAGTGCTCATGTATTGTGGTTAAAATAAAAATGAGATGAGGTAGAAGACGAGTTTGTTCCTTTTAATTAAAAAATGTGCTAGAAAATACATTGGTAGCTAGTATTTGACTCAACAATGTGGTTTATTATCATTGCTATGAACTCAACATTAGCCGTATAACTGGGAAAACTCTTTAACTTCTCTGCCTTTCAGTTATGGTCACAGTGATAATAGTATTTCATAATATTTTATAATAATTAAATATGTCAGAGAGCCTAGTACTGTTGTGGACATAAGGCAGCTATTCATTATGTTGGTTTTCTTTCTGCTTTGAGTAAATATTTCCTTCTTTCTTTCTTTGCCTTCTTCATCCTCTACTCCTTATTTTCCCTCTTCCTTCTTGACAATAAGTTTTAGACTTTCAGAAGGGCAAAAATAACTATAGAAATTTTTACATGTTTACATTCTTAGATCCTAGTACATTTAGAAGACGTAATAAATTAACAATAAGTACTTGAATAAATAATATTGGGAATATACAATGTGATCTCTGCCCGTGAATACAGAAAATATAAAAATATGACTTTACATAATTTTGTACAGATTACAAAATGCTTCCATGTACACACTCCATTCTTTTAATCTATACAACAATCTTGAGGTATATGTTAACATGGCAAAAAACTCAAAAGACCTGTGCTCAGAACTTTGTCATTACCAGCCACCTGACCTAAAGCTATGACTCTGAGCCTGTCTTCTTATCTTCAAACAAGATTAATATCCATCCTGCCTCCCTGGTAAGGTTGTGATGAGAATCAAGTGAGAGACTGTACATCAAAATGCATGTGAACTTTAAGTATATACACATAAGAGGTGTCTACAAATTCTTACCCAAAAGATAGTTTACAAATAATTAGTTATGAGATGTCATCTTCACTTAACAATTAAAAAAAAAAAAACCCAATGACAAAAAGGCCCTATTTTGTACAGAGAAATGTGTAGGTAAGATTGAAATAATAGGAGTAGTTAGAGAAGAATGCCTGTAAGAAGTCATGAGGCATCTGAACCTTGAAGTCTGGTAGAATCTGGATGGGAAACAAGTGAAAGGAAGGAAGTGGCTGGCAAGAACATTTGAAGAAAGGCTTAAGCAGATTATTTGGGGAAGAGTAAAAAGATTGTCCTTGTTGGAATTATCGGTATTGGGAAATAATAGATGAAGTTGAAAAGCCAAAGAATTCAGAGTGTGGAGGACTTTGAATGTCATGGTAACTTTCAACTTTTGCATGTAGACAATAATATATTTCATGTAGGACAAAACAGTATTTATGTAACTGATAATATATTATGAAGCAACTTGAATTTTAGGAAAATAAACTCAATTATATCCTTTGGATTAGAAATGGAAGATTATAGCACAGAGGTTGGTTAAAAGGTTATTAACATGTGTAAATAATGGAAGGAAGGAAGGAAAGTTACTGTGGTCTATTCAGAAATGAAGACCAATAAAATACCTTATGGAGTAAAGTGCTGATGGAAAGGGAGAGGAGTGATGAATTCAATATCATAAGTAAGGACAGTGGAGTTAATAGAAGTTTCAGATACATAAAGTATGGTCTTAGAATACAAGATTGAGACATGCTTAATTGGCCAGATGCATGGTGGTGAGTCTATGAGTCCTAGGGATGTTTAGGTCTTAGGAGAAGGCCCATGCTATCAAGCCCTTGTTTGGTATGAGTAAGTAAACATAAGTATAGCATTATAGACGAGGAATCCAAACAGTCTTTGAGAACACAACTTTGGAAAATCAATACCTTATTTATATTTAAATAGTATGAACTTCATAATATTATACCTGAATATGAGAGCCAAATATGTATGGCTTTATCCCTATAAATTAATATACCATAAGAAGAGTGAAGGGGTCCACATAAGGATAATGACCAATAGTAGGTTATCAACATTTTGCTCTAAAGCTCTAAAATCATTACTAGAGAATTGCTAGATCCTTAATTAATGGGGAGAAAAAAGGGAGGCTAAAGAATTTGCCAAAAGCTTTTGGAGGAAGCTGATTAACTGGATTTCTAACACCCAAAAGAGAAAAAAACACACACAAAGAGAATGTAATGGTTAACTTTATATGTCATCTTGGCTGGGCCATGGTGCACAGATTTTTGGTAGAGCATTATTTTGGATGTTTATGTGAGAGTGTTTTGGGATGAGATTAACATTTAAATTAGCGGGCTTTGACTAAAGCAGATTGCCCTCCATAATGTGGTTGGGCCTCATCCAATCAGTTGAATGACTGAATAGAACAAAAGACTGAACTTCCCCAAGCAAGAAGGACTTCTGCCAGCAGATGGCCTTTGAACTTGAACTGCAACATTGGCTCTTTCTGGATCTCCAGCCTGGCAGCCTACCCTTCAGATTTGTAACTTGCCAGTCTCCATAACTGCATAAGCCAGTTCCTTAAAGTAAATCTCTTTCTAAGATATACATATTGACATAGATATATCCATCCAATTGATTATGTTTCTCTGGAGAACCCTGACTAACAGAGAAGGCAATACACACAGAAGAGCAACATCACCCCAGTATTGAATATGCAGTGGGTAAGATATGTGAGCACTCAGCAAAGTGGATATTATGCAAATATTCAATAATGTTGTCTGTAAACAAAATTGAATATTTCTGGGTTGAAATTGACTTTAAGGTCTGAAATATTTTGTATAAAAGGTATAAAATTCAATCAAAAGTCAGATATTCTCTTATTTTCGTATCTTGTAACCTGTCATAGAAGAACATTGTAGGAAGTAAGAAAGATCATTCAATTCTGGAGTAAATCAAGGTATTTTTTTAGATATTTAGTATCTCTCTCTCTACTTTTAAAATAATAGCATATATTAAAACAAATATTTGAAATTTTAATTAATAGAAGTCTTCATTTTCATAGAGTTTTACAGTTTACAAAACAAATAAATGTTATGAATATATATATATATATATATATATATATATATATATATATATATATACTATCTCATAACTGTTAGGATGGTTATTATTAAAAACAAAACAAACAAAACATAAAACAACATGTTCTGATGAGAATGTGGAGAAATTGGAACCCTTGTATACTGTTGGTGGGAATGAAAAATGGTGCAAGCTGCTATGGAAAACAGTATAGATTTTCCTCAAAACATTAAAAATAGAATTACTCTGTGACCCAGCAGTTTCAATTTGGGGTATATACCTCAAGAACTGAAAGCAGAGTCTTGAAGAGATATTTGTGCATCCGTGTTAATAGCAACATTATTCACAGTAGTTAGAACATAGAAACAATCAAAGTATCCATCAACAAATGAATGGATACACAAAATGTGGTATATACATACAACGGAATATTATTCAGCCTTAACAAGGAAGGAAATTCTGCAATTTGCTTCAAATGGATAAAATTTGAGGACTTTATGCTAAGTGAAATAAGCCAGTCACAGAAAGACAAAAATTGTATGATTCCACTTATATAAGGTATTTAGAGTAGTCAAAATCATAAAGACAGAAAGTAGAATGGTGGTTGCCAGGGGCTGAAGGGAAGAGAGAATGGGGAGTAATTGTTTAATAGGTGAGTTTGCTTTACAAGATGAAAAGAGTTACAGGGATGAATAGTGATGATCACTACACAATGATGTGAATGTATGTAATACCACTGAACTGTACACTTAAAAATGGTTAAGATGGTAGATATTATGTTACATATTTTAACACAATAAAAAAGTAAATAAAAGAGATGGGGGAAGGATTCCGCCTGCTGTTAGAGGAACCTGAAAAGTCACACTGCTAAGGATATGGATATAAGAGGCAGGAGGGACTGAGGGATTCGGTGTTATTTTGCAATCTTATTGTTAGATGTAGAGCACCTCAGGGCAGAAAGGAGAGAAAAGTCCCAGCATTCCCTCCTAGCCTAGGGACATAGCACACAGACAATTCTCCAACTCCCACATTTTTTTTACCCAGTCCTCTGCTTAAAGAGGTAAAAGTTTATGAGGCACTATGTTGGTAATCCTTGGGAGCTTCAGAGCTTGTGGAAAGTGGCCTCAATTTCGGTGTTTGGTTTTAAACAATGCATTTCATTCATATTTCTTGGACTCTACCTGTGGGATATAGTTGCCAATTCTGAGGCAAAAGGAATACTCCCACTTCATATCCTATTATTATAGCATTATTATATCATTTAATCTGATTGGGTAGATAGAGCTGTAATTTAACTTTATTTATCAGATTGACCTTTGGAAGGATTAGGACCAGAACTCAAGGGCACACAGCTAGGAAGGGGTAGAGCTCACAACATAACACAGATCTTCTGATTCCAAGTCAGTGGCTCCATAAATTTTATTCTTGAGGGGTTTCAGATTGCCAATCAGGTTGAGAGGAGGAACTAGCAGAGTTTTCTGAAACTTATATGTGCATAGCCTTTCATAAAACTGAAAAAAACTCAATTGTCCACTTAAAATATGGGTGGAGGAGTTGAAGGAAATTATGAAGAGAGCTAACAACCACCCACTCCCACCAAGCCAATACTTGGTGATGCCTTTGCTCTGAATCTGATGCTTTTCCCACTATACAGCCCTACCTTTTGTAGTAGGTGGTACTGTATTCTCCAAAACAATGTGTTAATGCCTAACCTGTGGTACCTGTGAATGTGACCTTATTTGGAAATAGGATCTTTACAGATGTTATCAAGTTAAGGACAAGGGTGGGCATTCATCTGAAAACTGGTGTCCTTATAAGATGGGGGAATTTTGGACACAAACAAAGAGACATACAGGGAAGAACATCATTTGACAACAAAGGCAAAGATTGGAGTGAGGTATCTATGAGCCTAGGCATGCAGAGGACTGCCAGCAACCACCAGAAGCTAGAAAGAAGTAAAAAAGGATCATCCTCTAGAACCTTCAAGGAAAGCATAGCCCAGATGATACCTTGATTTCAGACTTCTAACCTCCAGAACTATGAGACAATAAATTTCTGTTGTTTTAAGTTACCCAGTTTGTCATAATTTGTTATAGCAGCCTTAAGATACACTTTTAAACTTCTTCCCAGTTTTTACAAAATTCTTTCATGATAAATACCCTAGTACACACCTTGTATAAGCTAATGAAGAGAAAGAAGAATCACAGGCAAGTCAGCATTTAATATTTCTGAGAGTGAAGAACGGAGGAGTCAGGAGGATCAGAGCTTTTGCTTTAGAATATGGATTTTTCTCTCCAGTTCTCACAAGGTCAGCCCCCTACCCAAAACAGCCACTTGAAGCTAATCTCAAAGCTTCCGGTAAAATTGTACTTGACCTTTACCTAAAGACCACCCCTACCAGGAAACTGACTGTTCCATCCCCTTGGGCTGTTAAAAAAGGCAGCTTTCACAGTGTTCCTTTCATTGCTCTGCTTGGGAATCTAAAACCTGTTCATCCTAAAAGAAACCAACCTGAAAGTGCCAAGCGAGACAATAACAAAACATACTTCATACACTTTTGAGAAAAAAAATATGCAGGGAAGAAAAATGAAGAGGATAAAACAGTCTGCTTATCTGAAAAATATGTTTTTTCATGCTAAGTACTATGCTATGGAGCCAATACATCATGTCCACCAGTAAGTGCAAGTGAAGCATGTTTCTTCCACACATTGTTTGACACGGCAAGTGAGTATTTTATTGGCATTGGGTAATTTAAACTCACACTCTGGAGTCTGAGTTATATTAGCAGCATACTATGGAGTATATTAGCAGCATACCATGCAAAGACTAGATTGTTTGGCAATTTGTGTACCAGAGAGAATCAGTCCAATATAATTCAGGAGAGAGGCAAGGGCAAAGAGTGTGGAGAAGTTGCTTTATATCAGAAAAATATAGCTGTTATTAAGATGATATGGATAAAACCTAAGAAACCTGGCACACAGTTTGCTAAATACTAGTTTATATGGCAGCATTGCAGGCAATGATCTGGAAATACTGATTCAACCACACATACAGAGCTAATACCTCCTCAGATAATCTGTTGCATTTATTCTTCCTACTTTATCTCTTCTATAACAAACAGCATGTGAAGGTACACACACACACACCCCCACACACACAAACATACACATGCATATTTATTGCTATGAAAACCAGTGTGTATGTGGTTTAAATTGTTGGCTCTGGAGTTAGACAACCTAGATTTGAATCCCAGGTTTACCGTTTACTGCTGTGCAAGCTTTATTTGTAAAACAGAGATTATGTAGTTCAAGTCTCATATATACTATCGTGACTAGGATTAAAAGGGATACTGCATACAAAACGCAGCCTGAGGCACAGAGTAGGTGGTCAATAAATGTCAGATATCATCACCAACATCATCATCATCATCATTATCATCATCACTATTATTATAAACATGCATACACTTGGTTATCAATGTTTATCTGTACAGCCAAAATCATCTATAGGTTTGTATATAAATTTAGGAGCCTATGAGCTTAAGACAGGTTTAGGGTTTGAGGAGATTATATTAATTTCTCCTTTAAAAATATTGTAGTGACAACACCAAATGCTGGCAAGGATGTGGAGCAATAGGAACACTCATTCATTGCTGATGGGAATGCAAAGTGGTACAGCCATTTTGGAAAATAGTTTGGCAGTTTCTTATAAAACTAAACATTCTCTTACCATATGATCCAGCATTTGCTCTCCTTGGTATTTATTGAAAGAGTTGAAAACTTACATTCACACAAAAACCTGCATTTGGATGTTTACAGCAGCTTTATTCACAATTGCCAAAAGTTGGAAGCAACCAAGATGTCCTTCAGTAAGTGAATGGATAAATAAACTGTGATACATCCAGACAATGGAATATTACTCAGTGTTAAAAAGAAATGAGCTATAGTAAAGCATGAAAAGACATGGAGGAAACTTAAATGCATGTCACTAAGAGAAAAAAGCCCATCTGAAAAGACTGCATACAACTATGGAGACAGTAAAAATATCAGTCATTGCGGGGGGTGGAGGAGAAGGGGGGGGGATAATAGGCAGAGCGCAGAGAATTTTTAGAGCAATGAAACTACTCTATACGGTACTGTAATGGTGGGTACATGCCATTATACATTTGCCAAACCCGTAGAATGTCCAACGCCAAAATGAACCCTAAGGTAAGCTATGGACTTTGGGTGATCATAAAGTGTCAATGTAGGTTCATCGATTATAACAAATATACCATTCTGGTGGGGAATGTCAGTAATGGGGGCAATTGCACGTGTGGGGGAAGGGAGTATATGGGAAATCTCTATATCTTCCATTCAGTTTTGCTGTAAATCTAAAACTGCTCTAAAAAAATAAAGTCCTAAAAAATATATTAGGAAATACAACTCAGGAAAATGTCCCAGAGCTCAAACTTTGTTTTTTAGTTTCTACTCATGGCTATGATTTATTACAGTGAATGAATACAAAGCAGGATCAATAAATGAAAAGGGCACATGGGGCCAAGTCTGGGGAGAGCAGGTGTGAGCTTCCAGAAATTCTATCCTGATGCTCTTGTACAAGACATGTTTATTCCTTCAACAATTAACAGCAGCAACATGTGTGAAGAGTTGTATGTCCAGGAAAGGTTTATTGGAGCCTAAGGGTCAGAATTCAAACTTAATCAAATGGCCAGTTAATTAATAGAGAAAGTCTGCTCAATATTGATAAATTTTGTCAGCTACTCAACCTAGATAAAACAGCTTTGTCTCATCTACTCATTTATGAACCATTTGAATTACACTATGAAGGAAAGGATAATAGGATTAAAAACAAAAATTAACTAAAGCCAAAGGTATTGAGGGAGAGTAACAGATAGGTCAATTTGTCTGGCTCACCAGGTCATAATATAAAGCACAGTAGACCTGAGACAAATCCCAGCTTCTACTCTCTTACCTGCAGATGGATATCAGACTCCTCAGAGCTTCAGTGTTAGGCTGAATTTTCATTTCTGCTATAAGCAAATGTTTATGTGATATTAAGTGAGTAACTGTATGTCAAAGTCCTTTCTAAGATTCCTCAAAACTAGTAAATATAATAGGATTTGTTATTAAACCCATTGTCAGAAATTACCTTAATATGCAGTTAAAAAAGTAAATAAAGCTAGAAATGCCAGTCTAGAGAAGGATTCCCCACTCCAGCCCATGGAAAGCCAGTAAAGAAATTTTAAAAAATGAGATGATCAGTGTTTCAAAGGGTTGCTCTTGTAGCTGTGTATGGCCTTATTTTTATTAAGTCATGTTTTTCTTCTTGCAACTCAGATGGAATCACAAAAATATATTCTATAGAATGTTTTTGGTCCTTAGAACATACTATAAAAAATATACATCAAAAAAACAACTTGTGACATTTATAAACATGATTCCCTGGCTATCAATTGGCTTTATATTGCCACAAATGAAAACACTTAAAAGAACATGGTTTTAAAATCATATCAGAAATGGATTTTTTTCCACGTAATAGTATTTGGCTCTATTTTTGAAGAAACATGACACCTGTTCTGTTGATATAAGTGTGTTGCATTTGCTTTCTACCATACCTCTACCAGTGCAGTAGGCCATATTATTGTTCAAAATATTTGCTGTCTCTCCCAACCCTGTGGGTTGATTGAAGATTTGTTACTTAGTTTATCTCTGTGATTTTCTTTGACCAATAAAATGTGAGTGGAAGTGACATGTCACTTCCATACAGAAACTATAAAAGCTTCATATGGTTTCACACCATCTTCTCTTTTCTGAATGCCAAGGGAAAATGAAATAATAAAAGTTTCTCTATTACTAGGAAAAAACTGTTCTGAAACCATGGAATCAGTTAAACACCAGAATTCTTTAAAACTATTTAATCAATCAATGGCAGGTCTACAGCCACTGTGACAATCACAACTGCTCGAGAACACCAGCCAAACAGTGGCAGCATTTTGCTTCTAAAAGTCATCCAGTGGGGAATGGACTTACAAAAGAAACATTCTCTGAATGTCAATTAGTCCACAACAGTTTCACTGTAGTATCCATGCTTCTACAGCTGATGTCAGCACACTCCCATCCCCAAATTCCATCCGTCTCAAAATCTGTGAAAAAATCAGTTCCCTGGTTTGCTCTAAGAGTATATGCCTGATCCACGTAGCTTTCCCTCACTTAAATAAGCAATAAATTTAATGTTAAGGTTTTTGTTTTAGATGATGATCTTATCCTTTGACACATGGGAAAAAATGACAAGATAGAGCCTACTCTGTCAGTTTGGGTCCTCCAATGAAGAGAACGTGGAACAGAGTGACCGTCAACCCATAATGGACACAAAACATTAGTGAGAACAGTTATTTATGTAAGCCATTGAGATTTTCAGGTAGTCTGTAAACACAGAATAACTTAGACTAAGCTGAAATATACAGTCTGTAAATTTAAGTTATGGTTATAGGCCATTACACAAAGAAAATAGGCAGTTACAATTTATCTCCCTGCTCCAATAAAAGATGAGTTTTCCTCTACAGAACCAGACTTCTCATCTCTCTTCTAATGTAATCATGATAGTTTTCACGCTTCAGGGCGAAATTTATGTTAAAAGCTTCATTATATTATTTCATTAGAAAATTATTTTTTCTGTCAAATATATGATTTTAAAAGATTTCTACTGTGCAAAAAGACTTGGCCAAAACAATAACAACATCAACAACAACATGAGTAAAATTTATAAAGCAATATAAAAATACAGCAAAAGAAATATACTTCATAATTCTTTATCCAGCCATAAATGTTCAATTCTTAAGCAATTTCCCCCACAGGACTCTGTATTCAATTTTAAAGTGAAAACAAATACAAAAATTAAATTTGCCTTTAAAACATGTTAAACTTTACTAGAATGTATCTATTACAAAGGGAAATAGTATGTCTATATTTGTATCTCATTTGGTATATAATTATTTTCAAATTTTATCATTTGCATGTAATTCATGTAACTTATTTTGAAGGACAGTTAATCATAAGAATTCAGTTATCATGAAAACCCACTGAGTCATTCAACAAGTATGTGAGAACATATTATATGTAAAGTTTAAATGCTGTTGGTGTTTAAAAATTAATAATAAACAGAATTTACCTTCAGGTCTAAAAGTAGAAAAGAGAAAATTTAATGTATAACCATAATAATGCGAGACTGATAAATGGCATCAGAAAGACATAGATGAAATTATATGCAAGATCTAAAGGATGAGAAATCACAACTGAGGAAAATCAGGGAAGGGTCATGGAGCAGGTGCATTTGAACTGGGCCTTAAAATATAAGTAGGAAATACTGTACACATATGAGTCTGGCTCTAATCCATATAAGCAAGAAGGAATCACTCATCTCTTCAATGTCACCCTGACCTAGCAAGACAGAGCTTTTCTCCTAATAACAGGACTCATCATGTTCCTGATATGTACATACCATCAATATGCTCTGAGATCTGGCAGAAGGGAAAGAGGGAGGTTATGTTTTAGGCTCTGCTTTCAAATTTTCCCCACTCACTTAGGCAGCAAAATTTAGCCCAACTACTTCTTTTAACAAATCTTTGTGAAGTAGAGATTTCAAAGCATACAGGTCATTGGAAATTAATTCAGGGTCTATGCATCTCTCTGAATTGTTGGCCTATAAAGGCCCTGTCTTGTCAATACCTTGAGTCAGAATCTTTCTCAAAGTAGACTACCTCTCTAGACTTTATTTCTTCCATATGGGTCAGAGCTTTAATCCAAAGCACTGAACCCCAGCCTGGGATTAATAGTGGTGAAAATTGTTAGCTAACAAGATTTGATGGAGCAGCCAACTGATAAGCCTTGATTACAGGCCTCATAATTCACTGGGAAAAATTCATTAGTCAACAGCTTCCCTGACACTCCCTTTCTACTAATAGTCAAAGCACAATTCTATAGCCCTTTCCTACAACTACTTTTCTCACTTGAGAAATTCCGGGACAAAGTGATTAAAAGAAAAGTAAATCCTTCACCCCTCATGTCACCTACAAAAGTGGGCAGCAACACGATTTGGGGAAATTTCCTGAAGTTGTGATAAAATTTAAGAACAAAAGCCTCCTGGACCTATTATTTATTTTGCAAAGCAAAGTAAGACTTTAAAAAAAAACTCATGTTCAATTTTATTAAGCAATATTAAAAAGTAATAGCCTTCCAGGACACACAAAAATATAGTGCACATATCATTTATATGCAGTTGTGCATAAATCATTCCTCTTTTTTTCAAATGAATAGAATCAGAACTTCATGGCACTTGCGGAAAATACCCATTTAACTCTCAAGAATAACCCTATAAAAGAATGCTTATCAACTTCCCCAGAATAAAAATCAGGCCTAAATATGAAGACTTTGCCATTATACAAATATTCTTCAACCCATGACTTAGTGAAATTAATATCATTGCCATTGTTATTGCTTAAAATAAATAGAATAAGGGCCATTTCCTGGGAATAACAGTAAATTAACTGACAGAGCCCATGAACGAAATGAAACTAAAATCTCATGTCTAAAAAAATTTTTTTTAATTCCCTGGCTAAAAACTTATTGTCATCAGCAGCCACTTTTTAAAAAGAGAAATAAAGCAGCCTTTCAACTCCCCAGGTTAATTTCACTAATGAGTCACACTAGAGGAAAAAATACAGGGCAATTATTCAAAGGACCTTGGCCACACACTCAGTTTAATAGTTGACATGAGGTGATTTTCTGTTCCTCAGTTTCTTCACCTGAAAATGGGAATCAAATCTAAGATTGTTCAAGCATCAAATTAAAAAAGTATAAGTAGAATCCTAGAAATTTCCAAGCATCAATTTGAAAAACATATGTAGAAGCACTCTGTAAACTGTAAAATGTAAGAGGTCACTATTTCCCCACTTTTATCAAGTCTTTGTGACCTTGAGTTCCTGTATACAGGGCTCATCAATTGATCCCTTGGATATTTACTTCTAGAGCATCTTGGCATTGACTTTCTTGATACTTCTGGATGGGTCCCTACCCTCTGTTTTCTCATTCTTCCCTCCTATAAATCTGAGTTGATCTCCACTAGTCACAAATATATATGAAACACATAAATGTTTCAAAAGTTCCCTGAGAGACTCAGAGCAAAAAGCAGACTGAAAATTCAAAGTTCTAGTAAGATTTCCATGATAATAAAGTATTACCACATCTCTCTGGAATTTGTAGGGCTTTTCTATCCTTAGGACACAAGCAGAATAAATTGGATGAGGGTTACTGGGTCCTTGAGAGCAGTTCCAGACAGCCACCTATGCACACAGACTGGGGCCAAAGCTGAATACAGAGCCTCAGAATTTCATTATGAGACTGTTGGATGAGACTATTTTTCCTACATACATAATGAATAAATTATATCAGGCTTCCAGACTTTTTTGAAACTAGACATATGACACTTAAATTTGGGGTAAGCAATTACTGAAAAACTGACAATCTGCACCACAAACAAAAAACATTCAGAATGTTTTCTTCGGCAGACAGGTACATTTAACTGTGTGGAGAGAAGAGGAACTAATCTATGTTTCAATTAGTTCCCAGTGACTCCAGCAAGCTTTGATGGATTAATCAAATTCTGGCTTTTGGGGGGAAAGATTTACTTAAAATCAAATTGATCTGTTGTTCTCGTATTATCACTGCTAAATCTATATTTACTCTGCTTTAGGGCTTCTGAAGAGTAATAAATTGTCACCTCTGCTGCAGTCTGCCCAAGTCTCAAGTCACACTTGAAATGAGTTTAATATTTAGAGCCCCTTTCAAAAGTACTGTTGCTTGCAGACACTCAGTCGTAAACTTTCCAACAGCAACAGAAAACGCCATGGTAGAGGCAAGATTTCACAAAGCAGAGTCAGACTGTAAATTTTTTTCTTGACTTTTGGGGACAAGGAAGACAGTTGCACCAAACAAAAGCTAAATTCAAATAAAAGAGGGTGAAAATTGAGTGAGGACTGTGCATGTACTGTGTGTGTGTGCGTGGTGGCAGGGTGGGAGGTGTGAAGGGTGTCTAATTGCTTATCCACTTTCACTCCCAATCTGTGGAGCATTCTTCCTAGGCTCTGCCTTTCTGTTCCTTCGATGGACACTGATGACAGCCTCCCCTGTTCAGAATAACACTCTGCAGGTGTTGCTGAGAAAAGCATGCACATCACTCAGTTTCCTTATCATCTTCAGGAGCTGTTGTTCTTTGTCCTTCACAGAGGCTCTGATAAAACTTCAAGGCTCTGAAGTTTAAATACAGATTCTTGCATTGAAAAAGCATCAGTGTGGGTTTTCCTGCCAAGAGAGCTGGACTGCTAATTTGACACATCAAATGAGCCTTTTGGACCGTGAGGGGTTAACCCAGTCCACCAGCCAAGCCGGGGGAAAGGCGTTGACTCCCAGATGCCAGTGCTAGCAAAATTAATCCTGGAGCTTAGCATCTGGATGCTTCACCTGCCAGGTGGGCCCCAGTAGGTCTTTTTCATCACTGGACCAGATTAAAAGAGAATGATGAGCAGAAGCGGTTCTGCACCACCAGTGACAGAAAGGAAAAAGGAAAAGATGTCCTCCACTGAGAGCGAGGCCCCGACTGCCTCCAGGTACTAATGTCCTGGAAACATTGGACAGGAGTGTGTGTTACCTTGTCCGGACACACCTGAGCTGTCTGGTTGCTGGAAGAAGGCTCGGGAACATCAGAAGCCACAGGGTAGGGCAGACTGAACAAGTCCAAGCTAGCTTCAGGGTGCCACTTTTCAAGTTTTCACCTGAGCAGACAGGATTTTTAAGTATGTTCTTTGGTTTCAGGCTGCTGGCAACATTTGTCGGGATACCCAGTCCCCAACCCCACCTGGCTTTTCTTTTCCCTGCCTTGTTTGCTTTGCACTTAACAGAAAATCAAACTTTCCTAAACCCATGTGTCCTCTTGACCTTCTCATCTTAAGAAATTTTTTAAAGTCCAAACTTCTCTTGTCTTCATAGGCATTTGTTTTTTTATATTTTCAAAATCTAGTATTTTTCATATGTTGTTTTTAAACATCAGAAATACAATTACATGGTCAGTGCTGGAAAAACACTACATTCCGCGTATCTAGATGAATTTGATGGGGGAGCAGAGGGCTAAAAAAGCAGGAAGGAGGGCCAGTAGGACAGAACTGATTTGCAGGGCAAGAACTTCAAAGAAATAATGAGGTCCCAGGAGAGGTGGAGCTCTGATGTAGGGAATTGAATCCTTTTCCAAAGCTTTCATAAGATGTATTTTTCTTTCTACTGCCAGATAAAGGTCTGTGTGGGGTAGAGGGGAAGAAAGAAGAAGGGAGAGGAAGCATTTGATGAAAAATAGAGTGGATGGTTCAGTGCTTTGCTTAGGCACCAGGTAAAGTTTCCTTCAAAAGGACCATGAGCAATTTAAACAGTAGAAGTGTCTGGGAATTAAAGAATAAACCAGGATGGATGCATGCATTTCCAAGAGTCATTATGGGGGACAATATTGTTTCTATTTAGCAAACACAGCTAAAAGTGGATGGCAAAATAGCACTTTATACATTAGATCTCTGAATATGAAGCTATATTTTCTAAGTATATGAGCTAATATTTTTACAAATGGAATATCTAATCTCTCATGTAAATTTCTTGAATTTGTGTGGGTCCTCTGAAAAGGAATAACAGCGAGCCAAATCTCAAATTTAAGATTACTGTTCTCATAGCAAGATAAAATAATTATTTCCAAATGTGAACATCAAAATGCTAATGGCTGGCTGGACCTAAGCATGGTAAGTTCACTCTTCTACAGAGGTAACTTAAAAAAAAAAAAATCAATCTATGCTATAAGGAAATGACACCTTCTGCAACTTCCTCACTTCTGCTCATTACTGTATGTGATTCTCTTACCATTTTAGAAATTATATCTCCCAGTTTGCCCAGGACAATCCCAGCTTATTCTTGTTATCTTGGTGAAATTATTAGCAGCACCCCTTTTACTCTAAGTGTTTTGGTTTGGATGATAAATTATATTGTTTTCTTACTTAGGACGACAGTATTCTCATGTACATAGATTGAGGCCATCAGATGGGGAGACTGGGGGCTGGCCAGAACAGCAGCCCTAGGGTGAGGCATGGACCCCAGCGTAGGGTCCACACTGGAGAGCCGAAATTGAGCTCAACTGGAACTAGGAAGCCAGTGCTCCGTAGCAACCAGTGTATCCCTTTCACATGCAGTAAAGTCTGCTGCCCTCAGTTGAGTTAGGCAGAATTAAACAAATGATCAGTACCCACCTTGAGGCCTGACTGTAAAGAGATGAAAAACACCCCAAAGCCAGAGCTGTGACAAGAGACCAGTGAGAAATCACCAGAGAGGAAGGGAGCCACCTGTAAGGGTCTGTAGCTCTTCCGCCTGGAGCGCGCTTCCTGAGCTGCTGGTCTTAGAACGTCTGACATTTGTTTTAGTAAAGAAATCAGTAAATTTTCTCATGCTTCTACTAAAACCAAAACAAAAAAGTCAAGATAGAAAGAATGTTTGAGCATTCTGTAAAAGATACTTTTCTCCCCCATTATATTCAAGAATGCCTAGATGTTTAAAACTGTAGTAAAGGAAGGAAACAAGAGTAAAACATTTATAATAAAAGAAACTTGCCATTTACACTAGTGAGATAGGCAACAAGTGTAATAAGTGTAAAATTATGTAGTAAGTATACACTAATTTAAATAATGAAGGTTAGAGGAAGTGATAAATAATCAAGAATAATTCTAGGGCATTAACACTACTCAAAATAAATATATACAGTTGCAAAAACCTTAATTTATTTCTTGCTGGATTTTATAGAACTTATCTGAAAATCAAGAAGAAAAAGTTTCATTACAGTCATTTGAAAGCAGGCTGACAAGTTATAAATGCACTCACTCAATGTACAAATATGTATAATACCATGCACAATGCACAATTCCTTAAATGGTGCTCAAACACATAACATCAGGGATGCTTAAACCTCATAGAAAACAGAAAACATACATGCATTCGTAAGCAACTAACATTTCAATGTTATAACACATAAGGCTTTCCCGCACCCTTTATTTTATTTGATCTTCTGGACAGCATATTTTACAGGTGAACAAAACCCAATTCAGAGACATTGAGTCATTCAAGATCAGACAGCTAAGTAAGAAACAAAGTAAAAACAATCAAACAAAAACCCCATAATCCTTGACCAAAGTTTCTTTGGCAATAGTTCTATTTCTTATAGGATCAGCTGTACACAGGAAAGAACACGATACAAGATTTCAATACAGCAGGAGGCAGATGAATAAATGAAATAAGGATTCTAGTCACAGGCCATGTTAATTTAGAAAAATTTGTTTAGTTTCTATTTCTTTCCTTGTGAAATAGTTTAAATCAGTGGTCCCCAACTTTTTGGCACCAGGGATTGGTTTCATGGAAGACAATTATTCCATGGATGGGGTTGGGGGGGTATGGTTCAGGTGGTAATGCGAGCGATGGGGAGCGACAGATGAAGCTTCGCTTACTCTCCTGCCACTCACCTCCTGCTATGCGGCCCGGTTCCTAACAAGGCCGTGGACCAGTACCGGTCTGCGGCCCAGGGGTGGGGAACCCCTGGATAGTTATAGTACTCCATGACTTACCTCCTTCATAGTATCCCACAATAAAATAATACTCTTGAAAACTCAGTAAGTGTTGCAAAATTTTACTCCCACTAGAAACTAGAAATAATTATTGATTCCATCAGTAATTTTAACTAAACAGGCATTTTTCCAAGGAAAAATTCTAGGTCAGAGGCCAGGAGTATGTAGGAGATGCTTATACTGGTATGGTCATATGAGTTGGTAAAATTTTGAAATACTTCTCAGCTGATTGATTAATTGCCACTTGCTCTAGTCCCTCGAGTGCCCCACCCTTCCCCTGGCATCTTCCAGATCTCCCCATGAGTCAGAAAGTTAAAGGATTATTATCAGCAGCTTCGTGCTTCAGTGCTAAGGGTACCAGCCTTACGGGTACTTGACTTCTGCCCTTACCTCGTTGGAGACATTACTGACCAATAAAGGGAAAACTTCAGCTATGTGTTTGCAGCTTGCTTTCTCATGTAACCAGAGTCATGTTGCCAACATCTGCCTGTGTTCCTGTGGTTAGTGCTCAAGTGAAAATAATATCACTTGTTCTACTTACTATTAGATAATAATTCCAGGAAATATTAAAAAAAAAAATGTGGCTGGGATGGGATGTTGATCAAAATGCGATGCTTGACCTCCAGGGACATTAGTGCAGCTATAGAGAAGGTCTCAGCTTGAAAGATCTGGGAGGAGTGGGAATGTTGTTGGTTATTTATTCACTGTCTTTGGCAAAGGAAGAAATAAGAGTGCTTCAGTTACCCTGGAATTTATTCTCCAACTCACAGCAATGTAATGTAGCTGGACCAGGAAATGATCCCTCCTAAGCCAGCTGGACCATATTACAGAAAGAACACCTAAACACCAGGAATTTTTTTAACATCAACAACACTTGCCTCCAGTTTAAAGTCTGAGACAGCTCCAACAGCTGTCAAATGGACAGTGAGGTTAACCCAAGAGAAACCACCAAAACTGTTTGCTGGAAAATATCATAGTAGGACTTACTCTGCTCACTCAGGGAAAGAAAATAATAAAACCAAAGAAAAATATGCATAGTACTTATGAAAATAGTCTACACTTTAAAAATGAAGAGGACATAAGTACTAAAAATGCAAAAGAAAAATAAAACTTTTGAAAAAGTTCTATTATAGGGAGTGGTAAAAAAAAAAATGGTAAGTTTGTTTTTGCAGAAACCTGATTTTCATTCCCAATGAAATTGAAGAAAATATGGACTCTATGAAATTATATAATGTTAACATTTAGATAGAAAGGGAACTGACTGGATCAAGGAGCTAGATTTTTTTAAAAGAAGGAAAGACTATAATGATAAAAACTTCAATAAAATTAAATCATTCATGTAATATGTCTTTATGAAGAGAAAGGCAATATCAGGATAAAAAGATGAGCAAGATATTAGAAGTGATATTATTGAAAACTAAATCCAATAGGCAACAAACTTAGGAAGCACTTCAAGAATGCAGAAGGTGTTGGTTTGAAAACTGGCTCTTGCACATGGAGGGCAAGCAGAGACCAAAGAAAGATGCAGACCACTCCAGATTGGTCGGTGGTAGGTTTAATAAGCAAAGGAACTCATATATGAGGCTTATTATGGGCAGCTGCAAGGTAAGTAGATCTCCACACCCACCAAATCTTAAAAGTTTATATAAAGGCCTTAACTGGGTTTAGTTAGGTATACTCTCCAGATGGTCTCAACACCACATTGTTCTCTCAAGTCTGTGTCCTTGACACAGTTCCTAGTGTGAGAATGGTGGACAGAACCTACATGCCAAGGACAGAGGAAGGGGGAGGAACCTCTGATTGCAGGGTCAACAGGCAGTCATGTTTTCTCAACAACCTCTTCCAACAGAAGGACAAGAGAAGAAAAATTATATGATTAAAGATGATTAAAATGGAAGACAGAAAGTAAAGGCATAAGAAATGGATAATTGATTTCCTGAAAAAGAAAAACCAACAAATATGACATAATAAATAATAAATGATATAAAACAATAAAGTTTCCTAATAGAGTAAAATGTTTTTATGTTTCTCTCAATAGATTAAAATGTTCCTAACGTTTCCCTAAGTTACATAAGGAAACTTCAAAAACATCTCAAGACCTAAGGCTTAGATTAAAAGGTCTTACCTTTTTCTCATCATATTCTGGTGAAGCTGTTAATTCTAAGGAAAGAAAAAAAAAAAGAGGAAATTATGCATCTCTGAGAATGGGAGCAGGACATACAGGGGAAAACCTCTTTCAGAAGAAAACCTCTCTCAGAAGAAAATCTCTGAAGCTGTCCCTGGGCTTCTCTATAGCATTAAAAGCCAGTTTAAAAAAAGGTACAAACAAAACAACTTAAAGGTATTTTGAAAAAGAGTTGCCAACAAAACCTGTATTCAACCAAGTTATCATTCCAGTAATGATAGGAGAAAATTATTCTTAGTAATGCACAGGCTCACAAAGGATATCTCCCAGAGTACTCCCCCAAAATGTTAACTGTTCAAAAGATCAATCTAAAAAAGAGCCGAGCATCTGTTGAGGAACGCTTATGTTGTTTCCATATCTTGGCAGTTGTAAATAATGCTGCTACTAACACTGGGGTGCATGTATCTCTTTGAATTAATGTTTTCATTTTCTTTGAATATATTGCTATAACATATGGTAGTTCTATTTTTAATATTTTGAGGAACCTCCATATTACTTTCCATAGTAGCTGCACCAATTTACATTCCCACCAACAGTGTACTAGGGTTCCTTTTTCTCCACATCCTCACCAGCATTTATTATTTGTTGTCTTTTTGATGATAGTCAATATTTTGCCATTTGCAACAACATGAATGGAACTGAAGGGTATTCTTCTTAGTTAGATAAGTCAAACAAAGAAAGACAATATTATATGTTTTTACTTCCATGTGGAATATAAAAAAAAAAACAAAATAGAAACAGACTCATAGATACAGAGAACCAACTAGTAGGAGATGGGTGAGGGGATGGAGCAAGATAGGAATAGGGGATTAACAGGTACAAACTACTATATAGGATACAATGTACAGCACAGGGAATATAGGCATATATATATAATATATATGTTATAAATTTAAATGGAATATAATCTATAAAAATATTGACTCACTACATTGCACACCTGAAACTAATATAACACTGTAAATCAATTATACTTCAATTTAGAAATTAAAAAAAGGGAGTGCCAAAAAGTGAGCCTGTGTTGTAGGAAGATGCACGGAAGGCATTAAATCACTTAAATGTAATAATAATTGTGAAACAAACAAAAAAATGATTTAGAAAGAATAGCTATGTAATGTCAAAATATGATAATTTAATAATATCATCAGAAATCTCATATCATATGAAAAAACTTATCTAGCAGAAGGGGTGAATAAAAGTGGGCACGTGGTGGAGCAGGAGGGTGGCAACAGTTTCTGGTTCATTCATGACATTGATATTCAGCCATTTTTTAATTTTAAAGGTACCCTCAAGACTTCCCTGGTGACACAGTGGTTAAGAATCTGCCTGCCAATGCAGGGGACATGGGTTCGATCCCTGGTCCAGGAAGATCCCACATGCCACAGAGCAACTAAGCCGGTACACCACAACTACTGAATCTGCGCTCTAGAGCTCATGCTCCACAACAAGAGAAGCCACCGTGGTGAGAAGCCTGCGCACTGCAATGAAGAGTAGGCCCCCCCTTGCCACAACTAGAGAAAGCCCACGTGCAGCAATGAAGACCCAACACAGCCAAAAATAAATAAATAAAATAAATAAATTTATTTTTAAAAAAAAGGTACCCTCTAAAATGTTGTTTTCAGGGATATTTTTCTTCCAAATTGATAGGCAACAAAATTTTAAATAAACACATTTCATATGACAAAAAGAGCAAACAAAAAAAAAACTTTTTGAGAGGCAAAACATACAAAACAACAGAATACAAATACAGAAATCTCCAAACAAAATGACAAAATAAAATCAAACAACATTTTCTGTAACAAACACCTCTGCTAAAAGATAACTGCTAGACATCTATAAAACAAAAGCTAGCAGTAATAGGCCTCTCTAAAACAAAATAACGGAGAAATACTAAAAGTAAATATTTGGACAAAATGCAGCAGTTAAACCCAAGGAAAAAGAAACAGCCAAATTATATTAATAACAGAAAAATAGCCTTCAACAAAAATTAGAATATGTGTAATCTTATTTTTTATGAAGGTAAAATCCATAATAATGATACTGGAGTCATAAACAATTATACTTTATAATGTAATACAAAATACATGAAGCAAAAACTGTTAAAAATATGAGAAATAAATAGAAACCCAATAGGAGGTAGAGATTTTAGTACAACAGTCATAGGCTTTGGTAAATAAATAAGATTAAAAATTATATGAAAAATTTAAATACTTAACAGTGTTTATTTAACATATTTATATTGAACTCTATATGGAAAACATAAATACCTAAACTTTTTTCTCCAGTGTCCATGGAACTTTTGCAAAAATAGTTCTCCTATAAGGCCATCTTTAAAAAGTATAAATAAGTTTAAAAGAAAACTCCAGGAATTCCATACAGAGTCTTTGATACCAAAAAAAAAAAAAAAACCCTACAAAGTAATATTAAAATGTTAAACAAAAAATTTTCAAACGTTTGAAACATGTATCAACCTCATAAATTGCTGGTGTAAAAAAATAATTATGGAAAAATTTTAAAGTAACATCACGATAAAACTGCATACTAAACAACTGGGAAGTGGCCAAAGTTACTCAAAAGACTATTCTCAAACTTAAATGCTTTTATTATTAAAAAAAAAAAAAAGAAAAGAAAAGAAAGAAAAGAAAAGAGAAAAATGTTAACTAAATTTTTAATTATATAAATTGGAAAGAAAGCACAACAAAGCAATTTTAGGAAAAGCAGAAAAATTAATTCTTTTTTAAATGCACAGAAATTAACATTTTAATGTGAAAGTTAAAAAGTAGAATTAATTAATCTAAGAATGGCCTCTTTGAAAATAAATCAATCAAAATAATTATTCTCCAAAAAAGAATAATTCTCCAGAAAAGAAATCCTAATACATAAATACAGTATAGAGGTGGTTAAAAATAATACCATTAATGTTATAATATTAAATATAATATTAATATATAATATTATATAATGTATTATATAATAATATCATGTATTAGTTTATGCTAAAACTTTGATAATATCAATGAAATATACTAGGAAATATAATTAGCAAAATTGACCCAGGAGAGGTAGAAATCATGGAAGGAATTTAAAAGTTAGTTCGTGAATCACTCAGCAAAAATGTGCCAAATTAAAACAAAGTATCATACTACATAAACCACTCTGGAAAACAAAAACAATTAGCTTTATTTTACAGTTTATCTTATGATTTTTTGCGTAATTTAATACTTAAATATAAAAATAGGCAAAGTAAAAATTCAGACCAACTTCACATATACATGAACATTTGAAAAATTTAGGTAGACTCTTATGAAAGGTATTATATTACAGCATTATATTTTAAAAATTGTTCACCCCAAGTACGTACAAATTATGCATGCAAGATGCCATTGGCACACAGAGCATAGGACAGCTCATTCTGCTGGTTGGGGCCCCAGAAGGATTTACATGGGAGGTGACAACTGAGAGAGGCTTTGACAAATGGATTGATTTTACCAAGCTGAGCTGAAGAAGCTCATCCAGGGTAGGGAAGGGCCTGGGTAAAGGCAGTGAGGCTTAAAGGCAGCTCAGAGAGGGATCATTTTGGAGAAGGGGCCAGGGACAGGACACAAGGCTGGAAAAGCTGGGAATACTCTTTAGGGTCAGGAACCTCAGACAATGTTGACATGACTGAGGGAATCTGGGACCTAAAGGGATTACAGAGGAGGCCGGCCACTTACCTGCTCTGTGCAAAGACACAGTCTGCCCCTAACCCTGCTCAATCTTCTCAGAGAACATTCTTTTCTTGTAGGGAGGGGACAGGGAAAGAGTGAACAGCCCACACATATCTACTGCTCCTATGAGAAAAATAAGTAGAAGATACCTTACAGGTATGAGTCACCAATATCATTTTCAGACATAGATGACAAAACATTTTTATTATTGTTTTTTACCCTGCACATTTGAAATCTGAAAGGTCTGAGGTTAACTTGGACCATTATCCTGCTTGACCAGAGGATGATCTTTCTGCCATCTGATAATACCTTTTAATACCTCCTGAAGGTGTATGCTCTTCTCTTCCTCCTTTTCAAAGTCTCCTGGGTATTTTTTAAGACAAGCCTTTGCCCCTAGAGCCTCCTTTCCAGCCAGTGTTTGGAGCCAAAATTATCACAATAAATGGTAAATTTTCTGGTAAATTTTCAAAAAAAAAAAAAATGTTCACCGTGATTGCAAGATTGATTGATTGATTGATTGATTAGCCAGATAGTTAGACCTCTTGCAAGATTTATTATTGTAATGCCATAAAAGTTTGTTTCATATTAAGAAATCTCTTACGACATCAAATAATGGAAAAGAAGAAAAATAGTTATCAAAAAATTATCTCAGAATTTCAGAGATCTCTAATATAAATTTGCTATATTGTGCCACTATATATACAGCTGCATTTTGAACTGAGACCCAACTGACAACTACAGAACCACTCTATTGCCTCTGTCAGCTGAGGTTACTTGATCCAAACCAGAATCCTCATCTACATCCATAGAAAAAACTATTCTTATGAAAGCTTATTGAGATAATACTGTGGTTTGCTACCTAGATTCTCCTTCAAGGAAGAATTTGTTTCCCAGACAGATGCTAGGATTGCTAGCAACAGACAGCCTTCAGCTCTCAGCCTGTTGTGGATTAACTCAAATGCAGAGAACAGCCTCACACCTTCTCTAAGCTGGCCCACATTCAATGCAGGACTATAAAATGCTGGCCGTCCTGACCCAACTTGGGACAACTCTGAAAGCCCACTCTTGCTCTGGAGCTCCTTTGAGATCAGCTAAGGCAACCATCGGGAATGTATTGCAGCTCAACTTCTTCCTCTGCTCAATCCTGCTTTCCTCCCTTCCATTTCACAGGTGTTCATCCCAAAGGTATTCCTTAATAAACATCCTGCAAGCTAAACTCCATCTCAGAACCTGCTTCCTAGGAAATACAACCTACAACATTATGACTTATAATCATGTCATTTTATTTAGTGCCTGACCCTAACACTTGGGCCAGACACCAGCTCTTGGGCTAGGGACTTAGAAATGTGTCAAGAACATAGCCCAGGATTGCTACCTCAGGTTCTATTTCTGAGGCATTGCTGAGAAATGAGATACTGAGCCTCAGTTTCTCATCTATAAAATGAGGAAATCTAAGGGATTTCTAGGCTCTTTTTCAATTAAAAAATGCCATATGATGAGATTTCCGAACATATATATATGATTTAGGACTTTTTTATCCATATACCATTATGTTCTTTAGATAATTTTCTAAACAACATAATACTATAATCACTTGGTAAAAATAAATTGTCAGATAATTTGAGGTTGAACCTAGAATAGTTATTTGGAAGCCGAAAGAATTAGGAGAAGTCATGAACATCATCTTCATTCATTCATGTACCAACTTATTTCTTCATCAGCCACTTACTGAGTAACTATTATGTGCTACGCATTGTTGTATGTTCCTATTCTTGAGAGCTAACAATTTAATGAAGACAAGGGATGCCTACATAAAATAACAATAATCTACTAAGATAAGTTCAGTAATAAAATGCAATGAGTTCTGTTGTACCATAGAGGGATAGATAGATCATTTGGAAGCTGTGTAGACTAAGAAGAAGTGGGCAATCCAAATAAGAATCTGTTCAGCTGTCCAACAGAGGATTGATGAAGGCCCTAAATAAGGTAATGAAACAATGGGAAATATTCAAGAAATTTCAAAATTGGCAGGACTTGTGGTAATTAATTTTATAAGAGTCGGGTGAAAGATGTGGGTAAATTATGGAGGATTCCCATGTGTACCTCCACCACTAAAGAAGAGACCCCAGGACACACCACGTGAGGAAGAGCCCTGAACACTGAAACACCATGAAGGTAGGCTTTTAGATGATATTTTCTGCTTCTCCAGCTTGAGGTAAAACATGGGATGACTGTGTCTACCTAACCCATTCAAATTTGTAAAATGATAGCCCCCATGGCACATATCACCAGAAAGTCTTTCCTGCTGGGCCCTGGGCTCCTCCCTTCAGTGAGGAGGCCAAAAGCCCCAAGAGGGAGAAAGGGAGGGAGGGGACGGTTTGCCTGGTGCCATCAGGACCGCATGTCACCCTGAAGCTAAGGGCAGCAATTGCCACTACCAGAAACATGCCTCCATTTCCTGGGCAGGTCATTCGAGAAGGCCTCCTCCTGTGTGTTTAGTGGGTCACCTCAATGGTTCCATCAGGACCAGTCACCTGAGGAAATTGCCCAGGTAAGCCAACCTGCCTGAGAATGTGGCCTCCTTCCTTTAAGAAGATGAAAACGCGCCCAGTGCTCTTGTTGTTGTTGTTGTTGTTGTTGTTGTTGTTAAAGAGTCTATGATAACTCCGTCTATAGGAATTCTTGGCAGTTTTATGTTCTGGATCATTTCTTTTTCTGTCATTGATTGAAAACTCCTTGGATCCTGTTAGCAGTTACAGATTCAAGGAGTCCAGTACTTCATAGGTTTTATCATGTATTTAGAAGGGGAATCACCATCAAGTTGCTGAAATGAGGACTAAGTGTCTTTCAGTCATGGAGATGGAAATAAATGGTGCTCTGCGGGGTGTGCGATGATAGGCACCCAAGATTCCTTCACCCAGTTCTCCCTTTTCTCCCTCACTGCTTCCTGGAAAATTGACCCCTGCCCCCCCGCCACACACACAAAGGGCAAAAAGGATTTAGTGAGAAAGACCAAATCTCTTGCCTACATATACAATAATAACAGCACTTTATTCCACTTATAAAAAATGTTCTATTTCATTAAACTTTACCAAGCATTTTTAGATTATTTGACTAAACCCCAAAAATAAAATTATAAAGCTGAGAAAGAGAATCATAATGAAGTCAAATTTTACTGGTGTTGTATAAAAGTGTTTAATCACAATTCTAAATGAGGGGACCAGGATGGGGGAAGGCACCTCCACTAACCCAACAGTCAAGTCACTGAATTGCCTGGGTACACCTCTCCGTTCAACCAGCCATTATGTCCTCTCCATGACCTCCTCCAGTTGGATTTTAGCTTGGACAAACAACTCTCCCTGCCCCACTGTTGGTCCACCACTGGAAAGAATGATTACCATGTGGCTGACAGGGTCTTGGTGTTCCGTCTCGGTGTCAGGCCTGAGCCTGTGAGATGGGAGAGCCGAGTTCAGGACATTGGACCACCAGAGAACTCTCAGCTTCATGTAGTATCAAACAGTAAAAATCTCCCAGAGATCTCCATCTCAAAGCCGAGACCCAGCTCCACCCAATAACCAGCAGGCTCCAGGGCTGGACACCCCATGCCAAAAAACTAGCATGGCCACAACCCCACCCATTAGCAGAGAAACTGACTAAAATCATAATAACTTCACAGACACCCCAAAACACATCACCAGACACAGTCCTGCCCATCAGAAAGACAAGATCCAGTCTCATCCACCAGAACACAGGCACCAGTCCCCTCCACCAGGAAACCTACACAAGCCACTGAACCGACCTTACCCACTTGGGGCCTACAAACAAAAACAATGGGACAACAAAAACAATGGGAACTACGAATGTGCAGCCTGGGAAAAAGAGATCCCAAACACAGTAAGTTAAGCAAAATGAGAAGACAGAGAAATATGGAGCAGATGAAGGAGCAAGGTAAAAACACACCAGACCAAACAAATAAAGAGGAAATAGGCAGACTACCTGAAAAAGAATTCAGAGTAATGATACTAAAGATGATCCAAAATCTTGGATATAGAATGGAGAAAATACAAGAAACTTTTAACAAGGACCAAGAAGAACAAAAGAGCAAACAAACAAATATGAACAACACAATAAATGAAATTAAAAATTCTCTAGAAGGAATCAATAGCAGAACAACTGAGACAGAAGAACAGATAAGTGACCTGGAAGATAAAATAGTGGAAATAACTAACTCAGAGCAGAATGAAGAAAAAACAATGAAAAGAATTGAGGACAGTCTCAGAGACCTCTGGGGCAACATTAACAGCACCAACATTGGAATTATCGGGGTCCCAGAAAAAGAAAAGAAATAGACAGGGTCTGAGAAAATATTTGAAGAGATTGTAGTCAAAAACTTCCCTAACATGTGAAAGGGAAGAGTCAATCAAGTCCAGTAAGCACAGAGAGTCCTATACAGGATGAAACCAAAGAGAAACACACTGAGACACATATTAATCAAACCATCAAAAATTAAATACAGGGGAGGAGAGAAGATGGCGGAAGAGTAAGACGCGGAGATCACCTTCCTTCCCACAGATACAGTAGAAATACATCTACACGTGGAACTGCTCCTACAGAACACCCACTGAACGCTGGCAGAAAACGTCCGACCTCCAAAAAGGCAAGAAACTCCCCCCGTACTTGGGTAGGGCAAAAGAAAAAAGAAATAACAGAGACAAAAGAATAGGGACGGCACCTGCACCAGTGGGAGGGAGCTGTGAAGGAGGAAAGATTTCCACGCACTAGGAAGCCCCTTCGCGGGCAGAGACTGTGGGTGGCAGAGGGGGGAAGCTTCGGAGACACGGAGGAGAGCGCAGCCACAGTGGTGCGGAGGGCAAAGCGGAGAGGTTCCCGCACGGAGGAGCGGTGCCGACCAGCACTCACCAGCCCAAGAGGCTTGTCTGCTCCCCCGCTGGGGCGGGCGGGGCTGGAAGCTGAGGCTCGGGCTTCGGTCGGATCGCAGGGAGAGGACTGGGGTTGGCGGCTTGAACACAGCCTGAAAGGGTTAGCTCACCACAGCTGGCTGGGAGGGAGACCGGGAAAAAGTCTGCAGCTGCCGAAGAGGCAAGAGACTTTTTCTTGCCTCTTTATTTCGTGGCGCGCGAGGAGAGGGGATTCAGAGCGCCGCCTAAACGAACTCCAGAGACGGGCGTGAGCCGCGGCTATCAGCGCAGACCCCACAGCAACAGGGGCGCAAGGGAAAAAATGGAGAGACTCCCGCACAGCAGCGCTCACCAGCGCGAGAGGCTTCTCTGCTCACCCGCTGGGGCGGGCGGGGCTGGGAGCTAAGGCTCGGCTTCGGTCGGATCGCAGGGAGAGGACTGGGGCTGGCGGCGTGAACACAGCCTGAAGGGGTTAGCGCACCACAGCTGGCTGGGAGGGAGACCGGGAAAAAGTCTGCAGCTGCCGAAGAGGCAAGAGACTTTTTCTTGCCTCTTTGTTTCGTGGCGCACAAGGAGAGGGGATTCAGAGCGCCGCCTAAACGAACTCCAGAGAAGGGCGCGATCCGCGGCGATCAGCGTGGACCCCAGAGACGGGCGTGAGATGCTGGGGCTGCTGCTGCTGCCTCCAAAAAGCCTGTGTGTGAGCACAGGTCACTCTCCACACCGCCCCTCCCGGTAGCCTGTGCAGCCCGCCACTGCCAGGGTCCCGTGATCCAGGGACAACTTCCCCGGGAGAATGCACTGCGCGCCTCAGGCTGGTGCAACATCACGCCGGCCTCTGCCTCTGCAGGCTCGCCCCGCCTCCTCCATACCGCTCCCTCCCCTCGGCCTGAGTGAGCCAGAGCCCATGAAGCAGCTGCTCCTTTAACCCCTTCCTGTCTGGGCGGGGAATAGACGCCCTCAAGTGACCTACATGCAGAGGCGGGTCCAAATCCAAAGCTGAACCCCAGGAGCTGTGCGAACAGGGAAGAGAAGGGGAAATCTCTCCCAGCAGCTTCAGAAGTAGTGGATTAAACCTCCACAAACAACTTGATGTGCCTGCATCTGTTGAATACCTGAATAGACAACGAATCATCCCAAATTCAGGAGGTGGACTTTCGGAGCAGGATATAATAATTTCTCCCCTTTTCCTTTTTTTTGTGAGTGTATATGTATATGCTTCTGGGTGAGATTTTGTCTGTATAGCTTTGCTTTATAATAGCTTTATTTTACTTCACTATATTATAGCCTCTTTCTTTCTTTCTTTCTATTTTTTCTCCCTTTTACTCTGAGCCGTGTGGACGAAAGGCTCTTGGTGCTCCAGCCAGGCATCAGGGCCATGCCTCTGAGGTGGGAGAGCCAACTTCAGGACACTGGTCCACAAGAGACCTCCCAGCTCCACGTAATACCAAATGGCAAAAATCTCTCAGAGATCTCCATCTCAACATCAAGACCCAGCTTCACTCAACGACCAGCAAGCTACAGTGCTGGACACCCTATGCCAAACAACTAGCAAGAGAGGAACACAGCCCCATCCATTAGCAGAGAGGCTGCCTAAAATCATAATAAGGCCACAGATACCCCAAAATACACCACCAGACGTGGACGTCCCCACCAGAAAGACAAGATCCAGCCTCATCCACCAGAGCTCAGACACTAGTTCCCTACACCAGGAAGCCTACACAACCCACTGAACCAACCTTAGCCACTGGGGACAGATACCAAAAACAACGGGAACTACGAACCTGCAGCCTGTGAAAAGGAGACCCCAAACACAGTAAGATAAGCAAAATGAGACGACAGAAAAACACACAGCAGATGAAGGAGCAGGGTCAAAACACACCAGACTTAACAAATGAAGAGGAAATAGGTAGTCTACCTGAAAAAGAATTCAGAATAATGATAGTAAGGATGATCCAAAATCTTGGAAATAGAATAGACAAAATGCAAGAAACATTTAACAAGGACGTAGAAGAACTAAAGAGGAACCAAGCAATGATGAAAAACACAATAAATGAAATTAAAAATTCTCTAGATGGGATCAATAGCAGAATAACTGAGGCAGAAGAAAGGATAAGTGACCAGGAAGATAAAATGGTGGAAATAACTACTACAGAGCAGGATGAATAAAAAAGAATGAAAATAACTGAGGACAGTCTCAGAGACCTCTGTGACAATATTAAACACACCAACATTCGAATTATAGGGGTCCCAGAAGAAGAAGAGAAAAAGAAAGGGACTGAGAAAATATTTGAAGAGATTATAGTTGAAAACTTCCCTAATATGGGAAAGGAAATAGTTAATCAAGTCCTGGAAGCACAGAGATTCCCATACAGGATAAACCCAAGGAGAAACACGCCAAGACACATATTAATCAAACTGTCAAAAATTAAATATAAGGAAAACATATTAAAGGCAGCAAGGGAAAAGCAACAAATAACACACAAGGGAATCCCCGTAAGGTTAACATCTGATCTTTCAGCAGAAACTCTGCAAGCCAGAAGGGAATGGCAGGATATACTTAAAGTGATGAAGGAGAAAAACCTACAACCAAGATTACTCTACCCAGCAAGGATCTCATTCAGATTTGATGGAGAAATTAAAACCTTTACAGACAAGCAAAAGCTGAGAGAGTTCAGCACCACCAAACCAGCTTTGCAACAAATGCTAAAGGAACTTCTCTAGGCAAGAAACACAAGAGAAGGAAATCACCTACAATAACAAACCCAAAACATTTAAGAAAATGGGAATAGGAACATACATATCGATAATTACCTTGAATGTAAATGGATTAAATGCTCCCACCAAAAGACACAGGCTGGCTGAATGGATACAAAAACAAGACCCATATATATGCTGTCTACAAGAGACCCACTTCAGACCTAGGGACACATATAGACTGAAAGTGAGGGGATGGAAAAAGATATTCCATGCAAATGGAAATCAAAAGAAAGCTGGAGTAGCAATTCTCATATCAGACAAAATAGACTTTAAAATAAAGACCATTACAAGAGACAAAGAAGGACACTATATAATGATCAAGGGATCGATCCAAGAGGAAGGTATAACAATTGTAAATATTTATGCACCCAACATAGGAGCACCTCAATACATAAGGCAAATACTAACAGCCATAAAAGGGGAAATCGACAGCAACACAATCATAGTAGGGGATTTTAACACCCCACTTTCACCAATGGACAGATCATCCAAAATGAAAATAAATAAGGAAACACAAGCTTTAAATGATACATTAAACAAGATGGACTTAATTGATATTTATAGGACATTCCATCCAAAAACAACAGAATAAACATTCTTCTCAAGTGCTCATGGAACATTCTCCAGGATAGATCATATCTTGGGTCACAAATCAAGCCTTGGTAAATTTAAGAAAATTGAAATGGTATCAAGTATCTTTTCTGACCACAACGCTATGAGACTAGATATCAATTACAGGAAAAGATCTGTAAAAAATACAAACACATGGAGGCTACACAAACATTACTTAATAACAACAAAGTGATTACTGAAGAAATCAAAGGGGAAATCAAAAAATACCTAGAAACAAATGACAATGGAGATACGACGACCCAAAACCTATGGGACGCAGCAAAAGCAGTGCTAAGAGGGAAGTTTATAGCAATACAAGCCTACCTCAAGAAACAGGAAACATCTCGAATAAACAACCTAACCTTGCACCTAAAGCAATTAGAGAAAGAAGAACACAAAACCCCCAAAGCCAGCAGAAGGAAAGAAATTATAAAGATCAGGTCAGAAATAAATGAAAAAGAAATGAAGGAAACAATAGCAAAAATCAATGAAACTAAAAGCTGGTTCTTTGAGAAGATAAACAAAATTGATAAACCATTAGCCAGACTCATCAAGAGAAAAAGGGAGAAGACTCAGATCAATAGAATTAGAAATGAAAAAGGAGAAGTAACCACTGACACTGCAGAAATACAAAAGATCATGAGAGATTACTACAAGCAACTCTATGCCAATAAAATGGACAACCTGGAAGAAATGGACAGATTCTTAGAAATGCACAAACTGCCGAGACTGAACCAGGAAGAAATAGAAAATATGAACAGACCAATCACAAGTACTGAAATTGAGGTTGTGATTAAAAATCTGCCAACAAACAAAAGCCCAGGACAGATGGCTTTACAGGTCAATTTTATCAAACATTTAGAGAAGAGCTAGCACCTATCCTTCTCAAACTCTTCCAAAATATCGCAGAGGGAAGAACACTCTCAAACTCATTCTCCGAGACCACCATCACCCTGGTACCAAAAGCAGACAAAGATGTCACAAAAAAAGAAAACTACAGTTCAATATCACTAATGAACATAGATGCAAAAATCCTCAACAAAATACTAGCAAACAGAATCCAGCATCACAGTAAAAGGATCATACACCTTATTCAAGTGGGGTTTATCCCAGGAATGCAAGGATTCCTCAATATATGCAGATCAATCACTGTGATACACCATATTAACAAATTGAATGGTAAAAACCATATGATAATCTCAACAGGTGCAGAAAAATCTTTTGACAAAATTTGCACCCATTTATGCTAAAAACCCTCCAGAAAGTAGGCATAGAGGGAACTTACCTCAAAATAATAAAGGCCATATATGACAAATCCACAGCCAACATTGTTCTTAATAGTGAAAAACTGAAACCATTTCCACTAATATCAGGAGCAAGACAAGGTTGCCCACACTCACCACAATTATTCAACATAGTTTTGGAAGTTTTAGCCACAGCAAACAGAGAAGAAAAAGAAATAAATGAAATCCAAATTGGAAAAGCAGAAGTAAAACTGTCACTGTTTGCAGATGACATGATACTATACATAGAGAATCCTAAAGATGCTACCAGAAAACTACTAGGGCTAATCAATGAGTTTGGTAAAGTAGCAGGATACAAAATGAATGCACAGAAATCTCTTGCATTCCTATACACTAATGATGAAAAATCTGAAAGAGATATAAAGAAAACACTCCCATTTACCATTGCAACAAAAAGAATAAAATACCTAGGAATAAACTTACCTAAGGAGACAAAAGACCTGTAGGCCTTTTGATGGAAGAAAAGGCCTCTTCCATTTCTTCCACTGATGGAAGAAATTAAAGACGATACAAACAGATGGAGAGATATACCATGTTCTTGGATTGGAAGAATCAACATTGTGAAAATGACTATACTACCCAAAGCAATCTGCAGAGTCAATGCAATCCCTATCAAACTACCAATGGCAGTTTTCACCAACTAGAATAAAAAATTGCACAATTTGTATAGAAACACAAAAGACCCTGAATAGCCAAAGCAATCTTGAGAAAGAAAAACGGAGCTGGAGGAATCAGGTTCCCTGACTTCAGACTATATTACAAAGCTACAGTAATCAAGACAGTATTGTACTGGCACAAAAACAGAAATATAGATCCATGGAACAGGATAGAAAGCCCAAAGATAAACCCGTGCACATATGGGCACCTTATCTTTGATAAAGGAGACAAGAATATACAATGGAGAAAAGACAGGTTCTTCAGTAAGTGGTCCTGGGAAAACTAGACAGCTACATGTAAAAGAATGAAATTAGAACACTTCCTACACAAAAGTAAACTCAAAATGGATTAAAGACCTAAATATATGGCCAGACACTATAAAACTCTTAGAGGAAAACATAGGCAGAACATTCTGTGACATAAATCACAGCAAGATCCTTTTTGACCCACCTCCTATAGAAATGGAAAAAAAAACAATAATAAACCAATGGGACCTAATGAAACTTAAAAGATTTTGCACAGCAAAGGAAACCATAAACAAGATGAAAAGACAACCCTCAGAATGACAGAAAATATTTGCAAATGAAGCAACTGACAAAGGATTAATCTCCAAAATATACAAGCAGCACATGCAACTCAATATTAAAAAAACAAAAAACCCAATCCAAAAATGGGCAGAAGACCTAAACAGACATTTCTCCAGGGAAGATACACAGATTGCCAACAAACACATGAAAGGATGCTCAACATTACTAATCATTAGACAAATGCAAACCAAAACTACAATGAAGTGTCACCTCACACCAGTCAGAATGGCCATCATCAGAAAATGTACAAACAGTAAATGCTGGAGAGGGTGTAGAGAAAAGGGAACCCTCTTGTACTGTTGGTGGGAATGTAAATTGATACAGCCACTATGGAGAACAGTATGGAGGTTCCTTAGAAAACTAAAAATAGAACTACCATATGACCCAGCAATCCCACTACTGGGCATACACCCTGAGAATATCATAATTCAAAAAGAATCATGTACCACAGTGTTCATTGCAGCACTATTCACAATAGCCAGGACATGCAAGCAACTGAAGTGTCCATCAACAGATGAATCAATAAAGAAGATGTGGCACATACATACAATGGAATATTACTCAGCCATAAAATGAAACAAAACTGAGTTATTGGTAGTGAGGTGGATGGATCTAGAGTCTGTCATACAGAGTGAAGTAAGTCAGAAAGAGAATAACAAATACCATATGCTAACACATATATATGGAATCTTAAAAAAAAAATGGTTCTGAAGAACCTAGGGGTCAGACAGGAATAAAGATACAGACGTAGAGAATGGACTTGAGGACACGGGGAGGGGGAAGGGTAAGCTGGTACGAAGTGAGAGAGTGGCATTGACATATATACACTACCAAATGTAAAATAGACTGCTAGTGGGAAGCAGCTGCATAGCACAGGGAGATCAGCTCTGTGCTTTTTGACCACCTAGAGGCGTGGGATACGGAGGGTAGGAAGGAGACGCAAGAGGGAGGAGATATGGGGATATATGCATATGTATAGCTGATTCACTTTGTTATATAGCAGAAACTAACACAACATTGTAAAGCAATTATACTCCAATAAAGACGTGAAAAAAAAAATCTAAACCAGGATTAACTCAGAGTTTGGGGAACTAAAGATTATAAAATTTTGAGGGGTGTCTTTTTAAAAAGGAATACAAAATTGGGTATAAAAATAAATTTTGGTTAGGAAAAAATATAAATTACATGCCTTAACAATATGAAAATATCACAAACCAAACCCAGAAACTATATTTGTTAATTACTTGCTCAACATCTTCCTAAATACTTTTCCCATGTAATTGGCTATATCCTTTTTGATCACCTCTTCATAAGAGAAGATTTTATATCATTTTCTATAGCAGAGTTACTCAGGTTCTGAAATCTTGGCACTATTGGCATTCTGAGCCGGTAATTCTTTTTTGGGAGCAGGCAGAGGAAAGAGGGGAGACAAGATATCCTATGCATTGTAGGAATTTTTGCAGCACCTCTGGCCTCTACCCACTAGATGCCAGTAGCATCCCCCAGTTGTGACCATCAAAAATGTTTTCCAAACATTGTCAAGTATTCCCTGGGGGGAAAAAAAATCACACCCAGTTAAGAATCACTGTTTTGTAGCAAGAAGAGAAAGATAATGTCATAGTCAGCTCAGGCTGCCATAACAGAATACTATAGACTGAGTGGCTTAAACATCAGAAATTAATTTTCCCACAATTCTGTAGGCTAGAAAGCCTAAGATCAAGGTTCTGGCAGCTTCAGTTTCTGGTAAGGGCCCTCTACCTGACTTGCAGATTGCCAGCTTCTCACTGAGTCATCACATGGCAGAGGGTGAGAGAGATAGAGGGAGGGGGAGAGAGAGAACAATCTCTTCTTATGAGGACACTAATCCCATTGACTTATTCTTATGACCTCATTTTATCTTAATTACTTTCTTGTAGACCCTTTCTCCAAATACAGTCACATTGAAGGTTAGGGCTTCAACATATGAAACTGGGGGGAAACACAATTCAATCTATAGCAGATAGATAACTGTCTTTATTATGGTTAGTCAAAACTTTTTTTAGTATTTTGGAAAAGTTTCTATATGTTTTACAACTCTTTATTGGTAATATGTAAATTTTTATAATTATTGTCAAATTTGGGAAAATATCAAGTTTCTTTCATAAATGGCCTCTAAGATTTTAGGACATTTTGAGTTTTCTGGAACAGTGATTAATTGTAAATGCTCTTTGAATTAATGACACATATTTACCAATTTGTCACAGATGTCCTCATTGCAGTGGTATATTATGGGTTTTATGTTAATGTTGCCAGTGTTAGATTTTCGTGTCACATTAGCAAGAAATTAATAAGAAATATGCATAGGTTTAGTTGGGCAAAGGTATTTCATAGAGAGGAAAGAGCATAAGCAAAGGTATGTCCGAGCAATGACAGAGTCTGGGTAGAGTGAGACATATAGGAAAGGCAGCAGCTTAGGATGAGAACATTAGAGAAAATACTCTGGAGTCAGGAGGAGAGGTGGGAAATACTGTTAAATCCTGGCCAGCAACTAAGAATAGATGACCATGAATTGAACTTCGAGTTAAGGAATCAAAGGTTGGTTGATGGACCACGAAGCACATAAAAGGCAGTATCGTGTGAAAATCATTAGCATCAGAGTCAGCCAAACCTCAGTTTAAACAAAGATCTGACACAAACTAGCTTGTGAAACTTTTCACTGCATCAGTTCACATCCTCTGCCAGGCAGACACCAAGATGGAAGTAGATGTGCCAGAGACTGATTAAGGGGAATGCCCTTGGAAGATAAAAAAGAGGGTGAACAGAAGATACAGAGAATCTTTCAAACATGATGAAGATCTGACACCTGTGAGAAGAAGAGAGAAGGAAAGAGAATTGGGCGGAAGGACCCTAAGACTGCAGAGCAGCTCTGAGAAAGCTGAAGCTCCAGGGCAAAGATTGCCCATTCTGCACCAGGCAGGAATGGCCCAGCTCTAGAACTCTGGCCATGCTCAGTCATTGACTGAGAGCAGCCTAGGGAGAGCATGGTCGGTGAGATGCCCTGATGGATCTGAAGGTGTGTGGCTGGAGGCAGCATGCCGATATACTCTCTTGAAGGGAGGTCTGAGCTGTGAACCTTCAAGACTGCCCCACTAGCCGTGGCTTACTTCTAGAAGTAATTGCTAAACACGTAAATCCATTCCAATGTACCCAAGCTAAATGTATCTTACTCACATTCTCCTTGGCCAAATCCAAAAAAACTGTCAGGGCCTACTGCAATGCCACCAGCCACGAGTGGAAATATGACAGAGTAGAACTCAGAGTGAAAAGACACAGTGGTTTGGTTCACTGGTTGGAGTTAAACTATCTTACTTTTGCATATTTACAAAATCATTTGTCTATGCGAACACATCGCAGGAGCCCCTGCCTGTGCATCAGAAGGGGCCCATGCAAATGAAGACCCCGAAACTTAAGATTCTTTACCTTCACATAAATCCACTTCTGATTCTAGAGATGGTGATGATTTTTTATTGGACATACACTAGCATTGATACCTAGTCCCACTCCTAAATCCCCAAAGCTCTCAGCTAACTAAAACTAGCATAGAATGAGTACCTCTGGAAGAACAGAAGGGCTGCCCCCTCCTGGAATAAAAAATCACCGAGTTCAATGAGGTCAGGGAGCTCTCATTTTTCAATTCTGGCCAGAGTCAATATCTAAGGGAGTCAATATTCAAGAGAGAAGAGCAGGTACATATGTGGTGAGGACATTCAAGGTGGGGGCAGCTCTCATTACTATGTGTAGGAGAGACCCAGGTAAGGGAAAACCTATAGGACAATGTAAAACAAAAAAGATCAAAAGTGGGATCCAAACGAGGTGAAGGAGCTGGCAACATCTAAAAGAGGGGCCCAGAGCCCTAGTCAGCAGTTAGGACTGGCCTCTAGAGTTACGGGACCGGGTAGAGGGTTGAGGGAAAGATCAGGAAGCCAGACCTCCTGGTCAGCCGACTGACTTTCTAGGTGTGTAGTGAGGATGGGCAAGCTAGACTATGAATCCACTATCCCCAGAGGTCACTGGTGAGGAAAGACCTGCTGAAACCTTACCACAGCTTCCCCGTCATCTCAGGAACTGAGCAAGGTGAGACAGGTCTTTATTACCCACACATAGGCAGAGCAGGACGAGGAAGACAGGCAATGAATGGGGAATTACCTCCATGCTGGGCGAGACTCTTTATAAGGTACCCACGCCTCAGAGCTCTAAATGTCCTTCTCACCATCACCAAGCTGTCAAGATACAGTACTAATAAAAGGAAAGCCTGGCCAAGATGAGACCCTGAGAGGCACAGAGAAAGACTTAACCAGAGGAGGATAAAAACAGCGATTGTATTCACAATGGCGTGTGCACTTTACCGGTACGAAATGAGATGCAAGCAAGTCAGAAAATAATCCTGGAGAAGAAATCAAGGGAAAGGGCAAAATAATAAGAGAGACATGGCAAAGAGTTCCTCAGGAGGGTCACAGACAAATGGCCCTTTGCAATAAAATCCAGGTGTAAACACAAAGCTGGCACATCCTTAAGTTTAAAAATCTCTTTCTTAAACAGAGTTAATTTGTGTCCCAAGTTTCTGGTTATCAGTCTCATGGTTCCCCTAAAAAAATAATTTAGAACCTCTAAGTGGGTAGAAGGAATTAGGGATTCTCTCCAGCTATAAATTATTCATCACCTTACTCCACTCTCTTTACCTTCATTGGGATGCTTCCAAATTGACAAAGAAACCTATTTACTGTTAATTGATCACCACTCTAAATTCACTGAGATTGCAGCAGAAACAGTCATCTCAAGTATTGCAGCTGAGATTAGCTGTATCACATCACAGGAGAGGAGGCAGGATGTGGCTACAGCGGGTTGTCCTCACTGACAGCAGACTTCCAATTTCAAGTGCACATTCTTCGAAATTCAATACGACAGTCTGAGTTTGTCTGAAAGTCAAGCTAAAGTGCAGAGCCTCATCTTTGCAGCACAAATGATGGTCAATGGGAATTAAGTCGGGACAAAAGGATCCTTACTTGTTCCACTGCATGTTAAAACTTACTAAAAATAGGTAAAAACTCTTGATACCATATCTGTTGATAGCATTGGAAAAGGTTTTCATTTTTTACTTGGTTCTAGTTTCCCAAATATAATAAGCATTAAATTTTAAAGCAAATAAAATAAATGCAGTAGAATCTAGTGTTACGTGGGCATAAGGAAAAATTCTACCAAAGAAATGAGCTCTAAATAGATGCATTTTATTTCACAATATTTTTGCCAGAAAGGACTTGTTCATAATATTATCCATTCAATTGTAAGGTTTTACTGTAGAAATTGCTATTCTCCAAAGTAGGGAATATTTCTTATCAAAGCCCGAGTCAATTATACTAAAGCCAGAGGTTAGTGGTACAAGAGCAATCAAAGAAAAAGTAGTTAAAATTCTTATACTTAAGAACGTTGACCCAATCTATAAGAATGACAAGTTATATTACAAATATTAACATCAATTCATTCATTCAACAAATACAAATTGAGCTCCTAGTTCAAGTCAAACATTATTCTAAGCAAATCTGAGAAGTCTCTGTCCTTGTGGATTGTACATGGAAAGTGGGATGGAGGGTGCTGTGAGAAGAAAAATGAACAAATATATGCAACGTTATGAATGATGAATGCTGTGGAGAGAACTGAGGGATGGAGAGAGTATTTCCATTTTATAATGAGTGGTCAAGAAAGACTTTCTGACAAGGTGATATTTTAGCAGAAATGTTAAAAAGAAATGGAATAATAAAATAAGCTATGTGCCTATCTGACAGAAGAGAGTTCCGTGCAGAAAGAATAGGAAGTGTTTGCAGGTTTGGGGAACTAAAATGTGGCCAGGGTGGCTAGAGCCAAGAAGGTGTGGGAGACCGTGGCCCATTGTGTTGGCCATCATGTCAGAGCTCAAATCAAGCAGGGCGAGAGAAGCCTTTGTACAGACCTTGGATCCTACATTGTCAATGGACCAAAGGGGCTTGTCTGCAGACAGTGGGAGCAGGTAGATGAGGAGAAGTGAAGGCAGGAGGACCACTTAGGCAGCTGTTGGAGTACTTCAGGCAAAAGATGTTGCAGGAGATGACAGTGGAGGGTGTGACAATTTAAAGACAGGACCAGCTGACATACATCCGGGTGCTGATTTCCATAGGGAAAGAGGAGTCAAGGATGGCTGAGGTTTATGTCCTGGAGTTGCCACTTATTAAGAAGAGGAAGACTGTAGGGGAAGGTGAGCAGATTTGAGACAGAGGAATTATTCTGATCATATAGAAACTGAGATGACAGTTAGATATCCAAGGAGAGTGGGTGTGTGTCTTTCCCTGGTCATATTACTGAGAAAAATCATTATTGCTGCTAGTAAGGATTAAATCATGGATTAAAAAAAAAAATTCTCAAGAGGAGATGCCTGAGATACAGAAAGGCTCTTGAACTGGAAAAGCTAAAATGATGCTAGCTGAATGATCTCAGGGTGTCAGACAACCTTTCAGAGACTTGGAGATCTCTCACCTCTAAAAAAAAGAAATGTGACTAAATTCCATGAATGAATGACTCAGCTCTTCCAAATTCAAAGAGTATATAAATCCTCCCAAACCACTGCTCACAAATAGAGCTCTCGCGTCTACCCCAGGGGCGGAGGGGGGAAGGTTATTCTTTAGATGAGGACAATTTCCTCCTTTGGGACTCAGGACTTGTTTGAAGGCTTAGGAGCTAAAGTTCAGAAAGGCCTGCCTTCTACAGAGGCTGCAAAATCAAGAGGGAGAAATGTATAAGCATCACACCCAGCATGTTCCAATCCTGGCTCTTCTGGCAGGAGCTTGGTAACCTTGCTCAGATCTCTAGAATTCCGCCTAAGTTTCCTCATTTAGAAAAGAAACAAAATATAACACCGTTCTCACAGCGTTGCTGTGAAGATGTAAGAATTAAAGAATTGAATACCATGTAATACGGTGTATAAGGTAGTATGATATGGACTATACCGTATGATTTAGAATGTACCGTAATTCCTATGTATTCCGATCTCCCCACTACTTACTCTGCAGCTTGAGGGGAGCCTGACGAGAACAAGCCCTTTAGTGTCAAGGTCTGATTAGCCCTGTAGCTGAATGAGTGAACGACATGAATTAATTTACACGGTGGGGAGGCTGACAGAATACATTTTTAGCATCTACTATATGCAAGGTATTTTGTAAACATTGCTCAAATTAATCTCCATAACAAACATATAAGGTAAATATTTTCGTCCTATTTTGTAAATACGGAATCTGAGGGTCTGAAAGGTTAAGTAATTCAAGTAACTCACACAAGATCATGCGACCAGTAATTGCTTCTCAGACACGCTTGATTCTGCAACTTCTTTTCACTCCATCACTTTGTCTCCTTTGATGCTGCTTCCCACCCTGCCTCGGTGGCCTAGTGAGGTTTTGTAACATGATGATGGGACCAGGTCTCCAGACTAAGAATAGCCTGTGAACATGACCTGTCTAGACTTGTGCCTGTCTGTGCCTCTCTCTTCTCTGAATCCCACCTACCACTGTGCTCTGTCTGCACTTCAGTTTTTATGATCAAAGCCCCTCTTTAAATCAGTGTTACTCCTGATCAGTCATCTGGGCATGCCTTCAGACAGCAGGTTGGTCTGCAAAGCTACCAGTAATCTCCTTTGACCACTGTTATTCAACTGTGAAGAAACCTACAAGCTGCCTTTAAGTTTTCCCTCTAAGTCACTCTTGCACTCAATCCATCACCAACATCTGTTGTTTCTACAGCCAAAATATCTCTTGAATCTTCCCATAACCATTCCTATAACCATCCTTCTCCTCCAGCTCACCGGTCACCTCTTACCTGGATTTCTGCAATAGCCCCCAAAGTTCTCCGCATTTTCTCTCTTATCCAACCCCAATCTCTTCTCCACATAGCAAAGATTTTTAAAGTAGAAATGGATTATGTGCTCCCCCCCACCCATCAAATAATGTCTGTAGCTTCCCATTGCACTTCAAATAGAATTGTCACCTTTAGGTACTGTGTACTACCCCCAAGCCTGCATGACTTACCTCTCACTCTCATCCTTGCTCTCCTGCACCAGTCATAGCATCTCTGTCCACTTCCAGGAGAGGCAAAGCTCCTTCCTATCTGAGGTGTCACGTTACTTCCCCTCCTCCTCAAGTTCCCTTCACCTTCTCCTCCCTCCAGTTTCTCCATTGCCTTATAACAATTCATAGTTGGTAATTGCAGATGGTTGGCTGCAAAGAGAAAGGAGAAGAGCCTTCCAGGCAGAGGTAAGAGCAAATGCCAGCATGTGCAAGGCTTCTGATCAGAGATGGGAAAGAGCTATGTGTGTTTAAGAAACTGAAATAAAATATTTTCAGAAGACAGCCTTTGTGTCTCTGTGTGAGACTGTAGACTCCATGGAGGTAGGGCCGTATCTGTCTTATTCACTAGTTCACCTGGCCTGATGCTTACAGAACTGACACAGAAAATTCACCCAGTACACACGTAGGACATGACTTACGGCCTTTGGAATCCAGTGTCACAGTCACTCTGGACATTACTTGATTTAATCTTTTTCTCAACAGTGCAGAAAATATGTGTTATTTTCCACAGAAACTTGTATCTAACTACCTCGCATACACAGGTATATTTGTAGTCACTGATACGTATCTGTGCATAATTTTGTTATCTTGGTTCAACCTTAACTATTTTTTAGTGAATCCATGACCCATTTTCTTATCTTTGCTATGTATGGCCTTCTGCCGACTCTGTTCTCCATGGGCTGTGGGTTGATCTCAAAGGTCATGTGGCCTCATCTTGACTGACATGTAACTCACAAAAATATGCATCTTGGCATTTCTTGGTCTGACTAGCTATGTTAACAGAGGCTTTATGAATATTTTATAAATATTTACTGATGATGTGATAAAAGAAACAAAGGATCTAGTAAGCCTGACTTTTTGTTTAATGAAATTTACTTCAAAAGTCTGCACTTATTCAACCTAAAATTGTTATTTGTACAATGATATTTGTATTAATTTTCAAAAAGCCAAGGTAAAGAGATATTTTAAAGTGGTAAATAGTTCAGAATAAATCCATTGAATTTTAAAAAACAGTTATTATTGTACACCTATTTAGTGTTTATATTTGTGCTAAATTATTTCACACATGTCTTTAGTCCTATAAAGAAGATATTATTAGCCAGGTTTTACAAAAGAGAAAACTTAGACTTACCTAGATTAGGAAAATTTTTCAGTGGCAGAAGGCTGGTAAATGGCAGAACCACAACTGAAATCATAAACTGCAGTCAGTTTAATGAATGAAGATCTTAGTTTTCCAAGTAATTGTGTTTATGGGACCAGAATGTAAATAAAGATACCTAGCTTTAAAAATAATCAGATTTATCACCTATCACTGCCTTAATGATGCAGAAAAACAGCTCCAACATCTCAATGGCTTACAGCAATAAGCATTTGTATTTTTCATGCCTGGGTCTCTATGTCAACTACAGTTTGATTGATCTTGGCTGGTCTCACTTAGATTCCTTTGGGCTTGGCTGGTCTCCAGCTGAAGGTCAAATTCAGGTCTATTTCTACATTTCTTTATCAGCCTGAGGCAAGAACTATCTGGGGCAGGTGTCAGAAGCAAAAAAGACTAAACCAAGTGGAAGCAAAGAGCAACACATTTGAAGCTTCTGCTTGCTTTCACATTTCATTGGCCAAAACAAGTCACATGGCCTGGTCCAAAGTCAAATAGGCAAGGAATTACATTTCACCAAATGGACTATGTGAGGTACTACAAAGTTACGTAGTAAAAGGCATGAATGTATAAACCCATAATACAAAGATAGTGAAAAATTGGGAACCATGATACAATCTACTACAGCATTCATACAACTGGTCTTTAAGTTCAAGGAGCAATCTTGGATCTAGTTACTTAAAGACAAAATAAAAGAAGTAGAGCAACCCTTTTAAAATAAATTTATTGACAAAAATGTTTATTTTGAGATGTAAGTTTACATATAAACTTAAAGATAAGTATATACAACTGTTTTAAGAATATTATTAAACAGAATGTGTCAGAAATAGAAGCTGACAGTTCCAAAGTTCCCATATCCAAAGAAAAATTGATTATCAACAAGAGTCATTTTTAAATGTCATATGAATAACCATTAGCTACTAAAATTTATCATAAGATGTTAGTTTACAGATCTCACCAGTAGAAAGATATTAAAAATCAATGCAAAAATAATAAAATTCTATTTAATATGTGGGCTCAAAGAAAGTGTTCAAATTCATGAGTGTAGAAATAGGAAATATCCTGATAAAGTTGTTTATATTGCAGTGTTTCTGAAAAAAATAAGAAAGCTACAATTTATGAAAGATGGCCAAAGATCTTGGGTAAAAATTTTAAATGCTAGAAATAAAGTGAAAAAGAAGAAAACACATATACAAAACTATTTAAACATTTTCTTTACTACAGAGATATTACTATTTTTAAATATTAGGAAATTAGTCTAAATTTTTAAGAGGTTGGGATCATTATGCTGTTTAACAACATGTATTCACTTTAGAAGTACACACCAATGCCATGTTATTAAAGATGAAGAAATTAGTCCACTTCCAGTTCTTTCCACTTCCTGATTTTTTTTTAATAGATCTTTATTGGAGTATAATTGCTTCACAATACCATGTTAGTTTCTGTTGCACAACAAAGCGATCAGCCATATGCATACACATGTCCCCATATCCCCTCCCTCTTGAGCCTCCCTCCCATCCTCCCTATCCCACCCCTCTAGATCATCACAAAGCACCGAGCCGATCTCCCTGTGCTATGTTGCTGCTTCCCACCAGCCAACTATTTTACGTTCAGTAGTGTACATAAGTTGATGTTACTCTCACTTAGCCCCAGCTTCACCCTTCCACCCCATGTCATCAAGCCCATTCTCTATGTCTACCTATTTATTCCTGCCCTGAAACTACTAGGTTCATCAGTACCATTTGTTTTTTTGTTTGTTTTTTTTAGATTCCATATATATGTGTTAGTGTGTGGTATATGTTTTTCTCTTTCTGACTTACTTCACTCTGTATGACAGACTCTAGGTCCATCCACCTCATTACAAATAACTCAATTTTGTTCCTTTTAATGGCTGAGTAATATACCATTGTATATATGTACCACATCCTCTTCATCCATTCATCTGTTGATGGACCCTTAGGTTGCTTCCATGTCTTGGCTATTGTAAATAGTGCTCCAATGAACATTGTGGTGCATGTCTCTTTTTGAATTATGGTTTTCTCAGGTTGTATGCCCAGTAGTGTGATTGCTGGGTCATATGGTAGTTCTATTTTTAGTTTTTTAAGGAAACTCCATACTGTTTTCCATAGTCATTGTATCAATTTACATTCTCACCAACAGTGTAGGAGAGATCCCTTTTCACCACACCCTTTCCAGCATTTATTGTTTCTAGCTTTTTTGATAATGGCCATTCTGACCTGTGTGAGGTGATACCTCATTGTAGTTTTGATTTGCATTTCTCTAATAATTAGTGATGTTGAGCATCTTTTCATGTACCTCTTGACCATCCCTATGTCTTCCTTGGTGAAATGTCTGTTTAGGTCTTTGCCCCATTTTTTAACTGGATTTTTTGGTTTTTTGATATTGAGCTCCATGAGCTGTTTGTTTATTTTGGAGGTTAATCCTTTGTCTGTTGTTTCATTTGCAAGTATCTTCTCCCATTCTGAGGGCTGTCTTTTTGTCTTGTTCATGGTTTCCTTTGCTGTGCAAAAGCTTTTAAGTTTAATTAAGTCCCATTTGTTTATTTTTGTTTTTATTTCTGTTACTCTAGGAGGTGGATCAAAAAAGATCTTGCTGTGGTTTATGTCAAAGAGTGTTTTTCCTATGTTTTCCTCTAAAAGTTTTATAGTGTCTGGTGTTACATTTAAGTCTTTAATCCATTTGGAGTTTATTGTTGTGTATGGTGTCAGGTAGTGTTCTAATTTATTATTTTACATGTAGCTGTCCAGTTTTCCCAGCACCACTTGCTGAAGAGGCTGTCTTTTCTCCATTGTTTTTTCTTGCCTCCTTTGTCATAAATTTGGTGCCCATGTGTGCATGGGTTTATCTCTGGGCATTCTATCCTGTACCATTGATTTATATTGCTGTTTTTGTGCCAGTACCACACTGTCTTGATTACTATAGCTTTGTGGTATAGTTTGAAGTTGGGGAGCCTGATTCCTCCAACTCCGTTTTTTTTTTCCTCAAGATTGCTTTGGCTATTCAGGGTCTTTTGTGTTTCCATACGAATTGTAAGCTCTTTTGTTCTAATTCTGTGAAGAATGCTATTGGTAGTTTGATAGGGATTGCGTTGAATCTGTAGATTGCTTTGTGTAGTATAGTCATTTTCACAATATTGATTCTTCCAATCTAAGAACATGGTATATTTCTCCATCTGTTTATGTCATCTTTGATTTCTTTCATCAGTGTTTTATATTTTTCTGAGTACAAGTCTTTCACCTCCTTAGGCAGGTTTATTCCTATCCACCTCCTGATTTTTTAAAAAATTGTATTCAATTACTTCTTTGTGGTATATAACATTTACATCTTCCTACCACCTCTCACACTGGCTCAAGTCAGCCATGCTGACCCTCTTATTATTTCTCATCCCTGCCAAGATCATCCCTGCCTTGGGTTTCTTTTACTTATTTCTCCCTCTTCCTGGCAACTCTTCCCCAGGCTGGCGTCTTCTCATTAGTCAGGTCTCAGTTCAAACCTCACCCTCTCTGAGAGGTTTCCCTGACTGCTGACCCTCGAGATATACTCAACATATCACCATGTTTAATTTTCTTTAGAGCATTTATCACTATCAGAAACATCCTTGTTCAGCACTTTATTTTCTGTCTTCCCACAGAATCGTGTAAACTCCATGATGGCAGGAATGTTTTGTTTACCACTTCTATTCAGGACTGTGACACTTTAGAGGAAATCTGTTCTTCTCTCTAGATTGGAGAAGACTTGTGTCAGATCCCAGCAGACTCTCTTGTCTCAAGCTAAGCATGAAGGATTTTAGAGTTTTGTTTAATATTTTGCAGTTGAAGGTTGTTTCTTTATCCTCATTGCACTGATGACAGTTTTTAAATAATTAACCTCTATTTTTCTTTTTGTTGCTATTCCAGGTTTTGATGCATTCCAAGAGAGGAAATTTAAATAAAATCCTTCCACGCCAACATCACCAATTTGCATTCTGCAAACACTGTAAATATTTTAATTTTCCTCTTGAATTTGTTTGTATGAGACCAAACTTAAAAGGAAGAAATGACGATGGAAGCTAAGTAATGGGAACCACCACTGCCATCATGAGTTGCAGATGCCTTTGGGAGTCTGATAAGAACAAATGAACAGGCAGACCTTTATAGGCAGACTCACAAATGCTGTCACCTGAGAGCCTGTTCATGGACTCCTTTAAGCACCACAGACCCCACATAATGTGGATTTCCAGTCAGATTTCTCTACATTAACATTTGAACTTCTCAACATATACATAATAAATTCTCCAATAATCTGAATTATTCAAGTCAAAATAAATTCTACCATACCCCACCAGGAATCATCTATCTAATTGATAATATGTTAATATTGGTAAAAGTATTAAAAATAGTTCCTGGCACATACACAGCACTTTATTAGCGTTTGATAAATATATTAAAGTAAAACTGTTTTGAACTAACCCCCATTCTCTTCTTAGCTGTTCAAAATATATTGCTGTTACATGGCATAATTACTAGTGAAACAAAATATATGTCCTGGCAACTATATTCCAAATGCATAAGCCTATGATAAAAAGAGCATGAACTAAGCTGTCACAGAGTTGTGAGGGATTTTTATGCTGTGATGTCAAGGAGAGGGGAGAAACTCAACCAGCAACTACCTAGATGTTTCCAAACCCTTCCCAGGACTCCAAGAGTGTGAGCTTCTGCCTTTCCCAGTCCAGGGGGGTTTGATTTCTCTGCTTTAATTCCAGGCAGTCATGGTGATAGTAAGTACCAGGGAGGTCAGGTGGTTATAGAATAGTGACATGATAAGAGTGAGTGGAGTAGCAAGGGACCAGCAGTCCCTGGAGGCCCTTTTGTGCATGCAATATGATTAATCAGTTTCTCTAAAAGTAATATTCTTTCCATCTATTACATACTTTGTAGGACAAAAACCTCCCAAATTACTCCCAGACTTTCCCTAAAGTGAAGGTAATTAGGTACCCCCCTTTTTTACAATGTGCACATTTTGTTCCTAATTATAATGCCATTACTGTAAGGTAAATGTCCTATTGCCAAGGCAACAGGAATGGGGTAACTTGCATCAGTGGGGAAACTTGGATCAAGAACTTGAACTCCATTTGGTCAGAGGACTTCTTGCATTGACTGCCTTCACACTTGGGTTAAAGTACTGTAAATCCTTCTGCAATGGAGCCATTCCTTCCTAGTCTTGTCTCTCATTCTTCCAAGTCTGGGGGACCTGCACAGATTTGTTCCTCTGACCCACACTTCTTCAACATCTCTCCACTTTTTAAAGAAATTTCTAAAATTTTATCTTCTTACTAAAAAAAAGTTGTAAGTCCATTGTTGAGTTTTACCTTTAAAAAAATTGCTTAGTTCACTTTTTTCTATTTGTATAACTGCTATTAGAATATAGTATTCTTGAAGAATAATGATACTCTCCTTTATCATAATTCTTATACAAAACTATAAAATGATGCCCAAACTTGCAATTTCTTCTCAATCTACACAGTGACATTCCCCTAACCTAACACAATTCCTGAATACAGAAGCACATCTTTTGACCACTGTAGATATCTTTATTCTTTTCCTTTGTTCAATTGTTTCCCATGGGCAAAAAATCCTGAAGTTTCTTCCAAGATGGGTTAATGTATTCTCAGGTGGCAGCTAGGATGTTGACCATAGCACCAAGCCAAAGGAGCCTTTTCTATATATCCTTAGGTCATGAAGTTTCTATGTCTCTATGTGCCTATACTATCCCTCTGACTGTCAGTCATTTGAGGTTACTGCATTAACATGCAATAGAGATATAAGAGGGATTTTTAACTGCCAGATGCACTAGAACTAGATTGTATCCCCATCCAATTAATTCCCCCTTGAGCCCATCTTTATACAATAATATTTGACCTGTGTAATCCATGTGACATTAGGCAATACAGTCAACCTCTCTACCAGAGATGTTCCTGCTACTAGTAGAGCACAGAAATAATGCAAAAGAAGCCAATATGTTTAGCTATACAAAATTCAACAATAACCACACACTGCACCCACCACATATAAGTGCACTGTCTATATTCACAAAGACCCTACTACAACATGGCAAAAGAATAGAGCTAAGGCACTGTCCGCATTTTTAAATGATCCATCCTACTCTTTTTATTCCTTCAAATACAGTGTTTACTACCATATTTATTCAATTGTCACAGAAAACTAATGTGAGTATAAATGTAGCCAGCCATAAGAAATAAATAAGTGCCCAACAGCCAATGTAGATTATGTATTAAGATGTGGGTTATATCAAGGCAGGTTATTTCTGCAGGGACTTCATTCCCACAAATCCTCAAGCATATATGGTGTTACACAACAGATTGCTCTGCCAGGGCTTCTGCCTCTGAATTCCAGGTGTGCTCAATTTTGCATCTGTTACTTTACAAACGCATCGGACTTGAGCAGCAAACCATATGGTTTCCCTTACTGAACCAACTTTTTATCACAAATAGGCACCAATTACCAGTACAGAGGCTGTGCCATCTGAAAATGCCAAGAGTGAGTGGTGTTGGGTTTGGTGTGTAGACATAACTCAACATGAGTTTACAGCAGCCCTGAATGTACTGTCTGGTGCTTCCCAGCTGACCCTGATCTATGGTATCTGGATAACAAATGTGCACATTTAGAATATTCTGTTCAGTTATAGCTCTGTGCTGGGAATCAAACAAGTTACAAATAGCCCCAAGTCCAAATACAGTAGTGACATGCATAATGGTGTCATTATCAGGCAATAATTCTATGCTTATTACTGACTCCTACTAGTGATAAAAATGGTAGCCTGTAGCAAAGTGGCCACTCACAGACACTAGCAAGGGGATAGCAAATTACACTTAGGGTCATGATTCTATCCTCAATTAGCTCTGTGTATAAATGTGAGTCTGTGTGTGTGTGCCTGCATGTGTATGTGTATATGTCTGCATGTGTGCATGTCTGTGTGAAAGTCATGTGTCTGGTCACTAATTCCCTGGTAAAGAAAAATTAAGTAAAACAAAAAGGGAATGTTCATTTTTAGAATCATTTTCTGGCATTGCCACGTGACAAGTTATAATGAAGTGTGTTTTCACTGAACAACACTTCTTTTCATAACACAGTTATGGATCCCCAAACATTCCCTCAAGACAAGATGCTTCTTGAGAAGGGAACTCTCTGAAAGCCAAAAATATAGAAATGTTCTTTTCTATATAGTTCTTCAAGCAACAGAAAGGTGTCTAGAGAAGAATATCTACTTGAAATTCCTAAGCAAGTAGAAAATAGAAATTTTTTGACCCTGCATATTTACAGCACCTTAAAAAAGACTTGTTAAGATTGTTATTATATCCCTTTTATCAAGGACTTATCATGAACTCTGCTTGAGGCAGTCTCAGATTATAAGGGTTTTATTATGCAAGGAAAACAAGAATTCCTGCTGTCCTACTGGCATTTTTATAAATTCCTCATTTATTTTACAGATCATAAAATGGTGACAGAGCAAACGTGTAAAAGACAGCCACAAATTTACATTTTTTAACAACATTCAAATATCAGTCTAATTTTATAATTATTTTAAAAGCTTACAAACAGTTAATACAAAGGGAAACAAGAGATCTGAAAGTTCAAAACTGGAGCAAAAGCTAACACTGCTGAAAATGTTAGTTGTGCTGTTAATCTAAGCTTCCAAGTCCTTTGAATGGCATTGCAAGCTTGGTGATAATCAAAGCAACAAATAACATAGCACCAAAGTTTACTTGGGTCACCTCACTTTCTGTTTCTCTTTACTTCCTAGTGTGTGGTGAGGCTCGCTGTATCTCAATGTTATTTACTTATGTGTTATCAACTTAGGTAATGAATTATATAGTCAAGAGCATCATAAGCTTTCTTTCTTTTAGCCAATTGTATTGATTTAGTTCTTTCTCATTGTCAGATAAATTCAGCTTATGTAGCAGCAGTTATCCAGAGGGAATGTTAATAAGATCCACAAGATATAAGGAGCTTGCTTAAGCCTCTTGGACCATCCTTAAAATCTGACTTTGAGACTATTTTTTATTTGGCCAAGACAAAAATCTCACTGGCCTCACCTCATTAATCTTGAATGCAATGTCACAATTTACAGTCTAGAGGTATAACCTTAATAAGCACAGATCCAAACTTTATCAGAGAGACTTACATTTTTAAAAAAATAGCCACTTACGTTTGAGGATCAAAGCCTTGACAGAGACTCATGACTCTCACCCAGGTAAAGTTGTAAGAGGCAGCAGTGCTAGGACTCCTGAAACTGGAACTCCACCATAGGGAGCACATACAATATTGCTTTGTGACAAGTTGAGGTGGTCTCAATATTAATTGATTCTATTTGATTGTCCCACCTCCTGCCAACTTACTAATTATCATTTATTATACAGGAATAGAGTGAACAGAATAGACTCTGGCCGTGTGGTGACCAAAATAATGAGTTAAACCAAGGGTTAAAGGGAGGAATTTGCTGCCATAGCCTTAATAATAGATATCACCAAAGTTATTCAGTCATTAGAATTTAATAAATGTATATTTATACCATGTCTTACTATTGTCTTATTCCAAAATTTCTAAATTTACCATTCATTTACCGGAGCAGACAAACTTTCTCTCTATTCACCTGGCTTGGTCACTAATTCCTTCTAGCAAAGAGCTGGAGAATCATAAACATTCTGCTGCTTCAAACATAGCTGACTCTTCTGTTTCTAAAATAGAAGAGACATTATCTCACACAGGCATTTGAACTCCATGAAATTGATATAATACTGTATGTCTTTGGCATTCTCAATGGATACATCCTCAGAACTCTACGATCCTCAAAATTATGAACTCCATTAATTGAGATACAGATGCTGGGAAGATGGCTAGGCTTCCTAACCAGTAAATTGAATTCATCCAATTTCCAGCCTAGTAGCCATGTGACTCAAATTCATATTTTTGTTTTCAAGGGATATATCATTTAATGTCTTTAGGAAGTAGGTATGTTTTTCCTTATTCCATCTATAGACATTTGTATCCCTTGAGGAACGTCAGAACTATAAATACTAAATTTACTAATGCCAACAATTGCAAAAATCCTAAACTTAATATTTTTTGCTTTTGATAAGAGCAAATAGAATTTTTAATATTAAAGCAATAATAAATTAAACCTGATGTTATGTTTAATTAAATGTTGAGTAAAGTTTTATAGATTTCTATTGAACACCAAAATGTAACCCTTCATGTTTAACATGTGTATGTATGTAGATCATATGGTATTTTTCTACAACACTTTGGAATCTTTATTTATTTATTTTTTTGGCCTTGCCATGCAGCATGCAGAACTTCCTCAACCAGGGCTCAAACCCGTGCCCCAACATTGGAAGCACAGAGCCTTAACCACTGGACCACCAGGGAAGTCCACCTTGGAATCTTTTAAAATAATTTGCAAAGTAAGAAGTAAATAAGGGTCAACTATAAGTTACAGTGAAGTAGAATGTAACAGTTAATCAGGTCACATGTAATTTTACCTACAGGTATGAAGTTAAAGGAAACAAAGAGAAAATAATCAAATAGATGATCATTAAAAAAAATATAAAGGAAGCAAGAATTTTAGTGTAATATGTGCTAATAAAGTGATCAGAAAATAAAAACAGATTTATCAAAGATAAAAGAACTGAACAAAAAATTAATGCACTTAAAATTTCAACCATCAAATGATTAAATAATCAGGCTGTTATTGTTAAGAATCCAGCTTTTCAAATATGGTGATTCAATCTTCAACAAGAAATGAAGATTTATGAGCTGATGCCCTTAGTAACAGTTTAGTATTTCCCAAAGTTCTGAGGCCAATAGTAGTTCTCATGTGAAGACTTAGCTGTACCTCAATAGCTGTTCTCTTCTTCTTCATTAATATTTCCTTCTTCCAAATTTCTTTTAGGTACCTGCCTGCCCAGATAATTTCAACCTTCTGGCCTCCCTTGCAGGTAGGTGTGACCATAGGCCTATGGCACAGAAGTCAAATGGCAGTTTCCATATGCTCTTTTAAAGAGCCATCTAATCTCACCTTTTACCCTGTTTTTACTTCTTTCTTCTTGATGTTTTCTGGAGAGCTAATGTGATAACAGAAGCTGGACTAACCACTCTGGACCATAAGGTGAACTTAAGAATGAAAGATACGAATGGTAGAACAAATCAGAAGAAATCCACCTCCTGATACAATACCAGTCTTGAACCTCTAGACATTTACATGAAAATAAATATATTTCCATCTTGTGTAAGCCACTGTTAAATTTTATTTTATTCTATTTTTTTTGTTTTACCCTTAAGAGCTGAACCTAAACTTTTCTGAGGTGTGCTGATAACTATAACCCTTAAAACTGTTGATAATTGTTATTTGGATAGTGGTCTCAAGCAAGTGCATGAGCCTTGTTTAGGAAAAGAGGCCAGGCCTACAAAATTGGCTTTCTCATCAATATCTCTGCCTTCTATAAGAAATGCGTCTACCAGCATGCACATTTAGGCTCTCTTCCAATGACTCATTCTGGTAAGAACCTGACTTGCTCTGGCCACATTTACCTATTGGGTAGAGTTAATGTGAGGAGGGTCTCTGTTCACTCATGGCCCAGTATCTTGGCTCTGTCCATCTAAAAACAATGGACATCTACTCTCAACCTCCAGGCTCTGAAGAAAGAATAAGTCAGGCTCCTCCATCCTGCTCCTATAAGTGGATAGACTAATTCAAGACAGTGTGGATGGAACAGAAAGACCCATTTTAGGCTCAGAGTCAAGCCCAATTCTACAATTTAGCTAAACTATGTATGAATAGGGCAGTTAATTTAATCCCTATCCTGCCTTGTTGTTAGTGTTATCAATTTTAGGCCTTGAGGAGAAGAGGGGTGAGTAATGAGACCACCCCAGCAATGATATTTTGAGCTTCTCCTCAGTGTATCAGTGCAAAGTCAAATCAGGAAGTGGTCCTTAATACTCCAGTTCTATATATTTGTCCATTTTAAGTAACTATGATTCTAAAAAAATTCCATAGAAATCATATGTTCTTTTTTTCTTCTTCCTCTTTGGGTCTGCGGTTTTAAAAAATATATCCAATAAAACAACACACACACACACAAATCATCACCCCTCTATATATTAGTGATCTGAGCTTGAAAAAAAGAATCACAGTATTGTACCATTTTCAATCCACTGAGCAATGTCTTCAACGATGGCAATAGGAACGTAATGCCCAGGGAAACAAGAGTAAACTCCAGATGTTTGGCATTTTTGTGTGTGTGGAATCTTAGATATTCCTAAGAAACGTGCCATGGAATAAGCTTTACACAACCAAGAGCAGTTAGATGTTATCATGCCCCAGTACATCCACTGCACAAATAAGGAGGTCTGTACCATTGCAGCAGTATCATGCTAACCTATATCAGAGCCTGAGGCAAAGGAAAAAATCAGCTGTCCTGGGCTGTCTTTATTTAAAATTTTATTTAAAATCTAAAGTTTTGATATTTTGTTCATCGTGGATTTTTTGTACTACTTTTGGTTTAAATATTTTCTTGAAACTTTATTTATCTTTATTGCTCTTCCTTACATTTGGCACCCAAAACAAAATTGGATGAGGATAGATAAAAGGGTCTTGGGGTCCCATCCTAGTCCTGGCCCTGCATTTCAGAGTCCCGCACTAGCTATCTGTGTGACTTCTGCCAAGTTTATCTGCATTTCTGGACCTTAGAATGTCTGAGATGAGTCACCAGCTGATGCTTCCTTGCTTCACGTTATTATTTGACAATAGGAAAAGCCTGTGCCATGCATGATGCCTGAAGAGTTGGCATTAAACAACATCAAAGCAGTCTTGCTGTTGTCCTCAAAAATACAAGTCCCTACCTGCATGAGGCAGGCTCATAACAGAGTTGGTCCAACCATCCATGAGGTAGATGCCACATGGACATGTCAAAGAGATGCAAATGGGGTGAATACTCAGTTGTGAACCCCTTTGGAGGATTTTTCTTCTTTTTAAAAGGAAGGTACAGAGGACTACTAAAACCTGCAGATATTTAATAAGAACCAGCATCTCTGCTTTGCCTGCTTCCAATTACACAGCATCATCCTAGCGCCAGTCTGGGGCTTCTTACATGAACTGATCCTTAAAGCACAGCCATAGCAAAAGCTGGACTGACACTCTTCTTTGCCTCTAGCAATTGCTCAGTGTTCTGTTTTATTTTATTTGGTTTTTGGTTGACAACACTACAAGCCCGTCCTGCAGCAACAGCAAACATGGTTCCCTTCCAGGAGACTCACAAGACCTCTCTACCGATCTTCATACTCTCTGCCTGGTGGGGAACAAAGATGGGGCAAACTCTTTCCAAGAAGCCACCACAGACACACACTGACAGGCACATTCCTCCTCCCAGGCTGAGTGTCATCTGCAATGCTGAGATTGTCGGCAAAGAACAACGGGTATCTTTAGAGATAAAAACATTACCTAAATGCAAGATTTTGTCAGGTAATGACCTCACGATTTTCACCATATCTCACAATTGCTGTCTGGTGGTGATTATAGGGTAGGGAGCAGTGTGTTTCTTGGAAAGGTCCAGATTAGGCCTGGGAGGGAGGTAAGTTGTCTGGCAGGACTGACATGCAGTGAAAGATTATAAAAACCTGGTTTCTCCAGTCTGACAATGAGCATGGTTAGAAAGGAACTTAATTGCACCATTTAAGATTAGGAAAGGTACAGGTGGAACAAAGTTATCAATTCCAAGCTTAAAATGCCATCGCACAATATGAGAATAACTACTCATATGAATGGCACAGCAAGAAAATTTAAAAACCAATAAAATGAAATACTTCTGCACACAGTGGAATTCAGTGCTGCAGGAGATCAAAGAGTCAAATGCAGCAGCTGTATTTTAAAAGGAGGCTGAATAATTTTACGACCACTATAAAAGAGGAGACAGGCTTAAATTGCTGCAGGAGGTTAGAAATGAGGAAAAACTTCATAACTACAAAAGTAGTAAGACCTGTGTGTAGGCTTAGTCAGAGTATTTTGATTTGCCACATTTTCTTTAGCTTTACTAGGATCTGTCACTCCTATTAGCCAAACCAGAATCTGTTCGACCTCAAAGCCCATGACCTTTTGTTTTGCTCTGTGTGGCTCACCATCTTTTGTCTCCCCCATTTGTAACATTACCAAGTCATTTATCACAGACTCCCTGGTGATACCTCCCTGGAAACACGTCTACCAAAGTGACTGGCCAGATGCTGTTTACTTTGCACACAGATTTCTGAAAGCTACTTTACGCCTTCAGTCTCTCCTCCGCTTCAAATCACATTATAGCCCCGAGGAGATACTGGGAGTAGACTCCAAACTACACCCAGAAATTCCATTAGATTTCAAATCAGTTTCCTTAACCTCTTATGCACCACAGGCCACAATAATCCATCAGACCATGCTGGTTTAACCACATTCTGCCTCTCCCCAATAGGCTTCTAGATAAATTAGGATTTTCATTCTGTTGACTGTCTATTGCTTCACAGTCCCTATGGGATCATTTCTTGGATGGTGGCACCCTGAAATAATCCCTTGCATTGGTGTAGCACTTCAGAAGTTACGGCATATTTCTGTATCCATATCATTTGATAATCATAGAAGCTCACTATGAAAGTCAGGGTAGGGCAAATATTAACATAGCCTGTTGAAAAATGAGAAATCAAGCTTCATTTCTGCTCAAGTGCTTATATTTTCTGATTCCTGTCCTTTTCAATACAGAAGATGACTTACTATAGCTAAGAAAGCTGGCCATTTTATTCACAAATCTCCCTCCTTCCTCTGCCACTTTACTTAAATGCTCTACCACATCTAGAATTGTCTGCAGTTTCTTTCTAATAGTTTTAGTTTACTAAATGCTATTTACTCCATGAAAACAACCTTCATTCACTTAAAATAATCTCATACCCCAAGCAATTATCCCTAATACACACATTTCTCTAGGCCTCTTTCCCTAGTCTTCTGAAAAATCATGTTTGCATCCATAAAATACCCAGGAACAGATAAGGTGAATCAAATCCACAATGTTAGTCATTTTATATGCCTCACAAATTCAGGAACATCTTCCATATGAGTGTTCATATTTTCTTTCATTTATTCAATAAATATTTGAGCATTTTCTATGTGCCAAGACACTGAGGATATGTAGCAGAGAATGAAACAGACTAACATTCCTGACCTTATTGAGTTTAGAGTCTAGTGGGGAAAACAAACAGTAAACAAAGTAGCTAAGAAATTTATAGAAGTGATAGAGTCTAAAAAATATAAATTCGGTAAAGAAGGAAAAAAGTGTCAGGATGGAGGCAAGGAGATAAAATTTTGATAAAGTGGATAAGGCTTCACTAAAAAGATGGACTTTTGAGTGAAAATCAATGAAGCAAAAGAGATAGCCATGTGACTATCTGAGGGAAAAGCATTTCATATAAAGGAACAACAAGTGCAAAGGTCCTGAGGTGGAGGGCTGACTATGTGTTTCAAGCAAGAACAAAGAAGCCTGTGTGGTCAGAGTGGAATTAGGGAGGACATAGTGGTAGAAAGTAAAGTCAGAGAGACACTGGAATGATAATAATATAGGGCCTGGTAGGAGATGGAGACCATGTGTGAAGAGAATTATATGAACTAAGTTATACTTTACAAGATATCTATCTGATTGGTTGAAACTAGGCCAAAATGGGCAAGAGCAGAAGAAGGAAGATCAGTTAGGAGTCTATTGCATTAATCCAGGCAAGTAGCTCAGGAGTCATAGTGAAGGTGGTAGGAATGGGATAAATTTAGGATATATTTTGAAAGTAGAATCAGTTGACTTTATGACAAATTATATGTAGAATACCAGAGAATGAGTGGAGTCAGGGATAACATAAAGATTTTGGCTAGAACAGGTAGGCAGATGAATTTTCTATTAATGGAGATATGGAAGGCAAGTGTAAGAGCAGATTAGGAGGTGGGGAATATCAGCAGATCTACTTGAGAAATGTTAAGTGTGTGATGTCTATTAGACATTCCTGTGGAACCTCAAGTAAGCATTGTGTATATGGAATATTTGGATGCATTTGGATTTTGAAGTTCAGAGAAGAGGTCCAGGCAGGAGACATAAACATAGGCATTAATAAGCATGTAGGTGGTAAAGATAATATTTAGAAATGAAACAGAATGAGATCCCCTGGGGAGTGGGAGAGAAGGGTTAGAAAAGAGAAAAAGTTTAAGGAGGGAGCCTTGCACATTTCAACATGTAGAAATTGGAGAGACAAAGAAAATGGTAAAGATATATGTAGAAAAGTAAAAGGAAATCTAGGTAAATGTGGCATCTTAGAAGTCAGGTGAAGAAAATATCTCAAAGACAGAGTGATAATCTAAGTCAAATGCCTCTGATAGGTCAAGTGAAATATGAGAAATGATCTTTAGATTTAGCAATAAGGAGATCATTGGTGACCTTGTTAAGAATGGTTTCACTGGTATAGTGGGGATTAAAGGATAATTTAAGTGGATTAAAAAGAGAGAGGAGAAGAGCAATTGGAAACAGAAAGTCAGCAAACATAGATAACTCTTTCAAGGGAAAATGGGATCATACCTAAAGGAGGAAGTAGGGACATGAGAGGGTATTGTTTTCTTTAATATTGGAAAAATAAGGACACAATTATAATCTAATTGGAATAATCCAATTTAAGGAGGTTTGGTGAGCTACAAAAAAAAGGGGAGAATTGCTGAAGTGTTGTCTCTGAGTAGGGAAGGCAGGATGGGGTCTAATCATTCAGGGAGTGTTTAGCCTTAGCCAGGAATATGAAGTTCACTTACAGCAAAAGAAAGAAGGTAGAATTGAGATAAAGATAGGTGATTAGAGCATGTGGAAATTTCTTCTGATTGCTCTTATTTTACCAATGAAGTAAAAAGCAGCATTGTTAAGCCAGAGTTAGAATGGGATGGGCATGCTTGGGATGATTGAAAGTGAGGAAGTACATAGCACGAATCTAGGAGACTGGGAGAATGAATGGATTGGTAGGATGGCTGGCAGCCTTAAATTCTGCCTTGAAAGTAATGATCATGTGTTTAAAGTGAAAACAATCATCGTGAGTTTGATTTTATCTCACTTATACCAGCTGCCTGGATTCAGTCACAGAAGTACTCAAAAGCTTGTTTTAACCAAGGTTGTGATTTAGCCAAGTATAACAAAGGGAAAGGGGACAAGGGAACTGAGGGTACAGTAGGCCCTCCATATGCATGGGTTCTGCATCTGGGGATTCAACCAACTGCAGACTGAAATTTTTTCTTTTTTTAAATTCCAGAAAGTTCCAAAAAGCAAAACTTTAATTTGCTGTGTGCCAGCAACTATTTACATAACATTTACATTGTATTAGGTATTATGAGTAATCTACAGATGATTTAAAGATACGGGAGGATGTTTGCAGATTATATGGAAACACTATACAATTTTACATAAGGAACTTGAGCATCACCAGATTTTGGTATCCCGAGGGGGTGAGGGGGTTTCTGGAACCAATCCCCTATGGATACTGGATTCTGAGGGATGACTGTATTTGCAGATGACAAGTGAATGAGTATAATGATTGGCCATAGATTTCAAACTAGATAAGAGGTTAGGAGAGGAGGTTAGGGATTTAGAGAAAGTGAAAAAGTAGTAGGAACGTTGGGGGTAGGCGGAGTGAAAAATGCAATTGAGGTAACTGAGGAAGCAAACTGGGAAGAAGGGGTAGGGTTGGTAATCAGTTAATGAGATGATTGAGGTAAAATGTGTTTGGATAATGAAAAGATCAAGATTATAGCCATAGGAGTGGTTGGCTGAGGTCCAGTGAAGGCTAAGAAACTGGGAGTGCAGAGGACTGACTGGAAAGGTGATATGTGTGGACTTGTAATCACTAAGCATGTGACATGAGTGCTACTGGAGTGAGGAGCAGTAAGATAAATCCTCAAGGGATGCAGCATACTAGCCAAAGGGATGGATGGGACAGTGGATGGTGACAACAAATGATGTAGCAGATGATACTGTAGTCTGATGACAGGGGAGTAAACGTTGAGTCTATTTAAGGAAGAGGAAGGTAGACAGAATGATCTGAAAGTGGTCAAAATGAAACAGCCTAATCCATCTCATTCTTTTTACAAGGAATGTGGGAGATAAATGCTATATTTGGGGGTCTCCAGGGGAAGTAAGCCAGGCTTTAGTTAGACAAGAAAAATGAAAGGAAATTCGACAGATGATGTTGAGAACATAGGGATGTTTTTGCCAGTTGACCATTTGTTCCAGAAAAGTTAACGTGGTTCAGGAGCTAAGAAGTGATGCAATGAGGATGAGAGTCTGGAATGACTTGGGGTCCCTGGGCTTTTTTTGGTAACTGACCTGAACAGGGGTGAAAGGCATGGTGTGGTTAGTCCTCATGGCTTCAAGGCTGTGAGCTCTCTCGTTCTTATAAGCGGGCTCTCATTCCAGCGAGTGAGCTCTTGTTCAGGAACTTCAAGGGTCCTAGACTCTTAATCGTGGAAATGTGGAAGTTGCAGAGTGGCAGTCTTATTCCTAAGGCACAGCTAATCCTCTAAACTCTGCTGCTGTGGCCTGCAGAGGAGTGAGTGGCTGTCCTTAGTGTTCTGACACCTTCTTGACTTCTGTCAATAAGGCTCCGAGGCTGCAGAGAATGCAAAGGCAAGAGTGAGCCCTCCTTCTGGTGTCCACCTCCCACTACAGTGGTAGCCAAGGTCGTCCAAAGAGAGCAAAATAGCTGAGGTGGCTTGTGGAGAGTTTTAAGGAAAATCCTAACCACACATCCACATATATTCGTTTCATTAGAGTACATACATATACTTCATTCGTTAGAGTATAAGAAATATTTACCAAAAAAAAAAAAATTCGGAAGGAAGGAATATTGAGAAGCCTAGAGCTTCAAAGGAGATTTAGCTGGTCTCCTTTGGTTATTAAATTTTTTTTCTGAGTGTTAACACATCAAGCTCAACCTGAGGAAACAAGGGTTTGGTAATAAATTCCATATGTTTCCCAGATAGGGTTGCTAGGTAAAATACAGGATAACCAATTAAATTTGGATTTTAGATAAGTTATGAATAATTTTTTAAAATATAAGTAAGTCCCATGCAATATTTCTCTTTATTGTATTTTTATTTGCTATATTTGACAATCTTACCCCAAGGGAATTTTAGAAAATTAATAGAAATGTTCAGATGGCTAACGATGGTCTGTCTTAGAGTAACAAGCCCTGAAATCATATGTCTCAGAAATAGTGGAAAGGTTTTAAAGCCTCCTTCTCCCAAGTTACCCATTCTAGGTTTCCTGTGCCACCAATTGAGTTTGGAAGTATACAGCTAAAGCTGAAATAAGCCAATAGTCACCTAAGGTGCTCCCTCTCTGTTTTGCCCAATACACTCCATTATTCCCAACATCCCCACAATTTCAAATGATGGTTTACAGAATGGAGAGAGAAACAGTACAAGAGATTGGATCTGGTAACCATTAGAAGGTGGTTTCAATGAGATTCCATAGTCATGGGACAAAAAGGAGGCATTCTCAGGGATGGTCCCCAGGACAACATCCCTATCCTGTGGTAGGCCTTTCACAGGACTAGCCTCCCCTGTGGGGTCTCTGGCATAGCCCTGGATAAATAAATGTTCTACATCTTTCCACCTAACAGGTTTTAAAGAAAACAAAAAAAATGGAAGATGGAAAAAATCTTTTCTAATGAAATGTTTCAAAACTTCCCAATTTAAATGTAAAGAATTTAGAACAGCACATTAAGTTTGCCACCTGTGTTCTATTTACTTAGAGCAAAGATGATGTTCCCTGATTACTGAAGGTCATCAATGACCAGAGCACACCCTGTGTTATACTATCTACTGGCGAAAGTCACATGGGTGGCTGAAACATGAAAGAAATGTATTATGTTAAAATCTACTATCAATCCAGGGGGCAAGAGCCAGCTGGATAAATCAGAACAGATTTCAAATAATCACTCTATATGAACCTGCAAATTTATCCACATCCCTATCTCAAAAGCTAACATATTTCATGCTCTTTCTCATATTTAAATCTAGATAAGTGAATTTCCAATATCCTTTGAGGATGTAGCTGTTGTTTAACACTGTGATTTCATATTTATACAGCTCTTCTCATTGTAGGATCTTAGACCATTTTGCCAGCATAATTCAGTATTAATAACCATAAAAAAAAACCAATAATTTCAGCTACAGTATTCTACTGGGCAACTAGTCAGGAACACATTTATTTTCCTGGGCATTTGGAAGTTCCTGTTTTAACCTCAAGGAGAAAAAGCAGCCAAATCTTCTGACCCCCCCCCAGGGGAAAATAAAAATAATTAAGGCCAGCCAACAGGACAAAAGAGTGACGTTTCCAAACAAACTCCACTTGTGGGAACCTCTAGAGAACCATTTTATATGTTTCAGGAAAGAAGAAATTGGTTTGGTAATGTGGTGAAATTTTTTGACAACATTTATGTAGGAAAGGAAACCAAGATTATTGTATGGATTATACTACTTGGATAAATTTGTATGTTTTGATTAACGTGGCAACTCCTCAAAATCTGACTATAAAAAATCAACTTGGAAATGTGTTTTTCTTGTGAATGAATGATTGGATGCAGCCTCTTCTATGAGCCCTGCACCTAGAATATTATATCCTCTCCCTTCACCCCAAAATCTTACTCTACTTAACAATGTAGCCAGAATGGTTATTTGTATCACTGATAACTGATGCCTGATGCAGAGAATGTTTGTTTCTAGAAACCTCAGTAACCTTTTCTCATCTCACTGGATAAATCCAATCCCATTTTATTTTTCTTACCTACACACCATTTACCTAATTTCATATCAAGCCAGCTTCCTCAGGTACTTACACATCCTTTTTCCCAATATTTAAATATAGGACCATAAGTAAAAAGGGGTTGGCACAAAGTACTAGTTCCTGAGTCATGGAATAACCACTGAGAATTTAGTTTAAAACTGATAGAAAGAGCTCCATGCAAGAAAACAAGCAAGTGTATCTATTCTGTCTTGTAACCAAGAAAACCATCCTGTGTGTGTGTGAAAATTAGCTGTAAAACTTGGCAGATTCTCACCAGATGCAGGGAATGATTTTTAAGCAGTTGAAATAACTAGGATAAATAGGCCTCTTTAAATGACATTGTGCATGTCACCATCTTACAGCACAGTTTATTTTAGTTGATTTGCATATCGAAATTCTTGGTACTGCATCATTGGTCCCATTTTAAAATGAAATCTCCTCTTCAAAGTTTCTTTTCCTTTCTTTTTTATTTTCTCTTTTTGAATCCTCCACACATCAGACTTCCTCCCCCAAAACAGATGTCATTCACTCAAATCAGGTCACGAAACTGAAGAAGTAGCATGCTGGGAAGACAGACTGAGCCCTGGACATCATTAGGCACTGTGGGATTAAGTACCTCCAGAAAGGAATTGCATTTTCATGTCACAGTGGTCTGAGATGGATTTAGGACAAGACAAGGCAAGTAATAAGTATGTCTGTTGAATTTCATGAATCCTACTAAATCAATTAGTTGCTAAGATATAAGAAGATTTTCTCTATCCTCTTCCTCACCCCCAGTTCTACAAAGCCCACAAAGTTATCAAGCACAGGGGACTGGAGTGTTCTGTCAGCGTTCAGCTGCTGCAGGGGGCTCCTAAATGGAAAATTACTCTGATTGTGACAGTACAATTTCAGACAGCAAGCATTGTCCATGATAGTGAACCTCTCTGCTGAAGCTCAGAAAAAGGCCCAAGTGTTTATCCCATTTTAAAGACACAATTAGCTCAAGTTTTTATCTCCACATCTGAAGAGCCTAAATCAGACTAGTGCATTTCTGATGGAGAATTTCTGATGGAGCATTTCTGATGGAGAAAAAGAGGACGCAGTCCCACACTGGGTTAGTTCCTTTTTCTTTCCATTAACTGACTTTTTGAATAAGCAGCAATTAATCACCCTCCTCTGCCTACAAAGACAAAATTACAACTTTGTATTCTAACTATATATGATGAGTATTTGGGGTAAAGAAATAGCAATATAGTCAGCATCTTCAACATCAGAATAAGAGCTTATGCAGTGTCGTGAACAAGCAATTTTTGTTATCACCACAGGAATTTTTCAGCACAAATCATTTTTTAAAAACCAGAAAGCTATTGAATCATCTTTGGAGGTGTATGAAGTACAAATGAATATATTGTTAGTGATTTCATAAAACAACTGCAAACAACGTGCAACCAAAATGCGTTGGCCATTAGTGTTACCGTAAGAGTTTTCACTTAATCCAAGCATTCTTCCACTGCACTGGACCTTTTTGATGTTTTATTATTTAAGTATTAGAGTACATTCACTCACTAAATATTTGTCCCTTGAGGCAGAATGTGATTTTTGAAAACTCAAATCTCCTATGGAAATTCCTCTCATCTGACGAATAAGAGCCCCCAAAGTGATCACATTGAAAAACAATACTTCTCGGTAAGCACCATGTTTATCACATCCACTCAGTAAGGCAACATTTATGGACTGAGACATTGCCCTGTGTAAGGTGCCAAGATAGAGAGATACAAATAAGAATACATGTGCAGGGCTTCCCTGGTGGCGCAGTGGTTGAGAATCTGCCTGCCAATGCAGGGGACACGGGTTCGAGCCCTGGTCTGGGAAGATCCCACATGCCGCGGAGCAACTAGGCCCGTGAGCCACAATTGCTGAGCCTGCGCGTCTGGAGCCTGTGCTCCGCAACAAGAGAGGCCGCGATAGTGAGAGGCCCGCGCACCGCGATGAAGAGTGGCCCCCGCTTGCCGCAACTAGAGGAAGCCCTCGCACAGAAACGAAGATCCAACACAGCCATAAATAAATAAATTAATTAAAAAAAAAAAAGAGAGAGAGAAAGACATTTCCAGAGAGGAAATGTTTAAAAAAAAAAAAAAAAAAAAGAATACATGTGCACCCTACCCATTAAGGAGCTTGAAGTCTATTGGGGAGAGAAAAATAGATAACCTTGACAATTGCAGAACGCCTTTAATGATTTACAGAGTGAGCTGAGAGGACCCACAAAGGAATTATTAATGAGACGACTTGTAAAGAATGTTGAATTTGATCTGGGCCTTGAAAGATGAGTAAAATTTTAACAGGGGAAATTAGTAATGGATGGGAATGGAAGTTCATGTTAAGCAAATGTGAGAGGAAAGCCACAATACACAAGAAAGAGCAGAGTGTGTTTATGGTGCCACAAGTATCCTGTTGTAAGTCAAGTCTTATATGAAAAATAAGAGGCTAGAAAAGTAGAAATGCGGTCATCAAAAAATGTACCACTGAATAGGACCTGAGAGAACATCTGATTCTACTCTCTTGCTTCATAAATGAAGAAACAAAAAGTAGCTAGCATAACTTGTAAGGTCCCAAGGATCACTAGATCTAGCCAGAACTGAACCCAAATCTTCTGCCAACCAGTTTCCTTTGCACCACTCCACGTGTAGGTTGGCATCACTTTCTGGAAGTCTGTCCTTGTAAGCAATAATGAGTGTGAAGTTCTTGAGCAAGAGAGTGATATGATCAGATATACATACATCAAGGAAAACTTTGAAAGCAGTTAGAAGAGACTGGAGGGATGAAAAATCTTCTATAGTCATCAAAGTCGGAGATTATGGGAGCCTGCACCAGACCTGTGATGATGGAAATACAAAAGAAGCAGTGGATTCGAGTGTCATTTCAAGGATGAAATTGCTGCAACTTGGTGATGAGAGAGAAGAAGCTATTACAGATAATGATGAAGCTTTAGAGCTTCAGTGAAGGATATTACCCCATCACCTGAGAAAGGAAAAGGAGAATGGAGAAAAGACTTAGAGGGATAAAATAGTTAACTGTGTTTTCCTATCTTGGTGAATGGCACTCAGTTGCTCATTAGAAGCTAAGAAGTCTCTGTTCAACTTTCTGGACCCTAGATCATACATGCAAACATCAGTGCACATGAGGCTAAAACATCAACTTTGTTAGCAACTGGTGAAGAACAACAAAAAGTAAGGTTTGGGACACTGTATTGAAGATGTATAAGAAGAACTTTCCTTTTTCACCTCAAGTCAAGTATTTGGGAAAGAGTAATATGTCCACAGGGCAGACCCTGAGTCAACTTCCCAGGCAGCATTAAAGGCAGCTTCACCACCCAGATGGAGACAGGATGCAGAGGAGAAGCCCTCCCCATAAGAGCCAACAAAGAAAAGGGAAGTCTTCTGACTGGTTCTTTATTTTGAGGACACTAGCCCCACCCTCTAATAAATGGTTGTCCAATGAGGATTAAACTCTGACCAAGCTGAATCCTCCTCCTCAAAGGAAACAGAGAGAAGCAGAAGCTTCCTTCCCAGCATGTCCCTGCAAAAGTCAAATTTCCAACAGAGTAAAAAGAACAGAGAACTTCCTTCCTCTGTTTTCTAAGTCAGACACCTGAGAGTCACCTTCAACAACATTCTCTTCTCCCATAACAGTTGAGTGATGCTGAAGTCTGATCAGTTCTATCTCCTGAACGCAGCCCAACTCTGTCCTCATTTGCCTATCCCCACTGGTATTTTTTTCATATCTCCCCTAGACCAGTGCAGTAGCATCTCCCAAATGATGTCATAATCTGTGGCTTCACAACCTTCCATTTCATTCTTTACAATACTGAGAGATACTAAAATGCAATGTAATTCTCTCTCCTCTCACTTAAAACCCTCCACATGGGGCTTCCCTGGTGGCACAGTGGTTGAGATTCTGCCTGCCAATGCAGGGGATACGGGTTCGGGCCCTGGTCTGGGAAGATCCCGCATGCCGCAGAGCGACTGGGCCCGTGAGCCACAACTGCTGAACCTGCGCGTCTGAAGCCTGTGCTCTGCAATAGGAGAGGCCGCGATAGTGAGAGGCCCGCGCACCGCGATGAAGAGTGGACCCCGCTTGCCGCAACTGGAGAAGGCCCTTGCACAGAAGCAAAGACCCAACACAGCCAAAAATAAATAAATTAATTAATTAATTAAAAAAAAAAAAGCCCTCCACATGCTCCCAGTCATTTGGATAGCATCCAAATACTTGACAATGTTAAATTTATTGCAATTATTTGTTGTCATATCCTACTATCCTACTAAATTCTGGGTTCTCTTATTGCAGGAACTTGTCTAATTTATTTGTGTATTGCTTCAAAGCATAGCAATATGCCTTAGTGTTCAAAAATGTATTCTGACCTGTACAAAACCCTTCCATATCTGACCCTGCTTAGTTCTCCAACTTTGTGTCCTGTCACAGCCTCATCAATTCCTACCTACTTTTCATGAAAGTTTTAATTCCAAGTATTCCAAACTATTTGCTGGTAACTATTTTTTGCTCTTTCTCCTCACATTTGCACACAGTCTTTGCTCCCTTCCTTCTGTTCCTCTGTTCCTCTTAGATATATTCCTACATATTATCTATATTTCAAAATATCAGCTCATGCCTCCTTCCTGCAAATAGCCTTTCCTAATATTAATCTTTTCTTCTCATTACAAAACTGGACCAGGGTGAGCAGAAGACTCTTCCCATAGTATCTATGCATATTTCTAACTCTGCATTTATCAAACTGCTTTATAATGGTGATTTATCTTTTTTTCCTATATAGATGTGTGAATGAAAAATATTGCCTGCCATATCAGTAAACAAAGGATTTTGCAGCCATCAAGCCATCACATTATAGCTGCCCTGATGGTGAGCCCTGAGGGAACTCAGAGTGAGAGAACACAGGATACTGGCCACAGATAGCCGAGGTGCATATTCAAAGGAATGATTTCAGTGAGCCCAGACTTTTGCAACTTCCCATACATAGAAAAGCACTAAATTACTTAACTTGAGATATCTGGTTTTCTTTAATTAACAATAATCTTTTGATGTTCTGACTACCTGGTCTTTGTTGCAAAAACTCCTGTACATACTGGCTCCCCCTCTTGCCTCTATGGAGAAGTCTCTCAGAGTTATCTAAGACGCTGTGCCCCAGGCTTAAGTCCTCAGATTTGTGCCCTGAATAAAACATAACTCTCAACTTTTAGATTGTGCATTTTTTTTCAGTTGACAGTTTCTAAGTTTCCTATGTAGATGTTAAGATGCAGGCACAGGTCTTCATGTGAATGATATATACATAGATTCAGTAACTGTTAAGGAAAAAAGGAAGGAAGGAAGGAAGGGAGGAAAGAAGAGAGGGAGGGAGGGAAATAAAAGAGAAAGCAAGGAAGGAAAAAACAAGTTCAGTATTTTACATATTAAGTTTTTCAACAGAATATTCATTGGGAAATGTCCAACAGATCCACAAGGTGGAAGGTTGAGCCTCTATTCCTCTGTCTTCCTGCTAAATACTTTGTTTTATCAAACCTTCAGAAACAATTCAATAACTAGAGGGTTCATTTTAAATTGCATTTTAAGTTAGAAGACAGAGTAAAAACAAATCTTTTAGGAAAAGCCATGTTTTATTAAATATTTAACTTTCTCTTAAGACTTATGGAGTTACACAAGTCAGAAAAGGTCTGCTCTTCAATTAAATGGTGCAACTATAAAAAGTAAATAAGGTCAAATTTGACTATGTTTATGAAGTATTTGACAATTCCCTCTACTACTAGAAGAGTATCACATCCCTCCAGTACATTGTCTGGTTGCTGCCTTCCCTCTGGGCAGCTGCATTTCACGGCCACGGTCAGAATCATGAAAAACAACATTCCAAAAATTAAAATAGAGTCTACTTTTTCTCTGATGAAAGTCAAAGGTCCTTCAGAAAATTCTTATAGGAATAAACAAGAACACATGAAATACTCTAAAAAGATAAACACATTATAGCTAAATTAAATAAGTTATAGCAGCAGGAAGAGCTTAAGACAATAAGAGATATCAAGACCAATTTAAAGTTGTAAGAAAACAAGAAACTTTATTCTACAAAGTTCTGCTTTTAGCACTTCTGCTTCTTTGGAGAAGAAAGAAGAACAAAGGAAATTAAGGTTCTTCTTAATGATAGCATATATGTAATGGGGCTGACAATTCCACTCAGCAGGTTTTGTCTTTTCCTTGTCTATTATCATTTTCATGACAAACCTATGTGACTAGGGTTCTTCATTCAGCCAAGAAATGTTTATTGCATGCCTATTACATAAACACAACGGTTAACAAAACTCAGTCCTTGCCCTGAAGCTTAGCAGGTAAATTAACCAAAGACAAAATCAAGGTGTGATAAGGGCTAAATTGAGGAAGCAGGTAGAAAGAGAACATAATTTAGTCTAGGGGAGGGTCTAGAGTGCAGATTTCCAGGTGGAGGTAATTGCTAAACTGACATAATCAAGCAAAGAAGAGTGGCTTAGCAACGGGGAAAAGGAATCAGAGGACAGAGAGGATGTTCCTGTCTGAGGGAACAGCATCTGCAAAAGCAAAATAAAAGCATATTTGTAAGGGATTTACCAACATTTCAATATTTGTAATTTATGTTGTGATGGAAGAAAAGATAGGAGATGAGGCTGAAAAGATAAACAGCAAAATCATGAAAAGTCTGAAAGGGCAAGTGAAGGAGTTGGATTTTATCCTGAGGACTGTGGGTTGCACCAGAGTTTTAATCACATAGTTTGGGTTTTAGAAAGACTGTAGGCCATTAGTGTGGGATAAGACAAAACTGGAGACAGTTTGGAGATGGTTCTGATAACCTAGATAAGAGGTGATGATGGCCTAATTCAAGAGAGCAGTGATGCTGTGTAAAGACATGGAGATACTGGGATGGTATTAGGAATAAAGAAGATGTGACAGAACTTGATATGTAGTCATGGGAAGTTAAAACAGAAGAAATTGCTCTCTAGGCTTTTTATACCATGTCTTTTCCCTTTTTTTTTTTTTTTTTTACATGATCTATGAAAGCTAAGCACTAATGGTGGTTAAACACCCTATGAAGTCATGGAAGGCTGCAGTGTGGGCTGCATCCAGTTGTTTATATTGATGGCCTAGGAACAGTGATAAAAGAAATGAAACATCCTGCCCAGTTAACAGGAATTTTTTCACTGCTCTAGGAAAATGGAACATTCAACATTATGTTTAGGAAGATGAATGAAAAATACTTGAAAAGTAAGAAGAACAAGGACTGAGGTTTATAATCATTATTCTCCATATAAATTACTAGTAGTTTATAAACCATCCATAAATACCTCCATGAATCTGATGTGTTTCAGAATTTAGTTTTGCTGTTTCATAACAAAAGAAGTTTCTATGATTATTATTTCACATGAGTTCACATCTCATGTTTTTTTCTTTGAACCTACAGTTCAAACAAACCTCAAATCTAATCACAAGACTTTAGGTTTTTTCCTCTAAAATCTGAGAATAGATTGAAATTCTTTTCACATTTGCATGAAATCTATATGGAAAGTATAGTTCCCGATTAAGAGACTTCTCAGCCAAAGATAAATATAAGCAAATTTCAAAATGTTCCAAGTACCATCAAGTCTGCTTTTTACCACATCAACCATGAGACAAAAAGAAGAAAAAAAAAAAAAAAAAAAAGGAGAAAGTACTGTGTGTTTTGAGCAGAGAGGAATAACAGTGAAAATCTAAACAGACCACACTGATAGTCTTCTTTAAGGAAATAAAAGTAAACCAGACTTCTGAGAAGGGAGAAATGCCATGAGGCACTAAAATGATCAGTTATATTGCAAGAAGGGAGAAGAGGGAAGGGAGTTGTTCATAAGCAAAAATCTTCCCCAAACCCCACATAACAAACTAACCAACATAATACTCAAGAGAACTTTATTCTTTTACTGCTCCTTCTCTGAATGGTCAGAAGTACAAATCTAGTAAATGCATGTTGATAGGTTTGAGTCTGGGAAAAACAGTATCCTAACATTACAACCCTTGGCTATAACTCAGCAAATATATGGCCAAACCAGAAATTTCTCCAACCATTACAACAGAACCGCACAGCAAACACGAGGAATATTTTAAATTCCTCTGAGTAGTATTTATTGCTACCACATCCCTTAAAAAATAAATTGCCTTAAATTTTTGAGATGAAACTTTTTAAAAAGTATTTTTAGAGATGTTAGAAATTAGACAAATACCTACTTTGATCTAACACCCTACCTTGGGAGGATAAAGGCCCCTGAGAAGCTTACCTTATGTGGAAAAAGCATCTTGGCAGATGTGATTAAGTTAAAGGTCTTGAGATGGGTAGATGATCCTGCAAAATCTGGGTGGGTCCTAAATGCCATCACGGTGTCTCTGCAGAGAGACGAAGGGGGAGATTTGACTCAGAAGAAGAGAAGGTGATATGACCACAGAGGCAAAGAATGTAGTGATACAGCCAGAAGCCAAGGAACCCCTGAGTCACTAGGAGCTAGAATAGGCTAGGAACAAGGCTCCGCTAGAGCCTCCAGATGGACCAGGCCTTGCCGACATCAGTGATGCTGATTTTGGACCTCTGGCCTACAGAATTGTAAGAGAATAAGTGTATCTTGTTTTAAGCCACAAGGTTTGTGGTGACTTATCACAGCAGCTACAGGAAGCTCATACAGACACCTTGGGTATAGTGGGGGATGGAGATGCTTCTCATCACTCACTTTTCCACTCAGCAGTTCTCCTACACAATGCACTCACGGCCTTGGGCGTATTACCTCGTAAAGAGGCAGAGCTTTAACTGCTTCAACTGAAGAGAGTCTCCCAGGTATCCTCACACCAGAGGAAGTTGAAACTTCTGTGCAATCAGAACAGCCAAGCCCCGCTCAGGAGCAGAGTTAGGCGGTGGGTAAGAGACTATATCCTTTTCAATGCACTCCTGCTTCCAGTTGCCCCTGGGACCATTCTGGTAGCAAGTCAGTTTGTATGACTCACCGACTCACCAGTAGGGAGAAATCAGAGGCCAAGTGTGGGGTGATGGGAAGCCTTCCGGAGAAGGAGGCCCTTGTCTCAGGCCCAGCATTCACAAGCAATGTGACTTTGGGCAAGTTGCTAACCTACTTCACAACAGTGTCATAGGGCAGCTTTGCGATTAATTTGGAAATGTCTTTTGGTCTACAGAAAATCCATTCTGCCTATGAGATTTGTATCTCCCAGAGCTACTGATTTGCATACCATGCAGCTCTGCCAAGGAAACAAGCATCTGCCTGCAGTAAGTACCCATGCAGAGTTCTCTTACAAACACAGGTTCTCAGCACGATCCAAATAAAAATGAAAGAAAGGGAGAGGGAGTCTCTTCCATTTGTTTCAGTCCTGCTGATGAAATCCTATTTGACAGATTCTGATTCTGTTTCACAAACAGGTATATTGGCAAGCATTAATTTCCTTGAACCCTGTGAAGCTGTTGGCAAATAGTGTTCAAATGCTTTTGGATCCTCAGGAATAGGGCACTGTATAAATCCAGGGAACAATTACGTGAGAGAGACAGAGCCTTTATCTCCCGGTCTTAATAAAGAACTAAGCATAACGCCTATCAGACTTGTAGTTGCGACACCAAATTGACCCCTCTGGGAGCTGGGAAAGTCTCACTCTCTTTCCTGTCTTATACAGCAGTGGTAATAAAAGAGCATACGCTGAGGATTAACTAAAGTTCATATACTGCCTTGAAGAGAAAAGTCTTGATTTAAGTGCTGAAAATTTACATTAGTGGGAGGGGAAAGACTGGAGAATGGAAAAAAGAATGGAAAGTTCCAGAAAGTTATAATGAGAAATATAAATTGAAGCAGGTCTAAGGGAAAGATGAGAGATCAGATGCATCAAGGTAGGGGGTAGGAAAGATTGTCCCCCCAAAAAAGACTTTTCCTCTGCCTGTGTTGGCTTAGGCAGGCTCTTCCAGTCCTAAAGGGAAGTGTATCCTTTAAGCAACAAAAGAATAATGATGTCAAGTGTAGAAAAGAGAAAGCAGCAGTAGAGTACCAGGGAATAAGAAAAGGGAAAAGAAGACAAAGAATAAAAAGGGTTAAGAGAGGGAAAGGGACATGATAAGACAATAGAGAATGAAATTCATGAAATCCATAACAGGGTCTAAGAAAAGAGGCCTTTAGTCCCCAATCCATTTTAAGGGCAAGCATTGTTGCCCTGATTTTATGAAATCAGAGCTAGCCCATACTGTCACCTTCCTGCTACAAAAACAATGTGACCAAACCAAATAGAGAGATAGTCTAGCCTCTTGGCATATGGCAAAAAGAAATATTTTATTCACATTCAGAATTCCTAACATAAAATACTCTGACCACCAAAGCTGTATTTGCACACAAAAAAGCAATTTGGCAGAATTTCATTAAAAAGTTGAATACAATTAAATTGGTTTCCAGGCTCCTATAATCAAGCAAATGGTTAGTTTTTCTGTTTATCTGTTTATTTTTTAACCTAAGTTGCCTAAGCTTTCCATAGATGTAGCTGACAATAGTGCCTACAAAAGGTAACATTTTCAAATTTACCCTAAATCGTTAGAAGCAAAGTATTATACTGCATTTTGATTTTGTACTGGATAATTCCAAAACCATCTTGTGGTTTTACAAAAACCTTGTCCAAATTCCATCAGATAATAGTCATGTCTCTCTTTGTGATGTGAAGGGGAGTAGAGAGGGCAGGTGAAAAAATTGGACTGCTCCACAGTCCAGAGGAAAGACATTTCCCCAGCTCATGAGTGAGCAGATCTCAGATTATATGACTACTCTGCCAGGCTCTGTTTCTTCAGGAGTGCTCAGTCCTTTTACTCTGTTCCAAATAATTAAACCATATGATCTGTGTAGCATTTTAAGGTATAAGGATCTTATTTTCCCAACAGCATCATTCATTTATTGGACAAAAGTATTGAATAGAATTCAGTTAAGGAATAGAAAGAAGACTAGTTATTTCAATAAAGGATGATTTATACAAGGAATGATTAAGTAGGTGTTACAAAACTGGAAACATGGTTTTATCACAGGTAGTATCAGCAGAAAGCACCACCCCTGGGCCTGGAAAATGAGGGAAGATGTTGCAAATATTAAACTTAGGGTGGTATTGTCCAACATGGTAGCCACCAGCCACATTTGGCTTTTGAGAGCTTGAAACGTCATTAGTCTGAATTGAGATGAACTGAAAGTGTAAAATACCAGATTTCAAAGACTAAGTATGAAAAAAGGAAGGTAAAGTATTTCATTAATAATTTTTATATTGATTACATGTTGAAATGATAATATTTTGGGATACGTTGGGTTAAATAACATATTTATGTCATCTATTTATATTTACTTTTATACTGCGACTACAAGGACACAAAATTTTACAAATGACTTGAATTTTCTTTCTACTGGGCAGTACTGGATTACAGGCTTAGAAGGCCCCCTGGAACCGGAGTCTTTTGAGAGGGCACTGGAGGTTGAGTGTTAATGCGTCTGAGAGAGAGTGATGGGGCTGGTTCTGGAGGCGTGGAAATCTGCAAATTGGAGCCGATCATTGCTGAATCAAGGGTCACTGCCAGGGTGAAGGAATGTTGGTGCGGGGATGCTGACAGGAACAACAGAAGAACGAGTAGGAAGAGGTCTCTTCTTTCCCAGCCTCGTAATTTTCCTCTGATGCCGCCAAAGGGCAGAACCTAAGAGGAGCCCAACTCTGGGAGAGAAATGTGATTGGCAGGTTCCCAGCCCCAGCAGCACAAAGCACAACATTGAAAGGAGAGTTTGGTGTTGAGAGGCAAATCGGTTAATCACCGGCATGACAGATACTACTTGCTATCAGGCATGGTTTTTAGATATTAGGGATGCAACCATGAACCAAAGTCCCTGGCCTCATACAGCTTCCATTCGAGTGAGATAGGCAGACAATAATAAATACATAAACAAGATGATTTCAGAGTGATAGGTGTTACAGAAAGAAGAAAACAAGGTCATGGGTTAGAAGGTGACAAGGTGAAAGAATGAGTTGGGCACTGCTTTAGATAATGAGATCAGGAAATGTCTCTCTGAGAAGATGACATTGGAGCTAAGGTCTGAATGGAGGGATGGAGACGGGTAGGGGAGAAGAAAGAGGAAGCATTCCAAGGCCGAAGGAATAAAACGTGCATAATCTCTGAAAAGAGAATGACCTGAGATTGTAGCTCAGCCGTCCCCCAACCTTTTTGGCACCAGGGAATGGTTTCGTGGAAGACAATTTTTCCACGGATAAGGGACGGGGCGGGGGTGGGGGGTCGGGGGAGATGGCTCAGGCTGTAATTCGAGCAATGGGGAGCGATGCGGAGCGATGGGGAGCGATGGGGAGTGAACAGCAGATGAAGCTTCGCTCGCTCCACTGCCACTCACTTCCTTCTGTGCAGCCCGGTTCCTAACAGGCCGCAGACCGGTCCGTGGCCCAGGGATTGGGGACACCTGTTGTAGCTGAAGAAAATTTTCCGGAAGAAAAGATGATAAGGGGTGGGTGGGACTAGATTATGTAGGGTCCCTGTAAATCATGGTAAGTAATAACAGATTTTAACTTAATTGCTATGGGAACCACTGCAGGATTTTAAGCAGGAAAATGGTGTGATTTGATTTACATTTGTAAAAGGTAATTCTGGCTGTTGTGTAGAGCACTGGGCTCTAGAGGGGCAAGCATACGATGGAGACCAGGAAGCTATTGCAATACCCAGGAAGAAGATGATGATGATGCCTGAGGCTGTGGTGGAAGCAGTGGAGATGTTGAAAAAGTGACTGTATTCAAAATATGGATTAGAGGTTTGAGCCAACGGTACCCATAAAGATCGGGGTGATTCATGTAATTCATTTGAGTAAATTTTCCAAAGAGCTGACACACTTTAAATGCTGAAATTTTGGGCTTCCCTGGTGGCGCAGTGGTTGAGAATCCGCCTGCCAATGCAGGGGACACGGGTTCGAGCCCTGGTCTGGGAGGATCCCACATGCCGCGGAGCAACTGAGCCCGTGAGCCACAACTGCTGAGCTTGCGCGTCTGGAGCCTGTGCTCCGCAACAAAAGAGGCCGCGACAGTGATAGGCCCGCGCACCGCGATGAAGAGTGGCCCCTGCTCGCCGCAACTGGAGAAAGCCCTCACACAGAAACGAAGACCCAACACAGCCAAAAATAAATAAATAAATAAATGCTGAAATTTTAAGAAAATGTTCTTGTTCTTTTTCATGGAAATAATTCAAAATTGTACAAAACGTTTCTTAGTCTTGTTCTATACAAAATCCCAACCGAATTTACAAACTGTTATTTCTACTCAGGGTCCTGTTCTCCAATTTTGTCTGCCATCTGACACAGTCTCTGTCAATTTCTTGAGTTCCTCAACTCCAATTACTTAGACTCCATATGTTAAAACTCTGCTTGTTTTGAGGCAAATCTTAATTAGGATGAAAAGATGATTTTTCCAGCTAATCTAAGCCACACACTGACTATGCCATTGAGGTAGAAATTGCACCTGCCTGGCTCAGGTCAGCATCTGCTGCCCAAGTCTGTCCATAAAGCCTCTGCTTACAAAAGCCTTCATCTAACCAAAATTATCCTTGCTTCTGAGACATCAGTCATATTTAGCTGTTGTGACCCACCAAGGTCAAAATCAACATGATGTGTACTTATGAAAACTGAATAACCAATCATTCAGAAAACCTTATCTCCATGTTACTTTAAGTCCCAATTTCCAGTATTTGTCTATTTTCCAGTGTTCCTAGCTGATTCATAAAGTTGCTAGGGTTTTTAAGGGGCCAATAAATGATCTTTCTTTTTTCATCTGCCAAGATGTTAATGGGAGTCCAAACTGAAATTCAAATTATCATTTACTGATGGATCTAAACTAGAGACTGTGGCTTGGATTTAAGGCTAAATGACTTTGCTAATATGTCCTCCTGAATTAAACTTAACTCACCATACTACAAACCCACCACCTTCAATGAAATGGTGAAGGTGACAATCAGATTAGAGTTGGATGGAAAGCAAATAGAAGGTGAGATAGAAAATAAGGCTTGATTATTCACAAAGGTGGGCTCCTGAAAGGAATGGAGAAATTGATTTGTAGTTGATGGGGATGTCAGATCAACGAAACACTATATTTTAAGAAGGTAAGTAGCGGGACATGTTTACATGTACATGGAAATAAGCAAGGAAAGAGGGAAAGACTGAGGATGTAGGAAAGTGGATGTAAATCAGGAAAGGTGATTGAGACTCTGTGGATGGGATTCAGAGCAACAGTACAGAGACTGGCCTCCATAGTAACAGGTGGGAACATAACAGACATGGGGGCAAATGAACTTAGGTTTCTAGATTTAGCTGTGGGCAGATGGAGTTTTCATTCTATGTTTTCTATTTTCTGAATGAAAAATGAAGTGAGGTATTCAGCTAAGAATGAGAGGGTGGGAAGTGTGAAAAGAGAGAAGGTTTGAAATTAAAATCTTGCTGGGGAGCAATGTTACTGAGGAAACATTTCTGAGTGGTGGTGAAGGTCCATTTGAGGTGTGTGGTAGTTCAAAGGAAACCAGTCAGCTCAGACAGGTAACTTCCTCCAGCAATATTTAGATGCTCAGGGATATCCAAGGAGAAGCTGGTCATGTGAACTCAAGTAAACAGGGTTATCACAGGTCAAGGAGGAGGAGAAATGGATAGTCAAAGGAGTTGAGAACATTTGGAAGAGCATGATTATAATCATTTATTTAGCAATAATCCTCTAACTCCTAATGTATGTCAAGAACTAATCAAAAATATATATACACTAATATGTATAAAATGGATAACTAATAAGAACATGCTGTATAAAAAAATAAATTAAATGAAATTGAAATATTCAAAAAAAAAAAAAAAAACCACAGTGAGATACCACATTATACCTGTTAGAATGGCTAAAATTAAAAAAAAAAAAAAAGAACTAATCAAAAATACCCAGCTAACTAATAGGTAGATGTAGATGCAGGCCACTGTCTAGGGGTTCTACCAGAACTGGGTGCAGATTTTTTCTTTAACCTCTTTTTCTTCTTTTCATTTTTCTTAGGAAAACAACAACAACAACAACAAAAGACAACATATATTTAGTACTTACTATGTGTCAGGTACTCTACTAGGCACTTTAAAAAATTATCTTACTGTTTCCTATATCAATATTATGAAAAAATCACTATTATTAGCCCCATTTGCAGATGAGGAAAAAGAGTATGAAGATATTAAGTAACCTATGCAGATAACCACAGCACATTCTAAACTACTGGCTTTAGAGCCCCTTGCTTCCACAGGTTGTCTTCATCACTTGCATTTTTACTTTAACACATAAGCAGTGGGTCCTTTATTTGGAGATCCCTTTGGAAGAAGTAAGAACTTTAAACTCTGTTATAAACTGGAGTGAAATTATTATTCCAAATTTTCTGATTTTAGAAATTGAGCAGTCTTGCCATACAAGTAATTATTTTAAAACTTTACAAAGAGGTAAATAGCTACTCTAGTCTCCTTCTTTCCTAAACTCTCTTCTGGGTGATACATGCTGAAGAAAATACTTATGCTTCACCTAATGTTTTCTACTGAATTTCTAAATTTGGGCCTGAAAATAAACAGAACTGCCCCTCCTTAATTCCTCTTCCTTCCTTCCTTGCTAATCAAACCAAGATAATTGTTCTGCCCTAGAAAATGTTCAGTGAGTAACATACTATTGTTTTTTTTTTCTATGCAAAGCCAAACTTAAAGAGACACCCTATCTTATTCATCAACAATCACAAAATTAACGAGGAATGAAAGGACACAGACTTTAAAGCAAGGATTATGTAGGGGTGAAGGTCACTCACATTTTTAATGTGGAAAGTTTGACAAGGAAATAGGAGGTGTTCCCTTATTACCTAGAAAAAACACACAATTTCTAAAGCTGAGTCATACAAAATTCCCTTTGACTGACTATTTTTTAAGACTATGTCATATTTGAATGCATTCAACCATCACTGTCTGGAAAGACAAATCCAGGTCAGACAAACATAAAAAATGAACACTTCTGAACAGCAAAACTAATTGGTCATGCATGACATTTAGCAAGGTTTGGTAATAGCTATCATTTGCTGAGGATGTACTGCATTCTAATCCAGAGATTCTCAATCTTGGTTACACATTAGGATCACTGGGGATTTTTTTTAACTTTATTTTGAACTAATGCTAGACTTACGGAAAATTGCAAAAATAGTAGAGTGAGTTCTCATATATCCCTCACCTGCTTCCTGTGACATTAACTCCTTACCCAGTACAAAGATCAGAGCCATATTAACATTAGTACAGTATATTAACTAAATTAAAAATCTTATTAGAATCTTTGAAGTTGTTCCACTAATGTCCTTTTTTTCATTCAGGACTGCATTTCACTGTTATTTCTTCTTAGTTCTGTCCAATCTCTTCCATAACCCTGATCCTTTTGAAGAGTACTAATCAGTTATTTTGTAGACTCTCCTTCAATTCGGATTTGTCTGGATTTGCTTTCTCATGATGAGAATGGAGTGATGATTTTTGTAAGGATACCCAGAAGTGATGGATCCTTCTCAATGTATTATATCAAAGAGCTCATGATATCCATGTCTTTTTCCTGGTGATGCTAACTTGGATAACTTGATTGAAATCATGTCTACTGGATTTCTCCACTGTAAGGTTACTATGTCTCCCTTTGTAGTTAATAAATATCTTGATACTTTGAAACTATGCAAATACTGTTTCTCCTCAAACTTTTAGCCATGAATTTTAACATTCATCAGTAGATCTTGTCTACAACAGTTATGACTGTGGTCTTACAAAGTGAGTTTCTATTTCTCTAGTTCCTTCTACATTTATTAACTGGAATTCCACCTGATACCGAGTCCCCACCACAGGTCAATTATATTAAAATATACTAAGCATATTATACCTGGTCCTCACAATGTGGCTAATAACCAGATGTTATTATCTGCTTTGGGATATGAAGAAATTGATACTTGGAATGACAAAAACATATATTTTTACAGCCAATAAGTAACTCTGATCTGCTGTCTCCAAAATCCATGCTCTTTTCACGGTCCAATCTTCTTCCCTTTTAAGTTCAGCTCACTGCTCTTTATGTCAAAATTTGTCCCATTTAAAGCCTACTCTCTCTACTAACTCTAATCATCTGTAATTTTTGCCTAGATCAGTCCAAGGTTGGACACATTTTTTTTTCCCGGAACCTTTTGACATCCACCTGCCTAAAAGAGTAAGGAACAGATGTCAACTATGTTTTTTGCCTTTACCTGGACAACAGATCATTGCAGAACAATATGTGGGTGAAAAAAAGGGTATGTCATATACATATCAAATTATTTATATATTTAGGCTAATAGGCAACCTTTTGAAGAAGTATAATCCAAATGCCCTCTGAAGGAATTAAACTCAGCAAGCATAGAAACCTATGTGTGTAGTGGTTAAGAGTGAGGTTTTGCTCCTACACTGTTGGTGGGAATGTAAATTGGTACAGACACTGTGGAAAACAGTATGGAGATTCCTCAAAAAACTAAAAATAGAGTTGCCATATGATCCAGCAATCCTACTCCTGGGCATATATCCAGACAAAACTATAATTTGAAAAGACACATGCATCCTTATGTTCATAGCTGTACTGTTTACAATAACCAAGACATGGAAACAGCCTAAATGTCCATCGACAGATGAATGTTTAAAGAAGATGTGGTACGTATATACAGTGAAATACTACTCAGCCATAAAAAAGGAATAAATAATGCCATTTGCAGCAACATGGATGGACCTAGAGATTAACAAACTAAGTGAAGTAAGTCAGAGAAAGACAAACATCATATGATATCACTTATACAGGGAATCTAAAATATGATACAAATGAAATTTTCTACAAAACAGAAACAGGCTCACAGATGTAGAGAATAAACTTGTGGTTGCCAAGGGGGAGAGGCAGTAGGGAGGGATGGTTTGGGAGTTTGGGGATTAGCAGATGCAAACTATTATATACAGAATGGATAAACAACAAGGCCCTACTGTATAGCACAGGGGACTATATCCAATATCCTGTAATAAACCATAATGGAAAAGAATATGAAAAAGAATATATATATGTTTATATGTATGTATGTAAGTATACAACTGAATCACTTTACTGTACAGCAGAAAGTAACACAACATTGTAAATCAAATATATTTCAATAAAATAAATTAAAAAAAAACAAAGAGTGGGGTTTTGGAGCCAGGTAGACCTGAGTTAGAGTTTGGCAAATCACTTAATGAATATGTTTTTTAAGTTTTTAAGCTTCAATTTCCTAACTGTTAAAATGCAAATATTAATACTGATTACATTAACTTCTTGTGAGGATTCAATAAGCTCTTAGCACAGGGGGATAAGCAATCAATAACTATGAACTTTAAAAAAAAAAAACCCACTGTAACCAAATTGCCTAACACCTGACAAGAGATGAGTGCTTTTTAAAGGAATTTTTGGGAAAAGGAGATAGAGGTAATTTTGGAGGAGATGGCCCTTTAAAAGAGAGCAGATACTGTGGGCACGTACAGGTATTTTGGAACAGCCCGTGGGGTGCCTAAGGATTCTGATGGAGAAAGGGATAAAAGGAAATGGAGAGTGTGAACTATCACCTTGACTCAGTTCCCTTGGGGGGGTGACCATCAAGTCGAGAGCTAGATAAAAGGGTGGGCCAGGGGAAGAGTTGCCACAGCTGCCAATCTGGAATAGCAGGCAGTTAAAACATCACATGAAATGTAAAGAGAGAAGATTTTCCTCAGAATGTCTCTCAGGAAGGTAGACCTCTCAGGTATGCGCCATATATGTACACCATGGGGATGAGGAATTTTATCTATTTCAGTCACTTCTGTATTCTTGGTGCCTAGAACACTGCCTATCATATAGTAACTGTTCAGCAGAATTATTAGACTACTCAATACATGAATGAATACACTAATAAATTCAAAAGTCTGATTAGGAAGCTTAGCTACTTATAGGTCTTCTCTGTTGCTAACAGGGGTAAAAAAAATTAGGGGGCTGGGCTGATTTTTCAGGTCTATAGAAGAAAGCCTGGGTCCACCTACCAGCTGCTCTCCTTGTCTCCCTCTTCCTCATTAAGGGTTCAGCGTCTCTTCTAAATACTTGTTGAACAAATAAAGAACAATAATTTTTAAAAGGGCACCAAATTATTAACATGCTCAGGACATCTAAAAATCTGTTAGACTTTGGCTATATGTCACTGAAAATTACATCTGTACAAAGAGAAACAGTCATTTCTTGCCCAACTATGAAAATGTGAAATAAGATGCCGGTGGCAAAGATTTGAAGTTGCTTTTCTCCCTTTCATGTTTAATAAGAGAGCCCTGGGAAATGTGCTTAGCTGAAGAACTTTATTTCCCAACCACATTTATAAATAGAGGTGGCCATTGAGATGTAAGAGATCTCCAGTGAAACTGCCTTGTCCCGTGGTCTTGTATTCCTGCCTGCAATAAAGTTATAACGATTGGAGCTCCAAGAGTTATCATGTGATTTTGAGGATGATGAACAGAACGGTATAGGGAAACTGGGTCTCTGATGATTTTCTAGACCTGCCATAACAGGGTCTCTCTCCAGACTTGATTTGTGTAGGGGAAAAACAAATTTCCATCCTGTTTAAGTGACTATAGTGACGTAAGTACCCAACACAATTTTAGTGTTGTGCCCCATCAGATGAAGTGTGTGTTTAGTTGAAATGGTAGAAGCTAAATATGTGTACTTCAGAGAAAGAAAGCAAATAGAAGTTTTAATTGACAGTTTTAGTAATTATTAACAGGACAGAAGAAACTACAGTGCACAATTTAAATAAATACTTATTATGAGAGCACTGTTATCTACTACAGAATTAAATAACTGAGCTGTAAGTGTTTTTGTCAATAACTGGCACATGTGTTATTGAAAAGGATCATAAATCACCTAGTCCAATTACCTCTCTGATGCTCAACTCTCCTCTAGAATATTTAGGTAAGAAGTCATCCAGCTTATGCTTGGCTACAACAAGTGATGAATAACTCTCTACTTCCCACACCAGCCCATTTTTATCTTTGGACAGTTCTGAAAGTTAGAATGTTGTTTCTTACATTGAGCTGAAAATCTGTTTTCCTTTAGCTTCCATCCACTCATTCTAGCTCTCATCTTTAGAGCCATAATCAGTACATCCAATCCCCGTTCTAAATGATAAGCCTTCGATTATCACACTCCTCTTGAGACAGCTGCCCCTGTGAATTTTCATGCCACAGAATCATGCTGACCAAGTTTCTGAACATATTGAAATCTACTTTTCCAGAATCCAGGGAACATGTATGACTACTCTTTTCTTTCTCTGGAATCATATACCTTGAAAGGACATGGCCACATCCTTCCCAGTTTGTAACAACTTCTATTTTGCCAAAAATTTTCTGTTACTCAAACACAGATACAAAGTAATCATTATTCCCAGTTGTTTTCAATAACTCTGAGAGATACATTTTGAGACAAAGAAAGTAAAGAACTTGTCAGATGTTTTACTATTTGCTGAATGAGACTCCCCCAGTTATACTTCCCCCAATTTTTGAAATTCCCCTTCTTACTGTGTATTATATCTATGCAACTTATATGACTTAAATCAGAAATAAATTATTTATTTCTTACATCAGGTCAAATGACATTTGGTACATTTTCACCATAATATCACCTCTGTCTTCTCACCTTTCATACACACTCCAGTGCTCTCCAATAAATTTCTGCTTTTAGGATTTTGGATTTCTAAGCAGGCATAAATGATATTGACACAGAGTACTATTGTGAATTTCTCCCCTAAACAAAGTCTATTTCTACTCAATTGGATCTATTCTTCTATTACCATATTTCAAACAGACCCCACCCACCAAATTTTGGTGACACCCTGAGATCTTTATCATCTGTGTAATAGTATTTAATTCAATTGGTTACCTGCTAAATTCAATTGATTACCTGCTAAAATCAAATATATTGAACTCACAAAATGTAGTAATAGGCAAATAAATGTAACCTAAAAACTTATTTTTTTAATTTAAAAAAATGAAACTGAAATTTGGCCAACTAGCAAGGACATTGTAAATTTAATCTGGAACTAATCTCTGGGTTTGACACCTAAGGGCAGACATCCCATAAGGAACTTCTGCCACTTTTCTCTGTTTCTACAACCGGTGTTATGTCAAAGAGGCAAAATTAAAATGGTCAGGAACTGCAGTTACCCTGTACCAGGAGAGCAGAACTCATTTTTCTGGCTAGATTTTTAAGAGTGTAAAGCCAGTTCACAGTTTAGGAGAAACATAGTTTCTCATTCACAATCTGTCTCCCAGTCAACCTATTCTACTACCAATATCAGAAAGGTACAGAGATAAAATATAGCTTAAACTTTAAATCCCTCAAACCAGGCTGTCAGGGAGGGGAGAGGTTAGATGCTGACATGCTGGAAAAAAGAAAAGCTGATGATGACCACAGTGGTGATATCAGTTTTTCATCAGATACGTATGAGTTGGGATGGGATCAGCAGAAGATGAGAGTTGGGTTATTTGAGGTTTATGGTGTTGACGTGAGAGACAGATGTGCCTAGAGAGGGTTAGGTAAGTAGCAGGCAAAGCAATGCATGCTCGAAATTGAGATAAAGCATCGGCAATCTCTGGGAATCATTAGTTCCCTACTAAACGTAGAAGAGATTGTTTTTGAATCATATGCATCCTGAAAAAGTCTTTTCTTCTGGGCCCAGAAATTTCCTGCCCAAAGCATAGGCGGGAAAGATGAGCTCAGTCTACAAGCTTACTCATGTCCTTCACTGGCTTTCACTTCAGCATGTATCTATTTTTCCTTCTCATTAAGAAAAAGGCACTAAAATATGTTACTGGGATACCATTTGGAATTTTCATTCGTATGGCATATTAGAAATAATTGCTTAAATTATACAACTATTATGTGGAAGACGACTTATTTTTATTATTAGCTTTATGGGTTGGTATTGACATTTTACATATAAGAGTAAGGATAGGTTTCTTCTGTCTTCAAAGACTCCACAGCCTAGGAGAGAAGACAAGGCATTCATAAATACCTAATACATAATTTAGACTGTAACATGTGCCTTAAGGGAGAGCTAAAGAGTCCTAGAGGTTTAGAGAAAGAAGAGATTAATTCTGAACTCAAGAACACCACTAGCAAAATGTGGTTTCAATGTTTATGTCCCCCTAAATTTGTATGTTGAAATCCTAATGCCTAATGGGATGGTATTAGAAGGAGGAGGTTTTTGGGGGGGGGGGTGCTTAGGCCATGAAGGTGGAGCCCTCACAAAGAGGATTAGTGCCTTATAAAAGAGGCTCCAGAAAGATCCCTAGCCCCTTCCACCATGTGAGGAAAGAGCGAGAAGGCAAAAGCTATGAACCAGGGTGAGGGTTCTCACCAGAAGGCGACCATGCTGGCACCTTGATCCTGGATTTTCCAGCCCTCAAAACTGTAAAAAGTAAAATTTTGTCATTTATAAGCCACTCAGACTGTGGTATTTCATTATAGGAGCTCAAACAGACTAAGACTATTGGTGAAAGGACAAGATTCAAACATGAGCACGGTGAGTGCTGATCTCAGTCTTACTGCCCTGCCTTGGCCACATCATTTCACTGTGCATTAGTTTCTTCAAACGTTAAATGAGAAAGGAAAAACAGCATTCTGGCCCAAAGTACTCATATCCTCTGGAGACAACTCAGAGATGAACAGATCAATAGACAGACCCCAAACCAAGCAAAAACATCATATTGTTCATGGAAAGCTTCACAGCACTCAGAATAGAGCAGCAGTGTCATCGCTCCCCACTGCTGCCATCCTCCAAACTTTACATTCTTTAGGAACGTCCCACAAACCGAGACTATATTGTCAAGCTGGAGTAAAACGAGATGTTCACATGCAGCCAATCTTAAAAGAAGGTTAATTTGTGTTAGCAAACTGTCAAATAACCTGTCATGCCTAATTATTTTTCTTTACCCACATCCTTTTTACCCCGCATAGCATTAAATAAACAGAAAAAAATAAAAAAGGTCTCCAGGATTGTGTGATAGCTGATCTTTCAAGGCTACTTTGTGGCTAGATAAATAAAAAGAAAAACATAAACATTGCTATTCCAGGATTTTTTTTTTTTTTGCTCTCTTTGAAGACCCTGAAAAGCAATAATGATAATATAGATTCAAGAGCAAGTGCTTTATCCTTTATAAAGTTGAATTAGTAAGTTGATCCTCTTTATCCAGTATGTTTTTAATGCACAGAGAGATAACATTTGATAAGTTCATGAAAAAAAATTACATTAGTACAACAAGTAAGAGGTGTTAACAGAGTATAGGCAGTGAAAATTCATGAAACAAACCAAAATGCAAAGAAAGTGATCGAGTCCCTATTGTAGTACATAAATTACATTGTTAAAATGATGATTGATATTATAGCTTTATTTCAAAGACTCCTTTTATATAACAGGTCTATTGTCAAAACTGATAATAAGAAAATACTTTCTCAAGAGCATACCCGCCCATAAATTATTCTTATAAAATTGTAGACATGAGAGAGTTATCTGAAATAATGGCACATCTAAATTGAGAGGTGGGGAGAGGAATTTAAAGGAAGAAATGACACTAAAATATATCACCTTAAAGTGTTTTTTAAAAAGTACACCACATAAAGGTGCTTCATAATAGTCAAAAAAGAGCATGCAGGATTACATTATTTAGATTTATGTAGCACTCCATATTTTTCAATCATCCTCCATGCATGAATTCATAACAGTGTTCTTCTATAGTTATCTGATTATATATTAGAAGAGTCTCTCTCACTCTCTCTCTCTCCCTCTATCCCTCCAATGAAGAAATTGAGAAGGAAATGAGTCAAGTAACTTGCCTCAGCTCCTACTGAATAAAGACAAATTTTTGAACATCTAATAAGAGAACTTTCAAATATGATAAGAGAGATCATGTCTGACCAACTTATCTAAAAAAAGAGAGTGAGAGAGAAAAAAAGCCCTCAATCAGGGCTGACCCTAAATTTGTTCTTTGTACATTTATAGGTTGCAAGGAACAGAGGGGGGATTTTGGTTATTGTCAAGTAATAGGGATCACTTCCAGTTTCCAGTCCAATCTTGAGAAATAAAACCTTCTGGAGACCCAACCTTGAGGGTGCCCCCCAACACTTACATGAGTTTTACCTCCAGTAACCCTACCAGGTTCTTACTGAGAAATCAGGGAAAAATCTCCTCAAGCTTCTGGAAGAGGAGGGGGAAAGTAACTGTTCTGAAATATAACTAGAGCATATTTTTTTCTCCTTAAAAAAGACTTCCTTTAAGGAAAACTGTTTTACCAGAGCCTAACAGATCTGGAGGAAGGGAAATGCCCAACTCCAGCCCCCTCTAGCCTTCCTGTCTCACCTAAGAGGGAAAACAGGACAAAACAAAACTGAGACTTAGACATAATCATAGGACTATGGAATGATTCCCTAATTCCCACATGTACCACATCAATAGGGGTCCTGAATAATAACAGAGGATACAGCTAAAAATTACTGTATAGCTCAGACCTTATTTACAAAGGGGGCTTTAGGGAAACCCAAATACAACAGAGAAGACAAAAGCCGGAGAAGACAAAAGATACCACAAATTTTAGCCTCTGACATCTATAGCAAATAGTGAACAACCTAATACCTAGCCAGATAAATACAAAACCTCATACTAAAGGTCTCATTACCTCGGTTCCTTTTACCCAATACATCATGTCTGGCTTTCAACCAAAAATTACAAAGTATGCTAAAAGACAAAAAACAGTCTGAAGAGATAGCAACCATTAGAAGAAGACACAGATCTGGCAGATATTTTGGAATTGTTAGACCTGGAATTTAACTATATCCTTAAGCTGCTAATGGAAAAGGGGACAACATGTAAGAACAGATGGGTAATATAAGTAGAGAGATGGAAACTCTAAGACAGAATTAAAAGGAAATGCTAGAAATCAGAAACACTGCAACAGTAATGAATGTCTTTGATCCGCTCATCAGTAGACAGGATGAAGCCAAGGAAAGAATCAGTGAACTTGAAGATATGTCCATAGAAACTCCTCAAATTGAAAAGCAAAGAGATCGTTAAAAACTGGAAAAAAAAGGAATGGAATATCCGAGAACTGTGGAACAAATACAAAGGTATAATATTTACCTAATAGGGACACCAGAATGAGAAGAAAGAGAGAAAAGAAGAAATGTTTAAAGTATTAATGAAGTGACAGGGATTTGTTGTGAGGATACAAGGGAAAATTAGAGAGTGCAGAAAACCACATTCAGCTGTCAAGGGAACAAGTTTCATAGAGGATTTGCATGCCTCTGTCCCATCATACCAACTCTACCAGTCACACAGTGTAATCTAGCAGTCACCATCCTCACAGGTAAATTTTCTACTGTGAGTGGATATGGTCTGTTTTCTGACTACTTTCTTCCTTCTCTTCCTCATGTCCTTTTTTACATGGCTTCTACCACCTCATGTCTGCTGTGTGTCTCTTAGCTTTGTGATCAGTTTATTGTCCGTGTCCCTCTCTGGATGTCCCTATCACTAAAAGAAAATCTGACTGGGTTAATCACCCTCCAGCATCAGAACCTCTACGAGACAGGATTCCTTTATCAAACCACCTGACAGGATGTTGGCCAACCTATAAGATGACTATATGCAGCTCAGGTGCCCATTTCTAATCCAGTCATCTCTGAGCTAAGCAGAAGGATCATGTGATAAGATGAATGAAGAACCAGAAGCTGCCTCCTAGTTCATGTTTGGAAGGAACAATTAGCAAGGTAGTCTCTCAGTATGTTACGAATTTATCTGAATTACCAGGCATTTTGGTAGCATGTTGCAAAAAGCAAACTAGGTACCCAAAGAAAATGGTAACTTTGATTCAATGTATCCTTTTCTCCTTGAGTTCCATTTCTGGTTTATACCATGTTACATATTCCCCACCACCACCAATGGGGGGGGGGCAGGGAGTGTGAAAGGTAACACTGCTGATGACAGCTCCAAGGTAAACTCTGAGATTCATCAGAACCTGGACTAGGCTGCCCCTATGACTCAAAGCATTCTGGTGACAGACCAGGGCAGACAGCTACACAGAGAGTACCAAGGTTGATCCGATGTCCCCAAGAACAGCTGTGCGCAACTTGAAGGTCCCGTTCTTTGAGTTATTTCACTGTGTCACCTGTCCCAAATATTTTCAACCATCCTCTACTAAAGGCTGAAATACATAGAGGAAAATGTGTGTGTGCTAAAACATAGGCATGTGTGTGTATGAAAATTTCCCCTCAAGAGCACACTATGCTTGAAAAGAATTATTTTTCACTTACCTGATTTCGATTTAGGCTATTAATTTTCTAAAGCAGATAAAATCAATGTAGGAAGAAAACAGTGTTCTATTAGTAATGTTTACTTTTCACTGGAATTCAAGTTAAATATGAATGTGCTTTCTCTTCACTAGCTTTCAAGAGATCGTATTCAACTAGCTGCCCTGTACACATAGGACACAGAGCAGTGAGGGAGAGGTACTAGACACCAGCATCATTCTCTTTAGTTCTTGACTGTGTCTGACTTTCAAGGGCATTTTTCTCAGGGAGAGAAAGAGTGTTTTGCTCTACCTCCATGTAAAGTGCTGTGAGTGTGCAAAGGCTACAAGGTAGAAGGTGAGACCCTGTTCCTGTTTAGCTAACTCTCTCTGGCCTCAGAATCAAAAGAACTGTCCTCATGCATCACATCCTTTCTATTATCTCTGTGCATACTCTTTCTTGGCAAAAAATAGAGTGATACCTTGTGTTTTCCTAGTAGATATCTGTATTTAAGAAATTGACACAAAATGCACACCAGTACACTTTTCCCATTTTACCAGTTTTCTCTGATTCCACATACCTTATAGCCTGACTGTTGCATGGCTGTAAGCAGCACATTTCATCCTAATCTGTTTCTTATGATAGATTTTTAGGGGAGAAAAGGCAACTATTTTAAATATTTTTCCTTCATAACTCCTTTGTCTTTACCAGGAAAAAAATGTGGCCACAGTTGTCACTATTCAATTTGCAAAAGAAAATAACAAGGTGATTTATTCATTCATCAAAATATATTGAGTGCCCCCAAGACTCAAACAGCCTTTGTAACATCTGTGGGAACTTAAATTTGTCAGATACTTTTCCTATTTTAAAGATAAAGAAACTAAGTTACAGAGAGGTTAGATGATTTATCTAAACTAAGAAATGGAGTATAATTGCAAAAATGAGGTCATTTTTTTAAGTCTGGCTTCATGATTGTCAGCCAAATCATTTCACTTACACTTTCACACACAACGGTTACAAATGTTACCATACATCAGGGCCCATGAGATCTGTACTTCCTGTAATATACATGTCATGTAAAGTACATCTCATGTAACATTATGCAATTGTTTGTTTTTACCTGTTACATAAAATTTATGGTGAATTTACACTCAATGTTAATTGAAAAAATGTTCAGAGTCGACTTTTTCACTAGCAAAACAAAAGAAAACGAAACAAAAAACTAGTATGTCTCTTAAATTAAAAAAGAAAATTGACCAGGCTTACTTTGTTCCCTATCCTAAGGGCCTCTTGTCCATGAATTAGCATTAATGCAGGGAGTGAGAGAAGTGAACTCCCTGTGCCTGGAGAGCAAAGAAAGCCAGACACATATAGAGAGCTTAGTGTACATGCCGCATAATAGTATTTCTGAAGAGTAGTGAATTCTGTATTCAAACAGAGGTCGGCAAATAAATCCAGAGTTCCTGAGTGTTTGATTTTTCCTTTTTAAAGATGAGGTGCTCTGATGGTTGGAGGTTTTCATTTCCCAGCCCTAACACAGAGTAGTCACATATGCAAACACGGACACAATGCCTGCAGTCTCAATGTAGATTAATTACTTCTGGCTGCCAGGAACCATGAGTGGGCTATGCTGTTGCCGTGATAAACCCCACCCCTCCCTCACTCAGAGACAAAAGAAACACACACATGGAAAGGCCAGAGCCTCAAACCATAGTTATTTCACCTTGAATAGACTTTCCAAATGAAGCCTTTCATTTTGCTTTCTATATTAAACATTGAAAACCAAAAAGGAATTTCAAATCTTGTTTCTTCATTCGTGTATCACAAACTGCTAATTAGAAAAGATTTCTTTTACTAAATGATTTAGTTCTTATGCCTTTTTTAACACTTAAAAGGTTACAGCTTCAGGAAAAGAGGAAAGAGCCTTAATTAAAGAATGAATTATTGAATATTCAGTTTTAATTGATGTTGTCCCGTGCTATTATTTTGTATGTTTATAGATGTTTTATGTGATTCTGTTATCAGAATAACCAAAGAGAGAGACATCGACTACTGAGCCTAAAAAAGGGGGAGGGTTTCTGCCTGATCACATCCAGTCATTTAAGTTCAAGAATCATCTGAAGAGTGGTTTCCATGACAACAAGTCACTAATTGTGAACATAAAGTAAAAAAAATCAACCTTCCCTGAATTTGGCAGCTACATGGATGATGCTGAATTTTTTTTTAAATAGTAAAATGGCACTTTTCCTTAGGCAATTCCTCAAGTCACTTTCCTGAAATGAAGAAGCCACTTCATTGTGGAGTTAACTCTGGTCTGGCAACGGTGTCAGATTAAAGCCATCCAGATCTGTCAGGCTTTGACTGCCAGCACCTAGCTTCTGCTAGAGACATGGGGAGAAGGTTGCAATGAGGAGTGAGGGATTTTTGCATCTTAGAGCTGAGAGAGTTGCTGAGGACACTGAATAACCCAGTAAATGCTACCAAACACTGGATTTGAACATTCTCTAGATTGGGGAAAGAAAAACAATTGAGGGGGAAAAGTGAGTTAAAACCCAAAATCAGCCACTTTCCATGGGGTTAGTCATCCATGCTCAATCACTAGCAAAGGTTTCTGGTTTCTCTGTCTGGCAGATTTAAAAAAAAATCAACAACAGAAAAACAAAAAAGTGAACTCTTTGAGACTTGGAAACCTGTTCAACCGACACAATCGCACCATTGAAAATTCACCAGTTGATGACTTGCAGCATATCATTTGTAAAAATTGCTTCAGCCTGAGTTACCTTTCACCAGCTCTGTAAGTCTACTCACTGGGTCACTAGCAGTGAGTAAGAACATTTTGATAAATTCTGTTTCCATGACGATGAATTAACCAGTGAAAATGGGGAGGTGGTGAAGGATCTGTATTCTGTAGAATACTCTCAGATGTTTGCCTGTTTTCATTTTTAGCCATTTAGTTCTCATGGCTCTGTTCCAGGACTCTTTAATTTGCCAGTAGCTGTTTTTCCTACACAGATTATGGGAGTAATTCATCAGTGAATGTTTCATTCAGTGGTCCTATCTAATGTAAGAAAACATAAAAATGAATTTTCCCAATTATGACTTTTTGTTTGTTTAGAAAGAATGTAGTAAGCTTTTTTCCTTTCTTTTTTCACAATCTAGCTTTAGTGTTCTTATTCTCCCTTATTGACCATTACCTTACAAAGACTATAACTGCAATTTGTAAGGTGTTGAGATCTGCTTTTAAATACCAATAAATCCCAAAAAGGCAATGATTTTTTAATTTACTGGACTGAAACCCCAGAGGGGGACATAAAGAGAAAAAGAACATTAAAACATGTAGGCCCAGTACATGTTACAATGAAACAAAGTGTTTAGGAAAAATTAAGAAAGCAATAGAGCCTTTCCTTTACTAAATTACTGTAAATTGGCTTACTTATTTATATACAATGGAATGTGTTTATGTTATTTCAGCATTTACCCACTTCCTGAATTTAATGATAACACTACTATACCCTTGCGGGGGAGGAGGGGAGAATTGATTCTGATGGTTTTGTTTTCCAAATGATGAAAAAAGCAAAAAGAACTCATCTATTTGTACCAGAAAAAAATAGATATGCAACTCTTTTTTTCTGAGGTATGAAATAAGAAAAATGTCTCCTCAAAACATGTATTTTCAATCTAACTTAGTTTGTATCTCAACAAGTAACTAATTTATCTCATTTTAAGAACTAATTTCAAATGGTAAGATTTTTTTCCCTTGTCTTTCTTTTCACCTAAAACAAGGCAAATAACCAGTTTTCAATTTTCAACTGTTTATTCTGCCATCGTGTAGCCACAAATTTAAAGGATAATTATATTCTTTTCCAAATTCATTCATTTGCTCAGAGCAGGAAGAAATGTTATGCCTAGATGCTGTAGACTGCCAACAATGAACAAAATGATCAGATATCATCTTAATCTGACACTAAAAGTGCAAAGGACCATGAGATTCACAGGAAGTAAAGCAGAAAACTATTTAACATTTATTATGCAAAGCTCTGCCAATCAGAACTACTCTTTTAAAAATTTCAGTAAATAGTAATGCAATAATATATTTTTCTATGAAGAACTGTTCTTCAGGGTCATATTTGCTTTGAGAGCTTAATTTCTCTACCAAGAACAGAAAGAACTCTCACATTGAAAAGAATATGGTAATTTCCTTTTCCTACCTTTTTAACACATACATACCAAAAATATTATTAATATTAGTGGAGCTCAGAGAAAGTGCTTGATTGGAAATCAAAGTAATTGTTTTAAATGAATAAACTCTAGTTGTTGTGCTAATCTATAAACTATTAGAAAAGAAAACCATGCCACTCTAAAATCAGTGTTGGCAGCCCTGAATTTGTTCATCTTGATTTAAAATAACAAGGGCAACAGTGTCAGTTGACTGGATATGGACAAGAGGAAGTGTCTAATGAGTTCTTTTGTTCACCTGCCATATGTAACTCCGTCAACTTCTTATGGGCAATGTGCATGGGTTCTGCTAGCAGTGCCATGCTTCCCTTCCTAGACCTAAGGTCGTAATGCAGGTAGCTGGCATTCAGTTCACATTGATGTTAATAGTGTGAGATCCCTCGGCCAGCTGTTGTCTGGGAAATAAAGATGGCATGGCCCACCCAAGAGACAGCTGCCTCCACATCAGCGTGACCCGTAGCTGGCACCAGGCAGTGCAGGAGTCAGCTTGTTAATGCTAATGTCTCCGGTGAGATAAGGATAAACAGCCACTCTCTCAGTCCTGTAGATTGAAAGTGTCACAAAAATACTGCCAGCCTCAGCTGCTGGTCATTAAAAACGAGTACAAATGAGAGGAATAATGACTTGTTGATCCACCCGAGTCAAGTTTGACATCCTTGTGACACTATTTACAACTGTATAGAGTCTTTCAGGTATTAGTGGGAGAAGTTTTGACAAAGAATATAAGCATGAAATTTCTTGAATTTTAGGTTAAAACTGGTCAATAACAGAGAAAGTATAAAAAGAATATGTATATATATATATATATATATATGTATAACTAAATCACTTTGCTGTACACCTGAAACTAACCCAACATTGTAAATCAACTATATTTCAATAAAAATTTTTTAAATAAAATAAAACTGGTCAATAATGAAACATACTATATACTCCGATAATTTCTTTTCACAATACACATTAAATGGTGTGCTCAACATCTATTTCATATGTCGCATATGCCACAGAACATCTATTACTTAAAATTGTTTTTAGCACTGACAGGACACTACATAAATATTTAGGACAATGACATTTTCAAAGGCTTATTACTTTGTGTATGAACATAATACATATATAAATACATAGCATTTATCATAAATGTCACATTTAAAAAACAATGAAAAGAAATACTGAATGTATATTCATATAGCAATATAAGGATTAATAAGGAAATATATATTTATGGATCTAAAGAACAGTATCTTCTAATATTTCCAATCTGTTCCTGAAAATGTATCTGAAATAGCTTTTTAATCATATAGTAGTTTACTTCATTGAGATCTCACTACTTAAATACATTTTGCAGTGAACCTGTTAGTAAAGCCAGAAATATATTTGCAATATGAAAGCTATTCTCTCCATATCTGTTTTGCAACTTTATTTTTTTATACCTATGATTTTAAAATGATGTGTTTAATATTAAAAGTTTAAAGCACATACATGCTTTTGTTGTTGGCATTTTTTCCCACTCTTAACTCCAGAAGTGATACTGAGAGATATAGCTTCAAGGGCAGCATCAAATCTCTTTGGAGCAAAGAGATTTGATCAAGAGTGCTGGCCCAGGATCCAATATCCCACATGCCCAGAATCTAATCCCAGTGGCTACATACTGCTCCCTATGGTGCAAGAGGTTTATACATATAGTTGACAGCTTAGGATCTCTGCCCCAAGCCAAGAAAACATCTATTGAAGGATGTTTAGATGAATGAAAGACATAGTCTTCTACTTAATGTATAAGTCAAGGCTAACCCCCATCGGTAAATAATATAAGATTTTTAACTGCATTGAAAAATCATTTTTAAAAGCCCTTAGTAGATTGCTACTAATTCAGTGAGCTAGCTGACACAGTCATTCACTCAACAAACATTTATGGAGTATTCACTATTTCTTTTCCCCATAGTTGGCTAGGTATGCACATAAGATATATAGAGGTAGAGATAAAGAATCTAATGATTATAAAGCAATATGGAAGAGTAACCACAGAAAGGCAACCAGAATAATTGTGTTGGAGGATTGTGGGAAGGGAGAGAACAGTAAGGTTTAACGATGTGATAATTAGGGAAAAGGTATTCCGTACAAAGGAACAGTTGAACAAAGAGGAGTGAAAATTAATCTATTACATATAGAAAACCACAAACAGCTCAGGGTTGCCTGAGTGCCCAGTCTAAGGCAGATGGTAGAAATGAAGAGTGACAGAGATAGACAGGGACATATCAATGAGGTTCCATAGTCATTAACTACTTGCGTGTTATCTTGTCCCAATGACCTTTTGGGAGGTGAAGGTAGCAGTTCTGATGAAAGATAATGACAATGACAGAAAATAATCGACAAGAAGATGAGTTGAAAATATGTTTAGGAAGTAGAATTATCAAACCTTGGTGATTGATTGGGCAGCTCATGAAGAGATGAGAGATTTCAAACTTCTATATGATGCACAAGTTCTACCTGGAGCAACTGGCTGGATGGTGGTGCCAACCAACTGAGGGAAAAGAGCCAGCTTAGGGAGACTGTGTTGAAACAGAAGTGTCTATGGAACATTCTTGTAAAGATGCTAGTAAATGGGTAGATGAGTCTAGAGCTCAGAGCACAGGCCTAGATTTGGAATCCACTGGTAAATAATGTTATCTGAAACCAGGAGACTGAATAACATTGTTCAAAAAATATAGAAAGTGAGGGGCTTCCCTGGTGGCGCAGTGGTTAAGAATCTGCCTGCCAATGCAGGGGACATGGGTTCGAGCCCTGGTCCGGGAAGATCCCACATGCTGCAGAGCAACCAAGCCCATGTGCCACAACTACTGAGTCTGTGCTGTAGAGCCTGTGAGCCACAACTACTGAGCCCGCATGCCACAACTACTGAAGCCCGTGCACCTAGAGCCCGTGCTCCACAACAAGAGAAGCCACCGCAGTGAGAAGCCCACACACTGCAATGAAGAGTAACCCCCGTTCCCCGCAACTAGAGAAAAAAACCCACACACGGCAACGAAGACCTAACGCAGCCAAAAAAAAAAAAAAAAAAAAAAAATTATATATATATATATATATATATATATATATATATATATATAGGAAGTGAGATAAGTTATGAATTCAGGATCCAACCCTGGGACACAACGATTATTTTAGTGATTTCCAAAAGAAAAGTAGCCAAGAAAGGAAACAGCAAGGAGTTGACCAAAGGAGGAGAATCCATAATACATTAATATTATGGGAGCCACAAAAGTGAAAAATGCAGCAGAAGGCTCCAATTCAATAAAGATGGAAAAATACAAATTAATCTCCCTCTCTGCCTCTCCCTACCTTAATACAAATCTACATCATTAAAAAAAAAAGAACTTAGAAACCTAAAATCAAGAAACATTTGGAAAGGCCACAGTCTGCATACTCACATATTATTTAGGAGTTTTATAAGTTTATTCTATTTATTCATTCTCTACCTTATTCTCAAAGCACTACAAATTCCTTAGATAAAATTCCTAAATTCATTCTTCACAATTAAACATGTAATAAAAAACAAAAGTCAGTTCAGTGTTATTCTCATGGACAAGTACCAGGAGTGCAGATTCTATCTGTTGCCAATTATGGGTGGAAACTTTGGCTTTAATGTCATGTTGAGAGTGCAATGGGTATTTTGTGAGAGATGAGAAGCCTCGCCCATCAATTGAGTCCTAATAGAAAAGCATAGCATTCTTCAATGCAGACAAGAAGAGCAAGTTGTAAAATGGAAAGAAACTGGACTATAAAGCCAGACAAAGTAAGCTCACTGTAGGCTCCTGGGTAGAGGACAGCAGAAATGCATTGGACTGTTGACTTCTTGGCATTGTGCACAGGAACAACCCTTCAACTGGAGACATAACTAACATGCCATCAAAGCTTTGTTGTCAGCCACCGTCAGATTCCAGTAACAGTACAGCCTTTCCCAGCTGTGTGTCTTAGGCAAATATCTAATGTTCCTAAATTCTACTTTCCTCATTTGTACCTACCCCAGAAGCTTGTTGTGAAAATTAAGAGGTAACATATGTAAAGCATTAGTCTAGTACAGCGGTTCTCAACACAGGGTGATTTTGCTCCCCAGAGGACATCTGGAAATGTCTGAAGACATTTTTGGTTATCAGGGCTGGGGAGGTAAGAGTTTCTAGTTAGGTAAGAGTTTGGGGATGCTGTTAAGCATTCTATAAGACACAAGACAGCATCTAAGAATGAAGAATTATCTGACCCCAAATGTCAACAGTGCCAAGGATGAGAAATCCTGATCTAGTAGTTGTGCACATATTATAATTACTGGTGCTTCCTGAGCCCTCACACCATGCTAAGGGTTATTTAAGTGCTTGACATTATCTCATCTAACCTCACCCAAATACCAAGAGATTAGTCCTAATATTATCCCCTGTTTACAGAATAAGAAACTGACAGACAAAAAAGAAGTTAAGTAATGTACACAGAGTCACATAACTGTAGTGGTAGAACCAGGATTTCATAAATGTTAACTATTATTACATTTCATAGAAAAGTGAAAAATTACTCAGGTATTTTCAACTATTAGCATCAGATAACAAAGATTGTTTTTTTCAACTTCCATGCCAACATTAATATAAATCCAGGCAAAATTGATATGTTGCATGCTTTGACTTCCTTACTCAAGTTTTCTTTAAATGTGGACAAAATGAAAATGGAGTAATGGTTAAAAGGTCGGGAGAGGAATCTAGCATTTCTTAAGAGCACCTTAAAAAGACAATTGCCAGAGCTCCTTTTAGAGAAATCTTAGTGTTAAAAATCAGTAAAACCTGAATTCAGTAACTGGCATTAGGTCTCCTCTAATGCTGAAGTCAATAGCTCCTCTTGTAATGGTGTTATGGTTTAAGCACTGCTTCAGGCCTATGTGAAACTTGAATGTGGGATCAAAGAGATAAAAGTGACCTGACTCTATCACTTTCACTTATAGCCTGAAATTCCTAGGATCTGTACATTTATGCAATTTTCAGTGATGTTTCATCGATTGTTTTTAAAAATCTTTTGCATCAATGTCTTTTGGAAGGTATTTTTCTCCTTTTTAAATCTCCCTTTAGGGAAGCTGAAATATAAGCTGTTGAGTTTACATGTGTGTGGACCTGAAACCCTGAAAGGCAACAAAAGCTGAAATGTGAGCACACATATGAGTATTTTGACAATTATAACAAAATGTTTATGGAAATTTGGGGATCCTGAATTTCCAAGATAATTGCATGTTGAGGGAAAACAGTATAGTATAAAGAAGGAAACGATATGGCATAGTGGCTAAAAGTGCAAGATTAATTCTCTGGTCAGTATTCAAATCCCAACTGTATCATTTAATAATTATGTGATCTTGAAAATTGACATGACTATTCTGAATCTCAGTTACCTTTCTTATTGAAGAAGGAAGACAGAAGGTTTGACCAACAGAGGTTGGTGTTCAGTGACTTATGAGTTGAATTTGAAAGGTAGCCAGGGATTAAGTAATGCAGAAATTTATATACCATAGTAGGATTTTGGATTTTATTCTGTGATGGGAAATCATTGGACATTTTTAGTAGGGGAGTATCATGATGGCAATTTATGTTTTGAGAGGATCACTATGGGTCCTATGTGAAGAATAGACTCTAGGGAACCAGGAGTAGATGCAGGACAACCAAGAAAAGACAATTGCAATAGTGCAGGCAAGATATGTTGGTGGCTTCAAATAGGAAGATGACACCCCACACCTGGCAGCAGCCAAAACCAATTAGATTCATGATGCATTTGGAAGTAGACTCAACATAACTTCTGATAGATTGAATATGAGTTATGAGAAAGAAAATAAAAATGATGCCAAAATTTTGGGTCTAAGTAACTGGATGAATGGAGACTGAATAAGGAACAGGTAAAAAGGAAGGGGAATTATAGAGTTTAGTTAGAGATAGTAATTAAGCATCCATGTGGGAATATTCAGTCAACCATTGGATATAAAAGTGTATGCATTCAGGAAAGAGGTCAAGAATGGATCTTAAAATTTAGGCATTAAAAGAGTAGAAATATATTTAAGCTATGAGAACTGAGTGAGATTGCTATAGGAATATGTTAAAATAGTAAAGAAAAGAGACTCTGGGTCTGACCTCTAGGGGTCTCCAATATTTAGAGGTCAAGAAAATAAGAAAAATGCAGGAAAATTATGGGAGGGGAGTTTCTTAGAGTCAAGCAAATAAAGTGCTTCAAGAAAAAGGAAGTGACCTACTGTCATATGCTACAGAGGCACTGAGTGAGATGAAGGAAGAATTGACCATTGGCATTGTCAAGATAGAGGCCATCGGTGACCCCGAGAAGAAAACATTCAGTGGAGTGATGGGTCAAACACCTTATTTCATGAAGTGAGTTCAAGAAAGAATGAAAGGAGTAGAAATGGAGAAGGGAAAAGTAATTAACATATGTTTGTGAAAATTAAATAAGAAAATATATGGGATGCATTTAGCTCAATGCTTGGAACATTACAAAGTGCCAATTGATAGCTACCATCACTGTTTTTATAATTTTTATGTAGTCATCCCCTATCATTTAAATATTAACGTATCCACAGCCAGACCAAGAGAAATATATGTGTGTATTAATATATTAGCATTTTTGTTAAGGTGTTCAATATATATGTATGTATAATTACCTTATTTTTTCCTTACAACATTCTGTGGAGAAAAAAAATAGTCATGTAAGTTTTTCCCTGTTTCACAGCTGACAACACTTAGGCTCACAGCTTATGACTTACCCAAAGTCACATATAAAACCAGAGTGAAACCAAGATCTAATGACACTTGACTCTTTTCTCTTTTCAGGAATAAAGAATAAAAGTTCAGTTATATCACCAAAGGGAAAAACAAAAAATATAAATGAGAATTAGACAATGTAAATACAAACCTACCTTGTTTTAGTGGGTTTTGCTTTATTGTGTTTAGCAGATATTGTGTTTTTTACAAATTGAAGATTTATGGCAACTTTTCATTGAGCAATCTACTGGCATCATTTTGCCAACAGCTTTTGCTCACTCCATGTCTCTGTGTCACCTTTTGATAATTCTTTCAGCATTTCAAGCTTTTTCATTATTATTATATTTGTTATGGTAATCTGTGATCAGTCATCTTTGATGTTACTATTGCAAAAAAACTACAACTCACCGAAGGCTCAGAAGGTGTTTAACATTTTTTGGCAATAAAGTATTTTTAAGGTATATACATTTTTTAAAAAACATAATGATATCATTAATAGACTACAATATAGTGTAAACATAACTTTTATATGAACTGGGAAACCAAAAACTTCATGTGATATTCTCTTTATTGCAGTGGTCTGGAACAAAACCCATAATATCTCCAAGGTATGCCTGTATCTGACTTGAATAAGGAACACCCAAAAGATATTTTTAATTCATAAATCATTTGCACATGTTCTGCTAACCATCTGGTACACTCTGTTCTTTTTAGACATGGTCAGATTATTCCATCAAGTGAGAAAATGTTCTGCCATAAAGACAGATTAAAGTGTTTTAGTCATAGAAATTATGTAAGGGAAGGTAGAAAAAAGCAAAACATTTCTTTAAGTATACAGTTAATCAATCAAGAAATATCAATTTCTTGCAATTACCCATGCTGGGTGGTTGGTTAGGTACTGGGCATACAAGAGGAAATAGACCAAGCATGATTTCTGCTCCCTTGACATCTATAGTCTAGTGAGATAGATAATGATCAGAGTTAAGAGACAGAGGAATATGTTCCAAATGAAAGAAAAGGCAACACCCAGAAAAAGAACTAAACAAAGTGGAGATAAGTAATCTACCTGATAAGGAGTTCAAAGTAATAATCATAAAGATGCTCGATAAATTCAGAAGACTGGATGAACACAGTAGAAGTTTAACAAAGAGTTAGAGGATATAAAAAAGAACCAAACAGACCTGAAGAATATAATTACTGAACTAAAAAATACACTAGAAGGAATCAACGGTAGATTAGATGATACAGAAGAATGCATCAGCAAACTGGAATACAGAGTGGTGGAAGTCATCCAAGTTGAAGAGAAGAAGTAAAAAAAATTTTTTAAATGAGGATAGTTTAAGATAACTCTTGGACAATATCAAGCATACTAACATTTGAATCAATGGGTCTCATAAAGAGAAGAGAGGGAGAGAGAGAGGAAGGAGTAGAGAACTTATTTGAAGAAATAATAGCTGAAAACGTCCCTAACATGGGAAAGGAAACAGACGTCCAGCTCCAGGAAGCACAGAGAGTTTCAACCAAGATCAATCCAAAGAGATCCACAACCAAGGCATATTACAATTAAAATGGCAAAAATTAAAAATAAAATAAAATCTTAAAAGCAGAAAGAGAAAAGCAACTAGTTATGTACAAGGGAATTCCCATAAGACTATGAGCTGACTTTTCAGCAGAAACTTTGCAGGCCAGAAGGGAGTGACATGACATGTTCAAAGTGAAGGGGGGGAAAAAAAAACCTACAACCAAGAATACTCTACTTAGCAAGGGTATTATTCAAATTTGAAGGTAAGATAATGAATTGTACATAAAAGTAAAAGCTAAAAGGGTTCAGCATCACAAACCAGCTTTACAAGAAATGTTAAAAGGACTCCTCTAAGCAGAAAAGAAAAGACTACAACTATAAATATAAAAATTATGAAAGAAAAAATCTCATTAGCAAAGGCAAACATACATAATGTTATGTTCAACCACTCATAAAGCTAGTAAGAAGGTTAAAAGACAAAAGTGGTAAAGTCAACTATATCTACAACAAGCAGTTAAGGGAAACACAAAACAAAAAGATGGAAAATATAATTTCAAAAACATTAAACATGAGGAGAGGGGAATAAAAATGGTAAAAATGTGGGGTTTTTAAGATGTGTTCAGGCTTAAGAGAAAATCAACTTAAAATAATCATATCAATAATATATGTTGTTATATATGAACCTCATAGTAACACAAACCAACAACCACTAACATATATATATACACAAAAAAGAGAGAAGAATCCAAACGGAACACTAAAAATAGTCATCAAATTACAAGGGAAAAGAACAAAAGAAAAAGAAAGGAACAAAAGCAAATACAAAACAACCAGAAAATAACAAAATGACATTGAGGACATACCTATCAATAACATAATTACTTTAAATGTAAATGGACTACATGCTCCAGTCAAAAGACACAGGGTAGCTAATTGGATAAAATACCAAGACCATATATATATGCTGCCTACAAGAGACCCACTTTAGTTCTAAAAATACACAAAGACTGAAACTGAGGGATGAAAAACAGTATTCCATGCAAATGGAAATCAGAAGAAAGCCAGGTAACAATAATTATATCAGGCAAAATAGACTTTAAACAAAAGACTGTTGCAAGAGACAAAGAAAAACATTACATAATGATCAAGAGATCAATCCAAGAAGAAAATATAACAATTGTAAATATATATGCACTTAACATAGGACCACCTAAATACATAAGGAAAGTATTAACACATATAAAAGGAGAAACTGACAGTAACACAATAATAGTAGGGGATTTAACACCCCACTTACATCAATAGATCAACCAGACAGAAATCAATAAGGAAACACTGGCCTTAAATGACACACTAGGCAAGATGTACTTAATAAATATATGTTCCATTAAAAAGCAGCAGAATACACATTCTTTTCAAGTGCACATGGAACATTCTCCAGGATAGATCACATGCTAGGCCACAAAACAAGCCCTGGTAAATTTAAGATTGGAATCATATTAAGCATCTTTTTCGACCACAACTGTATGAAACTAGAAATCAGCTACAAAAAAAAAAAAAAAAATGCAAAAACCACATACACATGGGAGCTAAACAGTATGCTACCAAACAACCAATGGCTCACCAAAAAAATCAAAGAAGAAATTTAAAAATAACTGGAGACCAATGAAAATGAAAACACCACAATCCAAAATCTATGGTACACAATGAAAACAGTTCTAAGAGGGAAGTTTATAGAGATACAAGCTTACCTCAGGAAACAAGAAAAATCTCAAATAAATACCTAACCTTACACCCAAGGGAGCTAGAGAAAGAAGAAACAAAATCCAAAGTTCATAGAAGGAAAGAAATCATAAAGATAAGAGCAGAAATAAATGAAATTGAGACAAAAAATAGAACAGATCACTGAAACTAAGAACTGGTTCTTTGAAAAGATAAACAAAATCGATAAACATTTATCTAGACTCATAAAGAAAAAAAAAAAAAAAAAGAGTGAGGGCCAGATGAATAAAATCAGAAACAAAAGAGGAACAGTTGCAAAAACACCACAGAAATACAAAGGACTATGAGATTACTACAAACAATTATACATCAATAAAATGAAATAAAAGAAACAAATTCCTAGAAACATCCAATCTCCCAAGACTGAATCAGGAAGAAATAGAAAATATAAACAGATTAGCAGTAATGAAATTGAATCAGTAATAATAATAAAAAATAATTCCCAACAATTGAAAGTCCAGGACCAGAAGGCATCACAGGTGAATGCTACCAAACATTTAAAGAAGAGTTATCAACTTTCCTCAAATGATTCCAAAAAAATTTGAAGAGGAAGAAATTCATTCTATGAGCTTCCATACTCAGTCTACAAGGCCATTATCACCCTGATACCAAAACCAGACATTGACAACACACACACACACACACACACACACACACAAATGACATGCCAATATCATTGATGAACATAAATACAAAAATCCTAAACAAAATAGCAAACGAAGTTCACAATACATTAAAAGAATTATTCACCATGATCAAGTGGGATTTATGACAGGGAAGCAAGGAGGGTTCAAAATCAGCAAACCAACCAATGTGATATACCACATTAACAAACTGAAGAATAAAATCTATATGATCATCTAAGTAAATGCAAAAAAAGCTTTTGACAAAATTCAACATCTGTTTATGATAAGAACTCTCAGCAAAGTGGTTATAGAGCGAACATACCTCAACATAACAAAGGCATATATGACAAACCTACATCCAACATCCTACTCAACATTGAAAAGCTGAAAGCATTTTCTCAAAGATCAGGATCAAGACAAGGTTGCCCACTCTCACCACTTTTCTCCAACATAGTATTGGAAGTCCTAGCCACAGCAATCACACAAGAAAAGAAATAGAAGAAATACAAATTGGAAAGGAAGAATAAAACTGTCACTGTTTGCAGATGACATGATACTATATAGAAAATTCTAAAGATGTCACCAAAAAACTTTTAGAACTAATAAAATAATTCAGTAAAGTTGTAAGATACAAAATTAATATATTGCAAATCAGTTGCATTTCTACACACTAACAACAAACTGTCAGAGAGAAATTAAGAAAACAATCCCATTTACAATTACATCAAAAAGAATAAAATACCTAGGAATAAATCTAACCAAAGAAAGTAAAAGATCTGTACTCAGAAAATTATAAGATATTGATGAAATTGATGACAGAAAACATGAATGGAAAGATGCACTGTGCTCATGAACTGGAAAAATTAATATTGTTAAAATGACCATCTTACTCAAGGCGGCCTACGTATTCGATGCAATCCCTATCAAAATACCAATCGTAATTTTCACAGAACTAGAACATATAATTCTAAAATTTGTATGGAAATACAAAAGACCCCAAATAGCCAAAACAATCTTGAGAAAGAAGAACAAAGCTGGCTGTATCATGCTCCCTGGTTTGAAACTATACTACAAAGCTAGATTAATCAAAACAGTGTGGTACTGGAACAAAAACAGACACATAGATTAATGGAATGGAATAGACAGTCCAGAAATGAACCCACACTTATATGGACAACTTAACCTACAACAAAGGAGGAAAAAATATAAAATGAGGAAAAGACAGCCTTTTCAATAAATGGAGTTGGCAAAACTGGACAGCTACATGCAAAAGAATTGCACTGGACTATTTTCTCACACTTTACACAAAAATAAACTCAAAATGCATTAAAGACTTAAATGTAAGACCTGAAACCATAAAACTCCTAGAAGAAAACATAGGTAGTATGCTCTTTGACATCAGTCTTGGCAATATTTTTTTGGATCGGTCTCTTCAGGTAAAGGAACTAAAGCAAAAATAAACAAATGGGGCTACATCAAAGTAAAAAGCTTCTGCACAGTGAAGGAAACTATCAACAAAATGAAAAGGCAACCTACTGAATGGAAAAAGGTATTTGCAAACAATATATCTATTAAGGGCATAATATCCAAAATATAAACAAAAAACAAAACTCATTCAACTCAACACCAAAAAACAAACAACCTGATTAAAAAATGGGCAGAAGAACTGAATAGACATTTTTGTAAAGAGGACATACAGATGGCCAACAGGCACATAAAAAAATGCTCAAAATCACTAATCATCGAGCAAATGCAGATCAAAACCACAGTGAGACACAACCTCACACCTGTCAGGATGGCTATCATCAAAAAGGCAGCAATTAACAAGGGTTGGCAAGGATGTAGAAAAAAGGGAACCCTTGTGCACTTCTGGAGAGACTGTAAATTGATGCATCCACTATGGAAAACAGTGAGGAGGTTTCTCAAAAAATTAAAAACAGAACTGCCATATGATCCAGCAATTTCACTTCTGGGTATTTGCTGAGTAAAACAAAAACACTAATTCAAAAAGAAGTATGCATTCTAATGTTCATTCCAGCATTATTTATGATAGCTGATACAACGGTCCACTGATAGAATAACAGATAAAGAAGATATAATGGAATCATATATATAATGGAATAATATATAATTATATATAATGGAATAATAGTTATAAAAAAGAAAGAAATCTTGCCATTTGTGATGACATGGATGGATCTAGAAGGTATTATTCTAAGTGAAATAACTCATACAAAGAAAGACAAATATTGCATGATGTCATTTAAATGCAGAGTCTAAAAACAAAACAGACAAACAAAACAAAATGAAAACAGATTCATAGATACAGAGAACAAACGGTAATTGCCAGAAGGAAGGAGGGTAGAAAACTCAGCAAAATAGTTGAAGGGGATTAAGAGGTTCAAACTTCCAGTTATATAATAAATAAGTAACAGGAATGTAATATACAGCATAAGAAATATGGTCAGTAATGTTGTAATAACTTTGTATGGGTACAGATGGTTACTAGACTTATCATGGTTATCACTTAACGTATGCAAATGTTAAATCATTATTGAGTATACCTGAAACTAACATAATATTGTATGTCAACTATATTTCAATTAAAAAAAGAAATAACAATTAAACCAACAAAATACATTTCATTAGTAACAATAGATGCCAGAAGACAATATCTTCAAAGTTATAAAGGAACATCACTGTCAAGCTAGAATTCTATACCCAATTAAACTATTGTACAAGAGGAGAGAAAATAAAGGTATTTTCAGAAACATAAAAAAGAAACATATATCATTTGTATGAAAGATAAGAAAATATCTGCATCCTTTCAGCAAACCATGTATAATCACTTCCAGAAGCTTGGAATGAAGAGACTCTAAAAAAATACGTGCATTCAGTAAGGCACTTTGGTAACAAATATAAAAGGGAAATTGGGTTGATTTTCTTTTAAAGAATCCATATTTCTTGTTTCCACATTAATTAAAATAGGGAGCAGTGTACTTCGTTTACACATCCTTGTAAGAGACCACTGAAGCCAAGGTGAAACATTAATAGAAATAAGCATTAAACAAATCTGAAATGCTTCCAAAATGTGTGAGCTGCTCCCAAGTCTCCAGGTAATCAGTATGGAACCCTACTTACTGCTTCTACAGGGCCAAAGTTTTCAATCCATGAGAGACTAGGGTTTCTTTGGAGCTGCATCCAATCTAAGGTAATGCATACCTCCTGAGAAGCATGCATTTCTCTATCAGTGAGAGAATGGCTAAGACAAATTGTGTGTCACCCTTTAAATCAGCTATTTCACACTCTAGTCATCTTTGTTAGCAACCAAACTAATCCTTCTTGTTCAACCAGTCCTTTGACCCCCAAACTGCTTGGTACATGTTCTCACCAAGCCATGCCTCACCACTACTGTCTCTCCAAAATCTTTCAACTGTGTTCTCTGGAATTCCAATCTGATTAATCCTTACATCTTTAAACTCTTCCTGAACAATGTCTTCCACGTTGGTTAAGAACTCGGAGCTTCTGATGTGAGGTCCATGAAGAATATTTCAAGGAGTCAGTGACATCCTTAAAAAGACAATTTTACAGTTTTCTTTCTGTTATTTTGAAATATGTCTGTTTAAAAAATTGTCTCTGTATTATAAGGATACTGTATTACTACAAAAGTCTAGGTTGCTTAGTTTATATGATCAAGAAACATGCAATCAACATTAAAACCTATTATAATGTTTTGAAATGTTTTCTATTGACAAAAATTAAATAAAATGTCTCTACCTTATGATTAAAGAGAACAATTATTGTTTACTTTAAGCATAGATTAAGTTGCAGAAAACTTCCAAGGAAATAAATTATAAGGATCTTTTTATATCCTTTGGTTTTACCTTTGAAAAGGAACACACAAGCCACAATATTTTTTGTATCAAAAGGTTTGCATGAATGGATGCACAAAGCTAGCAAAAGGTTTGCCTTGAATTTGTGGACCTTTATATATATATATATATATATATATACGCGCACACACACACACACACACACACACACACACCCATATACTTGGATTGGAGACACTGTAACATTACCAAACCTTATCCTGGACTCCTCACTGTCTTTCACTCTTCACCCCACATCTATTCACTTTCCAATGCCTATGGATTAAAACCCTTAAATATCTCTCAAATCCATCCACTTCTCTCCATACCCACAGCCATCACTCCTGTCCAAGCGAGGTCACCTATTACTACAATTACTGCAATCTTTTCTGTGCCTTTAGTGTTAGTCCTCACTTCCTTCAATTCTTCAGCCAGCCAGGGTGATTCTTACATTGCAAGACAAGAGAAAGAGAGAAAACAGATACATCACTATGGTTGTTTTTGAAACTGAGACTTTTTGGAAATTCTGGGGGAAAGGTGTGATGAAGGGAAAACTATTGAGGTAGAAGAAAATCTTAAATAATCACTTTGCTTATTGAAGATTAAAGTCTTTGGCGTTAATTTGTACTGTAATTGCAAGTAAAATAATATAATGAAATTAGAGGTTGCTTTTGGACGAATGAGAGTTTGTTGACTTTGTTGTTTTATTTTTAATACAGTAAAGGTTTATTTCTGTCTCAAAGTTTTCAGCCAACATTTGTTGCTGGGGGAGGGAGTGTTCTGCTCTCTCAGTTGTAGGGGCCAAGGCTGAGAGGAACTCCACCATAACGGTGATATATCATCTGAAGTTCATGCCTTCTTCAATTCTCCTCTGCAGGGAATGCATAGCACAAGGGTCTTTACACATTTTTTGTCCCGCTTTGGTCTGGGAGTGATCCACTGATCAGAACTAGTTGGATGTCCCTCCCTAAAAGCAATGGGCTTGGGAAACATGGTTTTCTATGTTCCCAGAATAGAGAACTGGATCATCTGTACAAAGTCTTTCTATTCACTCTATACTTCAGTCACTTTCTTTGTTGTGTAGAGAATTTTCTCACCCACCCACTAAGGGAAACAACCCCATAGTACACTAAACACAGAGCCAGGCTATTTCTTTTCTTACTCAGGTCACATATGGTCCTTTCCATCTCATCCTGAGCCATAAAAACCAGGTCTCATCACTCTATCAGATGGCCACCAAGGACAGCTCCCTGGCTCATGGAATGATCTGGGTTTTGCTGCATTTTGGCTGGACCTGGGTAGGCCTTTGTGTATCTGATGATATGAAAGAGGAGCAGTTCCTCTGGGATCTGAAAGTGGATATGGTAAAGAAAGATATCTGTGTGGCCTTTACAGAAAAGCTTCCTGCCATTAAGAGAACATTTGAAAAAACTGATGTGACTCCCATGTCCAGAATCAGTTTCATTCACAAATGTGCACATAAAGTGTCATGATGTAGGTTACTTCATGATCCTGACATGCTGCGAGAATTTTATTTAACCTCAAGGAAGCTGTGGATCATGTCAGTGATTTGTTTTTTTAATGTTAGGATATGTTAACTTGTCACCTGCTTAGCCAGAGAAGGGAGTTATTCCTTTATGTTCTTTGGGATGGGATTCATGGGGTAGTTGAGGCTCAGGAAAGGGAGGAGGTGGGATAAGAGGCTCTGACCTGAGAAGGAACAGATCACAGATTGCATAAATCTGTAAGGATAGCTAGAGCCAAGGGAAGAAGTCAGCAAGAACCCCCCGTGACAGCTAATGACAAATGAACTGACTTCCAAATTTCCTTTTTCTCCTCTGTAATCCTCTTATGAAAGCCTCACATATTTAGAAAAGCATGTTAGTATAGCCTTGGAGAAGGAAATAAATAGGCTCTATTTATGCTTGTGGCAAAGCAGTATGGGAGAGGACAGCAGCTCACAGAGCAGTGATGGAAAGGCCAGGAGTGTACATGAGGGGCCTCAAGCAGTAGTTAGGAGTGAGCAGTGAAGGGCAACAACTGGGAAAAATAGAAGCCTTCCTTTTCTGGAGATCCTCAGACAAACTTTTGTACTTAGAGCAGATGGAACATTTGTTCAATGAATTTATATTGTTAGTTAATAACACTCCTCTAGGTGCCGGGGATAAGAGAAGTGAACAAAACTACCACAGCCTAGGCCTTGTGGAGCATAGGTCCCTGTGCAAGAGATGGACAATTTAAAAATACCCTAAATTATGTCCTATGGTTGTAAGAGCTGTGGAAGAAATAAAGTGTGGTTGATGTGATTGCAGCAGCTAGGGAGGGCTCCATGCCATTTATAAGAGGAGATCAGGGGGACCTCCCTAAGAAGATGGCATTTGAGCAGAGAGCTGAAGGAGTCTGTGACTGATTTATACAGATGTCTGCAAGAGAATGTTCTATGTGAAAGGAACAAGTGGAAAAGATGAGACTCGAGTATGCTTGATATTTTTGATAGCTTAGTAAAGAAAGAAACTCATAGGTCCATGTGACTCACCGCTATCCCCATTGGTATATATTGACATCAAATCTTATTTTCCACTGAGAAAGTCATTAACTTCATCAGAAACTGAACGTGACTGACCAGTTTTTCCTGAGGATTTAATCAAGAAATGAAAGCGGAATGTGAAAATATTAACTTTTATACTAGAGTTTTCTGATCTTCCATAGGGCAAATCTGGAAGAATTTGATTAACCTCTGGGAAGATATTTCACTATTTGTTTTGAGGGTTTTGTTTTTTTTGTTTTTCACTTTTTGTTTTTTTGAGGTTTTTGGGGGGGTTTGTTTTTTGTGGGGTTTTTTGTTTTTTGTTTTTTGTTTTTTTTGAGAGAGAGAGCAAAAATGCCAGACAACTCTAATAGTTTTTCAGAACAGAGTTCATTCATGATTTGCCTTATTTGGAAGCCATGTTTGGCCACATTAACGTGATACATCTTTTTACTCAAGGTCTTCCATCATTGTCAGGGAGGTTATAACAAGAATATGTGCATTTGGGTCAAGCTGCTCACTTTTGAAGAGAAGACTGGAGGTAGAGGACTATATAAATGTAATGTTAATGAAGTGTTTCCACAGTTTAAAATTAAGAGTGACAAAGCTTTAATGTCTCTGCAAGCAGAAAGCTGCAGATACCTGGAAAGAAAGAAAGAAAGAAAGAAAGAAAGAAAGAAAGAAAGAAAGAAAGAAAGAAAGAAAGAAAGAAAGAAAGAAAGAAAGAAAGAAAGAAAGAAAGAAAGAAAGAAAGAAAGAAAGAAAGAAAGAAAGAAAGAAAGAAAGAAAGAAAGAAAGAAAGAAAGAAAGGAAGAAAGAAAGAAAGAAAGAAAAAAAAAAGGAAAGGAAGGAAGGAAGGAAGGAAGAAAGAAAGAAAGAAGAAAGAAAGAAAGAAAGAAAGAAAGAAAGAAAGAAAGAAAGAAAGAAAGAAAGAAAGAAAGAAAGAGAAAAAGAAAGAAAGAAGGAAGGAAGGAAGGAAGGAAGAAAAATGTAGTGTGCCTTTGATGTGGAAAAGGCCAAGGATTACTAAAACATTTATCTTTATTTTGATGCCAAGAAATATGGAACACCCTGACTTCAAAGGCTGAGGCAGGAAGTGGAACCAACCCTCTCCTAGTTCACCCTCAGATAACAGTGGGCTTGTGTGGGGAATTACAGAGATCACCCAGTTCTCCAAGTTGAGTAGGTGAATTCAATGTAACATCATTTGAATGATGAGTGAATGTAACAACATTGAATGATGAATGAATGTAACATCATTTCCCTTGTCTTCAAGCAAAAGAAGTTACCTTCAAGAAGGACTATGACACGGACACACTCAGTGTCAGCAGGAAAATCATAATAATTCATGCTTTGATTTTAAGGTCACCTAAGTAGAAATAAACCGTAAAGAACTTAGTTTCCCTTCCTTCCTTCCTTTCTTCCTTCCTTCCTTCCTTTCTTTTTCTCTTTCTTTCTTTCTTTCTTTCTTTCTTTCTTTCTTTCTTTCTTTCTTTCTTTCTTTCTTTCTTTCTTTCTTTCTTTCTTTTCTTTCTTTCTTCCTTCCTGCCTTCCTTTCTTTTTTTTTACATTTGCAGATATCTACAGCTTGCTTCCTTCCTCTCATCCTCTTTTTCTTCCTTTCTTTCTCTTTCTTTTTTGTGAATAAACCTGAGCTTTCTCACTAAGCTTTAAAACACATTAAAATTTACTTTTAAAATCTGCATAATTTGCAATTATGTTAATTTTTAAGGAAATCCACCATTTGTTGTTGGCATGAAAAAGCAAAACTGAAAGATGCAATTATTTGTAGAGATTGATTTTACATTCTGTCTCTGAAAAGAAATCAATTTTCCATTCAATAGAATGCCTTGTATGCAGTTCTTACGTATATGTGTGTTTATATGCAGTTTCCTAGGAACAAGTCTGTGGCTTTCATCAAATTCTCAAATGACTTTCAAAGGAATAAATACAAATTTAAAAAACCAAGGCCCACTGCCTTAAATCGAACCCTAGCTCTACTCTGGGAATAGTTCTTCTTCTCCTGTTCTCTCCAGTAGAGTTTGTTAATTTCCTCAAACTTCACAGATCTCAACAATGGAATATGGTCCCCACTACCATTTCCAAACCATTCCTCACCCACCATCTTGTATAATGTTTATCCTCACAGCATCACTGTCCTCCACCAACTTCCTTTTCATTGTCCCTCACTTATTAAAACTTCATAACCTAATTCACAGTCTTCCTCTCCATTCCAAGTTCTACCATCATTAACAGAAAGTTGACCATACAGGTGAACAATATATCCAAAACTGTCCTCAAACATTTATTTATTTCTATAATTTCAATGATCTTCCCCAACATTCTAATTCTGTTACCCACATCCCATAGATAGGACCTCTTCCTTTGTCATCACTTGAAATGCTCATGTCTGATTTCCTAAATTTGAACATCACAACCTAATAACCACAACTCCTAACCTTCCAATTCTTTCACTCAGCTACTTACATAATACCTGTAGCTGCAAAACATCTCAATGGTTACAGCAAGACCTCTGGAGCAGACACTCTGGGCTTAACAGCAGTTTTACAATGTTCAAGATGTATGAACATGAGCAAGTTTCTTAACCTCTCAAAGCCTTTGTTTTTTCTTTTGGAAATAATAGTTGTTGAGAAGATAATATAACCCATAACATTTAGCATGATGCTACTGAGGAAGCATGTAGTAAATCATAGTCCTTTTTATTATTATTTGACATTAACAAGATCTCTAGTGACTTCCCTCCTTTAATTTCTTCTTTGTTAACTCATTTCTAAACCCACTTCCCTCTCTACCTATCTTAAAGAATGTAGTCTTTCACTTTAGACATTCTCCTGCCAACACCCTCAATTCTTTTACCCCACTGTACTTCCATTGCACTCACTGTACAAAATGCCAGCCCTAGATTGCCATTAAAAAATAAAAAGGCATATGACTTGGTATGCTGTCCTTGGGCCAGTATAGGTGTTCAGTGAATTATGAGTGAATTAATGAATGAATGCTACCATAAATTCAAGGCCTTCATGATACCCTCAGAGCTGCCCAGTAGACTTATTTCTTAGTCATCTCTTTTCTTTTTTTTCAAAGAAGTTATTTCAAACATTCTCTACCCTTCTGTACCCTACCACCTGATTTCTCAGGAATTGCAATCTATATATTTTCCTCTCACTCCTGGGTCATACTCTTTTGGACCTTCTGCAACAGCATTTAATCACATATGAGTCTCTCTCCTGCCCAGATGCAAACAAAACTATATCTCAAAGTTAAATCCGTCCTTCTTCATATTCTCTCCAGTTGTTGCCCTATTTCTCGGTTTTTCCCATCAAAAGTTCTTGAAAGAGTTGTCTAATATTCATGGTCTATACTTTCTCACCTCCTGTTTACTCCTCAGTATGATTTGCACCTCACCAGACAACTGGAACTGTTCCTGCCAATGTTATTTGTTGCTATAAAAGCTTGACATTTTGGCAGCAATTGACATTTTGACCTCTAGATATTTTCCTTTGAATGCTTTCTTCCCCTGAGGGTTTTTTTTTTAAATAACAGCTTTATTGAGATGTAATTCACATACTATAAAGTTCACGCTTTTAAAGAGTACAATTCAGTGGTTTTTAGTATATTTACAAAGTTGTGCATTGATCACCATGATCTAATTTCAGAATATTTTATCACCTCCAAAAAGCGACCCCATACCCAGTAACAGTCACTCCCTACTCTCTCCTCCTCAGGCAAACATAAATCTACTTTCTGACTCTCTGGATTTGCCTATTCTATTCATTTCATACGATGAAATCATACAATATGTGGGTTTGGCTTCTTTCAATTAGCATATTTTGAAGGTTCATCTACATCGTAGCATGTATCAGAGCTTCATTCCTTTTTGTGGTTGAATAATATTCCATCGCATGAATATATCACATACATGTTGTTCATCCATTAACTAATTGATGTGCATTTGAGTTGTTTCCACTTTTTGGCTAGTATGAACATTCATGTGCAAGATTTTGTGTGGATATGTTTTCAATTCTCTTTGAGTGTATACCAAGGAGTGGAATTGTTCAGTTACATGGGCACTTTATATGTAACTTTTTGAGGAACCATCAAACTGTTTGCCAGAGTGGCTACACCAGCAACATAAGAGGGTTCCAATTTCTCCACATCCTTAACAACATTTGGTATTGTCTATCTTTTTAATTATAGCCATCCTAGTTGGTATGGAATGGTATCTCATTGTAGTTTGGATTTGCATTTCCCTAATGACTAATGATCTTGAGTATCTTTTCATTTGCTTCTTAGCCATTGTTTATTCTCTTTGGAGAAATATCTATTTTTCCCTTGACTTCTCTGAGATCATACTTTACTGGTTTTCCTCCCTCTTATGTAGGTTCCTCTTCATCCAACCATATTTTAAATATTGATGTTTCTCATTACTTTGCTCCAGATCCTATCCCTAGGTGGCCTTGTTCATCCCAGGCATTCATTAAAATCTAAAGATCAAATATTCCTAAATCTCTACCTCTTGTTCAGTTCTCTTTTCTGATATCCAGATTTGGCTATCCAACTGTCTACTGGACATCTTCATCTGTATGTTCTATAAACATCTCATACTGAACATGGTTAAACTTGAATTCATTGCTTTCCAACTAAACCCCAACCCATTCCTCCCAAGATGAAGCCATTCAATAGATTACCCAAGCCAACATGCTAGCTATCTTCCTCTTCCCTTTCCATTAACTCACACATGTAAAACATCCAAGTCCACCTTATTCCATCTCTTAAATTATCTAAATAAGGTCCTCCACTGTGTCCCTATTATCAGTGTCCTAGGTCAGCCCTGTTCATTAATTACCTGAACTAATCACAAATTAACATGGAAAATACAATAGACTGGCTCCCTTAACACCAGGTCAGCCAATCCTGCCAACATGAACAGAGACTGGCATGCTTAAGGACTATCTTTCCCAATCTACCCTCAAGCTGGGCTTTCCACACTGAATTTCCAAGCAGAATTATGTTCCAGGCTAGAGGATAGACGTAAGTATGATGAAATGGCAGTCACTCAGTTCTCTTGAAAGCACTGACAGGGAAGCATATTTGTTATCCTGTGGCAGCTTTCCTGGAGATCCTTATGCAATGGTTCTTAAACTTGGCTGTGTACAAGCATCACCTGGAGAGGTTTTTTGTTGTTTAATTTTTAATACTATAACTGGGCCCTGCTCCAGGTCAATTAAATACAGTCTCTGGAGGTGCAAGCCCGGCATCAGTGCTTTGTAAAGCACTCCAAGGGATGCTGATGAGCAGCCAGGTTAGGGAAAAATTACCTTGATGTCTAGCTGGTCCCTAACTTCCTGGTTGCCAAGCCCAAGCCATGGTAGCAGCCATAGCTCCTGATTCAGCAGCTTTCCTGACTGTGGCCAAGGCAGTGTGATTCATGAATGGGAGGTGGTGGCAGCAAATGCAGCAGTTCATTGGCCAGCCAGCATGGCAATGTGACTTGTGCAATTGTTTCTGGAAGCTCAGACTAGAGTCAGCTTCTCCAGCCCTTCCAACAAGTCTGTAAGCTGCTTAATACTCTGTAATAAATCCCTTTTGGCTGAAACTGGCTAGAGATTGTTCAGTTGTCTGCTACTGAACCCTGACCAATACAGCTACCTAAAATTCAAATCAAACCACATCACATTCCTGCTTTAAATAATTTACTGGTCTACCCTGTTCTTACATTAAATCTAAAATGCTTTTAAATGACTTACAAGGTCTTTTGCGATCTGGCACCTGCCTTTTTTTAAGGCACGTTAGAAACATGTATTAAAGTAATTTAGAAATGCATAGCTTCATTGAGAAATTAATCTTGGAAGAATTTCTTGAAAGGAAAGATTTGGACATATGGGCAACACTAGCTGTACATGAATATACATCACTGCATCGTACATTATTATTTTTAAAAACTGTAACAATTCCATGGATATTATCAGTAGTAGTGTAGTGAGAAGTGTTTCGGTATACTCATAGGGTGAGTACTAGTTAAAAGAATCTCCAGGTGATAGTCTTGTGAGTGGTTTCTTTTTTTTTAATTTTTATTTTACATTGGAATATAGTTGATTAACAATGTTGTGTTAGTTTCAGGTGTACACCAAAGTGATTCAGTTATACACATACATGTATCTTCTTTTTCAAATTCTTTTCCCATTTAGGTTATTACAGAATATTGAACAGAGTTCCCTGTGCTGTACAGTAGGTCCTTGTTGGTTATCTATTTTAAATATAGCATTTTGTACATGTCAACCCCAAACTCCCAATCTATACCTCTCTCCCACCTGTCCCCCTGGTAACCATAAGTTCATTCTCTAAGTCTGTGAGTCTCTTTCTGTTTTGTAAATAAGTTCATTTGTATCATTTTTTTTAGATTCCACATATAAGTGATAAATGATATTTGTCTTTCTCTGTCTGACTTACTTCACTCAGTATGACAGTCTCTAGGTCCATCCATGTTGCTGCAAATGGCATTATTTCATTCTTTTAATAGCTGAGTAATATTTCATTGTATATATGTACCACATCTTCTTTATCCATTCATCTGTTGATGGACATTTAGGTTGCTTCCATGTCTTGGCTATTGTAAACAGTGTTGCAATGAACATTGGGGTGTATGTATCCTTTCAAACCATGGTTTTCTCAGGATATATGCCAAGGAGTGGGATTGCTGGCTCATATGGTAACTCTATTTTTAATTTCTTAAGAAACCTCCATACTGCTCTCCATAGTTGCTCTACCAATTTACATTCCTACCAACAGTGTAGGAGGGTTCCCTTTTCTCCACACACTCTCCAGCATTTATTATTTGTAGATTTTTTTGATGATGGCCATTCTGACTGGTGTGAGGTGATACCTCATTGTAGTTTTGATTTGCATATCTCTAATAATTAGCTGTGGTGAACATCTTTTCATATGCCTCTTGTCCATCTGTGTGTCTTCTTTGAAGAAATGTCTACTTAGGTCTTCTGCCCATTTTTTGATTTTTTGATTGTTTGTTTTTATGATATTGAGCTACGTGTACTGTTTGTAAATTTTGAAGACTAATCCTTTGTTGGTCGCATTGTTTGCAAATATTTTCTCCCATTCTGAGGGCTGTCTTTTCATTTTCTTTATGGTTTTCTTTGCTGTACAAAAACTTTTAAGATTAATTAGGTCTCATTTGTTTATTTTTGTTTTTATTTCCATTACTCTGGGAGGCGGATAGAAAAAGATACTGCTGCAATTTATGTCAGAAAGTGTTCTACCTAGGTTTTCCTCTAAGAGTTTTATAGTATCCGGTCTTACATTTAGGTCTTTAATCCATTTTGAGTTTATGGCTGTGTATGGTGTTAAAGAGTGTTCTAATTTCATTTTTTACATGTAGCTGTCCAGTTTTCCCAGCACCACTTATTGAAGAGACTGTCTTTCCTCCATTGTATATTCTTGCCTCCTTTGTCATAGTTTAAGTGACCATAAGTGCGTGGGTTTATCACTGGGCTTTCTATCCTGTTCCATTGATCTATATTTCTGTTTTTGTGCCAGTACCATACTGTTTTGATGACCATAGCTTTGTAGTATAGTCTGAAATCACGGGGTCTGATTCCTTCAGTTCCATTTTTCTTTCTCAAGATTGCTTTGGCTATTCAGGGTCTTTTGTGTCTCCATACAAATTTTAAGATTTTTTGTTCTAGTTCTGTGAAAAATGCCATTAATAATCTGATAAGGATTGCATTGAATCTGTAGATTGCCTTGGGTAGTATAGTCATTTGACAATATTAATTTTTCCAAACCAAGAACATGGTATATCTCTCCAGCTATTTGTGTCATCTTTGATTTCTTTCATCAGTATCTTTTCTGAGTACAGGTCGTTTGCCTCCTTAGGTAGGTTTATTCCTAGGTACTTTATTCTTTTTGATGCAATGGTAAATGGGATTGTTTCTTTAATTTCTCTTTCTGATCTTTCATTGTTAGTGTGAGATTTCTGTGTATTAATTTTGTATCCTGCAACTTTACCAAATTCACTGATGAGCTCTAGTAATTTCCTGGTAGCATCTTTAGGATTTTCTATGTATGGTATCATGTCATCTGCAAACAGTGACAGTTTTACTTCTTCTTTTCCAATTTGTATTCCTTTTATTTCTGTTTCTCCTCTGATTACTGTTGCTAGGACTTCTAAAACTATGTTGAATAAAAGTGGCAAGAGTAGACATCCTTGTCTTGTTCCTAATCTTAGAGAAAATGCTTTCAGATTTTCACTGTTGAGTATGATGTTGGATGTAGGTTTGTCATTTATGGCCTTTATTATGTTGAGGTATATTCTCTCTATACCCAGTTTCTGGAAAGTTTTTTTATCATAGACAGGTGTTGAATTTTGTCAAAAGCTTTTTCTGCATATATTGAGAGGATCATATGGCTTTTATTCTTCAATTTGTTGATGTGGTGGATCACACTGATTGATTTATGGATATTGAAAAATTCTTGCATCCCCGTGATAAACCTCACTCGATCATGGTGTATGATCCTTCTAATGTATTGTTGGATTAGTATTGCTAGTATTTTGTTGAGAATTTGTGTGTCTATGTTCATCAGTGATATTGGCCTGTAATTTTCTTCTCTTGTGGTATCTTTGTCTGGTTTTGGTATCAAGGTGATGGTGGCCTCATAGAATGAATTTGGGAGTTTTCCTTCCTCTGCATATTTTTGGAATAGTTTCAGAAAGATAGGTGTTAGCTCTTCTCTAAATGTTTGATAGAATTCACCTGTGAAGCCATCAGGTCCTGGACTTTTGTTTGTTGGGGAGTTTTTTAATCACAGTTTCAATTTCAGTGTTTATGATTGTTCTGTTCATATTTTCTATTTCTTCCTGGTTCAGTCTTGGGAGATTGTACGTTTCTAAGAATTTGTCCATTTCTTCTAGATTGTCCATTTATTGGTACATAGTTGCTTGTGGTAGTCTCTAATGATTCTTTGTATTTCTGTGGTATCCATTGTAATTTTTCCTTTTTCATTTCTAATTTTATTGATTTCAACCCTCTCCCTCTTTTTCTTGATGAGTCTGGCCAAAGGTTTATCAATTTTGTTTATCTTTTCAAAGAACCAGCTTTTAGTTTCATTGACCTTTTCTACTGTTTTTTTTTTTTTTTGTTTCTATTTTATTTCTGCTCTGATCATCATGATTTCTTTCCCTTCGCTAACTTTGGGTTTTATTTGTTTTCCTTTCTCTAGTTGCTTTAGGTGTAAGGTTAGGTTGTTCATTTGTGATTTTTCTTGTTTCTTGAGGTAAGGTTGTATTGTTATAAACTTTCCTCTTAAAAGTGCTTTTGCTACATCCCATAGGTTTTGGATCATTGTGCTTTCATTGTCATTTGTTACTAGGTATTTTTTGATTTCCTCTTTGATTTCTTTAGTAATCCATTGGTTATTTAGTAGCATATTATTTAGCCTCCATGTGTTTGTGATTTTTACAGTTCTTTTTTCTAGTCGTTGATTTCTAGTTGCATGGCAATGTGGTCAGAAAAGATGTTTGATATGATTTCAGTTTTCTTAAATTTACTTAGGCTCTCTTTGTGACCCACTATGTGGTCAATCCTGGAGAATGTTCCATGTACACGTGAGAAGAACGTGTATTCTGCTGCTTTTGGGTGGAATGCTGTATAAATATCAATTAAGTCCATCTGGTCTGATGTGTCATTTAAGGCCTGTGTTTCCTTATTGATTTTCTGTCTGGATTATCTGTCCACTGATGAAAGTGGGGTGTTAAAGTCCCCACTATTATTGTGTTATTGTCAGTTTCTCCCTTTATGGTTGTTAGTATTTGCCTTATATATTGAGGTGATCCTATGCCGGCTGCATATATGTTTACAGTTGTTTTTGTAATGTTTTGGTTTTTTGTTTTGTTTTTTCTTAATTTTTATTGGAGTATAGTTGTTTTACAATGTTGTGTTAGTTTCTGCTGCACAGCAAATTGGATCAGTTATAGGTATGCATATATCTCCCCTTTTTAGATTTCCTTCCCATTTAGGTCACCACAGAGCCTGGGGTAGAGTTCCTGGGGCTATAGAGTAGGTTCTCATTAGTTATCTCTTTTATACATAATAGTGTATATATGTCAATCCCAGTCTCCCAATTCATCCCACCCCTCCTTACCCCCTTGATGTCCATAAGTTTGTTCTGTACATCTGTATCTCTATTTCTGCTTTGCAAATAAGTTCATCTGTACCATTTTTCTAGATTCCATATATAAGTGATATTATACGATATTTGTCTTTCTCTTTCTGACTTACTTCACTCTGTATGACAGTCTCTAGGTCTATCCATGTCTCTGAAAATGGCAGTATTTTGTTCCTTTTTATGGCTGGATAATGTTCCATTGTATATATGTGCCACATCTTCTTTATCCATTCGTCTGTTGCTGGACATTTAGGTTGCTTCCATGTCTTGGCTATTGTAAGTACTGCTGCAATGAACATTTAGGGTGCATGTATCTTTTTTGAATTATGGTTTTCTCTGGGTATATGCCCAGGAGTGGGATTGCTGGGTCATATGGTAGTTCTATTCTTTTTTTTTTTTTTTTTTGAGGAACCTCCATACGGCTCCCCATAGTGACTGTACCAGTTTACATTCCCACCAACAGTGTAGGTGGGTTCCATTTTCTCCACATCCTCTCCAGGATTTGCTGTTTGTAGATTTTCTGATGATGGCCATTCTGACTGATGTGAAGTGATAGATACCTCATTGTAGTTTTTATTTGCATCTCCTTAATAATTAGTGATGTTGAACATTTTTTCATGTGTTTGTTGGCCATCTGTATGTCTTCTTTGGAGAAATTTCTACTTAGGTCTTCTGCACATTGTTTGATTGGGTTAGTTTTTTTGATATTGAGTGGCATTGTGTATTTTGGAGAATAATACCTTGTCGGTTTTTTCATTTGCAATTATTTTCTCCCATTTTGAAGGTTGTCTTTTCGTTTTGTTGATGGTTTCCTTTGCTGTGCAAAAGCTTTTAAGTTTAATTAGGTCCCATTTGTTTAATTTTGTTTTAATTTTCATTACTCTAGGAGGTGGGCCAAAAAAGATCTTGCTGTAATTTAAGTCAAAGACCATTCTGCCTATGTTTTCCTCTAAGAGTTTTATAGTGTCCAGTCTTACATTTAGGTCTTTAATCCATTTTGAGTTTATTTTTGTGTATGGTGTTAGGCAGTGTTCTAATTTCATTCTTTTTACATGTAGCTGTCCAGTTTTCCCAGCACCACTTATTGAAGATACTGTCTTTCCTCCATTGTATATTCTTGCCTCCTTTGTCATAGATTAGGTGACCATAGGTGCATGGGTGTATCTCTGGGCTTACTATCCTGTTCCATTTATCTTTTTTTCTGTTTTTGTGCCAGTACCATACAGTCTTGATTACTGTAGCTTTTTGTTATATCCTCTTCTTGGATTGATTCCTTGATCATTATGAGGTGCTCTTCTTTGTCTCTTGTAACAGTCTTTATTTTAAAGTCGATTTTTTCTGATATGAGTATTGCTACTCCAGCTTTCTTTTCATTTCCACTTGCAAGGAAAAATTTTTCCATCCCCTTAGTTTCAGTCTGTATGTTCCCTAAATCTAAAGTGGGTCTCTTGTAGACAGCATGTATATGGGTCTTTTTTGTATCCATTCAGCTAGTCTATGTCTTTTGGTTGGAGCACTTAATTCGTTTACCTTTAAGGTAATTATCCATATGTGTCTTCCTATTGCCACTTTCTTATTTGTTTTGGATTTGTTTTGTAGGTCTTTTTTCTTTCCTTCCTCTTTTCTTCTCTTTTCTTGTGATTTGATGACTAACTTTAGTGTTGTGTTTGGATTCCTTTTTCTTTTTTGTATGTGTATCTTTTGTAGATTTCCAGTTTGCAGTTACCATGAGGTTTTGATGTAGCAGTCTGTATATAAACAAGATTGTTTTAAGTTGCTGGTCTTTTACTTTCAAATGCATTTCCAATATCCTGCATTTGTGCTCTCCTCTTCTCACAATTGCCAGTTTTGATATCATATTTTTGTGAGGATGATTTCCAACCTTTACTGTATGTTTGCCTTTACCAGTGAGCTTTTCCATTCATAGTTTTCTTGTTCTAGTTGTGGCCTTCTCTTTTCTGCTTAGAGAGTTTCCTTTAGCATCTGTTGTGAAGCTGGTCTGGTCGTGCTGAATTCTCTTAGCTTTTGCTTAGCTGTAAGTTTTTTTTGATTTCTCCATCAAATTTGACTGAGAGCCTTGCTCGGTACAGTATTCTTGGTTGTAATTTCTTCCCTTTTATCACTTTAAATATATCATGCCACTCCCTAATGGCCTGCAGAGTTTCTGCTGCAAAATCATTTGATAACCTTATGGGAGTTTCCTTGTATATTGTTTATTGCTTTTCCTTTGTTGCTTTTAATATTTTTTCTTTGTTTTTAATTTTTGTCAATTTGATTACTATGTGTCTTGGCATGTTCCTCCTTGGGTTTATCCCTCCTGGGATTCTCTGTGCTTCTGGACTTGGGTGACTGATTCCTTTCACATGTTAGGGAAATTTTCAGCTATTATATTTTCAAATATTTTCTCAGGTCCTTTCTCTCTCTTCTCCTTCTGGGACCTCTGTAATGTAAATGTTGTAGCACTTAACGTTGTCCCAGAGGTCTCTTAAACTGTCTTCATTTTTTTTTCATTCTTTTTTCTTTATTCTGTTCTATGGCAGTGATTTCCACCACTCTGTCTTCCAGGTCACTTATCTGTTCTTCTGTCTCAGTTATTCTGCTATTGATTCCTTCTAGTGTATTTTTCAATTCAGTTATTATATCATTCATCTCTGTTTGTTTGTTCTTTAGCACTTCTAGGTCTTTGTTAAACATTTCTTGTACCTTCTCTATCCTTGCCTTCATTCTTTTCCCGAGATCCTGGATCATCTTCACTATCATTATTCTGAATTATTTTTCTGGTAGGTTGCCTATCTCCATTTCACTTAGTTATTCTTCTGGGATTTTATCTTGTTCCTTCATCTGGGACATATTCCTCTGCTGTTTCATTTTGTCTAACTTTCTGTGATTGCAGTTTCTGTTTCACAGGCTGCAGGACTGTAGTTCTTTCTGCTTCTGCTGTCTGCCCTCTGGTGGATGTGGCTTTCTAAGAGGCTTATGCAGGCTTCCTGATGGGAGGGACTGGTTCCTGCCCAGTGGTGGGTGGACCTGGGTCTTTTCCCTGTGGTGGGCAGGGCCATGCTCAGGAAGACTTGAAGCCACTTGTCTGCTGATGGGTGGGGCTGTGTTCCCGCCCTGTTGGTTGTTTGACCTGCGATATCCCAGCACTGGAGCCTACAGGCTGTTGGGTGGGACTAATGGCATCCTCCGGGAGGGTTCATGCAAGTGAGTACTCCCTAGAACTGCTGCTTCCAGTGTCTTTGTCCCCGCAGTGAGCCACAGCCACCCCCTGCCTCCACAGGAGACCCTGTAACACTAACAAGTATGTCTGGCCCAGTCTCTTATGGGGTCACTGCTTTTTTCCCCTGGGTCCTAGTGTACATGAGACCTTGTGTGCTCCCTCCAAGAGTGGATTTTCTGTTTCCTCCAGTTCTGTGGAATTCCTACAATCAAACCCCACTGGGCTTCAAAGCCAGATCCTCTGGGGGCTCCTCCTCCTGTTGCCAGACTCCAAGGCTGGGAAGCCTGACATGGAGCTGAGAAATTTCACTCTTGTGGGAGAACTTCTGTGGTATAATTGTTTTCCAGTTTGTGGGTCTCCCACCTGGTGTGTATGGGATTTGATTTTATTACAGTTGTGCCCCTCCTACTATCTTGTTGTGGCTTCTTCTTTGTCTTTGTATGTAGGGTATGTTTTTTGGTAGGTTCCAGCATTTTTTGTTGATGGTCGTTCAGCAGTTAATTGTGATTTTGGTGTTCTTGTAAGAAGGGATGAGCTCACTTCCTTCTACTCTGCCATCTTGAGCTAATCTCCCGTTTTTGGTTTCTTATACTTTATTCATATTTCTCATTTTTTTTTGAAGAACATGTATACGTCCATCAGAAAAAAATAATTAATAAAGACAGTTTCACTATAGGAGGAGGAATTTTACATTTATAACAGACAAATCAAATCAAATAAGCAGCCCTCCTTACAGAGCAATGCCTTAACAAGTCAGAATTCTTTCTGGGTGACTTAATGGACACACGCTTTCAATTGACAGTCTCCTTTTTTGCAAGCCACTTTGGTCATTGCTATAGCCTTTCCAGTGTAGAGAAGGTGAATGGAAATATTGTAAGGACATGGAGAAATTCAAATATCTTGTAAACTGTGTTTATCTGTTTTGCCTGTGGGTTAAAAGTAAAAGAGTCTAAACAAAGAAGAAAGGTAAAAGCAGACCTCAGGAAATTAGGATAAATCATCAATAATTCTGCTATCTGCTTCTGCTTCCTTTGTCTCTTGCATTAATAGGATGTGCTATACCAAAAGGGAATGCAATTTGGTATTGACTAATGCACATACTGATAAAAAAAAATCATCAAAACATGTTCCCAGTCCCTAGCATGCACCAGGAGCCATGGGAAGAACTTTAGAAAATAGATAAATATCATTAAAATTTCATAGAGTATCTCATCTGGTTCCTTCAATATCCCTGTGTGATGGGAATTCCTGCATCATCACTTTACAGGTAGGAAAACTGAGGTTCTGGAAAATTAAGTCCCTTGCTCAGGTAAGCATAATTCATAAGTAGCAGGCCAGGCTTCTTAGCTAGCTTTTACTATTCATTTAAGTTCTTTTTTATGCAGCTTACTTAATTATTTTAATTCTATTTTATTGTGGTAAGAACACTTTACATAGCATTTACCCTCACCAAATTTTAAGTGTACAATACATATTGTTGACCATGGGTAAAATGCTGAACAGCAGATCCCTAGAGCTTATACATCTTGCTTACTTAAAACTTTATGCCCATTGATTAGTAACTTTCTGTTTCCCCAGTCTCTGGAAACCACCTTTCCATTCTTTGATTTTGTTACTTTGACTATTTTGGATACCTCATATAAGTGAAATAATGTAATATTTGACTTTCTGTGACTATCTTATTTCACTGAGCATAATGTCCTCAAGATTCATACATGTTGTCATATATTGCAGAATTTCCTTCTTTTGTAAGACTAAAATATACCACATTTCCTTTATCCATTCATCTGTCAATGGACACTTAGGTTGTTCCCACACCTTGGCTATTGTGAATAGTGCTAAAATGAACATGGGAGTGCTAATATCTCTCTTTTTTTTCTAATTTTTGAATTCAATTTAATTTATTTTTTTATACAGCAGGTTCTTATTAGTCTTCAATTTTATACACATCAGTGTACACATGTCAATCCCAATCGCCAAATTCATCATACCATCACACCCAGCCCCCCGCAGCTTTCCCCCCTTGGTGTCCATACGTTTGTTCTCTACATCTGTGTATCAATTTCTGCCCTGCAAACCAGTACATCTGTACCATTCTTCTAGGTTCCAAATATATGCATTAATATACAATATTTGTTTTTCTCTTTCTGACTTACTTCACTCTGTATGACAGTCTCTAGATCCATCCACGTCTCAACAAATGACCCAATTTCGTTCCTTTTTATGGCTGAGTAATGTTCCATTGTATATATGTACCACATCTTCTTTATCCGTTCGTCTGTTGATGGGCATTTCGGTTGCTTCCATGACCTGGCTATTGGAAATAGTGCTGCAATGAACATTGTGGTACATGACTCCTTTTGAATTATGGTTTTCTCTGGGTATATGCCCAGTAGTGGGATTGCTGGATCATATGATAATTCTATTTTTAGTTTTTTAAGGAACCTCCATCCTGTTCTCCATAGTGGCTGTATCAATCTACATTCTCACCAACAGTGCAAGAGGGTTCCCTTTTCTCCACACTCTCTCCAGCATTTGTTGTTTGTAGATTTTCTGATGAGGCCCATTCCAACTGGTGTGACGTGATACCTCATTGTAGTTTTGATTTGCATTTCTCTAATAATTAGTGATGTTGAGCAGCTATTCATGTGCTTCTTGGCCATCTGTATCTCTTCTTTGGAGAAATCTCTATTTAGGTCTTCTGCCCATTTTTGGATTAGGTTGTTTGTTTTTTAATATTGAGCTGCATGAGCTGTTTATATATATTGGAGATTAATCCTTTGTCTGTTGATTCATTTGCAAATATTTTCTCCCATTCTGAGGGTTGTCTTTTTGTCTTGTTTATGGTTTCCTTTGCTGTGCAAAAGCTTTGAAGTTTCATTAGGTCCCATTTGTTAATTTTTGTTTTTATTTCCATTACTCTAGGAGATGGATCAAAAAAGATCTTGCTGTGATTTATGTCAAAGAATGTTTTTCCTATGTTTTCCTCTAAGAGTTTTATAGGGCCTGGTCTTACATTTAGGTCTCGAATCCATTTTGAGTTTATTTGTGTGTATGGTGTTAGGACGTGTCCTAATTTCATTCTTTTACATGTAGCTGTCCAGTTTTCCCAGCACCACTTATTGAAGAGACTGTCTTTTCTCCATTCTATATCCTTGCCTGCTTTGTCACAGATTAGTTGACCATAGGTGCATGGGTTTACCTCTGGGCTTTCTACCCTGTTCCATTGATCTATGTTTCTGTTTTTCTGCCAGTACCATATTCTCTTGATTACTGTAGCTTTGTAGTATAGTCTGAAGTCAAGGAGTCTGATTCCTCCAGCTCCATTTTTTCCCCTCAAGACTGCTTTAGCTATTTGGGGTCTTATGTGTCTCCATACAAATTTTAAGATTTTTTGTTCTAGTTCTGTAAAAAATGCCATTTGTAATTTGATAGGGATTACTTTGAATCTGTAGATTGCTTTGGGTAGTAAAGTCATTTTCACAATATTGATTCTTCCAATCCAAGGACACGGTATATCTCTCCATCTGTTGCTATCATCTTTAATTTCTTTCACCAGTGTCCTATAGTTTTCTGCATACAGGTCTTTTGTCTCCTTAGGTAGGTTTATTCCTAGGTATTTTATTCTTTTTGTTGCAATGGTAAATGGGAGTGTTTCCTTAATTTCTCTTTCAGATTTTTCATCATTAGTGTATAGGAATACAAGAGACTTCTGTGGATGAATTTGGTATCCTGAAACTTTACCAAATTCATTGATTAGCTCTAGTAGTTTTCTGGTGGCATTTTTAGGATTCTTTATGTATAGTATCATATCATCTGCAAACAATGACAGTTTTACTTGTTCTTTTCTAATTTGTATTCCTTTTATTTCTTTTTCTTCTCTGATTGCCGTGGCTAGGACTTCCAAAACTATGTTGAATAATAGTGGTGAGAGTGGACATCCTTGCCTTGTTCATGATCTTCGAGGAAATGCTTTCAGATTTTCACCATTGAGAATGATGTTTGCTGTGGGCTTGTCGTATATGGCCTTTATTATGTTGAGGTAGGTTCCCTCCATGCCCACTTTCTGGAGAGTTTTTATCATAAATTGGTGTTGAATTTTGTCAAAAGCTTTTTCTTCATCTATTGAGATGATCATATGGTCTTTAGTCTTCAATTTGTTAATATGGTGTATCACATTGATTGATTTGCATATATTGAAGAATCCTTGCATCTCTGGGATAAATCCCACTTGATCATGGTGTATGATCCTTTTAATGTGTTGTTGGATTCTGTTTGCTAGTATTTTGTTGAGGACTTTTGCATCTATATTCATCAGTGATATTGGTCCGTAATTTTCTTTTTTTGTAGTATCTTTGTCTGGTTTTCATATCAGGGTGATGGTGGCCTCATAGAATAAGTTTGGGAGGGTTTCTTCCTCTGCAATTGTTTGGAAGAGTTTGAGAAAGATGGGTGTTAGCTCTTCTCTAAATGTTTGATAGAATTCACCTGTGAAGCCATCTGGTCCTGGACTTTTGTTTGTTGGAAGCTCTTTAATCACAGTTTCAATTTCATTACTTGTGACTGTTCTGTTCCTATTTTCTCTTTCTTCCTGGTTCAGTCTTGGAAGGTTATACCTTTCTAAGAATTTGTCCATTTCTTCCAGGTTGTCCATTTTATTGACATAGAGTTGCTTGTAGTAGTCTCTTAGTATGCTTTGTATTTCTGCAGTGTCTGTTGTAACTTCTTTTTCATTTCTAATTCTATTGATTTGAGTCCTCTCCCTCTTTTTCTTCATGAGTCTGGCTAATGGTTTATCAATTTTGGTTATCTTCTCAAAGAACCAGCTTTTAGTTTTATTGATCTTTGCTATTGTTTTCTTTGTTTCTATTTCAATTATTTCTGCTTTGATCTTTATGATTTCTTTCCTTCTGCTAACTTTGGGTTTTGTTTGTTCCTCTTTCTCTAGTTCCTTTAGGTGTAAGGTTAGATTGTTTATTTGAGATTTTCCTTGATTCTTGAGGTAGGCTTGTATAGCTCTAAACTTCCCTCTTAGAACTGCTTTTGCTGCATCCCATAGGTTTAGGATCGTCGTGTTTTCATTGTCATTTGTCTCTAGGTATTTTTTGATTTCCTCTTTGATTTCTTCAGTGATCCCTTGGTTATTTAGTAACGTATTGTTTAGCCTCCATGTGTTTGTGTTTTTTATGTTTTTTCCCCTGTAATTCATTTCTAATCTCATAACGTTGTGGTCAGAAAAGATGCTTGATATGATTTCAGTTTTATTAACTTTACTGAGGCTTCACTTGTGACCCAAGATGTGATCTATCCTGGAGAATGTTCCATACCCACTTGAGAAAAAAATGTAATCTGCTGTTTTGGATGGAATGTCCTATAAATATGAATTAAATCTATCTGGTCTATTGTGTCATTTAAAGCTTCTATTTCCTTATTTATTTTCATTTTGGATGATCTGTCCATTGGTGTAAATGAGGTGTTAAAGTCCCCCACTATCATCATGCTACTGTCGATTTCCTCTTTTACAGCTGTTAGCAGTTGCCTTATATATTGAGGTGCTCCTATATTGGGTGCATATATATTTATAATTGTTATATCTTCTTCTTGGATTGATCCCTTGATCATTATGTAGTGTCCTTTCTTGTCTCTTGTAATGTTCTTTACTTAAAAGTCTATCCTATCTGATATGAGTATTGCTACTCCAGCTTTCTTTTGATTTCCATTTGCATGGAATATCTTTGTCCATCCCCTCACTTTCAGTCTGAATGTGTCCCTAGGTCTGAAGTGGGTCTCTTGTAGAAAGCATATATATGGGTCTTATTTTTGTATCCATTCAGCAAGCCTGTGTCTTTTGGTTGGAGCATTTAATCCATTCATGTTTAAGGTAATTATCGATATGTATGTTCCAACGACAATTTTCTTAATTGTTATGGGTTTTTCTTTGTAGGTCCTTTACTTCTTTTGTGTTTCCCACTTAGAGAAGTTCCTTTAGCAGTTGTTGTAGAGCTGGTTTGGTGGTGCTGAATTCTCTTAGCTTTTGCTTGTATGTAAAGCTTTTGATTTCTCCATCAAATCTGAATGAGATCCTTGCTGGGTAAAATAATCTTGGTTGTAGTTTCTTCCCTTTCATCACCTTAAGTATATCATGCCACTCCCTTCTGGCTTGTAGAGTTTCTTCTGAGAAATCAGCTGTTAACCTTATAGGAGTTCTCTTGTAGTTTATTTGTCTTTTTTCCCTTGCTGCTTTCAATAATTTTTCTTTGTCTTTAATTTTTGCCAATTTGATTACTATGTGTCTCAGTGTGTTTCTCCTTGGGTTTATCCTGTATGGGACTCGCTGAGCTTCCTGGACTTGGGTGTATATTCCCTTTCCCATGTTAGGGAAGTTTTCGACTATAATCTCTTCAAATATTTTCTCTTGTCTTTTCTCTCTCTCTTTCTCCTTCTGGGACCCCTATAATGCAAATGTTGTTGTGTTTAATGTTGTCCCAGAGGTCTCTTAGGCTGTCTTCATTTCTTTTCATTCTTTTTTCTTTATTCTGTTCCACAGCTCTGAATTCCACCATTCTTTCCTCCAGGTCACTTATCCATTCTTCTGCCTCAGTTATTCTCCTATTGATTCCTTCTAGTGTAGTTTTCATTTCAGTTATTGTATTGTTCATCTCTGTTTGTTTGTTCTTTAATTCTTCTAGGTCCTTGTTAAACATTTCTTGCATCTCCTCAATATTTGCCTGCATTCTTTTTTCCGAGGTCCTGGATCATCTTCACTATTATTATTCTGAATTCTTTTTCTGGAAGGTTGCCTATCTCCACTTCATTTAGTTGTTTTTCTGGGGTTTTAATCTTGTTCCTTCATCTGGTACGTAGCCCTCTGCCTTTTCATCTTGTCTATCTTTCTATGAATGTGGTTTTTGTTCCACAGGCTGCCAGATTGTAGTTCTCCTTGCGTCTGCTGTCTGCCCCCTGGTGGATGAGGCTATCTAAGAGGCTTGTGCATGTTTCCTGATGGGAGGGACTGGTCGCTAATAACTCTTTAAGATCTTGATTTCAATTCTTTTGGATAAATTTTCAGAAGTAGGGTTGTTGGATCATATGGTAGTTCTCTTTTTAATTTGTTGAAGAACTTCAATACTCTTTTCCAGAGCTGTTGCACCAGAGATGAAAGACTTGTGTATTGAAAACTACAAAATGTTGATGAAATAATTTAAAGAAGATACAAACAAATGGAAAGATATTTCACATTCATGAATTGGAAGACTTAATATTGTTTTGATGCTCATTCTACCCAAAGCAATTTACAGATTCAACATAATCTCTATCAAAATTCCAATGGCACTTTTCACAGAAATAGAAAAACAATTCTACAATGCATATGGAACCACAAAAGACAACAAGTTGCCAAATCTATGATGAGAAAGAAGAACAAAACTGGAGGCATCACACTTTCTGCTTTCTAAATATATTAAAAAGCTACATTAACCTAAGTTTTGAAAGGAAAATTCACAGAAACTATTCAGGTCTTAATGCCACGTCTGCAAGTGGGAGGAGGATTGAGAAGTTGGGGGGCGAGGAAGGGCTGAGGGAAGAGAATAACAAAGGAAATTTTCAAGGAAGTGAGTAGCATGGAAAAGAGGAGGCCCTACTCATCACTTCTTTACAAAAGCAAATTTGGAGAAACACGCCCTTTTGGGAAGCAAATTTAGTGGTTAACACAATGTCTGTGTGTGTACACATCCATTCCACTGAGAAAGGAAAAAACTCCTTCTCTTCTGTTGGTTCCAGGAAAGGCCATCCTAAACCGAGGGATCAGCAAGCGTCACTGTGTCTTCTTCTTCCTGCCAGAGTGTGTGGAGCTCCCTATACTGCTCATTTTTAATTGAGAAATTCAACTTATAGTAAATTTCTACTTTAAAAACATGAAACGATGCCGAAGTAAGTAATAAATACAAGGAAAAGTAAATTCTCACCTCCAATTCCTTCCCCACTCTACCACCTGCATCTTTTCTCTAAAGGTGACTCTGTGGAACAGTAGCATTGTCTCTACACAGTTGAGGTTCCTGCCCAGAACAGAGTCTCCCTTCTGTACTTCCAGGAATCAATTTTAAAGAAACACACACAGGTACATCATATACATGGATGTTCATTGTATCGTTTTTGATAACTATAAAAAATTGAGGGAAAATATGCCCTCATGATTTATTAAATAAATCATGGAAGAACCATACCATGGAACAATAAACAACAATTAAAAATAAGAAAGTGGACTTACAACAGGAATGTTTAGAAATAGCCTCCTAACAACCCTTCCTTATTAGGGTCCTGGTTCCTGTCTGGGAGAGAATTTAAGCTTGGGGAGTTCTGGGAAAAGCCTTTTTACCCTAAACAGCTAATAATAGTGCTCTTCAACCCTAAACATTAAAGGGAACTGAAAAAAGTGAAGTGACAGTACACCTGACAATATAAAAAGTAAATGACCCACATGGATTGAAGGAGGCCAACACAATAAAACTCTGCTAGTAAGACATTTAAGTTATTTTTGCTACCGCCTCTACTATTTTGCTAGTGTTCTATCCAGGCATCCAAAATATTTATGCTCTCTCTCCCTTCCTGCTATCAACTCAAAGACTGATCTGAAATCAGTCATTTACAGCTTAGTGGGAATGTGTTGCAGAGCCGATGTAGGCCTGGCTGAATCACTCAGGGGCCTATTTCCAAAAGTTCCTGGGCTAGAGAAGTACATGTAGCTAAAGTATTTAAAATAATTGTTCAGTGGAATTGCTTTCTGCTATTTCCCCCATTTTTAATATTTTTATTTCAACTGTATGGTTTTCTGCTACAGAGGTCAGTTGTGTTTTTGAGGACTAACCTGACAAGATAAGGATTATTTTCTAATATTGTTCAGTGGGGGGATGTGACCCAAATTTCAAAATTCCTAACATTCACATTAGAAAGAAATCTGTTTCTAAATTTTGAACTACATGGATGCTAAATCAGAAATTAAAGGTGATTAAACACCACAAACTGCTCTCAAGTAGATATTTTTGCCATTGGAACAGGGGTCTGAGTGTCATTGCTGAAGATAATGGAAAACCACTGAGGTCATGAGGAAGAGTGACAAAATAAAAGTGACACAGAAAATCAATTTGTTAGTGGAGTGTAGAATGGACTCGAAAAGATAGAGGTGGAGGCAAGCAGATTAGAAAGCTCCTGTTGTGTACAAGTCACTAAAATGCATATTTTACACATCTAACCTCACTTATTCATCATGACAATAATCTGCCATAGATATTTTGATATTTATTTTACAGATGAGAAAACTGAGACTCAAGGAAATAAAACAGCTCTCCTATTATCACATTGTTATTAAATATCAGTGCCAATTTGAGGAAAGAGAGAATATAGAATAAAGTTATAACCTTTTAGGGTGTGAGATCAGTTACTTTGATGATCCTTTCTCTAGAACAGTGCTTCCAACTTGGCTGAGCATTGCAATCACTCGAAGAACTTTTCAGAATACCTAGTCCAGCATTGCACACCAGAAAAGTTCTGATTATCAGTCAAGTTTGGGAACCTCTGTTGTCATCCAGATGATCTTCTGGTCATTTTACTAAAAGAGAAACTAGCGCAAGGGATGATTAATTCAGGATTAGACCTATTAAATTTGAGATACTGGCAGGGCACCCAGTAGAATCTCTGCATAATTTAGTTGGAATCATGAGACTAGAGCTGGGAAGAAATATCAGGACTAAAGGGATACATTTTGGATTGATCTGCATGGAGGTGGTACTTGAAGTCATGAAAGGTCTCCCAGGAAGAGATGGAGGGGGGAAGAACAGATGCTGAGGACAAAGCTCTGATAAATAGCCACAGGGGTGGAATGGGAGGAGGAAGAAACAGATAGACACAACTGAGACATTCTTCTTTAGATAGAAGAAGAACCAGGAAGATAAAATGCCACAGGAGTCAAATGAGTGGAGTCCAATTCTATAATCATTAAAGGTAATAGTCATTAAGGAAAAATTTGGATTTAATAATTGAAAAGTTACTGACAAACCCTGAGATTATTATTTGGGATAGAAGGCAGGCGAAAAGGAGTTGATGAACTTGGTGAGAAAAGGAAGGAAGCAGATGTAGGGTTCAGGGAAGTCTGGCTATGAAAGAAAGGGAAGAAAAAGTAGCAGCATCTGGACCACAAAGCTCAATGGAAGGTGTTTTAATTGCTATTGTCATTGGAGTATTTGGTGCATGCTAAGTAAGTGTGAAAGCATAAAGCATATTAAATTTAACTATAAAACAATTTACCCAAACCCAGAGAAAGTATCTCCAGTTCTAAACAGGGCTTGGCCATGTTAACAACAAATCCTTATTGAATTTGATATGTTAAATTTGACTAAGAGGTTATCAACAAGATTCAGTTTAAAGTTCAAAAATAAAGTTTGGGATCATGTTGGGATCAAACCAGAGGAGAGGTAGTCCTGGGGTTCTGTACCTCATGTTTAATGCTTCAAAGATGTGCAAGTGTGGCAGTCTGCTTCAAAGGAGGGGAAAAAAGGCAGACAGCCTACCATCTCACAGAACTGTTGACAAAAATTAAAGTATGTATGTGAAAGTGTCCTATAAGCTCCAATAGCTGTTATTCATAAATTTGGTTTAAGCCTATGTAGTGAGATATAAGACTAATGAGGGCAGAGAAAGTCTTTAATTCACAGCTCTAACCCCAGTGGGTAGAACAGCACCTGGTATGTAGTAGATGCTCACTTGTTGCTTGTCAATGAATAAATGGTCATCTCTCATATTAAAATAAGTTAAATCAATAGAAAATTTTGTTGAATGATTTAATTCTACTCCTTGAAATGTCAGACTATCCTTAGAGGAATTTAATTTAAACGTTCTGAAAATAAGATAGAGTCACATATACAAAAGGGTGTTTAAAAATTGAGATGGTAGAACACACAAATCATTCCTCTAAAGGTAACCTCAAGACCTATGTCCCTAGTTCATTGCCATTAATACTTGAAAATCAACTCAAGCATCATCTCTTCCAAAAAGCCAGCCTTGACTCCCCAGTCTGGGTTAAGTACTCACCACACACCCGACACAGATCCACCACACCCAGAACTTCTGTAGCACTGTGGGAATATCTCTTTCATAATACCTTTCCTATTGCTTTGAAAATCACTTGTGTCTTCCCCACCAGTCTTTAAGTCTCTTTAGGTCAATAGAATTGTCTTATTCTTCTAATAGTTGCTAATTCCTAACATAGTATCCAGCACTTAGTAGATGCTAAACAAGTTTTTGCTGAAGTGAACTGAATTCGTGAAAGACCTTCATAGATGGTATCAATTTTATAAACTGATTCACTCATGCATTAGCTTTCAGCCAGTTTTTCAGCTAATCCCTGTTCATACCTGGAAGGAATGATAACATATCATTTCATAAAGACTTTCAGGACCACTTTCAAGTTACCAAATGTTATTTTAAAAGAATTTTGATCAATACTAGTTTAAATTAGATATCAGAAAATCCAATGCATACGTAAGTGTTTGCAGTATTTATATAAAGCTAAACTCAACAATTTCATCCATTTCCTTTCCTTCATTTAGCCTGACATTTCAGCTGATATTCCTGAACTGCTGGGTAAAGCAAATGCATTTCTATTAGAGCCAGTGTCTCCCATGAGATTTTGCCAACAGGTGCTCCAGCTTCTTCATTCTATGTACTCTTTCCCTTTACTTACTGGATTACTAGAACTAGAATTCTGTATTAAAGAATTTACTGTGATTGCTCTAAAGACTGATTTTTACAAATAAGCCTCTTTTGGATTACATACAAAATGAAAATTTAAGGACCAACTGCACCCCCAGCATTGTATGAGAAGTGGTCAGTAGACAGTGTCCTGATGTTTTCTTTCCTACATCTTTCCTCAGTACTGAAATTCTGGGGGGAAAAAAGATATTCCAGGAATGCATCTTTACGTTCACAACTCTTAATATTCCAAACACATAGAAAATCCCACTCTAAGAACATATAACATAACATTTCCCTTCTGAATATGACATACCAGCCTAAATCCATATATTCCAAGTCTCTTTGGTAAATATATACTTTGTGTTACCCATCTGTGCAACTGCCATATATTTTTAAAGCCCCACAGTTCACAGAAAACTGTCTTAGAGAAACAAACAATGGAAAAATATAGAAATATCTGATTTATTTCTCTGAATAGGGACCTCCCCAGAAGAAAGTGTACTACAGTATTTTCAAGGCATGTGGTTTATCTTTGGGGGAGGAGAGTGAGGGTGAAGAAGGCATCGTTTTCCTTCAGTCTTAAATGGAATCTCTAGTTATATTTGCAAAGATAAAAAATATTTATGATTCTCAAGATTTTTTAAAAGTTGGCTTTGACATGTACTAATTAACCTTGAACTCCCTGGATACTGCTTCATTCTTCTTTTCCCAAGAAATTTGCATATAGGCGCGTGTGCGCGCGCACACACACACACACGTGCACACTCACACTTTATTTCCCTGGTTAATTTCAATTGTTTCATTATCTCCTGTCCTTTTCCCTCTCTCACATCTCCTGCCCCAACAGAACAAACATTCTTGCACACTTTATTTTGTCTTATCCAGATGAGCATCCCCAACAATTATTACTCTGCAGCAGCCCCTGCTGGTAAAAGGCATCATCCAATTTATCTGTCCCTTCTCGATCAGCTGTTTTTGTCAAGCCTGGTGGTTAAATCCCCAACAAGCTATGTCACAGTCTAGCCCTGGTGACCCGCGGGCTCAGCAGAGCCTGGAACAGGGCTGCCAACCATCTGCAGGGGAGCAAATGCGCCTTGTTTCCAGTGTGGAAAGAACGCCAGAGGAATGCATAATTTTTAGGTGTCTTTATTTCCCTTGTTTCTAGAGCACATAAGGAAAAAAGGGATTTGAAACTGTTTGTGACTAAATGATAAAGGAAAATCAATACAGCAAAACAGACCACCAGAAAAATCTTCAGTTGAAGCACAAGTTGTGACATGATGTCAAAGAGGCATTATTTTCACAGAGAAGGTGTATTAAATTATGCGAGTGCTGACTGCTCTTCCAAGGACTGTTGATAAATGCTTAGGAGAGGAAAATCTTCCTTTCTGGTTGACCTTAAAAGCTGTCTTATCTCAGGTCTTAAACGTTTAAATGTGAACATAAAACATTTTTTCATTGATCCTAGAAAAAAAAAAAATCTCAACCTGTCCTCTTTAGTTGTGGCTTATCAACTGCCCATGCATATAGAAAGATCTGTGTGTGTATAGATAGGTAGATAGATGTATAGATATATTAATTCTCAGCTAAAGAATAAATACATTTATCATTCAGAATGATAGAACTAGAGTGGAAAACACCCAGGTGATTGCAATTTGTTTTGCCATGTGCCTATGAAAACTCCCTATAGCGGAAAAAAAAAATAGAGCAAGCAGGTTATGATAATAGGATATATCTGTTTTTCCTCACATTTGTCATTATATTTAAGCCAATCTTCCTAAACAGTTTAAAATGTATACATTCGTGATAGGGATACAATTCCCCTGGAACTGAGTTGCATGGGAAAAAAACGCTGTGGAACTAATCTACAAGCCCACATAACAGAGCAAACAAGGCATTGATTGGGAGAAATAAAAAAGAAGAGAACAATGCGAGACAGGAAACAGGACACAGAAGACAAACCGATTTAAAGATTTGGAGTATGTGGCTATTTTGGTATCAGGAAACCTAGCTTTGAAAGGAAGGGTGAATAAGCCTAAAACAATGGGAGATGCATTATTTTTGTGCACAATCTCAACAGGAACAACATCCCTTCAAAAGAGACACCTCGGGGTTACTTCTAATTCAATAAGTTACTTTTATTTAACAGCAAATAACACCTCCAGGTGTGCCAGTTACCAGGAGACTGTTAACCAAGCCAGGTAACCCAGATGGATGAGGCTTCTCAATTAGCAGTATCACACAATGGGCACACCAGGGCACCCAAGGCCAGCAAAGCATGATGGGTGAGAGTAGAATCTATTTGAATGAAATAGAATAATCCGAATGCTTTGTTTTTCTGTTTGAAAACCAAAGTTGTCCCCAAAGAGCCAGCCTAATATAACAAAGCAACGCAATCCAGGCTGATATAACAGAAACCTCTTAGGCAAAGCTGCTAAACAGTTGTACTTTTTAAAGCAAACAGCCAAAAAAAATAATAATAATCAGAACAAAACACTGTATGTTCCTTCAATGCAAAAGATAAACTTTCAAGTTGTGACAAGGGGATTTGACTTACGGCAAACCTTGACTTAAAGAATCAGTGTGCAGATGAGAAACTGTTAAGTCATCTGACCTTCGTCTGTATTCTGTTTGGCAGACACCCACAAAAATACTTCCCAAGAAATATCACTCCCATAAAGCAATGCAAAAAGTCACTAATGTATTACCGTATCTGGCAAGGGGAACACTCTAGAATTTATTCATTGCTAATGAATTACCAATAGGAGGAGTATATGTATATGCCTTTGTGACCTGGGGGGAAACGTCATGAGGGCCCAGCTTATTAAATTTTGTAAATCATAAGGCTTGTCTGAAAATGCAGAGCACTGTAGCTGATTTAGTTGTTGGCCTAGAAACTGTGATGTTAGGACCATTAAACAGGTCCAGAGTTTAAGTTGCACAGTAAATTATACTCAAAAGAAACAGACAGAGATTTTGCCTCATGTTTTTTTGTCTGTGAAGCACAAACCAGCTGCACTGTAGTGGCCCTGTGAGATGGTATCAGATTTTTACATGAATATGTCAAGCTAGTGCACCTTGGTTGAGCTCACCTGAGAGGATTGCGGAGTTCTCCTGTGAATTTTAATGTCAAAAATGGAGAACCAAATTAAATTAAGCTTTTCCTATTTGAAACATTTTCACAGCTGGAATAGATACAGCCAATATTCTTTTTAGGTTATGCCAGCTTTTACAGTCACTTTCAACAAATAGCCATCATTAGACATAGCAAGGACAATGCAGTTGATCGTTTAAAAATAAAAAGTTGTCATTTTGATTTTTTTTCTTAAAAGAAATAATGAGTTGCCTATAGCCACTATGACTGAAACACCCCTTTAGAGGCCACAAATAAATGAGGCCATAAAGAAAGCATAGTCATATGTCAAAGAAACCTGATCCAATTAATCATTCTTTGTAGTAATTCTGTCACAAAACTTTCTAACGTTTTGTTTCTATTGAGATGTAAACCCTTAGCTGGTAATTTGTAGCTTACTCAGTTACTTAGTTTTATATTCATTTTTCAAAATGAAGGTTTTTTTTTCCATACAAGACTAAAATTTTGAAAGTTCCTAATGGCCAAGTTATAAATTATTTCATAAAAAGTGGGAAACAATTATTTTGTGAAATGTAGAGACTAAAGGAAAATGCTTTGGAGTACGTAATATAACATGAGTATTTGTATTTTGAAAAAGGATTACATTCTATAATTGTTGTATAAACATTTAATTGGCTAAGAATAAATATCAAAATTGACCCTGTTACATTCATATAATCTGGGAGTATGTTTTACAATCATCATAGAAAGAAAACTATGCTATTCAACATCACTTTTAGAATGGAGCCCTACATACAGTAGACACTCAAAAATGTTGGTTGATGATAAACATGATTCTGCCCATTCTATAGACTTTTTTTTTTTAATTCTGAAATTTTTTTTTTTTTTTTAAATATCTTTATTGGAGTATAATTGCTTTACAATGTTGTGTTAGTTTCTGTTGTACAACAAAGTGAATCAGCTATAAGTATACATACATCCCCGTATCCCCTCCCTCTTGAGCCTCCCTCCCATCCTCCCTATCCCACCTCTCTAGGTCGTCACAAAGCATTGAGCTGATCTCCCTGTGCTATGCAGCAGCTTCTCACTAGCCATCCATTTCACATTTGGTAGACTATCTTTTAAGAATTTTGTGTAATAGGTTTTCCCAGTAAGTTTCTGTAAAGCAGAAAAAGTCTGGGAAAAAGATCCAGAACCTCCTGCTTGACCTGGAATGCAAATATAGCTCTCAGAAAGAAATGCACGAACATGTTAGGATTATAAAGAGGAGAAACTGAGATCATGTTTTTAATCTGTGATTTTCTTCATTATTTTTTTCTAGAATTAGGCCTTTAAAATTTAATGGGCCTGGTCTTTGAAAATTATAATACTTCACCTTGCTTACCACTTTATTTCTTTTTTTTTTTTTAAACATGTTTATTGAAGTATAATTGCTTCACAATGGTGTGTTAGTGTCTGCTTTATAACAAAGTGAATCAGCTACACATATACACACGTTCCCATATCTCCTCCCTCATTCTATAGACTTTTTAAACATAAAATTCTGACTTAGTTTTCCATGGTAAATTAGGTGAAAGCAATCATCATTGTCAATTTATATCTACAAAGCTCTCTTCAGGGCAAAAGAAAATTAGTGTCACCCATTTATTGAGGTCTTCCTACTGTCCCCAATATTCTGTATACATAGAACTTCACAATGTAATACAACAGAACATTGCTTGCCTAAATTCATTAAAAAAAATTTTTCCCACTCGGATACTTTTTATGTTAAGACACAAGAATCTAGTTTGGAAGATATGATTAAAATGTGGTTTGATATCAATAGAAGAAGGAAAGGGCGGAAATCAATACTGCGGGAGCTAATAAAGACAAATGTTCTGTAATTTACCAGGGAAGAAATAATGGATGAAAAATTGAATATGATTCAGCAGTGTAACACTGTCACCAAAAGGCAAATGCTATATCGGATTGCATTAATAGACATATCATGTAAAACAAGCAAGGTAATTTTTCAGTAACAGTAGCTCTCAACACTATCGGTTAGGCCAAAATTAGAAAAACGCCTGTTCTTTGGGGCACAATCATTGCACAAAGTGTTGTATAGAGTTCACAGGAGAAGAAAAAACAAACACAAAGAAAAATAAATGAATTAATATGGATTGTTAGGGAGATAGATACATGGATACATAGACAGACAAACTATCAGACACAAAGTTTAGAAAACCAGGCTTGCTTTCAGAGATCAAGAGGATTAAGTCTATGTTCAGTCAAAATCAAAGCCAAAACCAGCTAAGGGAGGACATAATTACTATAAAACCAAATACACAAAGGGAACAAGATCCAAAGAGAAGACAGGGACAAGTTGCTTTTATTAGGCAGTGATAGAACCAATAACAAATGGATTCCAGTTGTTTCAGACAATGATTTACATTAAACAGAAAGGAAAATCCCTAGCACATAGACAGGCATGCAATGATTCAATGGTATGCCTGGGATCCCAGTCATTGGAAGTATTCAAAATAATCAGGATACTCAATCATACAAAAGTGATCTGGTTAATGAGTACATGGCTGAAGACACCTTCAAACATTTATAGTTGTTTTGTGTGCTATATAATACGACATCTAGTCAGAGTGCTTACTAATAGAGCAAAGTTGAAAGAAAGAGCTGAGGAAATTCAACCTAAAGTTACAGACTCCAAGGATCACTGAATCCCCACTTTGTCAAAAATAATCTCAGAATAAAAAGATAAGGAAAATACTAGCTAATTTTATTGAAAATTACTATATACCAAGCCCTGCCCTGTATTTTGTACTTATAAAATCTCATTTAGTACACAATCATATATACTATTATTATCATATATACTATAATTGTCTCCATTTACAAATGAGAAACTAAAGTATAGGGAGATTAAGTAATTTTGCCCACAAGGTCCCACAGTCAGAATTTTGAACTCCAGCAGTCTAGCTGTAGGGCCTAGAAGGCTATCCTGACCCTCAGTTACCTAGGAATATACCACAGACTCAAAAGCAATAAGTAGAATGGGCTAGGATGACAGCTAAGTAGGATGGGCTAGCAAGACAGTATCAATAGGTAATGACAGTTGGAGACTAAATAAATAATCTTATAATGCAGAAGAGAAAATTTAAATTAGGAATAAGAAAAAATTTACACTTAATGGATGACATTAAGATTAGAAAACACATTTTAGAAGGCTAAGGAATATTCTCTCTAGACTTTCTAAAATTCTAAGTAGTTTAGATTTTCTTTTAGTGATGATTTAGTGAAATTTCTTTTGGATGTAGACTACTACATTAAGTCCTCCCAAACTCTTTTATAACATATGATTTATGTAAATCATAACATTGCTTGGAAACATCACACTAGAGGACTTCTAAGGAAATATTTAATTTCTAATATAGAGTAATTTAATATTTAATTTCTGTCTAATATAGATTAATCTCCTTAATAGAAACAGCTGGCTACATAATCATACCACCAAATTTTGCACCCCTTGGGTCCCATTGAAAGAACAGACAGTTAAAAATGGGAATAGAAAAGCAATCTAGAACACAGTCATGATTATGACAATTACCTAAATTGTATCACTCATAGTATAAGCATACCAAATTTAGAAACATTATTCAAAAATGTATTCATGATATAAGAAAGAATGTTTAGCTGCACAACAGACACTATATTAATGCTGCTTCTTATAAAAATACAATGATTATAACTAGTTTCTTCTTGCCTTATAGCTTCCAGGTATTTCAATATGCCTTGTTCTTCTGTTTCTTTTCTTTCTTTCCCCCTTCCCTGAACTGGTCTCATTGAAAGCATATTTCATTTCTGGTCAAAACAATGAGCCTACAGGTGATATAGGACTTCCTCCTTCAACTCTGATCTCCACTACCACCTTGAACAGGCACGCAGTAGCACCAGTTCTACTGGGGGTGTTTCCCCACCTGTCCCATTATTCTGTCCTTCCCCACTATCTAAGGGTCTTTAAGGGCATTTAGAACAACACTGTATTCTTTCATAATGGGTTCATTCATCTGTCCCTTGTGGATAAAGTTGCATAACTGATCGTTCCCCTTCTGCTTTAGGAATTTTCTCATTGAAACTCCTATGTTGGAGATTAAAGCTTTTTGTCCAATACAATTTTTAATTCTCACATATAATCCTGGTGAATTTATGAATTGAACACTAGAGTCAAAAATAGCATGCTTCCTCTGGATCCTAAATCCTGAGCCTTCTCAAAAAAAAAAAAAAAAATCAGTAACATTCTTCATAAAAAATGTTGGTTCTTCACTGTTCTTCATTGAATATCCACTAATTGACAAAACACTGTTTACACTGTTCACACTGTTTACATTAAAGTTTAGGACAGATAGGATTGGTTCTGCTACTTACTAGCTGTATAAATTGACAACTCTGTACCTATTTCAGCATGTTTAATGGGAATAACTTTACTACTTTACTTATGTTGCAGGATAACTGAAGATTAGAGATGAAATCAAATTACTATGATATCATGCACATAGCAGATACACAATGAATGATAGCTTTTAAAATTATGTTTATAGTCTAATTACAGGTTAAAGTGCATTAGAAAGCCAAAGAATATTCCAAAAGAAGGCAATGGATTTTTATACAGAAAATCTGAAAGTTGGGATTAGAAGTGTCTCTCCCAATCTTCCATTTCTGTGGACCTACCTTGTACCTCCATGACTTCTAAAGTGATGGAGTGGTTTTAAGAAGGCAGAGCCCCAAATCCCACACTTCTTCCATCAGAGAATCTCAGAATTTGTTTGGTGGACTGGGCTTCCAAATAAAGTTTTATCTGATAAAACTTTCTTTTAGTAGAATAACCTAGGAAGCTATGTGAGATGTCCAAAATTCAAACAGATATTTTTCTAAATTCTTAAGAGTTGAGATACTAAACAATTTTTTAAGTATATGAAATAATGCACAACTTTGTCAAGTTCAGGGGTCTCTAATGTTAGAAGGAAAAACATTCTGCATATTTTAAGAGTCAAAGAGATGCAAAATTCAGTCAAGAGGTGTAGCCACCTGAAAGAGGATTATAGAGTAATTGGACTCGTGGTGTATCTGATTAGCTGTGGCTTTAAGTTGTGAAGTCACTGTCGCATACAATATATAAGGGTCAGTCCACCTTATCTACATCACAGGCAAAGAATCTGCTGCTTCCTGAAAAGAACTTCTGATTGTTAATAACTTCAGCAAACTGAGAAGGCAACCAAAAACATCCCTCTAGAGAAAGCCACTCTATAGAATGTTTGAGGCAACAAAACTGCATCCCACAAAGGAAACATTGTTCAAGCCATGTATATTTAGAATTAAATATAGGGTATTTAAGATAATCATGTGTTCATTTATTTATCCATTCATTCATTCAAAAGTATCTATTGACTATGTGCTAGGACCAGGTACTGTTCTGGGCACTGTGGATACATTAATGAGCAGAACAGAAAAAGTCTCTCCCTTTGTCAACTCTGCCTTCTGGTCAGGGAATAAATATAATAAACATAATCAATGAGTAGAGCTGATGATGCCAGTGCCCTGTTTACATTTCCTCCACACTCATGGGTTGAAGGCTATTAATTGTGAATGAACAACTGCAGGTCTGCCTGAACAGCAGGAGCACAGTCCTCTGACACTCAAGGAACAGCAGAAATGAGCTTTCAAGTCCTGAAAAGAGCCCTCATCCAAAGACAGAAGTGGTGCTGGGTGATACACACCCCAGCTCCTCACCTCTTGGTGGCAAGCAATTGAGCCTTAGCTGTCCACCAAGATAATCTGCTTGATAACCTACCTCTCCCTGACCCACTACCCTACTCCCCTACCTGTTTTTCTTGGGGTCACCTCCCAAATAAACTACTTACACTCAAATTTTGTCTCAGGATCTGCTTCTAGAAGAACTTGCCTGTCCTAGGCAACAAGTACATTACATAGTAAGTTAAAAGGGGATACATGCTGTGAGAAATCACAGAACATATTAAGAAGGATCTGGATTAAAAGGCAAGGGACAAGGTGGTGGAAGGCATTTGAACAAAGACTTGAGGAGATAAAAGGGTAAACCATGGGGATAAAGGGAGGAAAGCTAGTGCAGAGTCCCTGCAGCAGGAGTGTGCCTGGTGCCTTCAGGACTTTGGAGGAGACCATTGCGACTGCAACGGAGTGTGTGAAGGAGGGAGTAGTAGAGTATGGGATATGAGTGAGGTAACAGCTGTAGGGAGGTATTAAAGATTTTATAAGGTCTTATAAAGACTTTGGGTGTTAGCCTAAGTAATAGAGTGATATGGAAGGATTTGAGTGGGGGAGTGACATAATCTGACATTTTAAAATCTTTTTAGTTACTGTGTTGAGAAAAGACTGTAGGAGGTCAAAGATAGAAGCAGGGAGAACAGTTGGACATCTATTACAAAAATACACACAAGAGTCCATCAACAGGGACTTCCCTGGTGGTCCAGTAGTTAAGACTCGGCACTCCCAAAGCAGGGATCCCCAGGTTCAATCCCTGGTCAGGGAACTAGAGCCAGCAAGCCACAACTAAAGATCCTGCATACCGCAACTAAGACCCAGCACAACCAAATAAATAAATAAATAAATATTTAAAAAGAAGAGTCTATCAACAGATGAATGGATATATAAATTGTGGTATTTACATACAATGGAATATTATTCAGCCATAAAAAGGCATGAAATACTGATACATACTACAAAGTAGGGTAAACCTCAAAAATATTATGCTAAATTTTAAAATGCCAGACACAAAACGTTACATACCATATGACTGCATTTATAAGAAATATCCAGAATAGGTAAATCCATAAAGACAGAAACATACTAGTAGTTTCCAGGGGTTGGGGGGAAGAAGATTTGGGAAGTAACTTCTTAATGGGGATGGGGTTTTACTTTGAGATGATGAAACTATTTTGGAACTAGATAGAGGTGGTGGTTGACAACATTGTGAATATACAAAATGCCACTAAATTATTCACTTTAAATAGTTAATTTTATGTTATGTGAATTTTATCTCAGTTTTAAAAAGAAAAATCTAAAATGGGGGAAAAATATGTGCAAGAAATTATGATGGCTTGGACCAGAAGGCTAGTAACAGAGGTGTTGAGAGTGGTATGATTCTGGATAAATTTTGTAGGTGGAGTCAAGACAACTTCAGGCCCAAATGTCAGTGTGAAGAGTCAGAGATAACTCCAAATTTGGGGGCTTGAGCAACTATAAGGATAAAGTTGGCATTTATAGATACAGAAGTTTGCCATTGGAGCATGGTTAGGATAGAAGATCAAGAGTCCAGTTCTGAATATGTTAAGTTTAAGAGGTCTGTAGATAGTCAAGTGGAGTTTGAGATTTCTAGCATTATGGCAAAGATTTAGAATCATATCCATTGTATTATTATGTTCACTGAGCAATGAGTAAACATTTGGTATTTTAAATATGTGTTGTGTTTAAGGGAATTCAGCTTATTGGAATAACACATCAGGCTTGTAATTCTGAGTCAAAATGTATAACCAGAATTTAAATATATTGATGTTTTTAAGTGGAAATTTTGGTTTTGTATATCAGATCACTTAAAAAAAACAAACTTCTTCATATTTGTCATTTTAATTTATTAGATTCATAAGAAATAAAATTCTTGAAACTTGCCAATGATATCATTGATACAGTTAAAAAGAAAATATTAAATCTACTAATGAAGTTTAAATGATTTAGAGGTACATACACTTGCAAACAGATCCAAATGTTATTCAAAGGCCTTTAAAAGTTATTGTAGACTTATATAGTAAATTTTGTAAAATAAAACTAAAAGCTTAAGGAAGAACTAGGTTTTTAAATCTCTAACTTTAATAAGTTGACTATTATGCCTTAAAAGCAAGTTAACTACTGAATGTTTCTTTTCTACACCTGAGGGTATCAACAAACTCACATTTAATAGCTTGCTCTGATGAAAAATGAAGAGGTTTGAATGTCTACTGTCTAGTCAAGCAAATTTCTGAAGACCAAGGAAATTAAATGTACTACTTAAAATTTCAAAGCCCAAATTTCCAGATATTTCCTAACATTATTCATGCCTAAAGGGAGTTATGGTTTAATTGTGAGTTATTTTGCAAGTTTGGGCAATCTATGTTGCATGTCACGTTATTCAGGAAAATGCTTGGAGGCCCAACTTGTTAAGGTGTTTGATGCCTTTTATTACTGCTGTTGTTTTAACTATTCAACACAACGTGTCCAAAATTCCAATCCAATGTACTTTGTGACACAATAGCCCTGCGCATAGGAGAGAATGAAGTTGCCCAAAATGTCCCAATATGTCACAACCAAGGCGACGGCAGGTACAGTCAGTGAGCAAAGGGAAGAAGTTACATCTGAACATGTGAAAGGTGCCGCATTCATTTTTTTCTAGTCCATTAACATATCCAGATAGAGATCACAGCAGAAGTTTAAAATATTAAGAAGAATTTGTGGATACATATAAAACTGTGCTGATTAATTTTTTAAAATATTGTGTATAAGTAATACTGAGCTCTATTGGATTACAGCTATTTCTAAGTTTATAACAAGTGGAGTTTCACTGTGCTTACTCTTTATGGATTTATTTTAATAGTTTAAGGCATCTGAAATTTTGGGTTGCTCCCATAAGTAGAATTAATTTCGGTGGTTTGATAACTGATTATTTATGAGTCCAGTTGGAGGTAGAGTAGTGATATTAAAGTAGAAAATCAGTTTAAGCAGCTAAAGTTTCCAGCCAAGCTTTCGGAATTAGTTTAATTCATTAGGTAATTCCTCATTCCCCTCTGAATTTTATCTTTTGGGGACAGACTATCCCAGAATATTTTAAACAACAAGAGTTAACCACAGAAGAGTGGAACATGCAATTTTGTAGAACTCAAGATATAAGAAAAGATAACTTATTAAAAATTATCAGTCCTATCTGTCATTTCTTGTCCAACTCATTTGGCTTTATATTTAAAAATTTTACTAGTGTATTTCCAAATCTTAACTCTAAATATAAATGTTTATTTTTTAACTTTGTTAAAAAAATTCTTGCCCATTTTACAAATTCATTTTTTGTAAAATTAGGAAAATACAAGAATGTTTCAAAAAGAAAATTAAAATTTCTCACAAATTTACTACCCAGACTCAACATTTTGATGTATTTCTTTCCAGGTTTTTTTCTGCATGTACATAAAGACTTTATTTTTAAAATTTTGGATTATATTTTTCATCCAGTTTAGCTTTCTTTTCTTTCCTAGGTAACTTCACTTTGTGGACATTTTCCCAAACTTATAAAGATTCATGAGAAAAGTTTTTTAATGGTTATATAGTATTTCATTGTATAAATGTATCCTAATTTATTTAACCATTTCCCTATGGTTAAGTATTCTGATTACTCATTACTAAATAACAACCTAATTAATACTTGAAAACATGTGTATGCCAACAGAAAAAAAATTGACCAAAAATATGTATTATAGGGAAGTTCCTAAAGAGTTAAAATATTATTTCTTATTTTTAAAAATCTGTTCTATTATCCTTCTCCTTGGAGATACAACATTTGATTGTATAATTTTAGTACTTATACCTATTCTTTGATTTTCTTCTTTTTGCTCATAATTGAATATACAGTCAATTAGCTTAATTCCATGGGTCTAATGATTCTGAATTGTTGACATGCTACATTTTCATTTTTATCTCAGCTATATCTACAAATGTTTGAGAGATTTACTTCTGATTACTTGTATCAGCATTTTGCTTTTTCTGTTTTCCAATATATTTTTTGGAAATAGTGAGGACAGTCCAATGAGATATTCAAACAATTATACAAACACTGCTGTTAACACAAACCTGTCATCACTATCAAAGCTGAAATGGTATTTGGCATTTCATCTGTATATACCAGCAGCAGAAGGCAGCTATAGCTCACCAGCCTAAGGAAAAAAAAAAATATTGGAAAAACATGAGGGCTTTCACAGGACCAGAGTGAAGTCAGGATGGAAACAGGAAGCAGGCAGCTCCCCAGGGTCCCTGTGACAGGAAACACTAGAAGTTTCGCCCTGGCACTGCTGTGACTAGAATTAATAAAATCTTTTTTTCATACATCGTCACACTAGAGGTTTAATTTTCCCAGAAGAAAGTGTCCAATTAGGCAAGTTGCGCTTGATAGTACTGGAGGTGAGAAGAAGGATCTGGAGGGAGGAGCCTACAAGGATGTTTTGGATTCTCTAGTGAGCAAGCAAGCACATGGACTTACCCCTACTTTGTTGTCACGAGATGAAGGAGAGGGAATTCCTCAATGGGAATCAGGGTGCGCTTAGGAAAAAGGGAAGTGAATTCTAGACTGCCAACTCCATGGGGCAGGAATCTTTAGGTTTCTTATCCACTGATGCTACATATAGTAGGTGCTTAATAAATATCTGTTGAATCAAATAGAACTGGGTAGGCAAAAAAAAGAAAAGAAAAGAAAAGAAAAGAAAAGAAAAGAAAAGAAAAGAAAAGAAAAGAAAAGAAAAGAAATGAGGGAGGAAGGAAGGAAGGAAGGAAGGGGGAGGGAGGGAGGGAAGAGAAAGGAAGAAAAAGGAAAGGAAAGGAAATGAGAAAAACTAAACGTAATTCAGGGTGAATACTTCCTTAATAAAGTAAAGAGCTAAGCTAGATGACACTTATTCTTTTCAATACGAATAAGGAGTGACTCTAAAGCAATGTGATTGATTTTCCTGAATGGCTTGCATATTGACTTTGAAGGCAATTTTCAAAGGGAAGATCTAAAATGATCTTAAACAATGTCAGTAATGTTGGTGTAATAGAGAGCTTCCCTATGGGGGCACTTTAAAGGACTCATTTCGATGTTTAAGTCCTGGTAGGTAGGCTTTTAAAAAATTCACTTGTGATTACACATTGCACATTTTCTATAAACTAATTGGTTACGGAAAACAATATAAGGTAATAAGAAAACTAAGAGAGGAGCAGGAAGAGTACCACTCTAAACATGGTAAGTTTAATAAGATTTATAGATCCAAAATAATTTGGGGGTCTAAATGATTTCTTAAACACATTTGCAAGACCCGCTAAAAGCTATACCAATAGTTACCATATATCTAATATTGACTAGATATAAGGCACTTATACATTAAATTACACCTATACATTAAATTATCTATAATACTCATAACATCCACCCAACTACATAGATACCACTGCTCCAATTTTACAGGTAAGGAAACTGAGGGTCAGAAAAGTTGAATTGTCCAAAGTCATGCAGTAAAGAAAAACAAAGCTGTGATTTGAACCAGTCTGTTCAGTGCCCCACCCTAAGTGTGACACTGAAAGCAACCCTCTCCAAAAGCAACCGAGCAAATGAGGCAACATCCCCTGTTCTCCTTGAAGATATAAACTTATGAGCATATTTACTCCCTACCTGCATCTCCAAAACGTTCTCACACAAATCATTTAATATATTTTCTAAGTGATGCTAAAGTCAAGCAAGCATTTAATGTTATCAAACCCATCTTTCCATTTTTTTTCTTTTCAACCCAATTTATCTGTAAATTTATGTTTAGGTTTAAAAATCTAATCATGTATTTAATATATAATACTAATTTTCAAAATCAAAGTATCTGAAACATTACCAAATAGATGGCTAGTGATGAACTTTCTCTTAAATGAGAACCTCAGCATATGATTTGCATTTGCACCAAATTCTTATTTTATGGAAAAAAAAGTCTTGTTTTCTATAATGACCAAGGAATAGGTCTAGAGATATCCCTTGTAAAGACTCCTTGATGCCAGAGCATATCAACATGAAAAAGTAATAAAAGAGAGCTCACAGAGATCTAAAAAGTTTATGGAAAGAACAACTACTTCATAATGAGAGTTTCCAGATCACAAAGTAGAAAGAAGAAATCCAACTATAAATCTATATTCAGAGTACAGCAGAGGAAATAGGATATGAGGTAATTTTTGCCTTACTTTTTGAGCAGCACAGATCTTATGAACGGAGGTGGAAGCTATTCAATAACATTTATTGCGAGGATTCGTTCAGTGCTTTCCACGGGTGGGCAGTCAATAAATCTTATCTGGAGATGATATTTATGCAATGATAATCAGTCTACTCAGCATAGCAATTCTGGGGGAGAATATTGTCTGTAGCAAGGTTAAGCCTTGTGAAGTAAAATGATAAAAGTAAGGGCAAAGACCAGATGTGGAAAGTATTCAAAAAAGAAATTAAGGTTTATGCAATATTTGCATAAGCATTGGCAACTACAATTTAGAAAAGTAAATGCATTTTCAGAAAAATTTGAAACACATTTTGGTAAATTCAGGGAAAGCATTAAAATTAGACATGATTCTCCGCCACCCCCAAACTTCACCAACCAACACATATTTATTTCCTCATTCAAACAGCGAAGACACAGACACAGAAGAAATTTGACTTTTGTTTCAGGGCAAAGTGGGCTCAGTCATATACAACGGAGCCCTTTTATCTTTGTTTCTTGACTCTATGTAGACTAAATTAACAAGTTATAAACACGATCCCTAGAGTTTTGCCACACAAAATATCAAACTAAATTTCATACATTGACTTAATGGTTTGGTTCACCTATAAAAAATAATTTAAACATAGAGTTTAAAATGGTTGATTTTAAGTTGAGAATCTTTATGTTCTTTGAATGAACTAAAGTCCATTACCTCATTTCAACACACACACACACACACGCACAAGAGCACTCTCAGTGGACACCCAGGTGCTGGTATATGAGCTGGTCTCGTGTTTAGAAAAAAAAACCCCAAGCCATGCTGACAGTTAATGTAGAAAAAAATGTATACTTTTTCCTTACGAAGAATTTATTTTTACATAATTTTGTATGGAATTTTAAAATAATAGGAATTTCAATTATTCTTTTTTTCTATCTAGTAAAAAATCTCTAGTTTGAGGAATGACTTATGGAGAGGAATAAAATGAGGAGTAGAGAAGGAAAAAGCTGCTATGACAACATTTCTCTAATTAGGTGGCACATAGAGTTATTTCACTCCATTCACCATAAAGTTATCCAACATGCATGTTTTAGAAGTTGTTAACGACTCAAAAATAATATGTAAAGTTAAAAATATAAATAATTGGTGCTGAATCTGTCACCTTAATAGTCTAATTTCTCATTTAATGTTTGTATGATTAGCAAGAAGACAAGCTACATAGCAGACAGGACACTCTGTTACAAACCCAAAAAGGAAAAAGATAATTGACTGCAAACTTCAGGTTACCCAACCACTCAAATCATTTCTATGTTAGGGTCTAATTTTAGTTTTCTTAGACGTGTCTATATCCTCCTTCCTTTTTCTGTTCATAAACCCAGTCTGAAGCTCTATGGCTGGCATAACTCCCCAAGATTTCAGCAGCCAGCTAGGAACAGTAACTTTTACCTGATCTTTTCTTATAGAGAAAATGGGGAAGAAGAAAACCCAGGCTGTTCAGTTAGCAGAGACAATGAAACCTAAAATAGAGAGATTTCTTTTTTGTAGTTGGAGGGGATATGTAGACGGGCCAGGCAAGGGAAGTGTAAGAGGCAAACTTGTCCCCAGGAGCTGCCATCAGCCAAACAACCAGGAAGATAAACGGAAAATAAGAATGACTTCTTTTCTCTGGGGCTTCTCATTTTCCACAAACTCCTCTCTGCATCCATATTCCAACTTCATCTCTGACTTCCTTCTGCAGGGAAGTCTGTTGTCACAATTCAAACGAACAAAGTTTACAGTAAATCTTTACAAGAAGACAGCTGAAGCCTTGGGAGCAAGTCGCTCTGAAAACCTGGAGAGGACAAAACTCCACAGTGCACAGAGACCAAATCAAATAAATTACATATTTGTGCCAGTATCTTTTGGAAACATATTAGACTTCACATGCACACACACACACACACACACACAAATTAGAAAATTCTGAATGTGTCACACTTTCCTCATTAAGCCTGGCATAAGAACATGTGTGCACGTACATGCATGTATGTATGTAATGTGTGCGGGCAGGGGGGAGATAAGGAGAAAGACAGAGAGAGAAGGAGAGAGACAGAAAGACAGACAGAGAGACAGAACTATAGCAAAACCCACAGAAAGAACCCAAAGGAGATGAAAAATGTTTTTTTCCATCCTTTGTAATGTTCAAGTACTTAGGAATTACTATATCAGAATATACCCCATTCAGGCAAAAAAAGTTTCATGTTAGAACTTGGGGGAAAATCTTTTGGAATAGGATTCTATATGAGTCTGGTTGAATTAGAGGTGGTCAAATAAGGAGCATAAATTAAGCACCAGTCAAATTTAGGAACATTGGTTAAACAAGGTGCAGACAAATAAGGTGTTCAGCAAGAATTTATTAAATATCCACTCTTCGTCCATTCAACAGTCATAAATACTTGTTGAGCACCTACAACATTCCAAATTCAACCTCTGCTTTCAGTGAGTTCACAGATAACCTTATCCAGGTGGCCAAAGGTGACATTTCTGGGAGTCAGGCAGCAAGGATCAGAAATTCAGGCTAAAGAGAGCAAAGAGAAAAATCAGATACCTGGGCAGAGGAACGAAGCCAAGAGAACCTGGGCCCTCAGACCAGTGGATCTGCCTCGATTAACAGAGAGATGCTCAATCTCAATTCAGGAAGGCTCCTGAATCGCAAATGGGAAACTAAAGTTGACCCAAATCCTATACAGTCTTCTCTCCTCCTGTATCAGTCCCATATCTCCTATTATCACCCCCACCCTCACGTCCATCTTTGCACATTTCTGCTCAAACCCTGTATTTTAGTACAGAAAGACTTTTAAACGCATTCTTTCTGACCATCTCCTGCCTCTTCTCTGCTCTCACTCTTCACCCAGCTGATGGAACCAATTTCAGATCTGCACATACAACACGCTCTTTCATACTTACATGCTTCTAACAGAGCCTCCACGTGACAAGTTCTCACACATGCTAGGCATTGTGCCAAGTGCTCAATGTGAATTGCTCATGTAATCCCCATGAAGAGGCTATGATGGTTATTATTCTCTCCCAGACAAGGAAACCGACACTTAAAGAGATAACTTACACAATAATTCACAGCCATGAGTTGAATTGAGGTCCGAAGCCTTGAAACCTGCCTCCAAAGTCAATTTCATCATGAATCAGACTACCTTCACGCTACCTACTATCCCAAACAAACTTCCTCACTCCATCATTTGACTTCGATGCGGTTTTCTATACCCCCTAAATAACCTGTCATTCCTCTGTCACAGCACTTATCACACTCACCTTCATAGCTCCATTTACTTGATTGTCTTTTCTCCAGTATCTAGAATAAGCCCATAAGCCCCTTACACTTGCAGAATTTAGCCCAATGCCTGGTATTTGAAAGGTAAACAATGAAAGTTGTTGACACTCAGGAATAAATAAATGTATGAGGTTATGAAATCATGAGAATTGGAAGGATTAAAATATAAATTCATCTAATTTCCAAGCCATTCTTCTTTCAGTGTACCATACTGGCTCCCAGCTAATTGTGGATAAAAGTGGAAACAAAATTCTCCATTCTGTCATCCTTGAATTAGGATAGTGGGAGAACCAGAGTTAAAATCTACTGTTTCTTATATCTGTCACACAACAGGAGCTCAATAAAAGTTTGTTGAATAAATAAACCTGGTCCTGGTGTATAGGTAGCTGCTGACTCCTCGCATAGGTTGACAGCGAATGTGTTACTCAGACTGTGATCTGTAGACCAGTAAGATTGGCATCAGCAGGGAGCTTGTCAGAAATACAGAATCCCAGGCCCTGCCCCAGATCTGCTAAATCATAATTTGCACTTTATCAAGACCCCCAGGTGACTAGTATACACGGTAAAGTTTGAGAAGCACTACTCTAGAATGTATGCTGTGTATGGAGATGTGGTTCCCACCCAAGGGACTTGCAATTTAAGTTAAAGAGAAAAATTCTCCCAGTCATAAAGTACAGTAGATTAACACCATAAAAACAATATTAATGCGAAGGAAGAACAGCACTGATGTAAATTGAAAATCATTGAGAAGAAAATAATGCAATATTTCAAGGAGCTCTTCTTAGGCAGAGGACACAGAGCCCTCAATACAGGTGCTGACTGCAAAAGTTTGGTAGTGAGCCTCCTGCCCAGTACACCTGCCTTTAAATCGTAATGAAGACAGACCTCAGAAAACCCATGTGGTTGGCTTCATATCACAACTCAAGGAGAAGACTTGTATAATGGACAAGGAAGCAGGATCTGGAGGTAAGCAGCTTGGGTTCAAATCCCAGCTCAACCATTGACCAGCTCAACAATCTTGACATTGGGCACACTGCTTAAACCTCGGGACAATATGGGTACCTAACTCATAGAGTTGTGATGAGCATGGGATGAAACAATCCCTGAAAAGCACTTAGCAGAACGTCTGACACAAATAAGCGCCCAATAAAAATAATATGTAATTACATAAACAAAATAATTCTTGAAATACATAGGCAGTTGGTTTGCTTTGGCATGGCTCCCCTGCCCTGATAGGCTTGATGGGTAGCCTGGGTTGTCCCATCCCTGTTTCCACCTCCCCATCCCCAAATGTGGTCGCTTGTCCCCTAATCAGGGCCCATGAGCTAGGGCGCAGTTGAACACCTTAACCTTATACGAAAATGTTGCATACAGAAGTATTTGTGCATATTTCTTCAAAAAAATTCATAGCTTTTACCAGATTTTCAAAGGCATTGATGGCCTCAAAAAGGTCATTAATCACTATTCTAAATGAGGTGGGATAGCAAGTCAAAAGTAGATAATAACAACAGACTTCAATTCGGTCCTGACTTCATGAGTTGCGTGACTTTTCTAAAGGTATCATCTCATCTTTAACGTGGGGATAATAACACCACCTTATTAATATCATTTCCTGTGAGGGATTGTGTAACTGTCAAGTGAGATGCTGTATGAAATGGTACCCTAGCTATAGAAGGCTTCCAAGTGTTAATGACAGCTGTTATTATTAGTGATTTCTCAAACATCTTCTCCCACTCACTCCAAGGAACTGTGTTCTCAGGAAACATCCCCCTTTGAGAGCCACAAGTCAGGTAAGCTGGTTAGGAGGCTTCAGTGCCCACAACTTGTGCCCCTGCGATGTTTATAAGGATGGAAATGGTTGAGTGGAGCAAGATGGAAACAGCAGCTGGGAGGAGTGGTTACTATGAAATGTTGCTTAAGCAGGAAGAGGGGATGGTGGCAGCGCCTGGCTTGGCCGCCATGGGCTGCTATACTTTGATCTCTGGACAGATGTCTCAGGCAGACATGCCCAGATGTGTCTTCCAGCCAGCGCTGTATTCTCTTCAGCAACACATCTCCAGGCAGCCTTGCTGTGACATTTCCATTTATCAACAACAAAAGTGAGTGGAATACAGATTGCAGAAGTCAAAAGATTCTGCTTCTTTAATTAAAAGAGTTCAAAACAAAGCATTATAGAGAAAGGCAGGGAAAACAAGCTGCATGAGTAGATGGGGACATAAGCTTGCCTTTGAACACAGACATTTCCACGCTGTAATCAAGTGGATTGTCAGGAAGCCATGAATGTATAGCTGAGGTGCAAGTGAAAATGAGACTGCGAGGGGTGTGATAACAGTCCTACATCCACAAAAATTTCATCTCATAGGACTGTTGTACAGAAAATGCATTTGTCAGCAGCTTTCCTGCCTTTCAAGTGGGAATCTGGCTGGAAGACTGCAAAATGGGAGCCATCCGGAAGTTCGATTTTTCATACATGCCAAGAAGACGACAGTGGGCTAGCCCTGTGCTGAGCACAAAGACGGCTTCAGAGTTTTTAAAGATGTGTTACAGTCTTCGTCGTGTTTTTGAACAATTCATTCCAATCAACCAGTCTTTCCCAGCTAGCATTCCTTTTGAATTTCAGAAAGGAAAAGTCAGGTTCTCTGTCTTCCCCTTATTGATTTCAAATCAGAAATAAGGATATTAAATCAGTTCATGAAGAAATGACATAGGAGAGCTATTTAAAACTTCAAATCCTTGATAATATGGAAAAATAGGATGATATTGGGAGTTTCCTGTCTCTAGGATTGCATCATGTTTGGGTCAGCCCATGACCATATACAACTGATGTCCATGGCCTGGCATTTGTTTGCATTTCTTCTCTCTGAGCTTTACTGCTTGAACAGTGCTAGTAATGAGAGGAAATGTATTTGTCTCTCATAGCTGTCAGAGATGACACAGAGAAGCAAAAGGAATGTGGGCAGTGCTGTTTTGTTTCTAATTAATGAGGGTTTTCAAGCATTTGTGTAAAAAAAAGAAGTTGACATTCAAAGGGTCGGAATCTATTGCCCTTTTCAATGTTTTCCTTTAAGGAAAAAGAAGACAAATTTTTATGTAAAGAAAATACTATGTGTGCAATTCAATGGAAATGATAGGGACAGCTAGAAATGAAATACAAAAAAAAATTAAATCATCCAGTTACCATAAAGCGATGCATAGCTGAAGGTACCTTATTACTTTGTATCATACCTTCTCATTCTGAATAACTACTGTTATATAATATGAATCATTGATGTTTAATAATAGAAATAACCACAGTTAGATGCCAAATCAAGGAGAAAAGATCTGCACTTTGAAAAAAAGAACTCTCTTAATATACATGCCACATAAACGTTCAGAGCTTGAGCTCTGAAAGGAATCCTGCAGTGAGGAGCTATTGAGAAAAGCAGTTCTGAGCTGAAGAAGTGGGGGGGAGGGGGCGGGTGGCAAATCTAGTTACAATTCTGGCTCTTTCCCAGTTGAAGTAAGTGACACTATGAAAGTACATCTAGGCCTAGCTCTGTGTGTGTGTATACCACCACACACAGACACCCTTTCTGGTTGCCTAGTGGCAGCTGGCAGAATTCAGTGGGCAGCATGTCCATCCATCAAATATACCTACTGAAGTGTCTAATGAGAAGAGAGCTCTGTGTTACTCATCCTAAGGGAATAAAAAAACAAACAGGGCTTCCTTGGTGGCACAGTGGTTAAGAATCCGCCTGCCAATGCAGTGGACACAGGCTCGATCCCTGGTCCGGGAAGATCCCACATGCCGCGGATCAACTAAGCCCGTGCGCCACAACTACTGAGCCTGCACTCTAGAGCCCGTGAGCCTACTGAAGCCCGCATGCCACAACTGCTGAAGCCCGTGTGCCTAGAGCCTTGAGCTTCTCTTGTTCTCTGCAACAAGAGAAGCCACCGCAATGAGAAGCCCGCTCACTGCAATGAATAGTAGCCCCCACTCGCTGCAACTAGAGAAAGCCCACAAGCAGCAACGAAGACCCAACACAGCCAAAAATAAATAAATTAATTAATTAATTAAAATTTTTTTTAAAAAAATTTAAAAAAAACAAAAAAACTAGACTTTATGACTCAAAGACAAAAAGCAAAACATAAGAATATCTCTACAGGGTAACATAGCAATAAATAGAAGGTATTCATATTGCAAAGTGCAATGTATTAACAGTGCAAAGTCAAGAAGTAAAGGGATGCCCAATACAGTGTTTAATAATTACCATAAAAAGAAAAGAATATACTTGTGATGCAGATGTGGGTTCAATCATTTATGTCGTCCTGAAAGAGGAGAGTTTTTAACAGACAAGGAGTGATGGAGATCTATGAGAATTCACAGGTGAATGGAACATGTTGTTCAACGTTACCATACCCAGAATTTAACTAGCCACAAGTAACAAAAAATTGTGATGGACAGCAATTCAAAGCAATGGGGATTTCTTTGTTTCGCATAACAAAAAGCCTAGAGATAGGCAGCTGCCGGTATTAATTCTGCAGTCTCAAAAGATAAGAGCTGGAATTTCTGTGATTTGGGGGATCCTCCCTCTTGATCACAAGATAGCTGCTGCAGCTCCAGTCATCATAACTTCATTCAAGGCAACAACAACAAAGCAAAGAAAGGATAAAAGGATGACAGAGGATGGGAGGGGAGGAAAGGAGGAATGATTAGTACTCATGGTATATGTAGTATATGCCACTTTTACTAGGAAAAGTAAAAGTTCTCCCCAAGCCCCCAACCCCCCTGCAGACTTCTACTTGTATCTTATTGGCTAGAAGTGCTTCTCAGGACCACACAGGGATTCTGACAATGTGAGCCTTGAGTTTTTCCAGTCTCCAGAATGGCTGGCAGAAAGAGCTGGGGAATGTCTAATGATCTACCAAAAATTGGTGCCTGCCACAATTGGACAGACAAATAAGAGAACATACAGGTTATGGAGAGATTCACTTTCAGGACTGAAACTATCTAGATGGTATTTTGAAAGATTTTACAAAGCACCCAAAGAAAGCACAAAAGTAAATTGTGGGTAGAAATAATATCTAGAATATCTTGCTTACAAAAACATTCACACCCTTATAATACACTTTCACACTTTTATGCACTGGAAAATTTCTATCCATGACAGAAGATCAGCCATCTCTGAAAAGAGGATATGGCAGTAATTGGCCATGCTGCACACAGGAATTCTATGACACAGGTTAAACAAGAAAAGAGAAACCACTTTCACCAGAGCGAAACTACAAAAACGGGTTGTTAGAATAGAATATATCTACTTAAAGAATCTCCCACTGAAGTTCCACATTTCACCTCTCTTCTCTGGTCTGTTATCAAACAAGTGACCTCTGTTTTCTGTAGCACCTAGGCACTTTGTCTTGTTTGGGGATGTTTTATTTAATTGCAGACACATCCTGCTGGGTACCCTTGTCCTGTTACCTGAAATGAGGGGGAACTGTAGGGGGTTTTGCTCTCTGCTTACTCCCTGTCAATGAAGCCTTTATGCATTGGGACTTTTGAGGCTCTCCACAACCCCATGATTTGAAGTATTACTATTCCTATTTGAAAGTTGAGCAGCCTGAAGGTTAGAGAAGTAAAGTTAGATGACTGAGAAGGAACATCACAGAGCAGCAGCCTGGTGCCAAACCAAGACCGTCAGACCACTGAGCCTGCTGTGGTTTCTCCTGAGTACCCTCTGATTTTGGAAGTCTAAGGGACTAGCCAAGAACTAGCAAACTAGCAAAATTTCTGCATTACGTTAGATGTTGAATAAGTGAATGAAACCAATTCTACTCTGGCCTCAAAAGAGAGAGTAAAAACAAATGAAATATTTTCCAACTTTGAGAGCACCATGTCAGTTTGATTCAAGCCACTGTGGTCATCTGAAAGCCATTCTATGGTTCAGAAAAAGTAGCCATGGCATGCTGGGCATGCCAGTAGTTAGGCATGCTGGGAGGTCCCCAACTATTTTCAGGACATGAGGTAACAGAATCCCGTGGAAAGAGTGAGAACCAAACAGTTCTGAGTGCAACTCCTCATTCTACATATCACTAGCCATTGTCCTCAGTTAATAGCTGAGTTCTCTGAGCCTGCTTTTCCTCTTGCATACAATAGGGTTCATAATGTCTACCCAGTTGAAGTAATGTATGCAAAGCACCTTGCATAGTGCCTGACACAGATGGTTGGTGCTCTAGAAGGAGAGCAAACGTGAGTGCTTGAGCCCTCTGTTAGCCCCATGGTCTCCATGTGATGATACTCCACAGGCCAGGGACCTTTCAAGGTATGACCCCAAAGTGGATGAGGGAAACAGAGTCAGCAGGACAGTTCTCCATGCCCCTGCCAGCCCAGGACAGGGCAATCTAGGGCTCAGTGCTACCTAAAAAGCACATTAATATAATATTGGGAGAGTTTGAGCACACAGGAATGTGATAGAGAGAAGATGTCAGAGATTAGGACTACTGAGAGGATGGAAAGATGAAAAGGAGACCCAAGAGAACATAAGGCTTGCTAGCTGCATTGACCTTTTCCAAGTTACCTCGGTTTGGTTTCCTCATCTGTAAAATGGGGCTAATTGATAATAATACCTTCCTCATAGGGATGTTGTGAGCTTAAAATGAAGAAGCACTTAGAACAGTATGCAAGGGCTTCCCTGGTGGTACAGTGGTTAAGAATCCGCCTGCCAATGCAGGGGACATGGGTTCGAGCCCTGGTCTAGGAAGATCCCACATGCCGCAGAGCAACAAAGCCCATGCGCCACGACTACTGAGCCTACGCTCTAGAGCCCGCAAGCCACAATTACTGAGCCCGTGTGCCACAACTACTGAAGCCTGCGGGCCTAGAACCCGTGCTCTGCAACAAGAGAAGCCACCGCAGTGAGAAGCTCACACGCCGCAATGAAGAGAAACCCCAACTTGCTGCAACTAGAGAAAACCCGTGCGCGACAACAAATACCCAACACAGCCAAAAATAAATAAATAAATTAAATTAAATTTAAAAAAAAACAAAACAGTATGCAAAAAAAGAAAAAAGATCTTCTACCAGGAAGATCAAATGCTCCACAATTAAAGAAGGTGAGGTTTTAAAGCCTTAGAATTTCATAAAATTATGTTACTCCCAACAGCAGAGCGGAGTGGAGTGGAATTGTTAGTGTGAACTAGGAAATGGGTGAGCAAGCAGTGAAAGCCTGGCAGTGGAAAGCCAGAGATGAGCCAGAGTTAGAATGAATACAAGGGTCAAGCCAAGTTTTGGAGGGGGTTGTTTTGGAACAGGGTTTCTTAACCTTGTCACTATTGTTGTTTGGGGCTAGATAATTCTTTGTTGTGGGGCTGTTCTGTGCATTGCAGAATGTTTGGCAACATCTCTGGTCTCTACTCACTGGATGCCTGTAGCCCCTCCCACCCCCAAGTCTTGACAATCAAAATTGTCTCCACACTTTGCCATCTGCCCTTCGAGGGCGGGGAAGGGAGAGAGGCAGGGGCTACAAAATCACTCAATTGAAAACCACCGCTCTCCAATGCAGAGACCAGGATATGTTTTAAACCACAAGGAAAGAAATATATAGTCTCCATTTCCTGTCATGTCAAGCTCTTCTGTTTCATATCAATATAGAGGAAGAATGCCAAAATTTCAAATGGTAACAGTAAAAGGAAAAATAGCAATGACTGTCAACTTGAAAGGATGGAAATCAGCAGGTTCTTTATTGCTGTTTTTCTATGCAATAGTGCAAGTAAAGACAACTGGGGGAAAGTATTGAACTGTAATTTTATTTAATTTCAGGATATGACCAAATTAAGAATAATCTCTATTTACAAAATAGAAAAATTTGTACTAGCTTGAAAACAAATTTCCAGTCAAGAGTTTTGAAAGAACTCAATTGGCTTACAGTACTCTTACTGTCTGGACAGAAAGAAGCAATGAATATGACAAGAAGTCCTGATAGCTTTAGTTTGTCTTTTGTTTTTTTCAGACATGATGCACTTAAGAGTCTTTCAATTGTTCTTACCTCCCGGCTTTCTTTCAATATGAAAGCTTTAGCATTCAGTCATGAAATACTGCATCCCAGTTGTTCCTATTTTTAAAGAGATTCTGCAGAGTTGATATTAGTATAGTTTAATGTTTTAGGCAGAAGTTCAAAAAATAAATAATTCAACCCCATATCTTTACTTAGTCACATATTAAAGAAATATAATTTATAATAAACATCTGCTTTCCAGTAATAGAGTAACAGACGGCAAAGAAAATTGGGTGAGAGAAATGACATACACTCATGCATATATGTAATTAAACCTTAAAAGAATAGCTGAGTGATATTTTTCTTCTAATGCCAATCCAAGAATTAATAACACTCAAGTCAGCGTCAGGTCTTATAAAAGTACCATCTTAAACATAATGGCCTGGTCCAATGGTAACACCTGTTAGTTCTCTTCCTAGACAGCTCTCTGATGTACATGCTGAGGTGACACTACAGGGAAACAAAACAACTGGTCAGCTCAGAAGGGGGGAAATCAATACAATTGATTATTTAGCAGTGTGAATACACCTCTCCAAAAAAAGTGATCACATTTAATTTTCACTTTCCAATTGTTTGCTTTAAATTGCTTTGATAAAAATGTACAGGAAATTACTATAGCGATTGCTCTGTGTTATCTTTATACCAAAATATATGATGCTTATATTTTCTTCTGCCTCTTATCAAGAAGAAATAATGGATATTTGAAAAAGTAGTTGCTGGATTTTCTGAAAAAGTCCCCAAAGATAAGGACTTTAAATTTAGAAATAGCCATTAGGTTAAAAACCAATAAACTCTGGTGTAGAGCATGTTGCAAATGAGGTCAAACTCTTGAGTTAATTCTGAAATAAGCTGTTTATTTTGGTTTTGTTCCATGACTATAGATTGTAGCTTCCAACCAGGCCAGCCAAATCAAAACCACAGATGTTAATCCAAGACTACTCTCTAGTTTAAACGAATCAATTCAAACCCGTGACCGTTACTGGAAAAACAACTCAAAATATACCGACCCACCCTAAAACATGACCCAGTAATGGGGAAAAAAATCAACCAGCAGGCCTGGTTCTTATGGTTGATCAATAATGCTTCCTTCATTTAGGGGGAAGAAAACCAATATATTTGCCATTTTGAATTACAATAAACAAAGGGAAATTCTACAATTGGCTCAAACTCAACCAAAGATTACTAGTTACAAAGGATCTGCGCCTCTCTATAAATCAGCAAGGCCAATCTGCAGACATGGCCTATAGATTCGCAGTTAAGTTACAGCCGGCCTCAGTCACTCTTTTAAAACTGTTATTAAACAGGATTTGAAATGCCATTTGTTGAGAGATGACTTAGATTATAGGGTTCCAAATGAAAAGAAAGTTATAATAGAGTAGGAAGGTAGAGCATCCATATTCTACGGAATGAAGTTCCAAATGACCAAAAAAACCTTTACTGAAAACAGTGAAGATAAATATTCCATTCTGTACCATAAACACTATAAACCCAGAAATCTGGCACCCAAACACTTGAGTCTTAAAGCAAGCTGACAACATAATGTTTTGAATGCTGCAAAAGGATGATGATAAAAACAGAAAAGAAGTTTTTAGTGTCGATTAGAAAGCATCTTGGAAATGACTTCATCTGTTGTTGATAATTAATTTTGCAAAAAAAAAAAAAAAGGCAACCATATTATCTCACCTTCGAGTTCTTGCAAGTTGTTCATTCATCATATTACTTTTATGAAAACAAGATTAAATAACAAGAACATATTCTGGTATTAGGGATTCCTTTATAAAAGCAATCTTAGCATTTGAACAGTTTCAACCCACTTTCTCAAATTACTACATTTACATCTTTAATGTTCACCATAACTGATGCTTAAAATATTAAACTCAAGGCAGTATAAGAGTCTGAAAAGTCAATTTGTGTTTAATATACCTTGTTTATGAAAGCATAAAATTAGAAAATACATTTTCAAAGACATATTCAAAAGGTATGATTGAAGCAAAGAAATAGAAGTTGGGATGATAGATAGGTAATCAGATGGCTTATGTTCAGCCATGCCAGAAAACTGAGCTGTGACCAAATATTTATAGTTCTGTTACAGAGCTCTTTTTAGTCAAGCTGCCTAAATTTGCTCTCCATCAGTGGTTCTCCACTTCTGTGTATATGTAGGAGGGGAGAGGATGAGGGGGCAGGGTAGGGGACTAATGGGGAGGACGTGTCAAATGCCCAACTGCATAGTTCCTCTCAAATAGATCTGACATTGTAAGTCAGAGGGGATCTCGTGCAGACCTGTATGATAAGTAACCCAGATGACTCTGATGTAAGTGGTCCACGAATAATACTTACATTAAGAAATGTTGCAGCCTTCTGCTTAACACTTGAGAAGCCTTGCTTACATCCTTAATACTCTCTACCAAACACTCTCGGGAATGGACATTCCTCATAAAAGATTCCTCCTTACTTCTTACCATTTCCTCGGAGTGTCTTTCCAGTCTCTGCCTCCCAAATCTCCTTGAATCTCTCCCTGCATCATTTCCTTCCACTGGAAACTTGATTATTTGGACTGTCCTTTACTTCCTGAAACTGCTTTTGCCTGATGTGAAGATTCTAGTTCCCCTGCAAATGCAATTTTCTTCAAGGTACAGACAGTTCTGTTCTTCTTCCAGCATAGCTGCTATCACAAGTTTATGACATTCTTATTTTGAAAAAGGCAGAGTGGTGTAAGACAAACAACCGGGGAGCTGGAGTCCAGAAACTTAGGTTTGCATTTTGATGCATTTTGATGCTGCTAATTCTGACTTAGGATATTGGGAAAGTCACTTCATGCTCTGAGCTCCAGTCTCCTCATCTGTAAAATAAATCAAATAATGCCTAACTCTTCAGACATTAGTTAGAGTTAAATGAGATAATGTCTGGAAAAAGTCCTTTGAAAACGGTAATTTCCTATAAATTTGGGAAATTTTTGCAAAGCAAGAGAAAGACCTGCCTATGATAATTTTGAAATCCTTGTCTCATGTGGAAGAAAATATGGAACTTCTAGCTACTTTTTCATGAAGGGTATAAAGCATAATCCCTTGATAATAATTTAGTTCTTTAGACATCAATAATGCTAACTCTTTAGTGATCCAGAAATCAACTGTTCTGGATATTTTCCATTTTTGCACCTCCTTCCTTTCTTCCTCTGTCCTGCTTTGATGCTTAGGAGTTGGTCCCTGCAGACCACATCTCCTGGAATCTCTTGCTAGCTGCCTTCTGGGTGGCATTGGCCAACAGAGGGACCAGCAGGAGATGGCTGGCAGGATAGAAGCTGGGCTGTTTCTTTCCTACTCATTCCGTTTTCATACCATATCTGTGGTGGCAACTGTATCCACTCACTATGATAGCAGCCCTCTCCCTCCAATTCCAATGCTCATTGGGTTCCAGTTACATATTTCCTCCCCTCAGTCCCTCAGCCCGGGGTGTGGAATGGCTTTCTGCTTTCAGCCCCTGAGTGGAGCACGTGTTCATACTTCATTCATTCTCATTTGATCCCAGTGACCACACCGCTATAAGTATGCCTTTTATTAAAGTCTTCTCATTTGAACTATCTGGAATGAATTCTGTTTCTTGCAGGGACCCTGACTGATACACCAGTATAGTAGTAAACCAACTACGTTCATGGAATTTTTGAAGGACATGGATTTAAGTTCACTTTTAGGATTAGGGATTTTTGTTATTGTAGAGTATTTTCCATCCTCCTGTTCTTAGTCATAAACAGACATTACTATTAATATTGAATCATTTGCCTGGGGCAACATGGTGAAAAAGATTATTGCCCTAAAGCTAAATAGAAACAAATTCTCTCTCCTGAAGAATCTCTCTGAAGTTTCTGTTACCATGGGGTACTTCGGCTTTGGAGTGTTTTTCTTTTCTTTCTTTGTTTTGTTTAAATGACAAAGAAATGGAAGTTTTCTATGGAGGGGTGGTATTTTTTCCTGTTACTAAGGTGGGGTGAGAAATGATTTCTTCTTTTTAAACAAATGTTTATAAGTTTTTAATGTGCATTAAACTCCCTCAATATTTTTACGGAGAAAAAAAATTAATGAAGAAGTTATTAACATTGGAAAATAAGCTATCTTAATTACACAGTAACTTTTTCCCGATGGTTTTCTTAATATTTATATATTGACATCATAATGATTCAATACAATTTGGAGCCATTATTGTGAAAAAAGATCCCTTAAAATAATAACTCCACCTTACAGACAGATTTGACATGCCATAATGGCTCATGGGGAGCCAAATGCAGGATTATATGATAGGCCAGAAGCTGTGTCATGGTCTACCAGGCCAGGTAAGTAATACACATTTCGTAAAGGAGCCAAGTAAATAGTTACAGAAACAGGAAAGTCACTGTAGAGTAAATTGCGCTCAGGCAATTTTTAAAATATGGATTATGGAAGATTCTCTTTTCTCCTTTTCTCTAGGCTTACCTTTTTAATAAGAACAAAAGTAAAACAAACGTGTGTGCACAAAGACACAGAATACATTCTAATAACTTCAGGGACTCTGTTTTAATCTACTGAAGATATAGTTCAGAGTAGAGAAATGACATCTTGAGACCCCTTCATTCTATCTGGGTGTTACAGCTGAGATGGGCCTGTGGGAAGCAAGCTAAGAACAATATGTGCTGTTCTGATGCCTGAATATTATAGGTGCAGCAATAACTAGCTTGCAGAGCTTCAAAGAGCAGAAACGATTTCAACCTTAATAACCTCTGTGGCATTTTTCAATTTTCCAGGCTGCCAGTCAAATGAATGCATGTCTGGGGTTGGAGAGGAGACAAGAAAGGGAAAAGATTAACCTCTGAGATCCATGATATAAACTCCATTGGCTAAAACTAGTCATGTGTTAGAAACCAAACTCAGATAGCGATAACCCTCCTATACACTGAGCTCAGATGTTAGAACAAAGGTTCTAGGAGGGAAATTGGGATCTTCAGGGTTGCCTGGCTGAAATAATCTTGGAATGTTAATCATTCTTTTTTTCTTCTTCCCCTAGATAGAAAGCAACCCAGCAGTCTCCTCCTGATCTTCCAATGTGATTAGTTCAAGAGATGGTTCTTAAAAAACCATTGAGTGTCTTTTCAAATGAGAAAGCCTTGCAGAAAACTCAGACCTGCCCCTGCCCGAACTCCTCTTTCTCACCAAAGTGAGCAAACAAAACTCTTGGTCTGGCACCTTCCTCGTACACAACCCTTCCTCAGGCTTGCTTTATTTGTCGGGAAATTAGAAACTCCCCCAAGAGGTGAAGATCTCCTAATTATGGATGCTCTAAGAAATCTAAGATTGCTACTATTGCCAAAAGAACACAAATTATACGCAGAATGAACTTGTTCAAAAGAAGAAGCCATTGTGCAGATGTCTCACCACACCTTGACTTGTTTCTTACATTTTCTGGTATCAAACACTTTCAAGTTTTCTTTCAAAGTGTATCTTGAGGCTCTGCTTTTACATTCAGTGCTCCTCCCAGAACTTTTGTGCAAGCACTGGGCATTCCAAAAATAAGACAAGGAATCACCCACTTCTGGAATAAGGGTCCATGAAATTATGGGAAAAACTATGAGGAATAGTCTGTTGATTCTGTCAGAAATCACCAGTCCCAGCCCTTGAGTTTGGGAGTGTCACCATGATACTGCCAAGGGGCTGCTGACTCCAGGGCTGATTTCATCTGAGCTGATCCTTTTTCATTAATTCATCTATTTATCTATTCATTTATTCATCTGTGAAATATGTAACTCATAGACATGATGTACAGAATTCTGTGACAGACACTAAAGAGAAATAAAAGCAGTCCAAAACATATATATCTTGCTAAGGAGAGTCTGCTCCACCTTAATCTACCTGTTTTTTTGTTTTTTTTGTTTTTTGGCCAGACCTCACAGCACGTAGGATCTTAATTCCTCGACCAGGGATTGAACCCATGCCCCCTGCAGTGGAAGCATGGAGTCTTAACCACTGGACTACCAGGGAAGTCCCAATGTAGCTTAGTTCTTGTCTGAATAACTATAAGAGTGTCACATCTAGCTTCCTTTACCCACCCAAGTACCCTTCTAATCCATTCTCCACACTGCCCCCAGGCCAGTGATATTTTCAAATGCAGCTCTTCTGTGTCTTCCCCTCACTGCAAGATAAAGACTGCACAAGGTCCCTGGAAATATTCAGCCTTATCTTGCACCTTTGTTCCTTTACATATGAGCTTCTTCCATTCTGGCTTTCTTTTTTAAATAAACTTTTAATTTGGAATAATCATAGATTTGCAGAAAAGTTGCATAGGTAGTAGAGAGTTTCCAGACACAACTCACTCAGTTTCAGTTTCCCCTAACATTACCATCTTATATTACTATGATATGTTTGTCAAAACTTAGAAACTAGCATTAATACATTACTATCAACTAAACTCCATACATTATTTAGATTTCACCAGTTTTTCCATTAATGTCCTTTTTCTATTCCTGGGTCTAATCACCCTTCCCTTCTCTTAAATGCTTATCCCAATCAGCCATTATGCATGTCATTGCATCACTTAAAATATTCTCTTAACCTCACTCTTCCCCCCAGCTCTCTTTGCTATGTGGTTTCTACTCATTGTTCAGATCTTAGCTCAAAAGTCACTTCCTCAGAGGACTCTCTCTAAAGCCTGAGTCTAGGGCTGGTTTCTGTGTAATGTGCCTTTATACAACTACATGCCCTTCCTTTGTAGCACTTTTCTCTTTGATGTGATTACTTAATTTTGTCCCTATCTGCCACTAGGCTCTAAAGACCATGAAAGCAGAAAGCCTGTCTGTTTTTCCTAATCATTGTATTCCCCAAGTCTTAGCGTGGTGTGTGGCATATCATATGTACTCAAAGAATGTGTTGAATTAATAAATGAATAAATGAATGAAAGAGAAGAGTTAAGTGATAATAGGAGGAAGCACAAAATGAGTGACCCAGACAATACAGATGGTCGCAGAGCTTCAAAAGAGGGAAAGATCAAAGTGAGAGGCAGAATTACAGGAAAGCTTCATGAACATAGAGAGTGGGACTTTACCTGGACCTTTTATTCATGCAATTAACAATTACTGAGCACTTACTAAGTGCCAAGCCCTCAAAGTGTTTTGTTCATTTTAAACAAGGAAATGGTGTGATCAGTGTGACATGTTGTAAAAGACAATGGAGCAATATGGAGGATTGACTGAATAAGAAAGAACCCAGAAAGTTTTAAAAAACAGTTAAGATAATAATTCAGCTAAGAAATACTGAGATCTCAGACTAAGGCAAAGGTGATGAAGAAAAGGAAATACTAAGGAGGTCAATTCAACAAGCACTTGGAGATAACAAATGTTAGAATAAGAAATTCCCAGCAGGTTAAATAGCAACAAGAATGAGTTACAAGTTAAAAATTAACATGGATATTTGGAATACAGTGAGAGTACTTCCAGGTTGAAGTAAAGGGCTCATGATGGAAGCTATGGAATAGAGACTTGGATAGATAAATTCTGCTTTTGGAAAGTCAAGGAGATTGGACTTTATTCTATTAGTAATGAGTCATTAAGCAATAATGACATGATGAAAGTGAGATATAGGATGAAGAGAATTTAGACAAAGGAAGGCTCATTGAGAAGCTGCTGAAGAAATCTAATCATTTGCTTTAGAGTGTTAGCGTTAGAAATGAAGAGGAAGTGACATACCTACCGCATTTTTTAAAAGAAGATTGATTTACAAGTACCTAAATCAGTATCCAATGTATTGATAGTATCTAGTGCAGAGTATTTTATCCTCAATAGTTTTATTTGACTTACTCTTCTTTATGGAGAAAACATCCTGGAAGACTAGTAGGTTTTGAATACCCATCAATATTCATTGAAAACCCTTTATATGACAAGAACATGGAGCATACAAAAAAAAAAGTACATATGTGGTCTCCCTTTGAAGTATCATTTTTACTCTTAGCTTTCAGGAGAAATGAATATATGTGATATACTTCTGTGGTCATGTTCCTCCAAGATGACCCCCATGATCTCCACCTCCTGACATTCACACTCTGTGTAGTCCCCTCCTGTGTTGTATTGGGTTTGGTCTGTGAGACCAGTGACCTAGAGCAGAAGTGATGGCTTAGCATTTCCCAGAGTACATATAAAAGACTGCATCTTCTGTCTTGGCTTTCTTTCTCTTTCTCAGATCACTCACTCTGGGGGAAGTCAGCTGCTGTGTCATGAAGACATTCAGGCCACCTGTGAAGAAGCACGTGTGGTGGGAAGGGAAGCCTCTGGACAACAGCCAGTGAGGAACTGAGGCCTGCCAACAATCACATGAGTGAGCTTAGAACTGGATTCTCAGGCTTCAGTCAAGCCTTGATTCAACTGCAGCTGTTGCCAACAGCTTGACTGCAGCTTGAGAATGTAAGCCTGAACCACCCAGCTAAGCTGCTCCCTGCTTCCTGCCCATGAGAAACTGTGAGAGACAATAAATGTTTGTTGTTTCAAGCTGCTAAATTTGGGGGTAACTTGTTACACAACAATAGATAACTAAGGCAACTTCATACTACTAAACATTGAAAACTAGCAAGGAAATCATGTTTCCATCTTTGTCCTAGCTGCTAAGAAATTTAAGCTAAATATTATTCTTGATTTTGGTTGCTTTTCTCAGTCTAGAGTTATTGATTTATCTTCTTCCCCCCCCCCCTTTATTTTTGTTTCCTATCCTTTGTCCTCTGTCCTCTGATTTTGGTTTTATTCTTCTTACTCCTTTATTGTAAAGCTCCTAAAGCCTTTTTGGAAATAGATGCAGGATAAAACAACAAAGTAAAAATAGCAGACATTAAGATAGGGTTCCAGCCACTATCAGAGAGATCACAATCTCATGGTAGAGAAAAGAGACCAAGTAATGTGACACAGTCTATTACTAGTGTTCAATCACACCGAGATTGCTGTTAGAATTCCAAGGAAAGGGATACCAGAAAAGTTGTATTTTAGGTCAAGTTCCCCAGAAGCAGACCTTGAGATAGGATTTGCATTACAAAAGTGCCCTCAAAATAAACTGTTAAGAAAATGAGGAAAACAGGACAGAGAAAAGGAAGAAGCCAAGCCAGGAAAATTTTGAAAGTCTCATGGAAGATGGTTTCAACCTGATCCTACATGATAAATCAGGAATATGAGAACCGCTTAGAGAGAGAGTCCTGAGCTTCCGTACTTCTGTACCCATTGGCCAAGGGCCTCTGAAAGACAGGGAAGCTCCCAGGCACGCCAGCTCCTGCTGGGGCCCCTTGAACTGCAAAGAAGTGGCTGCAGTAGCCTGAGGGAAGTCCTCAAAAGATAGCTGCAGTTGTCAGCGGTCAGAAGAAAGAACACGCTGAAACCAAGTGAGAACACAGAAATGGTGAAGAGATCTGAGGGCATCTGCATAGAGCACCAAGGTCTGCTCTATTAGGGAAAGTTCCATTCAAGGAGAAGGCTCATCACCTGTAAGGAACCTTATGGGATAGCTAGAATTGGGCTAGACATGAAGGAGAAAGTATTTTACAGAATCTGAGATGATTAACCAACTATAAAACTGGTAGAACCTCTCGGGAACTCTAGAATGATTCAATATTATAACTTAGACTCTTAATTCTATTTCTAATCCCAAGGCAGGATCTTAAGCCCACCTCTTTTGGGGGTTATTAAAACACAATCATTTGTCTTTAGAAAAGAGCTGGTGAAAGGTTAGAAAAATCTCATGCTTCTTCTAAACCTTAGACATGCTATTTTTCACCCATTCTGTTTCTAAAGTACAAATACAGCATAAAACTGTGAGCTAAATCTTAAATAAAAAGAAAGCCTGGTGGAAGAGGATGAGAATCCCTAAAGTGTTTTAAGACTCCCTCTTCTATTATTATCATTATTCCTGGGCTACTAAAATTTGGAAACCACTTCAAATACAAGCTATTTAATAATATGTCTCTTTCTCTTTCTCTCTCTCTCTCTTTTTTTTTTTTTTTTCCAGAATTTATCACTAACAAGTAAAGTGTTGTAATAGCTTTTCCTCTTATATACACTTTATGATATAGTCTAAATTTATCTGGAGGTGAGCACGAAGGCATAAATCATTAAGCCCCTGCTTGCCTGATCAAGAGCCTATCTTCTAGAAAAATCAGGCTTCCAGGGGCTGCTGTTCACAGAAACTCTATTTTCTTGCTCTCCGTCAGGGTTGCAGACACCTCTCCCCAAGGATTCATCAACTGCCAAACAAAGAGGAAGGCAGGTTAATGACATCAAAATCTGCAGCTTCAGGAGCTTCTGAAGTTCCTGACCAGAAAAATAATAATAATAAAGAGAGAGAGAGAGAGAAAGGAAAAACATTTTCAAAGGAACAAAAACACATGGTCTTATAATTCATAGGTTACGTTCACAGCATCTCCATAACAAGCAAGTTTCTGGGACTCCAGTGATGGGCTACCAACCAGCCTAGGTAGGTACTGATCATTATTGTTTTATTAGATAGAGTCCAGTTTTGTGTGCTATTCTATCATTTTGACAAAAGGATTTCTTCATGACATCTTTTGTCATGTTATCATGACTTAAATGTGGATGAACCATACTGAATGATTCACATTTATAGAATGTAGGTTCTGCCTTCTAACTGAATATTTCTCTTTCAATTTGTCCCCAGATACCCTTGTACTTTGGCAACACCAATTTATAGCACAAAATGTTAGAATTCCAACCCAAAACAGGAACCATTGTATTGAGGGTTGTCACTTATTTTACAGGTGAGAAAGCTGAGATTCAGAGAGGTCATATAAACCTGCTTAAGGCCAAGCAAAGCCTGTAGCAGAAGACCAGTTACTTGTCCTTCTAGCCAAAGCTCTTCCAGATATACCACAGTTCAACTAAGAAGGTTAGAAACCAATTTAAACTCCAAAGTGTTGCTGTATAAGGACTTAAAGAATCTTTTGAGGACGAGACATAGTGCAATGAAAGCTGGATAGATGAGACGAAAAGCAAACTCTATCACTTCAGCATCAAATGAGAGAAGGTTATCAGGCAAGGCCACTTAGCTGCTGGATAGAGGAAGAATGACAACAAGCTGGGGACAGAGGCAGGGTAAGTATGGCAAGTGGGGTGGGCTGAGCTAGATTTTTCAAGCTTCCTGTGGATCAGCTAATTTGAATAATTCTGTGGGTTCCCAGGTATAGGGGCTGCCCTTGTTGTCTGGCATCTGGGTCTGGGGCAATTAGGGTGGGTGCATATTAGCCCTGGAGTGTGGAAGCTCCATAAGGGAAATGGTTGGGATATGGACTTGACCAGTTCTGAGAAGGGGAACTGACCAGCCTTTAGCCATGGCCTTAGAATTGGGTGAGCACAGCATCTCCAAAAAAATTACAAGTGTTTATGAAAAAATAGAATTAGCCCTGGGCCAAACCACAGATATTCACAGAAGCAGCTGTGAAAAAATAAAGAAAAATAAACAGCACCATTAAGAATCAAAAGACCTGGGGTTGAGTCCCTCTGTCACTCATTTGCTATGTGGCTTTAGGCAAGTTGTTTAACTTCCTCTGTACCTCAGGCTCTTCATCTGTGCATAGAGAATTCATATAATTCACCTTACAGGATTGTGGTGGAGATTAAATATAATAATGTACATCTAACAAATACACATATTTCATGTTTATGTAAAATATAAGGCTGTAAACAAAGGAATTTTCACCCTAATCATAGATACCATTCAAATGTGATGATATCAAAATATTTTTTTAACATCTTTATTGGAGTATAATTGCTTTACAATGTTGTGTTAGTTTCTGCTGTATAACAAAGTGAATCAGCTATATGTATACATATATCCCCATATCCCCTCCCTTTTGCATCTCCCTCCCACCCTACATATCCCTTCCCTCTAGCACCAAGCTGATCTCCCTGTGCTATGTGGCTGCTCCCCACTAGCTATCCATTTTACATTTGGTAGTGTGTATATGTCAATGCCATTCTCTTACTTTGTCCCAGCTTACCCTTCCCCCTCCCCGTGTCTTCAAGTCCATTCTCTACATCTGCGTCTTTATTCCTGTCCTGCCCCTAGGTTTGTCAGTACCATTTTTTTTTTTTTTTTTTTGGTTCCATATATATGTTAGCATACAGTATTTGTTTTTCTCTTTCTGATTTACTTCACTCTGTATGACAGACTCTAGGTCCATCCACCTCACTACGAATAACTCAATTTCATTTCTTTTTATGGCTGAGTAATATTCCATTGTATATATGTGCCACGTCTTCTTTATCCATTCATCTGTCGATGGACACTTAGGTTGCTTCCATGTCCTGGCTATTGTAAATAGTGCTGCAATGAACATTGTGGTACATGACTCTTTTTGATTTATGGTTTTCTCTGGGTACATGCCCAGTAGTGGGATTGCTGGGTCATATGGTAGTTCTATTTTTAGTTTTTTAAGGAACCTCCACACTGTTCTCCATAGTGGCTGTATCAATTTACATTCCCACCAACAGTGCAAGAGTGTTCCCTTTTCTCCACACCCTCTCCAGCATTTATTGTTTGTAGATTTTTTTGATGATGGCCATTCTGAGTGGTGTGAGGTGATACCTCATTGTAGTTTTGATTTGTATTTCTCTAATGATTAGTGATGTTGAGCATCCTTATAATGATATCAAAATATTTTAAAGGACCATATTCTTATCACTACATATACCTACAATCCTTCTAATTCTCAGAGAGTATCTTTTTACTACCAAATAGACAGAACTATAAATTGTAGGTTCTTGATATAATAGATCAAGATAGCTCATTCCAATGTGTTGTGTTCTATTGCCTCAAAATAATAAACTGACAAGACAATATCATGCATCATATTAGTGGCAGCTTATTCAGTGAAACTCCCAAGGAGAGGAAACTGCAGCTCACAGACAGATGCTAGGTTTCATCCTTTGTTAGCTCATCCTTCTTTGTAAACTCCTGAATTTCACAGAGTAAGAAAAATCTTAACTTATAATGATCAGAAAAAGGCATGATTCATGAAAACACTCCAAGTTCTTGGAAACACAAAACTTTAAAAATTATCAGGGGTAAAAGCAAGATAAAAATAAATCATTTTGAACTTAGAAGGACTAGTTTGGGGTAAAGATTTATAAGGGGTATCTAGGAATGGGAGTCTGACTATAAAACATTCAGAGTTCTTTTCCAGACTTCAGAAGTTCTCAATGATTCTCAGTTCATTTTTCTCAGGAAGCACAGTTCTTTTGATATCAATAAAAGAGGCTCAAATTGACCTCACCACTGAGCCTTTCTCATTAAAATTTCTTCCCTCATCAGAAATGGGTGGTAGCGCAGACCCCTAAGGAAGGAAACAGTCTGTCAGTTAAAACCCTTGTTCACATTCTCTCAAGAGCTAAAAAGTGTTTTCCAGGAAGACCTCAAACATTTCCAAGAGACAGAGCTTTTCTTTTGTGTCCTTTCTCCACAGAAACGAGACACTGGTGAATTACTCAACTACATATATTTTCAAAGCATCATAGTGTGTATACTTTTAAAATGCCTATAAAGCAATAGTCTGCGTAGTGCAGTTCCCAAAGTGTATCACTTCTAATGAAGTCCAGTGCAAACAGGAATTTCCAATCACTACTCACAAATCCCATATATTAAGTGTATCTGCTCACAAGTGCATAAAACCTCTCATAATGTGTATACGTGTCTATTCTATAACCTTGAAACTCCTGGGAGCCTCCTACTACCCTAGTCCAAGTCCATGTACTCTCTTACCACTCACCTGTTTACCAAGAATTCTCCTCCTATATCAGTGGCTAGAATGAGGTCATGTAATAGGAAAGAACATATCTGACTCCATATTAAATCTATTTCTTTTGCTTTAACGTTGGTATTCTATTGCTTTTGCTTTGAGTTAAGAATGTTGCCTATACCCTGAAATGTACAGGATAGACTATTCTCAATGCTCTGACCTTTAAGGGTGTAACACTTTTCCATTCATATAGAGATAAAAAGTTGCAGAATAGAGAATAACATTTGTCTTGTTGGAGGTTTACAGGAACATCTGACCTGACCTACCTGGACAGCTGTAAGAGCAAAGGATTCCAACACCAAGAAGTTTGCACCAACCAACCACACCCCCTCCCCTTTCAGCATAAAAGAAGCCTGAATTCTGACTTGGGTACGATGGCTCTCTAGGATGTTAGTTTGCCGTCTTCTCAGACTTTCCGAATAATGTCATTATTCCTTGCTCCAACACCTCATCTCCTGTTTTATTGGCCTGTCATGTGGCAAGCAGAACAAGCTTGGACTCACACATCCACTTCTGGTGACATATCCAGCCACTGGTGAGGGGAATTAATCTACCACACTTGGCTAGGACAAGTCAGGATTTATTGCTGAATCATGTGGGAAGGGGTGGGCACTGAACACATTAAGTTCTAAAATGTCCATTGGGTAGGAACCCAGCAGGGTCTGTTAGCATTGTCATTTCCTGAGTACTGCATTTAGCATTTTAATATAATATTTTATTTTATCTTCAAATACTCATGAGCTATTTATTACTATTCCCATTTTACATATGAGAAAACAGTTGTGGAAAGAATCAATAATATGCCTAATAGATCAGTGATATGCCCAATGTCACATCATTTTTCATAGTGGAGCCAGAAACTATAGCCAAGTTTGATTCTAAAACCTTTACAATTACCTAGTGTGCTGAACTTTGCAGTAAAAACTTCAGCAGCTATGGTTTCTGTTGAATCATCATAATAAGTTGCTGTTGAATCATCAATTCATTTTCCTTGGAAGTTCTTGGCAAATAACAGATGAAAGATACTGGGCTTGGACCCTTCCTAGTTATCCCCAAACCAACTCAGTCAGATTCACCTATGTTGAGATTGTTCAACAAAACAGCCATATGAAAAAACAGAGAGAACCAGAGGCTTACCATGAAGCTCTGAGAAAAATATAGTTATTAGGAAGAAATACCAAAATATCATTGATTTGCTGGAGAAAATGTTCCTGTTCTGATCCTCACATGCTGATACTACAGACGGACCCAGCTTAGCTGAGGCATGCTCTGTGCTTCAGCTGTTTACTTAAGCAGCACCAGGGTTCTCAGAAATAGTTGCTATGCCAACCAGCTCCAGGACTATATATACATTCATGACCAGGGCTTATTCTTAGGGCTTTGTTACCTCTCTTTCAAAAGTTTGAATCTCTTATTGCTAAACTGCTTGCATTCATGCATTACAGTCTCTGATAGTCAGGTGGCTTCCTTTTCTCCAGCAGGTGAAAAACCCAAGTGGAGGTTTGCAGCCTGTGCAGAGCAATCTTTTGACGCCACAATTTTATAGTCAGGGACCAGATTGCTCTTTTTGACCAAGCCTCTGAAGATTTGGTGTTTAGATGATAAAGGGCAGTGCCTTTTGTCATCTATTATTAACTGTCACATGTGTGCATTACCACGGAAGTTCTCAAAGGGGAAGTAAAGTGTGATTTTGAGGTACTATGATCATCGTGCTTTTTAAATTTCTTTGCCGCATTTTTAATGGGGCACATTTCAGAATAGCATCAGCCAAAAAATTTGGCCAATCAATCCAGCTCATGTCTCCTGCTACTGCTGCATTTAAATAAACCTGTAATGTTGAAAGCTGAAGAGAGAAAGCTCTTTAATTACCTTTTCTCCTGTTCATGTTACTTTGATGGTTTTGTTCAAATGCATCTGAATTTTCAGTCTGTTTATTTTCTAATTATTGGATGACTATATGCAGCACTGCCATTTCAATTAGATTTTGATGGCTGATAAAACCACTGTTGACAGGGAGTGCACAAATGAATTTGGGTAAACCAGATTAGTGATGTTTGTGCTGTTGCATTTAAATAAAACCAAATATCCTGGTAGCAATGTGATCAAATGTGAAAAAAAAATTATAAAGAAAGAAAAAGCAGTACTGTGAGAAATCAGGTTTTCAACAGAGAAGCTGTTTCCTGTCGAGACATCATTTTAAATCCTCAAGTGTGCCGCCACTTCTTCAAACAGATTAAAACCCCAAAAAAACAATCATATAATCTCTTCTAACAAAAGCTTTGCAGCTAAACAGATTGCTTTAAAGGAGAAAGAAGTAGAAAGAAAGTCAAAATCTAAATACTGATAATACATGCTAAATCCATCTGAATTGATAAGGTAGAGAAAGCATGGTGATAAAGCTTAAGGGGTTAAGACTTTATGTTCACCCAAAAGATCAATACCTAGGGTGGAAGAAAACTTGGAAACATTTCCATCTCCAACTAACAACTGAAATATACATAGCAGAGGAGGCAAAGAAGAAACAGACAGGCTATTTCCCTGGGAACAGACTCTGCTCCAGCGGGGCTCAGGCTTGCTTTGTTATCGATGTAATAACTGTGCAAATGATAATCTTGAAGGGCTAAAATATTTGCAAAAAGGAGTGGAAATCTGCTGTTTCTCTCAAGTCATTAAAGCAAAGCCAGAGAGTTTAAACAAAACAGAACCCTGTGTAGTTCGCCAAACTGAACAGAAACTAACATCCGTGCAGGGTGCGTCACCCGCCATGCCCTCTGCTCCACGCTGTGCCATGACGCAGCCTCCCAGCTTGGAACGTGTCGCCCACCTGGCTGCTCAAGGGAAGAGCTGGGATGAGAACCCAGGAGTGACTCCAATGCCTGTGCTCTTGGCCATTTGGCAATGGCAGGTTATCTAGTTTGATTTCATCTTATGAAATATTCACTTATTATCTACTATTTGCTCCTCCTTACCCTCCTCACTGAGTGGAATCTGAGGTCTTCACCAGGAAAGCTCAGCCAGGATTGGAAGTGAGCGAGAAGTACTGCCTACCATCTATGCGTTCACAAACAAAGCCTGATGTTAAATGTCTGGGAGAACAAAACCCAGAATGGTTGGCTGCACTTCTCACCTTTCAATCAGACGTTTTGATATAATAGAGTAATAACAGCTAACAACTATATAGAGCTTTCTATATGCCAGGCACATTCTTAAGCCCTTCATAGATAGCTCATTTAATCATCATCACAAAAGTTAGGTATTCTTATTTCCATCACCCCTCTTACAGATAGGGAACAAGGGGGCAGAGAGAACTCTCAGCTACTAAGTAGAAGAGCCAGATTCTGACCTAGGCAGTCTTGCTCCAGAGTCCATGCTCCTGCCTGACAATACTTCCTGAGCCTGAGGGGATGACTGAGTGGGCATGTGATCTTGCATCATGCACACATAAGTGGTGCTTGCATCTAATTGTATATCTCTGGTCCACTGAACAGTGAAACAAAATTGCTTTTCTATTACCTGTTGTTTTTCATGATTACTGCTACTGATAGCTGGCCTGATAAAAATGTGTTTCTAATTGTTATAATGTATAGAATTTCTAACATTTCCATATGCCAAACTTATGAATAATATATTTATACCCTGCTTCACAGATAAATTGCCTATATTCTCTACTTTCACACGAAAGGAAACAGCTCTATGAAACTAACATCTACTTGTAATGCATTCTATACCTACTGTTCAAATGTGTACAGCATTTCATTTGGTCCTCACAGCAAGTCCATGAAGTAATACAGGTGTTATTCTCTCAGAGTGAAAAGGCAAAGAACCAGGCATGGGTAAATGAAAGACAATAATCAATCGGATCCATTCTGAAAAATAAAAGAATAAGATGGAAAAATGATAGAAGCTGTGACTGAAGAAGTTGGCTTGCCCATAACGACTGTTGAATAAGTCAGACAAACTGCTTAAGATCCTAGGGAGGCTAGGCAGAGGCCTATTAGCCCAGAAATTACAATTATTGTTTTCTGAATACCATACCATGGACTGTGGGGAGTTAGATAAGGAGAACCGAAGTCTCTAACTTTAAAGGACTTATAATTTGAAGAAGAGATATGCACATAAATCCATATAAATAAGAAAAAGAGGGCTTCCCTGGTGATGCAGTGGTTGAGAATCTGCCTGCCAATGCAGGGGACACGGGTTCGAGCCCTGGTCTGGGAAGATCCCACATGCCGCAGAGCAACTAGGCCCGTGAGCCACAACTACTGAGCCTGCGCGTCTGGAGCCTGTGCTCCGCAGCAAGAGAGGCCGTGATAGTGAGAGGCCCGTGCACCGCGATGGAGAGTGGTCCCCGCTTGCCACAACTGGAGAAAGCTCTCACACAGAAACGAAGACCCAACACAGCCAAAAATAAATAATAAATAAATAATAAATAAATTTAAAAAAAAAAAAAGAAAAAGAAAAAGATTTAACACAGCTTCATTGTTTTGTTTTTTGGGGTTTTTTTTTGCTGTGCAGCTTGTGGGATCTTAGTTCCGTGACCAGGGATCAAACCCAAGCCCCCTGCACTGGACCACCAGGGAATTCCCAACACAGCTCCACCTTATCTCCCAATAAAATATTGATACTTGAAAAAAGTAACTGTCTGCTAATCTAATAGCCACTAGATTACTTACAAGATTATTGCTAAAGAAAGAATTAAAGTTATTATTGAGAAAAGAATAAAGAGCACAATGAAATCATTGAGTAAGATGCTTGAACAGATGGAGAGGATTTAATGTTGATGGGTAGGATAATGCTGTAGGTGAAGGAGCTGTTGTAACCCAGTTGCTGCTGGAAGTCAGAAGTCACTTTAATACAAATTTCCATTGTATGAACTCGGGACCAAGATCCGAAATGAGAGCATGATGGAGTTTGAGTGTAGCACATTCTTACCCAGCCAGTCTAAGAAGTTAGGAAGAGTAAGCACTGTACTCTCTTGGTTTCTTGTTCGGTAGTAAGGCTGTGTTGGAGAAAAGGAAAGTTTTATAATGATAAAAACTCTAAGGACTTCCCCGGTGGTGCTGTGGTTAGGAATCCGCCTGCCAGGGCAGGGGACACGAGTTCGAGCCCTGGTCCGGGAAGATCCCACATGTCACGGAGCAACTAAGCCCTTGTGCCACAACTACTGAAGCCCGCGCACCTAGAGGCCGTGCTCCGCAACAAGAAAAGCCACCACAATAAGCCAACGCACTGCAACGAAGAGTAGCCCCCGCTCTCTGCAACTAGAGAAAGCCAGAGGGCAGCAAAGAAGACCCAACACAGCCAAAAAACAATAAGTAAATAAAATAAATTTTAAAAAATATTCTATACTGTATTTCTAACATGAAGATTACTGCCTTTACCTGATATGATCTTAGTTGCATGTTTTTATACTGGTGATAGACACGGCTTATTCATCTACTCTCTTATTTGACCCCTCCCTCTTACCTTCCCTCTCAATAAACATCACACATCTACGATAAAAAAAAACAAGACAAAATGAATCCCAATGGACTGGGTTAGGTTGCACATGCGAGAGCTGTCTGGGGAGAAGAAAGAGAGCTGGCTCTTATCAACACGTTATGACAGAATCAGGCAGACATCCCACCATAAGTACCCAGGAACTAGACCCAGGGGTTATTTCAGGGGTCACACTAAAATAGCTGCTTTTCTGCTTTTAATTTCAATTACATATGACAGTTTACCTCAACATAACCTACAGATAAATTGTGATTCAGAACCTAAGAAGGTATAAAATGTTACACATCTTATCAGAATTTTGTTTACTACAAACTTTGTAGTCTTACTGTTAAGTAGTGTATGGCCTTAAGACACTATGCCAATTTCTCTGAATGTCTTTTTCTTCAACTGTAAAAGATGGGATTGAATTGGGAAGAGACATAAACTCCAAAATCAGCTAAAACTGGAGTTCTAGGCACTGTGACATACAAATATGATCTTGCAGCACATTGTATTACACTGATGTGCTTTACTCCAGCTCTTCTTTCATTGTGTGATAAAGGGATTCTGTCCAGTAAACAATACTACTGTGTAATACTTGAACTCACAAACACTTATTTTTGCTGTATTATTACCAGCATTTTGTTTATATTTTTTAAAAATCCTTTTTTCCTTGTCATCAAATATAGTAGTTTCTTCACATTGAATTTTCAGAAGAAAGAAAGATGGGGAGTTTTCAGAAAGAAGAAAGATATATTCTGTTTCAAGTCAGTTTCATCTTTTCAGTCTTGCATTGCATTGCACTTTAAGTCTCACATGACGTATCGATAATCAAACTTCAAAGTATCTAGGAAAAATTCAAATCACCCCCTTTCTCTCCTCTTCTACTCTTCTATTAGAGGAAATTTAACAAAGGGACGTGAGAAGAAAAGAGAAAAGGAAAGGAGAGGAAACTTTTCAAGATTTCGGACTGTCACTATCAAAATAAAAGTTCTTACAAACACCTTCCCTGTAAACAGAAGTTCAGAGTCTAGCCCTTCTTGAGAACATGTTTCTTGCCCCTCCTCCTCTGTGCTGCTTGCTCTGTCCTCAATTTTACCCCTGCTCTCCTCTCTGTAATCTCTCCACTCAACTCTGTTTTCTTAGTGCTCTCCCTGCCCCCAGCATCTCTTCTGCTCTGGCCCCTTTGGCTCTCTCCAAGCTGCCTCTGCTCCTCCGTTATCCTATTCTATTTCAGTAGCCCTTTCCTTGCCCTCCTCTGCTCTCCCTGCCCTCCACTCACCCTTGTGATCTTTCTGGCTTCCGAAGCTTTTCCTATGATCGCTCTCCTTGGTTTTTCTCTGATTTCTCTGCCCTCTCTGGCTTTCTCAACTTTCTTTAGAACTCAGAAAACCTTAAAAGGTTCAGAGATTAATTTCAGTTTGGATAAGCACCCAAACTTGTGAGTGCTTACACTGATTCTTTACTAAAACTTTGGATCTAAAAATCTCACTGGGAAAGTCGGCCTTACAAAAGTTCAAGTTCTTGGAATTTTATCAAGAGAATAATTTCCCCTCAAACACTAGCCTTTCTGCTTCTAATTCTGGGTATGACGAAAAGAGGGCCATTGTTTACTATGCACAATTTATCTTCTTTCATGGGCGGTGGGCTCTATACATGATTAGAAATCCCAGTAGGGCACTGAGGAGAGACCCAAGCAATCATTTTTTTATTCATTGAGTAAAGGTTTATTAAATGCCTGCTACATGATAGAAGTGCAGGAAGCTGTGTTTTACTTCAATCTCAATGAAATAATCATAGACTTACTTTTCATAAATACATTTTATAGACTGTATACTTTGTGACCTTAAATTAGATTAGAAATGTCAAAAATGTTACTGTGTAAGTCTCCCTACCACTTTTGCTTCACTGTCTAGAATTTAAAGATTAGATATTGTTATTTACTTTCTTTACCTTAAAATACATATTTCCATTATCTCTATCACAGAGCAACTTAGGTGCTTCTAATCAAAATTTTCACTGATTCTGTTACCAAACAAAGTTTGTGTGCCCAATGTACAGTGAGGTCAAACAAAGTGAAATATTGGAGTTTGGAGCAGAGAAATCTTTATTGCAAGGCCAAGCAAGGAGAATGGGTAGCTCATGCTCAAAAACCCAAAGCTCTCTGATGGTTTAGGGGGCAGAAATTTTTATAGGCAAAATGTGGGGTAAGGGCTGCAGGGTGTGTGACTTTCTTCTGATTGGTTGGTGGTGAGGTAATAGGGCGGTGCTCTAGGAATCTTGTGCTCAGCCTCAAGTTGCCATCCTCCACCTGGGTGGGGGCCTTAGTTCTGTAAAAGAACTCAAAGGTATTATTATGTATATCCCTTGAGGGGGAACCAGAACACTGCCCCAAATCTGCACTACTGTTTCTTGACTGCTCCTCCCTTGTCTCTGCCTCCCCTTCCTTCCCTGATTAGCAATTGTTTGAACCTGCCCTTTGGAACTCAGGGAAGATCAAGGAGGCTGAATGAAGCCTATTTCCTACAAACAATAAACAATGGACATAGAAATGTTTTGACCTGGGAGCCTCACAGAGTCCTGCTCTGTTTCAATTCCCCCTTTCCTGGTCAAGTCCCTACCATAAAGAATGAAAAATGAATAGGATGAAATCATAATTCTTTTTGCTTGATGTCTCCAACTGCTATTTAGTATATTTCTTTGTTTAGCTTTTATTTTTACATTTTTTTATGAAAACTGGAAAACCGAATTTTTATAGTTAACATCAAGCCAGATTGCATAATCTGAAAATATCTGAAATGTTGAGCCAAAGGTAAACTCTATCTTCTGTCCTAATAATATACGGACATTTGCTCCTGTATCCCTTTGTTATAGGAGTCACAAACTGGAGGTTCATGGGCCATGTCTGTCAAAAGACGTGTTTTATTTGCCTGTAAAATATTTTTTAAATCTGGACATGAATTCTATAGCAGACTGATAATCTCCACTTTGTCATAATCTCCAGTAATATCCAGTCATCTACTTGTGAAAGCATGGACCTCAGATTTAGACTTGAACCCACAGGCCAAGACTTGAACCCAGGCAAAACCCAGATTGGGACTTGAACCCACCTTCTTTTAACTGAGATCACACACTTGGTCTCAGGTCTTAATGAAGTTCAGGTTCTTGATGTCTCATCACAGAAAGAATTCAGTGAGAGACAAAGTGATACGTAAGATGTGGATTTATTTAGAGAGAAATGCACTCCCCAGATACAGTGTAGGCCATCTCAGAAAGCGAGAGCGGCACCAGGGTATGGGTGTTAAAGTCTCCTACTATGATTGTGTTACTGTCGATTTCCCCTTTTATGGCTGTTAGTATTTGCCTTATGTATTGAGGTGCTCCTATGTTGGGTGCATAAATATTTACAATTGTTATGCCTTCTTCTTGGATCGATCCCTTGATCATTATATAGTGTCCTTCTTTGTCTCTTGTAATAGTCTTTATTTTAAAGTCTATTTTGTCTGATATGAGAATTGCTACTCCAGCTTTCTTTTGATTTCCATTTGCATGGAATATCTTTTTCCATCCCCTCACTTTCAGTCTGTATGTGTCCCTAGGTCTGAAGTGGGTCTCTTGTAGACAGCATATATACGGGTCTTGTTTTTGTATCCATTCAGCCAGTCTGTGTTTTTTGGTGGGAGCATTTAATCCATTTACATTCAAGGTAATTATCGATATGTATGTTCCTATTCCCATTTTCTTAAATGTTTTGGGTTTGTTATTGTAGGTGTTTTCCTTCTCTTGTGTTTCTTGCCTAGAGAAGTTCCTTTAGCATTTGTTGTAAAGCTGGTTTGGTGGTGCTGAACTCTCTCAGCTTTTGCTTGTCTGTAAAGGTTTTAATTTCTCCATCAAATCTGAATGAGATCCTTGCTGGGTAGAGTAATCTTGGTTGTAGGTTTTTCTCCTTCATCACTTTAAATATGTCCTGCCACTCCCTTCTGGCTTGCAGAGTTTCTGCTGAAACATCAGCTGTTAACCTTATGGGGATTCCCTTGTGTGTTATTTGTTGTTTTTCCCTTGTTGCTTTTAATATGTTTTCTTTATATTTAATTTTTGATAGTTTGATTAATATGTGTCTTGGCGTGTTTCTCCTTGGATTTATCCTGTATGGGACTCTCTGTGCTTCCAGGACTTGATTAATTATTTCCTTTCCCATATTAGGGAAGTTTTCAACTATAATCTCTTCAAATATTTTCTCAGTCCCTTTCTTTTTCTCTTCTTCTTCTGGGACGCCTATAATTCGAATGTTGGTGCATTTAATGTTGTCCCAGAGGACTCTGAGACTGTCCTCAGTTCTTTTCATTCTTTTTTTCTTTATTCTGCTCTGCAGTAGTTATTTCCACTATTTTATCTTCCAGGTCACTTACCCGTTCTTCTGCCTCAGTTATTCTGCTATTGATCCCTTCTAGAGTATTTTTATTTTCATTTATTGTGTTTTTCATCGTTGCTTGGTTCCTCTTTAGTTCTTCTACGTCCTTGTTAAATGTTTCTTGCATTTTGTCTATTGTATTTCCAAGATTTTGGACCATCTTTACTATCATTATTCTGAATTCTTTTTCAGGTAGACTGCCTATTTCCTCTTCATTTGTTAGGTCTGGTGTGTTTTGACCCTGCTCCTTCATCTGCTGTGTGTTTTTCTGTCTTCTCATTTTGCTTATCTTACTGTGTTTGGGGTCTCCTTTTCACAGGCTGCAGGTTCATAGTTCCCGTTGTTTTTGGTATCTGTCCCCAGTGGCTAAGGTTGGTTCAGTGGGTTGTGTAGGCTTCTGGGTGGAGGGGACTAGTGCCTGTGTTCTGGTGAATGAGGCTGGATCTTGTCTTTCTGGTGGGCATGTCCACATCTGGTGGTGTGTTTTGGGGTGTCTGTGGCCTTATTATGATTTTAGGCAGCCTCTCTGCTAATGGATGGAGCTGTGTTCCTGTCTTGCTAGTTGTTTGGCATAGGGTGTCCAGCACTGTAGCTTGCTGGTCGTTGAGTGAAGCTGGGTCTTGATGTTGAGATGGAGATCTCTGAGAGATTTTCGCCATTTGGTATTACGTGGAGCTGGGAGGTCTCTTGTGGACCAGTGTCCTGAAGTTGGCTCTCCCACCTCAGAGGCACAGCCCTGATGCCTGGCTGGAGCACCAAGAGGCTTTCATCCACATGGCTCAGAATAAAAGGGAGAAAAAATAGAAAGAGAGAAAGAAAGAAAGAGGATAAAATAAAATAAAATAAAATAAAGCTATTATAATAAAAAATAAGAAAAAAATTATTAAAATATTTATTAAGAAAAAATTTTTTTTAATTTTTTAAAATAAATTTATTAATTTTTTAAAATAAAAAATAAGAAAAAAATTATTACAAAAAATTTATTTTTATTTTTTTCAAATAAAAAACAAGGAAAAATTATTAAGAAAAGAATTATTAAGAAAAAGAATTTTTTCAGTAAAAAAAAAAAACAAAAAAATAACGGACGGACCAAACCCTAGGACAAATGGTGAAAGCAAAGCTATACAGACAAAATCTCACCCAGAAGCATACAAATATACACTCACAAAAAAAGGAAAAGGGGAAAAAGTAATATATCCTCCTCCCAAAGTCCACCTCCTGAATTTGGGATGATTCATTGTCTCTTCAGGTATTCAACAGATGCAGGCACATCAAATTGTTTGTGAAGCTTTAATCTGCTGCTTCTGAGGCTGCTGGGAGAAATTTCCCTTTCTCTTCTTTGTTCGTACAGCTCCTGGGGTTCAGCTTTGGATTTGGACCCGCCTCTGCGTGTAGGTCGCCTGAGGGCGTCTGTTCTTCGCTCACACAGGACGGGGTTAAAGGAGCAGCTGCTTCGGGGGCTCTGGCTCACTCAGACGGGGGGGAGGGAAGGGTACGGATGCGGGGCGAGCCTGTGGTGGCAGAGGCGGGCATGACGTTGCAGCAGCCTGAGGCGCGCCATGTGTTCTCCCGGGGAAGTTGTCCCTGGATCACGGGAGCCTGGCAGTGGTGGGCTGCACAGGCTCCCAAGAGGGGCAGTGTGGATAGTGACCTGTGCTCGCACACAGGCTTCCTGGCGGCAGCAGCAGCAGCCTTAGCGTTTCATGCTCGTCTCTGGGGTCCACGCTGATAGCCGCGGCTCGCGCCCGTCTCTGGAGCTCGTTTAGGAGGCGCTCTGAATCCCCTTTCCTTGCGCACCGCGAAACAAAGAGGCAAGAAGAAGTCTCTTGCCTCTTCAGCAGCTGCAGACTTTTTCCCGGGCTCCCTCCCGGCTAGCTGTGGCGCACTAACCCCTTCAGGCTGTGTTCACACCGCCAACCCCAGTCCTCTCCCTGCGATCCGACCGAAGCCCGAGCCTCAGCTCCCAGCCCCCGCCCACCCCAGCGGGTGAGCAGACAAGCCTCTCGGACTGGTGAGTGCTGCTCGGCACCAATCCTCTGTGTGGGAATCTCTCCGCTTTGCCCTCTGCACCCCTGTGGCTGCGCTCTCCTCTGTGGCTCCGAAGCTTCCCCCCTCTGACACCCGCAGTCTCCGCCTGCGAAGGGGCTTCCTAGTGTGTGGAGACATTTCCTCCTTCACAGCTCCCTTCCACTGGTGCAGGTCCCATCCCTATTCTTTTGTCTCTGTTATTTATTTTTTCTTTTGCCCTACCCAAGTACGTGGGGAGTTTCTTGCCTTTTGGGAGGTCTGACGTCTTCTGCCAGCGTTCAGTGTTTGTTCTGTAGGAGCAGTTCCACGTGTAGATGTATTTCTAATGTATCTGTGGGAAGGAAGGTGATCTCCACGTCTTACTCTTCCGCCATCTTGCCCCTCCTCTGGCACCAGGGTATGGGGTTGTCAGTTTTTATAGGAGTGGGTAACTTCATAGGCTAATGAGTGGGAGGAGTATTCCAGCTATTTGGGGGAAGGGGTGGGGATTTCCAGAAATTGGCTCACCGCCCACTTTTTGACCTTTATGGTCAGCTTTGGAACTGTCATGGCACCTGTGGGTATGTCATTTAGCTCGCTGATGTGTTATAATGGGCGTATACTGAGGCTCAAGGGCTAGTGGAAGTCAACTTGTCTACCATCTTGGACCTATTTGGTCCTAATCAGTTTATGTCAGGTTATGTCATTCTTTTAAAGGTTGTGCCCTGCCCCCTTCCCTCCTGTTTTGCTTGTTCTAGTTCACACATTTATATTACTCACCTAGTTCCATAGGCATTTGTATCTATGACTCATAACTGAGTGTAAAAAGGGAGGTGAGATATGGAGGGACATGAAGTTTTGATAATAACTCAATACATCGTAACAATAGATTTGCTTGAAATGTAGTGAGAAAATGCAAACTTCAGGGCTCGTTCTCCCATACCTTCTCTGTATGGATGAAAAAATAAGGTGAACTAAGGAAAGGAAGCATTCTATTTTCTTGATAACTCCCAAGAGACCCTTCTACAGTGTTTGGGATGAGTGAGCCTGCATTCTTAGAAGAATTCTCTTTTAATAGAAGCTAGCAGGAATATTCACTTTCTCCCAAACAGGGGGATGTTGCTTTCCAGTGTTAAATTTTATTCAAGGATCAGGAAGATAATATTTATAAGTAAGCCCTTAAATAAAATTGCATAGGTTATCAGGGTAACTTTTATGGTATGGTAAGGTAATGCTTGAGTACAAAAGGGCAGCAAGATTACAAGAATTTGTCCATTTCCTTAATTCTGGCAGAATTGTACCTACATAGAAAGTGTCACTGACAATTGCAAGTTCCTTCAGAAAATCAAGGGGCCAGAAATAAGTTGAACCTACACTGGATATGCTGCTTCTCAACTTGCTCGATATAGCCACCTCACTCGAATTCTGTATCAGGATCAAAATTATGTTTCTGTATGGGAGGAGGGCAGAGTAGTATACAGTATAGGATTAATTTAGTACAGATTGAGGTTTGACCTTTGCCCTCAGCTCCTGGGAAGTAATCTCTACACCTTTAGAATGTCCACTGATAAGAGTGTCTTTGTTGGGTGTTGGGGTGGGATGGTTGAGGCCATGCTAGATAGTCTATACTAACGAAGTGACTTATGGTGGGGAGCTTTGTCCACATGGCATCAGCTCAATCTCTGGATGGGCTGGAGACTAAGGTCAGCCACATGGACAGTCAACTATGTCTATATGACTGAGCCCCAGTAAAACTCTGGACATTAAAGATCATGTAAGCTTCCCTGCTGGCAGTACTCCAGGTGTTGAGAGAAATAGGCACTGTCCACACAACTCCACTGGGAGAGGACAACTGGGTGCTCCATTCCTTATCTTCTGGACCCTCCCCTTTGCAACTCTTCCTTCTGCTGATTTCATCTGCATCTTTTCACTATAACAAAACCCAAACCATGAGTATAACAGCTTTTCTGAGCTCTCCAAGTCTTTCTAGTGAATTATTGAACCTGTGGATGGTCTTGGGGACCCCTGAAATTGCAGGTGGAGAAGGTCGGAGGGATGGGGGGAGAATCTGTAATGCTTTAGAAATTCTGCGGTAACTTTCTAAGGTTTCTAGCCCTACAAAGCCAACTATTGTCAGAAGACAGAGCTCCTCAGACTTTCAGCCCTTATCCAGCTCACAGAAAGGGGTCTAGGCATCCAAGAAGGGTAGCCTGAGCTTCTCAGCAACAACATATGGATTCTTCTTCTTCTTTCCAATGTAAGCCCCACCAAGAGAGAGAAAGACAACCCAGCCAACTCATCTTTCCTTCATTCTCAGCATCTTATTCGATAAGTTTTCCTAAACCTGCTTCTCAATATCATCTGATTAAGGAAAAAGATAATTATGATATTAATGTCTTGCTTCCCAACACTGAGTGAAGTCACAAGCATTTAACTTCACACTTCAAAGAAATGGGTACCAGTGTACCAGACACCTATTATTCAAATGCAAATCTCAAAGTGAGACTGAAAACTCAGTTTCTTTTCATTTCTGACTACAAAGAACAGATGGCATTTTCACTGAACTGATCTCAAATTGCCTGTGGGACTGGAGGAAAAACACAGGTATGTGTATAGATCCACCTTAGAAAGTAACAAATTATATTTGGAAAAATATACATCTAGACTAATTCACTCCTGATACTAATAACATGCTGCCAAACACTGGAAAAGTTATCCCCTACCTATCACTTTCCTTCTTAGTATAAAGTTCTAAGCCCTAAAGCAAAAATATAGGAAGCCCAACGGTGCACACCCAGAGTTTCCTCTCTCCTAGTATATCTTCCATACTATAATCACAGGGCAGGACACAGCCAATGTGGAACATGGTACAGACACCAGGGCTGCTATGACGCCGACTCCTACTACTTACGGAACGGTTTTCAAGTACCTGTCACTGTGCTGAGCACAGCCATTATCTTCTTCCATCCCCCCAACAGCCCTGGAGGGAGGAGGTGTTATTCTTCCCATTTTATAGAGATGAGGAATCCAGTGTTTAGAGAGGTTCAAGGACCTGTCCAAGATCACAAAGCTAGCAACTGCAAAATCAGCCTTCCACCCCAGTTCTGTCCACCTAAAAACAGTTTTTTAATTGATGCACATTCGGCGCTCTAGTTAATTAGAGACTGATTCTAGCCATTTATCTTATGGATCATTAATGGATTGCTAATATTCAAATAATTAAAGTACAGTAAAATACCCTTAAGATTAAAAGTACTCAAATTATACAGAATATAATGAAATTTTTCTTTGATTCTTCAGATGATACTTTAAGCCCTGCTAACGTCTCAGGTGCATCATCCTGCAGAAGAGTGATTGTGCTAAAGAAGTGTAGGTCAGAAGAATAACAGATAAATCAGCTTCCACTTACATATAATCGCTACCTTAATTCTCATAAATACTTTTGCAGAGTTCATAATGTAGTGATCTACTAACTTTTTTTCAATTCAACTTAACAAATCTTTATCTAGCGCCTTCTTTGTGCCAAGCCCCATGGTAAGCTCTGGGCAGCCGTAATAAGTGTGATATAATGCCTGTCTTTAAGGAGGACACATTCTGACTTTGGAACAGTATATTATCCCCCTTGCAATAGAATTACCTTATCAATATTTAATTGGCTGTAAGTGGAATATTAACAGCAACAGATCTACATTTTAAAAAATAACAATTGGTATGTCCACTGATGTTGTAAAGTGACTACTATTTTTCTCTTCTCCTCTCCTTTATGTTATCTATTTCAATGAGCTATAATTTTACCTCCTATGTCACCCAAGTTTATTTTGAAACTCTCTCCCATATGCACACACACACACACACACACACACCCCTTACTAAATAAATCATTTGATGGTGGTATTTATGGTATTACCTAACATCTAACACTGCTGCATATTCACAGGGATTTTGCAAAAATCTCTCTTATGACTCTTGGGAGGGAAGAGGAGCAGGGAACAAAGGCAGAAGAATGAGAGGAAAGAAGCATAACCTTCTCTTTGGCAGATGTCTGAGAAAAGGAGACCCTTTATGAGATCACTGCATCAAAGGGAAGTAAGAAGTTTCCAGGCTGCCAGTCACAAAGCCACCAAAACTCACTTTTAATGAAAAAAGAAACTGTTAACTCCTGCACTGTTGTAAAATACTTACCAAAGACACCTTCCCTGCTAAGTGCCATTCATTTCAGGAGTGAAATGCTGTAACAGAGAAAAATGCCCAGGGCAACTGGGAACGGGGAACTGTGTGGTTCAACTGTCCCTGTAGGGGAGGGAAAGCGTCTCTTTCCTTGACAGCTACCCCACTTAACTACTGTGCAGTCAGCTCTACTTGGCACCAGTGAAAATTCAGCCTTCCAGCAGATTCCCTGCCATCTGCCTTATGACTATCAGCCTACAGTCAACACACCTTGAATGCTTAAAATCCTCAATGACCCCAAGGGCTGCCTTTTGGGGGCAATTAGAAGATCCATGGGAAGAAAATCTTTACTTTGCCACTTGGCTTCAGTTTACAAATTTAGTTGAAATTCTGGAAGACAACATTCAACTAAACATTATTTCCTGATTTATTTTTTCTTCACCTTGGTGCTTTTTTGGTATCCACAGCCAGCAGCAATGGAAGCTGAGGGAGTGACAAATGGCCATCAGGAAGGCTTGAGTCTCCAGAAAATCAGCATAGATTTTATTCAACTAACAAGGAGGAAAAAGGAGAAATGAAAACAGAAACAAAATAAGCTCAGTTTTTGGCTCCAGGGTTCTACCAGGTATGTGCCAATTTATTCACCCTGAAATCGGAAGAGATTCCAGATGGAAACATTTTCATTTGTTTTTATTATTTCTTTACTTTATTGGGATTTTAGTGGTTACTACTTGAAAGTTTCCTTGTACTAAGGAAGGAAGGGCTAAGAAAGAAGCAAAGACAATTACCCAAAATCTATGGAGGGAAGAGAAGTGTTTACTCACTTAGATCACTGGAGTATGGAGTATATGTCTCAGTAAAGCCAAGATCTGCTCTTCCAAAATGTATTTTTCCACAAGAAAAAAAAAAAGTTTAATTTTTTTTTTGTACAAAACACATGACTGGGCTTGAGTACAATCAAAACATGTCTTCCTGATCCATTTGAGTCCTAGCTAAATGACCAAAGCTAAATGACTATTCACCAGTTCAGTCCAGGGCCTGAAAACTTAGATAATTGCTTGTATCTTCATAGTCTGTAAAGTCTTGTGAACAGTGGTATAGATGGTAGAAAGTTTTTTTAATCCAGCTAGTATTGTCCTCCGCACGGTTACATTTTTATCCCTGGTAATTTCTGTCTAGTTCCTCTTGTTGAATGATTCCTCTAGATTTGGATTAATAGACACCTTAAATTTCTTCAATTCAGATCCACGTTAATTAGATTCATAGCTCTACTCATTTTCCTAGGCACACACTTAAAGAGGTCATAAGCTCAAATATAAATAATGCCTCTGAACAAATGCATTTTTCAATACTGTATTTAAAAATACACTAAAGCTGAAACAATAGCTTCCTAGTTAAAATAGAAAGTGGCCTAGTTTCAACCAAAAACATATTAACATTTAACCATACTGCACCTGTGTTCCAAGGACAGTTTTTTTAGCTTCTTAAAGACATTTAAAAATGCAATTTAAGGGCTTCCCTGGTGGCGCAGTGGTTGAGAATCTGTCTGCCAATGCAGGGGACACGAGTTCGAGCCCTGGTCTGGGAAGATCCCACATGCCGCGGAGCAACTGGGCCCATGAGCCACGATTACTGAGCCTGCGCGTCTGGAGCCTGTGCTCCGCAACAAGAGAGGCCGCCATAGTGAGAGGCCCACGCACCGCGATGAAGAGTGGCCCCCGCTTGCCACAACTAGAGAAAGCCCTCGCACAGAAACGAAGACCCAACACAGCCAAAAATAAATAAAAAAATAAAAATAAAAAATAAATGCAATTTAAGTTATTTCGTAGCATCTTAACGTGGTTTTCAATCACTTCCATTTGGAATTAAACTTAGATTGACTTTACAATCAATACTCATCTTCCTTTTTTCCTAGATTTTTTGGAGACAAGAAGTAATTCTCTATGTTGCAAAGAAGAGTTTTAGTTGCATTAAGAATTTCTACGCTGAAGAGAAAGACAAATACCCTATGATATATCTTATATGTGGAATCTAAAATATGACACAAATGAACCTATCTATGAAACAGAAACAGATTCACATACATAGAGAACAGACTCGTGGTTGCCAAGGGGGATGGGGTTGGGGGAAGGATGGAGTGGGAGGTTGAGGTTGGGGTTAGTAGATGTAAGCTATTATATATGGAATGGATAAACAACAAGGTCCTACTGTATAGCACAGGGAATTACAGTCAATATCCTGTGATAAACCATAAAGGATATATATAACTGAATCACTTTGCTGTACAGCAGAAATTAACACAACATTGTAAAACAACTATACTTCAATTTACAAAAATTAAAAAAAAAAAAAAAGAATTTCTACACTGTCAGAATTTGAATCAAAAAGAACAAGCATGGTAACTTTTTTTTAAACTGAAAAGTAAGTGAAAGATCCCAAGTGTATGGCTCACTCATATCAACTCTCAGGTCAGGGTCTTAGAATAGCAAATGGTGTTTTTCCAGCCTCTAGATCCCTGTTGCATTTGCTGGGATTCTCTCATTAGCAGTTTCTGGAAGCTGGAAGTGAGTTCCATAGCCATGACTGATGCTTTGAACTCAATAGGTTTCTTCGGGGTAAAATTTTACACCAGGGTTCCAATTAGAATCTAAGGCTGATTACTTGCATTTATAGACCTCCGGTCTAAATCCAAGCTTTCCTCATCACTAAATCGATGTTTCTTCACTAGATGATTAATCAATTAGTGGTTTCTCCCCAGAAGTCTTCTTTCTATTGCTTTTGGGGAAGCTCCAATGGCTTTGCTTTAGCAAACAGCGAAATTAGCTACGAGGTAGCTCTGGAGCCTCCCTGCCTCCGTTTATAACCCAACAGCACCACTTACCAGCATTGCCACCTTGAGAAACTTGCTAATCCTCTCAAGGTCTTAGTTTCCTTATACATTAAATGTAAATACTTAACAATACTGGTCTTAAAGAGTTCCTTTGAAGATTAACTGTATAAAATGTTACAGCACTATAGTAAGTACTCAAAATATGGGATATTGTAAGCTATTATTATATATGTTATATATGTATGTTATATATTATTAGGTTTGTTCTGGTTCACTGGAGTCTCACTGGGGTGTAACACAAATTATAGCATAACCTAACATGCCCTTGAAAATCTCCCTAAGGTAGTATGTACTCTTTTGGGTACAGAGCCTTGAATAGACACAGCATCTATAGCAAACATGGTCAATGCCCTGTTGATATCCTTACTGCATGCTAACACCTGCAACTCTCTGCTGAAGGACTTTTCATACGTCTGTGGGCCCACCCTCAGCCCATGTTTAGGGTCAGCCAGAAGTCTGGAGAGTTAATGCCTCTCAGAATCTTCAACAAATGACAAACAAGCAATTGATAGGTAAATGCCACTTATTCCTTGGCCATCAGTTGGGACAAATGAAATATGTTCACACTGTTCTCCAGAGTTCCCTTGAGGGTCTGAGCTCCAGATACCCTCAGAGATAACTGTTCAGAGGACACCTTTAATTGTCTTCATCTCCTTCATTCACTTCTCTATTCTCCCAGTATTTCCTGGGATGACCTCCCATACACATCACTTACACTTGAATCTTTGTCTCTAAGTCAGCTCCTGGGAACCCAAGAAGAGCTCTCAACAAAACTGTATATTTTCTTTCAATAAAATGTGGAAATAAATTGTTTCTTTTTGGTTGAGGACCTAGTAAAGTAACTGACTTGGCTTGAAGGCTATATATTACTTATATGTATTTATATTACTTATATGTATGTGGGTATTCTTAGAGTTGAAATCATAGTGGAACTCAGCAGCGTGGTTCTGCCTTTCCACTCCAACTTCCAGAAGTTTCTCCATTCTTCCGAGAGGTTCCTTTAGAATACAGGCCTTAGCTCTCCCTTTTCTCTTCTCTTCTTGAAAAATTGACCTCAAATCAGTAGCTGGGGCCAAACCAGATACATAGTTTTGCATTTCTGGGGAAGGAGGGAAGGCAAAGCAGCAGCAACACAGGGGATATTAGAACTAAGTAGGAAGAGAAGAGTTGAGGGGTTGGGGAGGGGGCTTGGAGTGGCATGTTGGAACCTGAGCAGAGCATACATAGCATAAAGATCAGGGTTTCTAAACACTATTTGTTGCTAAAAGGAACGAGGGCTGATTCCTGGCTTCTACATGATCTTGTGCCAAGGACAAAAAGAAGTGCTCCAGGAATAATGGGGCTGTGTCAAAAGGATACAGAGGTCATCTTGAAGGGGCTCCTACTTGTCTAATCTGGGACAATTTGAGCATCAATAGAAAACTATGTAGCAACAAATTATAACCATTCAACAAAATAGAAATCTCTGAGTTCCTACTGATCTTAACTAATGAATTAAATTTGATGAAAAACAGGATATTTACAAAATCTTGAAGCACCTCCCACACAAAACACATCTTAATTACAAAGGGAAAAGGAGTGACATTACTATGGAGAATTCTGGCAGACACCACCTAACTCAAATGTTCAAACTTAATATAACTAATAACGGAACAAATCAAAATTGTACACCACCACGTGATAGAATGCAGTAAGACGTTTACTGCTGTGATATTCCTGCTGAAGACACATAACATGAAAATAATCAGGAGGAACCATTAGTAAAAGGCAAAATAGAAGGACATTCCACAAAATATCTGACATTCAAAAATGTTAAGGTCATAAATGTTAAGGTAGAACTGAGGAACTTTTCTAGACTGAAGGAGACTAAGAGATATGACAGCAAAAGGCAACATATGAGACTGGCCTGGATTCTTCCCATAATAGACATTATGGGAAATTTTAAATGAGATCTGAAGGTTAAACAACAACAATCTTAATTTCCTGATTTTGGTGTACAATTTGGTTATATAGGGAAAAGTCCTTGTATACAGGAAACACACACAAAAGTACCACGTAGGCCACTTACTCTCAAATGATACAGAAAAAGAAAAAGGGGGGTGGTGGTGGTGGTATATTCACTAGTCTTAAAATGTTTCTCTAAATTTGAAATTTTTTTCTAATTTGGTAGCCAGAGAAAATACCTATAGATACCAATATTTAAAGATCCTACCCCTGCCCCCAAAAAATCAGTTAACCAGCAGAAGACCCCAGTCAACAAGCTCTATCAGCAAAATGCAGGTTTCATCAGGTTTTCAGTACCTCACACCAAAGTGTGAATAATCAACCAAAGATCATTAAACTCTTTAGGAAAGCTTACACCATGCCCAAACAAACCACCAAGGGACAAAATGATCCAAACAAAAACACACATAAGAAAAAGAGAGCATTGGTCCATTTTTTTTTTTAAACAGTATCTGTGGAGCATTCACAAAGTCACCACATAAAATAGTGGAGGTTTTTTGAATGAGCTCTCCCATTTTCAACACAAAATTCAACTTTGCCCACATTCTTTTGACATACTCTCCCAGAATAGTTGAAATTTACTAAAGCAATCACTGATGGCTGTTTTTAAGAGAGTTGATGGAGCTGAAAATCACTGAAATTCAAGTAGTAGTTTACTACCTAGGCTTTAGAATCAGACAGACTCTGGTTTGAATCACAAATCTGCCAATCATATTGGATGTTCTTCCTGATTCTTCTTTTTTCATCTGCAAAATGAGGACAATCATACCTACCCTCACTGTATGGTTGTGAAGAGTAAATGAGATTATATTCACAACTTTGCACATTACAAAGTACTCATCAAGTGATGCTATTGATAGTATTTTTATTACTCACCATTAGCTGTTCATAGTCTCAAGATAAATAGGTCTTCCTTCTGGAAGAGGCCCTGAGCTCATCATTTGTCTCAATCACGTTCTGTCAAAGAAATGTCCATGGCCAGTTTCTACTGATCACTCCACTCTCCTCGTGACACCCATTCCACCAATCAGTATCTATGTCCCAGTTTCCTAATTATTAAACTGTTGTCTCTCAGCATCAGACCCTATTTTCTGTACTCTGTTTGGCAACACAAGGACTGAGACGCTAAAAACCTTCCTCTTCCTTTGCCAGCAGCTCCCTGTTAGGCTCTGCCACAAGGGGATGCTAGAGGGAAGTTGCTCCTTCCTGTTTGCATCTTGCTTCCATTTTGGTTTTCTGTTGTTGCTTTACTTTCCTCTTCTGTGTCACTCTGACAGCCCTTCTTCACCCTGATGGTTGGTTCCAATGTAGTCGTTGATCTCAGTCTACAACACTCAGAGAACCAGCCTCAACACACGACTCAAGGACAGCAGCTCTGCAGAGCCCCTCCCCAAGCCACTCAGTGTTAATAATCCCAATCTCTTCCCTCTTCCTGTGGTCCTGGGGTTGTGTTCAGTGTTCCCTTTTGACCTTTTTATTTCTGCAGTACCTGTTAACAATAGGTATCGAAAAGTTCTTTATTTTAAATTCTTTCTATTAAAATAATGGGTGTGTATTTTACCTCCTGCGTGGACTCTGAGTGATACACATGGGTTGTACATCCTTCTTAAAGTCCTCTTTAGACTCTATCCCAGGATCCCTTCTGGGAATAATCTTGAGCCATAAGCTTAGTCAGTTCTGCACCAACCTACTCAATGTAGGCATTTCTCAAATAACTTTGATCCCCATGACTGTTCAGGCTAACCACGGCTCTCTGTCAAAGTAACACTTGTCACTACATCTGATCTTTCCATTCACGTCCACTGGCCCCTTAGAGACAGACACATGTGTTTTACCTGAGTGCCACCAACCATTTCCCTTCACTTCCTACCTCCCACCGAGATCACCTGTAAAAGGTTTTTGACTCAGGATAGTAACATAGCTGAGAAAATTGTTGAAACGAAAGGTAGTAGAGAAGGATAGACAGACCCATATGTATCATGTTTTTATCACATATTCTGCCTCTCTTCCATTTCTCCTACCTCCAGGTCACTCCAAAGAAGCCATCAGTATTTTCCTCAAACATGATTTTCATCTTAGCACTCCCTTCCTCAAGCAGGTACAATGACTCCCTATTGCCTACCAGATCAAGAAAAAACTCCTAAGTTAGACCCTGGGTATCATTAAGATGGCTTCAACCAATTAGACTGTTACAGTCTGCAGGTATTCCCACTGGGGAAATGGGATGCGTGGGAAGTGGGCCTGGGGTTCAGCCACTCTCAAAGCAAGCACTCTGGAATGTGGTATACTGGGGAAAGGGCAGACGAGAAGCCATAATCTCCATAGAATGTGGTAAAGCGTAAGAGGGAATCCCTCCAGAAATGGAGCAAGTCTTTTGGAAGAGCTTGAAATGCTCCTCACCTCAGTTACATGCTGTCAGGGGCCACGGAACATCTTCAAGACTATTTGAGGGCCAGGAAATCTTCACTCCTTGACACCAGCGGTTGCTATGCCTCTTTGTAGAAGGCCATTTATGTACAGTAAATTGAGTCCTTTACCTGCATTAAAAGAATTTGAATACTTTACCTGTCTCAATGGGTGTTTCCATCAACCACACATATCCACCAGATAAATTTCTACAAAAAGACTTTTTAAAAAATGCTTATTAAATAAATCTATGATGGCTACCTTAAATAAACAAACAACTACAATCTTTAGTTTTTTGGATGGTCACTCTTTTGGTTTTATTACATTATATAAGTTTTGCCAAAAAGTTCGTTCTGGTTTTTCCATAAGATAATATGTTACCTACAAGGAAAATTATCTATGCCTAATTTATAAGTTTTAAAGAGATTGTTCAGGTTTTTTCTATATGATTCTAAATAGCCAGCTAAAAATAGAAAATTCAGTCAAATGTCTGCAATTCTGATCTACATGATATCAAACACCTAGATATTTAAAGATACCTGGATCATTGGCATATCTTATAGATCAGCCTAAGGAAGAAAGAAAATTAGGACATGTAAAGCACATTTCCATATTTTTAATGCTTCTACTGAATTTTTACTTGGCTAATTATGATTTGGCTTTAATGTTAAATATTATGTTTGGGGTTTTTTTCTTATAAGTTGACTTGGTACTAAATTATATTTATTTTTGATGTGTCTGTCATGACTTTAAATATATTTACTGTCATTCATTTCACTTCAATGTTTCCTCTCAGCTATGCTCTTGCCATTTACTCTGTTTTAGCTGTTTTGTGATTAGGATATGGCATATTTCAAGCTTTTTCACTCTTTATTTCTCGAGGATTTATATTTTTAACTTACCTTGATTTCTTACTTAATGTTACAAATCTCTCTGATTTCAGGAATCTATAAAAATACTGAGGGCAAAATGAGGGATATAATCAAAAGAAAGTTTCTGTTACCTGATTTCACCAAAATATGAAGATTTGATGAACAGGGTGGGGGTGGGTGGTACTGCCTATCTAAATCCATCCGTGGCCCACATTCTGAGCTTCACATGTGGCACATTACAAGATATTTTAAAATTTTTGCTTATTTCCATGAAATAAAATATGTTTACTATACATATACTACTGAAACAAGTAGTTTATTCACACTTGAATGTAAAGAACATGCTTCTCTTGATGAGTCATCTGGAGGTGGTAAATGTAAGTAGCAATGTATTTATTTTTGTAAATGTCCTTTAACCCACACTGCTGGCCAAACTTCAGGTTCAGCCTCATTTTATAGGCTGCTTTAAGAAAAATAACTCTCACTTAAAAATAAATAAACATATGACCATCAATGACAATTTCTTCTATTTATATTTCCTTAGAATGCATCATATCTCATATAACTGAATTTAAATACATTCTCAGATTAGTAAAATGCCACTCATTCCAAAAGTCCTTTGGAATGTGCCTACCCCAAGAATACCAAGATGCACTTAGAATAAAATTCAAACTCTTTTACCCTGACCGACAAGGCCCTGCCTGATCTGTCAATTACTCATCAATTATTACTCCCTTATTTAATATATCCCAGCCATACCAGTCTTCACATTACATGACTTGCAAGGCTCATTTTCCCCTCAGAACCCTTGCATTTGCTGTTCCCTCTACCACCAAGGTTGTTCCTCCAAGTCTTTGGATGACCAGTTCCTTTTTATTCAAGTCTTACCTCAAATGTCACATCCTCGAGAGGTCTGCTCTAAAATTCTAACTGCTCTCTACTCCATTTCTTTGGATCATAGCACTTATCTGTATCTGACATCAGGTATTTCCTTGTTGTCTGCCATAGGCTGAGTCTCTGAATAGCCTCATCCTTCCCTGGGCTTTCTCCTCCATTCTGACCATCTAAGTGTGGTCCTTAGATTCTCTCCAGGTTTCTGATTTGTTTTCCCACTCTCTGCTTGGACTGGGGCCTGCCTCAACATGACATGCCTCAATCGTGACATGTTTATGTTTGGCCCTGATGCCTGTCTTCCTCCTACCAGCACCTTCTGTCTCAGAACTAGATGTGGCTCCCTGTACCCTCATGCCTTGTTTTCACAAAGGGACCTTCCTAAAAGTTCTTATCTTTAAGCTACACTCACTAGATCAGAATCTTTGGCTTGGACCTAGGAACTTTGGTTGAATATTCACCTCCTTAAGAAACAGGCTGAACATGAAGACTGTTTTCTTACTCCTCCAACATTCCTTGAGATGGTAAATTTTGACTCTCTAGTATTACTTGATATTTTCAGGAACTTTATTTCTGGAAATAAATGATTTCTCATTAATTTTATCAGGATGCCAAAATATGATTCATGCAGCTTAGTGCAAGCAACACATGTGAGGTGGTTAGTTGCATGAGTCTGGGTTCAAATCCTAGCTATAAAAAAAAAAAAAAAATCCTAGCTATACCATTTACTAGCAATGAGAACCTGGAGATATTTGTCAAGATCTCTGAGCCTTATCCTCCTAGGTATAAAATGGAGGTAATAAAACAGTCTTCCTGAAAAGGTTGTTGTGAGGATTCAGTGAGATAATGCGAAGTGTTTATATCTGTGCCACACACGCTCACACATAGTGGAGGTGCAGAATGATACAACCCTATGGAGAGGAATTTGCAATATGTAACAAAACCACATGTGTATTTTACATTTTGGTCCAGCATTGCACCTACAAGTACACCTCCACAAGTAGAGTACAGCATAGGCACAAGGTTACTTGTCAAGGCTTTGTTTGTGATAACAAAGTATTGAAAAAAATCTAAATTTGCCACCGCAGAAGGCTGATTGACACAATAGAGCACTACGCAGTTGTGAAAAGAGTGAGAAGTACTTGTATGAACTGATATCAAGGGATTTCTATGATGTACTAAGTGAAAAAAGCAAATGCAAAAGAATATTATGATATATATGTAAAACCTTCACATTAAGACAGAAAATCAGAAATATGTATGTATCTATACACACATATGTAGAAACACATACATATGCATGTATACCTATGCAAATATTGATACGCATATTCATATGTAACTTATTTGCTCACTTTTGCAAAATGAAATATAGGAAGAATAAACCAGAAACTAATGAAAACAACTACCCATAAGTGGTAGATGGAAATTGGGAGAAAGATAGAAATAGAAATAAGGTTTCTCTGAGTAGATTTTTTTAAATGCAGTTTTGCCTTTTGAACCATATGTTTTACATATTCAAAAATTAAATTTAAATGAAAAAGGATTTACAAAAAGCAAGCTCTAAAATTGAATACAAAAACAAATGAACTTAACCATATATCAACTTGATGATATAACCACACAGAGAAGCAGAAGGTTTTGAACACTGTAGTCCTGACAATACACTTGGTAGGACCTTATCAGGCAAATCCAGATTGTGGGACTTTCTATACGGTGTCCATCTTGGAATCTTCAAAAATATTAATGTTAAAACTGAAAAAATAGGCAAGGGGGACTGTACTAGATGAACGGGGACAAAAGAGACAAGATAATGAAATATAATGTGTGATCCTTTCTTGGATCTTGAATTCAACCACAAAAAACAGCCATAAAGGACATTATTGGGACAACTGGGGGGAATTTGCATATGGACTGTAGGTTGCAATATATCATCATATCAATGTTAAGTTCCTTGGATATGATCATAATAAGATGTTTTTGTTCTTAGAAAATATATGCTGAAGTATTTATAGATGAACTGTCATGATTCTACATGAACCTTACTTTCAAACTTTAGGCAAAAAGAAAGACAGAGAGAGGGAAAGCAAAAGTGCAAAATGTTTATATTACTCTTTCAACTACTCTGTAGGTTTGAAATTTTTCAAAGTAAAAATTTGGCAGGTAACCTCCAAAACAAACAAACTAAAAATGATCTGTGCCTGCTAGCTATTACTATCTCTGATTCTCCCAGTCTGGGAGGCTGTGAAAAGGAAACCTGGAATAAATACATATGGCTGATAAATAAAAAAGAAATCGTGTACTGGGATCTATTTTCAGCTTACTGAAGCATGTCAGTTGATACTTATTCATTTCCCATAACATTTGCCCAAACAAATAAAATTGCCTCCAACTTTTAAAAAAGGAAGTGAGACTGTCTCCAAGCCTCCCTGGAAAGAAGCAGTTAAATCTTATCCTTATTTTACCTCCCTCTTACTTAGTGATGTGCTTTGGTGGAAACTCAAGGGGAGTATAGTTCCAGCCAGCCTCTGGAAAAAACGCAGACAACACTGTCTCTCGCTCCCATGAATTATGCTGGGGGACATGCCGCTGCTTCCAGCCTGCCCATCTCAATTATGGTGACAAAGCATCAGGCCAAGAGGCAGACCCCTGGGTAGTTGGGTCTATATTATTTCAGATTTTAAATACTGAAAGCAAGACAGAAAACCTTTCTCCTAGATAGGGAGTGGGAAGTATAATTTACAATAGATTAAGCTCCCCTTATCTAGGGGGCATTTAAAGATCTATAGGACCTTCCTTTTAAATTTCTGGTACACAATTGACCTAACAAAACACCTTTACACACTCCTAAATTACATACTTTTAAAAAGTCTTTTTCCCAGATATATAATATTTGCCCCCCAAGATGATGAAATGACAATTTGCCACTGGCCTTCTATTTTCCTTTCTTTCAAGACTTAAAAGCCTGTTTCACTTCTGTTGCAGGATTGTGTCCAGGTATAGAGAGACACCCTTTGTAACTGGTTAAAAGCTACAGAAAGGCTCTATTGAAACAAAATGCTGCTCATATCCCGATCCATGCCAGTAGGAATAAATCACACAAAAGCACCTAAAGAAAACCGTTTTATAGTTACTACTGTGGTACATTAGCTGACAAGGGAGAGATGCTTACATTTATAGTTTTTTTTTTTCCTTTTGTAGAGGCAGAATCTATATGCAGGTGAAGAATTGTGTATTATCACCGCTGGAATTTGAATACAGCTGATGAGAACTAAGAGCAAAAGGAAGATGCCTTGCGAGGCTTCTTGGTCTTGGCCCTGTACATGGGCCATAAAATTAGGCTGCCTTGCTTCCCTTCGGGACTACAGCACTGCTCTGCAAATGTATTTCAAGATTCCATTTTCACATCCATAAAAATATTAAAATATGCATCTCCTTAAAGTGTGCATCCTAAGGTAATTATGAAGTTGAAGCTATTAATACCAAGGTAACCTTATGATATCTTATATTTACATAGTATTATGTACCTCTGTGCTTGAGAGCATAGTCACAGACATAATCTCACTCAATCCTGGGAACTCTGTGAGGTAGATTGAGTGGTTCATCTTTCCATTATGCAGTTAAAGCAACGGAACAAGACATCATTCTCAATGCTGAAACTTTATGTCTACCATTTATCAGAATTGAAAAACTCCAACTTGAGAGAGAGAGGAAGAGAGAAGTATTCAGCTCTTTCACTTACTAGTTGTGTGGCCCTAGACAAATGACCCAACTTCTCTGAACTTCGGTTTCCTCAGCTGCAAAATAAGGGAAATAATACCTAACTCTTAAGAATGGTTTGAAGGTTAAATAATTTTTTTTTAACTTACACTCAAAAATGATAGCTATTTATTTATTGACTCATTCACTAGTGAATAAAATATTCAGTATCTTAGTGTTTTTAGCATTTGACAGACAAGAAAGATACAGATCCAGAGGAAGCAAGTAATATAACCATACTCTTAAGATACAGTGCTAGCCTTCATGGAACTCACAGACTTGAAGGTTGGTAGACATTTAAATAAACCATTAGAATGTAGTGTGATATTATGGAAAGCCTGCAAAGGCCACCATGGACAGTGTGAAGGTTTTACACTGCACAATCCAGGGGGCAACATTCATGTCACAGTGTCTGTGAGTGATGAAACTCCTAGCGTTGTGTAATGTACCACCTGAGAAGCCATCCACAGCAATCCTGCTGGTAACAGACAAAGGTTAATAATAGCTTCATAGAGGTGACATTAAATCTAGGCCATTCCAGAAAAGAGAAAAAGTGCATAAGAATATATGAAATGAATATGGAATTGCAAGACCACCATTGCCATAGTAGGTGGAGTACACATATGACCAAAAAGTGAAGTTGAAAAGATAAAAAGAGACCATGTGGTGAAAGGCCTTGTAAACCATGCCAGATGAAGTTAACTCTCCCATAATGTGGGGATTAGGGGCGCCAACCTCCCACACAATCAAAAATATGCATATAACTATAGTCGGCCCTCCATATCATGTTCCACATCCTCAAATTCCACGAACCGCAGATCGTGTAGTACTCTAATATATACAACTGAAAAAAAAAAAAGCTGCATATAAGTGGACCCACACAGTTCAAACCATGCTGTTCAAGGGTCAACTGTAATTTGTACTTTACTCTCAAACAACAAAGAGCTTTAGTGCAAATATATGACTGCTGCCTTAGCATACCTTCTCCATTTCCCATCAGCCTCCAATGTCCATTTGGAGATAGTTCCAGGGATTGTCCAAACAGAATGAAACCCAAAAATGTTATTGATAATGCTGAGACCACTATACAGGATGCACTGTGGCTAAAAGGGAAGACAGCCTTAGAATAAAGCGGACACCCTGGCAGGTATACTGGAGTGAGAAGAAGAAACCAGGCTCCTGATGACTATATTGAATCCCTGGGTCCAGTCTTGACTGAAGTCCACCTACTTTGGGATCTTCGGTGATGTGAACCAATAAAATTCTACTTATTACTTAAACCAGTTTGAGTTTTGCTTTCTGTTTCTTTCCACCAAAAGATTTTAACTAATACAAGTGCCAACGAAAGACTCTAAGTAAAGAAGTAGCATAATTGTATATACATTTTATTAAAATATTACTGGTAGGAACTGGGAAAAGAATGTACTAGAAGAGGCCAGAAGTTAATAGAATAGTCTTTCACCGAAGTCCAAGCAAAAAGGGAAGACAAAAGAATGAGCTGTATATCCTGTCATAAAAAAAAATCTTCAAGGAATATTTTTCACAGTAAAACCAAGTTGCAAAAAAATTTGTATAATATAATCTTGTTTAATTTTTAAAACCTTCTTTATTTATGTGCTTATGTGTCATTTCACATTTTACTATTATATTCTGCCTGAATTTTTTTAAAGGACACCTCTTAGTTGTATAATTTAAAGAAAGAAAATTTAAGAAATAATAACCAAGTGACAACTCTGTGGCCTTGAATGGAAAGGATGAATCTGAAAGACATTTAGAAGTCAATCTATCTAAAGCCATCCTTTTAGGAAAAGTTCTAGCCCCACCTTATACACAACTCTTTTCTGGACTACCCCTGCCCAGGATGATCTTTCTCCTTTTAACTCCTAATATTCTCACTCTCTAGATGATCATTCAGTCTTTCCCACATTCTGCCTTGTACTGAATAGAAACTTTTTATGAATGTATTGATATATCTTCCAAATGGTTATAATCTCCAAGAATCTTGGTTTATGCTTTTTTTATAGCTCCACTATGCCTAGCTCTGTGCTTTGTATGTTGTAACTATTCAAATATCTCCTGGTTTGCTGGGTGTTCTTTCACACCCAGTGTAGAGAGGGCACTACACTGCCCTCTCTATTCCCCATTCCCCTACCAAACTCCAAGCACCCCTTGACCAAACAGGCCTGGAAATCTCCTGAGAATGCTTCTGTCCTGCAATATTAGAACTCTTCCAGGTTCTAGTTTTAGCACTGCCTCTGTATTACCAAAAGGCCTTGGGAAAGTCTCAACCTCTGTGGGTCTCTTTCTGTCTGTAAAAACCTTCACAGAAATATGTGGAGAGGCCAAGATTAAAAGTCAAGATTCATGGGACATCCTTGGTGGCACAGTGGATAAGAATCTGCCTGCCAATGCAGGGGACAGGGGTTCGATCCCTGGTCCGGGAAGATCCCACATGCCGTGGAGCAACTAAGCCTGTGCACCACCACTACTGAGCCTGTGCTCTAGAGACCGCGTGCCACAACTACTGAGACCACATGCCTAGAGCCTGTGCTCCGCAACAAGCGAAGCCACAGCAATGAGAAGCCTGTGCACCGCAACCAAGAGCAGCTCCCGCTCGCCGCAACTAGAGAAAGCCCGCAGCAACAAAAACCCAGCGCAGCCAAAAATAAAAATTAAATTAAATCTTAAAAATAAATAAATAAATAAATAAAAAGTTTTTAAAAACAGTGTACATACACCTTAATTTAAAAATACTTTATAAAAAAAAGTCAAGATATTCAGAACCTGTGAAGCACAGAAGGAAAAAGCTGGCTGGTGCAGGAAGACAACATTAGAGAAGAAATAATATGTCTAAAGGAAGATAATTAAAGTACATTCTAGAGAAAGTACAACTGATAAAGACATCCATTTGAGAAAAGCAATAGGACGAGAGGACATAGCTAAAGGCTTTGCACCAGAACCCATGATCCAAGTAAATAAGCTGTCCTCAAATGACTATAACAAAATCACAAACAGATTTTATCTGGTTGTGTTTTGTTGTCAAGGTCATTTACTCAATGAGTTCATTTAGTTTCTATATTTATGAAGCACTGTGGTCAGTATTGAGAAGACAGTAATAATCAAGATAAGCATGATCCTGCCCTCATGAAGCTTTAGGTCTAGTGAAGGATAAAGACAAATAAACAATCAATTGCAATACAGTATGATGAGTGCAGTATTGGGAGGGCACCACTCACATTGTAGTCTGTGTACCTGGACATTTACATTTTTCCCTGAAGGACATTTTCACAAACTGCAATGTGGGTAGTGCTCTGGATAAGAAATATAATGGGTGTTATGGACGGAATGTTTGTGTCTCCCTGAAATGCATATGTAAAGCCCCAACCCCTAAGGTGATTATATTTAGAGACAGAGACTTTATGAAGGTAATTAAGGTAAAATGAGGTCACATGGTTGGAGCTTTCATCTGATGGGATTAATGTCCTTGTAGGAAGAGACATGAGTGGAGAGAGCTCACAATCTTGCTCTCTCCTCACCATGTGAGGACACAGCACGAAGGTGGCTGTCTACAAGCCAGGGAGAGAGCTCCCACCAGAAACCAATCCTGCTGGACCTTGGTCTGGGACTTCCAGCCTCCAGAAAATTTCTGTTCTTTAACCACCTAGTTTGTAGTATTTTGTGATGTCAGTTCTAGCATACTGATTCAATAGGAAAATCACAGAGCATCATAGGAGCACCTAACCCAATCTTAAGGGTTTATAGAAGTCCTCCCAAGAGAAAATGAAATTTAGTATCAGATCCAAGGAATGAGTCATAGTTAGCAAGTCAAAGGGAGAGTTGGTAGAGGGGCTGGGGGAAGGTGTCACGTGGAAATGTTTCCCAGGCAAAGAGAGGAGCAGATACAGAGAGCAAGGCACAGTCACGGTCCACACTGAGCGAGAGGGGCACAGCTGTAAAAGGATTAGCAGGACACAGTCACACAGGTCTTTTATAAACCTTCATAAGAAGTTTGGATTTTACCCACAGATCCATAAAAATGCTATAATATTCATAATATCATGAAAATTAACAATAACTGGAATCATTTGTTCTATGAAAAATAATTTGCAATCTGGAAGGAAATTTTCACTTTTGCAGTTTTTCAAACATTTGCTCAGCACCACATGGTGAGCCGTCAGTGACATTTGTTTAATAAATGATGGGTTTAGTCCTTTTCTGAGGATATTATGATCCTCATCTTACTATCGCAATGTACCCACGGTTCCAAATCAAAGGGTTTTTAATGACCTCTTATTGACATGGTAAAAAAGCCTTTCTCTAAAGAAACCCACGTAATAACTGCTTAAAATTCAGGCTTGCAGTCAGGTTGCCTCCTAAAATTCAGCCTTTGCATCACCAGATCAGCCAACACAGTGCTGGATTTGTGAAGGTCAGGTTTAAACCATCCACTCTAGCCTCCAGAACAATTCTGTATTCTTGCTCCTCCTGCAAGCTGCCGATCCGTGGATGAGTATTACCACTACCATTTTACATTTCTTATCCTTCCGGAAAACAGTAGGTAAACATCAGAGCATGAAATAATATTTTGTTTGGGGTCTGCTGAGCATGTCAGGTCAAATTCTCCCTTTTTTTTGGCCTTCAAATTGTTTTGTGAACTCCCCAAATAGCATTGCACCACGTTTCGTCTTCAGGAAAACAGACTTTTTGAAAACAAGAGTTGATGGACCCTGACAGCCAGCTCCTTAGCATGGGAGATAGTTACACTCTGACCTTGGGGTCCTTGCCCTTCTCCAACGTCCTCCCACAGCACTGTGAACTCATGGCTGCTGGGAGTCCACTGCCTGCTGAACATACCTTAGTCTCAGCATTTGGAGAAGAGGGCTAGCTCTCAGAAATCTTGAAAATACTTTTTCATACTGCCCATTTTTTAGTGTGTATCTGATGCACATGAAAAATCTCAATGTGATAAAACTAAGAATTGGAGCCATGGGATGAGGAACACTATAAGCCACATAAACTCAGGTTGATAACTTGAGCAAACCCCCACCTCAATACGGTACCTCTGCTGATTGAGCTGGCAGCAAGAAGTCATTTGGAGGAAAGGTGTTTCTGTGATCAATAATCTTTGAGCATCCTATTCAGAAATATCAGGCTTTAGGACTCAACAAAAGAGTCTTCCTGAGAAAGCAATGAGACATCCAAATTGCTTCAGAAACAGAGATGTCACTCAACCTCCTGAAACTCTAGAGGAAGATCAGCGAGTGCAGCTCACCTGAATTCTTCACCACTCTGTGTAAAGATGTCTTTGGCCAAGTCATTGGATCTATTTCACATAGAAATAATATTAAGCGCCTACTCTGCCTGAATAACTGTTCTCACCTCAGTGAGGGGTTCACTCTGCTAGAATCCTTACAGGTGCTTTTCTTTCCTCTGGGGCAGCTACCAGCCCCTCTACCACCAGTAATGGACAGCGTATCTACCGGTCACTTCTTTATTTTCACTTGTCTTTGTCTGCTTGTCTGTCTTAGGTCAGGTTTGCTGACAACAGACCCTGAGACAGAGACTTGCACACAGTTTTATTGGGGGATGCAGTTAGGACCGACGTACACATGGAAGTGAAGAACAGAAGTGAGGGAAAGGGGTTCGCGGTAAGAAGAAGGAGATGAATTGGGAGGTAGTCACACTGGGGCCCAGCCCTACAGAGAGCATTGAAGCTAGCATGGGCCTTCAGAGTTGTCCCAATTACAGCAAGGGGGCCGGGGCTTTATATTCCTCAGTTGACAGGTTCTTAGGTGAGGTCTGCTCTAGGAAGTGATCCTGGCCTTGGGTAAGGTAGCACCAGCAGATAGAGAGCGATTCCTGGGGAGGTGCTCGGCTGTGAGTCTTCAGCATCAACACCCCCAGAATCTGGGGGACTGGTGTCTTTCACTGGAAGGGGGCGTGGATGGTGCCTCACAGCATTGACCACACCCTGTCATCCGATAATTTGAGGAGCAGCGAGGGATGGAGAGAGTCTGACTTAGGGTGATTAAGTCACATTTTCTCCCCTCTCATTTAGGTCAGCATCCCCTTTTCATTCCTCCTCCCTCCTAAACTCTGGTGGTATGTTAAGGAAATGCTCCAAGGGGGCTCTTGTTTCCACTCCTCCAAAAGGATCAGACTAAGGCAGGCAGCTTAGGCCAAGGGCCTTGTAGTTTTAAATTCTGCAGTGCTTAGATAGGTTTAAATACATTTTGTAATATTTTTTTACAAAAGGGAATTTCTAATACTCACTTCTAATTTTTCTTGCTAGCTTTGAAATGCAAAATGCACAGTATTTCCGCTACATTCTGGTCCAATGAATTTTTGTCCACCATCCAAGAAGGCTTACAGCCATTGTTTCTATGGGAAAATGTATATTGAGTTCCAACTACTCAGATCAAAAGAAGTCTTGGAACATTGCCAGGTGGGGACCGCCACACAGGTAGTGGCTGAAATGAGCACGTCACAATCGTCAAATCCTTCAAATACACAGAGGAAGAGCAACCAGCCGATTAAAAGCTGAAGTTGCTCAAACTCACGTTGGAGAGCCAAAATATTGTTCTCATCAATTTATTCCCAACAAATAAATCCAGTAACACACACTCCAAAACAAGGTAGGCTGTCTCTAGAGGTCACACGTTTTAATGGAATCGCACTTCGTTTCTGGAACAAGCACATCTTGCCCAAGCAGCTCAGCTGTCATTACTGAGCTGTCTGGTCACTGCTCCCTCCATCCCCAGCATTATCCCCGTCATACGAAGGAAGCTGGCGTGAGGAAGGATCAGGGCTGCAGCCTGCAGCTGGGAAAGCGGGCCTGCCCCTGCCGCAGCCTCCGCCTGGGACTCCCTCCGGGCTGCGGGGCCTGAAATGTCCCTTTAACTCTCCTTGGCTCTTTTACCTGTGAAACAGGCCTCAAACAGCCTTTTCCAGGAAGACTCAATGTTCATTCAACGTAATCAAAGAAAAACCCGCCCTCAAGGGAGACACAGAGCTCAGAGCAGTTTCTGAGGAATGACTTACTTTCCTCCTCAAAGGGGGTTAGAATTTCTGAGGTTCGAGGCCCTCTGATTCCTTTGACAGCGATGTTCATAATCGGCGGCTCTCCGCTGGCAGGGCGGCACCACCGAGGAAAGCCCGGTGTGGGAGGTGTGCCCAGTGCAACGATGCCGGTTAAATAAGTACCCTTCATCACCTCCCAGCAGTCAAGGAGTTTCAAACCCTGTCAATTCATCCCACGTGAGGGAGATTATGTGATTTCCATGTTCAAGTGCCCCTGTGGTTTGATTTGCATAAGCAAAGACTTTGGGGGCTTGGAAACAAAGGATCAGTGTGAAGGGCCGGAGCGCTGTTAGCATAGAGCATTCTGATTTCCAGACATCGGGGCCGGCAAACCACCGGTACCTTCCCCCCACCTCCCCACCGCCCCCCCACGCCCCCGCCCACGCGCTGAGTTTATAGGATTTGACGATTTCTCATCTACTGTAAGGAGAGAGGTTAGGGAGCTGGGGTGTGAGGTTTACTAGGAAGGCTGTCTTCTTAAGCACAGTAATTTATCTTTCCTTAAAGGGCTCCCTTCATCCCAACACCTCTTTCTCTTCTGATGTTCATTCCAAGGCACAAATATTCCGCCTGATAATACTGGGAGAGGCAGCCACAACGATTTCCAACACTGGAGAACACAGAGGGGAGCTCTGCCTTCATCAACACACACACACACAGATGTATTTATTTTTATCCTGTTTTTTCATCCACTCATGGAATATTGATCCAGCAACACCTAATAAAAAAGACACTGGTTAGGAAATTTGAAGACTTGGGTTTGTCCTGACTTTGCCACATTAGTTATCTGGGCAAGTCACCTATGTCCTCTGCAACCCAGTTTTCTCCTCTCTAAAGTAGAAGAGATGGACCTGAAAACCTTTGGATTCCTTCCATCCCTAACATAAGAGAAATTAATAAGACAACCCAGTGCATGGTTATAGCAGACAGACTGAACAACTGGAATGTAGGGGCTGAAGGCCAAGGGGAGTGTCCCAGAAACCCCACCTTAAGTATGTTGTCACCTGTCACTTTAACAGTTTGTCACCTACCATCCCTGAGCTGTCTCTACTTCTTTGAAAGAAGAATATCAACAAATGTGTCTTAGGGCTGTTGGGAAAGTTAAATATAGTACTTCTATGTGAAAAGCACTTTGCAAATTATAAATGCAATACACTGCTACTAATGTGTTAACTCAGGTGAAATTGAAATTCCAAGTACTAACAGCAGGATGTTGTCAAACAGTCCTTTAACCCATTGGTTTTCAGGGGAGTGGAGTTGGGAGTGATTTTACCCCCCCAGGAGATATTTGGCAATACCTGGAGACACTTTTTGTTGTCACAACCGGGAGCAGAGGAGAGGGGCTATTGGTGCTGCTAAACATTCTACAAGACACAGGACAGTCCTTCGCAACAAAAAATTATCCTGCTTAATAGTAAGCCTAATACTCCCAAATCATCCTAAACAGTGTCTGTCTGTTTTCCCGGGAAGGAAGACAGGTCCAGTCAGAATGGACCACCAATACTTAGATCCTGTGAATATACCTAGACTCCCACAGAGTCCTGTAGTCCCATGACAGAACTCCAGCTAAAAGCAGTTTCCCTCGAAGATTTCGTCACCTAGCTCTTAGCTACAAGAATTTGGATGGAGGTTGTCCTGTGACCAAAACGTACCATACATGGAAGGGCAGGAAAATCATGAGCATGTGCATAAGTATGGAAAACATAAGCTCTTTTTTTCACTGGGGTCAGGGGAAGAAAGTCAAATCTCTGTAACACATTTATTACATGTAATTAGGCAATGGGAGTTGGGGAAAGAATGTATGCAGATTGCACAAGGCATCCAGTATACGGTGGGCTGAACTCACTAAGTCTGTGTGTATTCCATCCCATGCAAAGGAGTAGCTCATTCTCTCTGGAAATCTACCAGTCTAAAGGTCTGCTGTGAACAGACATTGTAAGGGTTTAAAATATCTGCTATAATTGATATTTCTTTCAGTTACTTTTTTAAAAAGAGGTTTGATCACTAGCCAGGTGTTACAGAATTTGAAGCGTGACTAGTTCTACTGAATGTCTGTTGATCATTTGCACTAGAAACACTGCTTGCAACCCAGGCTGAACAGTGAACATGATTCTGTTGGATCTTTAGTGGGTTGGTAGTTTTAGTCTCCAACTGGTTCAACACCTCAGATGGAGAAAAATAAATAATGAAACCAGAAACTTTTATTTCACATTTAAATAGCAATGTTTTTGTCCCAAAGAAAAAAATAATTTTAAATGCATTTGAATTATTTCTCACCATAATGCCTTAAGGAGGATGTTACCATAAATGGGGAAACAAAATTGTAAGGAATAAGAAAGCTTTGAAGGTAGGATTAGAACTCACAACTTTTAAGTCATTGAAACTCATGGCAACAGTTCTGAAAATGCAACAGTTACCTTCTCTATACCTTCTCCTTAAACTTGACGTTTTCCCATTCCGTGTTATGCCAATATGTTCTCTAAAAGGCTTTTTTTTTTTTTTTTTTTTAATCACAGTGACTTGGTAGGTGAGGGTATTGCAGTGCTGGCCATACCCTCTTGACTTGTCACATTCAGACCAGATTTCAGTCCTTGGGCCTGGTGTTAAGGTCTCTGACACCTCTGACCATGCTGAGAGTTCTTCCTTTAATGTTGGTGCAGGCACTGGCACTGACTCTTTCCACAGAGGTGAAGAGCCTGGCAGTGAAATCGCATAGTGGAGGTGAAGACCTTGTAAAACACAGAGCAAAGGCATGATGGTTTTAAGGTGAACCAAGGTCACTGCTCCTGGGAGTTTGGTGAGGTGACATTGACAACACCTTCAGAAGCCCTGGTTTTGTAGTACACTGGTCACTGAGGTCTCTTTGAGAGGAAGTAGCTGATTAAGGTATATGCAGATAACATTCCAGATTTTTCCTGGGTCTGAATATAAACTTGGCTGGCCTTTTTGAAATGGCGTGAAACCTGTCAAGTCACCAGGCTGCCATTTTTGAAATTCCTGCTACAGTGAACTAAGTGGCACCTCCCAGGATTTACCCCATGTTCAAAAATTGTTCTTATAATTAAAGGATAAAACCACCTGATAAAACTCTAAGAATATAATTTAGGTCCCAGGACACTCCAACTATTGGGGGCCTACTTTTGTCTCTGTACTTCCCTTAGGACCTAAGTGAACTCTTAAACTTTCTAATTGACAGTTTATTATAAGAAATTCATAAAAGGTATTATTCTCCTATCATCCTGTAACATGCATGCACACATACACATTTTCTTTGTAGAGTTCACTTCTGAGGTTTCTGGTTAAAGACAATCCCAGCTTCAAAATCCCAGGTTTGAAGCAGAGAGAGACGAACAGCTCAGGAGGTGCCTCTCAGAACCTGTAGATCATTTTTATTAAGGATGGGGAGACACGGGAATGGATGAAGGCAAAGGGAAGATTATTTTCCATAGACGTGTATACGTTCAAACTGGAGGAGAAGTTCTCAGTGGTGCGTAGGTTAAGGAATCTTAAATAAGTGTCCAAGGAGCTTTCCCTGAGAAAGCAGTACTACCCCTGGTAGGGTCACATACACGGGCTGGTTTTGTCAGCACAATTGGAACAGAAGAACCTCAAAGCCAAGCCTCTGGGAGAACAATAGCCTAGAATGACAAAGAGATACAGGGAGAAAACTCATCTTAGTGAAGATAATGTTTATTCAAAAATACTTCCAGAAGCTATCATGCTTCAAGGAATAAAGACACTTTTTTCTTTCTATAATAAGGAAATTGAGCCAGTCACACTGTTAGAGCAGTGGTGACAAAGGAAGCTCAGCCAGACCCAAGATGTGGGCAGGTACTTATAAGACCCTCAGATGGGGGACCTTCAGGATGGTGGAGGGGTAAGACATGGAGATCACCTTCCTCCCCACAAATACATCAAAAATACATCTACATGAGGAACAACTCTTACAGAACACCTACTGAAGGCTGGCAGAAGACCTCAGACACCCCAAAAGGCAAGAAACTCCCCACATACCTGGCTCTGTGGCTGACAGGGTCATGGTGCTCCAGTCGGGTGTCAGACCTCTGAGGGGGGAGAGCCAAGTTCAGGACATTGGATCACCAGAGACCTCCCAGCCCCACATAATATCAATCAGCGAGAGCTCTCCCAGAGATCTCCCTCTCAACGATGAAACCCAGCTCCAATCAACAATGAGCAAGCTCCAGTGATGGACACCCCATGCCAAACAACTAGTAAGACAGGAACACAACCTCAGCCATCAGCAGAGAGGCTGCCTAAAATCATAATAAGGTCACAGACACCCCAAAACACACCACCAGACACAGTCCTGCCCACCAGAAATACAAGATTCAGCCGCATCCAACAGAACACAGGCACCAGTTCCCTCCACCAGGAAGCCTACACAAACCACTGGACCAACCTTACCTACTGGGGGCAGACACCAAAAACAACAGGAATTATGAACCTGCAGCCTGCAAAAAGGAGACCCCAAACACAGTAAGTTAAGCAAAATGAGAAGACAGAGAAGTACACAGCAGATGAAGGAGCAGAGCAAAAACCCACCAGACCAAACAAATGAAGAGGAAATAGGCAGTCTATCTGAAAAAGAATTCAGTGTAATGATACTAAAGACGATCCAAAATCTTGGAAATAGAATGGAGAAAATACAAGAAACGTTTAACAAGGACCTAGAAGAACTAAAGAGAAAACAAACAATGACGAACAACACAATAAATGAAATATAAAATTCTCTATAGGGAATCAATAGCAGAATAACTGAGACAGAAGAACGGATAAGTGACCTGGAAGATAAAATAGTGGAAATAACTAATGCAGAGCAGAATGAAAAGAAAAAAATGAAAAGAATTGAGGAGAGTCTCAGAGACCTCTGGGACATTAAATGCACCAACATTCGAATTATAGAGGTCCCAGAAAAAGAAGAGAAAAAAAAAAGGGACTGAGAAAATATTTGAAAAGATTATAGTTGAAAACTTCCCTAATATGGGAAGGAAATAGTCAATCAAGTCCAGGGAGTGCAGAGTCCCATACAGGATTAATCAAAGGAGAAACACACCAAGACACATATTAATCAAGCTATCAAAATTTCAATACAAAGAAAAAACATTAAAAGCAGCAAGGGAAAAGCAACAAATAACATACAAGGGAATCCCCATAAGGTTAACAGCTGATCTTTCAGCAGAAACTCTTCAGGCCAGAAGGGTGTGGCAGAACATATTTAAAGTGATGAAAGGGAAAAACCTACAACCAAGATTATTCTACCCAGCAAGGATCTCATTCAGATATAACGGAGAAATTAAAACATTTACAGGCAAGCAAAAGCTAAGAGAATTCAGCACCACAAAACCAGCTTTACAACAAATGCTAAAGGAACTTCTCTAGGCAGGAAACACAAGAAAAGGAGAAGACCTACAATAACAAACCTGAAAGAATTAAGAAAATGGTAATAGGAACATACCTATCGATAATTACCTTAAATGTAAATGGATTAAATGTTCCAACCAAAAGACATAGACTGACTGAATGGATATGAAAAAAAGACCCATATATATTCTGTCTACAAGAGACCCATTTCAGACTTAGGGACACATACAGACTGAAAGTGAGGGGATGGAAAAAATATTCCATGCAAATGGAAATCAAAAGAAAGCTGGAGTAGCAATTCTCATATCAGACAATATAGACTTTAAAATGAAGACTGTTACAAGAGACAAAGAAGGACACTACATGATGATCAAGGGATCAATCCAAGAAGAAGATATAACAATTGTAAATATTTATGCACCCAACATAGGAGCACCTCAATACATAAGGCTAATGCTAACAGCTATAAAAGGGGAAATTGAAAGTAACAAAATCATAGTAGGGGACTTTAACACCACACTTTCACCAATGGACAGATCATCCAAAATGAAAATAAATAAGGAAACACAAGCTTTAAATGACACATTAAACAAGATGAACTCAACTGATATTTATAGGACATTCCATCCAAAAACAACAGAATACACTTTCTTCTCAAGTGCTCATGGAACATGCTCCAGGATAGATCATATCTTGGGTCACAAATCAAGCTTTGATAAATTTAAGAAAATTGAAATCATATCAAGTATCTTTTCCGACCACAATGCTATGACACTACATGTCAAATACAGGGAAAAAAAAACTGTAAAATATACAAACACATGGAGGCTAAACAATATGCTACTAAATAACCAAGAGATTACTGAAGAAGTCAAAGAGCAAATCAAAAAATACTTAGAGACAAATTACAATGAAAACACAACGATCCAAAATCTATAGGATGCAGCAAAAGCAGTTCTAAGAGGGAAGTTTATAGAAATACAATCTTACCTCAAGAAACATGAAAAATCTCAAATAAACAACCTTACCTTACACCTAAAGCAATTAGAGAAAGAAGACCAAAAAAACCCAAAGTTAGCAGAAGGAAAGAAGTCATAAAGATCAGATCAGAAATAAATGCGAAAGAAATGAAGGAAACGATAGCAAAGATCAATAAAACTAAAAGCTGGTTCTTTCAGAAGATAAACAAAGTTGATAAACCATTAGCCAGACTTATCAAGAAAAAAAGGGAAAAGACTCAAAGCAACAGAATTAGAGCTGAAAAAGGAGAAGTAACAACTGACACTACAGAAATACAAAGGTTCATGACAGATTACTACAAGCCACTATATGCCATTAAAATGGACAACCTGGAGGAAATGGACACATTCTTAGAAAAGCACAACCTTCCACGACTGAACCAGGAAGAAATAGAAAATGTAAACAGACCAATCACAAGCACTGAAAGTGAAACTGTGATTAAAAATCTTCCAACAAACAAAAGCCCAGGACCAGATGGCATCACAGGTGAATTCTATCAAACTTTTAGAGATGAGCTAACACCTATCCTTCTCAAACATTTCCAAAATATAGCAGAGGGAAGAACACTCCCAAACTCATTCTACAAGGCCACCATCACACTGATACCAAAACCAGGCAAAGATGTCACAAAAAAAGAATACTACAGGACAATATCACTGATGAATATAGATGCAAAAATCCTCAACAAAATACTAGCAAACAGAATCCAACAGCACATTAAAAGGATCATACACCATGATCAAGTGGGGTTTATTCCAGGAATGCAAGGATTCTTCAATATACACAAATCAATCATTGTGATACACCATACTAACAAATTAAAGGATAACAGCCATATGATCAACTCAATAGATGCAGAAAAAGCTTTTGAAAAAAATTCAACATGCATTTATGATAAAAAACCCTCCAGAAAGTAGGGATAGAGGGAAATTACCTCAACATAATAAAGGCCATATATGACAAACTCACAGCCAACATCGTTCTCAATGGTGAAAAACTGAAACCATTTCCACTAAGATGAGGAAAAAGACAAGGTTGCCCACTCTCACCACTATTATTCAACATAGTTTTGAAAGTTTTAGCCACAGCATTCAGAGATGAAAAAGAAATAAATGGAATCCAGATTGGAAAAGAAGAAGTAAAACTGTCACTGTTTGCAGATGACATGATACTATACATAGAGAATCCTAAAGATTTTCTCAGAAAACTATTAGAGCTAATCAATGAATTTGGTAAAGTAGCAGGATATAAAATGAATGCACAGAAATCTCTTGCATTCCTATACACTAATGATGAAAAATCTGAAAGAGAAATTAAGGAAACACTCCCAGTTACTCTGCAACAAAAAGAATAAAATATCTAGGAATAAACCTACTTAAGGAGACAAAAGACCTGTATGCAGAAAACTATAAGACACTGATGAATGAAATCAAACACAATACAAACAGATGAAGAGATATACCATGTTCTTGAATTGGACGAATCAACATTGTGAAAATGACTATACTACCCAAAGCAATCTACAGATTCAATGCAATCCCTATCAAACTAATAATGGCATTTTTCACAGAACTAGAAGAAAAAAGTTCACGGTTTGTATGGAAACACAAAATACCCCGAATAGCCAAAGCAATCTTAAGAAAGAAAAACGGAGCTGGAGGAATCAGGCTCCCAGACTTCAGACTATACTACAAAGCTACAGTAATCAAGACAGTACGGTACTGACACAAAAACAGAAATATAGATCAATGGAACAGGAAAGAAAGCCCAGAGATAAACCCACGTGCCTATGGTCACCTTATCTATGATAAAGGAGGCAAGAATATACAATGGAGAAAAGAGAGCCTCTTCAATAAGTGGTGCTGGGAAAACTGGACAGCTACATGTAAAAGAATGAAATTAGAACACTCTCTAACACCATACACAAAAATAAACTCAAAATGCATTAAAGACCTAAATGTAAAACTGGACACTATAAAACTCTTAGAGGATAGCATAGGAAGAACACTCTATGACATAAATCACAGCAATACCTTTTTTGACCCACCTCCTAGAGAAATGGAAATATAAACAAAAATAAATAAATGGGACCTAATGAAACTTCAAAGCTTTTGCACAGCAAAGGAAACCATAAGCAAGACGAAAAGACAACCCTCAGAATGGGAGAAAATATTTGCCAATGAAGCAACTGACAAAGGATTAATCTCCAAAATTTACAAGCAGCTCATGCAGCTCAATATCAAAAAACAAACACAATACAAAAAATGGGCAGAAGACCTAAATAGACATTTCTCCAAAGAAGATATACAGATTGCCAACAAACACATGAAAGGATGCTCAACATCACTAATCATTAGAGAAATGCAAATCAAAACTAACAATGAGGTATCACCTCACACTAGTCAGAATGGCCATCATCAAAAAATCTACAAACAATAAATGCTGAAGAGGATGTGGAGAAAAGGGAACCCTCTTGCAGTGTTGGTGGGAATGTAAATTGATACAGTCACTATGGAGAACAGTATGGAGGTTCCCTAAAAAACTGAAAATAGAACTACCATATGACCCAGCAATCCCACTACTGGGCATATGCCCTGAGGAAACCATAATTCAAAAAGAGACATGTACCAAAATGTTCATTGCAGCTCTATTTAAAATAGCCAGGACATGGAAGCAACCTAAGTGTCCATCAACAGATGAATGGATAAAGAAGATGTGACACTATATACAATGGAATATTACTCAGCCATAAAAAGAAACGAAATTGAATTATTTGTAGTGAGGTGGATGGACCTAGAATCTGTCATACAGAGTGAAGTAAATCAGAAAGAGAAAAAGAAATACCGTATGCTGACACATATATATGGAATCTAAGGGGGGAAAAAAAAGGCATGAAGAACCTAGGGGCAAGACGGGAATAAAGACACAGACCTACTAGAGAATGGACTTGAGGATATGGGGAGGGGGAAGGGTAAGCTGGGACGAAGTGAGATAGTGGCATGGACATATATACACTACCAAACGTAAAATAGAGAGATAGTGGGAAGCAGCCGCATAGCACAGGGAGATCATCTAGGTGCTTTGTGACCACCTGGAGGGGTGGGATAGGGAGGGTGGGAGGGAGAAGCAAGAGAGAGGGTATATGGGAATATATGTATATGTATAGCTGATTCACTTTGTTATACAGTGGAAACTAACACAACAATGTAAAACAATTATACTCTAATAAATATGTTAAAAAAAAAAAAAGCCAAAGACCCTCAGGTGTAGTTTGTGGTCTCTGCTGGAGAGTGAAGGATTCCAGGAAGAGAGATGAAGCAAACATTCCTATAGTGTCTGTCTCAGAACAGCAAGAAAACGTCCTGAGATCAGAGCATCCCAGAACATGCCACCTCACCCTTGCTCAGATTTTACATCGAAACTAATTACCAATATTCCATTTGACACAAAAGTGCTTTAAAATAGAATGAAAGAAGCTTGATAAATATGAAAAGGCAAGAAGGTATATGTAATTACTTCTGTTCCCTTTGCTAATAACTTATCCTATGTGGTTCCCTTTGTTCCTCGAGTCTAAAATTGTCATATGGATCAAAACAAAGTCTTCTTTTAAAAAAGACTTTAAATAAATAAATGAAGAATCTATTTAAAGAAATATATTCTGAGATACACTTGTTTAGTTTCCTCAGTCACTACCCTGATATTAAGTCAAAGTTACACATACTCTCCTAGTGAAATGCTTAAGATAAAACAAGGTTTAATAAATGTTTCAAGCTTATCTGTGAACAGTCACACTTCTCCCTCTGTCTTTTCATTTACTACATTTTTCCACATGAGGAACGCCATATCTGAACAACCATTTTAAAAATAAACAAAGCTCTGTGGGTGGCTGATCTCAGATTGTGTCTGAGATTCATCTTTGTATCGGTGCTAATCTGTGTTGTCATCCAGTCCTGATGCTTCCCCAGCCTCCAGTGGAAGGCACTCACCTAGGAAACAGAAGATCCATTTTTCAATTGTCCCAGAAGGTTCTGTCTCAACATGAATGCTTCCATGAGTAGTTTATATCCCGTTGACTATAACCCTATTACCTCTATTGGGAACAGATGTTGGTATGTTGTGAAAAACTAATATTCATCACAAAAATTTCATTTAGATCATTGTACATGAACACATAGAGATAAATGCAGGGCTAAAGTAATAGAATTCAAGAACATGGAAAAATTCAGAAATAGCTTATTCTTGCTATGCACTTTATCTTCTGGATGTAAAAGCAACAAACTGTGCCAAGAATTGATTGGGAATTGATTATAAAATTCTCTGACCTAAATCAAATTATAAATTATGTGAAAATAGAATTATTTTCATACATTGCAAAATTGTACTTTCCTGAGTATATCTGTTTTATTATGTAGTATTATACACTTTTTTAATAGCACTCTATGCTAATCATCATCATTTATTTTATACACATTTTAGCTCAACTCTACTTATAAGGACACTTAGGATTCCAAACATGTACAGTTTTATGGAAAAATACCATCTTTGATATATTGCCCAGTAGACACTGATAATGTCAAATCTTTTGAGAAGCTTACCAAATAGTGGTAGATTTTTTAGCTATGATTAAAGTGATACAGAATGCCTAATACATGTTGACCAACAAAGAGAGATTGTTGGAAGATTCCAGAACAGTGAGGTGCTATCAGAGGGTGTTCTTAGATGCCCACCAAAGGCTGTTCATTACTTAAGGCCAGGAAAGATTTATGAGGCCGCAAAAGGAACAGAGTGTAACAATTATTCAAAAAGGATATTTGAATTTAGGTATCAAAAATTTGAACAGCCTTAGTTATAGGACATTTGACAAGGGAAATGTCACTGTCTTGATTTTTGAGCCCTTAGAAATGAGTTTGAAACTTGGAATAAGTATAAAATCATCAAAGAGGAGCTCAGCATCTCTTAGTAGGACTGTCCCAGTTTAGCCATGCTGTTATCCGTATGATGTTGTAAAACTTCAAATAAAGATTGAAAGTGTTTTTCCTCACCTGCTCCTGTTTGGTAAAAGTACTCATGAAGAACTTAAGTATCAGAGCCATGCTCAAGTGGTAGAGAATTATGTCACAGAAGTTAATTTTTTTAGAATTAAAATGGGAACTAAGATATCTGATACAACTCCCTTATTTTACAGATATAAATATTCACATTTGGAGAAGCTGAATTATTTTTCTAAGTACATGTGGTAAATCAGTGGGAGGCTGTTAAGCTTGAGGGTGGGTGCTCTGGAATTGTACTGCCAGCTGGGCATCCCCCCTCCACCACTTGGTGACTATGTGAGCATAGAGTGTTTCTTTATTAATCTTTCTAGGTTTCTATTTCAATTTCTTCATCTGTAAAACAGACATAATAATAGTAGAGTGGAAGCCCTCTTATTCAATGTCATAAAGACAACTGTATGAAAATGTCATTGTAAGCAGTGATACATTAAAAAATACACAATAAATTATTTATTTTAACCTAAAAAGTATTTTATTTATCCATCTTTCATGTAGGGCCAAGGCCTTTTCTTTGAGTACAAGTCGTCCAACTTTGTTTCCAGTCATCCATAAAGGTTCCATTCCTTCAAAGTACAGCAAGCATTTTAAAGACATTGTAAGTCCATCTAAACACAGAACTCCTTTAGATTTTTACAGTTTCCAAGTTTGTAGTTGTTGTCTTACCTGTACCTAATTCAACACCTTTTTGAAAAATATATCATATTGATTGAATCCACCCAATACATTCAAGTTAGTTTTTATAAACATAACCTTCTTTTCTACTGGGATTCTTACTGCATTGAATTGTGTTATATTTAATAAAAATATGTTTTGTTGTAACAAGTGCAACTGGTATAATCAGATTTGGGTCCAAATATCTCTGACTCGATAACATGTACCTTGATTTAGAGGAGCAATTTTGGTCAGCTTCCTGAAGATGTGCCTTAAGTATGTCAGTGTGCTTTACAGACGATATGGAGAAAGGTAAGTAGTCCTCTCAATCCAGGTGGTCATGGAAACTTGTACTGAAAGTTCACAGAATAGTGCCAGTATGTTAGCTATTCAAGTTTAGAACTCATTTCTCCTAACTTCTTGTCAAGTGTCAGGAAGGGGAAATTTCTCCCCTACTCCTCTTGAATTCTTTTGGCTGGTCTAATAATTAAATTGATCAAGACAGATTAACAAGGGAAAAAGACTAATTTAATTCATACGCACAGAGCTCTCATAGAAACAAGACCCCCGAAGCGACCAAAGTAGGCTGTTTATATATCATTTTTAGACAAAGAAAAAAGTATTTATGAAAGGGGCTGTGTTTCGGGTAGCAGACTAATGAAGAAATAACAAAGTCTGTTTATACAGCTTTCTTAGCCTTGAATTCCCTAACTTTGTTGATAAGAATGCTTTCTATCCTCCTGGTATAGGAAGGAGGCCTTCACATGGGAGATTTATTTCCTGCTTTTAGGGGAAAGTTGGGGGGTAAGACTGTTTTTTACAAATCTTTTTTTTTTTTTTTTTTTTTTACCAGCTGTTTCTCAATTAACTTTAATTCAAAATAATAAGTGTGCCATTGAGGTATGTGTTGGGGTGGCCTGCCCTTGGCCCTAACACAGAAGATAGATAGATACTTGTAGGTAGATATTCTTCTTTCCTCTCCACACTTTTTTTCACATTGACATTCAAAATTAACTTTGACTATTTAGTTACATTAATAAAAATTACTACTTGATTACATTACATATCCAATGTTTGTTACAATAGTAAAGACTGGTGATTAATTCTAGAGTCACGCTAAATACAGCCCCCATAAGAAAAATGTTTTTATTTTTTTAAGAGTTAGTTTCTATTTTTCTCACAATTAAGATAGATATAGTTTAAGAGTCAGATACTGTATGACACTGATTCAAGTCTGCACATTTACCCACATTTTAATATCTTGGAGATCTGGATACCTTCTTACTGTCCATGACATCTCATAATTATCGTGGACCAGGTGGCAGTCATAACATATGACGCTGCCTGAACATTTACACTCCTTAAACGTATCAACATCAAAATGCAGAAGTGACAGCAACTTGGAAGAGAATCACAGAATCAATAGATCAGTCATTTGAGGAATGCTGCGTCACTAGTGATCTCAATGGCCCAGAGAGCCACACGGTGGTATGGAAAACTACAAGCACTGACAACTTTGAGCTGAAGTCATTCAAAAGAATTTGAAGTTTTAGGAATAATATCCAATTCATTTCACTTACATTTTTGTTTTACATGTATTCACAGGAGGGATGTATGATTAAAAAATACTATGTCAAATAAATATAAATGAGTTATTTCATAAATATTATATAAAGATTAAAATGATCCTGACAATAGTGCAGTAACAAGTACCAAAGTAGCATTCTCATCATAAACGAGTGTAATAATGGGGCAAATATATGAGGCAACTTGGTTCCGGCACTGGTCTGCAAGCAGTGTAAGGCTGTGCTCCCTGAAAAAAGAACTCACGATGTGAGTTTCATTCATAATAGCCCAGCTGTCTGACTAGGGACAAATTCTTGATTACAGTGCAGTGAGCTGGAGTCCAAGCAGATCAAGGCAATCTATCTGAGCTGAGGAGCCAGAGATCAGATTTGGGGCAACTGAAGCAGCTAGAATCTATAGGACCAGGACCCCAGAGGCAGAAGCTGCATGGGACTTTAAAAGTTTGAGTGGGATTTCCTCATGCACCGCATGACAAAATGCTGTGCTGTGCATGGTCAAAATGATATCATATGAGGCTTGCCAGAGAGCAGCTGCTACAGGGTTCAACCTGGAAAAGAGATATTAGTGGTCAAGCAGTGCTTGTTAAAATGTCACTAGCACTTTGGATATCCTCCAGGGCAACAAAAAACTGCCTTTTAGAAGTAAAGCCTCTGCCTTACTCTATACCCACCCAAACAAAACCTAAAACCAAACTCTGACAAGATCAGCTGGAAGACAGAGTGCAGAAATTGTGTCCCATCAAGAGGAGGTTAGAAAACACCTCCAAACACCTTTCTGAACATCTATCCTGACAAAGCATATAACTAAGGCTAAGGTTACACAATGCAAGGTGATCAGCCAATAATTGAACTGCCTGCTAAAATAAAATCAACATTTTCCAGAGTCTCAACAATGTACTATCAAAGATGACGGCTATAAAACCAAATCCAGGGACTTCCCTGGCGGACCAGTGGTAAAGACTTCACCTTCCAATGCAGGAGGTGTGGGTTCGATCCCTGGTAAGGAAGCTAAGAGCCCACATGCCTCAGGGCCAAAAAAACAAAACATAAAACATAAGCAATATTGTAACAAATTCAATAAAGACTTTTAAAAAACAAACAAACAAACAAATCCATAAAGAAACAAGAAAACGTGAGTCATAGTCAGTAAAAAAGCTGTCCAAAAAAACCCATTCCCAAGATGACTCATATGTTTGATTTACCAAACAAAGACTTTAAAGCAGCGACTATAAATATGTTCAAAGAGGTAAAGAAAAATTGTTTTAAAAGTAAAGGAAAATATGGTTGGTCATAATAAGTAAATAGATAGAAAAATCTCAGAAGAGAATTTAAAAAATTTTAAATATAAATTGTACAACTTAAAGTAGAACAACTAAAATGAGAAAATGGGGTTAACTGCATATTAGAGTTGGCAGAAGAGTTAGTGATCTTCAAGATATATGAAGAGAGATAATCCAATCTGAAAAGCAGAAAGAAGAAAATACTGAAGAAAAATGAACAGAGCCCCAAGACGTCTCAGTATTACAATTGGAAAATGCTAGATGATAGATATAGACAGAATAAAGAAAGGAAGGGAGAGAGGGAAGGAGGGAGAGAGGGAGGGAGGGAGGTAGGAAAGACATAAAGATTTGAAAAGAGAAATGGAGAAGCAGAATTATCTCTGTTTACAGATCATATGATTTTCTCTACATAAAATTCTTAAGGTATCTACAAAATTTTTTGAAATTAATAAGTGAATTTAGCTAGCAAAATTTAATACACAAAAATCAATTGTATTTCTATACACTAGCAACAAACTGGAAAGTTAAAATTAATTGAATAAATTTAATTTAAAAAGTACATGATCTCTATACTAAAAACTATACTGCATTATGGACAGACATTACAGTGGACTAACTGGAGAGAAATATACAATATTACAAGTTCAAGTTCATAAACTGGAAGGCTTGATATTATGATGTTCATTCTCCCCAAATTTGAACTACAGATTCAAGCAATCTCACTTAAAAGTCACAGCAGTAGAAATTAATAAGCTCATTCAAAAGTTGATGTACAAATAAAAGGACCTAGAATAGTCAAAACAATTTTAAAATCAAAGAACAAGCTAGAAAAATTACACCATCTCATTGTAAGACTTACTAAAATTTACACTAGTCAAGACAATACAGTAATGGTGTAATGATAGACAAAAGTATCATGGAAATAAAATAGAGTCCAAAAACTGATATACATATATGTGGCCAATTGATTTTTCACAAAAGCCAAAATGTCATCAAATAAAGAAACATATTCACTTCATCAAGTGGTGCTGAAACTACTAGATACCTGTATGAAAAAAAAAAAAAAGAATCTTGACCGCATCTGACACCATATACAAAATTAATTTGATACAATTCATACCTAAATTTAATAGTGTAGACAATAAAATTCCTAGAGGAAAATGTAGGAGAAAATCTTTGTAAACTTGATATAGGCAAAGATTTCATAAACAGAACACAAAAAAGAATTGATAAGTTGGACTTCATCAGAATTAAAAATCTCTGACAGAGCCGGGATGAGGGTGAGGCAAGAGCAGCCAAATCATGCACGTTCAGAGTCAGTTTCTGTCTTTATTTAAAAGTTTGATATTTTGTTCATCATGAATTTTTTATACTAATTTTAATTTTTTAAATATTGGATTAAAATATTATTTATCTTGATTACTTAGTTTTTTGGCATCCCTTTAAACTTGTGCTTGAGACAAGTGGCTTACTCTCCTCACCCTAGTCCTGGCCCTGATCCTGTCCTTCCTAAATTTTGAACTCTGTATCCTCAAGTCAGTGGGACCCACAGGCTTGCTTTTGGTTCTCCCTCCCTGCTGTGTAGCTGGAACACCCTTTCCAGTCAGTAAACTGGGTCAGTTACAGAAAATACCTCATTTGTTTTGCTTCTCCAGGAATCACTGTCCAAGTACCTATCTTCCAATGGGTGAACATCATTTTTTCATATGTTTTGTCCAGTTTTCTAGTAGTTTAAGAAGGGAGGGTAGTTCTGGTCCCTGTGTTCCATTATAGCTGGAAGAAGAAGTACTTGCAAGAGTTTTGAAATGTATTTTTATCTCTAGTGTTTGTATGTTTAAAGTTCAGTGAATACGGCAAGCTCCTCAATATACCTCAATTTATACTGATTTAGAAGAGAGGGTTATCAAAAAAATTTTTTAAGTATTATAATTTTTAATCTATATTAACATTTTGCAGGTGGCCTGGTGACCATTGATTTTTATAACGCTGACTTTATTTTTAAGTCTAAAAATATTTGGTAATTACTTGTAAGAATGCTGTGGGAAGTACACTGAACCAAAGTTATGGACAATGTGCAGGTGTGTGACACATGACTGTCTGAAACAGGATCCACAATGAAAGAACTGGAAGTTGCTGGGTTTCGTGAATGACATTGAAGTTATTTCTATCTCGTATGTGGAGATGTATTCCATCTGCATGAAGCAGGCTAGAGATACAGAGAACTTTTATACTTGCCTCTATTGCTATGAAACTTTGAAGGATGTTTTATCTTTCCTTCCGAAAACAGGGATGAGGTGTTAGTTCCAAGAATGTGGACTAGGCTCAGAGGAGGGAGGTCAGTTGATCTCAAATGGCAGGTCTCTGGGCTAGAATCAGGAGAGGCAGGTGGGAATGACCAAGAGGAAGAATGAAGTATTCAGGTTCCTAAGCTATGGAATGAAGACCAGAGAAACCAGCCACAGTAAGAAGGTCTGAATTAGAGATCAGGAGGTTAGAGGCAGCAGCTTGTATATCCTCAGGCCTGAGAGTGGTTGGAACAGCTTGTAACATAGCAATTTCTGCCCCTCCATTAGTGGGCATTAAATACTTCATCCAGAGGGACAGGTCATTTCATTCTGTTGTGATCAGCAGCACGCATTTACTAGGAGAGAGCAGTAATCATACAACAACAACAGAAAAGAAATTTGTACTCATAAATTATCTCCCTAAGGCATAAGACATTATTTAGATTAGTTTAGATTAAGAAAATTATCTTTTTACTTCCTCTTACTGACCAAACATAGAACAAGCTTCGGCATTTTCTAGCACTGCTGCAACATGTGTTTACTGCAACAGAAATGTGACAGAAACTGCCACTCTGCAAGGTGTAGGAGGCCCATTCATTCTTTTTTTTTTTTTTTTTTGATTTTTGAATTTTTATTTTGAGATTTGGAAAAGAAATTTACAATTGTCAGATTAATTTAGAGATTGTTGAAGTACTTAAAATCATGGTTAACATTACTTCTGTGATATTCCTTGTGCCATGCCAATTACTCAAGATGGTTTCTTAAAAGATTGAAATAATACAGCATATCAATGAACTTTATTTTCTAATTCTTGAAACTTCAGTGTAGACCTGTGGAGGAATGTACAGTCAGGCCCATGGATGCAAAAGACCAATGACACTAGTTATTTTATATAAGGTACTTGAGCATGTCCGGATTTTGGTATCCACAGGAATGGGTGTTTGGGGGTGTCCTGGAACTGATCACCTGAGGATACTAAGGGACAACATAAAATTCACTCTCCTAGCATTTAGTTAACTGGCTTTTGGAATGCATCTAGCATAGTCTCTCCTGTTTGTGAAGTGTGGACAAAGGAGCTAGACAGACTCGAGGGTGTTTGAGGGACGACCACGGACAAGCTCTTGGATCCCCGTGAGCCTCTGTTACTTCTGTAAAATGGAGATTACCTTGCTTACTTCCTAGGGTTGCTCAAGAAACACGTCATTGTCCGAGACTTTCCGGGGTGGCCAGCCTTCGGTTACAACAAAGTCTGCTGGCCTAGTGGAGCTCTGAAAAGACAGGGGGTCTGAGTATTCCTTTGCAGACTACAGTAATTTAAATTTACAACCAAAGCTAAGTTGGTATTTATCTTGGACTAATGGAAAAATTAGGCTTCAGTTTTGTAGACCAATAAGTCAGAAAATGTGCCTGGTTGCCTTTTTGTTCCTGTCTCTCCTCTTCGTTGAACTTTTGTGAAACTTCCTTTCCTCACCATGACCAGACCATTGTTGACTTTTCTCTCTTATGTATGGGAGGTCCCACAGACTGCTTCTCGCAGTCTGCTGCTTGTCTTCATTACTCTGTCTTTAGAGAGATCTTTCTTGTTGTTAGAATAATTGAGTGCAGAGAACTAGGAAGCCATTTTCAGTACACAGTCCTTTGAATGTGGTCCAAATAACTTGAGGCTCCTTGGTTGGCAGCTCTTTTTAATGTAAAAGAGCTTGAGACTGCAGTACTACATGGTAAATGTGACATGGGATCCATCTCTTCTGTATGATAATGACTCCTTTCATCTGTATCTCCAGCCCAGATCCCTCTTTTGAGCCTTGTATGTCCAACCTTGCAGGACACCTCCAGTAGGATTACTTAAAGAACGACTGCATCCAATCCTTCCTGAAGGTCAAAGCAACTCATCATTTCTGACCCAGTACCCAGGGGAAAGCAGTAGCAGGTGGGCTACGAGGCACTGGAATCTGCAGGAACAAAGCCTTCCTTCCGAGGCCCATTCATTCTTAAAATGATTCCGTGTTCTCTTCTCCCTGCTGAGGCTGCCAGCCACCTGCCAATTGTGATGTATTTTGTGATGTAAATGGAGGGAGCTAGACAAGGATCACCAATTAATTTCCTTCCCAACAAATGACAAAACGTATCATGAAACTGGTGACCACTGGGTCTTGGCTTCTACCCCGAAGGCAACAGTTTCTCCTCTTTGACAACTACTTTAAACTTGTAATGAACTCAGCCGTTCTTGCCCCTATGGCCACAACTATCTAAGCCAGGTCTATAAATAGAATGTTTGGAAAAGACGGTAGAGATCCTCTGATCCAGGCCTCCCAGCTTAGACAAGCTAACTGAGGCCCAGGAAGTTATATGACTTATGCAAAATCAGCATAAGTCAAAGATATGTGACTCACACATTTATCCAGTTATTATAGTCAGGGATACCTTTCTTACTTGCCTTACCCTGTCTACACAGTTTTAAAGATAAGTCTATTTTTATTCAAATTATGAAACTAGTTTGCAAATATGTGGTCAGGCTTCTTTATAACCAGAGTAAACTAAAAATTTTAACTTAATAAACAATTAAATAAAATTCAATAAGTTAAATATTTTAAAAGATCAAGGAAAAAGCAGGTACTAATTGCATTAACAAACACTTGAGTGTTTATAATATACAAGGTGCTGGGCTAAGTTCTAAGGAGGATAATGGGGCAAATGCAAAGAAATTTAAGGTAACCTCCAGCATCAGCTATGTATTGCTGCCAAAACAAAACAAAACAAAAAATGAAGCTGAGCAGATTAAGACAACAACTTATTGTATTTCAAGATTTTTTTTTGAATTTTTGAATTTTATTTTATTTATTTTTTAGTTATCCACTTTATACATATTAGTGTATATATGTCAATCCCAGTCTCCCAATTCATCCCACCACCACCGCCACCCCTGCCACTTTCCCCCCTTGGTGGGCTGACCAGGCAGTTCTGCTGATCTCAAGTGGACTCTGGGGCTGCAGTAGGCTGGTGGCTTGGCTGGCACTGGGTGTTCTGATGGCTTGGGGTCTAAGTGGGAATGTCTAAAGTAACAGAGATGGCTGGGCCTCTCTCCACTTGATCTTTCATCCTGGGCTTCTTCACATGATGGCAAAGCATTTCAAAGAAGCAAGAGCAAAACCAAAATCTGCAGTCTCCTTGAGACTTCCACAGCATCAAGTCTATTATGCTATTCGGGACAAAAGGAGAAAAAGGCCCACTCAGATGTAAGTGATGAGGAAAAAGAGGCTTCATCTCTTTGTGGGAAGAGCTGTGAAGGGTTGGTGATCATTTTTAATCTGTCACTTCTCCTTATCTCAGGAACTTAGAATCTAGTTGCAGAAATCGTTAAGTATAAATTGCCACCAGACATAGCATTATTTTACTGCTATGTGTGAGGCAAGTTTCTAATGCCTTTATATGTATCATCTATCTTAGTATTCATTATAATCTTATGAATTATTTTGAGTGATAATAGGTTTTATTAGTAGACATGATGAAACCTTAGTATCTAAAAGGTTAAGTAACTTGACCAAGGTCATGCAGTTTGAGGGCATTGAAGCAGAATGCAGGCCCAAGCAGTCAAATCCAAATCCCAGTCTCTTGAACACCACAGTTTGTGAAATGCTGTTAGGTACTGCAGTAATTTTCTATTGCTGACATAACACGTTGCCACAAAAATATTGGCTTAAAACAACACAAATATATTATTTCACAGTAGTGTAGGTCAGAAGCTTGGGTTGCCTTGGCTGGTTTCTCTGCTCCTGGTTTCACAAAAACAAAATCAAGACTGGGCTCTATTTTTTTCAAGTTCTTTTTTTTTTTAATTGAAGTATAGTTGATTTACAATGATGTGTTAGTTTCAGGTGAGTAAAACAAAGTGATTCAATTATATATTCTTTTCCAGATTCCTTTCCTTTTAGGTTATTACAAAATATTAAGTATAGTTTCCTGTGCTATATAATAAGTCCTTGTTGGTTATCTATTTTATATACAGTAGTGTGTATATGCTAATCCCAAACTCCTAATTTATCCCTCACTCCTTCCCCTTTGGTAACCATAAGTTTGTTTTCTATGTCTGTAGATTTATTTCTGTTTTGTATATATGTTCATTTGTATTTTTTTTTTTAGATTCCACATATGAGTGATATTATATGATATTTGTCTTTGTCTGGCTTACTTCACTTAGTATGATTGTCTCTAGGTCCATCCATGTTGCTGCAAATGGCATTATTTCATTCTTCTTTATGGGTGAGTAATATTCCATTATATATATATATATATATATATATATATATCACATCTTCTTTATCTATTCATCTGTCAATGGACATTTAGGTTGCTTCCATGTTTTGGCTATTGTAAACAGTGCTTCAATAAACATTGGGGTGCATGTATATTTCCAAATTATGGTTTTCTCTGGATATATGCCCAGGAGTGGGATTGCAGGATCATATGATAGCTCTATTTTTAGTTTTTTAAGGAACCTCCATACTGTTCTCCATAGGGGCTGTACCAATTCACATTCCTACCAACAGTGTAAGAGGGTTCCTATTTCTCCACACCCTCTCCAGCATTTGTTATTTGTAGACTTTTTGTTGATGGCCATTCTGACTGGTGTGAGGTGATACCTCACTGTAGTTTTGATTTGCATTTCTCTAATAATAAGCAATGTTGAACATCTTGTCATATGCCTGTTGGCCATCTGTTTGTCTTCTTTGGAGAAATATCTATTTAGGTCTTCTGCCCAGTTTTTGATTGGGTTATTTATTTTTTTAATATTGAACTATATGAGCTATTTGTATAATCTGGAGATTAATCCCTTGTCCGTCACATCATTTGCAAATATTTTCTCTCATTCTATATGTTGTCTATGGCCATACCACCCTGAATGCGCCCAATCTCATTTGATCTCAAAAGCTAAGCAGGGTCAGGCCTGGTTAGTACTTGGAAGACTGGGCTCTTACTGGGAAGTTCTGGAAAGAATCTGTTTCCTAGTTCATCTGGGTTGTTGGAGGAATTCAGTTTCTTGCAGTTGAAGTACTGAAGTTTAATTCTCTTGCTGGCTGTCAGCCTAGAGTCACTTAGCTCCTAGAAGCCTCTCTCCAGTCCTTCCATGTGGGCCCCTATATCTCAAAGCCAGCAACAGTGCATGAAATCCTCCTCACACTTATATCTAACTTTTCCTTCTGTTGCATCTCACTTGGCTCCCCTTCTGCCCCATCTCTCTTACTGCAGCCAGAGAAAGTTCTCTTCTTATAAGGGCTCATGTGATAAGACTGAGCCCTTATCAATCTTATCACAGGTGATAAGATTGAGTGATCCAGGATACCCTCCCTATTTTAAGGTCTGTAACTTTAATTACACCTGCCAAATTCCTATTGTCCCATAAGGTCACACATCATGGATTCCAGGGATTAGTGTATGGACATCTTTGTAGGTTATTCTGCCTACCACAGGTATTAAGTACTACTGGAGTTCAGAGGAAAATGAGATCATGAGGACTGGGAGGTTGGAAAGTGTTCAGGGATATAAAACAGGAGTTGGCTTTTAAGAGGATGCATGAGACCTGCTCTTTGTGTTGGGGAGGAAGAAATAAATGCCCATGGGGGAGGCTATTCCAGTTAGTAACAAGAATTGTACAAGTAAGGACACTCGGGAAAGTATAAGGCATTTGTAGTAAATGACAATGATTAGAACAATGGATTTGTGGAAGCAATTAGTGGGAAGATATGTTAGAATACAGATTAAGGTCAGCTGGTGGGGAACCATTAATGCCACATAGAAGAATTTGAGTTTTATTCTACAGGCAACAGGAAGTCATTATGTTTTTTAGAAATGAGTGAATAATAAAATGATCTTCTGAATGAATCCAACCAGTGTATAGGAAAGATAGGACTGGGGAGAGCAAGAAGATGGCAGAGTAAATTAGGGGACTATTATAGTCATCAAGTTGTGCAATAATAAGTGTGGATAGAAAGGAAGGGAAATTGGCAAGAAGTCTCAGGAAGAAAGAAACAGCTGCACTCTGGGATTGATTGAAAGTTGCATGTAAAAGAGGAAACTGTGATCTTAGAGAAATGGTAGCAGGGTAGGACGGGATGAAATCTACTACAAAGAGGAAGGCTGAGTCAGGTTAAGCATTAAGTGTGATTCCAGTCTGGGGAGAACAGCTCTGCCCTAACAGGGAGGGGTTGGGGTCAGCATCCTGTTCAGCCTTCATGTCCCTGCTTAGGGTAAGAAATGGACTCCCCACAAAGCAGGTACCCACCTGAGTCCCCCTGACTTCAAGAGCCACAGCTCCAGGCACAGGAATGCAGAGACACATTTCCCCCTGAAAAGTTCCTTTCAATATTTGGAGTTATTTTCCAAACAGTGGTTTAATTAGTGTTTATAATTTCTGCACTTAATGAAAAATTTACAGCTCCACGTTTGCTTCTGAGGATTCTATGTATTTGTGAAAGAGCCTTTTTCTTTCTTCCTATTTTTTTAATGCAAGATTTTTATAGACTCAAAATCTTCTGAACTTTAATCTTTGGGAGCATCTCTGCATCTCAGAATTGATGTATATAATAATAAAAAATATCCCCACTGTACTAGAGGATGGATTAAGAGATCACTCCTGAAGGCACTTCTTAATAAACATTCTTTGGCAGGCCTGAGATTTACAGGGGCCATCATCAAAGCAGCCATGTAAATGGGGACATATTGACAACTTTCCCCCTTAAAGGCAGAGCAAAAAGGATTTATACGTTTTGGCCACAGCTCTCTTGGGAACTCAACAAGGGACTTATTTTGTTTCTCTTTTAATAGCTCCTCTTGGGTACTTTATGGACCAGTTCTCTCATCTCAAGCATCCGATCCCAAGACATAAATTAATTTTAGATGCACCTTTTATCCACCTTGTCTGCTAAGGCAATATTCACTATTTGTTTTGGTTGCCATGGAGATAATTGACTTCCTGCTGTGGCAGGAGTCTTATTTGGGGGTATTAAAGGGGTTTGGGTCCAAGGATTCTTTAATTTACACACAGTGAGGAAAGCCATTTCGTCAATGGAGCATTTGTATACATCACCCACTTACAATTGGAATGATTTTTTTTAATCACCTTGTGAAATTTCCCTTTTTATTTTCCATCACTTCCTTTTTTTAAGGTTTAACCTCTATTCTCCAAGGTGCTGACTAAAACCACAGCAAAGGGCAAACAGTCCATTTATTACTGTTGTGTAAGATGGTTGGACACAGCCTCCCAGCAAAATACTATCTGAAAAAACAGCTGAAGAATCTGAGAAAATGGTGGATTATAGAACCCTATTCATGTGGATGAAGAGGCTACATTTTATTAAGGCAAGAAACACTTTGAATACCAATTCATAAAATCAATCTCCTAGTGATCAATTCGGGCTGCTAAAGATTGGGTCCCTCTGGAGTTTATGTACCAGTTCTGATATTTACAAAGGTGATTGTTGGATTCTGCTGTAAACTGTTAGAACAGGCAGTGTGAAAGCCCTTTTCAAGTACAATGAGAAAAATTAAGAAATGGCAGTTTTGAAACACTCAAAGAGAGGTATACAAATAATAAAATGATAAAATATAACATTTTACACACATTCCCCCTTACTGTCCACGTTTTGACTACTACTACAGATCATGAACATTTGCATAACAGATTATAAAAAGACCTTTAAAGGCGTTTAAAAATATAACTACCAGAAACATACCATATTTATTGCACCCCACAAATTTGATGTTTGAAAATCACATGATTTACAGTATTTCTACACATATATTTACAACACCCAAAAAAGTCCCTTAACAATTATCCACAGGGCTAATATTTTTGCTAAAATAATTTTTTGTTGTAGTTCAAAAAGCTATTACTGAAAAAATACTAAATCAATGATCAGCATGAGAATCCTTAGGAGCAATAATAGTGAACAAAACTCTAAGAACCCACTTCAGTTTTTAAGTGCACATCACAAAATCAATTTGCTATGACCCTGAGAATCAGCCTTCTTCACCACATGACAACAAAAGAAATGGGGATGAAAACAAATTAAAGTATGTTCTTAAAAGTCTTTTTTGCCTTCCAAAGATTTCAGGGTCTCTTTGAGCTATGAAACTTTTAAAGGCAGCTCTTTGAATGTTTATCAATATCGTTATATATTCTTACAGTAATGGCTTTTAGGCTGACCCTAGAAACTCATGATTCACTTTCTGACTCCTTTTTCATTCTCATTATTGGTTTATTCCACAAATATTTTTTGAGGGTGTATCACTCAGTGCTAGTACATAGCACTGTACTAGTCAAAGGAGGGAAAGAAAAATAATTGATGCAATCTAGATATGCACTAAGGTAAGGATAACACAAGGCAGATAATTGGGTGTATGCATCCAGAAGAAAAAAATGCCAAAGGAATACAAAGTAGAGGGGACTGCTCCACTACAGTGTTCCCTACATAGGATCCTTTAACACTGCTGATTCCCAAAGGTAGTTAACATGTGTAGGAGAGGAAAAGGCATTCCAAAGGGAAAAATGTACACATGGAGGCTAGTATGCATGGAGACAAATAATCGCTGAGTCTTACATGCACTCACTCGCTGCCCCCAACACGGTCCTAAGTGCATTCTATATATTAACTTGTTTCATCCTCACAGTAACATACTCATTCTTCAAGGAGAAAAGGTACTATTATCATTCCCTCTGTCTAAGGAGAGCTGGAAAAGCAGCTTGTGACCAGGCTGAGAAAGGCCTTCCTTCGATTGCCCTCCCTAGGCTTTGGGGAGCTATATTTTTCTTTTCTTTTTCTTTCCTTTTTTTCTTTTTTCTTGAGCAGGGATAAGCTCAACTCAGCTTTGTGCTTTAGAAAGATAACCCTGAAGCAAAGAGGAGCATGGATTGAAGGGGATAAAATTTGGAGGGACTTTTCTTTCAACAAAAACATATTTATAGATAACCCTGTGCACACATACATACCATGCATAAAACTCACATAATACACTGCACACCCACACACAGCACATAAATGCACATATACCACATACTCCAAATACACACATGTACACATGCATACACATACACACCAAACACACACATGTACACACAAATACACATCACAGGCACATACATATGTACCACACATAGACATTCACACATATCCCACATATACATATATGTACATATACACTCAAACATGGCACAGAACACACCCTAGTACCACATGCACACACACTAGTACCACATGCACACATACAACATGTAAACCACACATATATACACCACACACACTCACAACACCAACACACTGACACATACTCACATACATACTCACATTCATTCCCTGGCTTCTATCATGAGGTAAATGAGCTCAAAAAACCAATGCTCACTAAAATTACTTTACATCACTTATTTTCTGTTCTCTGACAGACTGGACATTGTCAGCAATCCTGAGCCTGCAGTAAAGAAATGTTGCAAATCTCCTTCATCTTCTATTTCTAATGACCTGACATTAGAAAGACTTTGTGTTTCTGAGCTCAGTGCTCATGCCAGGAGGGCTATCTGGAAAAGCCCCAAAAGGGACTTTGGGCAGCATTGTACTCAGCTACTGCAGATGATGTCCTGGCCACTTATGCCTTAAATTAAGAAAAACCAATACATTTTGGTTTCCCAAGTTTCATCTGGTTTCTTTTTAGAAAGTGTCTGTGTTAAGCCTGGAGAAAGTCAGTATATAGACCAAGACAGTGACTCCAGCCTGCCAGGGGATCCCCCTGAGTATATGGAGACTAACTTAAGCAGTTTTCTTTATGTCTCATTTTTCTGCATTTCTTTTTATAATTAACATAATGTATAATTTCATCATTTATAAGAATAATATATCTGTATCTATACAAAATAAAAACATTTTTTTTACTCAAAATAACTGCCACCTAGGTGGTAAATTATATTCATATTGTGATTCATACTTGTAAATTTCTTTGAGCCTTCAAGAAATTCTGGAAAGCGAAACGTTTTTGAGTGCACGCGATTTAAGTTTCACTTAGGGACCATGAAAAACACATCCTTTAGAACACACATAGAACATTTACAGGAAATGTGGTCCATGAGATATGAAGCCTCTGTCTGGTCTGAATGGAAGATCACATTTTCATAGTTTTAGGTCAAATTACATCAGTTTCTTTCCAGTTTAAAAAAACAGTGTCATACTAGAATGTTAATATCTTTAAAACCTCTGAGACGCAATATTGTGATCTCTCAGGATAATTTACTGAAGTGAGACCAATAAGCTGCAGCAGCTGTAAATACCCAGAGTTGTGCTTAGGAGAAAAGGATTTCTGGAATAAACCATTTGCAGGGAAAATAAAATCTAGCATCCTTTATTTTGAGAACCTACGTTTAGAGCGGAAGAAAAAAACCTCCAACATATATCAGTGTAGAGTTTTCACACTTTATCATAAGTATGAATAATTCGAGTTGCTGCAGTAATTTAGGACTTATGACCAATGTATGACTCTAGGAATAATTTCATTGAAAGAAACAACCAAAGTGACTTCTTTTAGTTTCTTCCCTTTCCTCCCTTTTTCCTATCTGTCGACTGTCCAGTATCACTATTTCTACAGAACTGCATGCAAAATATATTCAAGAAGCATTTACTGAGCCCCCCACTCTGCTAGGTTCAGAATGAGACATAAAAGTGCAGGAAGCTTCATATTTGCCCTCAGTGAGCCTGAAGTTCAGCAGGAGGGATAAGACACTTACGGGAACATCTAAAAACAAAAGCCCAGTTACGAGGATGAGCAGGGTGGCGCAAACTGCTTTAGGAGCACAGAGCTGAAGTTGAGAATCACCAGACTGCAGGCTGAAGAAGACATATGCGTAATTCCAACAAGGGGAGATGAAATTCCCATTTCAGGGACATAAAGTTTAAGTCTGTTGAGGGACATTTTGACAGCAGCAGCAGATGTTTGAGACCCTGTGCTAGAAACAGGGAGAGTTAATGACTACAGGTCATTATCATACCAAAATGACAAACAACAATAACAAAAAATCCATAACAACCTGAGTGGCTTCTGCTAGATGTGCTGGCATATTTTCAAACACTGAAAAAGGTTGCTCATCAATTATCTTTCAAGTTGATTTCCTTTTTCTCTGTATGCTGGTGAAGTGCTTTAATGAACATTCACACCATCTCAGTGGAATTGGGAGTTAGTGGTTTTTGGAAAAACAGGTGAGGTTGTTGCTCAAGGATGTCTAAGTGTTTCTGCCCAAGGGGTACAGCAGTGGACTCACAGAGCCCCTGCTGGGCCCAGGACAATCACAGCGACTATCAAAGCAAGAGGTTTTTGGTCCCTGGGGAGTTTTCCAAGTGGGATTTTATGGAAGACTCTATCAGAGAGCCCTCGAGGCTCTTTGTGAGAGTTCACACACATCCCTCCTCTTCCTCCTCCCCTTGGCACCTGCAACCTGAATTTCCTGCACAGAATCACATCCAGATCTACAATGCAGAAGAGCCAATTCGATCAGAGGCATCCCTCCCTGCCCCACCAGTGGGGAAGAACTCCACTGTTAATACTTCTGCTGAAGTCTGAGCAGCCCAGAGCCCATAGGTTAAGTAAATACATTATCAGAATTGCCAGCCTCCAGGGGAAATAGCAATCTGCCATTTGCAGAACGCCTATTGTGCTCCAGAGACTTACCTATTCTTTTTCTCTAAACAATAGTCCTGTGAGGTTAATTACTATTATTCCTTTTTCATAGGCTTCAAAAGGTAAAATAATTTGCCCAAGACCCCATGACAGAGAGTGGTAAGACTTTCTGATCCCAGACCATTGCTCCTCTCTGTTCTGGGACTGGAAATATAAGCCACAATTGAATTATATATTGCAGTCTAAGCACTGTAAAACCATGGTGATCAACTAGGTATAACTATATTGGGCTAACCCTGAGAGAAATTGAACAAAACCCCTGGAAAGCCCAGACCACATTATTCTAGGTTAGAAGAGGTTGAGGAAGGAGCTCAGACTGGGACATGGTAACCTTAACCAGATAAACGAATTCCCTGCCCACAGGGGCCAGTGTGATGGAGCCTTGCTCTCTCTTTTATAAGACAGTATTTTCACAGACAAGAAACCCTCTCAGAATCTTAAACTAGGGCTTGATGATTTGCTTGCTCACACATAGTGCCTACTGAAGTGTACTGGGTGGAAATCTGAACCCAAGCTGGTTATAACTTCATGACTTTTCCCTATGAGCAGTTAATCTAAAAAACAGAGATTTCAACATGGACGTTCAAAGTTGCTGTGTCATCCCTTTGGAAATAAATGTTGCTTATTCAAAAATTACTGAAATCTCATAGACTTGAAATGGGCTGACCCCAAGGCATAGGGATGAAGAGAAATGAAAGATGAAAGGATCTGTCCTAAAGAACAGTCATCTTACTCTCCTACTACCTGTGACTTGGAATGAAATAGATCCTAGATTAGGCAAATTTTCCAGCATCTCATAGACAGCATCCTTTCATTTCTCCTCTTCCTTTTCTTAACTGGCAGTGGTCTCCGTGGAACGGTTGTGTTCAGAGTAGGATGGGTATCGAGGTTTATGCAGAATGGAGAGAGATGGGAAAGAGGAGGAAGCAATTAATTATTTTAATCATTCATTTCACAGTATCCGAGTACCACCTTTGTACAAGCTAGGGATATCATTTAGGAAAATAGTCAACACTCCCTGCCCTTGTGAAGATCACATTCTAGTGAGGGGAAAGATGAAAAAAGAACAAATAAATAAAATATATTGTATGTTAAACAATAAGTGCTAAGGAGACAAATAAAATAGAGGGGCATAAGAAGTGTCTGGGAATGCAATTTTACATGGGGTGATAATTTAACATGGGAGCACATGTAATCTACTCAAAGACTTCTAATTGGTGGAATTGTCCTAACCCTGGTACAGTAGACTTAGTTGGTGCATTAGTTTCCTAAGGCTGCTTTAACAAAGAACTACAAACTGTGTGAATTAAACAACAGAAATGTATTGCTTCACAGGTCTAGAGGCTAGAAGGCTGGGATCGAGGCATCAGCAGGGTTGGATCCTTCTGAGGGCTGTGAGAGAGAATTGGTTCCAGGCCTCTCTCCTGGCTTCTGCTAGCCACAGGTATTCCTTGGCTTGTAGATGGCGTTCTCCCTGTGGCTTCACATTGTCCTCCTTCTGGAAGCATCTGCATGTGCATGTCTGTCTCTGTGTCCAAATTTCTCCTTTTTATGAGGACACCAGTTACATTGGATTAAGGCCCACCCTGATGACCTCGTCTTAACTTGATGATCCTCAAGATCCTGTTTCCAAATAGGGTTGAATTCACAGGTCCTGGGGTTTAAGAGTTCAATATCTTTTGGGGGAGACACAATTCCAACTATAAAAATTGGTGAGTAAGAAATGCTTTAAAAAAATGTAAAGTTCTGACAATAGCACTTGGAGAGAGGAATCATTAAAGGGGTTGATTGCTCTCATCAGGGAATGGTGATGATGCCTGCTTCTATATTTAATAAAGGCTAATTTCAGCCCTACAAACATTTGTAATGAATTATTTAATGTAAGCTGGCAAAAATATACCCATTGAACAAAGATGTTGTCTTCTGTTGCTATTGGATTTGTCTATAGAATAAGAAAGGAATTAGTGATCTCTCAGGGACTAGAGCAGCAGAAAATTGGACAGGCAAAGGTCTCCTTAGCCAAATCATAGTAACTCAGCACACATTGGGCTAGTACCTGTGCTAGCAGCAGCTCAGCATTGCCTCCTGGGTTCCCTAATAAGCATATTCTCTGTTCACAAAGGGTAGAAAATATTACCAAGCTAAATTTTTCCTTCTGCCAACAGTTAGGGATAATGTGCACCATGTGAATCAAACTGATCACATAAATTAAGCCTTTAAAGCACAATATCTGAGCATTTCCCAACTGAACATTACTTTTCTGTATAAATTTAAAATGTCTAAAAGGGGGTTTATTAGAAGGAGACTATCAAAGCTTTTTATGAACATGCTTTCTCTTTTGATCTATATAATTTTCAAAAAGTGTTAGACATATCATGATTTCTAGCACAACTGGAATTTTAAATAAGAATCAGAAGGGAAAAATGCAAATAGAAAAGACATGATTTTGAAGCCATGTCTATTCTGTTGCAATTAGTCATTAAGCAGAGGAAATGAATTTCGGTAAAAAGCTTGCATTATCTAACACTTTATCAACCAGAAAGCTCCAGAAAAATAGCATTTCTAATATCCCCCAACACAAATCTTCAATCTATTAACCACAGGATTATAAGAAGGTTGTTATTTGCTTTCTTACTGGTTTAGGGAGGAGAGAGAAAATTACATCTTTGCATCAGTGAGCTTTTTCAAACAATGGAGATTTACATATCAATCTCCTGATTATTAAATATTATCTATGTGATTTTCAACCACATCCAATAGAAAAATAATTTTAGTCACAGATGATATTTTAAAAATACTAACTATGTACTTTGAATTTACATAGAGCCTTGGAGAAGATCAAAGTCCTTTCAAGGTATGCTTGTGGATCACTGAGCCAGAACAGATCTGAAGTGGTCATTTATTTCCTAGCCCTCTCTTCAAGCGTGTCAATATTAAAATATCAAATATTAGCAGACTTTTCAGGTTCCATTCTTAAAGAACTCAATCCATGTAAGGCAAGTAAATAGTGCCTCTTCGTACTTGGGAGATTACTAAATAGTAAATATAGTGTACATAATGAGTCCAGGTTGGTGGCCATGGGAAGTGATGGAAAAATAATCCTTGTCTGAGTGGCAACTAAGGAAAAGTAAAGTCCTTCTCTTCTGAAAGGTTAGTCCGTCAAGTTACTGGACCACAGTATACTCAAAGGATACAAAGTCAAATATATTACTTTGCTAGGACTTCTATAAAAAACCAGAGACTGGGTGGCTGAAACAACAGAAATTTATTTTCTAATAGTTCTGGAGGCTGGAAGTCCAAGATCAAGGTTCTGGCAGAGTTGGTTTCCTCTGAGTGCCATAAAAGAAGGGTCTGTTCCAAGCCTTTCCCCTTGGCTTGCAGATAGCCACCTTCTCACTGTGTCTTCACATGGTCTCTCCTCCTTGCATGAACACCCCTGGTGTGTCTCGCTGTGTCCTAGTCTCTTCTTACAAGGACATGAGTCAGATTGAATAAGGCCCACCTTAACACCCTCATTTTAACTGAACTACCACTTTAAATGTTCTATCTCCAAATAAAGTCATCTTCTGAGATATTGGGGGGTAGGACCTCAATGAATGAATTATGGGGGGAAATAATTCTGCCAATAACAGCAAAAGATGGGGATCAACTATTGGGATCAGTGATCATGACTCTGCTGTTCATAAAGTTTTGCACATTCTTCTTGCTTGAAGGATGAATGCAGGCATCGTCATTTTTTTTCTTTCTTATTAGTCATCAATTTTATAAACATCAGTGTATACATGTCAATCCCAATCGCCCAATTCAGCACACCACCATCCCCACACCCCCCACGGCTTTCCCACCTTGGTGTTCATACGTTTGTTCTCTACAGCTGTGTCTCAACTTCTGCCCTGCAAACCGGTTCATCTGTACCATTTTTCTAGGTTCCACATACATGCATTAATATACGATATTTGTTTTTCTCTTTCTGACTTACTTCACTCTGTATGACAGTCTCTAGATCCATCCATGTCTCAACAAATGACTCAATTTCATTCCTTTTTATGGCTGAGTAATATTCCATTGTATATATGTACCACTTCTTCCTTATCCATTCGTCTGTTGATGGGCATTTAGGTTGCTTCCAAGACCTGGCTATTGTAAATAGTGCTGCAATGAACACTGGGGTGCATGTGTCTTTTTGAATTATGGTTTTCTCTGGGTATATGCCCAGTAGTGGGATTGCTGGATCATATGGTAATTCTATTTTTAGTTTTTTAAGGAACATCCATACTGTTCTCCAGAGTGTCTGTATCAATTTATATTCCTACCAACAGTGCAAGAGGGTTCCCTTTTCTCCAAACCCTCTCCAGCATTTGTTGTTTGTAGATTTTCTGATGATGCCCATTCTAACTGGTGTGAGGTAATACCTCATTGTCGTTTTGATTTGCATTTCTCTAATAATTAGTGATGTTGAGCATCTTTTCATGTGCTTCTTTGCCATCTGTATGTCTTCTTTGGAGAAATGTCTATTTAGGTCTTCTGCCCATTTTTGATTGGGTTGTTTGTTTCTTTAATATTGAGCTGCATGAGCTGTTTATATATTTGGAGATTAATCCTTTGTCTGTTGATTCACTTGCAAATATTGTCTCCCATTCTGAGGGTTGTCTTTTCGTCTTGCTTATGGTTTCCTTTGCTGTGCAAAAGCTTTGAAGTTTCATTAGGTGCCATTTGTTTATTTTTGTTTTTATTTCCATTACTCTAGGAGGTGGATCAAAAAAGATCTTGTTGTGATTGATGTCCAAGAGTGTGCTTCCTATGTTTTCCTCTAAGAGTTTTATAGTGTCCAGTCTTACATTTAAGTCTTGAATCCATTTTGAGTTTATTTTTGTGTATGCTGTTAGGGAGTATTCTAATTTCATTCTTTTACATGTAGCTGTCCAGTTTTCCCAGCACCACTTATTGAAGAGACTGTCTTTTCTCCATTGTATATCCTTGCCTACTTTGTCATAGATTAGTTGACCACAGGTGTGTGGGTTTACCTCTGGGCTTTCTATCTTGTTCCATTGATCTATGTTTCTGTTTTTGTGCCAGTACCATATTGTCTTGATTACTGTAGCTTTGTAGTATAGTCTGAAGTCAAGGAGTCTGATTCCTGCAGCTCTGTTTTTTTCCCTCAAGACTGCTTTGGCTATTTGGGGTCTTTTGTGTCTCCATACAAATTTTAAGATGATTTGTTCTTGTTCTGTTTAAAAAGCCATTGGTAATTTGATAGGGATTGCATTGAATCTGTAGATTGCTTTGGGTAGTATAGTCATTTTCACAATATTGATTTTTCCAATCCAACAACATGGTATATCTCTCCATCTGTTGGTATCATCTTTAATTTCTTTCATCAGTGTCTTATAGTTTTCTGCATACAGGTCTTTTGTCTCCCTAGGTAGGTTCATTCCTAGGTATTTTATTCTTTTTGTTGCAATGTTAAATGGGAGTGTTTCCTTAATTTCTCTTTCAGATTTTTCATCATTAGTGTATAGGAATACAAGAGACTTCTGTGGATGAATTTTGTATCCTGAAACTTTACCAAATTCATTGATTAGCTCTAGTAGTTTTCTGGTGGCATCTTTAGGATTCTCTATGTATAGTATCATATCATCTGCAAACAGTGACAGTTTTACTTGTTCTTTTCCAATTTGTATTCCTTTTATTTCTTTTTCTTCTCTGATTGCTATGGCTACCACTTCCAAAACTACGTTGAATAATAGTGGTGAGAGTGGACATCCTCGTCTTGTTCCTGATCTTAGAGGAAATGTTTTCAGTTTTTCACCATTGAGAATGATGTTTGCTGTGGGTTTGTTATATATGGCCTTGATTATGTTGAGGTAGGTTCCCTCTATGCCCACTTTCTGGAGAGTTTTTATCATAAACGGGTGTTGAATTTTGTCAAAAGCTTTTTCTTCATCTATTGAGATGATCATATGGTCTTTATTCTTCAGTTTGTTAATATGGTGTATCACAGTGATTGATTTGCATATATTGAAGAATCCTTGCATCCCTGGGATTAATCCCACTTGATCATGGTGTATGATACTTTTAATGTATTGTTGGATTCTGTTTGCTAGTATTTTGTTGAGGACTTTTGCATCTATGTTCATCAGTGGTATTGGTCCGTAATTTTCCTTTTTTTAGTATCTTTGTCTGGTTTTCGTATCAGGGTGATGGCGGCCTCATAGAATGAGTTTGGGAGGGTTTCTTCCTCTGGAATTTTTTGGAAGAGTTTGAGAAGGATAGGTGTTAGCTCTTCTCTAAATGTTTGATAGAATTCACCTGTGAAGCCATCTGGTCCTGGACTTTTGTTTGTTGGAAGATTTTTAATCACAGTTTCAATTTCATTACTTGTGGTTGTTCTTTTAGTATTTTCTTTTTCTTCCTGGTTCAGTCTTGGAAGGTTATACCTTTCTAAGAATTTGTCCATTTCTTCCAGGTTGTCCATTTTATTGACATAGAGTTGATTGTAGTAGTCTCTTAGGATGCTTTGTATTTCTGCGGTGTCTGTTGTAACTTCTCCTTTTTCATTTCTAATTTTATTGATTTGAGTCCTCTCCCTCTTTTTCTTGATGAGTCTAGCTAATGGTTTATCAATTTTGGTTATATTCTCAAAGAACCAGCTTTTAGTTTTATTGATCTTTGCTATTGTTTTCTTTGTTTCTATTTCATTTATTTCAGCTCTAATCTTTATGATTTCTTTCCTTCTGCTAACTTTGGGTTTTGTTTGTTCTTCTTTCTCTAGTTCCTTTAGGTGTAAGGTTAGATTGTTTATTTGAGATTTTCCTTGATTCTTGAGGTAGGCTTGTATAGCTCTAAACTTCCCTCTTAGAACTGCTTTTGCTGCATCCCACAGGTTTAGGATCATCACGTTTTCATTGTCATTTGTCTCTAGGTATTTTTTGATTTCCTCTTTAATTTCTTCAGTGATCTCTTGGTTATTTAGTAACGTATTGTTCAGCCTCCATGTGTTTGTGTTTTTTACGTTTTTTTCCCTGTAATTCATTTCCAATCTCATAGCATTGTGGTCAGAAAAGATGCTTGATATGATTTAAATTTTCTTAAATTTACTGAAGCTTGATTTGTGACCCAAAGTGTGATCTATCCTGGAGAATGTTCTGTGCGCTCTTGAGAAGAAAGTGTAATCTGCTGTTTTGGATGGAATGTCCTATAAATATCAATTAAATCTATCTGGTCTATTGTGTCATTTAAAGCTTCTGTTTCCTTATTAATTTTCTGTCTGGATGATCTGTTCATTGGTGTAAGTGAGTTGTTAAAGTCCCCCACTATTATTGTGTTACTGTCGATTTCCTCTTTTAGAGCTGTTAGCAGTTACCTTATGTATTGAGGTGCTCCTATGTTGGGTGCATATATATTTATAATTGTTATATCTTCTTCTTAGATTGATCCCTTGCTCATTATGTAGTGTCCTTCCTTGTCTCTTGTAATGTTGTTTACTTAAAAGTCTATTTTATCTGATATGAGTATTGCTACTCCAGCTTTATTTTGATTTCCATTTGCATGGAATATCTTTCTCCAACCCCTCACTTTCAGTCTGTATGTGTCCCTAGGTCTGAAGTGGGTCTCTTGTAGACAGCATATAGATGGGTCTTGTTTTTGTATCCATTCAGCCAGTCTATGTCTTTTGGTTGGGGCATTTAATCCATTCACGTTTAAGGTAATTATTGATATGTATGTTCCTATGACCATTTTCTTAATTGTTTTGGGTTTGTTTCTTTAGGTCCTTTTCTTCTCTTGTGTTTCCCACTTAGAGAAGTTCCTTTAGCATTTGTTGTAGAGCTGGTTTGGTGGTGCTGAATTCTTTTAGCTTTTGCTAGTCTGTAAAGCTTTTGATTTCTCCATCCAATCTGAATGAGATCCTTGCTGGGTAGAGTAATCTTGGTTGTAGGTTCTTCCCTTTCATCATTTTAAGTATATCATGCCACTCCCTTCTGGCTTGCAGAGTTTCTGCTGAGAAATCAGCTGTTAACCTTACGGGAGTTCCCTTGTATGCTATTTGTCTTTTTTCTCTTGCTGCTTTCAATAATTTTTCTTTGTCTTTAATTTTTGCCAATTTGATTACTATGTGTTTCGGCGTGTTTCTCCTTGGGTTTATCCTGTATATGACTTGCTGCGCTTCCTGAACTTTGGTGGCTAGTTCCTTTCCCATGTTAGGGAAGTTTTTGACTATAATCTCTTCAAATATTTTCTCTGGTCCTTTCTCTCTCTCTTCTTCTTCTGGGACGCCTATAATGTGAATGTTGTTCTGTTTAATGTTGTCCCAGAATTCTCTTAGGCTGTCTTCATTTCTTTTCATCCTTTTTTCTTTATTCTGTTCTGCAGCAGTGAATTCCACCATTCTGTCTTCCAGGTCACTTATCCGTTCTTCTGCCTCAGTTATTCTGCTATTGAGTCTTTCTAGTGTAAATTTCATTTCAGTTATTTTATTGTTCATCTCTGTTTGTTTGTTCTTTAATTCTTCTAGGTCTTTGTTAAACATTTCTTGCATCTTCTCAATCTTTGCCTCCATTCTTTTCCCGAGGCCCTGGATCATCTTCACTATCATTATTCTGAATTCTTTTTCTGGAAGGTTACCTATCTCCACTTCATTTAGTTGTTTTTTGGGGTTTTATCTTGTTCCTTCATCTGGTACACAGCCCTCTGCCTTTTCGTCTTGTCTATCTTTCTGTGAATGTGGTTTTTGTTCCACAGGCTGCAGGATTGTAGTTCTTCTTACTTCTCCTGTCTGCCCTCTAGTGGATGAGGCTATCTAAGACGCTTGTGTAAGTTTCCTGATGGGAGGGACTGGTGGTGGGTAGAGCTCCAGGCATCGTCTAATCCAACTGCACAAGCTACAACTTTGATCTGCCTGAGTAAAGAAGATTTAGCACAACATGGACAGTTAATGCAGCACTCCCCACTGCAGCAAGTGAAGCTGTCAGCCTCTCCATTCTTCTCTTGAAATAAAGAGGAAATGCAGTGTGGTTTATGAGAGTCAAGGCTTTAGAAATCTCCAAGTAGAATACTGGGGCCACTGGGAGATTTTAAAGCCTTGTCTACCACAGTGTCTGATACAATCAGGAGCTACCTGAATAATGTATCTCTAAGTAAGCTGGCCTCCATCATACTCCTTCTTGTTTGTATCTTTCAGCAGACAGCAACCCCTATCAGAGCAGAGATGTACCACATTCACTAGATTTCCCCAGTTCTAGCCATGGTAGTAGATTCATAGTATTGTTGACCCTCGAACAGCACAGGGGTTAGGGACATCAACCCTCCACACTGTGGAAAATCTGCCTACAACTTACTGTTGGCCCTCTGTATACACCTTTCCCCATATCCACGGTTTCACATCTGTGGACTCAACCAACCATGGATCATGTAGTTCTGCAATATTTATCACTGAAAAAATCCACAAATAAGTTGACTTGCGAATTCCAAACCCATGTTGTTCAAATGTGAACTCTAATTGAAGCCTGTTGATGAGTGAATATACCTTTTGCTTTAGAGGCAGCTCTAGGGCTACCACAGTCATAGGTGAGGCAAGTTTTAAGCTTCCTGAATCACTGCCTTTGGCTTTTCCAAGCAATCTGATTCAGATTGTCTGCCCATTCTTGCTGAGAGAAAGGTAGTCTGAGCTTCTCAGTCATGGGTTTTCACTTTTTTCCCCATTGCTCTATGTAGTCTCATTATCTAGCTGAAGGAGACAACTCTAAACAGGATTGACTTTCCATTGATTGGCTTTGCTTCTGGTTTGATTCATCTGAATCGCAATCAAGGAAGGGCTTTCACAAGAGTGCAGCTGACAGTAAGGGTTTATGTGCTTTTATACTTTACATAGTACAAGGTAAATTTTTTTCTTCTAACTAAACATCTGACATTATCCATTTCACTAAATTTCTCACAAAGTGTCCTCCTAATGAACATGGGCTCACTTATAATAAGTCACACAACTGTGACTGAAAGGCAACCATGTCCATGTGCATTTTTATTGCAGTCTATGCAAATTTAAAGTCTGCATGCCTGCGGTTCCTGTTTCCTAGTGTGAGGACTCCTAGACTCCCCTCGTTTGCCAAGATTCCCGGGGAAGAAACGTGGACCGAGAGTTAGAGACCTCTCCCAACTACAAGAGGAATCTCAGTACCAGCACCGCTTCCCCTGGCCCTCCCCTCTCCAGCTTCCTGGAAATGGAGGTCATTCCTCTTTGCTAGAAGACCAAGGGTCCCTGCCCTGCTCTGAGTGTCACAAGATAGAGAAGACAGAATAAGCAGCAAAATAAAAGATTGGATGCTGTTTCCAGGAATTCACTCTCATTCTCAGATTACAGATTATCTAAAGGGAAAACTTCACTCAACCAAAAAATCTGTTCAGCTCTGTGAAGCTGCAGACGTTATAAATGGACTCTTCCCTAAAGATCACCAAACCTTGATTTTTTCCTGTCAGAGAGGAGCTGATCTTCACGGATACCCATGTTATTACTAGACATTAAGAAGGAAGGTGAACTCTGTTCTTTCCTCACAAAAGACATTTTTTGCCTTTCCCTCTCTTCTTCCACTGAACCCACTATGTTTACAAGTACAAGCTACGACTCTGGAGATGGAAAATCTGATACTGTCAGCACAAGTGGAACAAAATGAAAAGGGAAAAAAACCTACACCCATCTGGACTTCCATATGTTCTGTAGCCAGGAGGCTAATATAATTCCTTGAATGTTGGTTATAAAGCAATGTGATATGGATAACTGCTATGCACTGAGCTTATTTAGACAAGTGTTCTTTCTACTCAATAAACCTTTGAAAGGATTAAAGTACAATCACTCCCAATTATCTACCCATAATTTCTTCCCTTCTATCAGAGCTTGGACCATACCCTACAACTGGTCCCTGTTTTTATCCCGGTCTGGGTCCCTGTCCACTGGACCAGGGGATAGAGTGTAACAAGAGGCATGAATTCAGGGAAGATTGAGAAATTGAACATGATGAGGGTGCTGGGTAGCGGGCTGCCAACAGGTCTGCCTAATGAGTTAGGAGCCAGGCTGTACATAGCCTTATATGTTATGGAATAGATTTCATATCTGAGCAACAGGAACCCTTTGCAGTAATGTGATGCTTTTTGTTTGAAAGATATAATCCTGGTGACAGTGTGGACAATATGCAGAAGAAGAGAAAAAAGATGAGGGGACAATTTGGTGGGATTGCCATGGTCCAGCAAAGAAATATGAAGACCAAACTAAAGCAACTCCTGTAGGTATGGAGAGGAAAACCCAAGTTGAATGTTGTACTCAGAATGATACACTGCGAAAAGTTACTCTCCTCTTGTCAAGAAACAAAGCAAAAGTAGAACCCCCAAGGAATCCTTCTGGGGATTTTCACAGCCCCTATTACATAAAGAACAATATTAGGGAGTCTTCATGTTTGTTGAAGAATACTGGGGGAAAAAGTGGGGAGGACCTTAAAATTATACACCTTATTTCTTTATCTTATAGGAGGAACAGTCATTAATATTCTAATTTCTCATTTTAATGTGTAAGTTGCCTCATGATTTCTAAAACTCATAGTTTTCTGTATCTTAATTTTATTCTGTTACACTGAATATAAAAACACCTTTGGTGTTTTTGTCTTTTCATTTTTTTCTGATGACACCTCAGATTTCCACCTCCAAAAGCTCAGTATCAGCCTTGACCATGGGCCCTTTAGTACACTTCATAATAAAATTAAAACTAAATAGATTTCAACTTAATGTTACTACATCCTCTTTTATATATATATCCTTTAAAGTTGGCGACCACACAATGGTCTTTGTGCCAATTATTTTTTAAAAAAGAGGGGAGTTTTGCAAGATACTTTTCCCCCTAAAAATTTAAATCTTCTGCTAAAATCTGGTCAAAATTATTGTTACATGAAAAAACTGAAAAGAGGCACGATTCAGTGTGGGTAGATGAATACCATTATAATATAATTTACAAAGATTGCACCACGCTAACCAAACTCTCTGTTGTTCTACACTTGGAATAATTGTGTATTCCAAAGATTTTCACCGGTTAGAAAGGATGAGCCGGCTTAGCTGAACACTGTTTTGTAGGTCAGCAGGTTCAAGGTCACCCCTTAGAAGCAGCTTCTGAAGAGCTCCAGAGCATGATGTGAATTAGATAACCATACCAACCTCAGCAGAGCTTGGCACTCAGAAGCTCAGGGACCCACAGCCTGGATACAGAGGAGTCTGAGTCTTAGACATTAGAAGTGGGTGGAATGACAGGATTGTGAGACATGTTTTAAAAAAATTAAGGATTCCGAAAGAGTGGGAGGAAATCGCCTCATGTCCTCACTGAAGCTTCTTGGGAAGCCTGGACGCTAACCCGCTGCATCAGAGAAGCAGATGTTTCTGATTTCTAGCTTTCCCTTTGTTATGAAAATAAGCACAGGTTAAAAGAGAACTGTGTTTGTTGGGCCACGATTTGAAGCACGAATCTCACAGGTATGGGAGAGTTGGGAGAAATGGCAGCAGAAGCCCTCACCTGTTTTCTGATGGGCTGTGCAGAGAGACAAGCTCTTGAGAAGTAAACAAGCTTGTCAGTTCACTAAGAAAGCAGCGGACCAGCTGTCACTCTATTGCACAACACTTAGTCTTTAATTTTATCCCGAAGACATGAAAACAGACATCCAATACCACCTCTCCGTTCGCCTAAGTAATACAATGAAACTGAGATTCTCCAAGTCCACAGAGAAAAAATGTAATTGGAGTAACTAGAATAGGGAGAAAATAAACATATATATATAAGGGAGAAGTAGTCATCAGCCGCTAACTCAGGATTGGTTTTTCAGTGGGTCTTCCTAATCCTGTCTGGAGTCTTTATAATAAAGGCAGCTTCCATTTTCACCAGTATAAGCCCACATTTCAAAAGCAAATTGGATACCTGCATGAACAAGCAGGCAGTTAGGCAGCTAATTACTGTTTGCAATTCAATTACCTAATTACTGTGGGCAAGTGTAGGGTGTTTGTGCAAGCAAACTGTCCCACCCACAAATATTGCAGATTTGATTAAGAAGGCTTAGGTGCAAAGATCCGTGTTCACTGCTAGTGCCTAATAGCTCAGTAATTTTCCCTCTGGGCCCAGGAAAGTCCAGGTTAAACACTTCTAGGAATGGAGTGGGGAAAAGCCCACCTAAGCAGACCTCACAAGCTTCTCTCCATGTCAGGCTGATGCTAAGATGGAGCTCTGCCTCGCTACTCAAAGTATGGTCCACCTCGCTACTCAAAGTATGGTCCACCTCGTTACTCAAAGTATGGTCCACAGAGCAGCAGTATCGGCATCCTTTGGGAGACTGTTTGAGAAGCAGAATCTCAGGTCCCATCCCAGACCTACTGAATTAGAATTTGCATTATTGTAAGATGCCCAGGTGATTCATATGCACCTGTGTGTTTGAAAAGCACCACCATAGATGGCTGCTCCGGAAACAAGGCTGCCCTTGGCTCTAAGTCTGCAAAGTTAGGTTGAGGGGTGGGGGGAAGGGGGGGAGTGTTATCCTTGGAGGCCTTCCTTTAAAATGAGAGGAAGGATGGTAGAAGGAGATGACCAGTGTTTATTCAGCCACAATGAGCAAGCTTGAAGCTTCAAGAGAAATCCTAAAGAGGAAACCTTTCAGGAATAAATCCTGAAAATGCTAATAGTGAGAGTACTCAGCACGTGCCCTGGGAGAGAGTAAAGACAATGGAGCTCGTTACCTCCCTAAAGGCTTTCTCGTGCCATTCCATGAGCATTCTCCTCTCATCTAGGATCCGTTTGCCTGGTAATATTTATCTACATCTGGGACTACATGTTCAGCCACAAAATCATTCTGTGAATGTCCTCAACCAGGACTTTGAGTCCAATTAATCAGTACAATCTGCCTCCACAGAAGAGCAATAGAAGAGGACTCTATTTTGTGGTCTCTGCCAATCTCCACAGAGACCGACCACACTGATGCCTTTACCCGAACGTTGCTGAGACGATGGCCATGCAGCATCAGGGAGAGGATTTTCTACTCCCAGAGAGACTGCTTCAACCACCTCATCAATCTTGCTCACTTTGCATGGTGCTGGAACCTGAGAGCATGCCATTTTAGGCAAAATGGTGTAGTTTGTCTTCATGATCTAGAGGAAAAGCACTGCACCGGAATCAGGCACCTGACCCCACCACTTAACAGCTGGGCAACCTCGGGCTCAGTCTCTTCATCCAGAAAATGAGGGGATTGAACTGGATGGTTTCATTAACTCCCTTTCCAGTTCCCACAATAATGTGTCTTCATCTCTCCATACTTGGGCTCACAGCTTCTAAGCCTACCTCCAGATGCCCCATAGAGCACATGAGACCTTCCATTTCCCAGCGTGGGCCTTTTCAGCTATCTCTCACCTATACTTTCCTACTATGAATCTCATCCAGTTCAGAGCTTCCTTCAGCTATCTGTTCCATTGGACACATTCCACAAAGCTGTACTCTAAAGTATTAGCAGCTAATTTAAATGTGTGAACTTTCCCATGGAGTATTTAGGCTTGAATGGAAAACTCTTGCCTTAGCACAGAGGACTCAATTTCTAATGACGAAATTTTAAACTTGCTTCCTTGATAAAGAAATTATGGTGTTTCTACACATAGCCGAAGCACTGATCATGAGGCCACAAAACACAATCTGGCTCTTTTTGTTCCAGCAACTGAGGCCCAGAGACATGAACTCACTTGCCCAAGGAGTTGCCAGGATTAGAATGAACATTTCCTGAATCTCAACACTAAGAAGGTTCATCTTTTTTATTGTTATTATTATTAAAGCAATTGCAATTTGAGGTAAGTGCTGATCAATCAGCATGATCATTAACTTTGTCTCTCAAAAGGTCAATGGGAGACCAGATCTCAAACAGGAAATGGTTTTCATCTCAGGACTTCTTCTGTAAAGGAAACGAGAAAGTATCTTTCACAATAATGCTTTACAGTAGTTATCCAAATGAAAGTTAGTGGGCTCTTAAAATCAGTCATTCAATAACTCAAAGGGAAAAGGCAACATTGCTGAGAGCACAGAGATTATTACAAGAGACCAAGACAGAGAAGAGGATGCAGGGACACCTCTGACTGTCAGTCACTGGAGTCAATGACTTTGATTCTTTGTCTGGGGTTGGATTGGATGATCTCTATGTTTTTCTCATACTCTGAAAGTATTTTGAAAAAGGTGTAATAGGTAGGAATAATGAATCAAAAGTCCAAAATGAAGGTTAGTAGGAATAAATAAAAGGTCTGATATGTGGATCCATATAAATAACTGTACGAGGACAGGATGAAGTGAAGCCATTGTTTAGCAGCTCTATGATCTTTTAAAAGTCACTGATTCCAGTCAATCTCATATGACTTTGAAAGGGTTAATTTAAGTTCAAACAACATTAATATATGTTCATTTGAATATAAATTAAGGAAAATTATAGTCCTCCTCTCCTTGGTTAGACCACGTGTAGAGTTGCATTTCATTTTGATACCGCATTTAAGAAGCACATGGATAACCAGAAGAAAGTGGCCAGAATGGTGAAGAGACTCTGAACTTTGTCCTGTGAGGAATGATAGAAAGATGCAGAATGTTTAGTCTGAGGGGAAAAAAGGCTCCATATAACCTGATGAATACTTGAAGGGCTGTCATTTTCAGGAAGGGCTGGTGTTATTCTGTATAGTCTCAGTAAGTGGAGTCAGGGTCAGTGCAAAGGAGATGCAGAGAGGGCGGACTCTGAGAAGTCAGGGGCATCCAAATTCAGAATGGGCCACCCCAGAAGGTCACTCACCAGAGCAGTCCAAGCCCTTCTGTTTGTTCTTCTTTGGAAAATATCCAAGCATCACATGAGTGGATGAACAAGGGGACCCTTCCCAACTAAGAGTCTATGAAATGGAGAGAGAAGCTGGACAGAAAGAGAAAGCAGAGATGAGCACGTGCCAGGTGTTTATTACTGCTTTAAATGAAACCATTCCTGTCTAAGGAATAGCACTAAATCACTCATTTTCACAGGGGGAGATTTTTAGTCTATTTTGCTAATAGACATAGAAGGCACTTCTACAGCATTACAACAGTTAAGGCACTCTTGATGTCACTGATATAACAAGGCTATCACCTATTAGTAAGTTTTATTTTTTGCTAATGAGACACAAGTATCTTGTGTTTATAACTAGAAAACTCATTTTTTTCTGTACCTAATATGTGGATTCACTACGTGTGCCTTATTTAAGGTTGTCATATCTCATTAGCAAACTTTATTTTTACCTGACCAGTTGAAAACTCATCATGTTAATGGCAACTCTTATTACTGCATGAAGAAGTGTGTTGCCTTTGCTTTGTATTCATTCTAAGTTTCTTTGTTGCTGCCAGTGTAACTGTAATTTATTAAGATGTGACTGTCTTCAGTAGTGTCACCATCTGTGTTATTAATACAAAAGCAAAACAAAATCTGCTCCTTTTATCTTATATCTACCACTTCCCCCACCCCCAAACACAATGATTGTCTTATTTTGACTTGGCCTAGAGGCATGAATTGTTTCCTGACTTTAAAAGCCTCTACTTGGAAGGTGTTTGAAGTTCACCTCTTCTCTATAGACACAAGAGAAATCACTAAAACTCTGACAATACACATCACAATCAAATGTGCAGATGTCTACAACTATTAATTAGCACAGATATTGAAATTATCAGAGAAAAACGTTCCTCTGTGGTTTGTATCACTATAGTCTGCTTTGAAATTGTACTATATTACTCCCAATAAAAGCCTGGAGACAGAGAAGAAAGATATACCAATTCATAAAAAAGTGAGCATTTTTGATAATTAAAACAATAAGCTACTAATTCTTTTTTGGGAAAAGGAAAAAAAGGGAGCAGTGATTTTTGGACAGCTAAGGGGTAAAATAAGGCCCCTGAATGCTAGAAAGTAAAGCAAAAGAGCCTGTAGGAATGCTGGAGAAAGTACATAAGGGGATGTGAAGACACCAGTGGCCACTTTTACCTGCTTTTTAGTTTTTCCTGGGTTATAGTGAAGCCAACTGCCAAAGAAAATAGTTATGTCAGCTTATATCTGGGCAGGAGGTAGAAACAGCCCCAAATAAGAGGAGCCCTGGGCCATCCTGGGCCAGTAAGAGTCTCTCCTTTGTAAAGGCCTCTGAAGAGCTACACTGTCCCTCAGTAACCCTCCAGAGCCTCCCAAGAAATGTTCTTTCAATGATCATTCTTGGGGAGTTCAGTCCATTAAATGACCTGGGATTTCAAGCTCATGTCTTTCTCTTGATCACCACTATTTTTACCAAGGTTCTGTCACATGTTAGAAGCCTGGGGAAGGAACAGGAAAGCCCACAACAAACAGGCCACACAACAAAGTTCATGTTCCTAAGTCTTGGAAGCCACTGCCCTTCACTGGACCTCCTCCCCACCAATCATGGTTGTCAGAGAAACCAACCCTCTGTCCAGGTCAGCCTGTTCTAACAGCCCACTGTCAGAGCATTAGTGACCTTTGAAGAAAGGAGGAAAGAATTATTTGAAATAACCAGCATTTCTCAATGCTCTCTGGGGATAGAGGTGGGGGGGATTATTTTTATATTTTTTATTTCATTTGATTTTTAAGACACAACTATGAGTTAGCAAAAGTAAATATCACATTCTCCAATGGACAAATGAAGAAATCAAGGCAAGAAGAAATTGAGACTTTCCATGGTTGTCAGTGTCACTCAACTATGGCCAGTCATTCAAAGGTCATATGGAGATAAACAAAATTAAGATTAGAACCCAGGTGCCCAAATCCCTAGTTTAAAGCTCTTTGGTGAAGTCAATTGCCCTCTTCCCAACACTATTTAATTCTCTTCAAAAATAAAAGCTTTTAATTCTGCATTAGTTCCAGAAACTGTTCTAGATTCTGATGAATCAGTTAAGTCCACAGAAACTCAAAATTTTTAAGTTAGACAGGTAAGTCAATAATTACATGATTAGTACTGTGGATAGTAATACAAGTTCAAAGAAGATGCTACAGGAACACAGTAGAAAAAACCTCAGTTTTGTCTGAGGATGTCAAAGGTAGTAATGTTTGAGCTAGTTCTTAAAATGTAAGAGTTTCCAAAGTAGAAAAGAGGCAAGAAATGTCCTGGAAGAAAGCACAGGGTAAATAAAGGCAGAAAAATATACAGATCACAGGTATTCTAAAGGAATGGTCAATGGTTTAGAGCCACTACACTGGGACTGGGTTGGGAAGGGACCTGTATGCTAGGTTAGTGAACTGGCACTCAGCCCTGTGGGCCAAGGGAGATATGGAAGGATCCTCTAAAAACAGTGAGTAACAACTGTTACCAACAACCTATTAGGAGCAGAGTTCCAGGTTGCAGACACCACTCTACTGGCATGCTGGCATGAATTGAGAACAGCAAGGCTCCTTTTGCTTATACTAACCCTCCTCCCCAAAGCTGATATCACCATTTCACCTCCTCTTCTACACCAACCAGGAGGCATCTCATGTAATTGAACATCCATAGCAAGTTCTATGTTTGCAGTGAATGGAGTCATTCATCCAACTACAGGATCCTTATTATAACTGCAGGAAGCTCTCACTGTGGGCTGCATTAGGAGAGCATACTCAGGGCTGGCACGAGGACAACAGACTGGTAGAGCCAGCTGCTAATGTCATGTCCAGCTTTTATGCACAAAGTGAATGGGAGTTTAAAAAAAAGTCAACGTCCATTATCATTGTGATTCATCTTCTTCCCATCAGTACCAGGATGTCTCAGATTAGGTTATCTGGCTTTTGGGGAAAAGATCTAGGGCCAGGCTGAAGGGAAGGGGTGTCACTGAAGTGGCAGGGGTTCCTCTGAGGCTCCAGCTGCAGACACCACGCACCAAGCTGAGAGTCGAGCCAAAGTCGGCCTGAACAAGGGCTGAAAAGGTCTGGAGCCTCCTGCTCCCAGTAAGAGGAGAATCAGGGAATGGTAGGAACTGACTGTAATTGTCTTTTTCTGTGGTAGCAGAGCAAGGAGAAGTGTCACTAACAGAAGTGAGAGGAAACGGAAGATCTTTATGCTGAGCCGCTAAATTCACTGGAATTTGAAAACCGCAATAGGTTAAGTTCACTTCCAACCCCATTTGGCGTTTCACCTTGTGTGTTCAAGAACCTCGGGTGCAAGGATTTTAAAAATACAGCCGTCTCATCTTCAGACAGGGACAGATTGCCTGAAACCTTGGGACTAAACTATGAGGCTCTGAGTGCCTGTATCTGTGAGGGTCCAATCAGAAAAGCAATTTATTGTGCGGATTTGACTTACAAAATTGAGGGAACTGGTAAATAGTCTCTGCAAAGCTGTTGTCTTTGCATCTGATGCTGGAGCCTGATGTGCAGAGGGCAGGCAACCCAGAAGGGAAGGTGAATGTAAAGTGGGCAGAGAGAGGGGAGATGAGCTGGACTCTGGGGAGAGTCCCTCACAGGGACAAACTCACACTTGGCCAGGAGTTGGAGAAGCTGCAGAAGGATTCAGGAGAAGACGGAACAGTTGTAGACCCAGCTGCTGCCCCTCACCCAGGCAGTGGATGAGCAAATGCTCACCTCTGTGTAGGAGTGACAACAGGACCTGGTGACCCTGCCCGGGCTTCCAAGCGTAAAAACAATAGGGTAGTTGCTGTTATAGTTGTGCCCCCTAAAGCTTGCACAAAAATATCTCTTGTACCTGCCTTGATTAGAAACATACAAGGAGGGGGATTCTGGCAAATGCAGCCCAGCCTGGTCAAGTCGACATGCTGCAGAGCAAGAACATGCTTTTAGAACTGACTTTGTGATTCTAACTGAACGTGGATGGTGTATAGGTGTTGTGTCCATTTCTTAGGGCTCCTGTAACAAAGTGCCACAATCTGGGCAGCTTAAAACAACAGAAATTTATTCTCTCACAGTACTAGAGGCTAGAATTCCAAAATCAAAGTGTCAGCAGGACCACGTTTCCTCCAAAGGCTTTTCTGGAGCCCGGGGAAGAATCCTTTCTTGCTTCTAGTTTCTGGTGGTTGCCAGCAATCCTCAGTGTTTCTTGGCTTGTGTCAGCATAACTCCAGTCTCTGCCTCTGTCTTAAATGACCTCTTCCCAGGTTCCCTGTGTGTCTCCTTCTCTTCTTCTAGGGACACAAGTCATGCTGGCTTTAGGCCCCACCCTAATTCAGTATGACCTGATCATAGTGTAACTAATTACATCTGCAGAGACATGGTTTCTAAATAAGGTCACATTCTAAGGTGCTGCATGGACATGAATTCTGTGGGGGACACTGTTTAACACAGTACAAATGTCATAAGGGAAAATCTAGACCAGGAAATAAATGGAAATCTTAGAATAGAGAATTCAACCCGAGAGGAGCAGCCTCATTCCAAAGAATCATGTGTTCAGGAATGCAGTTAGGATCCCAGTTAGACACTAAATCTGTCAACCTTGGAATTCAGGCATATCTAGAAGACTGAAAGGCATGTATTTACTGTTTTTTCATTTATCTCATTTATTTCCTCATAGGACATACCATATTCTTATTCAAATGAGAAAATCTAGGCTCAGAGAGATTAAATAATGCGACCAATATACAACGAAGAAGCAGTAGGGTGGGATTTGAACTCAAGACTATCAGCTTCCGTAGGACATCTTCTTTCATTATCCACATTGTGTACCAGTAAATAATATTTACTGAGTAAATATTAAGAAACTTTTCTGGACCATCTCTAGCTGATCCTTCAATGCTTGTATTAAATATTACATCCTCTCTGCAGACTCTCCTAACTGCCCTGGACAGAGTGACTTCCTCCACTGATCTCCCACATTTTGATCACAGTTCCAAGACTGCACTCATTCCATTGTGCTGTAATTCTCTATTTGCATATCTGTTTCCTGTCTCCTGTGCCAGTTCTTATCATTACAGTACTCCTGTGCCCAGCCCAGTGCCTGGCACATAATAGGAACTCAAATCTTAATTGATTAAAGTTCTTCAGAGAAGACACATTACTTTCTAAAAATTTCTGGGAATGTTGTGTCTATATCCTCCCCCAATACACTATTTTCAGACTTTAGAGACTCTGAACTTTTCTCTTTTGCCAAATGAAATACTTCTACTGCAATGTAAATTTTTATTTCTCTTCCCTTTTCTGAAAAGGTATAAAACAGCTAGTCTTCTGAAAAATTTCAGAAAAAGTAGCAAGTAATTTTATGTGTCCATTTTTCTTTTTCTGGTTAATAATCTTACTTCCATAACCTAATTTTATGATATTTTTTGAAAAACTGTTACCTGTACTTATGAGCACACATAAATGTTTTTCATTTCATTTTTTGTTTTTAGGTCATTTCAGAAACTTTAAAAATCCACATTAATCCCAGCCATGCTTTGTGTTCTATTTCTTCCCATGCACCTTCTCTATTTCTTGCTACTTTGCTCATTTATCTAGGAAAAAGCATCTGCCTTCATCAGACTCACTCACTTCCCAGGGAAACAGATCACCATGAAAACTATACCAAAGGGGGAAAAAAAGAGGCAAGGCAAGTTTTACTCAGGGCCACCACCTAAATTTAGGCTCACTGATTCCCCTGGGCCTTGCAGAAACTAAATATTATTTTTACTTATCTAGTAGCCTTCGGTTTACTCAGGCCTGTATTATCCACAATAGAGGCTACAAGTCAGAAAGGGTCAATTTATTTTAGCCCATGGCCAGCTCTCATTTCCTTAAGTATTTCAATCCATGCCTAGTGATGTCCTAGATCCTGGCTATCAACATGTGCTCCACAGACAAGCAGCAGCAGCATTTCCCAGGAGCCTTTTAGAAATGCAGCATCTCTGGCCCCTCCTCAGACCTACTGTGTCAGACTCTACATTTTGACAAGTTTTCCAGTTGATTCTTATGTACATTAATTTTTGAGATGCATATCCCTAGATAATTGGAGGCAACTGTGAGTTAGAAGTAATAAATATAAATGGCATAAAAAAAAAAACAACACCTAGGCTGGAATCCTGGCTGTTCTATATTTCTTACCTATGTGACCTTTGGAAAATCACATGGCATTTCTGACCTCCAATTTCCTCAACTGTATATAAACACTGTAAAGTAATCTAAGAGTCACTTGCATCAGAGTCTTAAGTCCTACTCTATAACCACTAAATCAGAATTTCTCAGAGATTTACATTTTAAAAAGCTTCCCAGGTTCTTATGCACATTTTAATTTAACAGTCACTGTTGTCAATACATGTAGGGAATAATCTTTTCTGTGTTGACATCAATGCTAGTGACTTGAGGGAAAAGGACAGTGATTTGAATAGTTCTCTCACTAAGTCGGTGTCTGTACTGTGTTTCATCTTCCTTCTTTAGTCTCCATCATAGATGAAGAAGGGGTAGTCTTCTCTCAAACTGAATCATAGCAGGAAGATTGCTTTATGGAAGAACTCAAAGACTGACAATCATTCAAAAGCATTCTACCAAGACAAAGGCATGTGATGCCTAGTGAGTTATTGTTATTATCAGTGACTATTCATTGCTCTTCTGATTTGTCTAATACTAAAAATGTTTCCAGGGAGATGTGGCTTCCCACATTCTCCTTCACAAGATGTTTCTACACCCAGCAGTTAAATAAAATGCAGAAAACTGAGCACTCCCTTCTTACTGCTATGCAAGCTTTCTAGATCAAAGAAATCCCTTCAGCAGTCCTATACAATTAAGTTAGAGAGCAATGATGGAAATCAGCATTCAGTAAACCTCTCCTATATGCCAGGCACTGTGCTAGTTATCCTATGGCCTCAGATTCAGAGAAAAAAACAAAAACAAAAACCTGCAATCTTAAGAGCCAGGGGTTTATTTATTGCATTTTACAGATAATGATGACAATAAGCATTTGGACACATTACATTCTGTTTTCATGCATAGGTTTGATTCTGAGCTTTAGTTAGCTCATTAGAGTCTCAGAAAAACCAAAAATACAAAAACCTAAGAACTAATACTCCAGTGGTGCTTAACTTACAATTCATTCACCATCTAATCCTATTCACAGTTTTCACTCTCAGAGTATCGCGCATCTTAATTCATGAAATATTGTTTAGTGCTGGCTCTGCTCCCCGGGCCCCTGATAGGCAGGGTGAGGGCCGGTTAAGTATGAAATGATGATGACACCTATGAAGACCGCCTTACATCCTACTCTAGAATGGGATTGGTACAAACAAATGAGCTGATACCACATGAGTAAGAAACATTTAATCAGGGACAGATTCTGGGAACTTCCACTGGTATCTGGCTGAGGGTGACAGACTAGGCACAGGAAGGATCTTAACGTGCTGAGATGGAGGGTTGAGCACCGCAGGAGAAAGATCAGATAAGCAGAGGTTGGGCAGCAGGGCAGTTCAGGGTCTATTCAAGCAAACGGGAGTGGCCCCATTTGGTGGCAGCACAGCAGATATGCAGGAGAGACCTGGGAAGGCAGGATGATATCATGGAAAGTCTTGAATGTCAAGCCAAAGAGCATGTCATATATTCAGAAGGTTTTGGAGCAGAAGAGCATTTGATGAGAGCTGCACTTTAAAAATCACTCTGCCAGCTCTGTGTAGAGTGCTTGGAGGAGAAAAAGAGATAGAGGTAGGGAAGGAGGCTGTAGCCAAACCAAATCCCCTGGATGAGTGAGAGTGGAAAGGGACAGCTGATATGAGAAACCTCCATGGAGCAGAATGTATGCACCTTGCTGGGGACGGAACATCAGTAGCATCAGAAGGCAGGCAGGGCTGAGAGGAGGCCACCTGTGATCCTTGATGTCAGCTAGATCGGCATTTGTACCCCAACTCTGTTCAGCTACCAAAACTCTCTGAGTCTGAAACCTTATTTGTAACAGGGAAAAAATAACCTTACAGGGCTGTGGTGAGGGGTGACTGAGTGAACTTGTAAAATGTCTCATCCAGAGTGCTCCTGATACCTTGGCTTCCTCCTTTCCCTGTGTTCTTGTTCTTTAAAGCACAGGGCATGTTGGGGGAGGGATGGAGTGGGAGGTTGGGGTTAGCAGATGTAGGCTATTGTGTATAGGATGGATAAACAACAAGGTCTTACTGCATAGCACAAGGATCTATATTCAATATCCTATGATAAACCATAATGGAAAAGAATATAAAAAAGAATGTATGTGTATGTATAACTGAATCGCTTTGCTGTACAGCAGAAATTAACACAACATTGTAAATAAGCTGTACTTAAATTAAAAACAAAAAAACAAAACAGGGCATGTATCAGCAACAGCATCACCTAGAAACATGTTAGAAATGTAGACCCTCACTCCCCACCCTAGACCTACTGAATCAGAATCTGCCCTTTGACATGATCCCTAAAGATTTTCATGCACATTAAAGTTTGAGAAACATTACCCTATGCTTTCCATCCAGGTCCCCCAGCTTCTGTCTGACTCCTTAGCTTTGACTCTCCCATTCTTTCCTCCACCTCCCATCCTCCAAGAAAAACTGGAGAAATGAAGGGGAAAAATACAATAAAGCCTAGAAGAATGTCCTCTGACTCTAGCATAATGACATTAATTTTTCTCTTTTGTTAAAACTGTCACTAGAAGACATTTTTTAGAAATTTCTAAGAAGTGAGTTTCAACAATATTTGAAGAAAAATGACTTCCAAAGACAGATTTAGTTGGCAGTTTTTCTGCTGTGTTTGTGGGGAGTGGAGGCTGTCTCAATATTTCACTGGCACACCTGCAGTGAAGTTTTTAGATGGGCAGACAAAGGAAAAGACAGTGCTGATCCAATTTTATAAGGTAACAAGCAGGACCTGTGGCTGAGAGACAAGAACCTTTGATTTTGTAGATTAAGGATCAAGCTCAGTCCTGAATGCCTGTACATTTGGCTAACATTCAAACCAAAGATTTTAGGCTCTCGACGCTGTGAAGCAACAGCATGGTAAAGGATCAAAGGATGGAGATTTCTTCACAAGGGTGGGTTAGTTCAGGTTCTGCCAATGTAGGTATTCTCTGCATTACATCCACAAGCACGGGGAAGTGGCTAAGCTGGCAAGCCAGTGGCTCAAGGCAGCAAAAACAGACATTCTGACTCCAAACAGAGAGGACAGCACCGTGAGCTCCAAGCCCCAGGCTTGCAAAGCTGTGTTCATGATGAGAATGCAAAAGCCACAAAACAAACAACCCTGGATCAACACCTCAGAAATTCACCAGCGTGGATCCAGGACTCCTTACCAGAAGAGTCCTCCAAATACTTTTCTGTAGTAATGGGAAAAACTTCTAGAATCTCCTAACCCTGATGAGAATCTGCAACTGACAAAACATTCCCTGATTTTATTTCAGTCTAAATAAGTGAGGACGGCATGGATTAAAAAGTATATGCAGTTGACTGGATAGTCTACCACATTTAATATAATTTCTTATTATTAATGACGGCACCATTATGATAGAGAACAAAGGTCTAGGAAGGTGAGATTCTCTGCCACTTAGCTGAGTTCTTAAGCAAGTCGAAACCCACCTTTTAAGTATCCATGTTGTTGTCAATAATGACTATAGTTAATTTCCATTTATTAAGCAACAGACTATTCTTACAAAATGTTACTGTAAGGGTAGTAGATAATTCCCAAATGTTAAAACTGAGACAGAGAGAGGTTAATATCTTGTCCAAGGATATACAACTGATAAAAGATGAACCTGCCCATTACATTTATATCTTTCTGACTCTCAAATCCTATCCACTAATTCACATTGCCTCCACTAAGTCAGTTCACCTTACTGTGCCTCACTTTCCTTACCTGTAAAATGAAGACTGTATGGTCTCCCATGTCATTTACTACCCTGACATCTTTTTTTTTTAACAACTTTAATGAAGTATAATTCCTTTACAATTTTGTGTTAGTTTCTGCTGTATAACAAAGTGAATCAGCTATACATATATATATATCCCCATATCTCCTCCCTCTTGTGTCTCCCTCCCATCCTCCTTATCCCACCCCTTTATGTGGTCACAAAGCACCGAGATGATCTCCCTGTGCTATGTGGCTGCTTCCCACTAGCTATATATTTTACATTTGGTAGTGTATATATGTCCATGCCACTCTCTCACTTCATCCCAGCTTACCCTTCCCCCTCCCCATATCCTCAAGTCCATTCTCTAGTAGGTCTGTGTCTTTATTCCCGTCTTGCCCCTAGGTTCTTCATGCCTTTTTTTTTCCCCTTAGATTCCATATATATGTGTCAGCATATGGTATTTCTTTTTCTCTTTCTGACTTACTTCACTCTGTATGACAGACTCTAGGTCTATCCACCTCACTACAAATAATTCAATTTTGTTTCTTTTTATGGCTGAGCAATATTCCATTGTATATAGTGTCACATCTTCTTTATCCATTCATCTGTTGTTGGACACTTAGGTTGCTTCCATGCCCTGGCTATTTTAAATAGAGCTGCAATGAACATTTTGGTACATGTCTCTTTTTGAATTATGGTTTTCTCAGGGTATATGCCCAGTAGTGGGATTGCTGGGTCATATGGTAGTTCTATTTTCAGATTTTTAAGGAACCTCCATACTGTTCTCCATAGTGGCTGTATCAATTTACATTCCCACCAACACTGCAAGAGGGTTCCCTTTTCTCCACACGCTCTCCAACATTTATTGTTTGTAGATTTTTTGATGATAGCCATTCTGACCGGTGTGAGATGATATCTCATTGTAGTTTTGATTTGCATTTCTCTAATGATTAGTGATGTTGAGCATTCTTTCATGTGTTTGTGGGCAATCTGTATAGCTTCTTTAGAGAAATGTCTATTTAGGTCTTCTGCCCATTTTTGGATTGGGTTGTTTGTTTTCCTGATATTGAGCTGCATGAGCTGCTTGTAAATTTTGGAGATTAATCCTTTGTCAGTTGCTTCATTTACAAATATTTTCTCCCATTCTGAGGGCTCTCTTTTCATCTTGTTTATGGTTTCCTTTGCTGTGCAAAAGCTTTTAAGTTTCATTAGGTCCCATTTGTTTATTTTTGTTTATATTTCCATTTCTCTAGGAGGTGGGTCAAAAAAGGTATTGCTGTGATTTATGTCATAGAGTGTTCTGCCTACGTTTTCCTCTAAGAGTTTGATAGTGTCTGGCCTTACATTTAGGTCTTTAATCCATTTTCAATTTATTTTTGTGTATGGTGTTAGAGACTGTTCTAATTTCATTCTTTTACATGTAGCTGTCCAGTTTTCCCAGCACCACTTATTGAAGAGGCTGTCTTTTCTCCACTGTATATTCTTGCCTCCTTTATCAAAGGTAAGGTGACCATATGTGCGTGGGTTTATCTCTGGGCTTTCTATCCTGTTCCATTGATCTATATTTCTATTTTTGTGTCAGTACCGTACTGTCTTGATTACTGTAGCTTTGTAGTATAGTCTGAAGTCCAGGAGCCTGATTCCTCCAGCTCCGTTTTTCTTTCTTAAGATTGCTTTGGCTATTTGGGGTCTTTTATGTTTCCGTACAAATTGTGAAAATTTTTTTTCTAGTTCTGTGAAAAATGCCATTGGTAGTTTGATAGGGATTGCATTGAATCTGTAGATTGCTTTGGGTAGTATAGTCATTTTCACAATGTTGATTCTTCCAATCCAAGAACATGGTATATCTCTCCATCTATTTGTATCATCTTTAATTTCTTTCATCAGTGTCTTATAGTTTTCTGCATACAGGTGTTTTATCTCCTTAGGTAGATTTATTCCTAGGTATTTTATTCTTTGTGTTGCAATGGTAAATGGGAGTGTTTCCTTAATTTCTTTTTCAGATTTTTCATCATTAGTGTATAGGAATGCAAGAGATTTCTGTGCATTAATTTTGTATCCTGCAACTTTACTAAATTCATAGATTAGCTCTAGTAGTTTTCTGAGAGCATCTTTAGGATTCTCTATGTATAGTATCATGTGATCTGTAAACAGTGACAGTTTTACTTCTTCTTTTCTGATTTTGATTCCTTTTATTTCTTTTTCTTCTCTGATTGCTGTGGCTGAAACTTCCAAAACTATGTTGAATAATACTGGTGAGAGTGGACAACTTTGTCTTGGTCCTGATCTTAGAGGAAATGCTTTCAGTTTTTCACCATTGAGAACTAGGTTGGCTGTGAGTTTGTCATATATGGCCTTTATTATGTTGAGGTAAGTTCCTTCTATGCCTACTTTCTGGAGGGTTGTTATCATAAATGGGTGTTGAATTTTGTGAAACGTTTTCTGCATCTATTGAGGTGATCATATGGTTTTTGTTCTTCAATTTGTTAATATGGTGTATCACATTGATTAATTTGAGTATACTGAAGAATCCTTGCATTCCTGGGATAAACCCCACTTGATCATGGTGTATGATCCTTTTAATATGCTGTTGGATTCTGTTTGCTAGTATTTTGTTGAGGATTTCTGCATCTATGTTCATCAGTGATATTTACCTGTAGTTTTCTTTCTTTGTGACACCTCTGTCTGGTTTTGGTATCATGATAATTGTGGCCTCATAGAATGAGTTTGGAAATGTTCCGCCCTCTGCTATATTTTGGAAGAGTTTGAGAAGGATAGGTGTTAGCTCTTCTCTAAATGTTTGATAGAATTCGCCTGTAAAGCCATCTGGTCCTGGGCTTTTGTTTGTTAGAAGATTTTTAATCACAGTCTCAATTTTAGTGCTTGTGATTGGTCTGCTTATATTTTCTATTTCTTCCTGCTTCAGTCTCAGTAGGTTGTGCTTTTCTAAGAATTTGCCCATTTCTTCTAGGTTGTCCATTTTATTGGCATATAGTTGCTTGTAGTAATCTCTCATGATCCTTTGTATTTCTGCAGTGTCACTTGTTACTTCTTTCATTTCTAATTCTGTTGATTTGAATCTTCTCCCTTTTATTTTTGATGAGTCTAGCTAACGGTTTATCAATTTTGTTTATCTTCTCAAAGAACCAGCTTTTAATTTTATTGATCTTTGCTATCGTTTCCTTCAATTTTTTAAATTTATTTCTTATCTGATCTTTATGATTTCTTTCCTTCTGCTAACTTTGGGTTTTTGTTCTTCTTTCTCTGATTGCTTTTGGTTTAAGGTTAGGTTGTTTATTTGAAATGCTTCTTGTTTCTTGAGGTAGGATTGTATTGCTATAAACTTCCCACTTAGAACTACTTTTGCTGCATCCCATAGGTTTTGGGTCATCATGTTTTCACTGTCATTTGTTTCTAGGTATTTTTTGATTTCCTCTTTGATTTCTTCAGTGATCTCTTCGTTATTATTAAGGAGTGTATTGTTTAGCCTCCATGTGTTTGTATTTTTTACAGATTTTTTTCCTGTAATTGATATTGGGTCTTATAGCGTTGTTGTCAGAAAAGATACTTGATACAATTTCACTTTTCTACTTTACCAGGGCTTGATTTGTGAGCCAAGATATGATCTATCCTGGAGAATGTTCCATGAGCACTTGAGAAGAAAGTGTATTCTGTTGTTTTTGGATGGAATGTCCTATAAATACCAATTAAGTCCATCTTGTTTAATGTATCATTTAAAGCTTGTGTTTCCTGTTTTATTTTCATTTTGGATGATCTGTCCATTGGTGAAAGTGGGGTGTTAATGTCCCCTACTATGATTGTGTTACTGTCTACTTCCCCTTTTATGGCTGTTAGCATTTGCCTTATGTATTGAGGTGCTCCTATGTTGGGTGCAAAAATATTTACAATTGTTATATCTTCTTCTTGGATTGATCCCTTGATCATTATTTAGTGTCCTTCTTTGCCTCTTGTAATAGTCTTTATTTTAAAGTCTATTTTTTCTGATATGAGAATTGCTACCCCAGCTTTCTTTTGATTTCCATTTACATGAGATATCTTTTTCCATCCCTTCACTTTCAGTCTGTATGTGTCCCTAGGTCTGAAGTGGGTCTCTTGTAGACAGCATATATACAGGATTTGTTTTTGTATCCATTCAGCCAGTCTCTGTCTTTTGGTGGGAGCATTTAATCCATTTACATTTAAGGTCATTATCGATATGTATGTTCCTATTAACATTTTCTTAATTCTTTTGGGTTTGTTATTGTAGGTCTTTTCCTTCCCTTGTGTTTCCTGCCTAGAGAAGTTCCTTTAGCATTTGTTGTAAAGCTGATTTGGTGGTGCTGAATTCTCTTAGCTTTTGCTTGTCTGTAAAGATTTTAATTTCTCGGTCGAATCTGAATGAGCCCTTTGCTGTGTAGAGTAATCTTTGTTGTAAGTTTTTCCCTTTCATCACTTTAAATGTGTCCTGCAACTCCCTTCTGGCTTGCAGAGTTTCTGCTGAAAGATCAGCTGTTAATCTTATGGGGATTCCTTTGTATGTTATTTGTTGCTTTTCCCTCGCTGTTTTTAATATTTTTTCTTTGTATTTAACTTTTGATAGTTTGATTAATATGTGTCTGGGTGTGTTTCTCTTTGGGTTTATCCTGTATGGGACTCTCTGTGCTTCCTGGACTTGATTGACTATTTCCTTTCCCATGTTAGGGAAGTTTTCAACTATAATCTCTTTAAATATTTCTCAGTCCCTTCTTTTTCTCTTCTTCTTATGGGACCCCTATAATTCGAATGTTGGTACGTTTAATGTTGTCCCAGAGGTCTCTGAGACTGTCCTCAATTCTTTTCATTCTTTTTTCTTTATTCTGCTCTGTGGTAATTATTTCCACTATTTTATTTTCCAGGTCACTTATCCATTCTTCTGCCTCAGTTATTCTGTTATTGATTCCTTCTAGTGAGTTTTTAATTTCATTTATTGTTTTGTTCATCATTGTTTGTTTGCTCTTTAGCTCTTCTAGGTCCCTGTTAAACATTTCTTGCATTTTCTCCATTCTATTTCCAAGATTTTGGATCATCTTTACTATCATTACTCTGAATTCTTTTTCAGGTAGACTGCCTATTTCCTCTTCATTTGTTTGGTCTGGTGGGTTTTTACCTTGCTCCTTCATCTGCTGTGTATTTCTCTGTCTTGTCATTTTGCTTAACTTACTGTGTTTGGGGTCTCCTTTTTGCAGGCTGCAGGTTCATAGTTCCTGTTGTTTTTGGTCTGCCCCCAGTGGCTGTCCCCAGTGGCTAAGGTTTGTTCAGTGGGTTGTGTAGGCTTCCTGATGGAGAGGACTAGTACCTGTTTTCTGGTGGATTAGGCTGCATCATGTCTTTCTTCTGGGCAGGACCACATCCCATGGTGTGTTTTGGGGTGTCTGTGACTTTATTATGATTTTACGCAGCCTGTCTGCTGATGGGTGGGGTTGCGTTCCTGTCTTGCTAGTTGTTTGGCATAGGGTATCCAGGACTGTAGCTTGCTGGTCATTGAGTGGAGCTTGGTTTTAGCATTGAGATGGAGATCTCTGGGAGAGGTTTCACCATTTGATATTATGTGGAGCCAGGAGGTTTCTGGTGGACCAATGTCCTGGACTTGGCTCTCCCACCTCAGAGGCACAGTCCTGAAACCTGGCTGGAGACCAAGACCCTGTGCCTTCTTTGTCTCTGTCATCCACCATCTTGTTGCAGTACCATCACCAGGGAGAGCCCTGTTGCTAAGCTAGGTCACAGTGTCCTTACCCTGACATCTTTGATTCTCTGTGAGGTTAGGTTAGTCAATTCATATACTGTAATGTATTGTGATGGTTAATTTTATGTGTCAACGTGGCTAGGCTATAGTGTCCACCTGTTTGGTCAAAACTAATCCAGATGTTGTGGTGAAGATATTTTTTATAGATGTGATTAACATTTACAACCGGTTGGCTTTAAGTAAAGGAGGTTATCCTCAATAAGGTAAGTGAGGCTTATTCAGTCATTTGAAGACCTTAAGAGAAAAACTATGGTTTCTCAGAGAAAAAGTAATTTTGCCTCAAGACTATAACAGAGAAACCCTGCCTGAGTGTTCAGTCTTCTAGACTACCCTACCAGTTTTGGACTCAAGACTCCAATTCTTACCTGAGTTTTCAGTATACCAACCTGCCTTATAGATTTAAAACTTGCCCCTACAATCTTATAAGACAGTTCCTTAAAGAAAAAAAGAAAAAATGTATATATATTTCTTGACCGTTCTAGTTCTCTGAAGAACCCTGACTAATATATGTGATAGGAAATCATTTGTAAATTTTAAATACAGTGTTTTTCTATCATTTGGCCTAGATGAGAGCACTAAACACAATCAAAATCAGGTATGCAGAAGAGTGACATCAGCCACATGAAAAAATTGACCTGCCCCCAAATTGATCTTGGACTTCTGAGCCTTCAGAATTATGAGAAATAAATTCCTGTTGTTTATAAGCCACACAGTCTGTGACATTTTTTAATAGCAGCCTGAAAAGTCTAAGGTAAAAGACAAAGAACTACAAGACAGACAGAAAACAATTAACAAAATGACAATAGTAAATCCTTTCCTATCAATAATTACTTTAAATGTAAATGGATTAAACTCCCCAATCAAAATACATAGAAAGGCTGAATTAATTAAAAAGCAACAAACAAAATCTTATGTGCTGTCTACAATGATTCATTCTACATTTAAGGGTACACATTGTCTGAAAATGAAAGGATGGAAAAGATATTATGTGCAAATGGTAACCAAAAGAACTCAAGAGTAGGCATAATTATATCAGACAAAATCGACTTTAAGTCAAAAACTGTCAAAAGAGACAAAGACAAAACATTATATAATTATAAAAGGGTCAATTCACAAGAAGATATAACAATTATAACTCAACATCAGAGGTATATATACCTAAATACATAAAGCAAACATTGACAGAACTGGAGAGAGAAATAGACAGCAACACAATAATTGTAGGAGTTGTCCATACCCCACTTTCAATATGGATAAAATATCCAAACAGTAGATGAATTAGGAAACAGAAGACTTGACTAACACTAAAGATCAAATGGTCCTGGGACTTCCCTGGTGGCACAGTGGTTAAGAATCTGCCTGCCAATAAAGGGGACATGGGTTTGATCCCTGCTCTGGGAAGATCTCACATGCTACAGAGCAACTAAGCCTGTGTGCCACAACTACTGAGCCTGCGCTCTAGAGCCCATGAGCCACAACTACTGAAGCCCACATGCCTAGAGCCCGTGCTCTGCAACAAGAGAAGCCACCACAATGAGAAGCCCATGCACCACAACAAAGAGTAGCCCACGCCTGCTGCAACTAGAGAAAGCCCGCATGCAGCAACGAAGACCTGATGCAGCCAAAAATAAATAAATAAAATAAATAAATTTATTTAAAAGAGAAAAAAATTATCAAATGCCCCTAACAGGTATATATAGAATGCTCCACCCAAAAGCAGCAAAATACATGTTCTTCTCAAGCACACATGGAGCACTTCTAGGACAGATCACATGTTAGGTCACAAAACAAGTCTTAACAAATTTAAGAAAATTGAAATCATACCAAGTATCTTTCCAGCCACAATGGAAATCAATAACAGAAAGAAAACTGGAAAATTTGCCATATGTGGAAATTAAACTTCATACTCTTGCACAGTGGGACAAAGAAGAAATCAAAAGGGAAATTAGAAAATATCTCAAGGCAAACAAAACACACAACATACCAAAACTTATGAGATGTAGCAAAAGCAGTACTAAGAGGGAAGTTTATAGGGATAAAAGTCTATATTAAAAAAGAAAAAAAAAATGTCAAGTAAACAACACAACTTTACAATGCAGAGAATTAGAAAAAGAACAAACTAAACCCAAAGTTGGCAGAAGAACAGTAATACTAAAGATTAGAGCAGAAATGGAAAATAGAAAAACAACAGAAAAAGTCAACAAAAATGAGTCCGTTTTTCAAAATGGTCAAAAAAATTGACAAACCTTTAGCTAAACTGACCAAGAAAAAGAGAGAAGACTCAAATAAATAAAATCAGAAATGAAAGAAGTTAATAACTGATGCCACAGAAATAAAAAGGATGATGAGACAACTATAAACAATTATACTCCAACAAATTGGATGACCTTGAAGAAATGGTTAAATTCCTAGAAACATACAGTCTACCAGGACTGACTCATGAAGAAATAGAAAATCTAAATAGGCCCATAATTAGTAAGAAGATTGAATCAGTAATCAAGACCCTCCCATCAAAGAAAAGCCCAAGACCAGATGACTTCACTGGTAAATTCTACCAAACATTTAAAGAAGAATTAACACCAATTTTTCCTCAAATTCTTCAGAAAAATTGAAGAGAAGGAAACACTTCTAAACTCATTTTATCAGGCCAGCTAATGCTGATACTAAAGCCAGAAAAAACACTATAAAGCCAATATTCCTGATGAATATAGGTTAAAAAAAATCTTCAACAAAATACTAGCATACCAAATTCAACACACCTTACAAGGATCATACATTATGACCAAGTAGGATTTATCCCTGGATGTTCATGTTCAACATATGATAATAAATCAATGTGGGTGATACATCACATTAACAGAATAAAGAATAAAAATTACATGATCATCTTTATAGACACAGAAAAAGTATTTGATAAAATTCAACACTCTTTCATCATGAAAAGACTCAACAAACTAGTAATAGAAAGATTGTACCTCAGCATTATAAAGGCCATACATGAAAAACACACAGCTAACATCATACTCAACAATGAAAAGCTCAAAGCTTTTCTTCTGAGATCAGGAACAAAACAAGGATTCCCACTCTCCCTGTTTCTATTCAACATAGTACTGGAAGTCCTAGCTAAAACAATTAGTCAAGAACAACAAATAAAAGGTAGCCAAATCAGAAAGGAAGAAGTAAATTTATCTCTGTTCACAGAAGACATGATGTTATATGTAGAAAACCCTAAAGATTCCACACATACACACAAAAAGTTAGGACTAATAAATGAATACAGAAAACTTGTAAGCTACAAAATCAACAAATAAAAATCAGTTGTGTTTCTATACACTAGCAATGAATAATCCAAAAGGAAATTAAGAAAACAATTCTATTAATAATAGCATCAAAATTAATAAAATACTTGGGAATAAACTTAACCAAGGAGGTGGAAAACCTGTACTCTGAAACCTACAAAACATTGCTGAAAGCAATTAAAGAAAACACAAATAAATTGAAAGGCCTCCCACATTCATTGATTGGCAGACTTAACATTATTAAAATGTCCATACTACCCAAAGTGATCTACAGATTAAATTCAATCTCTATCAAAACCCAATGGTATTTTTCACAGAAATAGGAAAAAAAAATCTTAAAATGCATATGAAACCACAAAAGACTCTAAATAGCCAAAACAATCTTAAGAAAGAGTAAAGCTGAAGGCCTCACACTTTTTGATTTCAAAACATATCACAAAGCTACAGTGATTAATACAGTATGGTACTAGCAGATAGACAGACATATAGATGAATGGAACAGAATAGAGAGTCCAGAAATAAACCCATGCATATATGATCAACTGATCTTCAACAAAGATGCCAAGAATATTCAATGGAGATTGCATTATTTCTTCAAATGGTGTTGAAAAAACTGGATAACCACACATAAAAGAATGAAATAGGACATTTATCTTATACCATACACAAAAATCAATTCAAAATGGATTAAAGACTTAAATGTAAGATCTAAACTTGTAAAACTCCTAGAAGAAAACATAGGGGCAAACTTCTTGATGTTGGTCTTGGCAATGAATGGATATGACACCAAAAACACAGAAAACAGAAGCAAAAATAAATAAGTGGGACTGTATCGAACAAAAAAGCTCTGCAAAGTAAACAAAATAAACAAAAGGGTAAAAAGGCAATCTATGGAATGGGAGAAAATATTTGCAAACTGTATATCTCCAAAGGGATTAACACCCAAAATATTTGAAGAACTCCTATAAGTCAATAGGAAAAAATAATAATAACCTGATTTAAAAACGGGCAAAAGATTTAAATTAAAAAAGACATACATATAGCTAACAGGTGTATGAAAGATGTTCAACATCACTAATCATCAGAGAAATGCAAATCAAAACCACAATGAGATATCACATCATACCTATTAAGATGGCTATTATAAAAATAAATAAATAAATAAAACAGAAAATAACAAGTATGAGTCAGGATGTGGAGAAATTGGAACCCCGACACATTGTAGTAGGAATGTAAAATGGTGTAGCCACTATGGAGAACAGTATGGATGTTCTTTAAAAAATTAAAAATAGAACTACCATATGATCCAGCAACCACTTCTGGGCATTTATCCCCCATACAGAAGCTGAAATCAGAATCTCCAAGAGATGTATGCACTCCCATGTTTATTACAGCATTGTTTATAAACCTTCTAGCCAAGAGGTAGAAACAACCTAAATGTCCATTGACTGATGAATGAACGAAGATATTGTGGTATATACATACAATGGAATATTATTCAGCCTTAAAAAGAAAGGAAATCCTGTCCTATGCTACAACATGGATGAAATTTGAGGACTTTATGCTAATTGAAATAAGTTCCAGAAGGATACATACTGCATGATTCCACTTATATGAAGTATCTAAAGCAGTCAAACAAAGCAGAAAGTAGAATGGTGGTTTCAGGGCTGGGGGAAGAGGGAAACTGGGAATTGTTGTTCAATAAGTGTAATGTTTCAGTCATGCAAAATGAAAAAATTCTAGTGATCTGCTGTATGACATTGTGCTTATAGTTACCAATACTGTAATGTACACTTAAAAATTTAAGATTACGTCTTGTGTATTTTTTACAATTTTTTTTAAAGGTAAGTATATGTTAAAATTGAAAGTAAAAGCTAACTAGTGAAAGGATTTATAAGAAGTGTAATTTTTGCCTCTAGACCTACGGCCAGCCACAGTGAAAACCATGTATAGTTTTGTTTTTTGAAATATATTCCATAATTTTCCATGGCAACTCCCTCCTTTGTCCTTAGGAAATCTTTCTTTAAAATTCTTAACTCTGTCATGAGATATGGCATTTGTTTCTTGCTCTAAGTTTTAATGTTTTATTCCATACTTGTCCATGCCCTTAGGATTCTCTGTGTGCCTTTTCTTCCCTGTACTATAAAATTTTTTAAATAGCTCTGAGACTTTACCATGCTATAAACCACTTAAATTCCTTGGTATTGACCAACAGATTGACGATCCTTAAACGTCATTATGAAATAACCAATTCAGTCAGCAAGGTAGTTATCTCATCAGATTTTATTCTCTTGGCTATGCTTTTCACTTTGTTACCTAGCCCTTGTCTTTCAAAATGCCTAAAATTAGGTTTAGTTTACCTGTGCTAGCCACATGTGGCTAGTTATATTTAAATTTAAATTATTTAAAATTACATAAAATTGAAAATTCCATTTTCTAGTCACACTAGTCACATTTCAAGTTCTCAATAGCTACATGTGGCTAGTTGCTACTGTGTTGAGCAGTGCAGATATAGAACATTATCATTACAGAAAGTTCTATTAGACAGTGCTGTTCTAGATCCTTTCTTCACCCTCCAAAAACCCCACCCTTAGTTGGCATATTAGCAGAACACTTAGCCTCTAAATAAAGTTCACTTGTCTCATCTGAAAAGTGAGAATAGCACTTTTCTGATTCAAGAAAGAGGACTGACCCAGATTATTCTGATGTTTCTTACTAGTATGATAGTCTCATTTCTGCACATCCACTAAGACTTGACCCTTGGTCAAGAAAATAACTCCATTATAATAATGTTTCTCCGGAAAAAAATCAAATTTAAATTACATCATCTCAACTCACAGCCTCTTTGCCAAGAATATAACCTACTTAAGTGTAGGAACTGCATTCCAACATCACGAATTCCTTATTCAGTCCAATATGGCAGGTGGTACTTAAATCGTATTTTTTCACACCCCAAGGGGCCTTGAAAACACTGTGGTAAGAGAATCAGCCTCTCTATGAAGGGTCACAGCATCCCTATAAGAAGACATCTGGGAAGCAGAAAATTCATTTAAAAATGCAAACTACATAGTCCTGTAAGTAATTAATTGGGGAACATCAGTTGTATTTGAACTAAAATTGAACCTTTGATTACATTTAATGTCTGGTGGATGATTAATGTTTAAAGTGTTTGTTGTTTACTAAACAAGGGATTTGTCTTTTCTTACCATCTGAAAAATCTTGTTTAAAACACTTAGTTTCAGAGATGTGATCATTTCTTTGGCACTTACTGGAGTGTTAAATTGAATTCATGCTGTCCTTCCATGTTTCCCAGCCTACGCAAGAAGTATGAAAATGGGAACTGATGGGCAAGGCCTGGACATGTTTCCACATCCACTGTATTAACGTTTATTAATGCAAGTCAGACCTGCACACAGATCTACCACCTGGACCAAGATAAATGGCAAACAGTGTACTTTTTGCTTGGGCAAATTCCCTTCCACATCCAAAACAGAAGTTTCCTAACTTGAAATGTTATTCACTATCACTGTAAACTTTATTGAGATCATCATTTTATCTTAGAAACCATTTTATATCAAAAACCCAGATATGGTTGAAAGACAACAGTTCCCAGCTCAGGATATAATAGGAAAGGTTAACAAACCACCCTTTCCTCTTTGCCTCAAATAGCCGTCTTTGCTCTAGGGTTTCCTGAGCAGGGAAAATGAACTGGGGGAGGATTGGGTAACTCTCTCCATCCTTGCATTAACCTTCCCGGTCTTCTACGGTGCCAACTCAACTTGTTGTGTTATTCTTGGCTTCCTGCCTCCTGAAGAACCTGAAAAAAAAAAAAAAAAGCCCCTCTCTCATCCCCAGGTTTTAATAGTTGAGATGTGATCAATAAACATGGATGATGGACTTCAAGTGCTGAAAGATTGACCAGTGATGTCCGAAAGCTGATTGTAATTACACCCACCACTATTTGTTATGGGGCCAAGCAGTTTATACACATTCTTCTATTTAATATCAATAATCCTTCAGGTGGGTATGATTTACTGTATTATGAGATGAGGAAAATGAGGCTCAAATTAGCTAAATATTGTGTTCAAGATAACAAAGCTAACACATTGCAGTGCCAAAATTAGAGCCCAGGTCACTATGATTCAAAAAGCTTGTTCATTAATGTTGCCCAGCTAGGAATGTCCTCCCAGACTCTAGGCATGGACCACCAATTCTCCCATCATGCTGCCTGAAACTGAAAAAGTGTCACATCTCATCATTCTTTGAGCAGGGCAAGATAAGGCTAATTTTAGAAGTCTAATGAGAAAGAATTAAGGTACTTCCTGTTAGACAGTCAACACAAGTGGCTCTCATTAGCAACAAGGAAAAACCAGTTTGTATGGTCAGCAAAGGAAGCAGCCTCAGCTTTCTTTTTGTGATTCTCAGCTGGTTGCCCCTTTAAGTAGCTTAGCCCACATAGTCACATTCATAGATCCTCTAAATCAAAACCTTTTTAAAAAACACCCATTATTTGGTAGTAATGATTCCTAACTACCAAAGAGCAAGACATACCTTCTCAGGAAAGAACACTGAAGAGGTTTCTCTGAATGCTGGTGAGTTTCAGCTTTTCAAGAGAAAGCCATCTAGAGGAGTGATTTTACACAATTTGTGAATTTTATTCAATTCCAGCAAACTTTTATTGGCACCTGCTCTACATAGGAATTGTGCAAAATGCTGCAGAAGAGGCAGAGAGGTATAGAATGAGATTGCTGTCCACCGGAGTTTCACGGTTCATTGAGATAGACAGACACACACCCAATATGCATAATCTGGCAGACAGTAGTTAAGTTGCAAAATCGATCTCCAACTAAAATGCAAGAGGAGAGTAGGAGAGGAAAAGAGTGATTCTAACGATAAGCAGTGTAGAGACAAGTCTGAGAAGGGATTGTAGAGATGCGGGTTCTTGGGGTAAATAAAGGCAAGTAAGACATGGATAGGAACTAACATCCCAGAAGCACAGAAGAAAGCGTGTATGCATCTGAGAAATAGTAATAGCCTGGGAAGGCCAAACGTAGAGTGACTGTGCGGAGTCAAGAATATTAAGGGCAGTCAGCCTGGGAAGATGTTGGAAGCCAAGTGTATTGCCATAATTGGCGGGCTCCTCCTGTAGACCCTTGCTACTCAGAGTTTGGTCGAGGGAATTCCCTGGAAGTACCGTGGTTAGGATTTGGCGCTTTCACTGCTGTGGCCCAGGTTCAACCCCTGGTCGGGGAACTAGGAGCCAGTAAGCTGCTCAGCATGGCAGAAGGAAAAAAAAAAAAAAAAAAGAGTGCACTCGGAAGAACAGGAGCCTTAGGAACATCTGGGAACTTGCTAGATGTGCAGAAGCCCAGGTCCCACCCAAGACCAATCACACCAGAATCTACAATTTTACAAGATCCCCAGGTGAATCTTTGCACATTATGGTTTCAAAAAACACTGCTGAGGACAATGGGGAGCCATTGACAGGGAAGAGGAGTAGTCTGATCTTAGCTGTGCTTGGGAAATGCAACTTTGTGAAGTGGTATGGAGGGCACACAAAATGGCCATTGGATGAGCAGTTATTCAATGACCACATTATTTATAAAAATAAGACCAGTTGTCTTCTGGAATAATAATTATTAAATAATACCCCAGTTGTCATAGCTCCATCACATTTAACTTTGAGGTAACTCGGATATTAATTTTTTTAATGAAATTTATTCATCGAATGGGAAGATGAAGGGAAATCTTCCTACTGCCAAAAGTAGACATATTTTTCACTTTAATTCATAGGTCTGGAATCTATGTAATCATGCTGTTTGATTTTAGATGGTTCAAATCTTTTAAAGCTATCTGAAATCTAATAGCCAAGGACCCTGTAATATGAGATAAAATTAATCAGGCAGGCTCAGCGCCCTAAATCCAGAATAGTCTGTAGCAACTCTTGGACCCTCCCACTTTCTCCAAACACCAGTTTTGAGATAGCCAGGATAATTTTCATTACCTGCCCAGACAGCTGTGGAGTGTTGTAATTCATTGTTAGATAACTGCATTATTCCTCCTTAGAAAAGGATACCTCTTGTCAAGGATGCAGTTATTCTCAAAGGTTTAGTATATTTCTGAAACAGTGATGTACCCACCAGATGCAGAAACAGCCTAGCCCTAGAAACCTCAAAGCCAGGCCACAGCTAACATGTGCATCCCTGCTTGGAGATTGCTACTACAAATACCCTCCCTAGGTTGCTTGTAATCTCTGCTGCTTTAGCAAACAGTCTAAACCACTCCTATTGGAACATCCTCCGGACTCCTGAAAATAACTCCTTACTAGCTGAGCAAACCTTAACCCTCCCCTACAAGCAGATAAGAAAATGCCACGCATCTAGAAGGCAAGAGGTAGCCAATTTTAATCCTCAACTATCTCCTCCCTCTACATCCACAGAACAGCCCGGCTATCTTATGATCTTTACTATGAAACTGCGGAGAGGAGAGAAGTGAAAGAGCTAAAAGAAGATAAAACCTCTCCACTCTACGTGTGTGTGCGCGTGCGCATGCATGCACACAGTCATGTGGGAGGGACGCAGAGACAACCACATAAAATTGAAAATCACCTCAGATGACAGAGAGGCGACAGGACTTGAAAGACTCTGGGGGCAGAGATGATTAGAGTGAGTAGGTGTGTTGGGCGAGGTCTAAGAGGTTAGACTACGTACTTAGATTACTTGGGAAATGTTGGACTTTAGGTCAAGGGAGGTTCATTACTACGCCACTTCCTGTAATCTAGGTATCACAAGTGACAAACAGGACAAATATGAGGGAAGCTTTTATACTCTAAAACCACTTTTTCTATGTTCATAATAACCTCTTATTTGGCACTATTTTCATTTTTTAAGGCACCTAAGCATTGGCAAAATGTGTCCAGAGACAATTAAATCCTCTAGTTTCTTCTGTGAAATTGATGTTTAATAACTATTTGGGGAGTTTCTCCAAATAAAAATTCCATTTTTCCCCATTTATATTTTAAGATCTCTGACAATCAGTAAATTTAGTTTGACAAGTAATGCCACAAGTAAAGCTATTTCCTAACTTCATAAAATCAGTCACAAACTATATCCCCTGTGGTAGAGAAGAGACAGTCTTTGTTCATTGGCACAGCCTGGAAGTACCTGGAAACCAGACAGCGAAGCTCAGCTGGTCCGATGCAGTCAGAAATGTCCCTGAATCCCTATGAGTACCTACTGCAGATCAGGTCCTTTGTTAGGGAGAGGTTGAGAGAAGAAAAATAAGGCATAAACCCTGTCTCACAAAGCTTATATAATATGAGGGAAGCAATCAAGGAAAGGGTCATTGTAATCCAGGTTTATCACTATAAATCAATACAGGACAGCTACCCACAAAGGGTCGGGAAAAGCTTCTTGACCAATTAGGGGGAAAATCTGTCCAAAATTTAGTTCTTAGAAGTTCATTCTGATGGAGGATTTCAGTCGACCTGGAGATGCCCAGGCAGGGTTAACCAGCTCTGAGAACAAAAAACAAATATCATATGGTATCAGTTGTATGTGGAATCTAAAAAAATGATACAAATGAAATTATATACAAAACAGAAACAGGTTCACAGACATAGAAAACAAGCTTATGGTTACCAAAGGGGGTAGCAGGGGTGGAGGAGGGTTGGGAGAGAGAAATTAGGAGTTTGGCCTTAATATATACACACTACTATATATAAAATAGGTAAACAACAAGGACCTACTGTATTTTTTTGTTTTGTTTTTTTTCCTTGCTATCTCCAATTCCTACCTTTACTACTACTTTCAAATTTGTCTACCACTTATTAGGAATAGTAATACAGTGAAGATTTATTTGACTTAAGGAATAGGCAGGTAGCCAATTGGAGGAGAAAAAAACAATTAAGGAAGACTCAGCTATGCTCCTCAAAAACATATAAATAGCCTGGATAAGTGAGAATTATTTAGTCCATTGTTGCCTTCTCACTTTGTATTGTCTAAGTTATTTTGGTTTTGAGTGTCTTTGATTGTTATCTCCCAGAGAAGAAATCTCTAGTTAGTGAGTTAGTTAGTTACTTAGTTAGTTAGTTTTCTGTGCATGCTGGAGGGCTAAGTTTTATTTCCGCAACCGTGAATATGACCATGGAGGGATTGCTGACAGTAAAATCCTTTTTTTTTTTTTGAATTTTATTTTATTTTTTTAAATACAGCAGGTTCTTATAAGTTATCTGTTTTATACATCTTAGTATATATATGTCAATCCCAGTCTCCCAATTCATACCACCACCACCACCTCACTGCACTTTCCCCCCTTGGTGTCCGTACATTTGTTCTCTACATATGTGTCTCTGTTTCCGCCTTGCAAACTGGTTCATCTGTACCATTTTTCTAGATTCCACATATATATGTTAATATATGATATTTGTTTTTCTCTTTCTGCTTACTTCACTCGGTATGACAGTCTCTAGGTCCAGCCACGTCTCTACAAATGACCCAATTTCGTTCCTTTTTATGGCTGAGTAATATTCCATTGTATATATGTACCACAACTTCTTTATCCATTCATCTGTCGATGGGCATTTAGGTTGCTTCCATGACCTGGCTATTGCAAATAGTGCTGCAATGAACATTGGGATGCATGTGTCTTTTTGAATTATGGTTTCTCAGGGTATATGCCCAGTAGTGGGATTGCTGGGTTGTATGGTAATTCTATTTTCAGCTTTGTAAGGAACCTCCATACTGTTCTCCACAGTGGCTGTATTAATTTACATTCCCACCAGCAGGGCAAGAGGGTTCCCTTTTCTCCACATCCTCTCCAGCATTTCTTGTTTGTAGATTTTCTGATGATGGCCATTCTGACCAGTATGAGGGGATATCTCATTGTAGTTTTGATTTGCATTTCTCTAATAATTAGTGATGTTGAGCAGCTTTTCATGTGTCTCTTGGCCACCTGTATGTCTTCTTCAGAGAGATGTCTATTTAGGTCTTCTGCCCATTTTTTGATTGGGTTGTTTGTTTTTTTAATATTGAGATGCATGAGCTGTTTTTATATTTTGGAGATTAATCCTTTGTCCATTTATTCGTTTGCAAATATTTTCTCCCATTCTGAGGGTTGTCTTTTTGTCTTCTTTATGCTTTCCTTTGCTGTGGAAAAGTTTTTAAGTTTCATTAAGTCCCATTTGTTTATTTTTGTTTTTATTTCCATTTCTCTAAGAGGTGGGTCAAAAAAGGTATTGCTGTGATTTATGTCATAGAGTGTTCTGCCTATGCTATCCTCTAAGAGTTTTATAGTGTTAGGTCTTACATTTAGGTCTCGAATCCATTTTGAGTTTATTTTTGTGTATGGTGTTAGGGAGTGATCTAATTTAATTATTTAAAATGTGGCTGTCCAGTTTTCCCAGCACCACTTATTGAAGAGACTGTCTTTCCTCCATTGTATATTCTTGCCTCCTTTATCAAAGATGATAAGGTGACCATATGTGTGTGGGTTTATCTCTGGGCTTTCTATCCTGTTCCATTGATCTATGTTTCTGTTTTTGTGCCAGTACCATACTGTCTTGATTACTGTAGCTTTGTAGTATACTCTGAAGTCTAGGAGCCCGATTCCTCCAGCTCCGTTTTTCTTTCTCAAGACTGCTTTGGCTATTCGGGGTCTTTTGTGTTTCCATACAAATTCTGAAATATTTTGTTCTAGTTCTGTGAAAAATGCCATGGGTAATGTGATAGAGATTGCATTGAATCTGTAGATTACTTTGGGTAGTATAGTCATTTTCACAATGTTGGTTCTTCCAATCCAAGAACATGGTATACCTCTCCATCTCTTTGTATAGTCTCTGATTTCTTTCATCAGTGTCTTATAGTTTTCTGAGTACAGGCCTTTTGTCTCCTAAGGTAGATTTATTCCTAGGTATTATAGTCTTTTTGTTGCAGTGGTGAATGTGATTGTTTCCTTAATTTCCCTTTCTGATCTTTCATTGCTATTGTATAGGAATGCATGTGATTTCTGTGCATTAATTTTGTATCCTGCAACTTTACCAAACTCATTGATTAGCTCTAGAAGTTTTCTGGTAGCATCTTTAGGATTCTCTAGGTATAGTATCATGTCACGTGCAAAGACTGACAGTTTTACTTCTTCTTTTCCAATTTGGATTCCTTTTATTTCTTTTTCTTCTCTGAATGCCATGGCCACAATGTCCAAAACTATGTTGAATAATAGTGGCGAGAGTGGACATCCTTGTCTTGTTCCTGATCTTAGAGGAAATGTTTTCAGTTTTTCACCATTGAGAATGATGTTTGCTATGGGTTTGTCATATATGACCTTTATTATGTTGAGGTGGTTTCCCTGTATGCCTACTTTCTGGAGGGTTTTTATCATAAATGGGTGTTGAATTTTTTCAAAAGCTTTTTCTGCATCTATTGAGATGATCATATGGTTTTTATTCTTCAATTAGTTAACATGGTGTATCACATTGATTGATTTGCATATATTGAAGAATGCTTGCATCCCTGGGATAAATCCCACTTAATCATGGTGTATGAGTCTTCTAATGTGTTGTTGGATTCTGTTTCCTATTATTTTGTTGAGGATATTTGCATCTATATTCATCAGTAATATTAGTCCGTAATTTTCTTTTCTCTTTTCGTAGTCTCTTTGTCTGGTTTTGATATCAGGAGATGGTGGCCTCATAGAATGAATTTGGGAGTGTTCCTTCCTCTGCAATTTTTTGGAAGAGTTTGAGAAGGATACATCTTAGCTCTTCTCTAAATGTTTGATAGAATTCACCTGTGAAGCCATCTGGTCCTGGACTTTTTTTTTGTTGGAAGCTTTTTAATCACAGTTTCAATTTCATTACTTGTGATTGGTCTGGTCATATTTTCTATTTCTTCCTGGTTCAGTCTTGGAAGGTTATACCTTTCTCAGAATTTGTCCATTTCTTCCAGGTTGTCCATTTTATTGACATAGAGTTGCTTGTAGTAGTCTCTTAGGAGGCTTTGTATTTCTGCTGTGTCTGTTGTAACTTCTCAGTTTTCATTTCTAATTTTATTGATTTGAGTCCTCTCCCTCTTACTCTTGATGAGTCTGGCTAAAGGTTTATCAATTTTGCTTATCTTCTCAAAGAACCAGCTTTTAGTTTTATTGATCTTTGCTATTGTTTTCTTTGTTTCTATTTCATTTATTTCAGCTCTGATCTTTATGATTTCTTTCCTTCTGCTAACTTTGGGTTTTGTTTGTTCTTCTTTCTCTAGTTCCTTTAGGAGTAAAGTTAGATTGTTTATTTGAGATTTTTCTTCTTTCTTGAGGTAGGATTGTATTGCTATAAACTTCCCTCTTAGAATTGCTTTTGCTGCATCCCATATGTTTTGGATGGTCATGTTTTCATTGCCACTTGTCTCTAGGTATTTTTTGATTTCCTCTTTGATTTCTTCAGTGATCTCTTGGTTATTTAGTAACATATTGTTTAGCCTCCATGTGTTTGTGTTTTTTATGTTTTTTTCCCTGTAATTTATTTCTAATCTCATAGTGTTGTGTTCGGAAGAGATGCTTGATATGATTTCAGTTTTCTTAAATTTACCGAGGCTTGATTTGTGACCCAAGATGTGATCTATCCTGGAGAATGTTCCATGTGCACTTGAGAAGAAAGTGTAATCTGCTGTTTTGAGATGGAATGTCCTATAAATATCAATTAAATCTATCTGGTCTATTGTGTCATTTAAAGCTTTTGTTTCCTTATTAATTTTCTGTTTGGATGATCTGTCCATTGGTGTAAGTGAGGTGTTAAAGTCTCCCACTCGTTTTGTGTTACTGTTGATTTCCTCTTTTATAGCTGTTAGCATTTGCTTTACGTATTGAGGTGGTCCTGTGTTGGGTGCATATATATTTATAATTCTTATGTCTTCTTGGATTGCCCCCTTGATCATTATGTAGCATCCTTCCTTGTCTCTTGTAACATTCTTTATTTTAAAGTCTATTTTATCTGATATGAGTATTGCCACTCCAGCTTTCCTTTAATTTCCATTTGCATGGAATATCTTTTTCCATCCCCTCACTTTCAGTCTGTATGTGCCCTAGGTCTGAAGTGGGTCTCTTGTGGACAGCATATATATGGGTCTTGTTTTTGTATCCATTCAGTGAGCCTGTGTCTTTTGGTTGGAGCAATTAATCCATTCATATTTAAGGTAATTAACAATATATATGCTCATATTACCATTTTCTTAATTGTTTTGGGTTTGTTTTTGGACGTCCTTTTCTTCTCTTTTATTTCCCACGTAGAGAAATTCCTTTAGTATTTGTTGTAGAGCTGGTTTGGTGGTGCTGAATTCTCTTAGCTTTTGCTTGTCTGTAAACCTTGATTTCTCTGTCAAATCTGAATAAGATCCTTACTGGGTAGAATAATCTTGGTTGTAGGTTCCTCCCTTTCATCACTTTAAGTATATCATGCCACTCCCTTCTCGCTTGTAGACTTTCTGCTGTGAACTCAGCTGTTAACCTTCTGGGAGTTCCCGTGTATGTTATTTGTCGTTTTTCCCTTGTTGCTTTTAATAATTTTTCTTTGTTTTAAATTTTTGTCAATTTATTTCCTATGTGTCAGTGTGTTTCTCCTTGGGTTTATCCTGCCTGGAACTCTCTGTGCTTCCTGGACTTGGGTGGCTATTTCCTTTCCCATGTTAGGGAAGTTTTCGAATATAATCTCTTCAAATATTTTCTTGGGTCCTTTCTCTCTCTCTCCTCCTTCTAGGACCCCTATAATGCGAATGTTGGTGTGTTTAATGTCCCAGAAGTCTCTTATGCTGTCTTCATTTCTTTTCATCCTTTTTTCTTTATTCTGTTCTGCAGCAGTGAATTCCACCATTCTGTCTTCCGGCTCACTTATCTGTTCTTCTGCCTCAGTTATTCTGCTACTGATTTCATCTAGTGTATTTTTCATTTCAATTATTGTATTGTTCATCTCTGTTTGTTTGTTCTTTAATTCTTCTAGGTGTTTGTTCTTTAATTCTTCTAGGTCTTTGTTAAACATTTCTTGCATCTTTTCAACCTGTGCCTCCATTCTTTTTCCGAGGTTCTGGATCATCTTCGCTATCATTATTCTGAATTCTTTTTCTTGAAGGTTGCCTATCTTTACTTCATTTGCCTATCTCCACTTCATTTAGTTGTTTCTCTGGGGTTTTATCTTGTTATTTCATCTGATACATAGTCCTTTGCCTTTTCATTTTGTCTATCTCTCTGTGAATGTGGTTTTCATTCCACAGGCTGCAGAACTGTAGTTCTTCTTGCATCTGCTGTCTGCCCTCTGGTGGATGAGGCCATCTAAGAGGCTTGTGGAAGTTTCCTGATGAGAGGGACTGGTGGTGGGTAGAGCTGGGTGTTGCTCTGGTGGGCAAAAACTCAGTAAAACTTTAATCCACTTGTCTGCTGATGGGTTGGGATGAGTTCCTTCCCTCTTGGTTTTTTGGCCTGAGACAACCCAGCACTCGAGGCTACAGGCTCTTTGGTGGGGCTAATGGTAGACTCCAGAAGGGCTCATGCCAAGGAGTCCTTCCCAGAACTTCTTCTGCCAGTTTCCTTGTCCCTGTGGTGAGCCACAGCCAACCCCCACCTCTGCAGGAGACCCTCCAACACTAGCAGGTAGGTCTGGTTCGGTCTCCTATGGAATCACTGCTCTTCCCCTTTGGTTCTGATGTGCACACTACTTTGTGTGTGCCTTCCAAGAGTGTAGTCTCTGTTTCCCCCAGTCCTGTCAAAGTCCTGCAATCAAATCCCGCTAGCCTTCAAAGTTTGATTCTCTTGGAATTCCTGCTGCAATTGCTGGACCCCCCGTTTGGGAAGCCTGACGTGAGGCTCAGAAGCTTCACTCCAGTGGATGGACTTTTGTGGTATAATTGTTCTCCAGTTTGTGAGTCACCTACCCAGTGGTTATAGGATTTGATTTTATTGTGACTGTCCCCACCTACCATCTCACTGAGGCGTCTCCTTTGTCTTTGGATATGGGATATCTTTTTTGGTGAGTTCCAGTGTCTTCCTGTGGATGATTGTTCAGCAGTTAGTTGTGATTCCAGTCCTCTCACCAGAGGGAGTGAGCACACATTCTTCTACTCCACCATCTTGAACCAATCTAGGCCCTACTGTATAGCAAAGGGAACCATACTCAATATCTTGTAATAATGTATAATGGTAAAGAATCTGAAAAAGAATATATGTATATATACATAAACTTGAATATATATATGAAATTGAATCACTTTGCTGTACACATAAAACTAACACAGCATTGTAAATTAACCATTCTTCAATTTTATTTTATTTTTTTAATTTTTGACTGCGTTGGTTCTTCATTGCTGCGCACAGGCTTTTCTCTGGTTGCAACGAGCAGGGCTAGTCTTTGTTGCGGTGCGTAGGCTTCTCATTGTGGTGGCTTCTCTTGTTGTGGAGCATGGTATCTAGGTGTGCAGGCTTCAGTAGTTGTGGCTCGCTGGCTCTAGAGCACAGGCCCAGTAGTTGTGCTGCACAGGCTTAGTTGCTCCGCCACATGTGGGATCTTCCCAGACCAGGGCTCAAACCCATGTCGCCTGCATCGGCAGGCAGATTCTTAACCACTGCACCACCAGGGAAACCCTATACTTCAATTTTTAAAAAGCATTTAAAGTTAAACCATTGTGTTCTTGCACAAGAGGAGCTACCCCTGAACCACATGCAGAATTCATAATGGATTGAATCCCGTAGTCAAGATGACCCCTGAGCATCTGTAGAAAGTTCTTGTGTGCTAAATCTATGGTTGGTTCAGTGGAAAAGACTAGTTAGTTGGGGTTCACCACTATCAAGCACTTTAGAATGAGCAAGGACCACAGATCTGAATGGACTGCTTGGGTTTGAACCTGGCTCCCCATTTACCACATATTGGACCTTCAACTCAACCTCTCTGTGCCACAGTTTCCTCATCTGGGAAATGGGGATAATAATAGCACCTACTTCATAGGGTTGTTATAAGGAGTAAATGAGTTAATATTTGTATAGTTTTCAGAATAGCGCTTGGCCCTTAGTAAGTGCTTTGAAAGGTTATGTTAAATAAAAGTCAGTATCATGAGCCCCTTCCCCATTCAATGTCTATCAAGACAGGGTAGCTAACCATAATTCATTCCAGATAATACCTGCCTTTCTGTAGATGAAATGACCTTTCTCTGGGGGAAAGAGAGCATCTGTCTGAAGCAGCCTTCCTCTCTACCAAAAAAGACTCACTAGGATTGTATTCAAATCATGTCCCCTTCCCTCCAGTGAATGAATGGCATACATTTTCCCAAGAGACTGGCCATGGTGGGGCCCATCATCTCCTTCTTGTATGAAATAGATATTCAACCAAAAGTAAGAGGCGGTCTCATGGGAATAGAGATCTCAAGATCTGATAACAAGTTAGCATTGAACTATAGTCATATCCTTTTTTATCTCTCTTCTCTTAAATTCAACATTGAAATTAATTCCATTAATTGGCTTTTTTGTCTTACATTATAAAATTAATTATCATAAATCTTCTGTTTTTCCTATTGTTCTCCACAAAAGCTAGCGAATAACCTTCCTTCTCTAGACCCCTCAAAAAAATTCTTTTTTAACAATTACACTTATGCATACACATTATCCGCAGACTGACAGACTTCTACAAAACTAATTTCCCCATCGTCTTATCAGAGGTCTGCACTGAAGCAGCAGCCACATGGAAACTGTTTATAAGCTGCACAGGGCAAGTAAATGCCAGGAAGCAAAATTGGCTGCCTTTAAGATTTTACACAGACATTCGAAGTCCCAGAGCTATTTCTTTTCCAAAATTTTAATAATTAGTCTTTTTCTTAAGATTCCACCCAAAAAAAGAAGAAGAAAGAACAAAAGCTTCCTTCAGAGGATATTAGGATTGTATTAGCCTACTTTGTCAGGCAGCTTAATAAGCTTCACACTGAGAGGGTCAGGAGCCACAGACACAGCCCCTCCCAGGCTCACTGCAGATAAAAACTCCACTGATACACACTTGAGTCCCTGACCTGCAAGTTAACACTCCCTGTTTGTCCAGACGGCCATTCTCCCAAGTGCAGGCTGACAATCATGTCAAAGGAGGCTAGGACCTGACCACCAGCCTCATTTTCGATTCTGAGTAAAATCAGGATTTGAAGCCAGGTCTCTGAAGATCTGGCGCAATGACATGAACTTGGTCCCCTAATAAATCACAGCTAAAATCAGTGTGCAGGAGACCAAATGCTATATGATGCTGCTGGTAAGATGAACTCTATTATAGTCTCACTTGTCCCCTTTTGCCTTGGCTTAAAACTTTCAAAGAAGTTTAATCAGAGTTTCCAAAACTCCATGTTTATCCTTTGTTTAGAAACAATTTTTTTGTTCTTTTGGGAAATCATCTTACAGATGGCCTCAGGGGGAAAATTACACATTTGATATTTATTGTGAGGGCTGTGAGCTCTCACAGGAGCAGAGTTTAGAGCAAAAACCATATGTGGATTTAGAAATTCTGAGTGAAGAAAGAACAAAAATTACACATCAAGCCATTTCTGAAAGAGCAAAAATTACATATCAAATCATTTTGAATTATTTTTAACATTTTACATTTTCTATCTAGAAATGCTGAAAATAAATAATAATGCTTAAAATTACTATTTACCTTCTGAATTCAGCTTCACTGGAGCAGGTGATACTTAAGAAAGCATTGCCAGTAAATATCGAAACATCACAGAAATATTGATGTCTTGCCTCTGTTCTCTTCTTAGCAATTTTTAAATGGACCAAATGGTATAAATTCAGCATTAAATACATAAAGTACAAATATTTTTTCTTGATTCTTAAAGCAGAGATGTGTACTCACAAAGAAAAATCAATTTGTCAACCTTGTGTGTACACGACAGTTTTCATTTCCCCACTTGCTGAGAAGAAACGCAGACAATGCGCACTGCTGAATGAAGTGACATTTAGAGAACTGTGATTTTTTTTTCATTACCATCTTAGTCACACTTAAAATTTTTATTTCAAATATTACATGAATAAGCCTTTCTTACATATTTGAAATCCAACCAGTAAAATTCTTTGCAAGGAAGCAAATTTTCACCTACTCAAATCACCCTTTTATGCTTATTGTCAAAATGACACATGTAGGGCTTCCCTGGTGGCACAGTGGTTGAGAATCTGCCTGCCAATGCAGGGGACACGGGTTCGAGCCCTGGTCTGGGAGGATCCCACATGCCGCGGGGCAACTGGGCCCGTGAGCCACAACTACTGAGCCTGCGCATCTGGAGCCTGTGCTCTGCAACAAGAGAGGCCGCGATAGTGAGAGGCCCACGCACCGTGATGAGGAGTGGCCCCTGCTCGCCGCAACTAGAGAAAGCCCTCACACAGAAACGAAGACCCAACACAGCCAAAAATAAATAAATAAATTTAAAAAAAAAAAGAAAAAAAAATGATACATGTAATGGCATCAAAAGGCTGAACAAGTAGAAAACTCAGACTCTTTGGGCAATATTTTACAAATTTATCCATGTTTTCACTTGCCCTAAACTGACTTCTTTTAACCTCAGACTCATGCCTTCTAGATCTAGCCCATCCTTAGTTTCATGACCACATGATTCTAACTGCTGAACTAGAAGCAGCTAATTTACAGTCTCACATCATAAAAGAATCAGTTTACCTCTTTAAAGAGATAGTTGATCATTCATGGTTATGCCTTCTATATTTAGAATATTCTCTTAGTCATATCCTGCAATTTGAAAAGTGAGTTTTGGGGGAAGTAGACTGTCTGCCTTGCCATTTTGCCAGCTGAGCACTTTTTCCTAAAGTACCTTCATTTTCCTGAGTAAACCCATTTCTCAGCTTCCCTGATGTGGAACAGCAACAAATACCCCAGCCATCTGGCTCCAAGTGTTTCATACTCTGGGAAACAAAGGTCTTTTTCAACATCAGGCCCATTTAACATCCACGCCAGACCCCGATCATTGTTTCATTTGTTTCTTCAAAATAACGTTGCAGGATTGGTCATCTTATCATATTTTCTAGTTGAAAAAACAGAGTCAGAGAGGTTCAGAGGAGTTAGGCTCACTTAGCTATCAAGAATTTGAGTCTAAGTTGTACAGCCACGTGTAAATCAATGAAGTTAGACACACCCTCTCACCATACACAAAAATAAACTCAAAATGGCTTAAAGACTTAAACATAAGACATGATACCATAAAACTCCTAGAAGAGAACATAGACAAAACATTCTCTGATCTAAATCATACCAATGTTTTCTTAGGTCAGTTGCCCAAGGCAATAGAAATCACAACAAAAATAAATGAGGGACCTAATCAAACTTACAAGTTTTTGCATAACAAAGGAAACCATAAAACGAAAAAACAACCTACAGAATAGGAGAAAATATTTGCAAACAATGCGACCGACAAGGGCTTAATTTCCAAAATATACAAATAGCTTATACAACTCAACAACAAAAAAACAAACAACCCAATCCAAAAATGGGCACAAGACCTAAATAGATATTTCTCCAAAGAAGAAATTCAGATAGCCAATAGGCATATGAAAAGATGCTCAACATCCCTAATTATTAGAGAAATGCAAATCAAAACTACAAGCGGTACCACCTCACACCAGTCAGAATGGCCATCATTAAAAAGTCTACAAATAACAAATGCTGGAGAGGGTGTGGAGAAAAGGGAACCCTCCTACACTGTTGATGGGAATGTAAGTTGGTGCAGCCACTGTGGAAAACAGTATGGAAGTTCCTCAGAAAACTAAAAATAAAATTAACATATGATCCAGCAATCCCACGCATGAGCATATATCTGGACAAAACTATAATTCAAAAGGATATCTTGCACCCTTATGTTCATAGCAGCACTATTCACAATAGCCAAGACATAGAAACAACCTAAATGTCCATCAACAGATGAATGGATAAAGAAAATGTGGTACATATATACAATGGAATAATACTCAGCCATAAAAAAAGAATGAAATAATGCCATTTGCAGCAACATGAATGCAACTAGAGATTATCATACTAAGTGAAGTAAGTCAGAAAGAGTAAAACAAATACCATATGATATCACTTATATGTGGAATCTAAAATATGACCCAAATGAACCTATCTATGAAACAGAAACAGAATCACAGACATAGAGAACAGACTGGTGGTTGCCGAGGGAGAGGGGGTTGGGGGAGGATGGAGTAGGAGGTTGGGGTTAGCAGATGTAAGCTTTTATATATAGCATGGATAAACAAAAAGGTCCTGCTGTATAACACAGAGAACTATATTCAATATCCTATGATAAACTATAATGGAAAAGAATATTTTTAAAAATATGTATATATAAGTATAACTGAATCACTTTACTATACAGCAGTAATTAACACAACATTGTAAATCAACTATACTTCAATTTAAAAAAAAAAAGAATTTGAGTCAAAGGGTCTCCACCCAAAACTTGGATTCCAGTAAGGAGTCATCTTGCTTCTGTTTCTGGCCACAAGCAAAATATAATGGTAAGGATTTGAAGCTTGTATTCAAATCCCACCTCTGCCCCTTCCCAGCTTGGAAAAGTGAAATAAGGCTGGAGATGGACAAGGCCCATAAGACGTTAGTGTGTGAAGTTTAGAGAGTATGTAAAAAGCACTTAGCACAATGCTTCCCATGTAACAAAGTGTTCAATAAGAAAGGGGCTATCAAAGCGTGACAAGTCTCAAACTGATTTAAGATACTCCAAGTCACATTGAGTGTCTTCAAGACATCTGTAGAGTTAAGATACAATAGCCTTGGCCAGTTTTTTAGTCATCCAGGGCTTTAATAATAATAATTAATAAAAATATCTTTTATTAAAAGCTTACTACAGCCAGGCACTGTGATTAGCACTTTCTATACAACATCTTCACTGATTCTCACAACGATGCAATGAGCTAGAAATTAAACCTGTTTTATAGATGACAAGCCAAGGACTTGGAGTGGTTCTATACACAGTCAGCTAGTTATGTGAAGGAGTGGAGCTATAAACCCAAGCTTTTACTATAGTTCTGTGAACTACCCTTTGATTATCTCTGTGGCAGGATATGTAGCCATTTGTCTAAATGCTACTGTCTTGTTGGCTTTTTTTTCTCTGCTACATTAAAAAGATGGAATGCAAACATTTCTACTCACCTCCTAGAAAATGTGAAGATTGAGATCTCCCTGCCCTCCAAGAAAAGGAAGCTATCTTACCGGTTGCTAACAATTTGGGTTCCAAAAATGCTGAACCCAATAATGGGTCATCCACTCTGCAAGAACATAGGAAAACAGGGTTTCAAGAGAGCTGAAGTCCCTCTAAGAAAGAAGGAGAGATCCCTCCAAAATGAAAGTAAGTCAGAAGGCAGCAACTTGGAAGGAGGAGGTGAATAAAAACAGTCATAAGAACAGGAGCCTTATCCCCAAAAGTAAGCCTTACCAAGGACAGCCCTGAGGGCCTGGGTGAAAGGCAAGAGCAGAAGTGGTGAAGAACATCATTCGGAAGCCAGCCTGCCTCTGAGCAAACCCCACTTCCACTTACTTACTTGTGACTTTTGACAGGGGACTTATGCTCTATGCTACTCAATAGCTACCTCAGTTTTCCCTTCTGTAAAATGGAGATAATATTACTATGTACGTTATAGGGTTCTGAGGATGAAATGTTAAGCCATTAGAACAGTGCCTGTCCCAGAGTGTGTGCTTAGTAAGTGTAAGTCATTATTTATACAATATTTGCATGCTCTGGAGTTGGGTGGAGCTACGTCACCATATGACCAAAATAGAGTCTTTGCATGGACGGCACCCACACCCTATGCTCTCGCCAGCAGATTCTCCTGTTGGGGCTAGTTCATTCCTAAAGAAAGGGGGCATTTTCCCCTCTACTCTTCTAGGTTCTTGGCTGAGAACCCCCGTTATAGAGATAGATTAACAGGAGAAAAATACCCACAAGTTTAACAACATGTATACCTCCTGTATACATGGGAGAGACCCAGGAAAACTGAGCAATTCTCCAAAATGACCCAAGACACCACCTTAAATACCATCTCTAGCTAAAGACAAAAGATGTTGGGGAGTAGCGGGAAAGCCAGTTACAGGCCGTTACCAGGAAAAGTGCAGTAAACAAGGGCATAGTAGTTATGCCTTCTCCATTGATAAGAGTTTCTAGAGATTTGGTTATCCTCTTCTTCCTGATACAGAAAGGAAAACACACTTAGAAATGGAGACTTCCCTTATGCATATAAATGTCTCTTAGCAAAGGGTAAGTGCTACTCAGTCGTCAGAGCTTCTCCGTTGTCTGCTGTTTCTTAAAAATAATCAGCCTAAAATCATCTTTATGCCAAAGAGGAGTATTTGGGGGTAACAAATCCTGCTCCCCCTCAGATCCAAAAGTACTCCTGTGGTCTCCCAGCAGGAACAACTCTGCTCTGCCCCTTTCAAATGCCACATGGGGCCACTGTAATTCTGAGGTTAGAAAGCGTAGTAAAGTCAGAGCCCAAATGACTAAGAACTGGAACTCCAGTTCCTGGTCCTCCTGATCCCCCCTACCACTTTGTTCTATTTTACTCAGTTCCCTCATCTGTAAAACAAAAACACCACCCACCTCACAAGATTGTTATGAGTATTCACTGAGATAACAAATAAGAAGCAGCTAGCATAACACACTTAACACATAGTAGGTTGTTTAAAAGATTTATTTCCTTTCTTCTTTCCTTAAGCTAAAGACAGCATTTACTAAACACTGTTAAGGGACTAATAATTTAAGGTTAAAAGGCTAATGGGAAGCAGGGAATCAGTTCTAGCATTAAGACACTGCTGCCTATACAATATCTACTGATTTATTCCTTCCCCAAATATTTGTTTCTCATGATGTTTATAGGTCAGAAAGAATGACTTCTGTGTAGGAATAAAATGACAATGATAATAGTAATGATTACTAATAATATCTATCTTCAGATCATAGGCAAAGTGCCTTCTGTTTCTTTAATAGAAACATCTATGTTTTTCTCTTTAGGTCCCTAGAAAAGGTAATCATAATTTACTCCTGTGTGTTAGGAGGAAATCAGCCCTGCTGCAGTCATTAAATTCATTTAAGTCCACACAACAGAAGGAGATGTCCTGGAGGTCCTCTTTCATTGTTAAATGAGCACCTATGTGGCATGGACAGAAGTGAAGGAGATAAAGCCACTTTGAGTAATAAAAGAGAAAAAGCACTAGCATAAAAATTAATCAGATTTTACATATTAGTGGATACAGACCCGCCATCTGTTTACTATACCCCTTGTGTGACAATGCGAGGAAAGTAATGAGGAAAACTACAGGAAAGTCCCCACTGTTTAAAAGACCAATACAGTAGAAATAGAGGCTGACTTGAAGGACCGATTATGATGCTACACCTAACTCGTCAGCAGGACAGCTAATTTCTCACATCAATCAGTCCATTGCTAGAAGTACTGAAGGGGAAAAAAAGAAGTCGCTGCTGCACACTTTCCCGTCTTTCCCCAGATTCTAAATCTTCACACACAAATAATTTGCAAGCACAGACATCTCTGAGATTTGGTGACTTGTCCCTCTCACCTCCCTTTGTTCACTCAATCCTAGAGGAATGCTCCCAGCAGACCGGAAATGTGACCCAGAAGTGTGGCAGCATGTTTGTGTCTTGTTTCAGGAAGATGAGTGGTTCTCAGTCTCCTCCAGTTGAACTCACACGTTCCATCTTTGATGAAAAATTTAAACAGTCCTGGCTCATTTGGAGCTCTTTGTTCTCAGGACCAGTTTAGGAAACAGCCCTCAGGACACAGCCGGTAAACGGCTTGGTGGTACCCACTGTGCTCTGAGTATGTAACCTCAGGAATCAAGACAAGCTATGGATATATTCATATCGTGGCTTTTTAGGCAGGATTCCTTGCTAGCAACCAGTAATATCAATCCTGATCTAGGTTAGATTTCAAGAATCTATTTCAGTGGTCACATGTTGGTTAATAGAGTGGATATAATATATGCACATAGCCTTCTAATTAGTTCCAGTGTTTCTCTCCGAGTATAAAATGTCATCGGAAGTATTCTTAAAGAAATAACTGGGAGATATGTGGATAACCCACACAAATATCTACATGTAGCTGGGCTTTACCCAAGTGAACCCAAGCAGAAAATATATCAATATTAACTAATAACAACAATTGTTCATTTACTCTCTTATTGACATAGGATTGAAGGCTAGGGAAGTCAGGGATGATTAAAGTAGGGGGTCTTGGGTTCAAACTCATACCAAGAGCACAAACATGCTCAGAGCTGCCACTACTAGCCTATACGGAAAATGTAGACGGATCCCTGCCCCAACCCTGAGCAGAGGCAGCCCTGTGGGCCCAGAGTTTGTTAAGCAGAAAGGGGGTCTGAATTTTAGATCCCACTTGTGACTTCAGTGGGTGTTGTATGTTTCACAAGCAGCTCAGTCACAGAGAGCTGCAGCCTCTGTGTGCACAGGGCACATCTCACAGCAGAGTGAAAGAAGGCATCTGGATGGGCTGGTGCTGGTAATAGGGACTGTCCCACAGGTAAGTCTTCAAAAAGGTAGCCTCTGCCTCATCCTGTGGTTATTCAAGTGGAAGTGAAAAGTTCTCCCATCCATGGCATAAAATCAAGCAAAAAATAACCACCATATCTCTTGCCAACCTTGTCTCCTTGACCGGGGGGATTTTGAAGACAGAGGTAATGATCACTTGGTTCTTCGCATCTGTAACAAACCAGCCTCTCCTTCACTGTTGGATTAATGGTTTGGGACACCTAGTGCTGTCACAAAAATTGCTAGCACGCCAAACACCTTGACACAAGCAGCTCGTGTAGGAATGGCTTTAGTTTACAATCAGATGTAAGACATGTACGATTATATTCTTTAAATACATGGGATATATTTTACCTTTTCAAATGAAAATTCCAACACATTACCCTTCATAAATGAAACGAACAAAAAAGTCATAATCAGGAAAGAAGTTAGAACCCGCCCAAATAATTTCTTCTGAATTGTCTCTCTATCTGCTCCATTTCTCTTTTCCCCACCCTCCCGGAGTCTGTTGTTGCCAGCGAGGAAACATGAATGCTGAAGCAAGAACAAAAGAAAAACAGAAACATATATTTATGTAAACTTGTATTTATTCAACTAGGAAGAAACTCCACAGCTTTCAAGGTCTGAGTCACAAATCATTATGACCAGAAATGCTGATGTACTAGGAATACGCAAGGACTTTTGCTTGTTATCATGGGTCAGGCCTGTTGCAGTGCTAGAGTTAAGCTGAAAAACATTAAATATAGTTTTAAGCCTCCATTTATCAGGCGATATTTTGGGAAAGGGAGGACATAGCGGCTGTGAGTCCAGGCTTGTATATTCAGCTCCACATGTAGTCACAGAGAGATCCACATTCAGGAAAATCAGAGGGAGGTCGCGTCACCTTTCCAAACATGAGAAAACTCTGTTCTTCCCAAGATGACCTGAAATGTTCTAATTATTGGTTATTCCCTCTGGTTGGTGATGCAGCCAACAAGCACGTAGAGTTCAGTGAACCCACAAGCACACAGCTGTTATCTTTGACTTGTAGCCAAAGCAGAAATTGGAACGGAATTTACCCAGACAAGTATAAAGGCTTCTGTTTAAAGCAGCTATTTTCTAAGTCAGATAAACAGCTTTGAAATGGAGAAGAAATGAATTCTTTTCTAGAATGTCTGAATCAAAGTGAGGTCAGCGTCTTGAAGACAAGATGTTAACACAGATTACCCACACAGGCTGCACAAGTCTCCCAAAGAATGAGGCAGCCTCCATGCCTTCAGGCTGCCTGTAGTTCTACCTGTTTCATCAACTTGTTTTTGTGTTTGGAAACAACCTTCTGCATTCAGGAAAGGTAGCTGTGTTGATTTAGTTAGTTCATGATATAAAACAGCAAAGGGCTGCAAACCACTGTGTTGAAAGCTTCCACGAGCTGGCAGTGGCATAGGTCAGTGACCTCTTTTTCCAGTAGCCTGAGAGGCTCTTATCTGGCAGTAGGAGGGCAGAAAGAAACAGAGTAGTTTCACTTTGGGCTTGAGTCAGTGAATCTGCCCTTTGAATTTCCACTAAGAAATGACATTAACAAATACCTCACTTTTTATAGGAAGCAAAGGGACTGGTAAGAAATAGCTGGTGGGAGAAGCAGGGGAAAATCACCCTCCCTGTTCTTTACACAGACACCACATGCCTATGCTAATCTGGCAATCCATCTTGCAATCACAAAGCAGTACCGAGCAAGGAAGCAATTTTCACGGCAACAGTGGTCCTCAGAGCTTTTCATAGCTTGACACCTATTGCGGCTGCTTATACTGGAGCAGCAGGTGGGTATAAAATAGCAGATTCTGAGCCTACAGAAGCAGCATCCCAGGGTAGAAGAAGAGATGATTTTTTTTTTCCAGTAGAGCGAATATGCATATCAATGTACCTGAATGGAGAGCTGGGTCCTGGTGAGCTGTCATCAGCAGCAAATCCGTCTGTACTTCCATCTCAAGTGGTCTATTTTGGCGATAACAAGGCTTATGCAGCAAGGGTTTGAAAAGCCTGCTTCTCTTGATTCCAAAGGGGTTATGGACCATGTCTGCAGAGTGGACAGCCCTCAGCCGACTCTCAGCTTTCATTCATTCCCAAAATCCCCCTGCACTCTTCACTTGCAGCAGTAGTAAAATGGCACCATTTTCCAAGGCCTTTCAGCACAATGCATCCACACATGGTAAGGAATGACCAGGCATCGTGGCCTGTTCTAAAACACTCTATTGTGAAGGTGGTCAGATGCATAATTGGTGTCGACTTCATACTAATTTGGGCAGGGATACTTATCAGAAGTCCACTGAACAAATGTATGGGATGTTTCAAACCCATGAGCGTCAAGCTTCTCCAAAAATAACAAGAAGTGACAGCTGAAGTCATGCTTAACAGAATTGGTTTTAAAATGTGAAGTGGGTTTTAAAAGCAGCCCGGCCTTCGTATTGGGTGTGAATGAGGCTTAGCATGAAATATCAAAAGAGGAGAAATCCCTGTCAAGGCAGAGACTCTTTGTTCTCCGTGGATGACAACTAGATATCTCTAGATAATACTTGAAAGGACAAAGATGTGTGGGCAACAGATGGGTAGGCGGCCAAGGCTGTGTGAAACAGCATTCCAAGAAAGCGTTTCAGCCAACTTCACAAGCGGCACATTAGGAACAATCCCTGTAACAATTCCTGACCTGTTGTTTCTCTGGTAATTTGTTCACCAGAAGTCAGCAAGGGAAATTCTGCCTCCACCTTCCTTGGACTGCATGTGTCCTGCTGCTGGTTGTCTGGTTCTTTTACCCTACTTCTACTCGATTCATGGCTTTCTTGTAATTCTCTAACACTGGAATTGGCAAACTTGTTCTATAAAAGGGCAGATAGTGGAGACTGGTTCAATATGGCATAGTAGAAGGACATGCTCTCACTCCCTCTTTCGAGAACAACAGAATCACAACTAACTGCTGAACAATCATCAAGAGGAAGACACTGGAACTCACCAAAAACAATAATCCACTTGCAAAGACAAAGGAGAAGCGCAATGAGATGGTAGGAGGGGCGCTATCACAATAAAATCAAATCCCATAACTGCTGGGTGGGTGACTCAGAAACTGGAAAACACTTATACCACAAAAGTCCACCCACTGGAGTGAAGGTTCTGAGCCACACATCAGGCTTCCCAACCTGGGGGTCTGGCAACGGGAGGAGGAATTCCCAGAGAATCAGACTTTGAAGGCTAGCAGGATTTGATTGCAGGACTTTGGCAGGACAGGGGGAAACAGAGACTCCACTATTAGAGGGCACACACAAAGTAGTGTGCTCATCAGGGCCCAGGGGGAGGAGCAGTGACCCCATAGGAGACTGACCCAGACCTACCTGCTAGTGTTAGAGGGTCTCCTGCAGAAGTGGGGGGCAGCTATGCCTCACCAAGGAACAAGGACACTGGCAGCAGAAGTTCTGGGAAGTACTCCTTGGCGTGAGCCCTCTCAGAGTCCGCCATTAGCCCCCCCAAAGAGGCCGGGTAGGCTCCAGTATTGGGTCACCTCAGGCAAAACAACCAACAGGGAGGGAACCCAGCCCCACCCATCAGCAGACAAGTGGATTAAAGTTTTACTGAGCTCTGCCCACCAGAACAACAGCCAGCTCTATCCACCACCAGTCCTTCCCATCAGGAAACTTCCACAAGCCTCTTAGATAGCCTCATCCACCAGAGTAGAGACAGCAGAAGCAAGAAGAACTACAATCCTGCAGCTTGTGGAACAAAAACCACATTCACAGAAAGATAGACAAGATGAAAAGGCAGAGGGCTATGTACCAGATGAAGGAACAAGATAAAACCCAAAAAAACAACTAAATGAAGTGCAGATAGGCAACCTTCCAGAAAAAGAATTCAGAATAATGATAGTGAATATGATCCAGGACCTCGGAAAAAGAATGGAGGCAAACATCGAGAAGATGCAAGAAATGTTTAAAAAAGATCTAGAAGAATTAAAGAACAAACAAACAGATGAACAATACAATAACTGAAATGAAAACTACACTAGAAGGAATCAATAGCAGAATAACTAAAGCAGAAGAACGGATAAGTGATCTGGAAGACAGAATGGTGGGATTCACAGCTGCAGAACAGAATAAAGAAAAAAGAATGAAAAGAAATGAAGACAGCCTAAGAGACCTCTGGAACAACATTTGCATTATAGGGGTCCTAGAAGGAGAAGAGAGGGAAAGGACCGGAGAAAATATTTGAAGAGATTATAGTTGAACACTTGCCTAACATGGGAAAGGAAATAGCCATGCAAGTCCAGGAAGCTCAGAGAGTCTCATACAGAATAAACCCAAGGAGAAACATGCAGAGACACATAGTAATCAAATTGGCAAAAATTAAAGAAAAATTATTGAAAGCAGCAAGGGAAAAATGACAAATAACATACAAGGGAACTCCCAGAAGGTTAACAACTGATTTCTCAGCAGAAACTCAACAAGCCAGAAGGGAGTGGCATGATATACTGAAAGTGATGAAAGGGAGGAACCTACAACCAAGATTACTCTACCTGGCAAGGATCTCATTCAGATTTGATGGGGAAATTAAAAGCTTTACAGAGTAGCAAAAGCTAAAAGAATTCAGCACCACCACACCAGCTCTACAAAAAAATGCTAAAGGAACTTCTCTAAGTGGGAAACACAACAGAAGAAAAGGACCTACAAAAACAAACCCAAAACAATGAAGAAAATGGTCATAGGAACATACATATCGATAATTATCTTAAACGTGATTGGATTAAATGCTCTAACCAAAAGACACAGGTTTGCTGAATGGATGCAAAAACAAGACCCATCTATATGCTGTCTACAAGAGACCCACTTCAGACCTAGGGACACATACAGACTGAAAGTGAGGGGCTGGAAAAAGATATTCCATGCAAATGGAAATCAAAAGAAAGCTGGAGTAGCAATTCTCATATCAGACAAAATAGACTATAAAATAAAGACTATTACAAGAGACAAAGAAGGACACTACATAATGATCAAAGGATCAATCCAAGAAGAAGATATAACAAGTGTAAATTCTTATGCACCCAACATAGGAGCACCTCAATACATAAGGCAACTGCTAACAGCTCTAAAATAGGAAATTGACAGTAACACAATAATAGTGGGGGACATTAACACCTCACTTACACCAATGGACAGATCATCCAAACAGAAAATTAATAAGGAAACAAAAGCTTTAAATGACACAATAGACCAGATAGACTTAATTGATATTTATAGGACATTCCATCCAAAAACAGCAGATTAAACTTTCTTCTCAAGTGCACATGGAACATTCTCCAGGATAGATCACATCTTGGATCACAAATCAAGCCTCAGTAAATTTAAGAAAATTGAAATCACATCAAGCATCTTTTCTGACCACAACGCTATGAGATTAGAAATGAATTACAGGGAAAAAAAACATAAAAAACAAAAACACATGGAGGCTAAACAATATGTTACTAAATAACCAAGAGATCACTGAAGAAATCAAAGAGGAAACCAAAAAATACCTAGAGACAAGTGACAATGAAAATACGACGATCCAAAACCTATGGGATGCAGCACAAGCAGTTCTAAGAGGGTAGTTTATAGTTATACAAGCCAACCTAAAGAAACAAGAAAAATCTCAAGTAAACAATCTAACCTTACACCTAAAGGAACTAAAGAAAGAAGAACAAACAAAACCCAAAGTTAGCAGAAGGAAAGAAATCATAAAGATCAGAGCAGAAATAAATGAAATAGAAATAAAGAAAACAATAGCAAAGATCAATAAAACTAAAAGCTGGTTCTTTGAGAAGATAAACAAAATTAATAAACCATTAGCCAGACTCATCAAGAAAAAGAGGGAGAGGACTCAAATCAATAAAATTAGAAATGAAAAAGGAGAAGTTACACCAGACACCGCAGAAATACAAAGCATCCTAAGAGACTACTACAGGCAACTCTATGCCAATAAAATGGACAACCTGGAAGAAATGGACAAATTCTTAGAAAGGTATAACCTTCCAAGACTGAACCAGGAAGAAAGAGAAAATATGAACAGAACAATCACAAGTAATGAAATTGAAACTGTGATTAAAAATCTTCCAACAAACAAAAGTCCAGGACCACAAGGCTTCACAGGTGAATTCTATCAAACATTTAGAGAAGAGCTAACACCTATCCTTCTCAAATTCTTCCAAAAAATTCCAGAGGAAAGAACCCTCCCAAATTCATTCTATGAGGCCACCATCACCCTGATACCAAAACCAGACAAAGATACTACAAAAAAAGAAAATTACGGACCAATATCACTGATGAATATAGATGCAAAAATCCTCAACAAAACACTAGGAAACAGAATCCAACAACAAATTAAAAGGATCATACACCATGATCAAGTGGGATTTATCCCAGGGATGCAAGGATTCTTCAATATATGCAAATAAATCAATGTGATACACCATATTAACAAATTAAAGGAGAAAAACCATATGATCATCTCAATCAAGCTCAAAAAGCTTTTGACAGAATTCGACACCCATGTATAATAAAAACTCTCCAGAAAGTGGGCATAGAGGGAACATATTTCAACATAATAATGGCCATATATGACAAACCCACAGCAAACATCATTCTCAATGGTGAAAAACTGAAAGCATTTCCTCTAAGATCAGGAACAAGAGAAGGATATCCACTCTCACCACTGTTATTCAACATAGTTTTGGAAGTCCTAGCCACAGCAATCACAGAAGAAAGAGAAATAAAAGGAATACAAATTGGAAAAGAAGTAAAACTGTCACTGTTTACAGATGACATGATACTATACATACAGAATCCTAAAGATGCCACTAGAAATCTATTAGAGCTAATCAATGAATTTGGTAAAGTAGGAGGATACAAAATTAATGCACAGAAATCTCTTGAATTCCTATATACTAATGAGGAAAAGTCTGAAAGAGAAATTAAGGAAACACTCCCATTTGCCATTGCAACAAAAAGAATAAAATACCTAGGAATAAACTTACCTAAGGAGACAAAAGACCTGTATGTGGAAAACTATGACACTGATGAATGAAATCAAACACAATACAAACAGATGGAGAGATATACCATATTCTTGGATTGGAAGAATCAACATTGTGAAAATGACTATACCACCCAAAGCAATCTACAGATTCAATGCAATCCCTATCAAATTACCAATGGCATTTTTTATAGAACTAGAACAAAAAAATCTTAAAATTTGTATGGAGACACAAAAGACCCCAAATGGCCAAAGCAGTCCTGAGGGACAAAAACGGAGCTGGAGGAATGAGACTCCCTGACTTCAGAGTATACTACAAAGCTACAGTAATCAAGACAATATGGTACTGGCACAAAAACAGAAATATAGATCAATGGAACAGGATAGAAGGCCCAGAGCTAAACCCACACAACTATGGTCAACTAATCTATGACAAAGCAGGCAAGGATATAGAATGGAGAAAAGACAGTCTCTTCAATAAGCGGTGCTGGGAAAACTGGGCAGCTACATGTAAAAGTATGAAATTAGAACACTCCCTAACACCATACACAAAAATAAACTCAAAATGGATTCGAGACCTAAATGTAAGACCGGGCACTATAAAACTCTTAGAGGAAAACATAGGAAGAACACTCTGACATAAATCACAGCAAGATCTTTTTTGATCCACCTCCTAGAGTAATGGAAGTAATAGCAAAAATAAACAAATGGGACCTAATGAAACTTAAAAGCTTTTGCACAACAAAGGAAACGATAAACAAGACGAAAAGACAACCCTCAGAATGTGACAAAATATTTGCAAATGAATCAACGGACAAAGGATTGATCTCCAAAATATATAAACAGCTCATGCAGCTCAATATTAAAAAAGCGAACAACCCAATCCAAAAATGGACAGAAGACCTAAATAGACATTTCTGCAAAGAAGACATACAGATGAACAAGAAGCACTTGAAAAGCTGCTCAACATCACTAATTATTAGAGAAATGCAAATCAAAAGTGCAATGAGGTATCACCTCACACCAGTTAGAATGGGCATCATCAGAAAATCTAAAAAGAACAAATGCTGGAGAGGGTGTGGAGAAAAGGGAACCCTCTTGCACTGTTGGTGAGAATGTAAATTGATACAGCCACTATGGAGAACAGCATGGAAGTTCCTTAAAGAACTAAAAATAGAGTTACCGTATGATCCAGCAATCCCACTACTGGGCATATACCCAGAGAAGCTCATAATTCAAAAAGACACATGCACCCCAATGTTCATTGCAGCACTATTTACAGTAGCCAGGTCATGGAAGCAAGATAAATTCCCCTCAACAGATGAATGGATAAAGAAGATGTGTACATATATACAATGGAATATTACTCAGCCATAAAAAGGAACGAACTTGGGTCATTTTAGAGATGTGGATGCATCTAGACACTGTCATACGGAGTGAAGTAAGTCAGGAAGAGAAAAACAAATATCGCATATTAACGCATATATGTGGAACCTAGAAAATGGTACAGATGAACTGGTTTGCAGAGCAGAAATTGAGACACAGAAGTAGAGAAAAAAACATATGAACACCAAGGGGGGAACGAGGTGGGAGGTAGGGTTGTGGTTTGATGAATTGGGCAATTGGGATTGACATGTATACACTGATGTGTATAAATTGGATGACTAATAAGAAAAATAAATAAATAAAAAATAAACATTAAAAAAAAAAGAGCAGATAGTGAAAAGGTTAAAAGTTAATAGGCCATTCAGTCTCTGTCACAGCTACTTAACTCTGCCATTGTAGCAGGAAGCAAGCCAGCCACAGACCAGACACAAATGAGTGAGTGTGGCTGGGTTCCAATAATCCTTTATTTACAAAAATAATTTGAGGGCCAGATTTAGCCCACGGCCATAGTTTGCAGACTCTCTTCTCTAAAATACTGTATCTTAAACAAAGTCAACCCTGGGACATACTGTGAATTTTCATTTCTTAGCCCACATTTCGATAACCTTCTATGGTAGATTGTTAGAGTAATAATTCCCTCCCCACCCCCAATCTCTTTGTGCCTTCCACTAGCCCTGCCTCTGGGCAGTCTCCCCACATAGTGACTGTTATGAGCTGAATTGTGTTTCTCCAAAACTCATATGTTAAAGTCCTAACCCCGGGTACCTAGAATGTAACCATATTTGGAGATCAGGCTTCTAGAGAGGTGATTATGTTAAAATGATTACGTTAGGGTGGAGGCCTTATCCAAATTGGCTGGGAAGAAGGGACACCAGGGAAGCACATGCAGAGAAAAGATCATGTGAAGAGGCAGCAGGAGGGAGGCCACCTGCAAGCCAAGGAGAGAGGCCTCAGAAGAAACCAAGCCTGCCAGCTCCTTGATCTTGAAGGTGCAGGCTCCAAAACTGTGAGAAAATACATTTCTGTGTTGAAAGCACCCAGTCTGTGGTGTTTTGTGAGTTGAAAGCACCCAGTCTGTGGTGTTTTGTGAAGGCAGCCTGAGCAAACTAATATGCTGACTCTGGGCCACACATGTGACTCGCTTGGGCCAGTGGGGCAGGACAAATACGACACAAGCAGAGACTGGAAAAGTGTCTCTTGCTGCACTCGAGATCCCTGCCAGCAACCCTGTGAACAAGTCTGGGTTACTCTGCTGGATGGTAAGAAACACTCGGCAAGTCACCTTGTCACCCCAGCCCGCAAGTCAACCCAGAGGCAGCTGCCCACGAATGCAGAAGGGCCCAGCTGAGCTCAGCGGGAGGACCAAAGAACTGACCTGTGCTAACTGCTGACCCATGGGCAACTGTTGGTGTTTTCAGCCACTAAGTTTGGGGGTAGTTGTTACACAGAATATATACCCACTCTGTCTCCATCACTTTCCATGTCTTTTCCACCCCACCACTCAGACCGACCCCCTTGCCTCTGGCTTACTTGGACCGCTTCAAAGCTGCAGTACCCTCCCCCTCCACACTGCCCAGTAGTTCAGTCCATGCTCATCCGCGCAGGACACAGCTCTCTAGTAGGTGGGCGTATTCATTTTCTGTTGCTGTGATAACAAATTACCACAAACTTAGCAGCTCACAACCACACACCTTTATGATCTCACACTTCTGCAGGTCAGAGGTTTGACAGAGGTCTCCAGGTTAACATGGAGGTGTCGGCAGGACTGTGCTCATTTAACGGAGCCTCCAGGGGAGACTATGTTTTCCTGCTCATTCAGATTGTTGGCAGAATTCAGTTCCTCGCTTCTAGAGGACTGACAACCTTGTTCCCTGGCTGGCTGTCAGCTAAGGGCCATTCCCAGCTTCTAGAGGCCACCTACATGTCTTAGCTCCTTCCTCCATCTTCAAAGCCAGCAAGGTGATGTCCCTCTCATACTTAGAATCTCTCCCGCGTCTTTGTCCATCACATTTCTCTAACTCCAGGTGGAAAAGTTTTCTGCTTTTTAGTGTTCATGGGAATAGATTGGACCTACCCTGATAATCCAGGATAATCTCCCCATCTCCATAACTTTTATCACTTCTGCAATCACATCTGCAGAAATTTCTTTTGCCACATAGCATAGCATATTCACAGGTTCCGGGGATTAGGATGTAGATATCTTGGAGGAAGGTGGGGTCTGTTATTCTATTTTTTTTTTTAACATCTTTATTGGAGTATAATTGCTTTACAATGGTGTCTTAGTTTCTGCTTTATAACAAAGTGAATCAGTTATACATATACATATGTTCCCATATCTCTTCCTTCTTGCGTCTCCCTCCCTCCCATCCTCCCTATCCCACCCCTCTAGGTGGTCACAAAGCACGAAGATGATCTCCCTGTGCTATGCGGCTGCTTCCCACTAGTTATCTATTTTATGTTTGGTAGTGTATATATGTCCATGCCACTCTCTCACTTTGTCCCAGCTTACCCTTCCCCCTCCCCATATCCTCAAGTCCATTCTCTAGTAGGTCTGTGTCTTTATTCCCATCTTGCCCCTAGGTTCTTCATGATCTTTTTTTTTTTTTCTTAGATTCCATGTATATGTGTTAGCATACGGTATTTCTTTTTCTCTTTCTGACTTACTTCACTCTGTATGACAGACTGTAACTCCATCCACCTCATTACAAATAACTCAGTTTCGTTTCTTTTTATGGCTGAGTAATATTCCATTGTATATATGTGCCACATCTTCTTTATCCATTCATCTGTTGATGGACACTTAGGTGGCTTCCATGTCCTGGCTATTATAAATAGAGCTGCAATGAACATTTTGGTACATGACTCTTTTTGAATTATGGTTTTCTCAGGGTATATGCCCAGTAGTGGGATTGCTGGGTCGTATGGTAGTTCTATTTTTAGTTTTTTTAAGGAACCTCCATACTGTTCCCCTTAGTAGCTGTATCAATTTACATTCCCACCAACAGTGCAAGAGTGTTCCCTTTTCTCCACACCCTCTCCAGCATTTATTGTTTCTAGATTTTTTTGATGATGGCCGTTCTGACCGGTGTGAAATGATATCTCATTGTAGTTTTGATTTGCATTTCTCTAATGATTAATGATGTTGAGCATTCTTTCATGTGTTTGTTGGCAATCTGTATATCTTCTTTGGAGAAATGTCTATTTAGGTCTTCTGCCCATTTTTGGATTGGGTTGTTTGGTTTTTTTGATATTGAGCTGCATGAGCTGCTTGTAAATTTTGGAGATTAATCCTTTGTCAGTTGCTTCATTTGCAAATATTTTCTTCCATTCTGAGGGTTGTCTTTTGGTCTTGTTTAGGTTTCCTTTGCTGTGCAAATGCAATCCCTATCAAACTACCACTGGCATTTTTCACAGAACTAGAACAAAAAATTTCACAATTTGTATGGAAACACAAAAGACCCCAAATAGCCAAAGCAATCTTGAGAACGAAAAATGGAGCTGGAGGAATCAGGATCCCTGACTTCAGACTATATTACAAAGCTACAGTAATCAAGACAGTATGGTTACTGGCACAAAAACAGAAATATAGATCAATGGAACAGGATAGAAAGCCAGAGATAAACCCACGCACATATGGTCACCTTATCTTTGATAAAGGAGGCAAGAATATACAGTGGAGAAAAGATAGCCTCTTCAATAAGTGGTGCTGGGAAAACTGGACAGGTACATGTAAAAGTATGAAATTAGAACACTCCCTAACACCATACACAAAAATAAACTCCAAATGGATTAAAGACCTAAATGTAAGGCCAGACACTATCAAACTCTTAGAGGAAAACATAGGCAGAACACTCTTTGACATAAATCACAGCAAGATCCTTTTTGACCCACCTCCTAGAGAAATGGAAATAAAAACAAAAATAAACAAATGGGACCTAATGAAACTTAAAAGCTTTTGCACAGCAAAGGGGTCTGTTATTCTGCCTACCACAGTTAGCAACCTGTGGCAATGAAATCAGAGGCTGTAGTTCTTTACCAGCTCTCAGTTACAATGGGAATTTTTGAAAGGCTAACTCCAAACTCTCAATGTGGCCACTTCCCCACCATAACCACCATCATAGCCACTCCAGTGCTTCTACGTCATTTATTTATTCTAGAGTAGTTTTCACCCACATCCATGTACTCCTCCGTCTATGTAGCTCTTACACACAATTAGTTGGAAATTAGGGTATGTGGACCACGATTCCCTGAACACAAGGTTTTTAAGAATGGTGTCTGGATTCCCTTATTTCATTGTCTTGGGCAAATGATCTCTAACAGGTAGTCGTTTTTCTAGCCAACTGCTTCAAACTCTATTAAGCTTACCTCTAAGGTTGTGTGCAGGAAAAATGCCAGTGTTATGAGCAATGTCACAAGTTCCTACACCTCTCTACTTAGAATTTTGCAAACTGGTTTATTGCAGTCCATTAGACCTACCAGAACCTGTTCTATATCAGTTACGATGACTTCAGCTGCAAGAAAAAGAAACCCTGATTTAAACTGGCATACACAATATGAAAAATTACTATTTCACATTACAAGAAGCACAGACACAGATCAGACTTTGGGGTTAGTTAATTCTGTGGCTCAAAAAAATAATCGAGGTCAAATTTTGTTCTCTCTCTCTCAACCCTGCCATTCTTGCTGTCATCAAGCTGGTAGCAAGGTGTCTGCTGCTCTTCCTGGCATCGCATACAACTGTAACATCCAGAGGAAGAAGAGAGATCGCCTCCTCCTGCGTCTCCACCTTTGTTGTGAGGAAACGTTTTCCTACAGGTTCCCCAGTAGACTGCCCCCTGGTTTCATTAGCAGAACTGACCTCATTTTAAAGCAGGACATGGGAAGGAGAACATGTCACTTCATCAAGCCCTTCCCTGATCATCCTTTTAAAATAGCAGCTTCTCCCCAACACCATCTTCCTACATTTCCTTCTGGCCCTGCCGAGGCCGTATTTTCCTCCTTAGTCTTTATCATCACCATGTGTCTTGCACTGTTATTTGTACATTTTCTTTTCACACATACTATAACATCAACTTCATTGTGTCAGGGATCTGGAACTTCCTTACTTACCTAAAACAAGGCATGGCACATAATAAGTTTCCCTCAATATTTGTTAAACAAATGTGATACCCCTTGAACCAATAAGGTCTTTGGAGCTGGAGGTAAGATCCACTTCCCCATTTGGCTGCAGTGGGGTGAGTGGGGTACTGAACAAAAGTGAGTTTATGTTAAGGGTAGATAGGTAGTGAATGTTAGATAGGCAACTGACAGCCTCACTCTTAACCCCATTTGCTCACCAACACCATCACCTATTGGCCTGGGGAACTTTGAAAAGACAGAGACTTTGGTCATAGTGAATCTTAAAGCGGTTTATTGGTTTCAGGTAATCTTCCAAGGAGTCTTGGTATAAGGACCAGACTCATAGAAGCTTCTCTTCACAGATCCATTTGTCCTAGCATCCTAGCATCGTTTGGGGTAGAAGGGAAGATTACTGATGTTATCAAGTCCACTGACCTTTATTTAATCTTTTGCTACTTTAATATTTGGAACACTATATATTGTACCCATATAATTCTGAGGAAGCAATCTACCTAAAGTTTACATAGTAATAAGAAGGGGTTTTATCCTGGAAATAATCAGGATAATCTAAAACAGTTAGTTGAGACAATAAAAGGAACTAAGGAAAGCCATTAAGCTGGTGTCTGGCTATTCAGACTACTCCACTGAGGGAAGCCTGAGCAGAGTTTGGAGAAAGGCAGCAGGTGAGCCTATCCCTCGCATGTGGCATAATTCATAATATTCCTCATCACATTCTGCTCTCGGAGTTCTTGAGAGCCGCAAGGGAGGGGAACACCAGGTCTCTCAGGCCTCCTTCCGGAGGCTCCTCCCTCAGAGAGGAGCCAATATACTCACTGCAGAGAGATAATGACAAGCACCTTGTGTATGCCAGCCCTGGAAACCCCTTCCCACTCTCATTCCCAAAATTTTTCTTTGTCCTTGCAAAGAAAACAAAGGGACTATGTGGTCTGTTTATCCGGAATCATTAGAGGGGGACAACCCTGTGACACTGTGACCCAACCTAATCCAGGCTCAGAGTCTTCTTCCCACTTGGACCTATTCTGCCTAAATAATGCCTCTTACCCCACTTAGCTGTTGCTATCACTGCCTCTCCCAAGGCTCTGCTCCTTCAGGGGGCTACTTCCCTCCCAAACCAAAGACAACTCTGCCCAATTTCCTCCCCTGGATTCTCAAGCTCCTTCTTGAAATTCCTTATGGTTTCTAGAACCAGCTCTTCTCAAAGACACCCTCTGAGGAAACCCTAATTATAATCAGTGTTTCCATTATTTATTTTCTTGCTCAAATTGTTCCAGCTTTGGGCATTAAGAGTCCCTTCAGGTTAACTCCTCCTATGTCCTTACAGCAAGCATGCTTCCTTTTTTTCAGCACTTCCTTGTGCCGCAAGATGATCCTGGTTAATCTTGTGTTTTCCCTGCCCCACCCCTGGAATCAATCACTTCTTTATGAAGCTCTGGTTCCTTTTATTGAAGAACGGTGTTCAGAAACCAAGATCTGGACACCAGGCATACTCTGCTATTGCAGTGCCATTGCTTCTTAGGCCCTCTCAGCAGACAGAGCTAGGAAATACTTGTGTGTATACTAACCCATGCGTGCACACGTATCTGTATTTTTGTATCCATCTGTGTGTGTGTCTGTGTGTGTGTGTGTATGTTTGTATATATATATATGTGTGTGTGTGTATATATATATATATATATAATCTCCAAGTCCATGAGTTTATACTGATACCTCCGATTCCAGGCCAACATTATAGGTTTTAGCCTTCCCCCTTCCTCCAATAATGAGAAACCTGGTTTAATGTCTACTTTATTATTTATAAGTGAATATATGACCTCCTTTGTCCATCTCTAGTGTATACATGAAGTGTTTCAGGATTTCTAGCCCATGCCCCTGTTAGAAGCACATTTACTAACTAGATTACAGCATTTGTATACAGTTACTTTTGTCTTTAGTCTTCCAGTATTCAGTCAGAATACTCTTTTACAAAGTTACTTAGGTTCACTCTTTTCTAGCAGTAAGATTCTTGACTGAAGGCTTCTTCAAGCAACCTGTGTCCCTTCTCATAGGCATGGGACCCTTTATTCACGTACACATGACCTTAGAGCACTGGGTTTTTACATAATGATCCCTTTTCTTCTAAAGAGCAGGCACATTTAAACACACTTCTAAGGTCCTACTTTCAGATCCTTAGCCTAAACAAGTGTCAAATATATATTGTGCCAGATCTTTAAATGTCTTCTTTACAAGATTAAACCTCTTAATTAAAGATGGAGAATGGGCTTGAGTCTTGTGTATATTGCATTTATGCTTTATTATTTTTCTATACAATACTTTGGATGCCTGAGATGATCATTATAAATTTCTTTTTATTATTCTAAATTTGTATTATCCCCTTAAGTGGTATATTGGATTGCTATAGTTCACAACCTCCAGCCATAAAATACAAAGCAATAAAATCTTCTAATTAATGCACACATATGCAAAGTTTATAATTAAATGCAAAGCTATAATTGGACCCAGTTCCCCATCTTACACAAAATAGCAATAGCTATGAACTAGGGGGGGAAAAGAGCTGGAATATTCAGCATTGAAGTTGAATGATTATTTACAGTAACTTAAAGAAAAAACATTATTCCAGATTTTAGAGAGAAGAAATAGCCATGAAACCAAGAAGGAAAAATGTGTCTCAATTTATCATTACACAGGAGGATAAGGTCTACTATACTCATGACACACCAAGGTGGGAGAAGACTATATCAAATTTATAGATGTGGTAGCTAAGGAAATAAGCTCATCTACTGACTATAATCTGCTCACATATACTCCTACATACAGCCAACACACACACACACACACACACACACACACACACACACACACACTCCTCTATGGAGAAACTTAAATTCCCACTTCCTTTTGAGTTTTTGTCCTACATATTTCTATACATATATTATATCTCTTGCTGCAAATGCAGTTGTTCTATCTTTGACTACACATTATCTCCAATCATGATTTCAAATGACCCACAAATACACTTTTCACAAATAATTTGTTTCCAAATTCTAAAAAACTGAAAATAATTATTTAGAAGTTCTGAACTTTACATGAAATGGAAAAAATCCCATATCATTATATTAATTTTAGGACATAACTGACCAAAGTTGCTTCACCCCTAGTCTTCTAGTCTTCTTCAGATTGAACACAAACTGTCACCACCATCCCTACAGTTGCCAAAGCCAGATCCTGGAAATCATCTGTCATTCCTCACTCTCTCTGCCCTGGGGCACATTAATCCATCAATAAGTCCTATTAGTTCTGTCTCCAAAGTGCAGCATGAATTCTTCTACACCTTTCAGTCTCTACTGTCACAATCCTAATCCAGCCTACTAACAGTGATTAGTTGAACCACTGAGGTTGTCCCTTAACTGTTATCCCAATATCCATTTTTCCCACCTTGAATCCATCCTCTGTACTGCAGTAAGTGAGTGATCTTTCACAAATATTAACTAATAATATTACTCCTTTGTTTAAAGAATGTTAAAAGTTTCCCATTTCCTTCTGGGGACTCATCTTGCCCCACACTTCACCTCAGTCTCTGAACTCATGCCCATAACCATCCTTCAGTTCCATTCTGCCTTTACCCATCCCTCCCACTCTACACCTAGTTAGTTCCTACCCATCATTCATATCTCAACTCAAATATCACTTCCTCTAAGAAATCCTCCCTAACCTCACAGAGTAAGGCAGGGTACCTCTCATCTATTCTCAAAACACAATAGCTTTTTCTTCGTAACACTGATTATAGCTAAAATTCTACATTTGTTTCCAAAATTATTTAATTACTCTCCTTCTACCCCCATTGGACTATCAAGAATTATGTCTACTTGGGTTCTCCCTAGCATCCTGAGCAACAAGGAGAGTGTCTGGCACTTAGTAGATGGTCAACAAATATTTATTCAATGAATTCTGGAAAGAAAAGGAATAGCCTGAATATACAGAATTTTCACTTTTGTCTTTATCAACTGTCAACAGCAGGTGAAATAAAAATCCTGTCATTGCACGTGAATCTCCTACTGTGATCCCTGAAGTTCTGCTGAGCTCAAGACAGATGGAAACCCTGCAGCAGCCTCATAGAAGAGCTCTCAGGTACGACCTGCATACAAAGCAGAGAGCAGGAGAACACTCCAGGGCAGAAAGCCAGCAGCCTGTTGACATCCATAAAATACAAGGCCAGCTCTGGCTTTGACCCTCTCAGGTCCAGTAAAACATGGTACAGATGGAGAAAAGGAATGGGCTGATTTCTTGGAATTATTCCAGAAAAGCTGAAAATATGACCAATATTTGAATATATGACCATTTATCAGCCACTCTTGTATGACCTAATAATGTGCGATCATCTTTTTAGTCTCAAAAAGCAGGAGACTAAATGTTTCAATGGTGATTTTTCTTCTTTCTGCCATTTCCAGGTGACATATTTTAGTAAGATATTTAGTAAAAATAAGGGTAATGTTTTCTGATCCTCTCTTTCCTTGCTCCCACAAAAATATCACATCCTGGCCTTGGAACATGGAGGCAGGAGAGTAACTCACCTGGAGAGGAAACACACCACCTCCAGGAAGGAGCCAAGAGCTCAGGAACACTGGCCCAGGGTGTGCAGTGAAGGTTTGCCTGCTCTGGAATGGAGCAACATGCAGGGGTCTGGTCCCAGGGGCCTGGCTGACACCACGAGGGATCTCCAGGTGGCAGAATTTCTGGGCATCAGGTGGTGCCTGAGGCATGGACAGTGGAAGATGCTAGAGGCAGGATTCAATGCAAAGAAAAGGGATAGTGGGAACCAGGCAGGTAGAATCAAGGTCCATGGCCAAGCAAATGGTTCATGAATAGGGGGACGGAGAGAATTGAGAAACAAAGAGGATAAAGCTGACCAGGCTGACCCCCTACCTTATCACGCTCACTTGCCCTTGAATCTTACTGAGATTCTATCTGCAGGCTTTTAATCAGTCATCTTCTGGTCTTTGTCCCTTGGATGAACCTGCCAGGAAAACCTCCTGGATCAATTCACCCATCTACCTCTCCTTTCACATACTTGGTCTGACGACTGTATAACTCAGGAGAAAATCCTCCTAACTGTGTAGAATGGTACAATTCCTAATTAACGAGCCCACCCCCCACCCCCCGCCCCTAATCTGAGCTCCCGGTGCACCTAGTCACCTTTCTCCAGACCCCGTCCAAAAATGTTAACATCTGAGCGGGGTCTTTTGAACTGTCTCCGCTCCCATCAAATCCCATTCCCACCTTGACTCTCAGCCAACTACACCTTCTATTCTATGGAGAAAATAAAAGCCATAGGAAAAGAAACACCTCAACCTCCTGTCCCCACTTTTTGACCTGAAAAGGTGTCTGGATCCTTGGTCTCTTCTTTTCCACCTCAGAAGGAGAGGTGGTTCTTCTGCTGCGGAAGGCGAAGCACCGCCCCCCCCTCCATGCGCTCAGGATCACATTTCATCCAAGTCCTCACAGAGCCCGCTCCATCGATTACGGCCTCCCTTCCCTTCCTCGGTCTTCAGCTTCTCCTGGGCTACTCACTCTTGGCAGGTAAGTCTCTCCCTGCTTAAAAGAATTGTTATCCCTTTAACTCTTTCCTTCCCCACTTTCACAGGTGACTTAAAAGGCCTCTTTTATACTTAACGATCTGTACTTTGTCCCCTCTGATTCACCTGGCATAACTGAAACAACTCTCACCAAATCAACAACAACCCAATGGACACTTTTCTGTCTCTGTTTCACTCACAGCATCTGACACCATTGACCAACTTCTCTTCTTGCAGCTCCTGTGACCCCAGCACTCAATCTCTCCATCCCTTTGTAGTCTCTCCTGCTGACTTCTCTTCTGCTCCCTTTCTCTTCTCAGCGTCACATATTACTTACAAGATCTCACCCACACCAGCCATTGCTGAACACTTATACACAGAGGACTTTCAAATAGCAATCCTGTTCTCCTTAGTTCCAGACCCCTCTGTCCACGAGTTTACTAAAAGCTTCTCTTTAGACAGCCCAGAACTATGCCTAACTCATCACATCCCAAATTGAATAAAGCTTCCTCACAAAAAACATCTTGTCCCTGATGGCTTCTCAGTTCACCCCTAGTCACCTAAACCCAGAGCCTGAGAGGCCATCGAGATTCTTCCTATCCTTTGCCTTCACACCCAATCCTATTGATTGTCCCTCTTAAATACTTCTGCACAGCTCTACTCACATCCACCTCCACTTTCAATGCTATGGTTAGGCTCTGGTCATTACTTTCCTGAAATGTAGCACTGGACTCCTGATGTATTTCCTTGTGTCTCCTCTGCTCCCCCTTAAATATATCCTAAAGAGTTCTCCTCTGCTTTTATCCCTTAAAATACGTACTACAGGGAAAATAACAGAACTTCCTAGCATGTCATACAGATGATTCTCAATCTGAAGAACACAATTACCACCCCTATTAATAAGTATGTTATTTGGGTATTAATAATACCTACTGCATAAGGTTTTTGTGAGGCATAAATAAGTTAGTACATATAAAATGGTCAGAAAAGTATCTTATACAAAGAGAGTACTCAGACAAATTAGAGAATATTCCAGTAAGAATTCAATAAATGTTCAATAGATAAATAAATAACTGAGACACTCAGCAGAGGATTTGGTGGTTTGCATCCCAGTGTTCTGTAGGCACAGAAAACTAAATAGGAGCACAGCAGACCTCAGATTCCAGGCTAAGGGGGGAGGCAATTGCTAACATGATGCCAGTTAGGAGCCTCAGTGATCCAAAGACCGCATTCCTGGGTTTTGCAGATCAATTTGGGATAAAAAAAATCACATTAATTGTGAGATCTCTTTTTTGATTTCTTATTTTTATTTCCATTGGGGATGATTCATTTGCACGTTCTTCTTTGCTTGTTCACTTCTTTGAAACCTTTGAGTATAGACACATACAGGGCAAGAACTATATTGCACACAGTGGAAACTCAACTTCTAACTGATGTTCCTTAGGTAACTGATAATGAGAAGATGATCAAATGATGACAGTGAAGATGCTAATAAACAGTTTCTTCTCCTCCCCACCTATATTATCTAAGCTTGCCAAAAGAAGCCTCTAACCCCTGTAACCTTAAGGAAGATTTTACATAAAAACAGTTGTTTTGCAGGGTCCCAGGTGGCAGATCCTGTCTCTGTCAGAGGCACTGAAATTTATGCTGCAAAAGGATGTCTCTGTGCTCTTCCACATCAACCTGCAAGACACACCTGAACTTCCATTAATGCTCTGTCATTGTTATTTATCTAAACTAGGCCTGCAAGCTGTTTATGTGATTAGTATCCTCCACCATTTGTGGGCAGTGAGCTTCTCAAGTTCCAAATTTACCTCTTTCCAGTTGAAAGAAGGTCATTCTGTGTACCTGGATTTGGGGGAAAAAACCAGAGGGCTGGATGGAGGAAACTTCCTTTGTACAGCTATGAGATATGATTAAAAAAATACTTAATGTTCCCAAAACCTTTCACTGGGGCAGGATGCAGCCACAACTTTCAACATGAAGACCACAAAACACTGCCAATAATGGAGAAACATATTTCACTTCAGTAATTACAGCCAGGAAAGTATGTTATTTTTAAGAGAAACTAGCTATTACATTTTAGATATCTTTATTCTTTTTACACTTTATGGTTCTAGGATTCAGAAAGGATCGCGTCATACAATTAAATTCTCTCTATAAATACACAAAGCAAATATAAGATGTTTAGTATGGTGCCTGGCGCAGAATAATATAATACATGGTCATCATTGCTGTTGTTATTCTCATCATTTTGATCATTATCTCCCATAGTCTACTAGGGATATGACCAGAAAAGAGAGCCAATCATAACTTTATCTTCTACTTAGGTGATATAAATATAGACAGATACAGATGAAGGTCTTTTGCAGTCATCACATCACATTCACACAGTAGCCCTGTGAGGTAGGAAAGGTAACATAATTATCCTAATTTTACATATAAGGAAGGTGATCCCGAAAGCTGATCAACACCCCCCCCCCCCCCCCGCGGCAGTCAGTGGAAGGTTTGAGCATGCAATTCTGCTTTTCAGACTCTTAGCTTCTTACTTTTTCTCTTTGAGGTTGAGAGGAGGGTGCAAAGGAAACCGGGGGACAGGGATGTGAGAGAGGTCAGGGGATGAGAGATAGTTATAAGGATGTTGTTTTCCAGGTTACCTCTGTCCCTCGAACAATACAAGGTATAGAGTTGTCAATTGATTTCATTAGCGAGCGTAGCTTATGAAATTTCTCTCTTTACTTTGTTATCATCCCCGTAAACTGATTGTAAATAGACATTAGCCTACTTTCATGGTTTGTTGCTTCTTGCACCAGCATGAAAAGTCGGAACACAGCACTATATCCTACAAAGGCTCAAACTTCTCTTTGAATTTATAATACTTGTTCTAAAGGAGAAGTGAGATTCTGACAATCATGGGTTGATTCCCCATCATGCTCCCTGGCTTCTTGGCTTGATAAGCTAGACCTTCAACAGTGCCAAGCATATGCTGACTGCCCTGGCTCACCCAAGGTATGCTGGAGGCCTTAGGAGACCATATGTTAGGCATCTGACATATGTTTAAAAAGGAGCTGGTCATATTTCTGAAGAGGTTTTCCATAATGTAGCTTTGGCACTGCTAGAACTAGCCCTGTAGCTCACCATGTTTAATTCATGCTTAATTACATTTGAATCTGTGAACTTTCTCATGAAGTCTTCACAATTGCACTCCCGCCGTAGTAGTCGTACTTGCTGAATTTTTCTGTGGTTTAAGCACAAATGTCAGTGCCCTGTGAAGTTTCACAACTATGCTATTCACTGTCATTTCTCATCCAGCCATGAATCAACATAATTTGATGATAGCTGCACAATTATGAAAATACTGTCAAGTACACATCACCCATGTGAACCTAGTGCTAAGCATTATTGTAATGAACTCAGGGAAAAGTCATGAAATTCCTAGCCAGCCTGAACTTAACAGAACATGAAGTCATTTAACTTAATTGAAAGTGTTAGCAATGAGTGTTTCTACTTCAGCAACAGAAATTCCACACAAATTAGAGCTGCTTAGGGAAGGACTGCCTTCTGAGTTGCCTTTCACACAGAGACGACAAAACGACCAGATTTACCCTGGCATTTCATATTCATTCAGCCTCCCTCTCCAGGTACCATTTGATAATCTCCTACTACCATGTTTAAATCAAGTCCTACAAAGTTTCGTATCAGAAAGTCGTGGAATCACAGCTGAAAGAAACTTCCGAGGTGACCTAATCCTTCACATTCATTTCACAGATGAGAAACTCAGACCCAGACTCTCCTAATATTACAGCTGTATAGCAGTAGCCTGGACCTGGAGCTCAGGTTTTCTGACACCCTACCCAAGAAATAATTTTAGACATGTACTAGAGCCCATCTCAGAAATGGTAGCTGAGCATTACAAGTGAAGCCTGAAGCTTTGTTCCAACCTGAGCCATGGAACACCAAGGGCTCAAGCTTTGTCTTCTTCTCCACTCAGATCGACCAACCCAACTACTCTGGCTTTATGCCTGAAAACCTCACCATCAGAAGTTCTTCTTTGGATTTAAACCATTGGGTTCCAAGGAGAATCTGGTTTAAATGGAAATAATGCATTAGACAGCAGAGGCTGTCCCCTGAAATGGCCCAAGAAAGTGTGGATTTCAAGTCAGCAATCAGGGCCTGAATGAGTGGGACAGAAGACAGATAATATTTGACAGAGGTAACTGATGCAATGGGATGAGGGAGGATACCCTGGGCCTGGTACAGAGCCATGCTGGGTACCTGGAATCTGAAGGTCTGGATAGTAAACATGCCTCCGAGGGGCAGAGTGAGTATTTATAATAGGTGGGGAAATGGAGGGAAAGAGACTGATAAAGAGCATTGGAGTAGGTGGGTGACTGATACCCACACACTAAGGACCCATGAATAATGACCAATGACCTGTACTTCCTTCTCTGGAGAAGAGCTATATCTCCTAGAAGCATTTTACTTTTTCATCCCTTTCTTTCTCAGAAAAGGGAAAAAAACTTCTGCATCTCTCTTAGGCACTGTTGCCTAAGGTTTTCTCTAAGTATGTATTACATACAGGTGTTCAATCCCTTAGCTAGAAAGGCCATGGTTTGAGAAAATCTTCTGAGTTCAGGCAGCAGGGAGAAACCTCCCAAACAACCATCTTCCTCCCATCCTTTTGCTATAAAGCTTCCTCAAGGCGGCCTTGGTCAGTTTTGAAGTCCACAAATACAGGAAAAGAGCTGCAGCTATTGCCTAGTGGCACCTCTGCCTCCCTCCCCTTTTCTCCACCTGCATACCTTATACATGTAGGCTGGACACAGTGGTTTTGGTAACACTTAGGGGCTCTAGGACCAATCCTGTCCTGCTTTAAACTGGGTGATGATATAATAAGGTAGGCAATTCCCATAGTAGGTAACCTCCACTAAGGTTGAGATGCAGGTCATTTTCTGGTGTGTATAAGTGAATCCACCAGCGAGGCCCTGTGCTAGTCAATGAAAGTAGAGAGCAAAACCCAGAAACACAGGTCCTATTCTCAAGAGCTGCCAATCCAGTGCAGGAGAGAGAGCATCTGTGTAGAGTGATAGCCAACAAAAATAACAAGATCAGGCAAAGGGAGGAAAGGGGAGAGGAAGGGAATGCAGAAGAGGCATGAGAGGGAAGGGAAGAAGTAAATGGATGAAAGAGAAGGGCTGGGACATGCACCTTTGGGTAGATGATGATAACAGTTAAGTGAGCACTGTGTCCCCAGCACAGTGCTGTGATATATACATTACCTTACTTGATGGTATTTGTGATTTTACATCTCCAGGAAGAAACTGGAATCATTAGTAGATTAGTACCTGTCTCCTAAGACTTACCTCTAGGAAAAGGATCTGAGCAAAAGTGCATCAATTACAGATGACAAAGCAAAGCTGGGGCTTGTGGTTTGATAGCAGTGAGTCAATGGCAGGAACTCTGCCTTAAAACTCCTTCCTCTGGGAACATTATCTGCCATTTTATCAACTTGGCTTTGAGTATCTCCTAATATCTGGCACAGCATGCTGGACAGCACAGGTGCCCAATGTTTGTGTGTGGGTTCGCCTTGGATTGTAACTTCTTGCATCCCGAGTGACCCCGCATTGTTGTCATTAGTGAGGGACCAAATCCTTACCCTTCAGTTTGTCAGCAATTCAAGTTTCCGGAGTGCTTGACAGATCCAGACCCACTGTAGACCTTTGGCCGATCTATCCCGATATGCACAGCCATTAAAACTCTCCCTCCTGTTCCTCCACATGCCGGCCAGTTCCTCCATGTGCCAGGTCACTCTCAAGTGCCAAGAGTGCAAGTGGAATTGAGAGATTAGTGATGCAGAGGTGGTCAAAAAGTGGCGGGGGACAAAGGAACAGCAGCACATCATGCTGAAGACTTTTTCACCCAGAGCAGGCCAAGCCTTTGTCTGCCAGCTTGGAAAACGCTGGCCACAACCCACCCTGGGCTTGCCAGGGTCAGAGATTCTATTGTGAAATGCTCTCTAGGCCCAGGGAAATAATTATTAACTGTGGTTTCCACAGGCTGGGATTATGCCAGGTGGAAAAAACCCTGGACTTTAATCTGCTCTATCTGAAATGTCAATTGGGCCTAAATACTTCCTAGGGCTGTAAATTCTGCTTAAGGCATCAAGCCAAGCTCTTGATGCCTTAAGACCTTCTGTTCTCAACTCAGCCTTTTCTTTTGCATTTCCATATTAATTAGAATTCTCTGCAAGGGCGAGAACAATTGTTCTGGCTATTATGTACTATCAACAGGCTATTTTCAAGCTTTTACCCAAAATTCAGTGATTAGACCTCAGTCATCATGCCTTCTGGTTACTCTCACGTAGCCCTTCACACTTGCTGAGTAGACAATAGTCAATCATGTGGTTCTGAGACTCGGAACATATGAGGCCTCCTTCCACTCTTAATCTCACTGTCTACAGAGCTCTGAGGGGGGAGGGCCAAAGATGAGTCCTCCTCCTGGGACCAAAGCAGAGGATAACTCACTTCCATAAATGAGACAGAGAAAGCCCTTCAGAGGCTAGCGAAAAACAGGCCTGAAGCAACATCAGGCCGCATGAGGAAGCTGGTCACAACCAGGCCGGCAAGGCAGCGTATCAAGAACGAGGTGGGTGGGTTCGCACACAACAGTAAAATGAGACCAGAGCAGAGGAGCGCGCTTCGGCCTCTCCAGATGGAGACCCGCAGGGGCGCCACGTGCACTGGCGGGCCAGCCTGACTCGTCACCTGCCATTCTTCGGCCATCAGGAGCGTGGTCGGCAGCCTGGGAGGTTACTAAAGCAACAACAAACACAAAGTCATTGCCTTAGTCTGTCTCTTAGCTCCATCTACTCTTTGGAAGCCAGAGAATTATTTTCCCAGAGTAAAGAGGGCCCGTGCAAACTAAGCTCTCGAGGAACAGCCAACATTTTGTAAGGACGAGTCAGACTCCACATTTGATGTCTGGCTGCTGACAACTCTCCAGGCGCCCCCATCCCCTTCCCCTGCCCCACATCCCAGCAAGCTGATGAGGAAGCCATTGGCGCTCGCAGCCAAGTTCGAACCACACAAGCCACAGTCCGGAGGTGGGGAACATCACCCCACACAGCTCCCTAAGCACCCTAGAATCTCCCTTCTCTTCTCAAGCCTTTTTCAGACCAGCTAGGGAGCCTGCTTTGTTCTCCCCAGAGAGCCTCATTATGTGAGTAATAAACATTTTTACACCCTCTTGATGCCTGTGTAATGTCATCACGACCACAGTTGTAATGGAGGTCCACCTGCTTCCCTGGATGGACCACAATGCCTTGTTCCAAATGCAGAGGAGCAAATATTATTTAAAAACTTGACTTGGGGAAATTGCCAAGATGTATTCTTAAGCATAGAAAGCAATTTGTAAAACAAGGGTTGTATTATTCCATTTATATAAAAATAACTATTTGTATATCTATTTTATCTATAAACTAAAACCTGTTAAGCCTGGTCACTCCTAGGTAGGGGAGTGGAGACTAGAAAGGGATTGAAAAGTTACCTTCTTTGTTTAATCTTTGCTTATGTAAGGCTTGAATCATTTAGCATAGATGTATTACACTGTTTGTCTATGGCACTACCAAAAATTAAAATAAATCAAAATATTGAGACTAAAATAATTTTTAAACAAATTTTAAAATAGTTTTACTCATCAGACCAGCAAAAAATTTTTAATGGGAATATCTCACGTTGATGAGAATGTGAGGAAACAGGCACTCTATGAATTGCCAGTAAGCCAGGGAGAAAACTGATAGATAGATAGATAGATAGTTAGATACATAGATAGATGATAGATAGATAGATAGATAGTAGAATGAGAGATACAGATCTATAGATATATATATGGCCTTAAAATGATCAAGTCCTTTGATCCAGTAATTTTATTTCTAGTGATCAATCCTAAGGAAAGAATTAGAGCTATGCATAGTAATTTATATAAAAGAACCCCTATCGCATTATTTTGAAAGTTAATTTTTATTTCTATCGATGGAATGTATGCACATAGTTTAAACAGGAAGCGAGTTATAAGATTTATGGTGAACATAGCCACCCCTGCCCCCCTATTTCCCATCTCAGAGCCCATTCCATAGATTCCATCTCTTTCCACTCTTCGATAGGTTTCTTCTGATGTGTAACTCATATTTTAAAATAATATGCCTATCCTGCTACCTCTTGATTTGTTAATTGTAGACATAATATACTGATCTTATTATGGTGGCTGAGACTTCAGCTCTCCTGCATCATCCTCATCCCCACTCATCCTTACTTCCTGTCCCTTCCTCCTCCCAATATTATCTCACAATCTTTATTTTATATTATCATAGCTACATAAATACTGTACTGAGTCAAGAAGTGTGCTACAATTACATTTCCTTTCTTGTACAACATTTTTCCTAAAGTTAATAGTTTCTCCTTTTCTTACAATGCCCCCTAATATTTTTCCAGTGTTTAACTAGATGTTGATCTAGATCAAGTAGTCAGCTCCTCCTCCCAAACACATCTAGGGCTTCCCTTTCTTCCTTCTCATTTTAGATGGATACCAATTTTTCTTGGTCTTCCTCTTTGTTTGCTCCCTATTTTGCTTGAGCTCCTCTTCCAGCTGCCTCCCAAGAAGGGAAGCAGGGAAGATCTTTTTTTTTTTAAGTATTTTCATGTCTGGAAAATCTTTTATTATTTCTCTTATAATTTCCTCATCTTTGTCTTTATGTCTCTGTTACTAGTTTGATGTTAGACTTTCTGGATTGATTTTCTAATTTTCTTTTCTTTCTTCCATTTTCTGTCCCCTTTGGTTCTATTTTCTGAGAGTTCCTCAACTTCATCCTCTAGTCGTTTTATTGAATTGTGTATTCTACTACCATATTTCTAATTTTAAGGGCTCTTTCTAATCCGTTGATTTTTTTTTATAGCCTCTTGTGTTTGTTTTATTGACGTAGTATCTTTTATTGTTCTGAAGATATTAAATATAGATTTTTGTTTGTTTTCTTCTGCATTGTCTCTGTGTTTTATGGGACCTTTTTTACTTGTTTGTTTGTTTTTCTCTTTCATGTTGGATGCATTCCTCAAATATATAGTGATCCTTGGCTGAACATTCACATTTAAGGCTGGCAATTTCAAAGTTGCTGATTAGAAGTTCAGTGTTCCCGAGTTTGACTTGTCCATCAGTGGAGTGTGGTGCACATGGGCATGACTTGTCCACTCATGAGCTAAACTGGTGATGTTTAGCTCTGAAGAAAACAAGGCTTTTGGTAAAAGAGAAATATCAGTATGTGGAGATCCCTTCTCTGGAAGAGTTGTGTTTCTTTAAAAATTCTCTAATCCCTCACTGGGGGCAGGGGAATTTTGTGAAAAGGCATCATAAAACTGACTATTAGTGTTACCCAACCAAGCGTGGTTTCACTTGCAAACACACCGTAAAGTCAATCTATTGACACCGGGTTGTGGTGAAAGAAAATGCAGTGTTTATTATAAGGCGCCACACAAGGAGCCCAGGACAACTAGTGCTCAAAAAGCCCAAACTTCCTTATGGCTTTCAGCAAAGCATTTTTTTTTTTTTAAAGATTGCACAATTTTATTAATTAATCTATTTATTTATCTTTGGCTTTGTTGGGTCTTCGCTTCTGTGCAAGGGCTTTCTCTAGTTGCGGCGAGAGGGGGCCACCCTTCATCGCAGTGCGCGGGCCTCTCACTATCGCGGCCTCTCTTGTTGGGAGCACAGGCTCCAGACACGCAGGCTCAGTAGTTGTGGCTCATGGGCCCAGTTGCTCCGTGGCATGTGGAATCTTCCCAGACTAGGGCTCGAACCCGTGTCCCCTGCATTGGCAGGCAGATTCTCAACCACTGCGCCACCAGGGAAGCCCTCAGCAAAGCATTTTTAAAGGCAAGATGAGGGAGGGGCATCCCAGGGTATGTGATCAGCTCGTGCACAACTCTCTGATTGGTTGATGATGGTGTCACAGGGGTTACCATTATCGATCCTTAGGCACCAGGAGGTCTGGGGACTATGTGCTCATGGTCATCAAGTAGTTAATTTCTTCTATTCGGTGGGGATTTTAGCAACTGTAAAACAACTCAGGAATTATGCATCAGATTCTAATATCTAGGTACTTCAGAGAGGAGCTAAAGCAGAGGATGTGGGAGAGGGATCTGCCCTGGGAACGCCCCATAGGGTCCTGTGTAGTTACATTTGCATTCTAGAAAAGCAGTGATTAGGGAGGACAGTGAACTGTGGAGGATTCCATAGATTAGTGCATTTTAATGGCCCTGCTTCCAGCTCTGTGCCCCACCCACTGCAAGTACTATGATGCCTAGTGTTACTAGGAGAGGGGAGACAGACAAATTGACAAAAGAGGCAGGTAAAGTATAGAGTCTGAAGGAACTGATATGTTACTGGGATGGTATGCCATACTCCTCAGAATTCACGGGGCTGGAGACTTCTGCAAGACCAATGCAGTTTATTGACACTTAAGGTTTCCTAAAGATGAATCCTACTCTTAGGACTAACTCTGGCCAACATAAGGAGATAAAGTGTTGTAAGCTGGATAAAAAGTACCAAGCAGCAGCCTCCATAGAGCTATATTGCTAAAATAAATCTTCCTGCTAGCTGGTCTGAAGCTCACTGTTTCTGTGTATTGAATTTCAGCCTATTTTTATAGTTATGCATTCCTATAAAGACGCTTATTACAGAATGCAAAGACCTGATTAGGAAGAGTAGCTACAGAAAATGAATTATACAAAGAAAAGAGCTTGCATTCTTAATCAATATACTTGCTAACAAATATGCAGCAAAGAAACAACAGGCTAAGAGCCACTACCCTAGAAATAAATGCTTGTTATTCTAAGAAGAGTATGATTTAGAAATAAACCACATCATTTGGCAAACTTATGTGAATGACATCCTATAACTCAAGCAGATGAAAAGCAATTGCTCTTGTGCCGTCACTGGGAGGGAATGAAAAGTCTCTCTGCTCTCTTCCTAAACTCTTGGTTCAAGTTACGCTCATGTCAGGATCAAGAAAAAACTCACTTCTACAGCTTCCTTGGTACCTTGCTCAAAGGGATAAGAAGAAGCTTCCAAAAGAAATGTTCAGAGATAGCTTTGACATGATCAGGAGAATTTGGGGTCCCTAATACTAGTCTCTCCCACCTTGAGGGTAGTGATTTCTTACTATGGAAAACTGAAATTTTCCTTCACTGAACTCTGTATATGTGAGAAGTCTTATACTACCCCAGGGAGGTAGGCTTAGTACAGGCTCCAGTGGACACTATATAGCAACTCAAATATTTAATACCTTTAATGCCACATATCTACCCATGCATATATCTACCCATGTCTACCAATGTCTATATATTATTAGTTACCATAAGTGGTTAAATATCCTATGAAATGTCCTCCAATCCTCAAGTCTATAAGTAGGTACTCCTACTGTATCCTGATAGGTATACTTACTCAATCTTAGCAGTTATAATTGCCTATTGATACATCTATGTCCCTTCCAGGCTCTTAGTTATGAAAGCATGCATGGGGCATCATCCAACATTACATACCCTGCCCAATGCCTAGCACAGTGCTGGGTACATAGCAGATGCTCCTGCTGCACGAAGGAGTACCTTACTATGTCTTTATTAAAAGCTCTTCATAAACTTTGCCTCACTTCTCATTTCAGCTTCTAAATAATTGAGAGGTGGATATGGAGGTACAAGGGGAGAAAGCATGGAAAAGGATCAAATCGTCAAATGAATTCGACTCTTCATGTATCTACACCTGTTTTTGGAACTCGAATTTTGAAAACCACAACTCCACCTCATTAAATGTTTTGAAAGAATGTATGTTGATGCAATCACCTTAGCAAACAGTTTAGCACTATCCTTTAAAGTTGAATTAACATAGTCTACAACCCAGCAATTCCATTCCTACACTCTTTAAGAACTCTTGCATATGTGCACAAGGGGACAGGCACATGAATGTTTATTGCAGCTTTGTTCACAACACCAGAGAAATGGATACACCTAAGCGTTGATTGACAAGAGAATGTGAAAATAATGGAATGGCAAGTGAGCTGAAATGAACTAAAGCTTCACAAAACAAGGGTGAATCTTAGAAACATGTGATGGTTAGTTTTACATGTCAACTTGGCTAAGTTATGGTGCCCAGTGGTTTGGTCAAACACTAGTCTAGTTGTTGCTGTGGAGATACTTTTCAGATGTGATCAAAATGTATAATCAGTAGACTTCAAGTAAAGCAGATTATCCTTCATAATGTTGGTGGGCCCCGACCAATCTGTTGAAGGACTTAAGAGCAAAGACTGAGGTTTCGTTTTTGTTTTGTTTTTTTTTTTGTAATTTTCAACATCTGCTCCCCGCTTTCTTAGGCTTGAACAGAATGGCAGCATTTCTGTGATCCAGGAAATTAAGAAGAGCTTCTGTTATTTTTTTTTTTTTTAATCTTTATTGGAGTATAATTGCTTTACAATGTTGTGTTAGTTTCTGCTATACAGCAAAGTGAATCAGCTATATGTATACCTATATCCCCGTATCCCCTTCCTCTTGAGCCTCCCTCCCACCCTCCCTATCCCACACCTCTAGGTGGTCACAAAGCACCAAGATGATCTCCCTGTGCTATGTGGCTGCTTCCCACTAGCTATCCGTTTTACATTTGGTAGTATATATAAGTCCATGTCACTCTCTCACTTTGTCCCAGCTTACCCTTCCCCCTCCCTGTGTCCTCAAGTCCATTCTCTACGTCTGCATCTTTATTCTTGTCCTGCCCCTAGGTTCTTCATAACCATTTTTTTTTTTAGATTCCATATATATGTGTTAGCGTATGGTATTTGTTTTTCTCTTCCTGACTTACTTCACTCCATATGACAGACTCTAGGTCCATCCACCTCACTACAAATAACTCAATTTCATTCCTTTTTATGGCTGAGTAATATTCCATTGTATATGTGTGCCACATCTGCTTTATCCATTCATCTGCTGATGGACATTTAGGTTGTTTCCATGTCCTGGCTAAGTGCTGCAATGAACATTGTGGTACATGTATCTTTTTTTTTTTTTTTGGCTGCATTGGGTCTTCGTTGCTGCACACGGGCTTTCTCCAGTTGTGGCAAGCAGGGGCTACTCTTCATTGTGGTGCACAGGCTTCTCACTGAGGTGGCTTCTCTTATTGCAGAGCACAGGCCCTAGGTGCGTGGGCTCAATAGTTGTGGCTCGCGGGATCTTGAGTGCAGGCTCAGTGGTTGTGGTGCAGAAGCTTAGTTGCTCCATGGCATGTGGGATCTTCCTGGACCAGGGATCGAACCTGTGTCCCTTGCATTGGGACCACTGCCCCACCAGGGAAGTCCCACATGTATCTTTTTGAATTATGGTTTTCTCAAGGTATATGCCCAGTAGTGGGATTGCTAGGTCATATGGTACTTCTATTTTTAGTTTTTTAAGGAACCACCATACTGTTCTCCGTAGTGGCTGTATTAATTTACATTCCCACCAACAGTGCAGGAGGGTTCCCTTTTCTCCACAACCTCTCCAGCATTTACTGTTTCTAGATTTTTTTTATGATGGCCATTCTGACCAATGTGAGGTGATACCTCATTGTGGGTTTTTTTTTTTCTTTTTTTTTCTTTAATGAACTATAGTTGCTGTACATTATATGTTACAGGTGTACAATATTGTGATTCACCATTTTTAAAGGTTATAGTCTGTAGTTATTATAAAATATTGGCTATATTCCCCATGTTGTACAACATATCCTGTGTATAGCTTATTTTATACATAATAGTTTGTAGCTCTTAATCCCCTAATCCTATATTGCCCCTCCCCCTTCCATCTCCCCACTGGTTGTTCCCTATATCTGTGAGTCTGCTTTTTTGTTATATTAACTAGTTTACTGTATTTCTTTTTAGAGTCCACATACAAGTGACATCATACAGTACTTGCCTTTCTCTGACTTATTTAATTTAGCATAATGCCTTCCAAATCCATCCAGGCTGATGCAAATGGCACATCTTCTTTATCCATTCACCTGTTGATGGACACTTAGGTTGCCTCCATATCTTGACAATTGTAAATAATGCTGCCATGAACACTGGGGTCCATGTATCTTTTCAAATTAGTGTTTTTCTTTTTTTTCAAGTATACACCCAGGAGTGGAATTGGTGGTCATATGGTAGTTCTTTTAGCTTTTTAGAAACCTCCATACTGTTTTCCATAGTGGCTGCACTAATTTACATTTCCACCACCAGTGTGGGAGGGTTCCTTTTCTCCTAGGTGTGATATTCTTCATAGTCAGTGCCTTCACATACATTATTTCATTATAGTCCCTTAACTTTATAGGTCACACAGAGAAAAAATTTGTCTCCTTTTAAAGGTGAAGAAACTGGGAATCAGAGATATAAGTTCCCACCAAGATCACACAGCTGTGGCAGAGGGAAGAATAAAACCCAGGTTTCCCGGCTCCGTTCTACACCTGACTGCATAATGTTTATATTTAGACAAGGGGACTCACTGAATCAACGCAGGAATCCTTAAAGGATTGTCAGAGTTCTCAAGACATAGCCCTCGGTTACTATCATTTGTCTCATTTTTTGGCTTAGACCACCAAGGTACCTGCTAATTCACTTGTCACCTTGCAAAGGGGAGGACAAGGAAGAGTAGCCACTTCATCTCTGACCCTCATCTTCTAACACGGATCACTCTCTGTTAGACTAGTTATGTTGTCACCTTGGGTGCTTCAAAGAGTGAGAGAAACACACTCCTTTATCAAGGTCTTGGGTAAGGGCAGTATGGGGGTCTATCACAAAGGCGACATCAGAGGTAAGACCCCAAAGACGGATGGTCAGAGAAGGACCCTGTTTTGAGGGAGGGGCAGGAGAGGGTAAATGCCACAGTAGAACCTCAGTGTTCTCTCTGATCTGTGAGCAGCCCTGTTGCGGAAAGTTCCAAAGTAAATTGTAGACTTTCTCTCCCCATCCCCAGGGCCATGAGCATAAGTTCTCTAAATATTAAATTTTTATATTTAATTCTATTAGTTACTACCCATATTTGTCTGTATGTAAATATTTAATATCTTCTTACAGAGGTAGTATCCAAGAAACAGAGAGGTTAAGTACCTTGTTCAGGTGCATTCAGCATATTCGGTGGTGTAGCAATAAGGACTTTTGTGCCTAGCAACATTCTTTATTATAAGTTGTTTATATTATTATACTGTCTCCCCAGTGATATTGCCAGGTCTTTAATGCCAGGGTCTAGATCGTATGCATCTGTCCCATACTGCCTCTTGGCTTTCATGTCACATCCACAACTCCTATCCTTAAATACAGCTTTGGGGCTTGACAACTAGAGTTGACTAGTTAAGTGGGTCGTTAGTTCCATCTTTGAATCACCCAGCTGTTCTCTTTTCTCAAGAATAAAACCAACCCAGCTGGTAGGTGGGAGTTTCCCACTGTGACCCAGGAAGTCGAGGTCTGTAGACAAATGTGGAGGGGAAAAGTGGAGGGGAAGAGGGAGCAGCGAGGGGGAGGCAGGGGCCTAAACCTTCTCCTGGTCTACCAGAGCACTGTGGTGGGGCTGCCCACGGACAGGGATGGAGGTGTCCCGAGTCGTTATTTGGGAAGAAGCTTATTTCTTGCTGTGCTCTGCAGTCGGGTAGGAATGAAGAGACAGGGCATAATAGGATCATTGAATGTTAGAACTGGAAGAGGTCCCATGAACTGAGTCTAATCATTTTGGAGATGATGGAGCTGAGGTCCACAGGGGGACATGTTTGGCGCATGGACACAACTGGAACCTAGTTATTCCAACTCCACTGAGATCTCTTCTTTGTCTAATAAATCGTTGTTTTGATTCACATTTCTCTAATGATTAGTGATGTTGAGCATCTTTTCATGTGTTTGTTGGCAATCTGTATGTCTTCTTTGGAGAAATGTCTATTTATGTCTTCCGTCCTTTTTTGGATTGGATTGTTTGTTTTTTTGATATTGAGCTGCATGAGCTGCTTGTGTACCTTGGAGATTAATCCTTTGTCAGTTGCTTCGTTTGCAAATATATTCTCCCATTCTGAGGGTTGTCTTTTCGTCTTGTTTATAGTTTCCTTTGCTGTGCAAAAGCTTTTAAGTTTCATTAGGTCCCATTTGTTTATTTTTGTTTTTATTTCCATTACTCTAGGAGGTGGATCAAAAAGGATCTTGCTGTGATTTATGTCATAGTGTGTTCTGCCTATATTTTCTGCTAAGAGTTTTATAGTGCCCGGTCTTACATTTAGCTTTTTAATCCATTTTGACTTTATTTTTGTGTATGGTGTTAGGAAGTGTTCTAATTTCATTCTTTTACATGTAGCTGTCCAGTTTTCCTAGCACCACTTATTGAAGAGACAGTCTTTTCTCCATTGTATAGTTTTGCCTCCTTTGTCAAAGGTAAGGTGACCATATGTGTATGGATTTATCTCTGGGCTTTCTATCCTGTCCCATTGATCTATATTTCTGTTTTTGTGCCAGTACCATACTGTCTTGATTACTGTTGCCTTGTATTGCTGTACAACAGCCTGAAGTCAGGGAGCCTGATTCCTCCAGCTCCGTTTTTCCTTCTCAAGATTGTTTTGACTATTCGGGGTCTTTTGTGTTTCCATACAAATTGTAAAATTTTTTGTTCTAGTTCTGTGAAAAATGCCATTGGTAGTTTGATAGAGATTGCATTGAATCTGTACATTGCTTTGAGTAGTATAGTCATTTTCACAATGTGGATTCTTCCAATCCAAGAACATGGTGTATCTCTCCATCTGTTTGTATAGTCTTTGATTTCTTTCATCAGTGTTTTATAGTTTTCTGCATACAGGCCTTTTGCCTCCTTAGGTAGGTTTATTCCTAGGTATTTTATTCTTTTTGTTGCAATGGTAAATGGGAGTGTTTCCTTAATTTCTCTTTCTGATCTTTCGTTTTTAGTGTATAGGAATGCAAGAGATTTCTGTCCATTAATTTTGTATCCTGCTACTTTACCAAATTCATTGATTAGCTCTAGTAGTTTTCCAGGGGACTTCTTTAGGATTTTCTATGTATAGTATCATGTCATCTGCAAAGAGTGACAGTTTTACTTCTTCTTTTCCAGTTTGGATTCCTTTTCTTTCTTTTTCTTCTCTGATTGCCGTGGCTAAACCTTCCAAAACTATGTTGAATAACAGTGGTGAGAGTGCGCACCCTTGTCTTGTTCCTGATCTTAGAGGAAATGGTTTCAGTTTTTCACCATTGAGGACAATGTTGGTTGTGGGTTTGTCATATATGGCTTTAGAAGGAATTCTGCCTCAAGACTGCAACATAGAGACCCTGCCTAAGTTTCCATTTCCAGCCTGGCAGCCTGGTCTACAAATTTCAGACTTGCCAGTCCCCACTATCATATGAGTCAATTCCTTAAAATTAATAAGTATATATCTACCTCCCATTAGATCTGCCTCTCTGGAGAAACTTGACTAACACAAAGCATAAACATCAGTGATAAAAACATATAAAACTACATCCAGTGGTACTGTGTTACCATATTTATAAAGCTCAAAAAGAGAGAAAACCAACCAATATAATGTTTTGGGATATATACATATGTGGAAAAAATATTTTTACAAAGGAAAAGATAAGCCCCACATGCATGATTCCACATAACCTCTGTGCAGGGAAGCAGGGGAGGGAGCTCAGGCTTCCCTTTTACAAGAAGTTGGTAATGTGCTAGTTCCTACATAGGGTGGTAGTGTTGTGAGTATTCATTTGATTATTATGTCTTACATTTTATATGTATATTAAATGTAGAGTTTTTACGAAGCAAATATTTTATGATTAAAACTTTTTTAATAACAAATCTTATAGACACCTATATAAAAGAACATTGTGCTGAGTTCCTTTTGTTGGCTTAGCCACTGTTTTTAACATAAAATATTTCTTCCTGGAAGCCTCTCTCTGTTCTTTTTTCTTTAGTAACACTCTTTCCTCTTTTATCTTTGTCTCACTTATATTTTTCACAGCTTCTAATCCATTAACCACTCTGACATACAGATTTAAATGCCCTTCTTATTACACTCTGTTGGATTCAAGTTCTCCAAGTCTGATTTTCCCAACTCTGTTTCATAATAGGTAGCCTTCCATTAACCTTGATTTTCAACCCCCCTCATTTGGTGGTACTGCCAGCTCCCTCATGCTCACTGTGCCCAGGCTCTGAGCCCTGTCCAGGGAGAGTACCATATTCCCTGTTGACTCCTTAGGCTTTGATTATCTCTCCTCTTAACCTTGTTCTTTTGGTTAAATAATTTCTCTTAGCTAAAAGTTCACACCTGTTCCTGTAAATTTCTTTCTTTCAATTCTCTCTTTGACCTTCTCTAATCCAGCTTTTACCCACTTTACTCCATTGAGACACAAAGCTACCAATTACCTCCTCCAGGGGGCTCAGCCTCCTGACCTCTGCACCAGCCGGGCCCCCTTGACCTCACAGCTCCCTTTGATCTTGTGAAACACTCTCTTTGGGCCCATTGATAACTCCCACAAGGACCAGGCGGAATGTATTCTTTTGCCCAGAATGCAGAACAGCATGCAGCTGACCCGCCATATTTTGCTTGCTGCAAAGTAGCTCCCAGCTCAGAGAGAGAAGCCTTGACAGGAGAATCCTTTTCATTTGAAAGGGTTGATTGTGCAGGCTGAAGTAACTTGAGGAAAGAAAAGAGCTGCCTATGATTAGAAAATGCAAATCTTCTTTCAAATAATGTTTCATCAACTTAACAAATAGTTGAATAAAATGAAAATTCTGAGGGAATTTGAATTGGGTCCAAAGTTCACTGTAATAACTTGTCTCCACTTTTTTTTTTTGTTAATTTTCTGAGCAGCATATTTGGGGTTTAGTTTTATAACGAAATATGTGAGCAGCATATTCCGAATTTTTTGTTTGATTAGTGTTTATTTCGATTTAGAAAGAGCTAGAAATAATCTTTTATTCTCTGACATGATACTTTTAAAAAATCTCCCTTTATGGCCTTTATTGTAACTTATCATATGTGAAGATAGGATGTATTACTTACAATATAGTTGTTTGGATTTGAGTTGATAATCTGTACTTGGACATTCAAGATAGATTCTCACAATATATCTCCAAATTACCATTATTGATTTATCTCTATAACTGTATACACCTAGCTAAACAGGACTCTTTTCTCCCTATGCCTTTATTTTTCTCCTCCATATCTCTGCTCCTGTAAAGTTTTTTTGTCTTTTGTTTTTGTTTGTTTGTTTCCTGGCTTAAAGACCTCCTTGCCCTCTCATTTCCTCTGGTCAAAATTCCTCCCATTATTTGACCAGCAGTAATACTCAGATTATACCGTCTCTGACCTTATTTTGTTTTATGTATTTGCTATATTATATCTTTAACTTTTTATTTGGAAATAATTTCAAGCTCACAGAAAAGTTGCCAAAATAATACAAAGCATAATACCTTTTACACAGATAAACAAATTTTAACATTGCAATATTTGTTGTATCTTTTCCTTTCTCTGTAGGCATGTGTTATGTCCAATATTTCCCTCATGAACTTCTTTCAGATGGGTGGTATTTATCATGCCCCTTTATCCCTTAGCATTTCAGTATGTATTTCCTAAGAATGAAGCTATTATTTTATGTGTCCTTGGTACAGTTATCAACTTCAGGAAATTTAACATAGATATGATACTTTTTATCTAAGCAGTCCATATTCCAATATTGTCAATTATTCAAATAAAGTCCTTTATAATTTTTTTGTAACCTCTAACACAGGATCCAGTTTAAGATCACATAGTTCATTTAGATTGCATTTAATCAAAGTCATGTCATTTCTTTGAATTTATTGGCACAACTAATAAGCAATCTGAAGGTAGTCATATTAAGAATGTATAAAAATCCTGTTCTTCATCACACTCTTCCCCCAAGATTTAGCATCCATTAATGATTCTTGCCCAAATCAATCTTTATTATGATAACTGGAAAATGGTGAATTTCCAAGTCCAGTATTCCATCCACATTTATCTGTCTGAATTATTCTTAAAGGAAGAACCCTCCCTTTTCCAATTTTTTTTACTATATTAATATTATCGGTATAGACTCATAGATTCCTATTTTATTCAGTGGGTTACTATTCTTATTTATTGTGATGCTTAAAATTGTCCCAGATTTGGCCAGCAAAACTTCTTCAAGCTGGCTTACCTATGCTTTTGTTATGTCCATGCAGTTTTTTGATCACTTCCTTACTGGTCCACGGTCATCTTGTACCTTCCTGTCCCAGCCCTACAATCAGCCATTTATTCATACATATCACAAACATTATTTTAGTACCTGCATGTGCCAGGCATACTTCTAGTCTTCACAGATGAAGTTAACAAGAAGAGACCAACGTTAGTCTTTTTCCCCGTATCTCACACCCATTCATCCTATTCTTTGTGGTGAAGTACATGAATTTCTCACAAGTTGGATTGCATATTTACTGAATGAATAAAGTTACTTTCTTAAGTTATTTTCTGCTTATCTCAAAGTTTCTCTCTTGTCTGAATCGTGGGCAGGGTGGTCCTGTGAGTCAGTAAGAAGTAACTCCAAGTATAGGGCTGTCTTCAGCCAGCAGGGAAGGTTGCCCTAGGGGCTCCATCCTGGGGTCAGAGTACACCCCAGTGTCCCTGCTGGCCTGCTGTAGTGCCAGCCTGCTGGGGACAAGGCTGGGCGGGAGGGCCGTGATGTTAGCTGTTGAGAACACAGGGCACTGGATCAACACTTTAGGGAGGAGGCACTATAGCCAACTCAGAGATCTGGGTTAATCAAGAACGATACGGTATAGTCCCCCTTTATCCAAAATTTTGCTTTCTGTGGTTTCAGCCAGCCATGGTCTACAGTTTTCTGAAAATATTAAATGGAAAAGTCCAGAAAGAAACACTTCATAAGTTTTAAATTGCCTGCTTTCTGAGTAGCTTGATGAGATCTCTGGCCTCAATCCCACAGGACCTGAATCATCCCTTTGCCTGGTGTGTCCACGCTGAACGCACCACTTGCCCATTAGTATAAGAAAAAACAGTATATATAGGGCTCCGTATTATCCTTGGTTTCAGGCATCCAGCAGGGGTTTTGGGACACATCCCTGCAGATAAGGGGGTGGGGGGCGGCTACTGTATTGTTGAAGAGCCATATGATTCTCCATCTTGCTCCCTGTGCTTCAGCCACAGCGGCTTTCTCGCCATTCCTTGAAAACACCAAGCTCTGTCTCATCACAAGCTCTGGGTTCTCCACACTATCCCATCTCTTACCCTCCAAGACCCTCACTAACCCTGTTCATTTATTTAACGTTATCTTTACAGACTGCACAACAGATCCTTAAAGAACATGGTGAAGAGCTTGGATTTTTATTCAATGGCAAGAGACTTAAAAAAAGAAAAAAAACTACCATGACATTTAAGGTAATTGACTATAGATGTACATACCCTCTCACTTGAGCTAAGAAATGTAACAACCTAGATGAAAATGTTAGTACTCTCACCTCTATAATCTAGAAGACTTGCTTGCAATCTGAAAATTTAGAAACGAACAAATCATGGCACACAGATTCAAAAGAAATGATATGTCCCATGGTGAGGCTTTAAGCAGAACCTCCTGCTTTATTTAGGGATGTAACTTCCTGCTTTGGTCATGCTGTTTGAAGTTATTAGTGGGCTGTTTGTTAGGTACACCTAAGGGACTTTTGAGAATGTAATTTAGAACATTTAATATAGATGAAATGGGAATGCTTTTCATACCCAGTTGTGCAAAGCTGAATGCAAAAGGGCAGTTGACTGAAAAAGTGTATTTGTGTTAGTAATGCTGAATTTTGAAGACCTTTCTCTCTATAACCCCACTACCTTTTTTTATTCATCTGGAAAGTGGTGGGAAGCAGGAAAATGTCCTAGAAGAAATGGTATTTTTAAGCATGTACATTTTGGGAATTTGAGGCTTTGAAAAATTATGTAATCAATCAATCTGGTAATTGGATGGCAAAATAATCAGATTATGACTGCTTTATTCACCAACAGATAAAATTATCCATTGTCAAGATTGGAGAGATTTGCTAAACAATTAGATATGAAGAAAATATTGATATAGGTTTTTTAAATTATTTTTCTGATTATAAAAGTAACATTTAAAAAGCTGAATGTCTTGAAATAAATGAAATAAATTTGTTGCAATCCCCTCATCCAAATATACTAAGAACTATTATTTTGATATGTGAGTGAAAAAGTTGAGGTAGGTCACACTGTAAAGAGAATTCTATATTCTGAGTTTTGCAAACATTTTCTATTCTGAGTATTTCTTCTTGTTATTAAATAATCTTCACTATATGATTTTGAGTGCCTACATGTTATTTTGGCATGCACATATACCTAATTTATCCAACAACTTCCGTCTTTGGAGGAATATAGGTTGTTTCCGATTTTTAGTTATAATGAACAATATTTTGGATTTCTGGTTTGAAAAATGGCAGATTAACTACAAACACTTTGGCCCTCTGTTTTCCCAAACCCAGCTTAAATATACATATATATATATATAGTATATATGTTGGAAATCTTTAAACACATACAATTTATTGAGTCATGGGAGAAACTATACGTCTATTTATGTGACTTTTAAAGTACCCCGGCTTGCATCAGGAAGCTTAACAAAAGCTTCTGATGATAAAGTAAGTGGTTCTTATTATGTTCAAATCTGAGTGCTTGGTTTTTGACACTTTCCCTTGTTGTAGGTAACACCACACTTGAAGGCTTTCTACCTCCATGTGATCATAGCTCTTCTATTACTGCATTTATCACTTCACATTGTAACTATTTGTTCACAGACCTGTCTCACAGACTAGCCTAAGAGGTCACAGAGGCCAGGAACCACATTTTCATTCCTTCAACACATATTTTTTGAGCACCTGTTACATATCACAGTGTGACAGGAACAGGAAAAACAATGATGAACAAGTAAACATGGTTTATTTCAACAAATGCAATGTGGTCTGATCCCCAGACTGGTATGTTAGTTAGTTATTTCCACTGTGATGCTGCATAACAAACCACCCCAAAACTTGGAGGCTTACAACAGTCAGCATGTGTTCTCCTGCCCACAGGTCTGCAGGTTCTCTGTAGTTTGCTTGATCCAGGCTGGGTTCCTGCAGACATTCTGCTTCAAGCCGAAGTTTGGCTGGGCCTCGCTCCTCACTGTGAGTTGGGTTCTGGTCTAAGACACTTGTGTTCATTCTGGGGCACAGACTTCTCAAAGCATGCTCTCCTCATGGTGGATTGCTGAAGCACAAAATGTCAAATGCATTAAAATCCTCTGCTCCATGACATCCATTAACTTTCTATTGGCCAAAGCAATGGCCAACGTCAGTGCAACATCAACGTCAATGCAACAGGATGTGACCACTGTGGGAGGGCACTGCCAAGTTCCACAGTCTGCTTATAACAGGATGAATGTCAAGAATGGCAAACTATGATTCAATTGACTCTACTAGATTACTTTTTTGTTACAGCTAACCATCGTACCCTGTACTGCTCCTTTTTAATTATTCATTGCACTTATAAATAATTTGTTCAGTATTTGTCTCCTTACTCATCTGTAAGCTCCATAAAGGTAGAGATCTTGCCTGTTTCACTCACTAAGTAGTCACCAAATTATCCTAAACACATAGAAAAGACTCAATACATTAGTATTGAATTAAATTGAATTGTTGGTGAGTGTCATGATAGGGAAGGTCAGAGAACTAAGAGATCATATGGAACAGAGGTTCCTAGCATTGCCTGCTTATTAGTATCACCTGGAGAACTTTTAAAAACTCTCTCTGCCTGTGCCTCACCCAGACCAATCAAAGCAGAGTGTTCTAGTTTTAATCTGAGAAAATGGAGATGGGGCCTTGGCATGTTTCAAATGCATACCAGGTGTTTCTAACATGTAGCCAGGGATAAGACCCACTGATCTGGGGACACCTATCTTGGATTTGGGCAGTCAAGGAGGAGTCTGTGAAGGAAGTGTGTTTAAGCAGAGACTACCCCAGGACTGCTGAGTAGGTTTTGGCCCAGCAGGGAGAGGAGGTGGCCATGGAGGCATTTAGCAGAGGAGTTGCATGTGCCAAGGCACTGAGGTAAGAGAGAGCTCCTTCACCTGGTGTCTGGATCAGGGGGCAGTGAGGGACGTGGAGCCCAGCAAATGTCCCTCTGGGCAAAATTCTCAAAAAATGACTGGAAAACTTAGGATTTGGAGGAAAGGCTTCCAACCAGGAAGCAGAGGTTTCTCAGGAAGGATTCTGCCTGGTCTGAGTAACTTCCCTCACTGGCTTGCCAGGGTGAGGCTCTTGTTTTGTGCAGCTTTTGCCTGAGTGTATTTTTGTTGCTGCTGTTATAATGCTGAACTCTTTCCAGCTCTTCTTTGTTTATGTAACTCTAAGCAGCCATCTAATTTCGAGGATATGACAATCTTTCCATGCAGCATTTTTGTCCATGGTGACTGCTGAGTTACATCTTCATAATAAGCAAGCAAGTTTATTTTTGTTCACGTATCAGTATAAGAAATAATCATACCAAGAACATTTCTGCTTTAAAAAAAATCCTCTTTAAGATAGACTTCATGTAGCTCAGTAGTCTCCTCCTGCAGATCCATATGATGAATCTATTTCAGATTTTTTTACCAGTGAAAGCTTGTTGCTCTTGTCAAAATGATTTACTTTCTTGTATTCAGTAATGAAAAATATTTATCCGTTATGTTTTATTTCTTGTCTTAGGAAGCTTAGAGCTAAAATTGCAGAATTCAATATTAGCCCAGGTTTGGGATATAATTCTTTTCCTGCCTATCACATTTTAATTCTTTCCTTTTATCTTTAGCAATTCTACTCTACATGTGTCTTTGATGGTAATCTACATTCAATACTTTTTTGAAGCAAGAGGATTACAAATTACAGAACTCTTACTAGCTGCTGTGGCAAAAAAAAAGACATGTAAGACTCATTCACTGTCCAGGAATCTTCAACCTACTAAATATTCAGAGAGGAATTTCTCTTCCAATAAGTATATTAATGAAAGGCTTGTAATTTTCTAGGCCTCAAATTATCTCGACAATAGGCTAAAACTAAAAATGTATTTCCTTGCATTCTATCTGAAAGTTGAAGTTATAACCATTTTTAATTGAAATTCTTCCAACAGTATACAGGATATTCTTTTCTGCAAAGACATATATGTACAGATATACACACATATGAAAAGGCAGTAGTAGTTGATAAGACCAATGTATCATTGTGAAGGTTGGCAAATATGAAAAGCTTATTTGTAGCAGGTATATGGGCACTAACAATGAAATAGTAAATGCATAAATAACTGCTGCCTGCTGCCTTTTTTGCAGCTTTCCAGAGAAAAAATTATCCATTGAAATCAAGTAGTTTTAATCATTTTGCAACAGAGAAGAAAATCTAAGAAAACTGAGTACCCTGTTCCAAGAAGTTAATGAAAACAGGATTCAATAAACCAACAAGTTGAGACCTTCCAAAGAAAATTAGTCCATTCCAGATCCCAACGCCAGGGTTGTCTTCTAATCTACCTCCTTTGAATAAAAAGAATAATTTTTTTAAACCCTCTAAAAAATATTCCTTGCCACAGTTCTGCCTTCCAAATCCAATTAGCAATTTTATTACCTCATTTTAGTAACATCTGTTAATCTTGAAAAATATATTACTGGCTTTCTATTGATCTCTTTCGGGTCTGTATTTATAAAGAAGAAAACTTCTTATTTCTATTTAACAACATGAAAGAAAAAGAGATTTAAGGCAAGACACTTAGCATAGAAACCTCATAAACTTCCACCTAAATAAGCAGTTACAGAAGAGCAGACGCGTCTTGATTGCTTTGGTAAACGGTGTTGTGTCATAGACCAGTCAATACAGTTAATGCTAACTGTAATGTACTGTTGTCAAAATTGTACTTATTCCTAAACTTAATTTCTGATTTATGTCATTTTACATAAAGTAATTCTGAAAAGCTAAAGCTTATTGCATTCATTCCTGCTGATGGGAGACCGACATGACAAATGTCTTCTATCCTGAGTATTTGAATATCAAGTTCAATATACCTTGTGGGTTCAGGATTGACTGGTGTTTGCTCAGTCATCCCCCACCCGCCCCAGACTTCTGGTAACACAGCTTGAAATACCAGTGAATCAAGACTGACAGGTCTTGGGACTTCCCTGGTGGCGCAGTGGTTAAGAATCCGCCTGCCAGTGCAGGGGACACGGGTTTGATCCCTGGTCCAGGAAGATCCCACATGCCGCAGAGCAACTAATCCCGCAAGCCACAACTACTGAAGCCCAGGCAACCTAGAGCCCGCGTGCTGCAACTACTGAGCTCACGCGCTGCAACTACTGAAACCCGTGCACCTAGAGCCCGTGCTCCGCAACAAGAGAAGCCCGCGCACCACAATGAAGAGTAGCCCCTGCTCGCCACAACCAGAGAAAGCCTGTGTGCAGCAACAAAGACCCAACACAACCAAAAATTAAAAAAAAAAAAAGATTAACAAGTCTTGACCTGAGCTGTATTTATAGAAAACACCATGTTTGTCTCCAGAGGCAATATCCTTCACGAAGGCCTATAGAAATACTTACAATGCACTGTGGAGTGCCTTGGTCATTTTGTTCAATAAGTGGTGCATTTCTAAAATGGGAGAAGAATGAAAATTCAAGTTTTTAATTTGATTACAAACAAGTCTCCAGTGAACTGTGGTTGTTCCTTACACACCAGTTCCTATTCCTTGGGACAAACACAGGAACTGTAGGAGCCAGAGCCATCACATGTTGCTCTAAAGAAGCTGGAATGTGTCAGAGCCTCTTGCTTCTATGGATGTAGAAAAATCCTGCCTGATCCTTCTCCTAGGCAGTATCATGTCAGAGAATTTGCGTAACAGAAACTTGTGTTAAGCACTGCTTTCTCTTTCTCAAATCCTCCCAATCTCTCTCTCTCTCTCTCTCTCTCCCCCCCTCCCTAGCTCCCTTTCTTATTCTATTTATACTACCTGATTCACATTTACCTTTACAGAAATTTCTGACTAGATAATTCACACCCTTTGTTGGGGGGCGGCGGGGGGGGGGGGGGGGGGAACAGAGCAGAATGCCAGGCTCTATACTAACACATTCACAGAAGAGACTCTGTGAATAATAATTTACAGAGTAATAATAATAATAATAATAATTTCCTACAGTTATTCTTCTCAGCATAGTATGGAAATGCACTCATTAGTTTAATTTTCTTTTCCTTCTCATTGCCAGAATTATTTATTGCTGAAAATTGAAAATTTGTATTATAGTTATTATTCATTTTGATCAGTTTAAAAATTCAATTTGATAGGAATCTTAAAGAAAAAAAAAAAAATCCCACAAAGTTTAAATGTGGTTTCGAAAGGCAGCAGAGGAATTTGAAGAGAACAGATCTGCTGAAAAAGAAAAATGTTTTAGCATTTTCAACTGACCAGAGTGGAATCAGTGAAAAGCAGGAAGGGAAATCTCAGAAGGAAACTGCAGCAAAGTAAAAAAGGGTTTATAAAAGAATAAATAGCCATTTTGAGAGTTGTGTTGGAAGGGATAAGGTGATTTTTTTTTTTTTTTTTAACCTGAGGCTATAATGAAAAGACCAGAATTACAGATTTGATGCCTCTATGGGAATCAAACTTTTCCACGACAAGAAACAGACTTTCATCCCCGGCTAAAAATCTTGAAAAGACCTAGAAATATGGACCTGATTATTTAGAGTTGATTCCATCACAATCTGTGGAGAAACAATGCATAATAAAGGGTCAGGGTGATCATGTCAATGAGGACAGTCCCATGAATGAATCTGAATGATTATTTGAGCTGGAGGTTTCTTAGGCTACAACTACCTATAGACAAGAAATGAGTGGATTATGGCACAATCTTCATTGTTACTATCTGTGGAGATTGTTCTGCAATCAATTCTGCAGCCGTGATTATTGTCAACAGCCAAAGTGAACATGAGCAAACAGCGTGGTGCAGTGGGGGGACACACCCAAGGAATCGAGGTGAGTCTTGAGCCTCTTTTTTTCTCTTCCACTAACCAGCCACTTGATGTCCCATACGGGGAAGCCCTATTAACTCCTGTCTCTTAGTTTCTTCAACTTTCAGATGGGAATAATATAATAATATTCACTTATCTACTACCCCACTGGGTTGTTATGAGTATCAAATTATATGAAAGAAGGAAAAGAACTTTAGAAAAGATTCAAACCATTGATAGATTTGTTGATCTGTGGTACCATTCTTGCATCTACTCAAAGCTCAAATTTCATTACAATTTATGGCATGCATATTAATTTTATTGTTTTTTAAACTTAGTCTTAACACATTCCTGCTTAAAAAATAGTAGATGAGATGGTTTTTGCAAAGGGACTTGTCTTTTGTTTTGCTGTAAGTGGAAAAGTCCTATTGTAGAGACTCATTTTTTAGTACTTGGAAGACTTTGGAAAGAAGTTCAAATTCAGAGGCAAGTTTTAAATCCCCTTCCCAAGTATTTCTATGGTAATGGCAACAACAATATTAATACTAACTGCAGTGACAAAGGCCTTGATTTCCCCTTATGGTTAGGTTGAATGCATACTGGAGTTTGAAAAAGATAAAGCAATACTTCCTGGGAAAAGCCAACTAGCCTCTGACAAGTTCGCACGGAGAAGGAGAGCCTTTGTGTGGTTACCAGGGGTCTGGATCATGGAGACTTAGGTTGGAAATTCAGTGGTCAGTGCATCCAGAGGTAACTGGACTCAGAGACATACTCACACCAACCCAGCTCCCAAGTCTGATGTTAAGAATCCACAACGCCAATTTATTCACTTACAGCAAAACTGTCCCTCTGCATGGGTAGATCCAGGCAGGGCAATGCTCACCAGAAGATTGCTTGATGGATATAGAGTCAGAAGCTTACTGCCTGACCTGAACATCTGCTGTGAGATACCTGCACTGCACAGGCCAGGACCTTGGGCTCATGGTTCAGGACACCCAGTCTTCCGGACAGGGCTGGAGATGGAGAGCCCTTATTATTGACCAAACAGCTTTCAGATTAAGACATTTTTTCCCTTTGCCACATGAATACCTTCCCTTCAATTTTAGCCTGGGAGACGTTCTGCCTCTGTAAGGTAATCATATATTTTTGCTCTGATATATTAAGTGTTTGTTTCATAGGAACACTTGGAGGGTAATCTTTCCAGGTCCCTGGGCTGCACCTCACTGTGGCACCAGGTCATGCATCACCAACAATTCTTCCTCACGTTTCCCCAGCCTGCTCTGGGCCTTTGAGCGCAGTTCAGTCTGGAACGTTCACCATATCTGGTGAAACTTCAGTACCACTTTAAAAGTCCATTCCTCTGTGCCCACTGGGTAAGCTAGTGTTCACTAAGAGAGCTACATCACCAAACTCAGACTGTGGGGCATAAGTCATTTTGCTGGCATAGCCCTTTCCTCCAATGGAGATAAATAGAGAAAGAGCATCCTCCGCATTTTGCAACAATGACAATGTTGAAATCAGTCTTCAGGGAATCATTCTAGTTCCATGGGCCCATAGTAGCTATGGGACCTCCTCTTGACTAGGAAGATTTTATTTTATCAAATAAAAAAGTTGTATTTTGTCAAATAAAAAAAAAGTTGTCACTAATCACTGTAATACTTCCAGATTCGAGCAATTATTCCATAACTGAATCACTTTACTGTACACCTGAAACTAACACAGCATTGTAAATCAACTATACTGCAATTAAAAAAAAAAAAGATTCAAACAACTACGCCAGCCCTAGCTCCAACGGGCTACATGTGTAATCACAACTAACATTTATTGAATGCTTACTATGTGCTAGGCAGAGTATTAGCATTTTACATGGTTTACTTCATTTAATCCTCACAATGACCTTATGATGTAGGTAGTTTAATTATCCCCGTTTTACGGATGGGAAGACTGACAGTAAGAACAGACAGATGGTAGAATGCGGAGCCAGGACATAAACCTCCTGGTGAAATCTGAAACAGTGTGGTGACAAGAGTGTTCCATTACTGAAAGCCTTTGTTTTTCCCATGGTACTTGTCCCTATGGTATGCCTGATCCCTACAGCAAAGATAGATCTAGATATTTTGCAGTTGCTAACCATCTTGGCAAGAGCTGGGCAAATAAAAAGTCAAAAAGTGTAGAAACTTGTGTTTTGTTGCTACAGAAATTGTGCCAGGCACTCCTCAGATCAGTTATGATTCCCAGCAGACAACTTTCTCAGCTGCCACAGAGCCATAAACACAGCTCTGGGATCTACTGATCAATGTTCTGAGCTGTCCAGGAGAATGTCACACACTGAGAAGTATTCAGATTTGAACTGAAAAAAGGGTTTTGTGCCCTACAAACCATAATTGAAAAAACAATTGTCTAACATTTTTGAAGGACTCACAGTTTTCACATAATTTCCAGAACATTAGACATTTGCTGGTTGTGTATATGCATATGTTTTACTTTCAGGCCTACGTGGTGATACAGTTTTCACCTGAGAGCCCCAAGGAGAGAAACTTCTGCCTCACCCAATACTCATAGGGTTAGAGACAGCAATTTTTTTTTTCCTTCTAGAAAACCAATAAGGACTTCCCTCATAAAGGGACCACAATCCCTGGATGTATTGCTATCTTTTCAACCACACTATTTACTCCTCCAGAGGAAGCTATTGTATAGGCCACTGAAGCCCCCAGTGGGACTCCGCCAGAGGTGATATCTAAACACAACTGTGGCTCATAGTGGCCTTCCGACCACTCAGACCCATGAATTTGGCACCTACCATGTGCAGGCCACTTTGCTATCAACCTTCAGTGTTTTAAGTTTTATAAATGTACCCAAACGCTGAAAATTATTTGGCCAGTGTGAAAATTTTAGATCCATGCTTAATATGTATATGAAATGTCACTTAGTCCAGGGGTCCACAATCCCCAGGAACCGGCCACACAGCAGAAGGTGAGCTGCGGGCAAGTGAGTGAAGCTTCATCTGCTGTTCCCCACCGCTCGCATTACTGCCTGAACCATCCCCCCCCACCTATCCCCCACCCCCGTTCTTGGAAAAATTGTCTTCCACAAAACTGTTCCCTGGTGCCAAAAAGGTCAGGGACCGCTGACTTTTAGTCAAATAAATTGCCCTGTTGTGTCATTTGGACCGGGACGCATGCTTTTTAGAATCAGAGGACACTCAACCTTCAAAGCTGGTCGACCCCACTTCCCTTCCTCATCCATCTTTCCCCCACACCCATCTCCAAGTCACCTCCTCTCATCCCCTACGTACAAACACACACTTCATCAAAACAAACCCGTGGAGCAGCTATTCGCATGGCTACTCCATCATTAAGATCTATCACTTCCCAGCACCTTATGGCTCTAATAGAATTTCCCCCCATTGATGAATGCTTGTTCAACAACTCTCACACTTGCTTACCCAAGAAACGCTTTCCTGCGGGAGAAAACAAAATTACACCCTCCTTTACAATGATCCAGCAGAGAAAATGAGATCACCCAACACATTACAGCTTCTATTCAGCGGAGCCACATGCTCCCTCTTGAGAAAGGAAGGAAAATGAGCTGCCAGCTAAAAACTCCTAAAGAGTGTCACAATTACAACTTTTCATTGGTGCTCCTAGTGACGGTACCTCTGACCTAGAACAACTTAGACACACAGATGTACTCCTGGGTCTGCTCATTAGCCTAATGAGGATCGAGTCAGGCAAAGAGTTAATCTGACTAATTTAATCAGCAAGCCCTTCGACGCGTCTACTGGGAGAACGCCAAAGTGACGGAGACAAACAGAAACACACAGAGGAGAGGAATTTACTGAGCTGTGCTTGTGATTAGGCAGAGCCATAGTTTGAAAACATAACAGAATCAAAGCTGGAAAAAGCCTTAATGATTGCTTACCCCGGCCACTTCATTTGTTAAGACCTAATGAGGTTAAGAAATCATTACAAAAATAAAACTTGTCATAAAATGAGTAATACATGGGAAAGCATTTTCAAAACTGTAAACTGCTCTGTGTGTGCATATACAAAATATTATTAAATTGTTTTCCCAAACAACATAGAAGAAAATCTTAAGCAATGTATACATTGTTACATATTTTCATAAAACAAACACTATAAATAAATTGTCTTCCCCTTCCCAACCCCCACCCCCAAAACCTTGATTCTTTAGCTGTGTGGACACACTTCACACTCAGTCATCTGATAAGGATATAGTTTGAAATTATTATAAAAAATTTTCTCCAAACTTTTCCTACTCTTGAAGACTAGAAAAATAAAGCATTGATGAGTGTCATTTGATGATGAATGTAAATTTTAGTTTTACCAGACTTAGGGATTTTCAGTTAATACTTGGTGTAGGTGATTTATGTTTTTGATTAATGATTTTCAATTTCTTTAGAGTTCTACCTTAAAATGAGCACTATAAAATGTCTATTTAATGTTGGCAGTGCTCCTGACAATGTGCCTTGATCTTACAATTAGAGATTAAGCCACAATTGTTCATCAGATTCTGTAATTCTAAGAGAGTTGATTGAGGGTTTTTTTCTGGACAATGGAATGTCATTTGCATTGATTATTTCATTATATTAATTTTCTCATCACTTTTTCTTTTCTTTTTTCTTTTTTTTTTGTTTTCATTTGAACACTATTAAGGAAGTTTTTTCCACAGGCTCAAGCCTAAGGGGATGAAAAAAAGGAAATGAATGAGTTTCTTCAGTTAAAAAACAAAGGAAAGGAAGAAAGAAAGGGTTTATGGGGATACTAAGCCATATAGCCTATAAATTGGTCCTTTTTCCTTTTATCCTTGATGTTAGTTTGTAGAATTAAAAGAGGATGGGGAAATTTATATTTTGAGGGTGAGTCTTTTAAGAAATTAATCTTTTGTAATGTCCTTTCTATTTGAATGATACTGCAACAGACAGGCCAGGCAATACATAATATTCCTTTTCTGTAATTTTTCTTAAAAATAATTTTTCTCTATTCAATTATTGATGGAGATTCTATTATGTACACTAGGTATAAAGTTTATATTCTTGTAAAAGAGATAGACATTAAATAAATAAACAAATAAATATGACCATAAAACATAAGTGCAATAAAGGAAAAGAACTGTGTTCCATGAGAGAAAAAAGGGGATAACATTATTTATATGTGAGTGTGTCAGGGACGGACTCTCTGAGAGATGTAAAGAACAGGTGCAAGTTTAGACTCATCAAGTAGAGGGAAGAGGGACCAGGCAAAGTAACAGAATATGCAAAAGATCTGGAAACAGGAAAGACCTTGGTGGGTTTAAGGAATATCATCAAGGTCAGTGTAAATGGAGTAAAGGAGAAAGTGGTACAAGATGAGGCTGGAGATGAGGTCACTGTCCAGACTGAAGTGATTGAAGAGTGAATAGGGGAGTTGATATAGACTAGTAGCGAATTGAATGCAAGATTGAATTCCTTTGCTTCCTCCCCAAATTCATTATAAAATGACAGAAAATAAATCTTTTATAAAAGGCATAAACCCCCAAGAACAAAGAAAGATGCAGAAGAGACAAACGGCATCAAAATTTTATAGAGTCTGAGAAGCATGTGAGCAAGTGGTAATTGATTTATCAACTCTGAGAAAGTCTGCAGTGAGGAAAGTGAAGAAGTTGCCCAGTTTACCAAGTTACCTCTAGACATGCGGTAAAGGTGAATCTAAAAACAGAAGGATTGGTTGAAAGCCCATTCAAGAATCAGAGAAACTCTGTACCAGTCAAGAAATGATTCAATACAGAGAATTAGCTGCTTACAAAACTATTGGGAAAACTAGAGAAATGCAGTTCAGAGAAAGCCGTGGCTACTTCTCAGTTTCGCTGTCAGTTTTCAGAAAATCAAGAAGTTGCAAAAACTTCAGAAAACTGCCAAAGATGATCACAGCTGTCTGAAGCATCATAGCAGGTGATTTGCAAGAAAATACTCTGAGGCTGCTGTAAAATCTCATATATGCTGAAGTCCACAAAATTCCCTACAACTGCCAGAGGGCAATAACATGGTTTCCACATTTTTGATGCCTTCCAGTCTTGTAGGTATGTCTCTCATTGGCAGACTTGAATCCAGAACTTGGCCAGCAAATAATGCTGGGAATGTAGTTCCTGGGCTTCTAGCTCCTCCAATACAAGCAAGAGTTCAAAAGAGTCATGATAGCAAGGGGAACAGAAAGAGTACTGAAGCTGAGTTGCTACATCTGTTCAATACGGAGTCCCTCCCAGACCCCATTCCCCATTCGTGCAACTGAGAAATCACCCTTTCCTCTTGCGGACAGAAGATGAGGGGTAGGACAGATGGTCTCTTGACTGGAGCACTAGAGTCAGCTGATGGCTGGGAGACCATTCTTAAAACTGGGGGGTTAGAGAAACTGAACATATTAAATGTTGAGATCCCTCCCAGACCTCTTCTCCCATTGAACTCTAGGTTTAAGGCCCCAGGCCAGATATGGTAAGAGCCTTCCCTAGAAAACCTGACCAGCCCCAAACAAAAGGCTGCAGAGATACTTCTATCAAGGATTTCTCCCAGAAAAAGTCCTTGTCAGATCACTTTATAGAGAAGCCCACAGTGGCAAAAGCCAAGGATCACCAGCATTTGAGGAAGTCAACAAATATGAAAATCAGAGCCCAAAATAAACAAATAAACAAAAAACAAAACAAACAAAAAACATGGAAGACAGAGGCTATAAAGGAAAGAGAAAAATGTCAAAAACAAAAACTATCATCAACTATCCTCAGAGACTAAGGAGGGTATATTGAAACGAGAACCGAAAACTATTTTTTAATTAAAGTATGGTAGCAGAGCCAAAAAAGTTCTGCTTTTTAAAGTTTCTTAGTAGAAACTTTAGCAAATAGTTACAAAAATATCCCAGAAATTAGAGTAAAAAGACAAAGAGGTTTAAAAAAGATAAAAGGAGAGAAAATATAGAGGATGATCCACATAATAGAAGCTCCAAAAATAGAGAAATGAGGAAATTATAAAAGAAGGAGAAGAAATTATAGTGGGGATAATTCAAGTTAATATACCAGAAATGAAGGACACTGTACTTAACACAATGAATGAACATGGACCAAGAGACATTAGAACACTGGGAACAAAATCTTACAAGCCTTTAAAGAGGAAACCAACATAGGACTTATATCAGGGATTGGCAAGCTTTTTCTGTAAAGAACAAGATCATAAATGTTTTAGACTTTGCAAGCCATAATATCTCTGTCAAAACTATGCAGCTCTGCAGTTATAGTGTGAAAGCAGATATAGACAATATGCAAATGAATGTGCATGGCTGTGCTCCAATAAAACTTTATTAAAAACAAGCAGTGTGTCATACTTTGCTAACCCCTAACTTACATAAAGAATCAAGAATCAAATGGCATCAGACTTTGCAATCAACAGACTGAAGACTGCATGACAATTTTTCAATGTTGGTAAAATCCTGAAGGAAAAGTATTTGTCATGTAGAATTCTGTTCCCAGCCAAATTATGAAATAAAAGTGAGGAGTGAATAATGTCTCAAAAATGTTATTTCTCACTGACCTCTTCTCAGGAAGCTAACCAACAGTGAGTTTCATCAAAATGAGAAAGAAAGTCAAGAAAGAAAAAGACATAGGATCCTGAAACCAGGAATTAGTTTCCATTTCTTAGAACTCAGATTATGGTAAAACAAAATACCAAGCCTGCAAGTCATACAGCACACAGGGCACCCACTCCAGACTGGAGCAGAGCACAAGGTTTTGGTAGAAACGGCTTCAGGAAGATGAGATTGAGAGAATATCAACTATGTTTACATGGATTCAGAAAACACAAAACTACACAGAAAACTATCCAAATAAACAAAATGACTGTTATTAACTCCAAAAGGAACAAAAAGTTGTGCAGGAAAAAAAAAAAGTAATCATTGATCACTGTATGACTCAACTCTGATAATGGTCTCAAAGTCATAACAAACATTATACATTGATCTAATCAAATTATGATAGGGTAAATAAAAGCAAAAATAAAAATGGGACCTAATAAAAAGCTTTTCACAGCAAAGGAAACCATCGATAATACGAAAAGACAACATACTGAATGGGAGAAAATATTTGCAAATGATATGACTGATAAGGGATTAATATCAACGTATATAAACAGTTCATGCAACTCAACATCAAAAAAACAAACAACCCAATTAAAAAATGTGCAGAAGAACTGAGTAGACATTTTTCCAAAGAGGAAATGCAGATGGCCAGCAGGCACATGAAAAGATGCTAAATGTCACTAATCCTCAGTGAAATGCAAATCAAAAACACAATGAGATATCACCTCACACCTGTGAGAATGGCCATCATCCAAGAACACAAATAACAAATGTTGGCGAGGATCTGGAGAAAAAGGAGCACTTGTACACTGTTGATGGGAAGGTAAATTGGTGTAGCCACTATGGAAAATGGCATGGAGGTTTCTCAAGAAACTAAAAATAGAACTACCATATGATCTAGCAATTCCACTTCTGTATATATATCTGAAAAAAAAAAAAAGACACTAATTCGAAAAGATACACACACCCCAATGTTTATAGCAGCATTATTCACAAATGTCAAGATGTGGAAGCAACCTAAGTGTCCATCAACAGATGAATGGATAAAGAAGATGTGGTATATATGTACAATGGAATACTAATCAGCCATAAAAAAGAATGAAATTTTGCCATTTGCAGCAACATGGATGACCTTGGAGTGCATTATGCTAAATGAAATAAGTCAGACAGAGAAAGACAAATATTGTATGATATCACTTATATGGGGAATCTAAAAAATACAGCATAGTAGTGTACATATGTCAATCCCAATTTCCCAATTCATCCCACCCTCCCTTTCCCCCTTTCGTATCCATATGTTTGTTCTCTATGTCTGGTGTCTCTATTTCTGCTTTGCAAATAAGTTCATCTACAGTACTATGTATAAAATAGATAACTAATGAAAACCTACTGTATAGCCCAGGGAACTCTACTCAGTGCTCTGTGGTGACCTAAATGGGAAGGAAATCCAAAAATGAGGGGATATACGTATATGTATAGCTGATTCCCTTTGCTGTAAAGCAGAAACTAACAACATTGTAAAGCAACTATACTCCAATAAAAATTAATTTAAAAAAATAAAATAAACAGAGGATTTAGAAGCTAAAAAAATACAATAAACTAGTGAATACAACAAAAAAGAAGCAGACTCACCGATACAGGAATCAAACTAGTGGTGGGGGGAGAGGCAATAGAGGAGAGGGGGGAGTGGGAGGTACAAGTATTGGGTGTAAGATAGGCTCAAGGATGTATTATACAACACAGGGAATATATAGCCAATATTTTGTAATTACTGTAAATGGAAAGTAACCTTTAAAAATTGCATTAAAACTTTTTTAATTTTAATAAACATTTAAAAATTTTAAAAATTATGATAGAACTACATATACTGAAAAGATGGAGGGTAAGAACTGCAGTGTGTGGGAGAGGTGGGTATTTGTGGAAAAGAGAGCTAAAACTGTCTCCGATAGTGGAAAATCAAACAATAATATGTAAAGCTTAAAGTCTAAAAATAAGTAGTGCTATAAACATCTAGAGTTTTAGAGGCAAATACCAAATGAATCAGCTGCAAAAGTTGAACATGGTTGTGTCAGGGTGTTCTGCATTAAGGGTGGCAAGAGTCACTTAAGGAGTCTTATGGAACAATGCAACCCTTTTAAACTCCGAGTGTGTATAAAACTTTGATTTTTTTAAGTTAAATTTTAAGAATAATGAATATTTTTCCATCAGTAAGAAAATAACCAAATGGTAAATTTAATCGGTAGATTTTGTATAGCTCTTAAAGTAATCAGATGGGACTCATGTTTTAAGGTGGATAAAGCTCAATAATAATGTGGAACAAAGAAAACAAAACAAAGCAAACTTCAGAAAGAGATGTGGAGTGTGGTAGACATAAAAAGTTTAAAAACATGGAAGACAATACTGTGTGTTATTTATACATGCATACATATGTACTAAAGAACAAAGACTTGTGTGGCAAAAATAAACAACAAATTCAGAATGTAGTGGTCTCTTGGAGGGAGGACAATGAGGTCAGAGAGCAGTGCCAGGAATGCCTTCGCTCTAGAATGTTTTATTTCTCTAAAATGTCTCCTGGGCTTCCCTGGTGGCGCAGTGGTTGAGAATCTGCCTGCCAATGCAGGGGACACGGGTTCGAGCCCTGGTCTGGGAAGATCCCAAATGCTGTGGAGCAACTGGGCCCGTGAGCCACAGCTGCTGGGCCTGCGCGTCTGGAGCCTGTGCTCCGCAACGGGAGAGGCCGTGACGGTGAGAGGCCCGCGCACAGTGATAGAGAGTGGCCCCTGCTCTCCGCAACTGGAGAAGGCCCTCGCACAGAAACGAAGACCCAACACAGCCAAAAATAAATACATAAATAAATAAAAAATTTAAATGTCAGTTAAAAAAAAAAAAAATGTCTCCTAAGCAAACGAGGTGAAGTAATCCAGTTAGACAAATCGGGAAGACGTTAGAGATGCGAGAAAGAGAAGGATAAGCATGAAGAGCAATCATAACTTTAAAATCAGGGCTGTGTTCCTTTTTCTGACAACACTTGGCCCCTCCATGTAGGTCTTCTTTCACTTCTCTTTTTTCTGTTTTGTTGTGTTGTTGTTGTTTTGAGGGTTGTTTGCTTGGTCTTTCCACCAGCATTCCAATGTGCCCTTGCAAGGACTACACCTCCCTCCTGTTAGACTCCTGCCCCATCAAGCTTCCTGAGAGGGTTTGTTACACACTGAGTCTCCATTTTCTTACCTCCCATCCACTCTTAAGGGGTTTCTTGTTTTTGAAGTAACTATGCCTCAGTAGGATTATATTCTGACTAAAATATAGTGTTATCAATTAAAATTGTTTCTTACCTCTGCCCATCTTGCCATCATATCTTTGGAGAGGGGAAGCTATAACCTAAAGCACTGTGAGATTTACAGCACGATTTCATCATTAAATAAACATAATGAGAAATCAGGAAGTAGCAATTTCCAGGTTTGATTCAGTCATGCAACACTGTCACCAGGAGCCAGGCTCCTTCTACGCTGGCATCCTCAGAGCATTGACTGGGTAAGTCTGAGGAGATTTGCCCCTTGCAGTGCCATGCAGATGCCACAGTCCCAGTACCAGCTTGAAGAAAAGAGTTGTTTCCTCGAATCCACCTCTTTTATTACAGAGGAAACCTATCTTAACAACTAAAGCAGACATTCCTTTAGGTTGCATTCACCAGGGTAGGGTTACATGCTCATGCCGTAAGTACAAAGGGGGATGGAAATGAGAATCTAGAATCTTCAGTCTCTAGAGTGGGAGGCAGGTTCTGCCATCAAACAAGTGGGGGGTTGGATAGGCAATCAACAGTGCCTACCACTTACCTTGGGTGGCTCAGAATATCCACCACCATACCCCACAGAGGGCACAGCAGTGCCAGTGGACAGAGCCATACTAGCAGAAGTAGCAGCAATGCCTACCAAAGGTAGCAGTACCCATATGGAAAGGCGGTACCAAATGGAAGCCTCAGTGGTGCCAGCAGACACAATGGTGTCCGACAGAGATAGCTGAGTCCAGCACAGGGACAGACTACAGTTGCACTGTTTGATATGGTCACCAATATCCACAGGTGGCTCTTAAACAAAAATTAAATAAAATTTAAAATTCGGTTCCTCCGTCACACTAGTCACATTTTAAGAGTGCAGTAGCCACGAGTTGCTACAGCTATTGCTACTGTATTGGACATCACAGATCAAGAACATTTTCATCTTTACAGAAAGTTTATTGTTTTAGCACTGGGCTAGAGCAAAGGAAGAACTTCTTAAGCAACAAATCCACATTACATAGGAATAAGATTAAATTATAGCTCATCTGCAGGCATCTCCAGGGATGCCTGGAGTTATGGTACAGACCCTTGGCCAAGATAGCAATGAAATGTTCTAGCTAATGATTTATGATGTGCTGTTTAAAGCCCAAAATTCCCCTGGAGATGCCCAGTGCCGGCTTGTCTGCATTGTTTAGTGACAATGTATAGATTGATATTCTCCACCTGGTTTACCTGGTCACTCAGCCTGATTTTGGCTGTGTGATCAGTGAGGTATGAAAGATCTCCAAGCAAACTGGTGCCTTGTCTTCCCTGAAACAGATATCTCACGCTCATATTGGTAGACCATGATCCTGAGACGCAGCATATTCTGCACAACAGAGAAAGGACCCTGGAAGCTGTGCCCAGGTGTTCCAGCCTCTGTAATGTTGCTTTGTGCTTTCTGGCTCCTGGTGCTGTGTATCCTTTGCTTGTAATAAATCTTTCATGAGCATACCCTGTTAGAGTCCTTCGAGTCCTTTCAATTATCTGACCCCGAGTAATTGGTGCATCCCATAGTGGCTCATCAGATTTGGTCATTAACACATACAAAACACCCTCTGGACACTGCCAGAAGTAACTAGGCTGAACTTTACAAGGCTCTGGAGGTCCCACTCTAGCAGGTGTAAGCAAGAAACACCATGATATATACAAGGTTTTGTTGTTTTCTTCACTCTTACATGTCAAAAGGGAGTCATCAACGAAGTGATATAGTTTGACGTGAATAATCAAAGAGATTATTTATGTTCAAATTCTTGGAAAGATCATTTTATTCCATAAACCTCAATTTTCTCTTCTGTAAAATGGAAACTATTACAGAATTCACATCATAGGACTGTTTGAGGTTGATTTGTATATGACATATAGTAAGTAAAATGCTGATCATAAAGTAAGAACTCCAGAAATGTGAGCTCTTGCTATTACTCTCCCCAAATAAAGATATCTGTTAATAATGAACATTCATAATAAACTGAGTAATGCATCACCTTAAAGATCTCATTGTCTGTCTTGGGTTTCTTTTTTTTATTTTATCCAGTAGCATTGTCTCAATTACCTTCCAATTTTACATCTGTTTTGTTTTCCTTTAAATATTTTACACAAACACACACTGTACCTCAATAGAGTGCTGCATCTTCCAACCCCAAATAGCATAATATTTTCATATGCTCTGCTGATGAGCTTAGTTTTTATTTAAAATGCTATATTTTTATCCCATGCATGGCACTTGCTCAGTGGGAAAATTATGAATGTAATTGTTAGACCACTAACTCAAATTTCTTTCCCTGGTGGTTAAGGATGGTTTCTAATCCCAGTGGTATAAATGCTTTCTAGCCATCTGCTGGTATAATCTTCTCACTTCATAGTGAGATCTCACAGCTAGTAAATGGTAGAATTGGGACTCAAATCCAATCAGACCCATATAAATGTTGAAGTTGTAATAATATATAGATGATATGATACATTGGCGAGGATATCATTTATGATAGAAATAAGAGATTGTGAAGAGACAAAAATTTTTTTAAAGAAATTGCTTGAACCAATTTATAGGACAAAGCTGCAGGAGAGACAACAAAGTATAGGGTATTGTTCTTACTGTTAAAGAACTTAGACCCCTGATTGGATCTGTCCTACTCAAGTTTCTTTAAATCATATGAAACAGAAACCCATTCAAGAGAACTCAGATAAAATTGTGATTTATTGTAAGGCTATCTTAAACAAGAAAAGAAAATATGGCTGAGCCTCATGTAAACTAGATTGGAAATCAGAACGGTGCAAGAATTGAGGCAGGCACTTACTCTCTCCCTCTTTTGATGATCAGATCTCTAAACTCTACCTTTTATGAATCCTTTACTCTGAATTACTTTCTGTCTTGCCTGGTTTCCTCTGCTCACATATCTGAACATGGCCCAACACAGCTTGACTCTGAACTCTAGGGTCCATTGCCTCATGTGACCAGCATTGTGTCTGTCATTTCTGTCGGGCAGCATCCTCCTTACCGTTATAGTCATTCTGTATTGCTTGCCCTTGACTCAGAAGCTCATCTGTTTATCAGTTTAGCTGGAGGTTTGTGAGCCCCTAGAGCTTTATAGGGCTGTGGAAAGTAAGCACCTCCAAATACATCCTTTTTACATATATATACATGCCGTTCAAAGGCATTTAGGGCTACCTCAGTGGTGCCATGTAAGGTATACACCAAATATGTAGTAAAAAGGGAAGTGCTCCAACATTTCCATGGTAGTAGATATCCATGTGGGCAGAAGCTCTGGGAAGCCTGAATAGAGGAGGTGAATAGTAAGTGGTATCTTGAAGAATGGGTATACCATGACATGGAAAGTAGATTAAATGGTGTTCCATTCAAGTAAAATGGCATGAAGGTAGGAAATATTAAGGTGCATTCAAGGAGTAGAGTTTTTGAACTGAAGCAGAGTATTCATATGCAAGTTTAATTTAAAAATAAGTTTGTAAAAGGTAAATTGGTAATCGAGGAGTGTCCTGAAGTCTGTATTACAGAGAATAGATTTCATTCTAGAGGAAAATTTGGACAAGACATCGTTTAAAATATTTTCTTTTGGGGGTACGTAAGGAGAAGTTTTGATATTGGGGCTATTTGAACATGGGTCTTGGGTGGTCCAGGACTGGAAAAAAGAGGAAATGTGATATAGCATACTCTAAGACTCCATCCTTAGGAAATTATAAAAGGTAAAGACCAAGATTTTTGTACCAAAATATTCATGGCAGCGCTACAAATAACACAAAAACCTGGAAATGATTGAAATACCTAACAACTTGAGGTTCATTAATAAATTACATATATCCAGATGCTATGTCATTAAAAAGAATGTTTATGGAGAATATTTGGTGATGTGGGGGGAGGTGAGGTGGAGCTGCTCATTATATATTAAACATAAAATTCAAGGACAAAGCTAGTGTTTATGCATATGGTACTGCCTAAAACTTAAACGTAAAATCTTCAGAATTTTTATAATTCACTCTCTACTTCTTAAACAGAAGATGTTAACATTATTGTTTACATGTTTGACAAAAGATATAGCAAGCGAATATTGGTATCTGCTATGTGTGTTAAGGTAAATGCTAAGTTCCTGTAACAAAAAGACAGCAAAAATACAAAGGCTTCAATAAGACAGAGGTTTATTTCTCTCTCATGTACTCATCTGGGTGGTGTAGGCTTGTTGAGCAGCTTCTCTGAAAAGTCATTCAGGAAACCAGGTTTCTTCTATCTTGGTTCTTCACCTTCCTCCAGCATATCTTTTTTCTTGCATGATCAAAGCTGAGTTGGTGCCACGTCCCTGTTCTAGCCTAACGGAAGGAGGAAAGAGAACAAGTTCTACTTTATTTTTAAGGATGTGTGGCAAAGTGGCTTCCTCATAACCCAGCAGCCAAAATTTGGTCACATGGTTGCCCCTAGCTGTAAGGGAAGCTGGGAAATACAGTGGGAGGGGATGTGCTCTTTGACCTGAAGGAAGGAGAGAAGGGATACCTGGGGACAATAAACTCTTCCACATCTGCTGGGTCCCCAGGGATCCTTTATTAACTGATCCCTCCAAATCTAAGGGTTTTATTTTCCTTATGTCAGTAGTGGAAACACTCTGTGACTGTCAGCAAACCAGTTACCCACTTTAGTTTACTGTTCATTGAGCAAGTAGATAGTCAAATGGAGCAAAGGAGAAATCTAAGACACAAACTTGGGTGGGAAAAAGTAACTGTATTCCTTTATTTTCTTTAAATCTAACTCCAAGCCCCATGCCATCTGGCTGGCAAGAAATTCACTCTTTGGCATTACTGGTCTCTTCTCCCAGAGTTGTGTCAAAGTTTCCCCTAAGTCCCTGTGGTCATCAGCTGTCATTGCACATCAGGTACAGGTCTCCTCCAGGTGCCAGACTCCATGCTTTCTGGGCAGCACAAAGAGCCCAGGAGTATTTCTGAGGCCACGTGTGCACAGCACAGGCCCTACATCTGGGATCTTTCCACCATCAGTCCCCAGCCCCACCCCAGCCCTGCTGGGGATCGGGTCCCAAGACTGCTGCAGGCAAGGCCTCCAGCTCTGCTTTGACCATCCCAGTTTTGTATAAACCTTTCTTCTCTCCCAAAGTAACGTTCAGGGAAATATTGTGAAAGCCTGAAGTCCAGACTAACATTACAAATGACAGAAAAGGCTCCAGCCTTCAGCAGGCTTTGCTTTCCACCCTGCAAAATTTCTACCTGCTTAGAATGGAAGAGGAGGGGAAAACACAGCAAATACACACACGAAGAATCACTTATTTTGCCACCAACTTACTGGAATTGTGTGTAAAATCAGAATGAATGTACTTCGGTATGTGGACTATCTGTTTTAAATTGGCAGGTTCTTTTCTGCTTGGTTCCTAGTTACTGGTCAGATTTTAGAGAGTTGGAAAGGTCAGCTAACCTGCACCTAAGTGATGTGTCCATGTCTGAGTTTTCTTTCATGTCTGAGAAGAAAAGGAGAGTGGCAAGAGGACACAATGAAAAAAGGAGAGGTTCCTCATTTAACTGTCGAACCCACAAAGTTTGCCCTGGTTTAAGATAAAGAACCTGGAGGCTGTCATAAAGCTTGGAGGGTTTATATTTATTACACAAACCCAGGCCAGCAGATGGACGTGGAATAGTGTTGGGAGGCCTGAGCAGAACAGAGAAGAGGCAAAGAGGGAAAAATATAAATTTCACTCAAATCACGCCCAGGGCAGGTAAATGGGTCCCTTTCTTTCTTTAGGCTGCTTTCTATCCACATCCACCTCCTGAGAGAATAGAACTCACTGGCTCAAAATCAGGTTTTTGAGAATCAAATCTCTTATTTCTCAGTTCTTTGCCTATCTGACTTCCCAAACATCAACATTTCAAATTTTTAGAAATATTTGACATTTTTCCTATTGATTTAATACAAACCAGTGATTTTTTTTTTTTTTAATTTAAGAAAACTCATTTTAACACAGTGAAAACATGACAAGAAGCAGCATGCAGCCAGGTCCCTGCTAATGGTGTGGCCGCCTCTCAGCAGACACTTGGGAGGGCCTCAGAAGTCAATCAAACAAGGAGAGGAGCTCAATATTTTATGTCAGGGAAAACTTCCTCTACATCTTCCCTTTTTCCTAAAGATGAAGAAGTGTTGTAGTGACTTTCTAAGATGCTATGGTTGACATCTTTATTAATGATCTTGCGAGACAGCAAATGGTACTTAAATGAAATTTGCAGATGACGCTAAATTAAGAGCTGCTGCTAATACCAGTGAAGACAACGCAGTAATAAATAAACCTGTGATGGTTAAAAATACAGGGAAGCAAAAAGAAGGAAGAGATACAGAATATGCAATACAAATATGACAGCAATACAGAATATGCGTGTCTTATAATGTTATGTGAGAGCTACCATGCCCCTTGAAAAAGAGACCTGTTTTAGGGTAAATACGAAGGCGCTGGCTCATGGAGAGAGGAAATTCCATGTCCCTTCCTTACGACTCTAATGGACCTGAACTTGGAACAGCATGTCTAATTTGGAGCCCTGTATTCAATCTGGAAAAGCCTGAGAATAGAGAACAAAGCTGAAAGGAGAATCACCAAGTGTGATGCAAATAAAAGGGTTAATGGGGATAAATATTTATAATTTCAAGACTAAAGAAAAGTCTGCAATTATTTGGAAGGTGCAAACACCACGAATAGCAATTATTTCGCCTGGGGAAAGGCTTGTAACTAGAAATAATGAAGTTAAGTGTGGCATTATTTCAGAAATATCAGGAAACTTTTTTCCCATCCACAAAAGCTATTAGATCTAAGCAATAGGTGCAAAGAACATTCTTCCAGAATTTCCCATTCTGTGGGGAAGAGGAGAAGTAGTGGGAAGGATTGTAAGGTAGTTTAAGAGAAAACATTAGCCCACCAGTGAGCAAAGAGCAGGGAAATCAGGACCCTAGGGCTCAGTAGAACCAACAAAGGCCCCTGAGGTCTTTGAGATAGGGAGCTCTGGGCCCGGGGTTATGCGGTTAAGAGAATGCATTACAAACAAATAAGGAAGACTTGTGATTTCCAGAACTCCTCCTTCCAGTCCTGGAAAGGATGAGCAGAAAAGACTCCATTCACATATCAAAGGAAATTTTTAGAAGAGATCTCTGACCCATATTCTTGGTGTCCTCTAAGAATTAACTCTCCTGTAGTGACAGGTAGGTTATTCATCACAGCAGCAAGTGTACTAAGAATAGACAAAACTTTCAAGTGAATATTGGTACATTCTGACAACAGTGAACTCACAATTCAGTTATGACAGACTCTCAGGTTTGACAATTTCTCCTCTCATCTCTTCCGGATAGCTGTTGGTAAAAGAATTACAGGATAGAGCAACACATCATTGGCAGGCCTCAGCTCTGCCACATAGTAGTATGATATCTTGATTAAGTTACTTGACTCTTATAAGCCTCAGTTTTCCCATCTATAAAAATGGATATCATAATAATGTCTAGAAACTGTCATTTGCCTACAATTTCCAAGATCCAAGAATCTTCCTAGTCACTTAAATGAATGTTTCATAAATTATTAGTTTTGTAAATACTAGTTTTGTAAGGTAGGAAGTGGGCAATGGATGATATCAGGCAGAGCTCTTGATTACATACAACAAAGCCAGCTCTGGTGATGAAATAAGAAGTTTTTAAAAGGGATATTTAACAGCGACAAAGATGTTGTGGGAAAATTTGATATTCACATGCAAAAGAATAAGACTAGACCTTTCTATTACACCACTCACAAAAATTCAGTCAAAACGATTACAGACTTAAACGTAAGGCCTGACACCATAAAACTCTTAGAAGAAACCACAGGGAAAAGCTCTTTAACATGGGTCTTGGCAATGATTTTTTGAACAAATTTAATCAGAGAAATGAAAAAATGAAGAAGCAAAGAAAAGCAGTCAAACAGGACAAAATAATAATAGTTTAGTTATTAAACAAAAAGTCAAGGACCTTTAGTTCCTCCTCAAGGGCTACAGATAATATTCTGAGCTGTATCTTTTGAGCTGTTTTTCAGATACTGAAACCCCCACCAGGTGGAAGAAGTTAACTGCATGATGACCAGAGTGCAGCCATGACATAAGTTGCTCCATCTTACATAATTCCAAGAACTGGCCTCAAAGAAATGGGATCAAACTGATCCTGGATCTGAAGATTAACTGTACTAACAACAATCAAGATGGCACTGATCAGACCACCACATGACTAATTTCAAGGTGATTGCCAGAGCCGACTGTGCTATTCTGCATGTAGCCCCCTCCCTCTGCTTATATACCCCTAAAATCCTCCTTTAAAAGGTCTTGCTCCCTGACTGGCAGCAGGGAGTTGGCTTTTGTACATTAGTCCACCTTCTCCCCTGGTTGCTGACCTCCTGAATAAAGCAACTTTTGCATTCCTACCAACACTTGTCTCTCAGGTATTGGCTTTTGAGCTGTGAGCAGCCAAAACTGAGTTTGGTAACCCAAGGAGACGAAGGAAAGACTGTTAGAGTTATTTGGTGATAATAGTGAAATATGCCACTATTACCCACTTCCTTGGTTTCAGGACCCCTGTGTTCTGGCTATGGAGGAAACGGTGCCAGATATTGATCACTGGCTCAGGTCAAAACCACATCTTGTAAAATAACACACAGCCTGCACACAGAGCTGTTACCCAACCAGAGTGGTAACTGAGTCTTCATGGACCATCTCACTGAGCTACCAAGCCAGCTGTTTCTGAATGTCAGGGTACACAGTAGGGCCAGTGAATCATATGGCATGGGCGCATTGGCTCATGTCTTTTGCTCTGAAATAAATTCTCTGTTCTGTAAATTCTGGCCCCAGCTAAGACCTTGGGAAAAGGCAATCATCATACACTTCTCAAATGGGTAACCACTGGGATCTTGCCTCCACGAAGTTCTCCCCTGACCCTTTTCCAGGCAGTTTAGGGGGTCAGGGAACATGATTCTCAAGATTCCTCAGGATCACATAGCAATCACAAGTAAGATATTCCAGCCCAGCTGGGTTCTGAGAGGCCAAGTTTATAGCAGTCTTGTATCTCCAGTCTCTCTACCTTCCCCTCCTTCCTCCTCTCCTCCTCTTGCTTATCCTTCTCCTCCTCCCCCTTCCCTCCACCTCCCCCTCCTTCCTTTCTTTTAGCCTTTTTGTTATTATTATTTTTTCACTCTCCCTCTCTCTTTTCTTCTTCCTCCGTTTTTTTGCTAATTCTTTCTTCACCTTGGACATTCTTTATCATTTCTGTAGTTTCAGCCACCTAGTGTCTTTTCCAAATGGGGAGAAACCCAATTCCTACCTAAATTTCCCAGAGCAACCTTTATCCTACTTGACCCCCAGGCATACTGTAACTTAGAACATTCAGAAAAAACAAACAAGCAAACCTTAAGACTACTACACTAAATTATTCTTCCTAGCATAAAAACATTTCTCATTTGTCTTTATTTTAAAAGTTCAAGCTTTGATTCTTTCACTTAAAAAAAATATTCATTTAGATATCAGAGGAAGTGTTTGCAAATTCCTTAATACAATCTTTATAAATTTTCCCAGTTTCAATTTCTATCTAAGATAATTTTTCTTTCAAAATAAAAACCCTCTTTCACATCCATGGTCTCATTAGATAATTGTGTTTTAAACTGAGCATTTGATAGGCTTTTAATCTGTCTACATATTTCTACGTTTGTTTTACTGTGTTAGATTTAAGTACATATTTCCAAGAACAGTACTTTTAACCCCTTTGGATATTTTCTTATCTGTGTTGCTATTGTTATTTTACCCTTTTCTAACTTGTTTTGACAAATTTTATTTTGTGACTTTGATCTTTAGTAATAGATCCATGATAAAAGTAATCATTATTTCTGTTATCTGACATCTTTCAAAAACTTTGAAGCCCAAGTTTAAACATTCTCTATTGACTGTCAGACATCTGTTTTAACTAATAATACGGTTTTATGGAAAAGATAAAGAATGGCCTAAAATTTCAGTAAGGATTTTTCAATTGAGGCGTAAATGGGAATGTATAAAAGAAAAAGCAATTTATTGCAAAAAGCATATGAGTAGAAATGGTCTAAAATAGAAGGAAAATTTCTAAGAATAAGAAAATGTAGTTGGAACATGCACACACAAACACACACGCACTCTCCTCTTAATCCTTTTGGGTCTTGGATTCCTTTGAGAATCTAAATAAAGCTATGGATTTCTCCCCAGACAGAAATACATTGATACACAAGGTCCATGGAGCCCAACTTAAGAACCCATCAACCTATCTCTAAGGAATAATATTAGATAATTAAGTCAAAATACCTTCTTGCTCCCCTTTTGCTCCAAAGCCTCATTGGTTGAAATTTAGTACAAGTGTCCCTTGGTACCTATGGAGTTTGATTCCAAGACCCTCATGGATACCAAAATCTGTGGATGCTAAAGTCCCTTGTATAAAATGCCATAGTATTTGTGTATAACCTGGGCACAGCCTCCCATATAGTTTATTTATTTATTTTATTTGTTTGTGTTTGGATTTTTTTCCTTCCAGTTTTATTAAGGTATAATTGACATACAGCACTGTATAAGTTTAAGGTGTACACTATAATGATTTGAGTTACATACATCATGAAATGATTACCACAGTAAATTTAGTGACCATCCATCACCTCATATAGATACAAAATAAAAGAAATAGAAAAAAATTGTTCTTCCTTGTGATGAGAACTCTTAGGATTTACTCTCTTAGCAACTTTCATATGTAACATACAGCAGTGTTAATTATATTTATCATGTTGTACTTTACATCTCTAATGCTTATTTATCTTATAACTGGAAGTTTGTACCTTTTGACCACCTTCGTCCAATCTCCCTTCCCCTAACCCCCACCTCCGGTAACCACAAATCTGATCTGTTTTTCTATAAGTTTGTTTGTTTGATTTTGAAGTATAATTGACCTACAACACTATTTTAGTTCCTAGTACACAATATAGTGATTCAAAATTTCTATACATTTCAAAATTATCACCATGATAAGTCTAGTTACCATCCGTCACTATACAAAGATATGACATAATTCTTGACTATATTCCCCACACTGTACATTTCATATCCATGACTCATTTATTTTGTAACTGGAAAATTGTACCTCTTAATCACCCTCACTTATTTCTCTCATGCTCCACCCCCACCACTGACAACCACCTGTTTGTTCTCTGTATCTATAACTCTCTTTCTGTTTAGTTACATTTGTTTATTGTTTTGTCTTTTAGATTCCACATAGAAATGAAATCATACAGTATTTGTTTTTGTCTGACTTATTTCACTTAGTATAATACCCTCTAGGTCCATCTTGTTGCAAATGGCAAGACTTCATTCTTTTTTTTATGGCTGAGTAATATTCCATTGTATATATATATACCACATATTCTTTATCCATTCATCTATTGATACCTGGGTTGCTTCCATATCTCAGCTATTGTAAATAATGCTGCAATGAGCATAAGTGTGCATATATCTTTCCTCTGTATACTTTAAATCATTTCTAGATTACTTATAATGCCTAATACAATGTAAATTATATATAAATAGTTGTTAGTACAATGTAAATGCTATGTAAATAGTTGCTGGTATGCAGAAAATTCAAGTTTTGCTTTTTAGAAATTTCTGGACTCTTTTTCAAATATTTTCAATTCACTGTTGGTTGAATCTATGGATGCAGAACCTGTAGATACAGAGGGCCTACTGTATTCATCCTGACATAGAAGTAAGGTCAGTACTACCTGTGATTTAACCTTATGTCCATTACGACAGAGCAGAAGAAGAAAGAAAGAATGAGTGAATGAAGCAAGCACAACTCATTATGAGTGTGACTATGTGAAAATACTGTGGGCCCAGGTTTGGAGAAAGTCATTCTAGGCAGAAGAGACTTTTCTGGGCAGAGCAAAGAGAGATGGTGTGAAGCACCATGCTTTGTGTGGCAAATCACCAGTGTGAAGGGGCAGTGCAAGAGATGGGATCACTCCATGGGGGTAGGGAGGGGGCTGGTGTATGTAATGACTGGCACCTAGACTTTACCCTGTGGAGAAAGGGTTTTGCATGGTAGATTAACTGGTCAGTTTCGAATGTCAGAGAGGTCACCCCGGCCAGAGTGTGGAGAGGGCATTTGAGGAGGACGAGACCAGAGTGCTGGAGGCAGAACCCCCACTGGGAGGTGGTGGCAGAAGTCCAGGACAAAGAGGACGAGAGACTGAACTAAGGCAGTGATGATAGATATAACACGAAGAGAAAAAAAATTTGAAAAACATGTAGGAAATAAAAAACACAGGACTTGGTAATGGAGTGGAGATTGGAAGTGATGGAAAAGTCAGTGTGCCATCCTTCTTAGGGGTACTGGTGTTTTACGGAGGATTTAAATTGTAGAATAAACAGCTTTAGCATTCCAAAACCACTCCACTGAGGGCTTTGGGTGGTCTCATGCTGAGAACACAGCCTCATCACATGACATTTTCCTTCTACTAAGTGACAGCCAAGACTGAAGTTAGGAAGCAGAAAAATTGAGGGGGATGAAGTAAAGAAAGGAGACTCACAAAGAAGTTTATACACCTATAAATGTCCTTGTAGTCTCCCACATCACACACACACACACACACACACACACACACACACACACACTGAGCACCAGAAACAGAGAGTGCTCCCCTATCAGTGCCACACACCTACAGTCTGTTTGACCAGGATTCTTGTGCTACTTAGAATGCACTGCCATTGAGTGCCTAAAGTATGTTTTCTTTGATTTTCAGAATACATTCTTTCATATTGAAAAATTGCTCCCATAAGTGATTACCCTAGTAAAATCACAGCTTATGATTCGTATGTCTGATTCTGCTTCACTGAACTTTGACTCTATTTATGGCTGATATATTTGGGGGATATTTTCTAATTTCTGGTAAATTCCCTCTTTCTCTCTTCTTCAGGTCGCTGACCAATTGAAAAATAGAAGAACCACAAAGACAAAGGAAAGGAAACGAGTGTGTGTATGAGAGTAATCTGAACTACTGTTAACTCTTGAGGGTTATATCAGGGCCCTTCACCCAACTGCCTTCTCTCCATCAAACCCAGCATAGGGAGTGGCTACTGAGAGGGTTTTGGCCCCCTAGCACCCACTGATAATCTCCATTAGTGCTTCCCTTAAGCAATCCATATAAAAATACAATAAAAACATATATATATAAGTAAAACAAAGTGATTTCATTTTTTGTTTAGCAAGCCCAATTACGAGCCTCCCAAGTTCCCACCTCCAACCACCTTGCTGTCCCTAGGCCATTTCTATTAGTTTGAACCATATTAAATAACCCTTTTTACATGTCAAGAATGGTTGCACGTCAGCAGTTTCACATGGTTGAACTTAATATTGTAGAAATTCTAGAGCCACTGATATCTACAGTGTGTCCTTTCCTGAGATCATAGGGAAGAAAAACAATCTGAGCCATTCTTTCTGTGAATGTACCTGTTGCAACACCTCTGTGAATCCCGCATTCCTCCTACTCCACATGAGGACTCTCCCTTCCACAAAATTTGTGTTGGGTTGAAGGAGTAATGACGGGTAGTCTGAAAAACTTAGGGGTTTGCTTGGAAAAGACCAAAGGAAAGACATCTGCAGCCTAGCTTGTGTCAGAAACAGTGCAGTAGTGCAGAATTCTCCTCCAGCTTCCCAGGACCACCCCATCAAGGACCATGGTGGTCTTGTGCTGAGGACACAGTGCCAGCACATGGCAATATGAGAACCCATTTCCCTCCCACTAGACCCAAAGCACTGTCCTGGCCTTCTAAGAAAGATCCCTCCCTCCTGCATACAAAAGGAAAAAATATATAGATTTTATAAAATGTGGCCAACAAGAAAAAACTAGAGTCCAAATTCTGAAGACCCTGCTGGAAAAATTCATATCTGACTTTAATAATCAATAGTGTATGCTGACATGTGGCTATCATAACACACGCTTGCTATATGCCTGCAGACTGTGATACAATCAAGCTTTCATGTATATTTATGTGACCAGGAGGACTTTGTATTTGACAATTTTAAAAGATGCATGGACTCGGCTCTGTTTAATTCTGATATATTGTTCTATTATCCATAGGAGGCCATTGGCTAAATTGTACTATTCACATGAGGGTCCATGCTGGAAATTTATCAGAATGATAGGGAACTATTCAGATTTCAGTTTTCTTTAACAGTGAAATTTGAGAATATAAGCATATTGTGCTTCCAAACGGCCATCAGAACTAGATTTAAGAGGACCTCATTGTACAACAAATGCATTATTAAAATAGTTTGTTATGCTGCATTAAAAGAGAAGCAGCTTGACAACTGATGGAGCAGGAAAGACCAGATCCACAAAATTGCAGCAAATGAAACTACAGTCTCAGGGAGTCAAATTCAGCAAGCCTGGAGGAGGCCCCTAACAGTGAAGGAAACTGGCATTTCAAAAAATAAGCAGTTATTTAAGTTTTTATTTTGCTTCAATAATGCAATATTTACTTAACTTCCTCGATGCTAATTCCATCTAGACAAGTCATTTCAGTTCTCTAGGCCCTTTCATTCATTCAGCATCTGCGGGTTGGATGTCTCAATGCGATAGTTACTGTAATAAACAGAAATTTTCAAAGGGACTACTCATGGTCACTGCCCTTAGGAATCTGACAGTCTAGAGAGAAAATAGACAGAGGTACTGGTTGACAGAACACTCTAGTTTGGTGTTCCTCTTGAAGGAGGTAAGAAGTAACAGGAAATTCCTGGTTGCCAATGGGAATTTCAAGAGCATCAAAGAAAGGTGATATAGGGGCTGTGAGCCCCAGAGAGCATGTTCCCCTCTCAACATTATCCTCGTTTAATGGGGTCTTTTAAGGGGCAGGGTATGTATCTACCACTGTTTCAAGCAATGGTGATGGGTTTGCAGTAAATCATCCTTGTGTGTGATCAATGACATGCATATTCAGGATGCTAGTCTTGGTGAGCCAAGATAATCAACTTATTGCAAACAACATGTGGGATTAAAAATGTATTAGGGCTTCCCTGGTGGCGCAGTGGTTAAGAATCTGTCTGCCAATGCAGGGGACACGGGTTCGAGCCCTGGTCTGGGAAGATCCCACATGCCACGGAGCAACTAGGCCGGGGAGCCACAATTACTGAGCCTGCGCGTCTGGAGCCTGTGCTCTGCAACAAGAGAGGCCGCGATAGTGAGAGGCCCGCGCACCGCGATGAAGAGTGGCCCCCCACTTGCCGCAACTAGAGAAAGCCCTCGCACAGAAACGAAGACCCAACACAGCCATAAGTAAGTAAGTAAGTAAATAAATAAATAAATAAATAAATAAACCCAAAGTTTAAAAAAAAAATGTATTAGGCTTGGGGTCAGAAGGCCTGGCACTGAGTTCCAGCTCTGCCACTACCTGCCTATGTGACCCTGAAAAAATCACTCCAGTTGCAAGGAAATCTCAGCTGTGAAATGTTGATGGAATATTGAAAGTAACTAGAGGCCTAAGTTTCTATGGCTTAGTGGAACTGAGCCTTTGCCCACCAAGCCTAACTAGACATCTTTAAATGAAGGCCACAATGGAGCATTTTGACTTTGTCTCAGAGCCACAGGTAGAATCCTGTCTTCACAAGGCCACATGATCATGCTGATGAAGTAGATTTTGTTGTCTTTGGACATTATTTATTAAGAACTAAAGACTAAAGATCGATGCATTCAATAAATATATATTGAGCCTATACCATGGGCTCTGGGAAACAATGGGGATAAAACAGGGTCCCTTCCTCTCCCTGCATCAATAAGCAAGAAAAGCATTCTGGAATTCATCAAGGAGGTCAAATATCTTCTAGTAGCATGCAAAGCTACTATCAGAACCCTACATCTAACATAATCTTAGAGACCATACAGGAAAACATCCTCATTTTTCATTAGGGGAAATTAAGACCTGGACACATATCTTTCCCAAGTCACTCAGAGAGCTAATGACATTCTTCATTTATAAACAAATATTTGAGCTCTGGACATTTTGCTGGATGCTGTGAAAACAACAGTAAACAAAGCACTCACAAATCTTTTTTTTTTTTTTGAAGGGGAAACCTTTCTTGAGTTTATTTAATTGAGGTTAAATAAACTCAAGAGTTAAGTACAATTGCTAACATATTCTCCTGTTTCTAATGACCATGTGACATTCTGATACCTGCTAGCTGTGTTTGCTGATCAGATTAGCCTCACAAATTTTATAGTCTAATGGGAGAGAGATAAGTAAACATGATTTGATAAGCATTATGATCTGGAAACCCATTTTATAGGAGTGCCAGAGAAGGTTTTCTTGAGGGAATCAAGTCTAGGCAAACTCTAAAGGATGGGTAGGAGGCAAAGAGCTAGACCTGTGAATCCAAATTTAGAGTTCAACCCTCCTCTACCAGCCAGGACTACAGGAACCACCTGAGATTCACTGCTCAGTGGGGAGTGAGCAATGGTCCTGGAGGAGATTTACCTGCCTTCAGTCCTCTCTGGCACACAATGTCAGCTGGCTCCTGAGAACCTTAGCCTGGGTTCACTCTGCCCCTGCTTCAGTGCATGGTGGATAGGATAAATGTAGTAGAAAATGTATGTCCAGCTGAGTTGAGCAGACCTAGGTCAATCCCAACTCTGACAGCGACAACAGCTGTGACCTGTGGGTCAACTCTCTCTGATTCCCACTTCCCAGCCTCACAATGAGGAAAATACCTCTTTAATAAAGTTGTTTAGTCTTCAGTCAAATAATAAATATAAAATAGCCAGAGCCTCCAGCAGCCAGGCTAGATCAAGAGCCCACAAAGAGTAGCTTTGAAGGGTTAGGCAACTGCAAACACCTGAACTTGCAGGCTTCTTGTCAGGGGTTACTAATAGAATTTGCAAAGGAAACAATAAATTCAAGGTCTCTATACAGTAAGAAACTATCTTCTGTTCTGCTCCTCTGCTTCCTCATTATCAATTCAAACTATTATAAACTTCCTTGGTACTTTACATCAAGGCCATTAAAAGATATCTCCATAAACCCTCCATCCCAAGCTCATAACTACTATGGGCTTACTGAGAAAAGCACCAAAATTAAGTTCAAATGTACAGATTTACTGATTAGAATCAATTCAGTCAGACATAACATGTAAAAAGAAGCACAATTTCTGTTGTCTTGTTCTTCTGGCACAAATTAATTACAGTTTATCCAAAGGAATTTTTCATGAAGGACCTAACAAAATTGTAAATGGAGATCTGGGAATACTTTAAATAAAAGAAGCAAGTACTCCATCCCACTCTTGATTCAGAGGGGTTCTTCCAAGGTGGATAGAAATTTAGCTCCCCAAGTGATCCTCCTTGACTGGATACAGAACCAGGTGGGTGAATGGGTGACGTCCAGACACATAGACCGTGCATTCCAATGCATAATTTCTCTTCAGGAAACTGGGAGTTCTAACTTCAGTGAGGACCACCCTAGCTGTTGGCCTCCCGGACCTTACTCCATATAATTTCCTTCTTCTATCACCTTCAAATCTGGCTTCTCATCAGACTTTGCAAATGACGGAAATGACAAGTTGCAAACTAACCACACTGAGCCTGAATGAAAGGGGATGGTGAGGACCTGGAGGCTGATAATATGCCTGTAGGTCCTGACATAAAATTTCTACTCTGTCGTTTTAGATGCAATGATGATATCAATTCATTCTTTTCTACTCAAGGATGTTATGCAACATCAGCTCCCAATCTCTGCCTTACAATTTTAATGATCCTTAACCAATAGATCTTCTTCATTCTAGCTACAAAAATCCAAAGGATTTCTCTAACTGCTATACAAGCAACTTGCAAGTTTTTTGTCTCCTTTATACACAAATGCCAATGTTATCCACAAAAGTCAAACTTGTCACATGAGAAAGGGAGCATAGTGCGGTATTACTAGCCCTGAGAGAGCATCATTGCTTGAATTAATTAATCCAAATAGTGACCCTTGTACCCTTCCAGCTAATTTTAAACCTCTATCAATGGGTGATTACCCCATGTAATTTTAATGAAAAGAGTCAAAATTTCATAAATAAGCAAGAGTGCACAAAAAGGGAATGTATGGTTATTCTAACCAATGCTAAAAAAAGCAATTCTAAGTTCTCAAACTCAGCGTGTGTCCTGATATCTCTCACAACTTCTGTGTCACTGTTATCACCAAACACACTGATAATCTAACAGTTATTGAAAGAGGCACTCTTCCTAGGGCTTTGATATCATGTCAGTTCTCTCGTTCCCTCTCATGTCCCAAGGTCCACACGCTAAGGCAGTGATCTGAGCAGGGATGGTCAAATGGGATACTCGTAGCCCTGGGAGTATAAAGGCTTTCCAAGGGGTATGGGAATTCCTATAGTTGTCTGGGCATCCCTTTTTTTAAAAATGAGGTATGATTGACATAACATTACATTAGTTTCAGGTGTACAATGTAATGATTCCATATTTGTATCAAGATGCAAGATGATCATCACAATAGGTTCACTGGACATCCATCACCACATATAGTTACAAAAAAATATTTTGTGATAAGAACTTTCATGATCCATTCTCCTAGCTACTTTCAAATATGCAATACAGTATTATTAACTATAGTTGCCATACCATGGTGGGGTTTATGACTAGATTGTGTCCCGGCCTCTCCTCCGTGCTTTGAGCTATGTGGGCCTCCTCTCATTCGCCTAATGTGTAGGAGCCTGATGTGTAGCCAGTTTTTAGGTTTTATCCAGAGGAAGTTATTCTATATGTATCTGAAGATTTGGTGTGTTTGTGGGAGGAGATGAGTTCAGGATCCTCTTACGTCACCACCTTGAACCAGAATCCCCCTATAGATTTAAGAAAATCAATTTCCAGGTTCTCAGACTCCACTCATACCCTTTCCTAAGAAGGATTTGCCTGATAATGCACCTGGGTTCACCAAGAGCCCCTTTCTTGCTTTACCAAAAGTGAGCCACAGCCTCACTCCCCACTCCCACTGTAAGAATCATCAGGGGAGAGGACCTTCTTTCATGACTACGCAAGACCCTCTAAGTTCTTACAGCTTCCAGTCGTTTCTTCTTTTTTATGTACTTCTGATAATAATGAGGGTGGGCATTAAAAATGAAAAATTTTGGTCCCTGTTTGTATGTTCTAAAAGCACATACACAATAAAGTGGGGCCAACGATAATAAAAATAAAATAAAATAATGTGGGAGTAACGATCATTTTTGCTTAATGACTTTACTTCTTTTATACTCAGATTATTATCAAAAGATTCATTATTCATGAGGGAGAATCTGTTGAGAGTCAGGCAAAAGGAGTATCTGTGGGAAATATTGAAGTCTAAAAATGGTCCCTTCTTTTTATGTATTTAAATATAAGCACTTCTTTTCAGCTATTCTCACTGCTCATCCCTAAGACATGTTATTAACCGGGAAAAAAGCAGCTTGCATCAGAAGAAAGAAAAGCACCTTCCATCAGCCTAAACAGTATGAGTTAGTGACACAGATCTTTTAAATGTTAAGTGGAATGTTTCCTAGGATTCCAAATTTTGCAAGATAAATTAGGTAAAACCCACATATAAACCTCTATAAGATTTCTTTCAGAAATTAGTGTGTATTATTAAATAAGGTAGTTAAAACTATTTTATCTATTCATATCTTGAAATATTTATTCTAATCTTCATCTTATGAAAAGTTTAGTATTTCTACCTGCTATTAATAAAATAGAAAATTATGCTAGCTGCCAGACTGATTCATTTTCAGCAGTTTATATACCTTTCCCTTTTGTTTCATACGTAGGAACTTTGATCATAGTGTCAAACTAAACTAATGGAGTTATTACTTATGTGTATAGCTGAATATTATTTAATTATACTTAAAAACCAGACACCAAAATATGATGTACACACACACACACCACGTATGCACATGCACACATATTTACCTAAGAAATGTCATGACTTTTACTATAATCTCTAATTTTTTGGTGACATAATTTTACCTATACATTACACTACCTTGTTACAAATTAAGTAATGATAAACTATATATTGAATTATTTTGTTTTTATGTCCCAGTATAAAATGGATAAATTAGATGTATTAAATCAAAAACATTTAAATATTGATTTAACAGTTTTGCTGATCACTTTTATAAGATGTATTCTATAATTTCTTTCTTCAGAGTTTCCATTATATACTTCAAAACGCACTTACTGATACATTTATTTAATTTAAAAATGAAGTCAGAGAGATTTCCAATTCTAGGAAAAGATGGAGTAGACACACTTCTCTATATTCCACCAACTAAGTACAATTTAAAATTCAGGACATTATACAATATTATGACATAGTATGAGTGTGTTTCGTGTTTGGTAATTGCAGTCATTGTTGCTTTTATTGTGGTCATCCATGTACAATGCTTGGTGTCAGTCTATTTATCTCTTGTAAAAATAAAATACAGTGTGTGTGTGTGAAAAAAAAAAAAAATTCAGGACATTATATTAAAAAACAAACAAGAAGACTCTGAAAGGAAGAAGGTGGACCGGTGAGGCACCTTGGGACCTATGGAACAGCACAGGGATAAGTTCCCTAGTTTTTCTGTTTGCCTTCTATATATTGTAGACTGGGCACCAGAGAAGCCAGAAACACCAACAGGTACAGGGGGAAAAAAATCCCCCCCAAAGCCTGCTTTCTCTAGCCAAAGGGCCAGGAAAGGGTTACCCAGCAAGAAAGAAAACTTTTAGACAATACTGCCCTACTCCAGCCACATACCATGAAAAAAGTCAAGGCCATACTCCCACTCCCAAGGTGTGCCTTCCTACTGCCAGGGTGGTGTCAGACAAGGCTAAGCAGGGAGCCAGGACATTCACCACCACTCAGTGGTAAGAAGAGATCCCAGTGGAGGCCATATGAGGAGCTTAAACATCCACCCCTGTCCAACAGTAACAAAGGCACCCTCTCCCAGAGTGTTCATGGAATCTGGACATCTACCTGCACCTGACAGCAACTGAGTGGTGTCCACATTTACCCACCAGCATGCTGTCAGAGGAAGTCTGCTAAAACAAAATATTTAAATAAAATCCAGAGTCTAATACACAATACTCAAAATATACAGGATATAATAAAAAAAATCACTCATCATACCAAGAACCAGGAGAATCTTAACTCAAATGAGTGAAGATAATCAAACATACCCCAACATGGAGATGACAGATGGTAGCATTATCTGATAGAGATTCTAAAGCAGCCATGATAAAAATGTTTCAGCAGCAATTACGGACATGATTTAAACAAATTTTAAGAAATAGGAAGGTTCAGAAAAGAAATAGAAAATCTCAGCAAAGAAATAGAAGATATAAAAAAAGAGAACCAAATGGAAATTTTAGAACCAAAAAAAGCAATAGCTGAAATTTTAAAAGCTCAGTGTATGGGGTCAACACCAGAATGAGAAGACAGAGGAAAAAATCAGTTAACTAAAAGACAGAACAATAGAAATTACACAGTCTGAGCAACAGAAAGAGAAATGAACTGAAAACAATTAACAGAGCCTTAAAGATTTGTGACTATAACAAAAGATCTAACATTCCTGGTTTTGATACGTAAGATGTAACCAGTGGGGGAAACTGGGTGAAGGGTACATGAGATCTCTCTCTACTGGTTTTGGAATTTTCTGTGAATCTATAATGATCTAAAAATGTTTTAAATTTTTTTTCCAAAAAAATGAAGTTAGACATCTTCTGAGATGAAGTTAAGTCTAAGTTAATCAGTTTGACAATGTGCCTTTGCTTTTTAAGTAATCTCTATGTTGATCATTAATGAGCTAAATTTTCTACTCTAAGTTTTAGATGAAAAACTATTTAAGCCACATGATAAAATAAAAGTATTTTATCAAAATATAATACTGGCAAAAGTGGAATAAAATTAACACTATATTTAATTTCCCTATCTTTTCTGAGTGTACACTGGGTTTGAGTAAACAGGGTGCCTATAAATTTTAAAATAATAGGTACAATTAATTCTCATTTGATAAGTCTGATAGAATCTTTTTTTTTTTTTATGTAAAAAGTCTTAGTTTATTAACTCTCTCATGAAAAATCTGCACAATCACCACAGACACAGTCACTGCAGAGTCTTTATTCCTTCTGTTGTCCAATCTCCAGCTCACTTTTTGCCAGCACCAAAATTGGCCTTTGCAGTCCCCCTGACTTTCTTCATTCTGTTCTTGCGTTCCTTTCGCTGTTTTCTCGAGGTCTTTTTCTTCTCATACAGGCCATGTCTTGCAAGCCTGTGTTTGGGCTCATTCTTCTTTGCATAATCCAAGGAATCGTAAATCATGCCAAAGCCAGTTGTCTTGCCACCACCAAAATGGGTTCGGAATCTGAACACAAAGATGACATCTGGTGTGGTCTTGTACATTTTGGCTAGTTTTTCCCGAATTTCTGTCTTAGGTACTGTTGCCTTCCCAGGATGAAGGACATCGATGACCATTTATTTCCGCTGAAGTAGTCGGTTGGTCATGAACTTCCTTGTCCGGATAGTTACCGTGTCATTCATAATGGCGGCGGATCTTCAAGCAGCCAGGAAGGAAAAGAGCTGATAGAATCTTTTTGGCATACTTTGCTTTCCTGAAATCAGAAACTCAAGTTCAAGGAGACAGGGAAAATTATAAAAGTTTCTAAACTTAAGAGCATAATTATATATATTTAAACTGGATGATAATGGATATTAAATCATTATGGTATTTAGATTCCACTGGATACATCTAAAAGGGTGAAGTAACAGTTTCACACTTAAATGTCAATATTTAGAAAATACCAGAAACTGCATCTTTTTGCAATTATCTAAATTATGGTAAAAAATCTTTGAGGGCATTTTAAAAATACATAGGAGGGCAAAAAATGTTTGAAGACCATATCCATAAGCCCAGCATCTCTCAGACCTGGCCTTCTTCCCAATGGTCCCAGACCACTCTGGGTGCTGACCATCTATCACCACCACATGGCTACGTAGCCACTCACACTAGATTTGTAGGATTCAACTCCTCTTCTATTTGCACTTCTATCATAGTCACTACTGGATTCTTCCTAGGGCTAGTCTTAGAGTCAGGTGTTCTGGGTGTGGAGATAATAGACTTTCAATGCCAATCTAAACAAAAAGTGAATGAGACGATTAGTCAAGGAGGTTTGTGCCTCAAGCACATTTGACCTAGGACTGCTTCTGACCCATTTGATCTTTTTAATGCTGGTTTTGTCAGTTCTTGCTCTCCTTTACAAGTTGTGTTCAGTTTATTTTAAGAAATATTTATAAAAATCTCCTATATACATGACATACATGTACTTTGTGCATAGAGAGCTTATATATCATTGCATATATATTTTGAACATACATATTTATATTGTATGTACATTAAAAGGAAAATATAAGTGAAATAAATTGATTAATATGCTCCTGAAATTTCTTCCAATTCAGAGTTTATCTTTTCAATATTACTTTTTGAGTCAGAGTTTTTCATGTTTATGTCTTTCAACACAGTGTAGGATTTTCTTTCAAGCTGCTGATACTCTTTCTGCAAGTATCTGCTCGTTTTTTTCTTGACTTTATGGAGAAGTTGTCAACAAAAGATTTCAAACAAGATTCATGATCCTTCTTTGAAAGCCTTCCTTAAATAGTGTGTTTACAATGAAGGTTTGCAGTTGTTCAGTCATGTTTCCATAAATAATAACCAACTTTAAGTATGTGCATAAAACAACAACCATGTTATAACTGCTGTCTGCCTGGCCACCAGTGATCAGAAGATACCAGCAATGATAAAGGCTCCCTGATTTCAGAAATGATAAGATGTAGGGGAAAAACTGTGTTTTAGATTTGAACTAATATGGTAGTATGAAAGAAAGAATCATTAACTTTCTCTAGGATGGTCTGGGTTGATTCTCAGAGGTCATACCTGATTATGTTTTTGTTCATTTGTTGTCTTATTGCTGGATAGGCCTCCATCAGGCAGATATGGGAGGGGGAGGAGAAAACATGGAGACATGGAGCAACAGGGCACAGTGGGGTACAAATGAGTTGGTGAGAGCTTAAGGTGAGCCTGGAAGCCACAAGGAGCCTAGATCTCAAAATAAAAATCTTAGACTCTGTTGGGAAGGTAACTATGAGCCACTGAAATTTTAAAGCAGTGTTAAGATATTAAAACCCACTCCAGTTGCACAGCAAAGGAAAAGATTAAGGGATATATTTCCAGAGAGCAAGGAAAACAGGAAAGTCTATTAGGCAAGAGAAAAATGCTGCTGAATCGAACCCCACCCCAATTCAACCCAAGCATGCATTAAACCTTTAAAACCAAGAAAAGGTACTCTCCAGTAGGAGGCCAGCAATAGGAACTAGATAAAGTTCTTGTTCTCCAGAAAATGTATTAAGAACTCAATAAACTCAATAAACATTTGCTGACAGGAGGAGAGAGAGAGAGAGAGAGAGAAAGAAAAAGAAGGAGGAGGAGAGGTAGTAGTAGTAGAGGAAGGAGAAGGAAAAGGAAGAGGAGGAATGGAGGGAAGGAAGGAAAAAAGAAGGAAGGGAGAAAAACAAAGAGAGAGAACTTTTAAAAGAATCAGCATTTCAAGTAAGAGATGCTATTTGCATTTTGAAAGTTTAGAAAGATTATAATAGATGATAGAGGAAGACATCGAAAAGAATTTTTTCCCACAGGGCGAGGTTCTGGTAAATTTCTTCATGCCTCCTTCTACATCTTTACCCTATCTCTATTTACTCACATCAGGGTTAGAATTAGGATTTATTTCATTCTCTCCTCGGTTTCTGAGACTTCAGTTTTACATATGTTAGACTTTTTATATCATTCCATAGTACGTTGAGGCTCCATTCAATTTTTTCAACCTTTTTTCCTATGATTCAGATTTGATAATTTTTATTAATCTATCTCAAGTAAACTGATTTTCCTCTGTCATCTGCAGTCTACTGCTAAGCTAAAGTCTACTTCAGTAACTTTTTAAAATTTTAAGATATGGTATTTTTATTTCTATAGTATCCAAATGGTTTTTCATTATCTTTGCAGAGATTTTCTATATTTAATTCATTGCAAACATATTTTTCTTTACATCCTTAAGCATAGTTAAATAGTCGCTTTAAAATCTTTGCCTGCTAATTCTAACACCTTGCCCACCTCAGAATTTGTCTTTTCTCTTGAGAATGGATCATATTTTCCTGGCTCTTTAAATGTCTAGTTATTCAGGATTGTATCCTCAACATTGTAAATATTGTGTTTTAGAAACTGAATTCTTTTCTATTCCTCTGAAGGTGTAAATTTTCTGTTTTAGTAAACAATTACTTGGTTGGAGTCAAACTGAAAACATTGTCTCTTGGAAAATACCTTAAAACTTAGTTCAGTTCTTTAATATTTGGCTGGAATCTGTCCCATGCATGGTTTGACATTTAGCCAGAGATTTGGGCAGATTTTATAACAGAACTTGGAGCTCTCCCTCTCAAAGTCTCTGGAATTTCCCCTTCATTTGTCAATATCTGTGGTTGCCCCAACTTGTCCTCTGGTTCTTTAGGCCAGAAAAATTGAAAATTTTCTTTTAGAGTTTTAGTGACATCTTGATGCCAATTTTGGCCTGCCCTCAGACTAAATACTATTGGAAAATGGGTAATTCATCCATGCAGTTTGCTTTTTTAAAGTGTCAGCTTCTCTCCAGAATCTGCCTGCTTTTGTTCATTCTCTCATGCCTTTAGGTCACTGGTTTTTCAGTTTTGTCCAGAACTTATAGCTGTTACCAGCAGGAGGGTAAGGCTCAGTAGGGGTTACCCAAGCCACACTGGAAGGGGAGGTCAGATTATGACTAATCCTAATTATGATTTATAATTACTTACTGAGCCTTTGCTCAGTAAAGTAATTTGCTTGGTGATTAATAAATAGATAGATATATGGTAGATGATGATGATAGGTAGGTAGGTAGGTAGATAAATAGATAATCTCATTTAATCCTACAAGAATCCCAGGGGGAGGAAACTGTTATTGTTTACATTTTACAGACAAGGAAATGGAAGTTGAGAAAGGCTAGAGGTCACACTCCAGTAACAGATTCAAACCCAACTGTTTTAGAGTCCAAAGTCCAAATTCTTATTGCTTTAAGGAAGAAAATTAGCTCTCTCTACCAAAAGGTGCCCTGAGGCACCAAAGATGGCCCCAGGCAGGTTTCTCAATCAGAAACCAACTTTAAACTAGATGATTGCAGGTGCTTAGAAATTCATTTCCTTACTCACTTAAAGCAGTGTTCCCCAACTTGGCTTAACAGAAGGATCACCTGAGGGGAATCTCTGACTACAGATCAGAGACATTTAATCAGTCTCCAGGGGCAGGGGGTAAAAATCCAAATATTTAACAGGCTCTCCAGATGATTCAATGTTCTTCCCAGTTTGAAAACACTTACTTAGAGAAATGAGCACCTGGTACCCAAACACTTTATTCACAACTGTGTTTCCTGGTATAAATAATGACGATAATAAGAAATGCTAATTATCACCTAGAGCTTACCTCAGGCGCAGCAGGTTCTTTTCTAAATATTTTACATGTATTATCTCCTTTAATCCTCCCAGCAAACCTGTAAGTCACTACTGCATTTATGAGGAAACTTGCCCACAATCATACCAGTAAGAAGAGGAGCAGAGTTTAACTAGGCTGTTTGATTCTACGACCACTCTTTTTATTACCGTACTATTTCATTTCCACTTGTCCCATCTGCCACAACTGAAACAAGAGGGAAGGGGGCAGGGCACAACATTTGAAAGAATGACATAGCCCAAGGACATGACATAAACTGATTAGAACCAAATGAGTCCAAGATGGCAGACAAGTCAACTTCCACTAGACCTTGATCCTCAGTATATGCTCACTGTAACACATCAGCAAGCTAAATGACATACCCACCAGCGTCATGACAGTTCCAAGGCCACCATAAGGATCAAAAAGTGGACCAATTCCTTTAAATTGGTGGCCCAATTCCTTTAAATCCCTGCCCCTTCCCGAAATAGCTGGAATACTCCTCCCACTCATTAGCCTATGAAATTACCCACCCTTATAAAAACTGACAACCCCCATACCCTGGTGCCTTTCTCACCTTCTGAGGTGGCCCACACTCTGTCTGTGGAGCATGTTTCTCTCTAGATAAATCCACTTCAGGACTTCCCTGGTGGCACAGTGATTAAGAATATACCTGCCAATGCAGGGAACATGGGTTTGATCCCTAGTCTGGGAATATCCCACATGCTGTGGAGCAACTAAGCCTGTGTACCACAACTACTGAGCCTGCACTCTAAAGCCCATGTGCCACAACTACTGAAGCTCGTGTGCCCTAGAGCCCGCAGGCCGCAACTACTGGGCCCAGGCATGGCAACTACTGAAGCCTGCACGTTCTGGGGCCCATGTGCCACAACTACTGAACCTGTGTGCCACAACTACTGAAGCCCATGTGCCTAGAGACCATGCTCCACAACAAGAGAAGCCACCACAATGAGAAGCCCGTGCACGTGACTGAAGCCCATGACTATAGTCGTTGCACAGGCAACGAAGAGTAGCCCCTGCTTGCCACAACTAGAGAAAGCCTGCGCGCAGCAATGAAGACCCAACGCAGCCCAAAAAGAAATTAATTAATTAATTAAATACAATTCTTACCTATCACTTTGTCTCTCACTGAATTCTTTCTGCGATGAGACATTAAGAACCTGAGCTTCATTAAGTCCTGAAACCAGGTGTGTCATCTCAGTTGGAAGACTGTGGGTTTTGGCCGGGTTCGAGTCCCAATCTGAGTTTTGGATGGGTTCGAGTCCTGGCACACATGTTCAAGTCCCAATCTGAGGTGCATGGTTTCACAATCACTCCTAAAAAGAAGTTTGTGTAAACATGTGGCCACAATACATATTTCCTAAGGGCCAAGAGTAAAATTCATAACTCAGCCTGGAGACAGTCCCTTTTCCTTGTCTGAACTCATTGAAGCTTTGGGTCGTTCTCTGGGCAGTGTCAAAAGGTCCAGCTTCTTTGATTACTTTCAGCAGGAAGATTGGAGAAGAGTAGGAAGGAGCACTGGAGAGCACAGCCAACTGATTCACAACCTAGTTATTTCTACACACTTACAGTAGCAGCCCCTGCACTAGGTGTCAGTGTATAAACCAGATAAGGAGTTTACAGCCTAAGGAAAGAGGAATACAACAAACATGATGCCAACTACTGCAAACTGACCTATTGACCACATGCATAGTTCTTAGGGTCTTTTATAGAAAATGGTGGCCACCAAAGAAGTTTCAAGTAGAGAGAGTCAGCCATTTCCAGACAATAAGTTATGCTTAAAGCAAGTCAGACCAATAGATGTTTATTAACTAAAACTTTATTAGCAAAGCAAGTATTAAAAAAAAAATTCATATGACTTCTGTAGACTGGAGAAGGCCTCCATTCTCTTCCCTTTCAGATGTCTTAACCACTAACTTGCATGAAAGGCTCATTTTAGGACAATGCCAAGTTTCCAGAGGCAGGATTCTGTCACCCTGATAGCCTGACAGAGTCTAGAGTTCATGGCTACAAACCAGACCTTTCAAGTGCAGTCCCTGAGGGTACAGTCACAAACCTTGCTGGATTCTTATACCCTATTTATGCTATTTATTAAACATTCATTGGCTATTAAATTCCTTAATTTCACAACTGACAGCTCATTTTCTAATATTCCCCACATTAAACAACAGGCTGCATTTTATGCAAATAGAAACCTATTTCTGACATCAAATATGCTAATTAGAAACAATCTGTTGTTGATGGAGATGTGGATAACTGGAGGGCCTGCAATAGCTACCTCTGGAGTGTGGTCCTTTCTGATAGAGTGCTTTCTGACCCTTCAGCTGTACTTAATTAGCATCCTAGCTGACCAGTCTTGACCGTGCTTTCTAAATTAATCCCTGGATATGGGCTTAACCTAAATTTTACATCTTATAATATCAGACTGTAATGTTAAAAAACTTTAAAGATAATTCCACTAACAACAACAAGAAACTAGAAACTGGTAAGCGCTATAAGGAAGCCAGTTACAGGGCGTTTGATTGAGAATAAGAAGGGAAACCCATTTCCTCTCACCAGGGACCCAAGAATGGAGGAGGCAGGGAGACTCAGGAGTCAGGGATCTCCTTTCCTGCTTTTTTCTCCCAGTCTTACTGCCTCAGTTGTCCAGAAGTACAAGCAGGGCAGAGCGGAGAATGTTCGAGGGAGTGTAGATAATAGGAATCATTAACAGTCAGAAGGGACAGGTAACTTGCATGCCAGGGATCAACAGGAAAGCTTCCTGAAAATACCCCAACTCATACCTTCCCCCGCCGCCAACAGAGCTGGTGTAGTCATCTCAGTGGACCTTAGGTACATGGATTCCTTCTTCTCAGAATGCAAACAATTCTAGGCTCTCAGAGCCCTTTTCTGCACAGACCACCTCTAACCGTTGTGTCTGATGCCCCCTCCACCATTTCTCCTTAACTCCTTCCCCTCTGTTTAGCCTCATCCAACACTTCTCTATGAAAGCCATCTCTGGTCATTCATACTTTCCAACACAGCTTTTCCTTTGTTTCCTAGTTCCTAAATGACGACAGAGAGTGGATTCTGTTCATTATTATACTTCCACTGGTGGGGCTTTTTTTTTTTTAACAACAAAAAGTGTTATGTTCTGTATGCTCATTATACAAACAAATCAAGCAGTATACAAAAGAATAAGGATTAAAGCAATAATCACCTTAAATCCTACAACCCAAAGAGAACTACGGTCAGTAAACAAACTTTCAAATATCTTACTACAAATAAATACACATAAATTTGTATAATTTTACATAAACAGGGCCTTATTATGCATGTTAATTTTATCATAGCCATGTTTTTTTAAATACATATTTTGGCTTCCTTTCACATTCATACATTCTAATATAATCAAACATGTACGCATATATGGATGAGTTGTTTTTAATGAAAACATATGAATTCTTCCTTTCATCTTGCTTTTATCACTTAACAATGCATTATGGAAAATCCTCTAAGACAGTGGTTTAAATTTCATTCTTTTTAATGTCAACATAATATTTCATGAAATTACCAGGGTTTATTTAACCATTCTCTTAAGGAAGGACATTCACTTGTTTCTAGATTTTGTTTGTTTGGGTTGTTTTGGGGTTTTGTGTGTGTGTTTTGGCACTACAAACAATATATGAATACTTCTTTTACATATATATCCTTTATATATTGTCACTTTTATTTCTTTGACTATACAGGAAAAATCTGCAGGCCATTAGGGATTGCTCTAAAATTTCTTACAACCACAAATAAGACTGCAACAAACATTCTAGTCTACACCTCTGATTGTTGCCTTAGGTTAAGTTCTGAAAAGTTAAATTAGTAAATTAATGAGGTAGAACATCTTCTTAATGCACACTGCCAAATTTTTCTCCAGAAAGACTATGGTTGTAGCTTTTTCAATCTTTCTAGCAGCGTTAAGAGTGCCTATTTTATAGCACCCTCCCTAGTACAAACTATTCTTCCTTTCTTCATTAACGCTGTCTCATAAGAGCATCCCTAATCATAATCATCACTCTGTGTGTCCACACCTCTCACCAGATCCTGAAATTTTGACATTCAAATGCCAGTGGTTTACTTTTCCTTTTTTTTTTTTTCCTAAGGTGACACTCTCTGTGAAATACCTTTAGTAACTTCTGGAGCAAAGGAATTCCCTTTTACTCTGGAGCAGTTTTTACTATTGTTGATTACAATCTAGTTTATATCCCAAAACAACCAATAATTTTATCTTCCAATAGACAACCTTTATTCCTTGAGGTTTCTAGCACTGGTGAATATAAACTACCATAATAAGGGTGTCTTCTTGATAAAATACAGATAATATTGAGCTGGAAGAGGCTTAAAGTCTTCATTTCTTCAAGACTTTTGCTTCCCAAGGATATCTGGAAACTAAGCATCCATGAGAATTTATTTATCCCAATGATTCTCAAACCTAAAGTCCATCAGAATCACCTGAAGGGCTTGTTAAATGACCTGTTGCTGAGTCCCAACCCCAGAGTTTCTGATTCAGTAGGTCTGGGACCCGGTTCCAGAATTTGCATTTCTAGCACATTTTCAGGTGATGCTGATAATGCTGGTTCATTAGGAACACTTGAGAACCACTGATGTCTCCTACCTCCCCACTCCCCGTTTCGGTAATAGAGCCAAGTATTTAATAGGCCTCACCATGAAGTTCTCCTACTTCTCTATAAAGTGTCCCTCTTTTTTCTTAGTTCCGTCCTCTGTGACAGTAAAGAGCAGCTGATCAGCACATTCCTCATTATAACCTTTCATATCCTTGAAGGAAAATATTAAGTTTTCCTCATTCTCGTTTCACCCATCTAAAGTCCTGATTCCCTCAGCCTTCTCTCATAGTCATATATCCACCTGCTCATCATTTTTATGGCTCCTCCCTGAAGGCCATTTTCAACTTCCACCCCACTCCCGTCCCCATCTCTGTTACTAAGAGGACATGAGGGGAAGGGGATGTGCCAACAGAAACCTTGAATGCATAACTTTGGGGGCTACTCCTCCAGGTCTTTAAAGTAACTTCACAGAAATCGGTAATTTTTTTCTCAGTTCTTTATGTTAAAAATTATAGTGTTACATGAAAGGGTAGAAAATATTTGTCACTTTCTTCATACTTATCCAAACATAATCAGCTGCATCTTTTGGTACCAAAAATATCCATTCATTTATTTAGTCCACAAATATTTATTGAACACCTAGAATGTGCCAGGCACTGTGAACACCGTATCTGGTGGATGTGGTATTAACTTTTGGTCAGGTCAACTTGTTTAGGCAGGTCCTAACCACCTGAGAATGTGGAAAATGTTTCCACAACTCCACCCACAGTATGGCCAAAAAGATAATGTTTAGCCACCCACAAGTTATTTTAGCCTCCTCCAAATCTACTATGTTCATATAGAAATGAGCCTAGATTATAATCAACCTTCCATTATGTACAAGGAGGTAATAATATTTTCTATTATTCAAGTTAGTATGTTATTAAAAATAATCATTTCTGTTTGTCTTTGAGGTGTGTTCTGAAACATGCATATTCGATTTAATGCTGTCACGGCAAGCACTGATTAGTCACAAACTATGTCTGAAACAATCTTAGTCCTCAAATGGTGGAAGGAGAGCGACAGCTCTGTGGGTCTCTTTTATAAAAGCACTAATCCCATTCATGAAGGCTCCACCTCATGACTTAAGCACCTCGAAAAGGCCCCACCTCCTAATACCATCCACGGGGCATTAGGATTTCAACATATGAATTGGGAGAGAGGGGGACACAAGTGTTCTGACGATAGCAGAAACATTTTTTAAAGGTTACTAGATGATTTTCCCCCGCCGTGAACACTATTCTGTACTGTGAGGCAGCAAAAACGTGCATGGTAAACTGCATTGTGCATTCTCCGTGCTATGCATTCTTGCACCATGCTTGTGGTGTTAGGACACAGGATGGTTATCAGTGAGCCAGGGAGCACTCTTCTCAGGTTACCCTGTGTGGTGTGCTCCACATATGAATTGTTGAATCCTCTTTCTACCAGTTATTCTGGCTTCTGATGAAAGGGTTTTGACTCCTAATGCCCAACAAAGTGTATGCAAATAACGGTGCTGAACTTATCTCAAGGAAACAACAACAATAAAACCATCCCATGAAATGGGAAAATGCAACTTTTATGATAGCTTGAGTCTCCTTCAAGGAAATGACCATGGAAAAGGAAAGAAAAATCTGTAGACAATGAGGGATTTGTGCAAACGCTTTAACCTAACAATAGGCGCCAGACATCACCTTAGCTGACGCCAGTCTGTGGTTTCCGAGAATTTGAAGAAAACAAGGAGGATTGATTTCCAATGTGCAATACCAGGGCCCCATTTCCTTAGGGGCTGTGCTAATCCTATCTTTTCTGATATTAATTCCATTCCTTCCAGGAACATATGGACCACACCCTGAGGGGAAGTGAGGCAGGAAGTGAGCTCAGAGGCAAGCCTTTGAACTTAACACCCTCCAAACTAATTTTGAAAGCTTATATGAAAATTCCAAATATAGTACTAGTGAATTAAATTCAACAGTACATTAAAATAATAATTCACTATCACCAAGCATAATTTGTTACAGTAAACTTATTAATATAACATTTTAAACGTCAAAATAAGTAGGAAATATAAGAGTATATTAGGAAGAGGTGTTTGATAAAAATTTATTCCTATTCTTAACTTTAAGGTCTCTAAAAATTAGGAATAAAAAACTATTTTCCTATAATGAATACCTATTTCAAACCAATTGGTAATATCATAGTCAATGGTAAAATACTGTAAACATTTCTATTAAAATCTGAATGAAGCAATAATGCCTACTACAATAATTATTACACAAAAATCCCTCTTCTTTATTCAAAAATATATATTAAGTGCATACATTTTTCTAGGCCCTGGGGGTATAAAAATGAACAAAATAAAGTCTGTTGTCTTGAAAGTTCACACCAAACAAAAAGATATAAAGATATAGCTATTGGAAAGGAGAAAGAAAATTATTGTTACTTACATATCATGTAAGTTTATGTAGGCAGTAGTTTGTGTGGAAAATATCAGATAATAAACTGAAAATGAACTAGAATTAATAAGTGAAATTAAAAACATAAATGCCTCCAAATTAATATTGGGAGGAAATGTTATGCATAAAGTAATAAAAAGATAAAATAACTAAGTACCTTACCAAGGAATATGCAGACACCAGAATGAATGTGAAGAGTACTAGAATGCGCCACCCCAAAATATGACTCTTTGGCACATGGATTATTTGGGGCCAGACTACTGAGATCCAGCAAAGGCAGGGCAATCTATTTACCTCTCCCTAACTGCCTAAAAATAGACCACAGTTGACTCTTGAACAACTCAGGGGTCAGGGGCGCCAACGCTTCATGCAGTGGAAAATCTGCGTATAAATTATAGTCTGCCCTCTGTATCCACAGTTCTGCGTCCATGGATTCAACCAACAGTGGATCATGTAGGACTGTAGTACTTACTATTGAAAATAATCCACATATAAGTCGATGCACACAGTTCAAACCATGTTGTTCAAGGGTCAACTGTAGAAACAACCCCTTTTATAAAGGAAATTTTCATTTGTAAAGGTGTCTCCACACCCAGAAGAGAGCTAACCCTGAGATAATCCTTATCACCTGAGACTCTTACCTGCATAAGACAACACTTATTTACCATCTATTTTCTCCCCTCCCCTTCCTATATAACTTGCCTCTTTGCCCTGAAGCCCCAAACCTCTTTTCCTTTGTTCAGTGTCAGATGGTATGGAGCCTCAGTCATCTGGCCACCACTTTGAGACTCGTTTCTTTATAAAACTCTGGACATCAGTCATCATAAGTAATGAAAATTGTTTTTTCTCTCTTTAATGTCTTTACCAGTGTGAATCTCAGGCCGTAGCCATTGAACCTATGAAGGCAGAGGAAGAGGGATTTTTCCTCCCCTACAAGTGAAACTATAAAGTCTACAGAAAGGTCCCAAAGAAAATATGACTAAGTGGAAAGGCACACTAACTAATCTCAATTTCTTCCAAAATAATATATATAGCTTGAATACAATATCAATTAAAAGAGCAATGACTTTTTAAAAAATTTGACAGACATGATTCTAAATTTAAACTGAAAAATTAAAAAGCAAGACTACCTGAGAAAATCTTGAAAAAGATAAATGATAAAGGAGGGTTTCCTTTACCAGATATTTTAAATCTTCAGAGCTACAGTAATAATTTTTCAAGTGTCTAATTCTGAGAAAATATTCAGACGAAACAATAGAACTGCAAATTTATAGGATAAGGAATAAATTATTCAATAAATAATTTTGGTTACATCAGCAATTTAGAAACAATCCATTTAGAACCTCACATTACAGATGAATTTAAAAAATTAAACATAAAAATAAGTTACTCAAAAAGTTAAAATATAATTATGCCAAGACCCAGAAACTATACTCTTAGGTATACACCAAAATAATTAAAAGCAGATATTCAAACAAATACTTGTACACAAATGTTCACAACAGCACTATTCACAATAGCCAGAAGTGGAAACAACCCAAATGTATACCAATGGATGAATGGTTAAAAATATACGGTATATCATATAATGAAATACTATTCATACAAAGGATTGAAGTGGTTATGTTACCAGGATTGCCACCAGACCCTTGCACAACCCCTCCCTTGAAAAGGAGCTAATATATATTTTTAAGTCACAGGTCTGTACACAAAGAAAGGAAGCTATAGGAAGAACTGGAGAGAACCAGGTAAAACCAAGATGGTGATTAATCTGACCTCCAATTGACCCTGAGTCTCATTCTACACTGATTTTACCACATTAGCAAACTAAATAACACACCTACAAGCACCACAATGGGAAGTCAGTGACCAAAAAAGGGGTGGCACCCCATTTCCAGGAAAGCCCTGCCTCTCTCCCAGAAAACTAATGCCTATGCCTCCCCATCATTAGTCTCACTCCTCCCCATAATGTCCTTAGTTCTTAAAATAAATTCCTCTCACCATTAAGGAGAGAAGTTGATTTGTGAAATAAATTCCTACTTTTCCAGTCTCTGGCCATTGAATAAAACTTGTGGGCTTCCCTGGTGGCGCAGTGGTCAAGAATCTGCCTGCCAATGCAGGGGACATGGGTTCGAGCCCTGGTCTGGGAAGATCCCACATGCCGCGGAGCAACTAGGTCCGTGAGCCACAATTACTGAGCCTGCGCGTCTGGAGCCTGTGCTCCGCAACAAGAGAGGCCGCGATAGTGAGAGGCCCGCACACCGCGATGAAGAGTGACCCCTGCTTGCCGCAACTAGAGAAAGCCCTTGCACAGAGACGAAGAGCCAACACAGCCAAAAATAAATAAATAAATAATTTTAAAAAATAATAATAAAATAAAGGAATTTTAAAAAAACAAAAAAGAAACTTGCACTGCTTCAATCTCAGTTTTGGTTTCATTTTTGGCTGCATGAACCCAACAGAAAAAGAAGGCAGAAGCCTAGGGCTCAAGCAGGGGTCCATATGACTTAATTTGGTAACAGTTATACATGCTCCAAGATGTATGAACCTAAAAAATATTTGTTGGGGAGGAAGAATTTTTCCTCTACCCGTCTAGGGTCTTCTGGCTGGTCTAAGAATTAACTGACATGAGACGGATTTTCTCCTGTTGGAGAAAATCAAACAAAAGTTTAATAACATGCATACACGGGAGAGACCAAACTGAATAACTCCCCAAAACTAACTAACTCCCCAAAATGGCTGACACCCTCGCCTTAAATACCATCTTTAGCTAAAGACAAAAGAGGTTGTTGGGCCTAGGGATTTGGGGCTTCCAAGGGAAGGAAAGCAATTCATGTGGAGATGGAAAAGCAAATGTTTGGTAAACAAATGTCTGCTGGGCTATTCAGAGACAGTGGGACAAAGAGAGTAATTTTAACAAATAGACTTTGCTGGGTTCCCCTCTGTGGACCACATCTATCTAGTTCATATTATCTATGGTGATGGCTCCCTTGGTGGAACAAGTCCTACATTCTTCTGGGCAGTTATGGAGAAGGTCAAAGGTTCTTCCTGAGTCTTTGGGGTCTTAAAAATAATCTGCCTAGATTAATCCTCATGCCAAAGAAACACATTTTGGGGTGGCAAGTTTTGCTCCATACACATTATACTAAGTCATATATTTTATAAATTAAATGGTTATTCATATATATAAAATATATACATAATACATTAAAATATGTAATAAATAGATTAGTTATGTGAATTTCACCTCAATAAAAATGTAAGTATATAAAATTACAGAAAAAAACATGGGTGCATATGCTCTAAAATCTGGATTTGGAAGAGCTTTCTATATATAAAATCATGAAAGAACTCAAAGGAAAGGATTAATACACTTGATGGGTGAAAATGTTTATAATTTGGTGAGTCAAACTAAATAAGAAAATGTACTATATAGATAGGATTCTGAAAAAATATGAGTCATTATGTCTCCAAACTTGCCTGCCCTCCCCCATTTATAACTCTTCTCTGGTCCTCTAACCTCTTGTTTGTTAATCTGATCTAAAGAACCAGTTGAAAGACTATCAGACATATACATAAAATTTGTTTCACACCTTGCCAACAGCATGAAATAAGCCTTAGTATAGGGTTTATGAAGACACTATTTATACCCACAAATTGTTGAATTTAAAAAGGAGCAGATCATACCAAGATTTGTCATAAGTCTTAGTTTGGTTCACCTATAAACAGATTTTATTAGATTTTTATTTAGATGCTCTGGGCAGATTGTTTAATTTTGAAATTAAGCTTTCAGGTTGGCAGTGGAGTTTTAAATACTTGAATTCTAGAAAGGCAGCAGCTTTTAACCTTTGTATTTCTCTTTTAAAAGCTAATTAGGAAATCAAATCCAAAAGGACTGAATCCATAAAATGTTGGCTTTGTAATACTGATGGAACAATTTAAATCACCTGCTATTTTGGTGTCATCAGATAGTCACTGGAATGAGATATTCAAAGAAATCTTAAAAGATTTTTAAAAATAATTTAGGAGCTCCACCACCTTGGTTAATATTAGAAACTATTGCTTGGAAAATTAAATCTGAATAGAGAAGTATTTTAGACTTTCTTATCACTCCTGGCTAAATGTTTCCTTAATTTATTATGCACTTGATCAGTCGGTAAACTTTGGGGATAATTCCTAGCTGTGGTGTCAGCTGGAGCTCCAGAGCCTGCCCATTATCTCTGTGGGTGCCCTGGCGCCCCGTGGGCACTCACCACAAACAGCTGGAGTCCACTGAGGGGAAAAAAAGAGCACTAAAGCTCTTTCTACCTCCAAAGGCATTTCCAGCCTGGGAGCATTTGAAATGCTCAGCGACATTCAAAATTCCCCTTTCCTTCAGCAGAAGGTTCCATTTACAGCTATGATCTTCGACCTCTTCAAATGAGTCTAAAATACCTCCTGACACTGAGGTAATTTTTTCCCCTTTTATCTTAAATATGGCCAGGATCCTATGAAATCCCAATGTGCAGGGAGACCCAGGTATGTGTGCCTCAGGGATGAGCTTCCTAGGGCTCCCCTGTCAGCATCTCCATTTGAATTTTCTTCTCTTAAATACCAATCATGTGAAGCATATTTCTCATTAATTTAATTCTCAAGAACAAACAGATTTTTTTTTCCATTCGACAAGTGGAACTACTGAAACTGAGCAAAACCCTGTGGGGCCCTCCCAGTACAAATCTTTCGGTGTCCCCATTTTTTTATCTGTAGGAAATAGCCTTCATTCACTCTCCTTGACCTTTCCTGAGTCCCAAAGGGAAGGTTCAAACAGTTGCTAATCAGGGAAGGGAGGGGCTGCAGAGACAAGGGAGGAGCAGCCAAGAAACAATAGTGCAGCAATGGGGAAAGGGCCCTAGTACCTCCTCAAAGAATATACATAACAATCTGATACAGAGCTCTGAGTCACACAGGAACTAGGGCCCCCACCCACGTGGCGGATGGTAACTTCAGGCTGAGCACAAGCAGTGGACCCCAGACTAGTTGGAACCAGAAGGCTGATGATTGATATTCCTGGAGCACCGCCCTGTTACCTCACCACCAACCAATCAGAAGAAAGTCACACACCCTGCAGCCCTCCCCCTCAGATTTTGCCCATAAAAGCTCTTCCCTGAAGACTAATGGAAAGTTCGGGCTCCTAGAAGTGCTTAGGAGAGGTGCATGTGCCAAGGAGTAATTAAACAATATGTGTGGACGGCAAATGAGAAGCCCACAGGGGAAGAGTAGGCTTACAAAGGAGGGTGGGCTTCATTCTGCTTTGAGGTCCGTGAGTCAGAGATGAAGTGGATCTTCAAAGGTAAAGGATTTTGCTCATAGAAGTGAAGAAGAAGAGAAGAAAGCATTCCTGACTGTGGCCACTAGTCTCCAAAGACCATCACCATCAATTCCCTCCCACCTCACACCTGCATGATGTTCGTCCCATCAAGAGTTGGATCTAATTTCCCAACCCTTGAATATGGGCTGGTCTTAGTGACCCCTTCTGACTAGTAGAAAGGGGCAGAGGTACACTGTGCGACTTCCAAAACCAGATAAAAAAAGGCCATGCCACCTCTACCTAGTGTGTATGAGGTGCTTGCTTTTGGAACCCAGACACTATATATTATGAGGAAGCCCAGGCCTCATGGGGCAGCCCGTGTGTAGAGGAGCCAAGGACCCCAGCTCTCAGCCCTGGCTGAGCTCACCGCCACTATGAATTGCCACACATATAAATGAGGAAACTTTGAGGTGACTCCAGCCCCAGCAACTATCTGACTGCAGCCTCATGAGAGAACACAAGTCAGAATCACCTAGCTAAGCCCAGTCATCCTCTACCACCCTGAGTGAAAATAATTGTGTGTAAATGACTGTTGTTTTTAAGCCAGAGCGTTTTGGGGTGGTTTGAAACAGGAGGGAAGGGGGCAGGGCACAACCTTTAAAAGTATGACATAGCTATAGGACATGAAAAAAACTGGTTAGAATGAACTAGGTCCAAGATGGCAGAAGATTCGACTTCCAGCAGACCTTGAGCTTCATTATACACTCATTGTAATGCATTTCCATGCTAAATGACACACCCACAGGCACCATGACAGTACCGAGGCCAACCATAAAAGGCCAAAAAGTGGGTAATAGCCTTATTTCTGGAAATCTCCACCCCTTCTCCAAAATAGTTGGGATAATCCTCCCACTCATTAGCCTATGAAATTACCCAGCCCATAAAAACTAACTACCCCATATTTTGGGGCCTCTCACCTTCTGAGATGGCTCACACTCTGTCTGTGGAGTATGTTTCTCCCAGGGCCATTCTTACCTTTTGAGATGGACCACATTCTGTCTCTGGAATGTGTATCTCTCTAAAGAAAGTCCGCTTCTTACCTATCACTTTGTCTCTCACTGAATTCTTTCTGTGACAAGACATCAAGAACCTGTGCTTCACTGAGTCCTCAGACCAGGTGTGTGATCTCAATTAAGAGACAGTGGGTTCAAGTCCCAATCTGGGTTTTGTCTGGGTTTGAGTCTCAGCCCTTGGGTTCAAATTCCAATGTCGGTCTTGGCTGGGTTTGAGTCCCAGCTTGTGGGTTCCAGTCCCAATCTGAATTGTGCAGTTTCAGCTTCTTACATAGCAGTAGAAACTAGAACACAAAGGAGGAAGCCGAAGTAACAGCACAGGGTCACTGAACAACAGCCTGACTTCAGGCATCACAGGCTCACTGAAGTTGAGGAAAGGGGATAGAAGGAAAGCATGGCATAAGGCTGCAGGGTCAGGCACAGGATATGGACAGTTGTTGATGCCATACCAAGGGGTGCAGCCTATTCTATGGGCAATGGGGAAGCCACTGAAGTGGTCTTAGAGGGGACGTGGGAAGTTAATATGATCAGATCTGAGACAGCTCTTCTAGCAGCAGTGTGCAGAAGCCCTGGGAATACTCCATTCATCCCAGTAGGGAGGGTGAGGGGCCCTGAATGAAGGCCAGACAGAGGAAGGATGGAGCATGGAGGGAAGATTTAAATGTGCTAGGGAAGATAATCTACAGGATTTGGAGGTTGCCTGCATTTGAGGTTGAGGGGAGGAGAAATTAAAGAAAACTTGTTCATTCATTAAATTCTGATTGACAGACTACTAAGTACTAAGCATGTTTCTGAGCCCTGAGGATAATGCAATGAATAAGGCATTTGGTCCTTCATGAACTTATATTCTAGTGAGGAAGAAAAACAAATGGGTTTAAATGAGTTTAAGACTCAATTTCTAGTTAATGCCTTTTCTGTTAATCCATCTTCTCATATATCAGGCAGTATACAGGAGAAATGGACAATTTTCCAGAAAATAAGATGAACTCCTTAACTTAACATTCTGTTGGTGATCCATGGGCAAATTATCTGGGTGCTGGAGAGAGTTCAGGATTTGTTCTTTGATACTGTTAGACCCTGTGTGGAAATCCAGAAACATGGAGGTCAAAGGAGTACCCTGGGTTGTGTCTTGTGGTCTTTGGTCCCAGAGACCACGGCCATGTGGCCAAAAGGAAGCATGAAGGACACGCTTGAGCCAGGGAGGAAGTGATTCTCATTCATTTTTCTATAGTCAGGTAGGCATTTGTTAATTCAACAAATATCCATCATTCTGACTGCTGGGCATACTGTAGTGAAAAAGAGAAAGAAAATCCCTCAATTCATGGGGCTTACATTATATTAGGGAAGACAGACAATAACAGGTAAAGAAACAACATAATATCTGTATAGTAGCTTCCTACTGTTGCTGTAACAAAATATCAGAAACTTAGTGGCTTAAAATGCCACAGATTCATTATCTTACAGTTCTGAAGTTTAGAAGTCTGAAAATGGATCTTACGGGTTAAAATCAAAGTGTCAACAAGACCGCATTCTGAGAATCCATTTCCTTGCCTTTTGTAGCTTCTCGAGGCCACCTGCATTACTTGGCTCATGGCCCCCTTCCTACAACAGCCTCATTCTGACCTCTGTTTCCCCTGTTAATCTCCCTCCCTGACTCTGATCCTCCTGCTTCCCTCACATAAGTACTCTTGTCCCACTCAGACAATCCAGGATGATCTCTTCATCTTGATATCCTTTACTTAATTACATCTGCAAAGTCCCTTTTTCTATCCCTTTTGCTATGTAAACTGACAAACTTAATGACAGATTCTGGGGATTAGGATGTGACATCTTTGGGGACCATTATTCATCCAACCACAGTCAAGTCCTGACTACTATGAAGAAAAATAAAGCAGGATAAGCAGATGGAAGGTATGACTGGGGAGAAAAGGAATAAAAGGAGAGGTCAAATTGGGGTCTGATTATGTAAGATTTTTAAACTGTGGTAAGGACTTGGGAGTTTATTTTCAGTGTGTAGGGAAAACTCTGGAGGATTGGCCGAGTGTGGCATGACTTGGTTTACACTTTTGAAGGTTTACTTTTGATGCCACGTGGAGAAATTTTTAAGGAATTTTATTCCAAAGAAGAACAGAAAAAAAGGACTGAAGGACAATGCGTGGTCAAAGGAGGTGTTGTTGTTGCTTTTGTTTTTATTCATTTTTTCACATTAGAGATATACCAGCAAGTCTATGTGCCTGTGGGAGTAGTCTAGTAAAGGGGAAATGGGTGATACAGGAAGAGAAGGGATTAAAAGCAGAGGCAAAGTCCTTGGCTGGGCAAGAAGGCAATAGGATCCAGTGCACAAGAGGAGGGGTTAATGTACGATAGGAACAGAGACCATTCTTCCTTCATTAACAGGTGGGAAAGGTAGAACCAGAGGGAAGGGACAGACGTAGGGAGACCAGTACACCGCACCTATTTCCCTGGTGGAATAAGAAGCAAGGGCATTGCTAAATGCGTGGGGGGTTGGGGGGGGTTGTTACAGGAGAAAAATAAGCGTGAAATATTTGAGAGTGACAGAATGTTTTGGCTATGGAAATGTTGTAGGTCCCCTGGGCACTATTGAGAGCCACTTGAGGACTGTAGTCATTAATTTAAAGCCAGCAACATTGCATGCATGCTTTGGTTTCAGCCATGATCAACTGCTTGGGAACAGTAATGAAGAATATGAAAAGTTGGATTTGATCAAGATTAGAGTTTTGAATGTGAGCACAATGGAGAGAGAAGGGGAGAAGGGATTTGAGGGTGTGTAAGGGAACAATTATAAATATGGACTCTGACATTTAAGTTATATAAAGGAGCAAAGTGAGGACATGGGGCATTGAAGGACAGCAGAAAGAGGTAGGGTCAATGGATAGAAGGTCTCAGGGGGATAAAAAATTATTGGTATGGGGGTATTAGAGTGAGATGGAAAAATAGGAGGTAATGATCAGAGAGGGATGTCTCAAATTGAGATTTTGAAAGAGATATATGTAAGGGTAACAAAGCATACCATGGATTTGGATAACTAAGGTGCAATGGAAGACAAGAACATTAGAAGTAAAGACAAAGTGTTGGACAAATTATCCATATAGATATACAAACACAAAGGATAATAATAGAATAGGGATAGGGAAACTTCCAGTAATCCAGGGCCTAAATTCTTCAACTAATTAAGGCAAAAGATTAGAAGGATGGTAAGTGATTATTAAAAAGAGGGGTACCAAATAGCATAGTCAAAGACATTGGGTAGGGTCGGGGAGGCAGGGGAATGATGGTCTGGAAGTAGGAATGAGGAGTATTACCACTCTAGGTCCAGTGGTCCATGGGGTGGTGGGAAGGAAAACAGCCATCATTTGAGAAAGCTACAGTGAAAACACTGGCCTCAAGGGACAGCCAGATTTCCTTAGGAACGAGAAGATGGAAGGCACTTTGAAGCTTAGGATTTAGGGGATTTTGCTGATGACACTCAGTGAGTTCTAGAAAATACAGCTGCCAAGTTTAAGGCTCCGAGGTGTAGGAACTGGGGTCGGGAGAGAGCTGCACAGAGCCACGATGGGGATAATGCCCTGGGCACTCATGGGATTAGTCTGATGTTCTCTCAGGGCAGGAGCGAGAAAACATTTTCTGTAAAGAGCCAGACAGGTTTTGTGGAACATAAGTTCCCTGCCACGACGACCACTCAGCTCTGGCAGTGCAGCCTTAGACGTGCGTAAACGAATGAGGGTGGCTGAGTCCCAGTAAAACTTCATTAGCGGAAACTGGCAGTTAGCCGAGCCCTGCCTGAGGTGGAGTTGGTTGATGAGTTTTGGGGACTGTTATCTGGGTGGTTGCAGGGATAAAGCAGGTTGAGCTCAGAGGAGGGTGGTGGGAATAGTATTCTCACGGAGAGTTCATGTTATTCTAGGGCCCTGCCTCCTGCCAGCAGGGTGAGGGCTGGGTGTTCCCTGTGGCATCTGGACCTCTGTGGGCCCACTCAGACCCTGCTGTGGCCTCCTGGGTTTTAGCTAGACTAATGGGTAAATGGTGTGGTCACCCTCCAAAACACAAGTGAGGAAGGAGAGACATTGTTGAGGGAAAAATGTCGAGTTTCATTTATGATGTTGACTTTGAAGCGTCTGTGAGACATCCAAGTAGAGATGACCAGTTGGATTAGGATCTGGAGCTCACAAGATGTCTGGATAGGACATATAAAGTCCCTGTCCTTGGGTAAAGGATAAATTGAAGTCTCACTCAGGCTTTAATTGAAGGCAATCCCCTTGGGAACATTTAAGGGCAGGCAGAAATGGTTTCCAGTTTTATATATTGATAAAATCAATCCCATGTTTTCTAAACCCCATCCTCATTTTGTGCTGGATGGGCACCAAGATTCTGAAAAGTATGAGATGGAAAGTTTCCACTGTGCACAGATCAGATAAATGCACTACTTGTTTGAGGTTGTATAACCCAGGAATGAGTGCATGAAAAAAGTCTTGAACCTCCTGCAATTTTTCAGTAGAGCACAATGATTAATGAGTTGAGGGTTGAAATTCCCTCTCTCCTTTTGATGGGTCATTTTTCTGCCCATCATCACCTCTAGAAGAGGACAAAGAAATGAAATCATTTAACACTACTACCAATTAACAGCTTCTGTGGAGAAACTAATGGAAACTCTTGCATAAGTGGACGTTTTTAGCTTGTCTCTTTCTGTGTCTTGAGAACCCAGAAAATCAGTATGAGTTAGTAGAAATGTGATTTGTGCTGAGAATCTGAAGACCTGAATTTGAGGTGGTTTAGGTACAAACAGGACATGTGACCTTGGGTTCCTCACTTAACCTCTCTGCCCCGCAGTGTTCTTACTTGTAAAGTGCCAACTACATGCCAAGTATATGCCAGACACCTTGCATACTCCTTGCTTCGTTTAATAATTCCCACCTAAAACAAGGTTGCTGTGAGAGCCACGGGAAATGGATATAAAAGCACCTTGTAAACCATAAAGCAATACACCAACATAAGGCATTCTATAACACTAATCATGGGTTTTCAGTGGCCCTAATTGCCATAGAAATAGCAATCAGTTTACCCATGTCTGAAAGCCTCATTTTGGGGTTCAGTTTTCTTTTGTGTTTCTGTTTTTCTTCCTTTTTTTTTTTTTTTTTTGGATGTGCCCCACGGCATGTGGGATCCTTTTTCCCCCCGACCAGGGATCAAACCCACGCCCCCTGCATTGGAAGGACAAAGTCTTAACCACTGGACCACCAGGGAAGTCCCTGTGTTACTGTTTTTCATTATTGTTCTTAGGTTAAGGAACCAAACCTCCCATTTATTGCTTATGTTTTATTGCCAAACTCAGAAAAGGGAAGGTAAAGTTCTAAAATTCTTCAGTGACCTGAGGCCCAATCCTCTTACTAAATGTGCTGTGACTTTTGTAAACCCCAGTCTGCTGCCCTTTCTAAATCTCCCCTTAGCAAAGTAAAGGGTTTGGAAAAGGAATCCACAGGGGTGCTCTCTTCTGGGCTGAGGAGGCACTGCCATTAGAATATTATGGCATTCTTGCATTATAATTTACACCTGCGTTTCATGCATTTTATTCACTGCCAATAATTATTGAATAATTACTGTGTCCTCCCACCGCGGCCTCTCTGTGTACTCCCACTTCTTCCTAGGGTTTCAGCTAGATTGTTGCCTCTTGTAAGTTTCTTTCCTTCTGAAAAGGAGGCAGGTGGCTTGTAATTGTTATTTTTGAGCCAAGCATTTAAATAGGCAAGCTTTCTACCCAGTAGCCTATCCTATCTCCCTGGTTTCCGTGTGTACTGTTTACTGGAAGGAGAACAGGAAGCAGCTTGTCCTAGGAAGTCACTGCTACTTAAAGACCTTAAAATTCATGTGTTTGTGACTCCCGTGTTAACCTATTTTCATGTAGCAACTTCCAAATCTGCTAAGCTGATTTGAATGGAGATAAATTAGATCATTCGCAGCCCAACTCGCCTGCCAAATTCAAACTGGCACTTGAAGCACTTTATGTATATTTGGGGGCTTGTTGGAAGACAAAATCATCAAGACTTAGCTATAGTGAAGGAGTTTGTTTGTTTTCCTGTATGGAAAACAAGTTAACTCCCGCTTCTTTTTGTTTTTTACTCCTTTGCTGCAAAAAAAAAAAAAATAATAATAATAATAATAATTCCTCAGTCACCTGGTTAGTCTGTCTTCATATACATCCTCTTAAGTCAGAGATTTCTATCTTCTTGCCAGGAAACAAAAACTTCAGAAATTATAGATAAATCTAAAGTACTAGGTATAATCGGATTGCTTTACCTACATGATCTTTTAGTCATTTCAGTGTCACTGGGGAAAGTTTTGTTAAGACTGGAATCTTTACCCATCATTCCTTTCTGTTAAAAACCTATAATTACTCTCGGAACGAACTTAAACTTTTGTTACTTCCCAAAGAGTGCTTACTCTGAATCCTAAAGTGTTTATTGGGTTTTTGCCACCTACTTTACAACCACAATGAAACTCAATATATGATGGTTTAATAAACTAGTGTTTCTTGAGTCTGATTATTGAAATGGAGACAAAAGCTGTTCTGGACTCCAAAGCTTTCACATTATTTATTATTCCACACATTTATTATTGTGTATTTCACAATAAATACACAAAGGCTGCTTTGTGTATTTATTCAGACTTGGCACTTGTAACCAAAATGACCCAAGCCCTGGTATTACAGGATAATTGAATACTTATTATTAGAAGGTAAATTTTACTGGATAAATATGGACATTGCTCAAATTGGTGGTCCAATGTAACACCCAGCACTTACTAAGGCAAAGTTGTTTACGCTCATCTCTCAGTTAATCCTCACATCAAGGTCTCCCTAAAGCAGGTGGGTGGAAAGCAGGAAATAATATGATCCTCTGCGCTATAGCACAAGAGTTGAGCTACTTGAAATTGGTTTGGAAATCTAAGCTCGGGACACTCAGAGTATCGTCTTGTTCCCAGGAGCCTCCTCAGTTTCCAAGTGATTTTCCCATAAGAGAAGAGAAGATAATAAATAGAGTCATAGGAATGTTTGAAACTTCATTTTATGTTGCTGTAAATAATACATTCCTTTAAATAATATCCCTTTGTAAGCTCATTTATCACCTCACCCAGCCATCTCTATTATAAAAAACTCAGATTTGGGAGATGACAGATTGGCAGTCCCAATGCCCCAATTGTTATAAAATGTTTGATAAAGCTGAAGTCTGCCTTCATGTGTATTTTAGACATTGGTCAGTTTATTCATTTAATAACTTATTACTGAACATCTGTACATGTTAGATACCACACTAAGGGCTGGTGATAAAACAAATAAAACATAACCCTTCTCTCCCTAGGACCCTCAATGCTGCTAAATGTAAAATCAGAATCAAAATCTAGGAGGTGAGATTATTTACATAGAGAAAGGACTGACCTCAAGAAATAATCTGTGCATGGCCAAGATGTTACAACACATAACCAGTACACAATCACTTGTGTTGAGTCAGAGATATTAACTAATCCAAATACAGTAAATAGAAGAAGGTGAAATAATTCACTTACTCATATATCATGTATTTATCATTCGCATACCTTTCTGTGCCCTCACAGAACTTACAGCACTTATTTACCAGTGTCTCCCTCAGTTTTCCCAGCTGTGAATATATCCCCACATCCATTCAGTTGCCTAGACCAAATAGCAGGAATCATCCTTGATTCACCTCTTTCCTTCAACCTCAAACCTCCCCTGACCTCTCACCCCCAATTCAGAAGCAAACTTGGCCAACTCCAAAACACACTGAATGTACACTGTCTCACAGTCTGCAGTCACTGCTCTTGTCCAGCCCTGCCACCTCTCGTCTGGCCCTCGGTGGAGCCCTAACTGAGCTCCCTGCCTCTGCTCTGCCCTTCCAACCCCAGCACACACACCATCCATTTTCCAACTCAGCAGCCAGAGTAAACTTTTTAAAATGGAAACCAGCTGTATGTCAATTACATCTCAATTTAAAAAAAAAAAAAAAAGGAAACCAGATTGTGCCGATTGTGCCACTTATCAGCGCAAAGTGGCTCCCCTTGTACGGAATAAAATTCAAACTCCTTTTTTGGGGCCATGAAAGCACATATGATCTAGTCCCTGTCTTTCTCTCCAAGCTCAACTCCTACTATGATGGCCCACTCCCGGCCATACTGGACTTTCTGTGCCTCATATTCACCAACTTCCTTCCCACTTTGAGCCTTTGTACAGGCTGGTCCTCCTAATCTTTACGTGGCTGGTTCCCTCATCACTCAGATCACAGCATAGAGTTATAGCCTCAGACATCTTCCTTGAGCTCTCCCTTTACCATCATATCACCACCAGTTTAATTCTCCACATACCACTTATCACACTCTGGGGGTATCCCTTTTTATTGGTTTATTTGATTGTTGTTTGTCGACCACCATTAAAATGGAAGCTCCATGTCTATCTCGTTGTGCCTGAAACAGTGCCTGATAATGTATCCAATGCTCAATAAATATTTGTGGAATAAAAGGATGAATGATGTCAGCTAGAAAGGGGGGTGGGCAGAATGAGGAACTGGAGGGAGAGGAGGTGAGGAGAGGAGGAGAGATTGAGAGATGGAAAGATCTGGAGAGATGTTGACAGAGCAGGAAGAAGAGTGAGAGCCATGGAGACAGTGAGAGAAATTAACTGAGACTGAGAGTCCAAGGAAGGAAAGAAGTTAAATATGGCAGGAGAATAAAGTGGGGTGGGGAAGAGGGTGGAGAGGTGAGGAAGGAGAGGTGAGCGGCAGGCAGATCCTCAAGATGCCTGAAATCCAAGCAAAGGCATTTGTGCTTTACCCTATGGAACCCAGTTAAGGATTTTAAGCAGGGAAGTAGCAGGATCAGATATGTGTTTCAGAAAGATCACTGTGGCTGCAGCATAAAGAATGAATTAGAAGAGAGAAAAATTACACTAACAGAAAGGAATGGTCAGTGTGGCAGCTTAAACAAAGGGGAGTCAGAAAGCAAGGATTCGTCAGTGTTTTTTCCAGCACTGTCAGGGAAGAAGCAGTAAATCTGAGGATCGGAACATTCTAGTGAGTGCAGAGGAAGTATATAATGGTGGTGAAGAGTCTGGGCTTGGAGTCAGACAGACCTGGGTTTAACCTCAAATCTGTCACTCTGCAGTTTATGTGATCTAGCATAAGTTATCAATGCTAAGCCATAATTTCCTCTTCTGTAAAGTAGGAATAATAACTGCGAACATATAAACTGCTCAGCTTTCTCCCTGTTATGTGTGGATGCTAAATAAATATTAGTTTTAATGTGATATTATTAGGCGTGCTCTGTTATGGGCTTGAACGCTTCTAATATGTCACCCCACGAGTGGGATGAACTACACCTCCATAGCCTCCGCCTCTTTCGATACGATTCTCTGCAAGTCAAGCAACTCTCTGATTATTAACTTGACCTCCTACATGCCTGATTCATTGGTATCCTTGGCTGCCAATAAAAGCATATTTCCTGATGAATATTAATAAGATAACACCATGTTTACATTTAGTCTCTTTTGAGTTTTGTTAGCTTGAATCAGTCCCCTGAACTTATTCCTCTCTGGGAAAAACCAAACACAGAGGTGTGGGACCTCCAAGGCTGCTGTCCAGGCCCTGCCCAATGGCTGCACCAAAGGCCCAGGCCCAGGAGAGCAACCCCAGGGTGTCCTGGACAGCCATTCCCAGTTGTGCACATGGACTCCCATGCTTTGAATCTAATCACTCTTCTACATGATAACTCTTCCAATACTGAAAATTTTCTATTTTTCTTTTACCTCCCTCCACCAAATCTTCCCTTGAAGATGGATATCCTCATAGAATGAGAAATCACTGGGGCCGTTTTACAGTTCTGAGCTTCAAATGGGTCAGGAGTGACACTGGCTGAGACATTTCATGTGTTTTTCTTTTAATCTGTCTTTGGGGGAAAGAGCTATACCTGTTATAGACTTAATATTTTTAGAAATTTAATGGGCTCATTTAGAGGTAAATATTTTAAATGGGCCACCCACTCGTTGCCTTAACTGCACCTTACTGTGGCATTATCACAGAGGCTGCAAACCTCAGGGACCCAGAAACCTTTTAACACTCTGTTTAGTAAACGATAAACTCTTGGTTGATGATCTGAGTTCACTCTCCCTTAGTGCAGATCACGCTGCCGGGGCGGGTGATATTTCAGTCATTTGAATGTCAGTCTAAAAGCATGAACATCTCTGCCACACATCATCAGAGCCCCGGGTCATTTACACTTGTGGTTGTCTTACTTCACAGCCCAGAGCCTTCCCTGAGCTGCTGTCATTCTGACCCTGAGGCCGCCCTTCACAGCCTCCTGACTCCACGCCCCACATCCCCTTTCAAGCCGACACCGAGCAGAAGTTGACCTTGTCCCATCAACCACTTACCCACACAGACCCAATTAATCTTTGGTTGCCAGTCAATCTAACTCATTTTCCTCCTTGAATACTATAGAATCTCACAGAAGGGAAGTTTCGGCTTCATTTTCTTCCATGTGGAATGAACTGTGGCTGAAATGTAGATGGCTGCGCTATGGAAGGATTTGAGGACCCCTGGGGACCAAAGGTATCTTCTTGTCAGAGTGTCAGGGTGTGGGAACCTACCCCTACTCCTTTCTTTTGCTCCTTAGGGCTTCTTTCCAAGGATAAGAAATTCCTAGGTAAATAACCAATTGCTTCCAACCCGGAAGTCTGCTCTAAGACAGATTCCACACAAAAATAAGGCGAAACGGATGGAAAAAGGCACCAAAGAAGGCATTCTGAGTGTCTCAAGGTGTATGAGGGTGCTGGGTGCCTGTGCATAGTGGGTGCCCAAGTGAGTTTAACCATGACCCGACTTGGCTTCAGTCAAGAACACAAAAACATAAATCAGTTGTTATTTCAATAAATGTAGGGCAGAAGTCTATAATGAGGACTCGTTTCATCAGTAAGTGTTTAGAACATTCAAAATGCATTCAGACCACTTGTCAGATGATAACTGTTGTCTACATGAGATGCCTATATGGGCATTGACCTGGATTTTATGAGCTGCTCACCCGTGAGTAGAGTGAAGGTTTGATTTGGGGTGCAAGGACTGAAAAGAAAGACAGCATTGCCCATGGAATGAGAAACTCAAGCAGTGGGGAAGATCAGTGGTCCATCCCACATTCCAACACCGGGCAAAACATCCCATGGTGCCATCCCTGGAGTTTGTGAGGCCCACCCATTGTAACAACAGTTGGGGAATATACTTGGGTCCTGTGATAGGCAGAATAACAGCTCCCACCCCCAAAGTTGTCCATGTCCTAATCCCCGGAAACTTTGCATATGTTAAATTACATAGCAAAGGAGAATTAAGGTTACAGATAGAATTAAGTTCTCAATCAGCTCACCTGGAGATAGGTGAGATTATCCTCAATTATCTGGGTAGGCCAAATGTAATCACAAGAATCTTTAAAAGTAAAAGAGGGAAGCCGCAGAGGAGGCCAGAGTGATGATATAAGACGGACTTGACCCCTACTGCTGCTTTTGAAGATGGGAGAAGGGGGCCACGAGGCAAGAAATACAGATAGCAGGAAGAGTCAAGGACAGCTTCTCTCCTAGAGCCTGGAGAAGGAACACAGCCCTGTGGGTACCTTGACTGGAGCCCCGTGAGACCCACATTGGACTTATAATCTATAGAACATGTAAGATAATACATGTGTGTTGTTTTAAGCCATTCAGTTTGTGATCACCGTTACAGCAGCCCCAGAAAACTAATACAGGTCCCTTCTGAGGTGGAGATCCAGATGCCCTCCCACCAGGGATAATTTATCCAAAGTAGTGAACCATTTTTCAGTCTCTGAGGAGAGCACCTTCTCATCTTTTACCAAAAGCTAAAAGCTTCCCAATTCCACTCTCTCTTGTGGCATATGCTATTCAGACCAGCTCCTCTGTGGCCATAGGCACTCATAAGCCCTGGGTGGGCAGCAGAATGCTAAGGGAAGAACATCCGTTATTGGAAGTCAATGTGAAACTTACCTTAGAACTTTTTAGCCTACTACTTCAAAAGAAGAGCTAAACTTGAAGGGCATTGTTAGGGATCTGACTGCGCAGCTTTAGCAAAACAAATTCAGAGACAAAATGTGTCCTATATCTCTAGTTTACCTTTATTGTTCCAAAGAATAGCAGGGATCTTAGAAGACTGTCATCTTACAGCACAGTGTGTGGAGTTAGAGATGGAGGGGCAGTACTAATGGAGCTGCCTTGCTTTAGTAGGTTTAAGGAAAATCCTTAACATTATTTTCCTGCCGTTTTCTAAATTAAATTTATAAGAAATATTATGTATCCTGCTGTGCAGTGTGAAAGCTGTATTCTTGTGAAGGGCTTATAATCATATTTTAAAAGCTGGAGGGTGAAGTTTGTTCATGCCATCAAAGTCACAAAGTAAAAAATAGAGCTTTACCTTGTGCATTTTTATAATTGTAATACTTTTTGATGTATATAACACCACAAAATGCTTCCCTGATATTGTTTCATTAATCCTCAGAACATCCCCACTGGAGAGGTAAATTTTTATCTCCACTTTGCATATGGGAAAACTGAGGCACAGTGAGTGTCAGCAATTTGCCTTGGCCTGCTAGTGGGTTGGCCTCACAGCTGGCACCGAAACGCCAGGATCTTAGCCCGAAGACGATTCACGCCATTCATCAGACAACAGTCATCTTGCTAATCTACCTCTCGGCAGGTACAGAAATAACTCTAGGAGGACTTCTGCATCGCTCAAACTGTATCTTCAAGTTCCTCAAGAGAAAAACCCTATAAATAGATTTTCTGTTAATTCCACTACATCTGCTTAAAATAATTATGAACAGTCAGTAGTTTGGAGTGGGAGGGTTCACAGTGGGGGCGTTTTGAAAATTTAGTGGGAAATGTGGATGCTCTGGGAAAACCCAACAGGGACTGAGTTTGGGGAGCCAGAACAGGACTGTCGGGGAAGCTGGAAGCTCCCACAGCCACTTGCCCACCAGAAGCACTCAACTCCTCTCAGACCAGGGAACTCCAAACCTTTTGGGAAGTCATGTTCCTGGGCAGAGAGGTTACTCCTCTTTTTCTACAGGCTTTGATTTTACCCTGGCTCTCAAGACACTGCTTTACATGCTTTCAACCACTGATTATGCCCCAGGCTTGAACATCTCGATAGAAAACTACAGTAACTTAAACTCTTTACCCCTGCCCTGTGCCTTTGCAGGAGCAGAAGGTCCAAAATCTCCTTCTCTCTGCTTGTTCCCTCAGCTGTGTGTCCCTGAGCAACATAGAACCAAAGTCTTGAGAATCTTACAAACAACAGAGGTGAATAAATGATGTTTTAAGCCCCACTATGTACAGGCATTAATCTCGGTATGTCACTCCTGCAGCCTCACTAGAATTAGGCTGCCCCTGTTGTTTAAGGGCGTTTTATCCTCAACAACCTTTAATAAAAATATTGGGACATTGTTCCTAGTTCTTCTTCCTGAGAACTTATTTAAAACAAAGGTAGTCAATTTATTTGGATAATTAACGTTTTCTATGCCTTTCTTCGTATGCCCATACGCTGTATGTGCCACTAAGTGTGTTGCAAATGCTCAGTTGTTCTGTGAGTTATTTATACAAATAGTTGATTGACTATAGCTGCACAGAAGCACATTTTAGAGCAAAGTTTCCATTCCAGGATTAAGGTTAACAATGGGGAGACAAGGGGCTTGCTCTGCCTGTTCCCTCCTGGACAGGGTAGGTGGTCTTACACAGTGTTGTTTCTCACACAGGGTGTGGGGCACCAACTGGAGTGTTTCCCAGACCTGCCAGCAGAGCCCCAGCCGTATCCTCTCACTTCAGATCGTTCCAGTCTGTGCCAGTGGTTTCATGCTGCCAGCACCCCGGGCTCTAAGGGTTCCCGCTGGCCACAAGCATGCTCAGCCTGAGAGGAGGAACTGTCAGAGGCACTGGGGAGTGACCACCGCTGACGCAGCCCTAACCAGACGTGAATTGGGATGAGTGAATCAGTGTTCCACCCTCCTGGCCTCTCAGGTAGAATACTTCTGAGGCATATTCTATACCATCTCCCAGAGGTCCCTTAGAGGATGCAACCCAGTCGCCCACAGAAGTAACCTGTCCTCTGAGCACCCTGTCTTGGCTTCCTTCAATTCCCAATCTCACTTCCCCACTCCCTGTTGTCCCCTCCTGGAATAACTTCCCAAATAAACTCAATGTTGGCTTCTGGGGGTACCCAACCTAACTCACCCATGTTTCCTGGACTTCTGTCTTCCTATTGAATCATAGAGTTGCACGTGACCTTCCAAATCATCTAGCTTCTGACAGACCTTTGGGGGTGGAGGAAGGGCAAGAAAGCAGGACTCTGGCCATTTTCTTCAGCTAGAGCAGGGGAATTTCTATGTGATTTACTCTCATCTTCCAGGTAATATTCCACTTGAACTAAAGGCTCTAAACCTTGAAAAAGTTGCTTGAAAACCATAGATCTAAGGAAATGTATTTCCCTATCCAGGAACCCCCTCTGTGTTAGTTTCCTATTGCTGCTGTAATAAATTACCACAAACTTTAAAACTACAGAAATTCATTTTTTCACAGTTCTGAAGGACAGAAGTCTGAAATCAAGGTGTCAGCAAGGCCAGTTTGCTCCAGAGGCTCTGTGGGAGAGTCTTTCCTGCCTCTTCCAGTTTCTGGTGGCTTCAGGCATTCCTTGGTTTGTGACAGCGTCACTCCAATCTCTGCCTCCATCTTCACATGACCTTCTCCATTGGCTTTGCATCCTCTCACCTTTTGTCTTTCACAAGGACTGTTCTCATTGGATTTAGTGCCCACCCAGATAATCCAGGATGATCTTAACTTATTTATATCTGCAGAGATCCTTTTTCCAAATAAGATCATATTCACAGGTTCTTGGGGTTAAGACATGGACAGATCTTTTGGGAGCCACCATTCAACTCACAACATCATCCATGGTGTCTCTGGCCATCACAGCACAAACCTGTAATGATTAGCAACTCCTTCTCTCACAAGGCAGGTGATTCCATCTTTGCTAAACTCAGATTCATAAAGAGAGTCTTCTTACTGTGCCGAATATTGTGCCCAAATTGACTCTCTATAACTTTCCTCCATCAGTCCTGCTTCTGCCTATGGAGATATCCAGGGGAAATTCAGTTCCTTTCCAATGAGATTAATGAATTGAGCTGAGCCTAAAAATTTGGGGTCAGAAAAATTTGGAAGTTTGTGACTTCAGGGCAATCTGGACAACTAATTCAACCTAATTCATCAAATATTATGTGTTTACTTTGTGCAATGCACTGTGGTGGATGGTGCAGACGATTCTAAGATGGGTAAGAGAATCCAGGATCCAGTTTGTGAGCATCTAGCAGGGCCACAGGATGTGTTCACACATAACTATTACACAACTTACAATAAGACAAGGTAGAAGGTGATGGAGGTCATAAAAGAGGCTTAACAAAGTGCACTGGGAGTTAGATGACAGAGAATGTACCTTGCCATCCTCTCCAATCTATTCTCCACAAAGAAGCCAAAATAAGTTTTAAAAAAAGCTGAGCATGTTCTTTCAGGCTCAAAACGATACAGTGGTTTTTCATGAAAAAAAAAAAAAAAAATTGAACTCCTAGTATAGCCTTCAAATCTTCTTCTGACTGGGCCCCTGCCTGCCTCTCAACCTTGTCATGTACATATTCTTCCTTGCTTCCTGGAAAGGCACCAACCACATGAATCCATGTTTAGTTTTTCAGTTATGCCAAGCTCTGTCCTGCCCCAGGGCCACCTCCCCAGTTACTCCCCGAGGCTGGAACCCTCTCACCCCCAATTTTTTCACCAGTTAGGTCTCAGACTCAAAGAAGACTCTCTTGATTCTTTCATAGCACCATAACGTTTCTTTATACCATTTATTACAGTTTGCCATCACACACCTAGGTGTGTGGTTGTTTGAAGTGGTTCTTTGCTATTCAACAGCAAGTTCATCAGGGCTATTATTTCCCACAATGCCCTCATGGCCTATCACAGTGCCTGATGATAGATGTTCAATAAAGGCATTTGCCAAACAAGTGATTCAATGATGAAAGAACAAGAGCAACCAGATGAAAGTTCCTGCAGGAGGTGACATATGAGGAGAATTTTGAAGAAATGGTAGAGTTGGGGCAGGAAAAACCTTCCAGAAGAGTGAAGAATGTATAAATGGGAAGTTCAGGGCTTACTCTTTGGAACATGGCAAATAACAGAGTTTAGTTTAATATAAGGATATGTCTAGGGCAGGGATCCACCAACTTTTCCATAAGGGGCTGAATAGCAAAGATTTTAGGCTTTATGAGCCATGGAGTCTCTGTGGCAACTACTCAGCTCTGCCACTGCAGTGTGAAAGGTGACAGAGATAGCATGTGAACAGGTGGGTGGGCTTGTGTTCTAACAAAACTTTATTTACAAAAATACGTGATAGGGACTTCCCTGGTGGTGCAGTAGTTAAGAATCCACCTGCCAGTGCAGGGCACATGGGTTCGAGCCCTGGTCTGGGAAGATCCCACATGCCGTGGAGCCACTAAGCCCACAAGCCACAACTACTGAAGCCTGCATGCCTAGAGTCCATGCTCTGTAACAAAGAGAAGCCAACACAATGAGAAGCCTGTGCACGCAACGAAGAGTAGCCCCCGCTCACTGCAACTAGAGGAAGCCCGCGCGCAGCAATGAAGACCCAACACAACCAAAAAATTAATTAATTAATTAATTAATTTTAAAAAAATTAGGTGATGGACCAAATTAGGCCAGTGGGTTGCAGTTTGCTGGTCCCTGGTCCAGGGAATAATGAGAGGGTTACCATTCATTTGAGTCTGGTACAGCACCCTGAATCCTAAACTGTGGATTCAATAAGTTACCAGACAGGTAATAGGCCCACATATGGCCCAAAAAGCCATAGCAAGTTTTTAGGTATGTGATTAAAGTGATTTTTTAGTATGGTTAATCTGGCAGCATCTTCTGATAACTGAATCGGAAGAGATTAGAGACACAGAGAGGAGCAGTTGGGAGTCTATTGTAATAATAATAATCTAGGTAAGAGATGATAAGAGCCTTACTTGAAAAGAATGAACGTGAAGCAATAAGGGAAACTGAAATATTAAGTCTGAGGTCTTCATCCCGGGTATTAGAAAATAGTGCAAGGCTAGTAGGGAAAGAACAGGCAAGTGAGGAGGAAGAAGAGCTTTGGTGTTGAGGGAAAATGGCCAGCTGAGTTCCCACATGTGCAGTTTAGGTAAGAGGAGAACATACAATGGGATATATAACAGATGAGAGAAAATTTAGGGTTCAAGCTAGGGATTCGTGCTGTGGATGCAGACTTGGGTGAAAGCCTGAGTGAGTGGAGAGAGGGAGGGTGTGGTGCCTGAGGACAGATGTTGGCGATGATCTTCACTGAGACACTGTGTGGAGGAAGAAAGTGTTAGTAAGTGACCCAGGATAGCAGAGGCCACGGGAAGCAACCAGGGAAGGTTCCACAAGGAAAGGTGAAATCAGGCCCAAACAAATTCCTGTCCAGAAAACCAACAAAAAACAAATCTGTTTCTGGAATTATTTTTTAAACTATATTCACAACATGGTGCATTAACCAGAAATGATGCACAAAAATTAGCCAGAGTGAGACTGGCCTTAAGGTTGGCACCGCTCTGTTCAATTCAAGAATGAACATGAGGGGCGGAGGCAAGATGGCATACTAGGAGGATGTGGAATTCTCATCTCCTCACAACTAGCGTAACTACCAGGCACTGGTGGGGGACCATGGACACCTAAGGGGACAGGAGGAATGCCCAGTTACCGGCTTGTGGGACCTTGGTTCCCAGGCCAGAGGTTGTACCCAGGCTCCTGTGGTGGGAGCTCCAAGTCCAAACCGCTGGACTGACAGAGAACCTCAGACCCCAGGGAATATCAATTGGAGTGAGGCCTCCCAGAGATCCTAATCTCAGCACCAAGACCCAGCTCAATCTAACTGCCTGCAAACTCCAGTGCTGGACATCTCAGGCCAAACAACCAGTAAGACAGGAATACAGCACCACCCATCAAAAAAAAAAAAAAAAAAAAACCACAAAAAATCATGTTACAGACGAAGGAGCAAGGTAAAATCCTACAAGACCAAATAAATGAAGACAAAATAAGCAACCTGCCTGAAAAATAATTCAGAGTAATGATGGTAAAGATGATCCAAAATCTCGGAAACAGAATGGAGAAAATACAAGAAACATTTAACAAGGATCTAGAAGAACTAAAGAGCAAACAGTGATGAACAACACAATTACTGAAATTAAAAACACTCTAGAAGGAATCAATAACAGAATAACTGAGGCAGAAGAACAGATAAGTGAGCTGGAAGATAAAATGGTGGAAATAACTGCCAGGGAGCAGAATAAAGAAAAAAGAATGAAAAGAATAGAGGATAGTTTCAGAAACCTCTGGGACAATGTTTAAAGCACCAACATTCGAATTATAAGGGTCCCAGAGGAAGAAAAAAGAAAAGGTCTGAGAAAATATTTGAAGAGATTATAGTCAAAAACTTCCCTAACATGGGAAAGGAAATAGTCAATCAACTCCAGGAAGCACAGAGAGTACCATACAGGATAAACCCAAATAGGAACACACTGAGATACATATTAATCAAACTATCAAAAAATAATACAAAGAAAAAATATTAAAAGCATCCAGAGAAAAGCAACAAATAACATACAAAGGAATACCCATAAGGTTACCAGCTGATCTTTCAGCAGAAACTCTGCAAACCAGAAGAGAGTGGCAGGACATATTTAAAGTGATGAAAGCGAAAAACCTACAACCAAGATTATTCTACCCAGCAAGGATCTCATTCAGATTCAATGCAGAAATTAAAACTTTTACAGATAAGCAAAAGTTAAGAGAATTCAGCTCCACCAAACCAGCTTTACAACAAACGCTAAAGGAACTCCTCTAGGCAGGAAACACAAGAGAAGGAAAAGACCTACAAAAACAAACCCAAAACAGTTAAGAAAATGGTACTAGGAACATACATATTGATAATTACCTTAAATGTAAATGGATTAAAGGCGCCAACCAAAAGATAGACCGGCTGAATGGATACAAAAACAAGACCTGTACATATGCTGTCTACAAGAGACCCACTTCAGACCTAGGCACACATAGAGACTGAAAGTAAGGGGATGGAAAAACATATTCCATGAAAATGGAAATCAAAAGAAAGCTGGAGTAGAAATTCTCATATCAGACAAAATAGACCTTAAAATAAAGACTATTACAAGAGACAAGGAAGGACACTACATAATGATCAAGGGATCCATCTAAGAAGATGATATCACAATTGTAAATATTTATGCACCCAACATAGGAGCACCTCAATACATAAGGCAAATGCTACCAGCCATAAAATGGGAAATCGACAGTAACACAATCAGAGTAGGGGACTTTAACACCCCACTTTCACTAATGGACAGATCATCCAAAATGAAAATAAATAAGGAAACACAAGCTTTAATTGACACATTAAACAAGATGGACTTAATTGATATTTATAGAACATTCCATCCAAAAACAACAGATTACACTTTCTTCTCAAGTGCTCATGGAACATTCTCCAGGATAGACCATATCTTGGGCCACAAATCAAGCCTTGGTAAATTTAAGAAAATAGAAATTGTATCAAATATCTTTTCCGACCACAGTGCTATGAGACTAGGTATCAATTACAGGAAAAAAATCTGTAAAAAATACAGACACATGGAGGCTAAACAATATGCTACTAAATAACCAAGATATCACTGAAGGAATCAAAGAGAAAATCAAAAAATACTTAGAAACAAATGAAAACATGATGACCCAAAACCTGTGGGATTCAGCAAAAGTAGTTCTAAGAGGGAAGTTTACAGCAATACAATCCTACCTCAAGAAACAAGAAAAAACTCAAATAAACAACCTAACCTTACACCTAAAGCAATTAGAGAAAGAAGAACAAAAAAAACCCTAAAGTTAGCAGAAAGAAAGAAATCATAAAGATCAGATGGGAAAAAAATGAAGGAAACAATAGCAAAGATCAATAAAACTAAAAGCTGGTTCTTTGAGAAGATAAACATAATTGATAAACCATTAGCCAGACTCATCAAGAAAAAAAGGGAGAAGACTCAAATCAACAGAATTAGAAATGAAAAAGGAGAAGTAACAACTGACACTGCAAAACTACAAAGGATCATGAGAGATTATTACAAGTAACTATATGTCACGAATATGGACAACCTGGAAGAAACGGACAAATTCTTAGAAAAGCACAACCTTCCGGACTGAACCAGGAAGAAATAGAAAATATAAACAGACCAATCACAAGTAATGAAATTGAAACTGTGATTAAAAATCTTACAGCAAACAAAAGCCCAGGACCAGATGGCTTCACAGGTGAATTCTATCAAACATTTAGAGAAGAGCTAACACCTATCTTTCTCAAACTATTCCAAAATATAGCAGAGGGAGGAACACTCCCAAACACATTCTACAAGACAACCATCACCCTGATAACAAAACCAGACAAAGATGTTACAAAAGAAGAAGACTACAGGCCAATATCTCTGATAAACATAGATGCAAAAATCCTCAACAAAATACTAGCCAACAGGATCCAACAGCACATTAAAAGGATCATACACCATGATCAAGTGGGTGTTATCGCAGGAATGCAAGGATTCTTCAACATATGCAAATCAATCAATGTGATATACAATAACAAACTGAAGGAGAAAAACCATATGATAATCTCAATAGATGCAGAAAAAGCTTTGACAAAATTCAACACCCATTTATGATTAAAAACCCTCCAGAAAGTAGGTATAGAGGGAACCTACCTCAACATAATAGAGGCCATATATAACAAACCCACAGCCAACATCATTCTCAATGGTGAAAAACTGAAACAATTTCCTCTAAGATCAGGAACAATACAAGGTTGCCCACTCTCACCACGATTATTCAACATAGTTTTGGAAGTTTTAGCCACAGCAATCAGTGAAGAAAAAGAAATAAAAGGAATCCAAATTGGAAAAGCAGAAGTAAAACTGTCACTCTTTGAAGATGACCTGATACTATACATAGAGAATCCTAAAGATGCTACCAGAAAACTACTAGAGCTAATCAATGAATTTGGTAGAGTAAAAGGATACAAAATTAATGCACAGAAATCTCTTTCATTCCTATACACTAATGATGAAAAATCTGAAAGAGAAATTAAGGAAACACTCCTATTTAGCATTGCAACAAAAAGAATAAAATACCTAGGAATAAACCTACCTAAGGAGACAAAAGACCTGTATGCAGAAAACTATAAGACACTGACGGAAGAAATTAAAGGTGATACAAACAGATGGAGAGATATACCATGTTCTTGGATTGGAAGAATCAACATTGTGAAAATGACTATACTAACCAAAGCAATCTACAGATTCAGTGTAATCCTTATCAAACTACCAATGGCATTTTTCACAGAACTAGAACAAAAAATTGCACAATTTGTATGGAAACACAAAAGACCCTGAATAGCCAAAACAATCTAAGAAAGAAAAAAGGAGTTGGAGGAATCAGGCTCCTGGACTTCAGACTATACTACAAAGCTACGTTAATCAAGACAGTATGGTACTGGCACAAAAACAGAAATATAGGTAAATGGAACAGGATGGAAAGCCCAGAGATAAACCCATGCACATATGGTCACCATATCTTTCATAAAGGAGGAAAGAGTATACAATGGAGAAAAGACAGTCTCTTCAATAAGTGGTGCTGGGTTTGAGTCCTCTCCATATTTTTCTTGATGAGTCTGGCTAATGGCTTATCAATTTTGTTTATCTTCTCAAAGAACCAGCTTTTAGTTTTACTGATCTTTGCTATTGTTTTCTTTGTTTCTATTTCATTTATTTCCACTCTGATCTTTATGATTTCTTTCCTTCTGCTAACTTTGAGTTTTGTTTGTTCTTCTTTCTCTAGTTCCTTTAGGTGTAAGGTTAGATTGTTTACTTGAGATTTTTCTTGTTTCTTTAGGTAGGCTTGTATAGCTATAAACTTCCCTCTTAGAACTGCTTTTGCTGCATCCCATAGGTTGTGGATCATCGTGTTTTCATTGTCATTTGTCTCTAGGTATTTTTTGATTTCCTCTTTAATTTCTTCAGTGATCTCTTGGTTATTTAATAACGTATTGTTCAGCCTCCATGTGTTTGTGTTTCTTACGTTTTTTTCCCTGTAATTCATTTCTAATCTCATAGCGTTGTGGTCAGAAAAGATGCTTGATATGATTTCAATTTTCTTAAATTTACTGAGGTTTGATTTGTGACCCAAGATGTGATCTATCCTGGAGAATGTTCCGTGCACACTTGAGAAGAAAGTGTAATCTGTTTTTGGATGGAATGTCCTATAAATATCAATTAAATCTATCTGGTCTATTGTGTCATTTAAAGCTTCTGTTTCCTTATTTATTTTCATTTTGGATGATCTGTCCATTGGTGTAAGTGAGGTGTTAAAGTCCCCCACTATTATTGTGTTACTGTCGATTTCCTCTTTTATAGCTGTTAGCAGTTGCCTTATGTGTTGAGGTGCTCCTATGTTGGGTGCATATATATTTATTATTGTTATATCTTCTTCTTGGATTGATCCCTTGATCATTATGTAGTGTCCTTCCTTGTCTCTTGTAACATTCTTTATTTTAAAGTCTATTTTATCGGATATGAGTATAGCTACTCCAGCTTTCTTTTGATTTCCATTTCCATGGAATATCATTTTCCATCCCCTCACTTTCAGTCTGTATGTGTCCCTAGGTCTAAAGTGGGTCTAAATTAGAAATGAAAAAGGATAAGTTACAACAGACACTGCAGAAATACAAAGCATCCTGGAGACTACTACAAGCAACTCTAGGCCAATAAAATGGACAACCTGGAAGAAATGGACAAATTCTTAGAAAGGGATAACCTTCCAAGACTGAACCAGGAAGAAACAGAAAATATGAACGGACCAATCACAAGTAATGAAATTGAAACTGTGATTAAAAAGCTTCCAACAAACAAAAGTCCAGGACCAAAAAAAAAAAAAAAAAAAAAAAAAAGTCCAGGACCAGATGCCTTCACAAGTGAAATCTATCAAACATTTAGAGAAGAGCTAACACCCATCCTTCTCAAACTCTTCCAAAAAATTGCAGAGGAAGGAACACTCCCAAACTCATTCTATGAGGCCACCATCACCATGATACCAAAACCAGACAAAGATACTACAGAAAAAGAAAATTAAAGACCAATATCACTGATGAATATAGAGGCAAAAATCCTCAACAAAATACTAGCAAACAGAATCCAACAGCACATTAAAAGGATCATACACCACAATCAAGTGGGATTTATCCCAGGGATGCAAGGATTCTTCAATATATGCAAATCAATCAATGTGATACACCATATTTAAAAATTGAAGAATGAAAACCATATGATCATCTCAATAGATGCAGAAAAAGCTTTTGACAAAATTCAACACCGATTTATGATAAAAACTCTCTATAAAGTGGGCATAGAGGGAACCTACCTCAACATAATAAAGGCCATATACGACAAACCGAGAGCAAACATCATTCTCAATGGTAAAAAACTGTAAGCATTTCCTCTAAGATCAGGAACGAGACAAGGATGTTCACTCTCACGCCTATTATTCAACATAGTTTTGGAAGTCCTAGCCATGGCAATCAGAGAAGAAAAAGAAATAAAAGGAATACAAATTGGAAAAGAAGAAGTAAAACTGTCACTATTTGCAGATGACATGATACTATACATAGAGAATCCTAAAAATGTCACCAGAAAACTACTAAAGCTCATCAATGAATTTGGTAAAGTAGCAGGATACAAAATTAAGGCACAGAAATCTCTTGCATTCCTATACTAATAATGAAAAATCTGTAAGAGAAATTATGGAAACACTCCCATTTACCATTGCAACAAAAAGAAAAAAATACCTAGGAATAAACCTACCTAGGGGGACAAAAGACCTGTATGCAGAAAACTATAAGACACTGATGAAAGAAATTAAAGATGATACCAACAGATGGAGAGATATTCCATGTTGTTGGATTGGAAAAATCAATATTGTGAAAATGACTATACTACCCAAAGCAATCTACAGATTCAATGCAATCCCTATCAAATTACCAACGGCTTTTTAAACGGAACTAGAACAAATCATCTTAAAATTTGTATGGAGACACAAAAGACTCCGAATAGCCAAAGCAGTCTTGAGGGAAAAAAACGGAGCTGGAGGAATCAGACTCCATCACTTCAGACTATACTACAAAGGTACAGTAATCAAGACAATATGGTACTGGCAAAAAAACAGAAATATAGATCAATGGAACAAGATAGAAAGCCCAGCGATAAACCCACACACCTATCGTCAACTAATCTATGACAAAGGAAGCAAAGATATATAATGGAGAAAAGACAGTCTCTTCAATAAGTGGTGCTGGGAAAACTGGACAGCTACATGTAAAAGAATGAAATTAGAATACTCCCTAACAGCATACACAAAAATAAACTCAAAATGGATTAGAGACCTAAATATAAGACCGGACACTATAAAACTCTTAGAGGAAAACATAGGAAGAACACTCTTTGACATAAATCTCAGCAAGATCTTTTTTGATCCACCTCCTAGAGTAATGGAAATAAAAACAAAAATAAACAAATGGGACCTAATGAAACTTCAAAGCTTTTGCACAGCAAAGGAAACCATAAACAAGACGAAAAGACAACCCTAAGAATGGGAGAAAATATTTGCAAACGAATCAACGGACAAAGGATTAATCTCCAAAATATATAAAGAGCTCATGCAGCTCAATATTAAAAAAACAAACAACCCAATCCAAAAATGGGCAGAAGACCCAAATAGACATTTCTCCAAAGAAGACATACAGATGGCCTAGAAGCACATGAAAAGATGCTGAACATCACTAATTATTAGAGAAATGCAAATCAAAACTACAATGAGGTATCACCTCACACCAGTTAGAATGAGCATCATCAGAAAATCTACAAACAACAAATGCTGGAGAGGGTGTGGAGAAAAGGGAACCCTCTTGCACTCTTGGTGGGAATGTAAATTGATACAGCCCCTATGGAGAACAGTATGGATGTTCCTTAAAAAACTAAAAATAGAATTACCATATGATCCAGCAATCCCACTACTGGGCATATACCCAGAGAAAACCGTAATTCAAAAGGACACATACACCCCAATGTTCATTGCAGCACTATTTACAATAGCCAAGTCATGGAAGCAACCTAAATGCCCATCAACAGACGAATGGATAAGGAAGAAGTGGTACATATATACAATGGAATATTACTCAGCGATAAAAAGGAATGAAATTGGGTCATTTGTTGAGACATGGATGGATGTAGAGACTGTCATACAGAGTGAAGTAAGTCAGAAAGAGAAAAATATATATATATATTAATGCATGTATATTAATGCATGTATGTGGAATATACACATGTGGAATATACACATGTGGAATATACACATATATACACAATATATATATATATATTAATGCATGTATATTAATGCATGTATGTGGAACCTAGAAAAATGGTTCAGATGAACCGGTTTGCCGGGCAGAAATTGAGACACAGATGTAGAGGACAAACATTTGGACACCAAGAGGGGAAAACCACGGTGGGGTGGGGATGGTGGTGTGATGAATTGGGCGATTGGGATTGACATGTATACACTGATGTGTATAAAATTGATGACTGATTTAAAAAAATAAAAAATAAAAAAAAATAAATGGTGCTGGGAAAACTGGACAGGTACATGTAGAAGAATGAAATTAGTACACTTCCTAACACCATACACAAAAATAAACTCAAAATTGATTAAAAACCTAAATGTGAGACCAGACACTATAAAACTCTTAGAAGAAAACATAGGCAGAACACACTATGACATAAATTACAGCAAGTTCCTTTTTGACCAACCTCCTAGAGAAATGGAAATAAAAACAAAAATAAACAAATGAGACCTAATGAAACTTAAAAGCTTTTGCACAGCAAAGCAAACCATAAACAAGATTAAAAGATAACCCTCAGAATGGGAGAAAATATTTGCAAATGAAGCAACTGACAAAGGATTAATCTCCAAAATATAAAAGCAGCTCATGCAGCTAAATATCAAAAAAACAAACAATCGAATCCAAAAATGGGCAGAAGACCTAAATAGACATTTCTCCAAAGAAGATATACAGATTGCCAACAAACACATGAAAAGACGCTCAACATCACTAATCATTAGAAAAATGCAAATCAAAACTACAATGAGGTATCACCTCACACTAGTCAGAATGGCCATCATTAAAAAATCTACAAACAATAAATGCTGGAGAGGGTGTGGAGAAACTGGCACCCTCTTGCACTGTTGGTGGGAATGTAAATTGATACAGCCACTCTGGAGAAGAGTACGGGGGTTCCTTAAAAAACTAAAAATACAATTACCATATGACACAGCAATCCCACTACTGGGCATATACTGTGAGAAAACCATAATTTAAAAAGAGTTATGTACCACAGTGTTAATTGCAGCCCTATTTACAATAACCAGGACATGGAAGCAACCTAAGTATCCATCGATAGATGAATGGGTAAAGAAGATGTGGGACATATATACAGTGGAATATTACTCAGCCATAAAAGGAAACAAAATTGAGTTATTTGTAGTGAAGTGGATGGACCTAGAGTTTGTCATATAGAGTGAAGTAAGTCAGAAAGAGAAAAAGATATACTGTATGCTAACACATATATATGGAATCTAAAAAGAAAAAAAATGGTTCTGATGAACCTAGGGGCAGGACAGGAATAAAGACACAGACGTAGAAAATGGACTTGAGCACACCAGGGAGGGGAAAGGGTAAGCTGGGACGAAGTGAGAGAGTATCATTGACATATACACACTACCAAATGTAAAATAGATAGCTAGTGGGAAGCAGCTGCATGGCACAGGGTAATCGTCTTTGTGCTTTGGGACCACACAGAGGGGTGGGATAAGGAGGGTGGGAGGGAGATGCAAGAGGGAGGGGATATGGGCATTTACATATGCATATAGCTGATTCACTTTGTTATACAGCAGAAAATACACACACTGTAATGCAGTCATACTCCAATAAAGATGTTAAATAAATAAATAAATAAAAAGCAGAGGTAAAAAAAAAAAAAAAGAACGAACGTGACACAGAAAAGCGACAGACCTATTTGCTTTCTTTATCCTAGGCAGCCTTGCATATGTCAAATGACCTGAAAAAATTCAATAATCTGTTCATTTGCTATAGTCTCTCTCTGAGACTCCATCGATCGGTGATTTATCAGAGCAGCTGGGGGTTGCACAGGGGCATTCTCTGCATTTGCTTTGATGCTCTGATGCCAAAGCTCATTATCATGACCGAAGGCGGTTATTTCCACAGAAAACAATGGCTCGTGGTTAATACCACCCTGTTGGCATATAACAGGGGAGATGACTGGCAATAATGCGAGAGCAGAGAGTTCACTGCAGCTCATGTCTGTCCTTCAGCTGAAGCCTATTGGCACTGTGCTCTCATGCTGCCCTGCATTCCCAGGAAGAGTGGGCTGTGTTTGTTCTTAGAACAAAGGCTCAGCATCCTCCTTGGTCCTAGCTAAAATCAGGAGGGATGATGTCCATCGGCAGAGGACTGACAAAGGCTGATTTCACTGGATTTTTTTACCTCTCACTCTCTAAGGCAAAGGCATTTGACTGCAGATTCATGTGGTTAGGCCAGCAGAGAAATTAGCAGAAGGAGGGAAGCAATGATCCCAAACAACCTTTCCTGGAAAGGGGCCAATTTATCCTCACCTGCTGATCTCTGCACACTTTCCAGGTACTCTTGAATTTAAATTACTGTTTATGGGCTTCCCTGGTGGCACAGTGGTTGAGAATCTGCCTGCCAATGCAGGGGACACGGGTTCGAGCCCTGGTCTGGGAAGATCCCACATGCCATGGAGCAACTAGGCCCGTGAGCCACAATTACTGAGCCTGCGCGTCTGGAGCCTGTGCTCCGCAACAAGAGAGGCCGTGACGGTGAGAGGCCCGCACACCGCAATGAAGAGTGGCCCCCGCTTGCCACAACTAGAGAAAGCCCTCGCACAGAAACGAAGACCCAACACAGCCAAAAATAAATAAATAAATAAATAAATAAATAAATAAATAAATAAATAAATAAATAAATAAATAAATTACTGTTTATTAGTTTCTTTGGATTCTCTTTGTGAAAGATTTACCATTCTGCATTTTTTGGAAGAAAAAATTAAAAACTTCTGCAGCGTCGCTGGGGATTTTACAATCAGGAAGTAGAAGACTGCATTTCAAATTTGAAGCTAATGAGAGCATGTCCTGTAATAGATGGAATGTAAGGCTCTGTGTCTGCAGAGGGAAGGGATGGAGAAAACAGGCTATCTGCCTGCTGCTGTTCTCTGTCACCAGAAAAATCTCAACTTTACCATCTAAAAAGAAAGGTTTGCAGCCTGCAACAAGTCATGCCTCAAGTGAAAAACAACTGTTACCAATTCAGGTAACAATGTATGTGATTTTCACAAAGTCATCTGGCTACAGAATAATGAGTCAGTTATTTCTCTAGAATGACTTTTCATGGAGTTTGTGAATACATTTCAAACTTTAACTCTACAGTGTTGCAGGTATAAAAGCTACCAGGCCGTAAATTGAGCTGTGCTGTCATTTGCCTTTGCCCCTACAGATCCATTTTCCCACCTTCTCTGTGCTGCAGGAGGCTGACATTTAAAAACCCTTTTACCATATCTCTTCGTTCTCTGGTTTCTGATTGGGCTTGTCCAATAGGGGGCGCCAGCAGGAGATCAGAGGACAGGATGAGGGAAGCCAGGTTACCTGTCCTTTCCCTGCCAAGGTTTGAACAGTGGCTGTGTTCTGCCATGTGGCCCCTCCTGTGGGCTCGGGTCTCAGTGTCTCTTCCTTTGCCCCTGCAGACTCAGGGGCGCTAAATGGCTTCCCACCCTTTGCCCCTGGTGCTTCCCCATGCTCTGCCATCTCTTTCATACCTGGCCACACCTCTGGAAGTAGTCCTTTCATTAACTGCTCTTCAGTGAAACTCTTTGAAGGTACCTTTGCTTTCTGACTGCTCCTTGAAGGAAACCACAGCAATATTTTAATGATACCCATTTAAAAATACGTAAAGGGAAGTATGGAAATAACTATGTATATCCTAATCACAATTTTAACAGGACTATTGGGAAATTTGATAGAATAACTTGATAGAAACCGCTGTGGTCCGAGCGTGGGTTGGAAATCCGGACATAAGGCAGAATGTAAGGAAGATAGAGTTTATTAAAGAGAAGGGTGGCTGCAAGAACAGCGGGCTGACTTCCAGGTAGCCAGGGAAAGTCGACAATGAGCATGGGTTGCTTGTCTGTTTTTATAGCCAGGGAAGCTGCAAGTCATCTGCTGACTGGGCAGAGTACGTATACTTTCAGTGTGCTGAGCGGGAGAAAAATGGGGCAAATGTCTTTCCTTATATAGGATGGGAAAGGGACAGGGCATGCTGCTTGGGAGGGCTCTGGGACATTGCAATGGTCACGTTATGACAGAGTGATAGGAGTCCTGTAACTTTTTGTTCTGGCAATATTGACCCTTTGAGCTTATCTTGTTCTTTGTCCTTGGAGCACACCACAGAAACTTGATAGAATAAATCTGAATTTCATCTGGAAGAAAAAGTGTTCAAGAACATTGTCCAAAAATTTCTGAAAAAATATTTAAAAAGCAAAAGCAATGAAAGAGCTTTCAATTTAGCAGATATGTCAATTGATTTTAATATTTCACTAATTGAAACAAATTAACACTTGTGCAAGAGCAGAAGACAGATGAGTTAAGGAGAATAGAGAGTCTAGAAATCCACACAAGAAAATGTGGGGAAAGTGTTCAGGAATGTATGAAAATGGTAGCATTTCCCAATCATTAGGGAAAATAATGATTATTTAGCAAAAAGTGTTAGGGTAACTGGCCAGCCATTTGTAAAAAATAAAAAGCTGGATTCCCAACCTCATTACTTATATCACAACAAATTGCAGAGAAATCAAAGACTTTAATGGGAAAAAAAAAAACAATAAAAATACTAGAACATATATTTATAATCTTGGAGCAATTGTTTATGGTTGTTTCTAAGCATATCAAGAAAATATGAAATAATATAGTTTTCATTCCTAATTGCTATGTAAAATACAAAATTCTGTATACTTAAAAAAAAACCCACAGGATATATATGAGGAAAAAAAAAATTTTTTTTTTAATTTTTAAATTGTATTTTATTTTATTTTTATACAGCAGGTTCTTATTAGTCATCAATTTTATACACATCTGTGTATACATGTCAATCCCAATCGGCCAATTCATCACACCCCCACCTCCACCCCCCCACCGCTTTCCCCCCTTGGTGTCCATACGTTTGTTCTCTACATCTGTGTCTCAACTTCTGTCCTGCAAACCGGTTCATCTGTACCATTTTTCTAGCTTCCACATACATGCGTTAATATATGATATTTGTTTTTCTCTTTCTGACTTACTTCACTCTGTGTGACAGTCTCTAGATCTATCCACATCTCAACAAATGACCCAATTTCGTTCCTTTTTATGGCTGAGTAATATTCCATTGTATATATGTACCACTTCTTCTTTATCCATTCGTCTGTCGATGGGCATTTAGGTTGCTTCCATGACCTGGCTATTGTAAATAGTGCTGCAATGAACATTGGGGTGCATGTGTCTTTTTGAATTATGAGTTTCTCTGGGTATATGCCCAGTAGTGGGATTGCTGGGTCATATGGTAATTCTATTTTTAGTTTTTTAAGGAACCTCCATACTGTTCTCCATAGGGGCTGTATCAATTTACATTCCCACCAAGAGTGCAAGAGGGTTCCCTTTTCTCCACACCCTCTCCAGCATTTGTTGTTTGTAGATTTTCTGATGATGCCCATTCTAACTGGTGTGAGGTGATACCTCATTGTAGTTTTGATTTGCATTTCTCTAATAGTTAGTGATATTGAGCAGCTTTTCATGTGCTTCTTGGCCATCTGTATGTCTTCTTTGGAGAAATGTCTATTTAGGTCTTCTGCCCATTTTTGGATTGGGTTGTTTGTTTTTTTAATATTGAGCTGCATGAGCTCTTTATATATTTTGGAGATCAATCCTTTGTCCGTTGATTCGTTTGAAAATATTTTCTCCCATTCTGAGGGTTGTCTTTTCATCTTGCTTATGGTTTCCTTTGCTGTGCAAAAGCTTTTAAGTTTCCTTAGGTCCCATTTGTTTATTTTTGTTTTTATTTCCATTACTCTAGGAGGTGGATCAAAAAAGAGCTTGCTGAGATTTATGTCAAAGAGTGTTCTTCCTATGTTTTCCTCTAAGAGTTTTATAGTGTCCGGTCTTACATTTAGGTCTCGAATCCATTTTGAGTTTATTTTTGTGTATGCTGTTAGGGAGTGTTCTAATTTCATTCTTTTACATGTAGCTGTCCAGTTTTCCCAGCACTACTTATTGAAGAGGCTGTCTTTTCTCCATTGTATATCCTTGTCTCCTTTGTCATAGATTAGTTGACCATAGGTGCGTGGGTGTATCTCTGGGCTTTCTATTTTGTTCCATTGATCTATGTTTCTGTTTTTGTGCCAGTACCATATTGTCTTGATTACTGTAGCTTTATAGTATAGTCTGAAGTCAGGGAGTCTGATTCCTCCAGCTCCGTTTTTTTCCCTCAAGACTGCTTTGGCTATTTGGGGTCTTTTGTGTCTCCATATAAATTTTAAGATTTTTTGTTCTAGTTCCATAAAGAATAACATTGGTAATTTGATAGGGATTGCATTGAATCTGTAGATTGCTTTGGGTAGTATAGTCGTTTTCACAATATTGATTCTTCCAATCCAAGAACATGGTATATCTCTCCATCTGTTGGTATCATCTTTAATTTCTTTCATCAGTGTCTTATAGTTTTCTGCATACATGTCTTTTGTCTCCCTAGGTAGGTTTATTCCTAGGTATTTTATTCTTTTTGTTGCAATGGTAAATGGGAGAGTTTCCTTAATTTGTCTATCAGATTTTTCATCATTAGTGTATAGGAATACAAGAGATTTCTGTGCATTAATTTTGTATCCTGCAACTTTACCAAATTCATCGATTAGCTCTAGTAGTTGTCTGGTGGATCTTTAGGATTCTCTATGTATAGAGAACTTACTGGCAGTATTGTGGAATACATAGCCTGAAATTTTTTTCTCCTGAAAACAACTAAAAATGCTGGATTAAAAATTGTTAAAGCTCTTTAAATATATTACTAAGCTGGGATAAAAATAAGGAGTTTTCAGAGGTCAAAAGTGGAATTGTAAAAAAAAAAAAAAAAAAAAAAAGTGTAATTGTAATAGAACCCTGTGAGATAAGTGAGGACTGAAACAGTTTTCATTCTGAGGGTGTCTGCCAACACCCTCAGACCCAAAGGTTCTCTTTTTGTTGCTTGTACAAGAAGGGGACAAGATAAAGCAAAGGCCTGACTGGGACCACTAAGGCTATACCTTTACTGTACGAGTGAATGAGAACTAAGGCCTGTTGTGTAGAAGGAGAGATCAGGGGAACTTGCCTGTCACTGCCTTGGCACTACATGGACAAGTCCATTTCCACTGAATGGAAAAATCTTACCCTGAGGATTTGCCAGCCTTCCTGGGGTTCTGTACCCAGAATTCTCATTATCTGGTACAGTTAGTCCAAAAAGGTTCCAGCTGGCAGTGGCCCCAGGCAACTGGCAGAAGCAAGTATAGATTCTCTCTGAAGGCATGAAAATTCAACCCAAGCCTCAGAGAACTCTTAGAGATAAGATTCCAAAGAAAATAAGCTCACATTCAAAAATAAAGGAAACAAGGCACCAGAAGCAAGAGCCAGCAGATACGAACTTGCAAAATGTTTAGACATCAGAATTATCAGATACAAACTCTAAAATAATGTATTTAATATGTGTTGGTAAATAAAAGAGAATAAAAATGTGAAAGGAACAACAGGCTACTAGATACAACCAAGCAGACCAGAAAAAGAAGCAAACAGGTTTCTAAAATGAACCATATAATAGTTAATGTTACAAACAGAGGGTGGATTAAACCGAAGATTAACACCAGCTGGAGAGAAATTACTGTCCTGGAAGATAGATTGGAAGAAATTATCCAAAAGCACAGTTAAGAGACATAGAAGATAAGACAACATCTTGGACATATCTAATTTTCCAAAAGATGATAGAACAGAAGAGAAACCATACTCAATGAGAAAACGGCCAGAAGTTTTCAGAATTGTGGAGAGACACCAAAGCTCAAATTTAGGAAATTAAATGAATCTTGGGGAGAATAAATAAAAACAAAGCCATACCTATATAGGTCATAGTGAAACTGCAGAACCTCAAAGATAAATATAAAAATATTCAGTGAGAAAAGCAAGATTACCTCTAAAGAACAGTAGTTAGACTGACAACCAATGTCTCAATAGCAAAAATGCAATTTGTGGAATGATACCATCATTGTGCTAAAAGAAAATATGCAAACATAAAATACATCTTTCAACATCTTTCAAATGTTCAAGAATGAGAGTGAAATAAAGAAAACTTCTCAAAAACTGTTTACTACTGATAGATTCTTACTTATGGAAATTCTGAAGGTAGATGCAAAATGATTCCAGAAGAGTTTGAAATAAAGAAGAAATGATACTGATAAATATAGCATAAATGAAAAAAATGTGTAAAACAGTGATAACACTAATTTATGGAGTTAAAAAGAAAGATTGTATGTAGTTTCGAAGGGTCTAGTTGATGTTAAAGTATTTAAGAAGTTGTATTATTTGGAAGAAGAGTTAAACAATGAAATATATATATTTCTCTGCCCGTGGTTCCCGGCACAGACCCTTGTAATTTTCTGGGTGATAAGAGCGCAAGGAGCATCCCTTGTCCTAACATTTAGTCTTTCTTTGACCCTGTCCCTGACACAGGGCTCCTAAGCTCTTGTAAATTCCTAAGTGATAAGAGCACCAGGAGCATCTTTTGTTCTAATGAGGTGACTCCATGTGGGTTCCTGGATGGAGGCTGGTCACCAGAAAGACCACACCATGATGAGAAGCTTGGAATTGGCCGCCTCACCCCGCCTTTCTCCAGAGAGGGGAGAGGGGTTGGAGATGGAGTCAATAATTGATCATGCCTACATGAGGAAGCCTCCATGAAAATCCCAATAATTGGGGGTTTGGGGAGTCTTCTAGGGTTATGAACTCATCCGTGCTGGGAAGGTGACATACCCCAACTCCACAGGGACAGAAGGTCCTGTGCTCAGGACCCTCCCAGACCTTGCCTTATGTATCTCTTCATTCGGCTGTTTGTATCTTTTATGATAATCTTTAATAAACCGGTAATGGTAAGCATTTCCCTGAGTTCTGTGAGTCGCTCTAGCAAATTAAGCAAACCCAGGGAGGGGGTCATTGGAGCCTCTGATCTCTAGCTGGTTGGTCAGAAGAGCAGGTGATAACCTGGGCTTTGGACTGAGTTCTAAAGTGTGCGTGTGTGTGTGTGTGTGTGTGTGTGTTTGGGGGGGTGGTAATTTGTGGGACTGAGCCCTCAACCTGTGGGATATGATGCTATCTCCAGGTAGATAGTATCAGAAATAAATTAAATTGGAGGACACCCAGCTGGTGTCTGAGACTTGCTTGTTGTTGTGGGAAAACCCCACACATTTGGTGACCAGAAGTGTCAGAACTGTTCTGTGTGAGTAGTAAATGAGAGTCACAGGAGAAAAACGCAATAGTGAAAAATTGGGTTTTTCCCTACCTAGGAAGAAAAAAACTGAGGTTTTCAATTACAAAGAATAATTAATTAACTTTTAAAGATAAAACTATCAAAATAGGGAAACTACTAAAAGAATAGAATGTAACTTTCAAACATATAGAGGAAAGAAATGAAGTGAGAAAAGTTGGGGGTGGGGCGGAGCAGGACTAAAATGTAATTTTTAGGAATATATACACATACAGAAAACCCACAGAGACATATGAGAGGACAGTGAACACAAAATTCAGAAAGCTTGTGGAGACAGGACACAAAGTGTGGCCGCTAGTCTGGGCTCAGTGGGGTTGCCAGCAGGATGGACTTGGACTACCCAGGGCAGAGCTGGGGAGGAGGGGACCTGAGGACCAGTTTTCAGCAGCACCTTCATCCCAAAATGTTAGTGGTGATGACTTCTAGGGAAATTTCAGGTATTTGTCAGTTTCTTCATATTTGTATTTATAATATTTACATAAAAACTAAGATATGTATGAAACTAAATTTATCTGACTGCAGGACATAACAAAGGGAATTTTCTGTGTTTTGAAAGGGCCAATGTTTGTAATTCCCTAGAAGTCACCCTGAAAATATTTTTTTGGAGTTTCTAATGTTCTAACTGAATTTCCTAAGGTGGGCTGTGCTTTATAAACTATCAAGCCCCATCTATGCTACTGTTATCACTACCTTTCCTGCATGGGTTAGTATTTAGCAATCATTCTTCTCTCAAGAGATCATTTTAGTAAAACCACATTCACGCTGCGACACGAATGTGTCATCTAACCACATCTTAAAACTATGTCATCTTACAACAGAGGACCCCCATATTGTGGGCCTTCTGTAATTATTAATACATGTAAATAATATTTTTTCGATCATTTTACCTGTTCTAACTACTATCCTGTTGTTTATTTTCTCCTCATTGCCAAAATGCCTCTACCCTCCATCCTTTTCAGCCCTCCTTCCCAACACTCACACATGCCCACACACACACACACATGTGCACACTTCCCAGTTCTTTCATTTTCATCGATGGCACCATCATCATTTCAATTTCTTGGGCCAGGAGTCATGATTCTTCCCCTTCCTTTATACATATAACTAGCTGTTCAATATTAAATACAAATAAATTTCTCCAATAAATAATATCCCTAAAGGCAGAAGGGAAGATCAGGGAAGCGGCTGTGGTGGAGATCATCCGTTTTCCCACACTTCTCCCCTCCTTTGGGTGCACAGTCGCAGTACAGCTTTCCCTGTAGTGAGGTGATTCGTTTTTCGTCACTGGGACGTGAACACAAATGGTGTCTTCTACTCCCAGGCCTGGCCAGGAAAACCTCCGGTGTCCCCTCCTTCATGGTCTTTTTCTCCTTAAGCTGCCTGCCCCCACTCTCCCCACCTCCTCACCCGCAGCAACCCCAAAGCCAGATGCTGAAGTGGCAAAGCCACCACCAGCCTGGGCTCTGAAAGACTTGTGGGGTATCCTGCCCCACCTGCAGGCCAACCCTTAACCTCTCGGGGTTGTGAGGGGGGTAGGAAGTGAACTGCCAGCGTCTTGAGCCCTGAGTCTTCGAGTCTCTTTGTTCGCACTGTCTTGCCTACCCTAACTCAACTAGTGGCAAATTCTCAAGAGTTGCTCCTAATAGCCTGAGAATGAAGCTTTGTTCTCTAGTGATTTTCTCTAAAGTTCTTTTCAGACGAATCCTTAAACACTGTGTGGTGTTTCACCCATGAATGTCAGATTTACCTCATTAGTTAATTTGATCTCCTGGGTGCGGAACTGTTCGTCTTTTCACTCAGTGTGCTACAGAGGCACACTCTGTGGGGTACATCTCAGATGCCAAAAGTTAAGCAGAGCGGTATTTTCCACTAGAACCATTTGGTTTGTTACAATTACAGATGGAAATGTGATCTGGAAGCTGAAGCTGCAATTCTGAAAGTGCAAAAATAGCAGCAACAAGTCATATATTTAGAGGAAACAAAAGGTTTAAAACTACAATTATAACAGAAACTAAATGACATGGGCTGTTCTGGAATAGGCTGCAGGAATTTCAGAAGAGTCGTCTCCTGTTTTGATGGCTCTTCTTGAGCCTGTCTCAGGTGTTATCCAAGTATAGTTGAGCCGTTTATACACACCCCGCAAATTTGACACCAGATGCCTTGAGAAATCATATGGATATTTCTTAAAGGTCTTTAGGAAGGAGCGCTGCAGGGCTTCAAACATGGTACACACAGAAAAATGCCTTCTGATGCCTCTTCACCCTCCATCTCCACCAAATGCCTACAGTGGCTGCAAAAGCACCTCTCACTGTGGAAATCTCTACATTTTCCTCCTCTATCCTCTCCTGCCTTTTGCTCATCCCTCTCTGTTCTTTTCAGTGTAAATCCTGCTACCCTATTCTACAGATTCCCCAAATATCCACCCCTCACTCAGCTCCCTGATCTCCGTGGAAATATCCAAGCAAAGGGATGCGGGTTGGTAGGAAAGAGGGTGTGAATTCTTCCACATTAATGTTTTTGTCCCTATCATACTGATACGTGAGCTTTGTGGGATTGTATTGATCAGATGATTCTTTTCTATGCTCTTTCCACTTTTTAGGAAGAAGCTCTTAGTTCTCCAACAGACCCACAGCCCTTAACTAAATGAATTGGGAAGGTTTTAGGGAAGTGCAAGGCCCAGAAATTGGGGGTGAGGCTTTGATCTCTACCAATGTCAGTTGTAATTCTTAGTTACCAGTTTGAGAGGCTAATGCTCTAGGCCACTGACAGAAGGGGCTGGGAATTGTTCAGTTTATTTCCATTTTCCCCAGGACTCTCATTCTATGGAGGTCCTAAAAGCAAGGTTGTGTAAGGCTCATTTGTCCATCTTTATACGATCTTTAAGGACAGGTACCTCTTCAGGTTGTTTGCCAGAAGACTTAGAGAAATAAAGGAACAGGGTATTTCCTTGTCTGCAGACAAAATGCAAACCGGTGGGAGCGCCTGTCTTAGCCCTCTGATGGCTGTGGTTCCGTCCAAATCCTTGCTCTGCAATAGGGAATGATGGGGATTAACTAGCACTACCATTTCTAGCTCTCAGTGACCCTGAGGTCTGTGTCAAGCTGATTTCCATGAGCCAGTGAGAAGAGGAGATTAGGAGATATCTGCCTTTTCTGTTTGGTCCCAGTCTAATGCTAGCAGTGTTCTTAGCTAGGAATGCCCACAGGACGTGTAGTGAGCCCCAGGGAATGCTCCCTGCTGCCACCAGGGCCAATGTGGTGGCTGGACCAGCCCCTGTGGTTCTTACGACTGCAGGATGCCCTCTAGTAACAAGTCATCAGGGAACTTGTGGAATAAGATTTATTACTCACAAGTCCTGGTGGGTACATGGCACAGGGAAGGAATGTGGACCTGGGGCCTGCCTTCATTAGGGTCCAAAGGTGGGGTGTCTAGGGTGTCAGGGGTTCACTCTATTGGCAAATTTAAAACATAAGAGCACAGGAAGAGAGAAACAGGGTCCCCTAAGTGGTCAGTTATCTAGTTACGCAGGGCTTTCTCAAAGGAGAACTTCATGGGTGGGGTGGCCTGATTCCTTACATACTTGTGTAGCTGGCAATATGTTAATTTGCAGTGGATGGCTGTGAAATGGATGCTCAGCAATCAAAAGCTTACTGTCAGGCACTTACAATACACTGACCACATTGAAGACCTAGGAGTTGAGAATCCTAGTGTCAGACAATTCGCTTCATTTCACTTATTGGGGAAGAGGGCCACGAACTAGAATTTGGGGTTCTAGGGGGCTCATGTTTCTGTTGCCCTTTTCATTTGTCTTCGAGCCCTCACTGGCTGGCAGCCCGCCTGGCAACTCATTTCCAGAGCCTCTGCCTCGCATTCTGAGTGCGGGGTCCCGGCCTCGCTGACAACATCATGTTTCCTACAATCATTTCCTTTGTGACCTTTACAGCTGTCAAATGAGCTTATGGTCTTTTTTCCCTCTAGTGCTTTACCCTGAAGTGAAATAAAGCTACACATTAATCAGCTTGGGTTCCCAGGCACTTTGCTCTGAGCGTCCTCTGTAGTTCTCTGCCGTCTAATAGAACATGCGTGTAAGAGCAAGGCTGGCCTGCCCTTTCAGAACACACTGTGCTCTCCAAGGCCGCGCGACAGAAGCTTGTTTAGATAAAAGCGTCAGGCCTGTTTTGGTAGCTTCTGTTTGGTTTATTTGACTTTGGTGAGATCATATTAAAGTTTCATGCTTTCTGGGTGTGTAAAATTGATGAAGCATAAATTAGTTGGCTGATCTGTGCATTGCTGTTCTATTGTTCGAAAATGACTGTCTTTGGGAAGCTCCCTAGTGGCTACAGCCTTGCCTGCATGGATCTTAGATAAGACACCACTGTTAGCATTTGTCAGAAAAGTATGCATCTATGGAGAAAAAAAAAAAATTTTTTTTCAGTTCTCTGAAAAATCAGACAAGATGCTTATTTCTACATATTCTTATTTTTCTCCCCATCATTTCTAAAGAATGCATGTCCCACAGTGATGTGGGTGATCTAATGGCATGTACCAGTAGTGTTAAAAATTAGAGTGACAGGGCTTCCCTGTCACTTCCCTGGCTCGTGGTTAAGAATCTGCCTGCCAATGCAAGGGACACGGGTTCGAGCCCTGGTCCGGGAAGATCCCACATGCCGCGGAGCAACTAAGCCCAGGCGCCACAACTACTGAGCCCGCGCTCTAGAGCCCGCGCGCCACAACTACTGAAGCCTGTGTGCCTAGAGCCTGTGCTCTGCAACAAGAGAAGCCACCGCAATGAGAAGCCCGCGCGCTGCAACGAAGAGTAGCTCCCGCTCGCCACAACTAGAGAAAGCCCGCGTGTGGCAACAAAGACCCAACACAGCCAAAAATAATAAATAAATAAAATAAATAAATTTAAAAAAAAAATTAGAGTGACAGACAATCTCAAACGCTATGGTTATTTTCTAAAATAAACACATGAAAGCATATACTGAAAATGTATCTGGTAGGAAGGTGATATGCTTGCCTTAAATACCAAGATAATTTAGTACAGACTAATTTTTTGCCATAATTAATACAGTAACAGATGTTCACCTTGGAATACGTCAAATATAAATCTTGATGCATGTAAAATTAATAAAAATTTGAAGCCTCCTAATTTAGTTAGATTTTGCTTTTATGAAGATGAAACAAAATTTAGGATGTTTGATGGCATGAGTAATTGTTAGTTATTTTCCTTTTGTAGGTGGCTTAACAAAATTTATACAACCTCCTGTCAAATTAAAAAAAAAATTCTAATGGTTCAAGAAAAATGTATGTCTGTGTGTTGTTATAGACAAAGTAGGATGCTGGCTTGGTTAGCTGCTGCTCAACCTCAGACTTATTTTGTGCCCCCAAATGAAAATTTCATGCTGTTTCCATCTTCAGGGCCTCTGTCTATATTGTTTCCTCTAGCTGGAGTTGTCTCTGCCTGCCTAGTTTACCATTCTCTCCACGTGAATTAAGTCACTACCCAGGAGAGCTTCCCTGACCCCCCATCAACGCAGTTAGCCTCCCATTGTCCTAAAGCCTGTTTCCTAGACCAAGCACACTTACTCTGTCTTCCTTGGTGACTTATACACCCCTCAGCGGCAGAGGCTCTGTTTCTTGAGCCTTATATCCCTAGTTTCTAGCAGAGTCCCTGGCATTATTGAATGAGTGGGTTTATGGTAAGGACTGATATCTGAACAGCTTATGATTGGCTCTTGCATCTAATCGATATTTTATATGCATAGCTGGACTTTAGCAAAACGGTCAGAGTTGTCCAAGAATAAACCAAGATCATTCTCTAACAGATCCTTCAGTCTTCTTTCATTAAATGAATTGTTCATTAATTATTTGCAACACAATTGAAGTAAATTTTATTAAGCTTTATGGTATCATGCAGGACACTGAAGATACGGTAATTAACAAAACATAGAGCTTGTTTTCTGTAAGCAAGTCAGATATTGGAGACGTATGCCGCTAGATTTGTGTGTAAGGATAATGTCAGCAACTTTTAACTTTAAAGGATTAAATTTGGGAACAAAAAGAATGGACAGATAGAAACTTTATACTGGAATGTTTTAGTAATAACAGGCAAGTTTGCTTTTCATTTAAGTTGTCTTTTAAAAATTCAATTATTTATTTGTTAGTATTGCTGACTATAGAATGGAAAAAGCATACTTATGGGAGGCCAATACCCAGTTCAGTTCATGTACAATAAATCTCTTACCTTCAGTATGATTGGAACATAAATTGCTGCTCATCCAAATAATGGAATTCAGAAATCTCTAAAAAAATGTTAATCCAAAATGCACAGCTTACTACTAATCAAAGGTATGAGAAATACCTTGATGAGTGGACTGAAAACTTTAAAAACTTTACACATTTTGAATTTATTTTTTAAAAAACCCCAAGCTCAAATGTACTCAATTTTCCAGATATTATTAAAAGGCCTATTTTAAACAAAGTGATTGTTTTGGCAAAAAATAAGTCTTATCAAAGTTACAACTTGTGTATTGTACTTCCATTTCCCCCTAAATTCAGAAAGAAAAAAGGAAGGCAAGGGAAAAACAAAAATGATGTACATTGTTATTTTGCTGAGAGGCTAACGGTTTGGGAAGAACTCATCTTTTGTACATACCATACTAAAAGAAATCTCACGAGTCTTCAAAACACGGAGGGCTTGACAAGCTGTTCATCTGTGCAGGAAAAGCATTCCTAGTGGCAGCAGTGTCTGCAAAGTCAACCAACCTCAGAGGACCCAACATTTCTGTCTTTGACCAACAATGGCAGCAAATGTTCATGTTTAAACTTAGTCACCTTATGTGTGATTATTTGACAATACTGTACTCAAAGAGAAGCATTGATGACAGGAATTCAAATGAGAAAATATTTTATAAAATTATCTATTTTCATCTTTGATATATAGGTATAGGAGATTCTGGGAAATCATAGCATTTTGAAACAAAATAATGAAGCTGAGTGGTGAGTCATCTCTAAGGGCAACTACAAAACTGTCTGCAAAACATGGAGCAGGCAGGGTGTTTGAGTCTTACATCTCCACTGTTTTTCTAGAAGGCATTTTAGAATCGCAAAAGGAGACAGTATAGCTTAAGATCACAGGGTCTGGAGTTTTGGAATGCTTAGATTTTAATTCTGAGTTCAATCCTTACTGGCTGATGACCATGGATAAATTATTTAACTTCTCTACTCATTCACTGGTAAAATGGGCTCCAAAAGCAACTCTTCTTCATGAGGCTGTTACACACACATAAAGTGAGATAAGACACATAACATGCTTGGAACAGTGCTTACCCCACATTAATGTTTTCCACATGCTGGGAATGAGCTGCTCTATTGCTCAGACCAAGGCAGCACACCAGCCCAGATCCTTAGCAGCTATGCTTTCCCACTAGGCTTTTTGCCTTTCCAGACCCCTTCTTTCTAGGATAGGGCTGATTTATTTCAGTTGCAAGACCTGGTGCAGGTACATGAATAAACCAGGACAGTTATTATGACCCTCAGATAAGCAAGCAGAGTGTGTGATGGCTCGAAGGCGATAAGCCCAAGGCTAGGGTGCCCACTTATGATTTCATAAAGTCACAGGACACAGATTCTGAGAGTGATAAAATCCTCCAGGGCTCATATATGCTAACCTTCTACCTGAGTAATAGATTCCTTCATTACCTCCCAATCAAACCTCTCTACTGGCCTTTGCTTGCTGAAGTAACTTGGTGAAGGAGGCTGTGTGATAAGGGCGGGGGGTACAAAGAGCAAGGAGACAGGGGCTCCGATGGGGGAGCAAGTCCGTTCATCCCTCAGATGAAGAACAAGGGGTTTGAATTAGATGACCTCCAATGCCCCTCACAAGGACTTGTTTGAATTCTAAGTCTCGATGACTTCATAACCTTGAAGGATAGCCTCTCACTGGGCAGCTCTATGGTTAAAATACTTTTCCATATAGGCTGTTGGCCCCTGCTCTATCCTCTGGAGACACACAGGATACGTTCATTATCTTTTCCATACTAATCTTTGAAGGATTTGACGGCAGCTATCCTGTCCTCTGAGTCCTCCCGTGCTCTGAACACAGACACACTGTGCATCAGTATTGCTTCCAGCCCTCACCATGGAGACCTCCCTTCTAGCACCGCTCAGCAAACCTCCTCTGATCTCGGTGGCCTATTCTGCCCTCCTCCTAAGTCCCCACATGTGTGCGTGGCCTCTGTTCCCACCCACACCCTCCAGTCAGTGCACCATCCCAAACCCAAATCAACAAAGATGTCAACCCAGGGTCTGTATAGTGTTGGCTGACAACACTTTATAGTTCAGGCAAGGCATGGTGTCTTGTTTCTGAGCTTTAGGGAAGGTCAAAATGCCCAGACAATTCCAATGGGTATGTGGGCCATGATTCTGGGAATGAATCTGGTTGCCATTCTGTAGGATATCCAAAGCTGTAAAAGGGCTGGGTTGTTCCTAAGAAATGGGCCACTAGACCCCTCCCTCACGTGTTGTCCTGCCAGAGGACTGTGCCCACCAGCTTCTCCTCAAAATGGCACGGGGGGGGGGGGGTTATGTGTTTGCTGTGGAGGATAACTATTGCTTATTTGCTTGGATGCCTTTCTATTTCTTCCTGCCTCTAACTATCCCTCTGCTTTTCTACTCAGAGCTCTGTGAAGTGTTTTCAAGATCCTATCTTGTCTCAACTCTGCAGGAGGATGGAGGAAAGGGACTCTTGTCTATGCTTTGACCTCAGCATTAAAGGGGAATTGGCTCCCCTTGAAGACAAGATGGTGGCGACAATGCTATTCAGACTGAAACAAGGGGAAGTTGGGACGCTGCGTTCCATTCAATGTGTGGGTGTAGATTCCCTCACTTTGTCGCTTCTCAGTTCTCCATCAGTAGACCTTCAACCCTTACAGGTCAGATGTAAAATGCATATGCCCTCAACGAAGGGTAACACTGCTGTTACCATACACTTAAAGAACTCAAAGGAGGTTCAAGTATAGAGGAGGAGAAGCCATAAGGATGGCAGAAGCCCAGCTTCTCAGGAACACTGGGGTTTATCAAAATCAAACTTGCCTTCCTCATGCTCTACCTGGGGCATGCCCAGAGAACGGTCATCCTGACCGAGGTCACCCTCCTGAACAGGCATCTGGTCTCCACAGGCATGGCTGCCATCCCCATGAGCCACTAATATCTTTATGCTTAACAGTGTCCTTGAAGTGTGCCTGTTCTTACGTAAGTGTGTTCTCCTCCGGCTCATCAGACAGAAGCTGTTAAGCTTCTCTGGAGAGTATGAGGAAAGCTATTACAACATATCAAAAAACTCCCGAAGTGGAATCATGAGAAAGTGCCTGAGAGACAACTCTTCCAAGTGACTGTCAGGATAAAGGAACTAATTGTTGAAAAAGTGGGTGGTACATTGGTGAACTCAGTGAATACATAATGTTTCCTATAACATCCTGAGACCCCAGAAGTTACTAAGCCATGAAGCTGGACACTTCTCGGTGAGGTCCTTTAATCTCTAAGAGACTTTCAGTATTCATTTCATAATGTGAGACATACATTTAGTCTAATGGGGGCAGTAAATGTTCTGCAGAAAACATATGGAGTGAGTTCCAGGACATTTTAACTGACTTTCTTATAAAGTTAAAAAAGAAAATCAAATTTGTTTTCTTCGGGTCAGCACTCCTTTATTTGGGGGAGAGGCTGTGGAAGGAGGGGAGGGTAACGGATACAAGCTATAATTCAGGAGGGTGATACAAGGAAGGTCAGGCAGGACAGAATGATGTGTGAGATCACGTTAGAAATATCACCAGATTCCTTGGGGAGTTATAAAAGTGCCTTAATTCTTGTCCTTGCCAAACATCCTATAATAGTACGACAAGATTTTATTTATTATCCCAGTCAAATTGGACTCTGACGCTCTGGGTAGGCCACAGGTGTGGGATGTCAGTCACGGCTCTCACCATCAGCAGAATGGCCCTTGTTAGGTCATTAAGGAAAGGAAAGGAGTCAAGATGAGACCCTCCAAAGAAATGCCGTTTTTTTCAGGCTGGAGAGGCACTTGTTTGCTTCTTTTATTAGGCAACTGCTTGGTTTTGCATTGAAAGGGCCAAGTATCTGTGCCTGATAGAAGGGAAGGGAAGAAATACCTCATTTTAAAATCAACCTTCCCTCAGAGGTCGGATACTTTAATAATGATGTCTAAATTTTGCTGCCAGATTGTGGTATATTTTAACAGAGAATGCTTTACACATATTGAACTTTAAAATTATGACAAAGCATGTAAATAAAAATATCCATATTATTAATATATCTGTATCAACTATAATTTGCCTTTATACATGTTATTAAATATATTAAATTAAATATGCATGTTATTAAATATTTATGGTTAATATACCATAAATATTTGTTTTTTTATGCAAAGATAGACCTGTTCCACCAGGATCAGCCATGCCTGTGAAAACAGATGCTTTGGGGAAAAATTAACTGGAATATACCCATCTGAGGACTTGGTCTCCCTCTCAAGAAAT